>NC_136069.1:1273980308-1276380308 GCF_964261635.1 Lissotriton helveticus
GCGCCAGGGTAAACACACTCTGGGATAGTGCTCACATGCCTCCAATCATACGAGTCAGAACACCGGTTGGTGCTAACTCAGATTCTCACAATCACGAGGGGTCTTCTTCGCGACCGGGATCAGCCACTAACATCCAACAAAACCAGAGTCCCAAATTGAAGAAGACCAGCCTGGAAGCTTTGTACTTTAAACGCGAGGTTTATTTGCAGCATGCTGATGTCAGAAAACATGGGAGAACCACCTCAAATGTTCGTATCACCAGACGCGTTTCGGGAGGAACCAAATCTTTTCTTCTGTGGCGTTTGATGCAATAAGCCGAACTCGCTGCTGTCTTAAATATATGCAAACCCTCAGCCCCTGGGAAAGGGGTGTGGCCGTACCCACGGCCTCTTGGATGTTGTAGTGCAAGAATACTGATCCCAAGTGGGTGTGCGGTTCAGTCACAATACGCAAAATTAAATCCCAGTGGGTTGAAGGGGTGCCAAGTCTCTTGTCACCTTGCTTTATTGCTGCAAATTGCGCCAGGGTAAACACACACTGGGATAGTGCTCACCCGCATTCAATCATACGAGTCAGAACACCGGTTGGTGCTGACTCAGATTTGCACAATCACGAGGGGTCTTCTTTGCGACCGTGATCGGCCGCTAACATTCATCACAACCTTACTCCCAAATTGAAGAAGACCAGCCTGGAAGCTTTGTACTTCAAATGTGAGGTTTATTTGCAGCATGCTGATGGCAGAAAACATGGGAGAACCACCTCAAATGTTCGTATCACCAGACGCGTTTCAGGAGGAACCAACTCCCTTCTTCTGTGGGGTTTGATGCAATAAGCCGAACTTGCTGCTGTCTTAAATATATGCAAACAGTCTGCTCCTAGGAAAGGGGCGTGGCCGTACCCACGGCCTCTTGGATGTTGTAGTGCAAGAAAACTGATCCCAAGTGGGTGTGCGATTCAGTCACAATACGCAAAATTAAACCCCAGTGGGTTGAAGGGGTGCCAAGTCTCTTGTCACCTTGCTTAATTGCTGCAAATTGCGCAAGGGTAAACACACACTGGGATAGTGCTCACCCGCCTCCAATCATACGAGTCAGAACACCGGTTGGTGCTGACTCAGATTCTCACAATCACGAGGGGTCTTCTTCGCGACCGGGATCGGCCGCTAACATCCAACACAACCAGAGTCCCAAATTGAAGAAGACCAGCCTGGAAGCTTTGTACTTTAAACGCGAGGTTTATTTGCAGCATGCTGATGGCAGAAAACATGGGAGAACCACCTCAAATGTTCGCATCGCCAGACGCGTTTCGGGAGGAACCAACTCCCTTCTTCTGTGGCGTTTGATGCAATAAGCCGTACTCGCTGCTGTCTTAAATATATGCAAACCCTCAGCCCCTAGGAAAGGGGCGTGGCCGTACCCACGGCCTCTTGGATGTTGTAGTGCAAGAATACTGATCCCTAGTGGGAGTGTGGTTCAGTCACAATACGCAAAATTAAATCCCAGTGGGTTGAAGGGGTGCCAAGTCTCTTGTCACCTTACTTTATTGCTGCAAATTGCGCCAGGGTAAACACACACTGGGATAGTGCTCACCCGCCTTCAATCATACGAGTCAGAACACCGGTTGGTGCTGACTCAGATTCGCAAAATCACGAGGGGTCTTCTTTGCGACCGTGATCGGCCGCTAACATCCATCACAACCTTACTCCCAAATTGAAGAAGACCAGCCTGGAAGCTTTGTACTTTAAACGCGAGGTTTATTTGCAGCATGCTGATGTCAGAAAACATGGGAGAACCACCTCAAATGTTCGTATCACCAGACGCGTTTCGGGAGGAACCAAATCCCTTCTTCTGTGGGGTTTTGTGGTAAATAAATAATTAATTACCGGTACTATTTTTCAGGATACTCATACAAATAGATAGCTCAATAAATAAGAGTCAAGATACGAGGTAGCTAGAGTTGACAGGCTTTAATTAAGCATAAAGGACTGGAACAGGACAGCCTGTACGGGGATGGGATGGCAGCTGCCTGGGGCAGGGACAAAGGAGCGCTAACTTTTAATAACAGTGCACAAGTATATATAGTTAAAACATTTACATTACAGTCAATACAGTAAGCGTAGCAGTAGGCGGAGTTTGTAGCAGTCGCGAAAGATAAGGCATAAAGTGGGTGTAACAAGAGGTGTGTACAGGGCGTATACATAGACATGTGATGTAAACGTAACAGAATATGTCATAAAAGGGGCGGAAACATGGAGGGGGCTACCTGAGCAGCTGGGACCTCTAACCTAGTGGTGCGCGCAAACTGACAATGACGTGTTACTAGGGAGAACTGGGGGCTATGACTTCTGCGCTAGAAGAGGAGACGAAAGTCTGGAGTGTCAGAGCGACATGTACCTAAAGCCTATCTAGTATCTGGTGTTTAGAGAACATGTTGATAGAATCCAAAAGTTATCAGGGCAAAGGCTAACAGACACTAAGACTGGTGCATGCATAATTCTACATGTAGTGTGTGTGCGGGGAATATTCTATGAATATTAATACAGTATTTCTCTTACATGGAGACATAAAGGCTAGACCATGACGGAAACTATTGATGCGATGCAGTAGCTTAGGAATGCAGAGAAGGAGGGCTGGACTGATAACTAGAATCATAACATACTCTTGGCAGACTCGGAGGCAGAGCCAGGCCGTGCCGGGCACTGCGAGGCATGAAAGTAAGCTACGGGTCAGGGATACAGGTGGGGGCTGTACCGCTCCTCGGAGAGGGTTCAGGAAACAGGAGCTGAATCTGAGTCCGGGCCCTTTTGAGGCCTAGAAACGGGGACAATTCAATGAATTAACGTGCACACTGTAAAATGTGGCAACGTAGCTTTACATAGGCCTGATATTCGTTGTATTCACGATAACTGGAAACTGGCATACTAGAGATGGACACAACTGTAATTGCGTCTTTAATCGATCATAGGGAATACATATGCATATTAATCATGCACATATAACATAAGATGGGGAACACGTAGGCACATATAACATGGCAAAATTTACTTTTCCACATTCCCTCCTTGTGCCCTACGTTTCCATCAGGAAACATCAATATTCATGATACCATCTATCATTTCATATAGCATCATTTGCTCGTCTCGAATTGTCTTGGAACGGGATTTAGGACTAGGAATACAAGAGGTAGCACAAATGCCGCAAATCGCAGGGCCACATTGTATACAGAGGCAGCAACTGAATATGATCATTACTGCAATACCTAGGAATGACAATACTTTCTATCCCCAGGCAGAAATAATACTCCAGAGCCAACCGGACCATGTCCAGGTGCCTGGATTCTGGTGTAACTGATGGGCAATTTTATGAAGTCTGGTTATAGCTGAATAAACAGACGGCGCGTTATTAGGAATGAAAATGCAGCAACTAGATCCGATGACTCTACATGCTCCTCCTCTATCGGGCAGTATGACGTCAAGAACGAGACGATTTTGGAGCACGACAAATCTCATAGCAGATTGCTCTTCGGTTAAGTTACCTAGAGCAGAAGTAGTCTCATTCACTACTGCTTCAAGGGTTCTGGTTAACCTACGGATTAACTTACTATTCTGGACAGGTCCTATAAAGAAGAAGAAACCTTTATTGAAATCTGTATACTGTTCTAGAGCAGTTTCAGTTTGATCTACAATTGGGGACTCGATCTCCCTTCTATGTCTGACGTGTACTAGATGTGTGTTTCTGTGATAATCAGATGGGGCTAGAAAAACTGGTGGCAGTAGGAAGGCAATGTAACATGTTCCATCCCAATCGAGGGGCAGACGAACATATGCGATCTGACCACAAACAAAATAAGAATGACGTGAAGCTTTAAAAATAGATTTCCCACTGTCACTATACTCGACAGTAGTAGTACAATCACTATGTCCTACATGTACGGAACCATTATTCCTGACACATAATTCGCCTTTGACTGGTAGTACTGAAATAGCAGGTAAGTCTGGAGTAGTATCAGACTGAACATTCAGGACCATGAAATTCGAAGAATATTTACCCAAATTATAAACTTCATTTTCTAGATCTAACCCTGTTCTATGGGAGAGACCTTGCTTGTCTGGAAAACATGTTCTATTCAGAAGGGACACATCATTGGAAGATGACGTTAACGTGGACCATGCTCCACACGAACCATTATGTGAAAACGGATAAGGAAAGAGTGGCAGAACTCCCTTCGGTGTCTGGAAAGGGGGGAGTCGACCACACACCCAACAATTAGTGGCATTGCTGGTCTGGTGTGAATAGTGTAACATTCTAATGAATGTATTATTACGCATAGCAAGACGATAGGATAACTCGTGAGGAGGCAGATCACTAAATGTGTGCTCTACTGTAGCATTAGGAAACTTATTTACATGAGAAATTGGAAAACATAAATGCAATGCATAACTTGTGCAGGTAACCATAAGACTTAGAAACAATATAAAACTTAGAAAAACGATACATCGGATAGAGTTTTGACTGACTCTCTCACTATGGGGGTCTATCTCATACATGTCAGATACCTGTCTAACCGTTTCACCCGAGGGGGACTTAGACAATTAAACTGGCTGATTATTTTACTAGACCGGAGTTTTAACTTATACTCCTGCTGCGGAGTTGCCTCTAACAGGGGAGGCTTGAATTCAGAGTCAATAGCGGGACAGTCCTTGAGAATGTTCTTGGCAAATGTTTTTATACACAATCCATGAAATTTCTTGATGTGGGACAGATGGACCCACCCCTTGCGGCCCTCCAACTTCACGGCCGTGCGGGTGGTCAGGAGGACAAGTCGTGGCTCCTTCCAACGGGGCTCCAGCGGACTTGAACGATCAAAATTCTGGACCAACACGAGGTCGCCTGGAATGACCTCATGTGGTTTCACTTCGGTATTGTCTGGAAATGCAGCGGCAACCTGTGAACGACAAGAGTGTAGGGCAGACATCAAGGAATCTAGGTAATCTGTCAGCATATTACTGGAAACATCTGTAATACTGCGGGGTCTAGGTGTACCCCACATGTTTGGGGGGCGGCCGAATACGACCTCATAAGGGGACAGACCTGATCTGGAGTGTGCAACCATTCGCATGAAGAATAGAGCAACTGGCAGGGCAACTAGCCAGTCTACACCTTTCTCTTTACATATCTTAGCAATACGGATTTTCAGAGTTTGATTATGTCTCTCTACGAGACCGGCTGCTTCAGGATGGCGCACACAATGGAACTTCCACTGGTACCCTAACAAAAGGGAAACATGCTTCATTAACTCAGATGAGAATGGCTGGCTGTTATCAGAATACACGACCCTAGGGAGTCCATAACGGGGGAAGAATTCACGAACCAACTGCTTGGCAGTGGTCGCAGCTGTGTAATCTGGAACTGGATATGCTTCTGTCCACCTGGACAAAGCGCATACAACTACGAGGACATACTTGAAACCTCAACATCGCTCCATCTGAATATAATCCATCTGGAGGACTTCAAAAGGGTGGTCAGGGGGTTGGAATCCACCTTGTTCCACCGGGACACTTTTACCTGGATTGAACTGGCAACATATCATACAAGTGCGGACTTTCTGCTTGGCTGCAGCTCGTAAATGCTTGTTGAACCAAAGGTTCTGAATACTGTCTAACATGGCTTTTTCTCCTAGATGTGCTGGACTATGTGCGGTATTGATAATGACTTGAACCATAGAGTCGGGGAGAAACCATGTGGCTTTTCCCTTCGTCACCCATCCCTGATCTGTCTGGACCCCTCCTTGTTCGGACCATTTCTTGATTTCTTCAGGAGTAGCATGTAACTGTATGTCTATGACATCTTGTGTAGGGTCCTTAACTGTCATACAGGTAGTCTGTTCTGGAGTGGATGTCTGTGTCTTGTTAACTGGAATGTCGGGAGTCTGAGCTGTAAGCTTGGCTGTTCGATCTGCTAGATCATTACCTTGGGAAATGATGTCAGTAACATTCGTATGTGCCTTGCACTTCATGATAGCGATAGCTGTCGGTAAATGTATTGCATCTAACAGAGCTTGAATGAGGAGACCATGCTGAATCTTGGTTCCATGAGAAGTCATGAAACCTCTCTCCTGCCAGAGTACTCCGAAGTCGTGTACGACTCCGAATGCGTAACGTGAATCTGTATATATGTTTACTTTCAGGTCCTTGGCACGTATGCAGGCTTGGGTCAGAGCAACTATCTCTGCTGCTTGAGCAGACAGGGTGTCAATACGGTGCGTTTCAATAACTTCGGTTTCAGTAGTCACTGCATACGCGGCTACTAGTTCTCCTGTACTAGTTCTCATACATGAACCATCCACATAAAGTGTCAGGTCGGGATTAGGTAATGGAATGTCTGTCAGGTCTTGTCTTGGCTTGGTCATAGTGTTAATGACTTCCACACAGTCATGTGTGGCAGGATTTGAAGTAACTGACGGTAACAGTGTAGCAGGATTTAAAACGTTGCAGCGTCTGATTTCTATGTGTGGCTGGAACAGTGTCAGTTCATAACCTGTTAAACGTGCAATGGTCAAGTGCTGAGTCTGTGTTCGGTTTAAAAGAACTTCCACGGAGTGTGGAACTTGGACTGTCAGGGAGTGTCCTAATACTATGGAATCACTTTGTCTGATAGCTAGAGCTGTGGCTGCAACTGACTTGAGGCACGCAGGCAAAGCCTGGGCTACTGGATCTAATGTGCTCGAAAAATAAGCACAAGGCTTGTACTGTCCTGCTTGATCTTGTGTGAGAACAGATAATGCAGTACCATTACGTTCTGTGACAAAAAGTGTAAAAGGCTTACTGTAGTTCGGTGTAGCTAGAACAGGTGCTTGGCATAAGGCTTTCTTTAATTCATTAAAACTAAGTGTATGTTCAGATGTCCAAGGGAGAACAGTCGATACGGCTGCCTCCTGTGTCGTTAACTGTATCAGTGGCTTGGCTAGAAATGCATACTGAGGAATTCATTGTCTGCAGTAAGAAGTAAGGCCAATAAAAGCTCGTACCTCCTTCTGTGTCTTGGGCTGTGGAAGACTCGCTATTAACTGGATACGGTCTGGTGTCAACTGCCTACCCCACTTGGACAGTAAGTGGCCTAAGTAGATCACTTGCTGGACACAGAACTGAAGCTTCGAAGGGGACACCTTGTGCCCCTGCTCGGCTAGGAAATACAGAACTGTAAGTGACGCACGCTCGCAGTCACGTTCAGAACGGGCTGTGATCAGTAGATCATCGACATACTGGAGCAGGGCAGTGTCAGCTGGCATGTGAATATTGTCTAGTTGTCTTTTAAGTGCTTGACTGTAAATACTAGGACTTTCTGTGAAACCTTGAGGAGCTCGTGTGAATTTATAGCTCCTTCCATTTAAACAAAAACCGAAAAGGTACTGGCTGTCTGGATGAATGGGAACACTGAAAAATGCATTCTTGAGGTCGATTACAGTAAAAAATACAGCTTCAGAATCAATAGCTGTCAATAGAGATGAAATATCTGGGACTACTGGATACTGGGGTATGATACATTTATTAAGTTCTCGAAGGTCAATCACTGATCGATATACTGGAGGTGCATTTGGATCAGTACGTTTCATGACTGGAATGATAGGAGAATTACATACATTGGAGTCAGTTTCTACAACCACTCCTTGAGCAATGAGCTTGTCAATAATTTTAGATAAGGCTGCTACAGCCTCAGGTGGCAATCTGTACTGTCTGATTCGTGGCAGGACTATACCTTGCTTGAGAGTCACACGATGGGGTGTGATTTGCATAAAACCTACATCAGTTGGACCTTGCGCCCATAAATGCTGCGGTACATTGGACAATCTTGGATCAAAATCTCGTAATACATAGTGACCTTTAAAATCCCTTAAAAACAAGCGTATTCCTTCTGGGGAACAGCAAATAACTGCACCTAATTCTTTCAATGTTTTAATACCTAACACATTTTCTGGACATGACTTCGTAAGTAATAAATCAGTAGTTCGGGACAATGGACCAACTTCTAGAGTAACTGGCTTTGAAATCTCGTTAACTATAGGCTTTCCTGAAAATCCAAGGGAAACATTTCTAGAGCCTGAGAGCGGAGCCCCTGGAACCTCGTCATGACTGATAGTAGTCCTACTTGCCCCTGTATCAATCAAAAACTTTCTGTCTTTCCCTAATACTTGACTGTGTACATAGGGACCCTCTTGATCTACAGGTATCTCGATGAGAGGCAAGCCTACCTCCCTCTCTAGGCTGTTTCATGAATACGGTTGATACTCTGGATACTCTGTCTGGGCATACTGGTACATCTGCTGTGTAACATGCTGTGTTGCAGCAATAGGCTGCGGTGCTGGAACTGTCTGTTGTGCATTCTGTGGTGACTGAGAAGTCTGTGAAACTTGTTCTTGTCTAGGCGGACGTGGTCTTCCTTTAGTCTTACCAGTTGCTATGTTGTGTTTCAGAACTGCACACTCGTTTATAAAATGACCTGGCTGTTTACAATAATTGCATGTCCCTTTAACGGGAGCTGCAGGATGACTGGCTTGATTCGGACCCCTCTTCTGACTGTCTTGTGGAACAGATTGTGCAACTAGTACTTTCATTTTCGTGTCTTTCATACGTCTCCTTTCGTGTTCTTGCTCTTCCCTGATTCTATTCTGATGATACTGGAGCATCTGTAACATCTGTGACGGGGTACTAGCTTGCCAAGTACTTTCGACTTTCAAAACTCGATTTTTAACTTGTGGGCTTGAATTCTCGACTAGTTTAGTAACAAAAAGATGAGGGTATGACTCGCTACCTGTCTTCAGACCACTGTTGATAATAAAACATTTCTCGAATCTAGAATAAAAATCACTAGTATCTTCATCCTGTTTCTGTTTGCATGCTGAGATTGCATCCCAATCTTCCTTTTTCGTGGCTAATAATCTTGGCAAAACTTGAATCAATAACTCTGGCAATTCTTTACATTTGTCCCCAAGACCGGTACCTGGTACTCGTATTTTATCTTCAGCTTCTAGAGCTGTCCAATCAATCTTTTTCTCTCCCACCTCCCATTCTTTTTCCTTGAGTTTCTCATATACCCCTGCGGGCAACAGGACCTTTAGCATTTTAATGATATCTGGATACGTGTATTCTCCCATACGGAGCATGTCTTTTAGTTCTCGATGGAACCCTGCTGGGTCTTTGTCGTGACAGGGAATTAATTTCTTCATCTCTAAGAGTTCCATCTTTGTGATAGGGGTGTAAACAAATACTTGTTGCATTTCACCATCCGGTGTCTCTGTCTGTCTGACTGTTCGGCTTTAACTCGTTCACCTACTTCGATTAATTCCCTTTCTTGGGCTCTTTCGGAGGATTCTCTACTTAATTCTGACTTTCTGATTTCTTTTTCGGTTCTTTTATGAGATTCTTTGCGCCATAACTCGATGGCATCTTTCTGGGACTGTCTGGCTTTCTTTTTCCATAATGCTTCTTCTACTCGCATGATGCACTCGGCATCCCACGTACCTGATACGGGCCATCTATACTTTTCCTCTAATTCCTTGGTGTACTCTACCCATAAATCTAGATATAATATGGCACTTATGCCATGCTTGTGATACATAAAATGACCTGGACTGTCCCTAGGCGGGACAGGAACTGCTTCTTCGAGCAGACCTTTTCTAGTTTTTAACTGACGTAACTTCTTGAACAGAGGCATAACTAAGGCTGGACACAATACAATACACAATGAACACAATAATAATAACTGAAACAAATCACTCATACCACGACATTTGAAAACACATGAAATAACATTTAGAATAACAGTTCGGACAGAATACTACCTGAAATACTGAAAACAGAAATACATAAATTTCTCGAGAACAGAACAGAACTTACTGGAATGACTAGATGCACTGCTAAAACAGTACGAAACTTACCGGTCCCATAAAGAGACACGTCAGGACCCGCATCCACCTAGGTGGACACTTCGTGTTGGATCTGTGTACCCAAACCCACGGACCAGAGACAAATCAATTGACCCTGTCTAGATACTACCCCAGCAACGGTACTCACCGGGCAGCAAGAACGGAAGGCCTCGGACTGGACTGGACTGCTACGACGACGGACGGACGAACTTCGGACTTCAGTTACAGGTGGGCCTCCGGATACCTCGGACCTTGGACTCTCGGCTTGGGCTCTGGTCGGGACTCGCCGCGTTCCTCCACCGCCTCGTCTGGACGCTGGACCGCAACCTCCGTCTCCTCCGTGGGCCTGAGGGATACTTGAAGCAGAAATATCTGCACGTGCACGGTATGGTTCCGTCACGGCTGCAGAGGATCAGGGGGCCTGCGTGGCTTCTCCGGCCCGTGGGGAAAGGGCAAGTTCCTATTCGGGCGCCATTATGTGGTAAATAAATAATTAATTACCGGTACTATTTTTCAGGATACTCATACAAATAGATAGCTCAATAAATAAGAGTCAAGATACGAGGTAGCTAGAGTTGACAGGCTTTAATTAAGCATAAAGGACTGGAACAGGACAGCCTGTACGGGGATGGGATGGCAGCTGCCTGGGGCAGGGACAAAGGAGCGCTAACTTTTAATAACAGTGCACAAGTATATATAGTTAAAACATTTACATTACAGTCAATACAGTAAGCGTAGCAGTAGGCGGAGTTTGTAGCAGTCGCGAAAGATAAGGCATAAAGTGGGTGTAACAAGAGGTGTGTACAGGGCGTATACATAGACATGTGATGTAAACGTAACAGAATATGTCATAAAAGGGGCGGAAACATGGAGGGGGCTACCTGAGCAGCTGGGACCTCTAACCTAGTGGTGCGCGCAAATTGACAATGACGTGTTACTAGGGAGAACTGGGGGCTATGACTTCTGCGCTAGAAGAGGAGACGAAAGTCTGGAGTGTCAGAGCGACATGTACCTAAAGCCTATCTAGTATCTGGTGTTTAGAGAACATGTTGATAGAATCCAAAAGTTATCAGGGCAAAGGCTAACAGACACTAAGACTGGTGCATGCATAATTCTACATGTAGTGTGTGTGCGGGGAATATTCTATGAATATTAATACAGTATTTCTCTTACATGGAGACATAAAGGCTAGACCATGACGGAAACTATTGATGTGATGCAGTAGCTTAGGAATGCAGAGAAGGAGGGCTGGAATGATAACTAGAATCATAACATACTCTTGGCAGACTCGGAGGCAGAGCCAGGCCGTGCCGGGCACTGCGAGGCATGAAAGTAAGCTAAGGGTCAGGGATACAGGTGGGGGCTGTACCGCTCCTCGGAGAGGGTTCAGGAAACAGGAGCTGAATCTGAGTCCGGGCCCTTTTGAGGCCTAGAAACGGGGACAATTCAATGAATTAACGTGCACACTGTAAAATGTGGCAACGTAGCTTTACATAGGCCTGATATTCGTTGTATTCACGATAACTGGAAACTGGCATACTAGAGATGGACACAACTGTAATTGCGTCTTTAATCGATCATAGGGAATACATATGCATATTAATCATGCACATATAACATAAGATGGGGAACACGTAGGCACATATAACATGGCAAAATTTACTTTTCCACAGTTTGATGCAATAAGCCGAACTTGCTGCTGTCTTAAATATATGCAAACCCTCAGCTACTAGGAAAGGGGCGTGGCCGTACCCACGGCCTCTTGGATGTTGTAGTGCAAGAATACTGATCCCTAGTCGGAGTGTGGTTCAGTCACAATACGCAAAATTAAATCCCAGTGGGTTGAAGGGGTGCCAAGTCTCTTGTCACCTTGCTTTATTGCTGCAAATTGCGCCAGGGTAAACACACACTGGGATAGTGCTCACCCGCCTTCAATCATACGAGTCAGAACACCGGTTGGTGCTGACTCAGATTCGCAAAATCACGAGGGGTCTTCTTTGCGACCGTGATCGGCCGCTAACATCCATCACAACCTTACTCCCAAATTGAAGAAGACCAGCCTGGAAGCTTTGTACTTTAAACGCGAGGTTTATTTGCAGCATGCTGATGTCAGAAAACATGGGAGAACCACTTCAAATGTTCGTATCGCCAGACGCGTTTCGGGAGGAACCAACTCCCTTCTTCTGTGGCGTTTGATGCAATATGCCAAACTCGCTGCTGTCTTAAATATATGCAAACCCTCAGCCCACGGCCTCTTGGATGTTGTAGTGCAACAATACTGATCCCAAGAGGGTGCGCTGTTCAGTCACAATACGCAAAATTAAACCCCAGTGGGTTGAAGGGGTGCCAAGTCTCTTGTCACCTTGCTTTATTGCTGCAAATTGCGCCAGGGTAAACACACACTGGGATAGTGCTCACCCGCCTTCAATCATACGAGTCAGAACACCGGTTGGTGCTGACTCAGATTTGCACAATCTCGAGGGGTCTTCTTCGCGACCGGGATCGGCCGCTAACATCCATCACAACCTTACTACCAAACTGAAGAAGACCAGCCTCGAAGCTTTGTACTTCAAACACCAGGTTTATTTGCAGCATGCTGATGGCAGAAAACATGGGAGAACCACCTCAAATGTTCGTATCACCAGACACGTTTCGGGAGGAACCAACTCCCTTCTTCTGTGGGGTTTGATGCAATAAGCCGAACTTGCTGCTGTCTCAAATATATGCAAACCCTCAGCTCCTAGGAAAGGGGCGTGGCCGTACCCACGGCCTCTTGGATGTTGTAGTGCAAGAAAACTGATCCCAAGTGGGTGTGCGATTCAGTCATAATACGCTAAATTAAACCCCAGTGGGTTGAAGGGGTGCCAAGTCTCTTGTCACCTTGCTTAATTGCTGCAAATTGCGCCAGGGTAAACACACACTGGGATAGTAAGCATGGGCGAATTTTGCAGATTCGCAATCCGTGAAATTGCGTATTTACAGATTCGCAATCCGCAAAATTTGCGAAGTCTCGCAAAATTTGTGGATTTTTTATTTTTGGGATTTTGCGGGTGTTCGTGGGGCGCTTTGCGTGTTCGCGGGGCGCTTTGCGTCTTTGCGTGGTTTTTTTGCCTGGTTCATCACTGTCACCCTTTCGTTTTTTATGCCCTTCTGCCCTTTGTACCACTTGTTTTTGTGCTTTTCTGCCCTCTACCCCACTCTTGTTTGTGCCCTTTTGCCCTCTGCCCCACTGGTTTCTGTGCCCTTCTGCCCTCTGCCTAACTCATGCCCTCTGTCCCACTTTGTGCCCTTCTGCCCTCAGCCATAAGTCAGCTTCAACAGGAATCACTAATAGATAAAGTAAAGCAGGTGCTCGAGTTGAAGGTCAAATTAAGTTACACAGTCATTAATCACCCCAAACTTGGAGTGATTAATGACTGTGTAACTTAATTTGACCTTCAACTCGAGCACCTGCTTTACTTTATCTATTAGTGCTTCCTGTTGAAGCTGACTTTTGTAACTATTTTAGAGGCTCTGGAAGCTTGCCGGCGCCATTCTAAAATAGTTAAAAAAAATCAGCTTGAACTTTTGACCCAATCCGTTCCGCTCGCGAATTTTGCGGGGAATTAACGAATCTCGCGGATTGCGAACTTACTGAAAATCCGCAAAATCCGCGAGCGGAACGGATTTTCCGCCCATGCTTATGGGATAGTGCTCACCCGCCTCCAATCATATGAGTCAGAACACCGGTTGGTGCTGACTCAGATACGCACAATCACAAGGGTTCTTCTTCGCGACCGGGATCGGCCGCTAACATCCAACACAACCAGCGTCCCAAATTGAAGAAGACCAGCCTGGAAGCTTTGTACTTTAAACGCGAGGTTTATTTGCAGCATGCTGATGGCAGAAAACATGGGAGAACCACCTCAAATGTTCGTATCGCCAGACGCGTTTCGGGAGGAACCAACTCCCTTCTTCTGTGGCGTTTGATGCAATAAGCTGAACTCGCTGCTGTCTTAAATATATGCAAACCCTCATCCCCTGGGAAAGGGGATTGGCCGTACCCACGGCCTCTTGGATGTTGTAGTGCAAGAATACTGATCCCAAGTGGGTGCGCGGTTCAGTCACAATACGCAAAATTAAACCCCAGTGGGTTGAAGGGGTGCCAAGTCTCTTGTCACCTTGCTTTATTGCTGCAAATTGCGCCAGGGTAAACACACACTGGGATAGTGCTTACCCGCCTCCAATCATACGAGTCAGAACACCAGTTGGTGCTGACTCAGATTCGCACAATCACAAGGGGTCTTCTTCGCGACCGGGATCGGCCGCTAACATCCATCACAACCTTACTCCCAAATTGAAGAAGACCAGCCTGGAAACTTTGTACTTCAAACGCGAGGTTTATTTGCAGCATGCTGATGGCAGAAAACATGGGAGAACCACCTCAAATGTTCGTATCGCCAGACGCGTTTCGGGAGGAACCATCTCCCTTCTTCTGTGGCGTTTGATGCAATAAGCCGAACTCGCTGCTGTCTTAAATATATGCAAACCCTCAGCCCCTGGGAAAGGGGCGTGGCCGTACCCACGGCCTCTTGGATGTTGTAGTGCAAGAATACTGATCCCAAGTGGGTGCGCGGTTCAGTCACAATACGCAAAATTAAACCCCAGTGGGTTGAAGGGGTGCCAAGTCTCTTGTCACCTTGCTGTATTGCTGCAAATTGCGCCAGGGTAAACACACACTGGGATAGTGCTCACCCGCCTCCAATCATATGAGTCAGAACACCGGTTGGTGCTGACTCAGATTCGCACAATCACGAGGGGTCTTCTTCGCGACCGGGATCGACCGCTAACATCCATCACAACCTTACTCCCAAATTGAAGAAGACCAGCCTGGAAGCTTTGTACTTCAAACGCGAGGTTTATTTGCAGCATGCTGATGGCAGAAAACATGGGAGAACCACCTCAAATGTTCATATCGCCAGACGCGTTTCGGGAGGAACCATCTCTCTTCTTCTGTGGCGTTTGATGCAATAAGCCGAACTCGCTGCTGTCTTAAATATATGCAAACCCTCAGCCCCTGGGAAAGGGGCGTGGCCATACCCACGGCCTCTTGGATGTTGTAGTGCAAGAATACTGGGCCCGATTCACAGAACTAACTTAAAACAAAATCCTAAACTTACTACCATTTTGGTATTCGCAGAAGGCACTTACTCATTTTGGTATTCACAGAATGCACTTACTCATTTCGGTATTCACAGAAGTTAGGAGTCCTAACTTTAGGACTCTTAAATGCCTTCTGTGAATACCAAAAGTGTTAAAGTTAGGATTTTTCTCAATTTAGTAGTAGTAAAGTTAGGACTCCTAACTTTAGGACTCCTAAATGCCTTCTGTGAATACCGAAAGTCTTAAAATTAGGATTTTTCTCAATTTAGTAGTAGTAAAGTTAGGACTCCTAACTTTTGGACTCCTAAATGCCTTCTGTGAATACCGAAAGTCTTAAAATGGGTTTTTTTTCTCAGTTTAGTAGTAGTAAAGTTAGGACTCCTTACTTTAGAACTCCTAAATGCCTGCTGTGAATAATGAAAGTCTTAAAATTAGGATTTTTCTCAATTTAGTAGTAGTAAAGATAGGACTCCTAACTTTCGGACTCCTAAATGCCTTCTGTGAATACCAAAAGTCTTAAAATTTGGATTTTTCTCAACTTTACTACTACTAAACTGAGAAAAATCCTAATTTAAATAATTTCGGTATTCACAGAAGGCATTTAGGAGTCCGAAAGTTAGGAGTCCTAACTTTACTACGACTAAATTGAGAAAAATCCTAATTTAAAGAATTTCGGTATTCACAGCAGGCATTTAGGAGTTCTAAAGTAAGGAGTCCTAACTTTACTACTACTAAACTGAGAAAAAAAAACATTTTAAGACTTTCGGTATTCACAGAAGGCATTTAGGAGTCCTAAAGTTAGGAGTCCTAATTTTACTACTACTAAATTGAGAAAAATCCTAACTTTAAGACTTTCGGTATTCACAGAAGGCATTTAAGAGTCCTAAAGATAGGACTCCTAACTTCTGTGAATACCGAAATGAGTAAGTGCATTCTGTGAATACCAAAATGAGTAAGTGCCTTCTGTGAATACCAAATAGTAGTAAGTTTAGGATTTTGTCTTAAGTTAGTTCTGTGAATCGGGCCCACTGATCCCAAGTGGGTGCGCGGTTCAGTCACAATACGCAAAATTAAACCCCAGTGGGTTGAAGGGGTGCCAAGTCTCTTGTCACCTTGCTTTATTGCTGCAAATTGCGCCAGGGTAAACACACACTGGGATAGTGCTTACCCGCCTCCAATCATACGAGTCAGAACACCGGTTGGTGCTGACTCAGATTCGCACAATCACGAGGGTTCTTCTTCGCGACCGGGAACGGCCGCTAACATGCATCACAACCTTACTCCCAAATTGAAGAAGACCAGCCTGGAAGCTTTGTACTTCAAACGCGAGGTTTATTTGCAGCATGCTGATGGCAGAAAACATGGGAGAACCACCTAAAATGTTCGTATCGCCAGACGCGTTTCGGGAGGAACCAACTCCCTTCTTCTGTGGCGTTTGATGCAATAAGCCGAACTCGCTGCTGTCTTAAATATATGCAAACCCTCAGCTCCTAGGAAAGGGGCGTGGCCGTACCCACGGCCTCTTGGATGTTGTAGTGCAAGAATACTGATCCCAAGTGGGTGTTCGGTTCAGTCACAATACGCAAAATTAAATCCCAGTGGGTTGAAGGGGTGACAAGTCTCTTGTCACCTTGCTTTATTGCTGCAAATTGCGCCTAGGTAAACACACACTGGGATAGTGCTTACCCGCCTCCAATCATACGAGTCAGAACACCGGTTGGTGCTGACTCAGATTCGCACAATCACGAGGGGTCTTCTTCGCGACCGGGATCAGCCACTAACATCCAACACAACCAGAGTCCCAAATTGAAGAAGACCAGCCTGGAAGCTTTGTACTTTAAACGCGAGGTTTATTTGCAGCATGCTGATGTCAGAAAACATGGGAGAACCACCTCAAATGTTCGTATCACCAGACGCGTTTCGGGAGGAACCAAATCCCTTCTTCTGTGGCGTTTGATGCAATAAGCCGTACTCGCTGCTGTCTTAAATATATGCAAACCCTCAGCCCCTAGGAAAGGGGCGTGGCTGTACCCACGGCCTCTTGGATGTTGTAGTGCAAGAATACTGATCCCAAGTGGGTGTGCGGTTCAGTCACAATACGCAAAATTAAGTCCCAGTGGGTTGAAGGGGTGCCAAGTTTTTTGTCACCTTGCTTTCTTGCTGCAAATTGCGCCAGGGTAAACACACACTGGGATAGTGCTCACCCGCCTTCAATCATATGAGTCAGAACACCGGTTGGTGCTGACTCAGATTCGCACAATCACGAGGGGTCTTCTTTGCGACCGTGAACAGCCGCTAACATTCATCACAACCTTACTCCCAAATTGAAGAAGACCAGCCTGGAAGCTTTGTACTTCAAATGCGAGGTTTATTTGCAGCATGCTGGTGGCAGAAAACATGGGAGAACCACCTCAAATGTTCGTACCACCAGACGCGTTTCGGGAGGAACCAACTCCCTTCTTCTGTGGGGTTTGATGCAATAAGCCGAACTTGCTGCTGTCTCAAATATATGCAAACCCTCAGCTCCTAGGAAAGGGGCGTGGCCGTACCCACGGCCTCTTGGATGTTGTAGTGCAAGAAAACTGATCCCAAGTGGGTGTGCGATTCAGTCACAATACGCAAAATTAAACCCCAGTGGGTTGAACGGGTGCCAAGTCTCTTGTCACCTTGCTTAATTGCTGCAAATTGCGCCAGGGTAAACACACACTGGGATAGTGCTCACCCGCCTCCAATCATACGAGTCAGAACACCGGTTGGTGCTGACTCAGATTCTCACAATCACGAGGGGTCTTCTTCGCGACCGGGATCGGCCGCTAACATCCAACACAACCAGCGTCCCAAATTGAAGAAGACCAGCCTGGAAGCTTTGTACTTTAAACGCGAGATTTATTTGCAGCATGCTGATGGCAGAAAACATGGGAGAACCACCTCAAATGTTCGCATCGCCAGACGCGTTTTGGGAGGAACCAACTCCCTTCTTCTGTGGCGTTTGATGCAATAAGCCGAACTCGCTGCTGTCTTAAATATATGCAAACCCTCAGCCCACGGCCTCTTGGATGTTGTAGTGCAAGAATACTGATCCCAAGTGGGTGCGCGGTTCAGTCACAATACTCAAAATTAAACCCCAATGGGTTAAAGGGGTGCCAAGTCTTTTGTCACCTTGCTTTATTGCTGCATATTGCGCCAGGGTAAACACACACTGGGATAGTGCTCACCCGCCTCCAATCATACGAGTCAGAACACCGGTTGGTGCTAACTCAGATTCGCACAATCACGAGGGGTCTTCTTCGCAACCAGGATCGGCCACTAACATCCAACACAACCAGAGTCCCAAATTGAAGAAGACCAGCCTGGAAGCTTTGTACTTTAAACGCGAGGTTTATTTGCAGCATGCTGATGGCAGAAAACATGGGAGAACCACCTCAAATGTTCGTATCACCAGACGCGTTTCGGGAGGAACCAACTCCCTTCTTCTGTGGCGTTTGATGCAATAAGCCGAACTCGCTGCTGTCTTAAATATATGCAAACCCTCAGCCCCTGGGAAAGGGGCGTGGCCGTACCCACGGCCTCTTGGATGTTGTAGTGCAAGAATACTGATCCCAAGTGGGTGCGCGGTTCAGTCACAATACGCAAAATTAAACCCCAGTGGGTTGAAGGGGTGCCAAGTCTCTTGTCACCTTGCTTTATTGCTGAAAATTGCGCCAGGGTAAACAGACACTGGGATAGTGCTTACCCGCCTCCAATCATACGAGTCAGAACACCGGTTGGTGCTAACTCAGATTCGCACAATCACGAGGGGTCTTCTTCGCAACCGGGATCGGCCACTAACATCCAACACAACCAGAGTCCCAAATTGAAGAAGACCAGCCTGGAAGCTTTGTACTTTAAACGCGAGGTTTATTTGCAGCATGCTGATGGCAGAAAACATGGGAGAACCACCTCAAATGTTCGTATCACCAGACGCGTTTCGGGAGGAACCAACTCCCTTCTTCTGTGGCGTTTGATGCAATAAGCCGAACTCGCTGCTGTCTTAAATATATGCAAACCCTCAGCCCCTGGGAAAGGGGCGTGGCCGTACCCACGGCCTCTTGGATGTTGTAGTGCAAGAATACTGATCCCAAGTGGGTGCGCGGTTCAGTCACAATACGCAAAATTAAACCCCAGTGGGTTGAAGGGGTGCCAAGTCTCTTGTCACCTTGCTTTATTGCTGAAAATTGCGCCAGGGTAAACACACACTGGGATAGTGCTTACCCGCCTCCAATCATACGAGTCAGAACACCGGTTGGTGCTGACTCAGATTCGCACAATCACGAGGAGTCTTCTTCGCGACCGGGATCGGCCACTAACATCCATCACAACCTTACTCCCAAATTGAAGAAGACCAGCCTGGAAGCTTTGTACTTCAAACGCGAGGTTTATTTGCAGCATGCTGATGGCAGAAAACATGGGAGAACCACCTCAAATGTTCGTATCGCCAGACGCATTTCGGGAGGAACCAACTCCCTTCTTCTGTGGCGTTTGATGCAATAAGCCGAACTCGCTGCTGTCTTAAATATATGCAAACCCTCAGCCCCTGGGAAAGGGGCGTGGCCGTACCCACGGCCTCTTGGATGTTGTAGTGCAAGAATACTGATCCCAAGTGGGTGTGCGGTTCAGTCACAATACGCAAAATTAAATCCCAGTGGGTTGAAGGGGTGCCAAGTCTCTTGTCCCCTTGCTTTATTGCTGCAAATTGCGCCAGGGTAAACACACACTGGGATAGTGCTCACCCGCCTTCAATCATACGAGTCAGAACACCGGTTGGTGCTGACTCAGATTCGCACAATCACGAGGGGTCTTCTTTGCGACCGTGATCGGCCGCTAACATTCATCACAACCTTACTCCCAAATTGAAGAAGACCAGCCTGGAAGCTTTGTACTTCAAATGCGAGGTTTATTTGCAGCATGCTGATGGCAGAAAACATGGGAGAACCACCTCAAATGTTCGTATCACCAGACGCGTTTCAGGAGGAACCAACTCCCTTCTTCTGTGGGGTTTGATGCAATAAGCCGAACTTGCTGCTGTCTTAAATATATGCAAACCCTCAGCTCCTAGGAAAGGGGCGTGGCCGTACCCACGGCCTCTTGTATGTTGTAGTGCAAGAAAACTGATCCCAAGTGGGTGTGCGGTTCAGTCACAATACGCAAAATTAAACTCCAGTGGGTTGAAGGGGTGCCAAGTCTCTTGTCACCTTGCTTAATTGCTGCAAATTGCGCCAGGGTAAACACACACTGGGATAGTGCTCACCCGCCTCCAATCATACGAGTCAGAACACCGGTTGGTGCTGACTCAGATTCTCACAATCACGAGGGGTCTTCTTCGCGACCGGGATCGGCCGCTAGCATCCAACACAACCAGAGTCCCAAATTGAAGAAGACCAGCCTGGAAGCTTTGTACTTTAAACACGAGGTTTATTTGCAGCATGCTGATGGCAGAAAACATGGGAGAACCACCTCAAATGTTCGCATCGCCAGACGCGTTTCGGGAGGAACCAACTCCCTTCTTCTGTGGCGTTTGATGCAATAAGCCGAACTCGCTGCTGTCTTAAATATATGCAAACCCTCAGCCCACAGCCTCTTGGATGTTGTAGTGCAAGAATACTGATCCCAAGTGGGTGCGCGGTTCAGTCACAATACGCAAAATTAAACCCCAGTGGGTTAAAGGGGTGCCAAGTCTCTTGTCACCTTGCTTTATTGCTGCAAATTGCGCCAGGGTAAACACACTCTGGGATAGTGCTCACCCGCCTCCAATCATACGAGTCAGAACACCGGTTGGTGCTAACTCAGATTCTCACAATCACGAGGGGTCTTCTTCGCGACCGGGATCATCCACTAACATCCAACACAACCAGAGTCCCAAATTGAAGAAGACCAGCCTGGAAGCTTTGTACTTTAAACGCGAGGTTTATTTGCAGCATGCTGATGTCAGAAAACATGGGAGAACCACCTCAAATGTTCGTATCACCAGACGCGTTTCGGGAGGAACCAAATCCCTTCTTCTGTGGCGTTTGATGCAATAAGCCGTACTCGCTGCTGTCTTAAATATATGCAAACCCTCAGCCCCTAGGAAAGGGGCGTGGCCGTACCCACGGCCTCTTGGATGTTGTAGTGCAAGAATACTGATCCCTAGTGGGAGTGTGGTTCAGTCACAATACGCAAAATTAAATCCCAGTGGGTTGAAGGGGTGCCAAGTCTCTTGTCACCTTGCTTTATTGCTGCAAATTGCGCCAGGGTAAACACACTCTGGGATAGTGCTCACCCGCCTCCAATCATACGAGTCAGAACACCGGTTGGTGCTAACTCAGATTCTCACAATCACGAGGGGTCTTCTTCGCGACCGGGATCATCCACTAACATCCAACACAACCAGAGTCCCAAATTGAAGAAGACCAGCCTGGAAGCTTTGTACTTTAAACGCGAGGTTTATTTGCAGCATGCTGATGTCAGAAAACATGGGAGAACCACCTCAAATGTTCGTATCACCAGACGCGTTTCGGGAGGAACCAAATCCCTTCTTCTGTGGCGTTTGATGCAATAAGCCGTACTCGCTGCTGTCTTAAATATATGCAAACCCTCAGCCCCTAGGAAAGGGGCGTGGCCGTACCCACGGCCTCTTGGATGTTGTAGTGCAAGAATACTGATCCCTAGTGGGAGTGTGGTTCAGTCACAATACGCAAAATTAAATCCCAGTGGGTTGAAGGGGTGCCAAGTCTCTTGTCACCTTGCTTTATTGCTGCAAATTGCGCCAGGGTAAACACACACTGGGATAGTGCTCACCCGCCTTCAATCATACGAGTCAGAACAACGGTTGGTGCTGACTCAGATTCGCAAAATCACGAGGGGTCTTCTTTGCGACCGTGATCGGCCGCTAACATCCATCACAACCTTACTCCCAAATTGAAGACGACCAGCCTGGAAGCTTTGTACTTCAAATGCGAGGTTTATTTGCAGCATGCTGATGGCAGAAAACATGGGAGAACCACCTCAAATGTTCGTATCACCGGACGCGTTTCGGGAGGAACCAACTCCCTTCTTCTGTGGGGTTTGATGCAATAAGCCGAACTTCCTGCTGTCTTAAATATATGCAAACCCTCAGCTCCTAGGAAAGGGGCGTGGCCGTACCCACGGCCTCTTGGATGTTGTAGTGCAAGAAAACTGATCCCAAGTGAGTGTGCGATTCAGTCACAATACGCAAAATTAAACCCCAGTGGGTTGAAGGGGTGCCAAGTCTCTTGTCACCTTGCTTAATTGCTGCAAATTGTGCCAGGGTAAACACACACTGGGATAGTGCTCACCCGCCTCCAATCATACGAGTCAGAACACCGGTTGGTGCTGACTCAGATTCTCACAATCACGAGGGGTCTTCTTCGCGACCGGGATCGGCCGCTAACATCCAACACAACCAGAGTCCCAAATTGAAGAAGACCAGCCTGGAAGCTTTGTACTTTAAACGCGAGATTTATTTGCAGCATGCTGATGGCAGAAAACATGGGAGAACCACCTCAAATGTTCGCATCGCCAGACGCGTTTCGGGAGGAACCAACTCCCTTCTTCTGTGGCGTTTGATGCAATAAGCCGAACTCGCTGCTGTCTTAAATATATGCAAACCCTCAGCCCACGGCCTCTTGGATGTTGTAGTGCAAGAATACTGATCCCAAGTGGGTGCGCGGTTCAGTCACAATACGCAAAATTAAACCCCAATGGGTTAAAGGGGTGCCAAGTCTCTTGTCACCTTGCTTTATTGCTGCAGATTGCGCCAGGGTAAACACACACTGGGATAGTGCTCACCCGCCTCCAATCATACGAGTCAGAACACCGGTTGGTGCTAACTCAGATTCGCAAAATCACGAGGGGTCTTCTTCGCAACCGGGATCGGCCGCTAACATCCAACACAACCAGAGTCCCAAATTGAAGAAGACCAGCCTGGAAGCTTTGTACTTTAAACGCGAGGTTTATTTGCAGCATGCTGATGGCAGAAAACATGGGAGAACCACCTCAAATGTTCGTATCACCAGACGCGTTTCGGGAGGAACCAACTCCCTTCTTCTGTGGCGTTTGATGCAATAAGCCGAACTCGCTGCTGTCTTAAATATATGCAAACCCTCAGCCCCTGGGAAAGGGGCGTGGCCGTACCCACGGCCTCTTGGATGTTGTAGTGCAAGAATACTGATCCCAAGTGGGTGCGCGGTTCAGTCACAATACGCAAAATTAAACCCCAGTGGGTTGAAGGGGTGCCAAGTCTCTTGTCACCTTGCTTTATTGCTGAAAATTGCGCCAGGGTAAACACACACTGGGATAGTGCTTACCCGCCTCCAATCATACGAGTCAGAACACCGGTTGGTGCTGACTCAGATTCGCACAATCACGAGGGGTCTTCTTCGCGACCGGGATCGGCCACTAACATCCATCACAACTAAGCATGGGCGGATCTAGCGGATCTCGCGTACGCGAACTTGCGGATTTACGGATTCGCAATCCGCGAAGATCCGCGAACTCTAGCGGATTTGCGGATTTTCCCGTTTTTTGTGTTGGCGCGTGTTCGCGCCGATTTTGGGACAAGTTCGCAATTGCGAACTTACTTTTCGGCTCGCAACGGCCGCGACTATGTTGTTTCTACGTCTGGTTTATCATCACAGGTTCACAGCACCCTCTGTTTCACCACTGCCACCCTCTGGGACACCCATGCCACCCTCTGGTACATCCTCACTGGCACCTATTAGGTTTATTTATCACTGTAGATTATGGTGGTTGAAAAAAGCAAGCACACCTGCCCTTCTTCAACTGCCATCAATTAATTTGTGTTTCATTAATGTGTCAGTAATTTTGAAAGTTCCAGTCTGGCTGGCACCTGCTTCCTTCCTTATCTGTAATTTGCTTTTAGTTGCAGTGAAAATTTTTTTTCACAGGACCTTTATGGTCTACTTGTAGCTATTCTATGAGCCTGCTGTTTGGGTCATAGCAGGGTCATAGAATAGTTGCAAACTCTGGAGGGGCCCATCAGGAAGCACTACCTTGAATGTTACTAATGTTAAGTTTGAACTTTTGCACCTGCTCATTGCTTTCAGTTTAGCTAAAATCGTTTTTTTCTGCAATTTCGCGCGTTTTTTGGGGCGCGAATCCGTGCGAGATCGATTTCGGAAGCCGCGAATACGTGCGAATACAAAATTGTTTTTTTTGCGACGTGTATGTTCGCGTGATCTTGCGCGTGTTCGCGAGGCGCTTCTAGCTATACGTTTGCCAAGTTACCCTATCGGTCGTACACGGGCGCGGCCATCTTGTTGGCGTGACGTAATTCCGTTTCCGCCCGCTATGTGTTATCTCGCAAAGTGTGCTGCTCGCTAGTACAATTTCGCGCGTACTCGCAAGGAAAATCTCGCACGAACTTACCCACGCGGTCGTGAACGGGCGCGGCCATCTTGTTTCTCATTCATTGCTATGGTTCTGGGCATGCTTTCTCTATCCTCTCTCAATCTCTGCCATCCTTTGCTTGTTTGAAGTTTTTTTGATCTAATTTTACTTATTATCTATCCCTCTATTTTTCTACCTCTATATTTTTGTGTTTTCTGCAGCTTTTAGTTACTTTTAAACTACTTTTTTAAACTCTTTTCTTTTCTTCTTCACTATTCTATTTCTTCTTTATCATTTAAGTTTATTTCTGCCCAGACCATGGTAAAGGGAGCCGGGAAGCACCCTGAGAAGGGGAAGGGTCCCGCACCCCGTGCCCGGCTCCCGTGCGGGCGTTTAAGGGGGGAGCAAGTGGTCCCGAGGGAGATCTTCAGCGCGGAGGAAGTGGCGGCACTGATCTTCCACGTCCAGCGCCGCCTCCCCAAGACGATCCTGGGAGGCGGCAAGATCGCGACCGGCTATGGCATCCGGGAGCGTCGCAAGCGGTGGGAGAAGGTGTGCCGGGCCATGTACAAGATCTCTGGGGTCCGGCGCACATATAACCAGGCCACCCACCGCTGGACCGATGTCATGGACCGGGAGCGGGACTTGCTGGACGCGCTCGGCGTAGAGGTCCCCGGGCTTGGTGAGTAGTAGTAGTAGTACATTTACTACTCTGTTTTATCCTGCTCTGTTATTTGCAAATCTTTGTTCTTTACCAAGAGCAATAATGCTGCCGATTACATTGAGGTAAATTATATTTCAAAATCTTCTATGCATTTCAGGTGCACTGCTCTCCTTCTCAGTAGCCTTGCTTGCTACTATGCTTCTTTGTTTTGTATGTTGTGTTCAGAAGCATTTCATTGGCCTGAGAAATTATGTATGAGTGTACTGTAAAGAAAAGAACTGCGTAATGCTAGACAGTAAGGGTCATATTTTCAATTACCGGCGCATCCCTGCAAAGTAGCAGGGATGCGGCAGTAATTGTGTGCCATGCCACCACCACCCATTGGCCCAAAACGTCACAGAAGCCTTACGCATCTGTGCCGTAAAGGCAGCGCATTGCTGGAGTTGCGTGCCAACGATGGCGCAGCTCCAGCAATGCTCTGGGGTACCCTATCTCCCCAATGCTGCATCAAGCCGTACGTCGGCTTCAAGCGCGCAGGGTTTGAGTCATGCATCATTGTCCTAAAAGTGACTGATTGACATCTTGTAGATTTCCCTCAGCCACTTTTAGGATTCGTTCCTGCGCAGGTACGCCCTCCCTTGCGCCGGAACGCCCCCTGATGGCGCAGGGCTTTACAACGTGATGCATCGCCCATATGCCCATATGTGTTTTTTTTTTTAATATATACGCCGCACCAACACCATGGCGAGTCTTTTGTTCTGCCGCTGCGTCAGAAAAGGCACGCAACAATGGAGGAAAATGAGCCGCAACTTCCGCAAGGGACTTCTAAATCAGCCCCAACAGACTGAAGTCCAGTCCTTCCTTTAGACACATGGCTATAAGAAGAAATAGTGGCGGTGGTGGCGGGTGGATTGATAGTTTGAGTATTCACTGATCTGCAAGCAGGATGGACTTTGTCTGTCACGTGTTGCGCACTGCTGCCTGCAGTGCCAGGCCTAGGCAAACCTCTTTAGTAGTCTGTTTATTGAGTTACATAGGAACTTTCTAAGTCAACGTTCCGCAAATCAGGCAATACGAATAACGTAGTATACCACATGAGATAGATCCCGTGGAATAGTTGTCTATCTATTTGCTATTTTTCCAAAATATGTTGTTATTGTTCTTTTGAAATGTTTGATTTGGTTGAAAAATCTCATCCATGTTTTCTGGTTTTTCTTTCTTTCATGTTGTACATCAGCTCCCCCCAAGGGCAAGAGGACACAGGAGGAGGGTGCTGAGGATGCAGGCCAGGATCGGGCAGGCGAGGGCTCCTTTGCTGGCCCCAGTAAGTTTACATTTTAATAAACAGTACCTATTTTTTCCTAGCGTTCCTCATTCGATTTTTTCTAAATCGTCTTTGATCTTCTTGTAGACTGGATATAAATTCTTATCCTGCCTCGAATATGACTCCCTGTGGTATTACTAGACTATTCTTATTAGTCTGTCTGTGTAGCTAACTAAGATTGGACATTTGGCAATTCCATTGGACTCCCATTATATTCAGCAATACCTCTATGCACTGTCTCCTTACTGACTAGATAGTGTGGCAGAGTCATTCAGCTCCCGAAGTCACCGATTATAGATCCCCAATGATCTCTAGATTATCGTACGCAGGACAAGAGAGTAGTACGGAGTCACAGCACAGTCAAGAAGTGTCAGAGGCACTCATGCTTGCAAAAATTCCAAAACCTTTAGCTCATCCACTCTAGTCTAGAGGAACAAAAACCACAGAGTCTATTTAAGTTTAAAAGCTTTATTAAAAGTAAACACATTTATTAAAATCTACTTTGTCATAAAACTATTTAACTGTAAACGGAAAAGTGGTTAGTGCTGACGATTAATTGGACACATTTCTTGTGGTCGAGCCGAACTCTCACCTGGTTTGAACTTGATCCTGGTCGTGTTCTTAGGACTCAGGAGTCAAGCTTCTGTCTGTTAGGAGAAAAAGTGGTGCGTGTTAAAAATCAAAAGCAAGCATTCATCAGTTGTGCATAAAAGTGCAGCAAGACAACAGCCTTCCCTGGAAAATGGGACATTTTTACTATGGAGTAGACAGTCACAAATTATTACATTGTATTCTGTTTTTTTAACATTTCTCCTAGACCAAATATTATATAGTAGTGAGTGGTGTATTCTAACATTCTTAAATGTACTTTGTAGGTGTAACATCTGGTGACGGGGCCAGCGCGGAGGTGGCTGTGTTGGACCAGGACTCGGAGGCCTCTGGGGAGGAGGCGGCGGTACAAGAGCCGGCGGACGTTCCTGTGGGGGATCAAACGGTGGTGGCGGAAACAGGTAAGCTATATATTCCTTACTTATTGAGATTGAAGACTGCATAGTGTGCTTTCTGCACGGGTGTATTACAATTACAAATCAACCAGGTAGTAGCCTCCTCGAAATGTACTTCGACTTAGCTGTGAAGTTTTTGGTGAGAAGAATCCCAATAAGTTCTTAGACGAACGTGATGGATGGGATGAACGAAAAGCGAAAGAAGGGTGTAAGTAAGTGGGACGCGAACTTGTATGATGGCTGGCAAAGAAGAACGATATGTGTTTGCTTGGCCCCCGAGGTGGCTGGGAAGGAAAGAATATGGTATGGTGCATGGCTGGGTCAATGATGAAGCAAGGATGGGTGGAAGGACAGCAGCCTGGGTGGGTGAAACAGAAACTGTATGTGTGCGTATACTTTGACTGAATGGATGCCTGGAGCATGGTATTCTCTGACTCTTAGATAGCACATGTGTATCTAGAGAGAGTAGATGGTCGCCAGGTGAAGTAAGTGTTACCTTGAAGAGCATGTACCACCGCACCCGCACGTCCGTTCCTGTGCAGGGAAGGCAAGGAAAAGAAATTGTAAATGTGTCCAATACTACCATGAATAGTAGCAGTACTTTGTATTGCGTTTGCATTCACAGCATATATCTGGTTATTACGGTGGACTCTCCGTACCTCTCTTAATAACTTTAGTTTACTTGTAGTACGTCATTCATGTGTGGGTGTATCACTGTTCACTCAATATTAAGCAAAGCACCTAAAGTCATCTCATCTGTCATTAAATACGTCCCATGTGAAGTGATAGATAATCAAATTAGTTAGCTTCTTCATTTTCCTTTTCTAGTACTCATTTGCACTGTAGGGTGAAAGGTAAATTAATTAAGCAGTAGCCCTTGTAACAGAGTATTCTCAGTGCCACCCGTAATAGAAAAGTAATAGCTTCACCACCTGCATGTACTGGACCGGTACAGTAACGCAAGTCTGTCTCACTCATCATGGTGTGCAACTTTTTTTCTCGGGTGCAAGTTCACTGTGCTGTCCATGTCATTCTGCCGGCTTGCATAAGATAACGTACCCATTTCCCTAAACAAGAGAGAAGAAGAAGAATAAGACTGGTGTACTGTCATAGTCGACTGTAATGGAAGTCCATAGTGGTCGTAGAATTAGTTCATTAAACTACCACTACTGTTAGAGCAAGGATGCAGAAGTGGGAGGTTATATAGATACTGTCCTCAATAGTTATGTACTGTGCTTTCAATTTGCTACTTGTACTCTGTGACCCAACTTTCGGCTCAATCACTTTGTGTTATTAATAAGGAGCATTGGTTACAGACTATGTCTTTCTTTCTTCATATAGTTGCTCCTTCCAAATCTACAACAAGGAGGGAGCAGGCTAGATTGGCCCGGCAACGGAGGCTGGAGGCCACAGTCGCCGAATATCGGCGGCTGGTGGCCCTGGAGGAGGAGGAGGACACGCAGTCGAGCGGGGCAACAACGACATCCTCGACTGTGACCACTGCATCCTCCTCCGTGACTAAGCCAGCGGGACCGAGCCGGGCTAAGAAAGACGACCGCCACCGCCAAGCAACCGAAATACCAGCTGCCCCCCACAGGAGCTGCAAGGAACGCCAACGCCGCCTACGAGTCCACATGTCCAACCTGGAGCAGGAGGTCCTGAGGTATAAGAACTTGGTTAAGGGCCTCCGCTCCGAGCTTGCCACCCTCCGCAAGGAGTATGATGCCCATGCCGCATCATGCACCAGCACCAGCACCCTCCAGTAGTGGAGTGTCCCTTGCCCTTTTTTTATAGACTTTTGGGGGGTGGGATTTGGGAGTTGGGATCGTTTTGGGACGTTTCAGAGACAATCGTTGGGGTTAGGGTGGGTGAGGGAGATTATTTTGTTAGGGCTAAATAAATATATTTTTCAACTTTATCTGACCATACCTGTTTTTTACTGCTTTTCAGTCTGGTGGGTGGGGGGCGGGGGTGTAACAGTAACTTTGTTTTCCTGAACAGTCGTAGGACTTTAGTAGTACAACCGTCAATCTCTTGTCTACTCCGAAATAATACTCCATTATACTACCTCCCACCAAACGCTTATCTTACCTGTAATTTGTGTTAGAAATTAGGGCTAGGCCCAGGGCTGGCTCCAGGTGAAATGGGGATTAACGTTGTCAATCCTGGGCGGGTGACATTTCCTCATTGCGGTGGTACTAGTGGTGTGACACAGTGGCAGTTGCATGCCTATGGAAAAAAAGAAAACGAAACCTTGTTTGTCCTCCTTACTGTAGCATTACAACGGTTACGGTACGATCGAGAAAATAGCAGGTGACAGTACACTAGAACAGTGCCATAATGTAGCCTAACAAATGGTAAAGTATTTGCTTGCAAGTATAACTAGTACTTGCGTTGAATTTATTTGACATTGGCTACTACTACTAGAAGATATAGTACTGAAGCTGAGTAAGTCTAGAAGATATCCTCGTATTCCTTCACCAGCCTGTTGCTGCTATGACCTTATCCTCCCCAGCAAGTGTGTGGAATTATTGATGTCATTTTAGTCAGACATCAAGCAAAACAACACAGCCCGGGGGAAGAGGGTTAGGGTTTGTAAAATGGATGGGAATGGGGGTTTCTTTTTGGGTAGGTTTTGTTGAGAGAAGAAAAAAAAAGCAGAGCATGGACAAACAATAATTGAAGATACAGACAATCTTTGGTTACAAACTAAAGGTAAGCACATGCAGTCACACTCATAGAATAAAAGACAACAATGGATACTGTATCTGTATTGCGTATGTTGTTGGAGTTGTCCTGTTGAATTTGGTAAGTAATAAGCATGCAGCAAACAATTCCTCTTATTGGCGGCACTCCTCCATTCCAGCTGACGCTTCGTCCATCAATGTGGTGACCACTGACAGAAAACACCCTGTCCACTGCCTGCCTGGCGGATGTTGACTGAAACCCGGCCTGTAATTATTGAACGGAAAACAGGAAGTGCTATTACAATACCACTGATAAATAAACGAAAGGTATGTACGCTGTGTGGTGCAAAAAGTCACACTTTGATTTCCCTAATAGACAGTACAATATTTTAGAAATTGCGTGCTCTGTCTGAGTCACCTTTTTAAGGATCAATAAGTATGGCCAAAATATTATAGCGGATCTTTCCCCTCAAGGTAGGTGTACTACTGTGTTTTAGAACAAAATTTGACCTTGAAAAAAAGGCTGTTCCTTATGGATTTTGTCCAAAACACTTCTATCCGGTATTAGACTTTCCCAGGAATGCCCCAGGCAAGACCCGCCGGCGCCAACCCACCCGCAAAAAACCACCCGACAACACCCCCAAACAGCGAAAAAGCTAAATCTCATACTTACAATATCTCTCGGCCTTCGGTCCAAATGCGGCGCTGTTCAGCTAGGTCATCATCATCATCAATCATCATAACTCCGGTTTTCCACCACGGATTTCCTGAAAAGCAAATGCAATCAAGATTAGACTGTCGCAGCAGTGCTTCGACAGAGACCCCGGCCGCAACCCACCCACGAACAGCAGGAAGCCCCCCAAAACGCTACATTGAGCAAGATGTCAGAAGAAATAGCAAAAAAAAGGCTGTTCCTTATGGATTTTGTCCAAAACACTTCTATCCGGTATTAGACCTTCCCAGGAATGCCCCAGGCAAGACCCGCCAACCCACCCGCAAAAAAACAACCGACAACACCCCCAAACAGCGAAAAAGCTAAATCTCATACTTACAATATCTCTCGGCCTTCGGTCCAAATGCGGCGCTGTTCAGCTAGGTCATCATCATCATCAATCATCATAACTCCGGTTTTCCACCACGGATTTCCTGAAAAGCAAATGCAATCAAGATTAGACTGTCGCAGCAGTGCTTCGACAGAGACCCCGGCCGCAACCCACCCACGAACAGCAGGAAGCCCCCCAAAACGCTACATTGAGCAAGATGTCAGAAGAAATAGCAAAAAAAAGGCTGTTCCTTATGGATTTTGTCCAAAACACTTCTATCCGGTATTAGACCTTCCCAGGAATGCCCCAGGCAAGACCCGCCAACCCACCCGCAAAAAAACAACCGACAACACCCCCAAACAGCGAAAAAGCTAAATCTCATACTTACAATATCTCTCGGCCTTCGGTCCAAATGCGGCGCTGTTCAGCTAGGTCATCATCATCAATCATCATAACTCCTGTTTTCCACCACGGATTTCCTGAAAAGCAAATGCAATCAAGATTAGACTGTCGCAGCAGTGCTTCGACAGACACCAAAAATTACCCACAAACCCCCGGAACCCCGCCAAAGAGCACCTCAAAGGCAAGCAAGTCAGCAAAAACGGCAAGAAATTTCTACCTCATATTTGGTCCAAAACACTTTTGTCCATTATTAGAGCTTCACAGCAATGGGCCCAAATCCGTCAACTCACCCGCAAAGAAGTACAACACCCCCACAAGTGCTGAGTCTTTCTTCATTGGGCGTAATCCAGCACTCTGCTTGGAGGGAAATCGCAGTCTGGAGGAGGAGGATAGAGGAGCATGTTCTTCAGAACTTGTGAACCTGAGGAATGTAGACTGCGGCACCTTCAAATCAATAAGCAAACAAGTGAAGACAGTTCTGATGATGGTCTTGTTTTTGGGATTAGCTGATTAAAGTTTGAATTAAATTAACTGTGCAAAACAAAGAAAGAGAGACACAAAGCACACAGGAATAAAAGTGAATAAGGACGAAAAAGAAAGTTCTTGATTGATTGTCTCATTTTCAGGGCTCGGTGTCAGGGAATAAGAACAAGATTTCGTCATCATACTCTGCGAATTCAGGCTGGATGAGGTCAGTGGCACCGAACAGAGAAAAAATCCCCTCATCTACGTTGCTGTCCTCCTCGTCTTCATGCGGCGTGCTTTCTCGTACTTTGTAATCTGGTGGTATGAGGTGCTGATTCATCTTGATCATTGTCAGCCGCTCCACATTTTTGGGCGAGAGGCGGCTCCGTTTGGGAGTTACAATGCCACCAGCAGCACTGAAAACACGTTCAGAAGACACACTTGCGAGTGGGCAAGACAAATAGTTTATAGCCAGGTTGAAGAGCTGTGGCCACAATTGTTTTTTGCCATGCCAATACTGCAATGGCTCATCATTAAGGAAGACCTCTGTTGAGTCATTCAGATAGTCCTGCACCATCGACTCAAGGTCATCAACTGTTCCTCCACTTTGCTTACTTTTTGCTGTGCCTGTGACATTTTTTCGAGAACCATACCCCATCAGACTTAGCCAATCCTCCTCCGCAGCCACTCTTAGTGTTGTCATTGTGTGTGGTGCAGATGATCCAGTTGCCGGTGTCTTTAACGGCTGAGAGGTCACTTGTGCCCCAGCCACAGGTGCAGAAGTGGATTCTTGTGACTGCGGATGGCCTGCTGATGCTGATGCTGATGTACTGGCTTCTCCTTCAATAACCTGCCGTTCTTTTTCAAACCTCTTGGCTGACCAGGCTAACCAATGTTTGTACTTTTGAACATCTGCATCAGCAAAAGGAAAGAATGCTTCGTCTGCCAGCGCCTTTTTGTAGCGTGGATCCAGAATAGTAGCACAAATGTAATGCTGATCTGAGTTGATGTTTTGAAGACGTTCATCACCACGTAGGCGATGTAATAATTTCTCAGACAAAATGAAATGTTTTTTTTTTTTTTCATCTTTTTCAAACTCAGAAGACACCCCCATCAGTTGGTGCTCCAGCATGCACAACAATGGGATAGTTTTTCCCAAATTACAGTCCTCCTGGCTGACTGCACGCGTGAAGAACTCAAAAGGACGAAGCATGTCTGTCAGGCTTTTAACTATGTCCCATTGCGCCGCACTCATCCGCAGGTCCTCCTTCTGAGATGTAGCCTCTGTGAAGAAATAGTGATCGAGTACCGTATACTGCTCATACAGACGCTCAAGCATGTAGAAGGTTGAGTTCCAATGTGTTGCCACCTCCTGGATGAGTGCTTTCACTGGCATTCTACGTTGAAGTAGCAGTCTCCGCAGATGCTTCCGGGCCTTAAAAGAATGGCTGAAATGGTTGCACATTTTGCGGCAGGTGGCCATTACCTCGAACGCTGGACTCTGTTTATCACTCAAGAATTTTTGAACTACCAGGTTGATACAGTGCGCCAAACACGGCACTCTAACATGGTCACCAATGAACATGGCCTTAACTACATTGGCGCCATTATCCGTGGAAACATAACCAATCTTGCGTTTTAGGGGGGATAGCATTGTCAAGACCTTTTTGTTAAACTCTTCCAAAAGGTTTTCTGCTGTGTGACTTTTCTCCAAGCCAAACATGGCTAGTGTTGCATGTTTCCGAGCAGCTTTGAAAACTTGGTCCGGGTCAACACCTGCGTTTAGCTTTGCTTTAACACCTGAAAAAGAGACCCAGTGTGCAGTGATGCACATGTAATCATCGCCTGGGCCACTGGTCCACATGTCTGTTGTCAGATGTATTGTGTGAACAGCACTCTTCTGCAAAGCTGCCCCAATCGCCTGCAGCACATCTTCATGTAGTGCTGGAACCGCAACTCTGGCAAAATAGAACCGGCTCGGAACCTTCCATTTAGGGCAGAGCGTTGCCACTAATTCAAGAAAACCTACCGCTTCTACAAAAGAAAAAGGTAGAAGGTCCACAGCTAGCATTTTAGCCAGCTTAGTGTTATACAGACGCGTCAGTGGGTGGTTGCGTTCATATGGCACGTCTGAAGTAAGCATTGTTCTAATGTTGCCCTGGACCAAGCATTTACGGGCTGATAATGACTTCGTTGACCCAATTTTGCTCGCTGGTGAACTTTTGTGCGTTGGTGTCTCACTCGCTCCAACACTCTTAGTGTGCCTCACATTGGGTGTGCTGCTGACAGGGGTACTGGGTGTAAGGGAAGTGTTTGACACGTCTTCTTCCTGCTCGTCATCATCAGATGAAACATCAACGTTTCCTTGAATTTGGCCTTTCTTGATCGCATCTAGGTGCGCAAACCATTTGACAGTGTGCTTTCTCTCAAGATGACCTCTCTGGCCGCCGGTACCATAGTTGGTACCTGACTTACCACGACTAACTGCAAGCTTACAAAGGGTACAAATGGCAAACTTTGGATTTTTGGGACAAACAGTAAAGAAGTCCCAAACTGGGGACTTGAAGTGTCTGTGGGACCTGGAGGAGGCGGCGATACTGGTGGTGGTGGTCATGAAGCTAATGCCAGATGAAGTGGAGGATCTGGATTGCCCAACTTTTGTACGTTTTGCACTTTCACCGCCACTAATTAAGGTCGAGGTTGACGGAGGTCTCTTCTTGCCAGAAAGAAATATGGAAGCGGGACGAGTTGGTGTACTACTTAACTCCAATGATTGTGGTGTTTCCACTGCCTCCTCATCGACAACATCATCATCACGCTCAGCAGCTCTTCGGGCTAGGGTCAAAATGTCTGTTTGCTGCATGCCCGCTGGGGCTGCAGTGACCTTTATGATGACTGGGTCGTCGTTGGCAGAGTCTTCATCAGCAGCAGTATCCGCCACTTCTTGTTGAGACTCATCACACTCCATAACTCTGAGACTTTGGACGAGCTTCCTTTTACGCTTAACTACCTTTGTTTGTTCCCAAGTTTGATCCGTATCATCAGAAGGAGGTGTGCTTGAAGAGGATGTAGACACCACCCTTGATCTCTTCCTTGCTAGGGGTGTGGAAGACAATGAAGGATCATCAGGAGGAGTGGCTTCCTCAAATGATACCTCGCCTTGATTGTCGATTTCCTGATGTGCCCCTACTTCGGGAGGAACAACTATTGTGGGCACTTGTTGTGACCCTCCATGCACCTCTGCTTGCGCATCTCCTTGCGCTGCCTCTCCTTCCACATGTACTTGGGCTTGTACTTGCACATGTGATTGTTGTTGCGGCTGTGGTTGTTCAACACTCGTCAGATGAGCTACAACAACCTGTGTTGATTGAGGGACATTGCTGATGCTTTCTTGCGATGAGCCAACATCACTGGTCGATGGTGATTGAAGAAGTATACTGGCTGCCTCTGCAGCACTCAAGGGCTTGGACTTAAGTTGGCGTGGTGGTGGTGGTGGCACTGAGCCCAATGGAGCGGGGGTGCTGCTGCCAGCTTGGTCCCCAGCAGATCCCGCTGCAGCTGCTGCAGGCATACTTTTTTTTTTACTCCCAAAAAAAGGGGCGGGCGGCACACCAGTGTCCTTGGTAACTTGCTTCTTCTGCTCCTTACTGGCACCTTTCTTGCTAGAGGAGCTACGGGTTACTTTTTTTGGGGCCATCTTCTTCAGAGCAGGTCAGCAGGCAGCAGTTGCACGAGTTGCAGAGGGATCTGTGTCCAGACGTGACGTCGCGTGACGTTATGCTGCACACACCGCTGCAGGACTTCTTCCTGGCACTGGTGGTTCTATTGAGTCTTCTTGTGCACCTAAAAGCAATGGAAGACAGAGGAACATCAGTTCAGTTATACACCCCAAAAAATCGACAAAACACAGAAAAATGAGCACAATCCCATGCCATCCATGATGTTTACATTGAAGACACCCCACAGAAAGACTAGGCCCATGCAACACTCACCACCCCTGGGCAAAGGGCCACACCAGCAGGCCCAAAAAAACGACAAAAAACAATAAAATCTGCACAATCCCAGCCCATCCATGGGCTCAATGGTGTTTAAATTCAAGAAGACACCCCTCAGAAACACTAGGCCCATGCAACACTCACTACCCCTGGGCATAAGGGATGAAAAGTAGGCAAAATAAGTGCAGGCCTCAGACACTGCCTCACCTCAAAATGGCCCCCTTACACCCCAAGCACATGTTGCCTGTACCAGCCAGCACTCAAGATGGCCACCACCACCACCCACATGGCCAGTCCACATCAACAGTACACCCCCAAAAAACAGAAAAACAGCCAGAAATCACCACAATCCAATGCCATCCATGATGTTTACATCAAAGAGAGTGAGACCACAGCACAGGCACACTCAGTCCATGCACCACCACCACCCCTGGGCAAGCAAAAGGCCACACCAGCAGCCCCCCAAAAACGACAAAAAACAATAAAATAAGCACAATCCCAGCCCATCCATGGCCTCAATTATGTTTAAATTCAAGAAGACACCCCACAGAAAGACTAGGCCCATGCAACACTCACCACCCCTGGGCAAAGGGCCACACCAGCAGGCCCAAAAAACGACAAAAAACAATAAAATCTGCACAATCCCAGCCCATCCATGGCCTCAATGGTGTTTAAATTCAAGAAGACACCCCTCAGAAACACTAGGCCCATGCAACACTCACTACCCCTGGGCATAAGGGATGAAAAGTAGGAAAAATAAGTGCAGTCCTCAGACACTGCCTCTCCTCAAAATGGCCCCCTTACACCCCAAGCACATGTTGCCTGTACCAGCCAGCACTCAAGATGGCCACCACCACCACCCACATGGCCAGTCCACATCAACAGTACACCCCCAAAAAACAGAAAAACAGCCAGAAATCACCACAATCCAATGCCATCCATGATGTTTACATCGAAGAGAGTGAGACCACACCACAGGCACACTCAGTCCATGCACCACCACCACCCCTGGGCAAGCAAAAGGCCACACCAGCAGCCCCCCAAAAACGACAAAAAACAATAAAATAAGCACAATCCCAGCCCATCCATGGCCTCAATTATGTTTAAATTCAAGAAGACACCCCACAGAAAGACTAGGCCCATGCAACACTCACCACCCCTGGGCAAAGGGCCACACCAGCAGGCCCAAAAAAATGACAAAAAACAATAAAATCTGCACAATCCCAGCCCATCCATGGCCTCAATGGTGTTTAAATTCAAGAAGACACCCCTCAGAAACACTAGGCCCATGCAACACTCACTACCCCTGGGCATAAGGGATGAAAAGTAGGCAAAATAAGTGCAGGCCTCAGACACTGCCTCACCTCAAAATGGCCCCCTTACACCCCAAGCACATGTTGCCTGTACCAGCCAGCACTCAAGATGGCCACCACCACCACCCACATGGCCAGTCCACATCAACAGTACACCCCCAAAAAACAGAAAAACAGCCAGAAATCACCACAATCCAATGCCATCCATGATGTTTACATCAAAGAGAGTGAGACCACACCACAGGCACACTCAGTCCATGCACCACCACCACCCCTGGGCAAGCAAAAGGCCACACCAGCAGCCCCCCAAAAACGACAAAAAACAATAAAATAAGCACAATCCCAGCCCATCCATGGCCTCAATTATGTTTAAATTCAAGAAGACACCCCACAGAAAGACTAGGCCCATGCAACACTCACCACCCCTGGGCAAAGGGCCACACCAGCAGGCCCAAAAAAACGACAAAAAACAATAAAATCTGCACAATCCCAGCCCATCCATGGCCTCAATGGTGTTTAAATTCAAGAAGACACCCCTCAGAAACACTAGGCCCATGCAACACTCACTACCCCTGGGCATAAGGGATGAAAAGTAGGCAAAATAAGTGCAGGCCTCAGACACTGCCTCACCTCAAAATGGCCCCCTTACACCCCAAGCACATGTTGCCTGTACCAGCCAGCACTCAAGATGGCCACCACCACCACCCACATGGCCAGTCCACATCAACAGTACACCCCCAAAAAACAGAAAAACAGCCAGAAATCACCACAATCCAATGCCATCCATGATGTTTACATCAAAGAGAGTGAGACCACACCACAGGCACACTCAGTCCATGCACCACCACCACCCCTGGGCAAGCAAAAGGCCACACCAGCAGCCCCCCAAAAACGACAAAAAACAATAAAATAAGCACAATCCCAGCCCATCCATGGCCTCAATTATGTTTAAATTCAAGAAGACACCCCACAGAAAGACTAGGCCCATGCAACACTCACCACCCCTGGGCAAAGGGCCACACCAGCAGTCCCAAAACAACGACAAAAAACAATAAAATCTGCACAATCCCAGCCCATCCATGGCCTCAATGGTGTTTAAATTCAACAAAACAGTTGTATCATGCACCCATAACCAACTCTGGTCCTACTGGATACTGTGGCTACCCACAATATAATTTATTTAATTTTCTGAAAAAGTTCCAAAATTGTACTTGCAGCAACTGTAATGCCCCAAACAAACTTACTTGTGAAAGTTGATTTCTAATCCAAAAGTGATCCAAAGACAGTCAAAAAGGCCTCAAATCCAAATATCCAGCAGCACCCACAAAAAGTAATCCTTCCAGCTCCAGATCAAAATGAAAGTGACCAGGAGATGGACAAAGCACTGGGAGGAGCCTGCTGGACAGGAACAGGAAGTTGGAGACTGTGGGGCACTTCCTTCCTCCCCCCCCCCAAAATGGACTCCTTGCAAAAAAAAAGGCCATGCAAATGTCAACCTGAGGAGTGATTCTGATAAAAATCATAATTTTCTGAAGGTTTATCCTGTTTGCTGGTGATTTTCTTGTGCGAAATTGCAAAATCTCTATTTCGCAAGTGCGAGATTGTTCCTTTCCGCCGCAACTACGTGTTCGCAATTGCGAACTCTCGCGAGGTGTGCTGTGCAAGGTGGCAAGCCGCGAGTACGTATTCGCGGGCGACAAACTCCCGCGGGAACACGCAGCAAGATCTAAAATGGCGCGTCACTCGCAAAGAAAAACAACTCGGCAAACGCTAAAATGACGGAAAGTGAACGCCGTGCACCACGCCGCGCGCCGCAACCAAGCAAAAAATCCGCCGCGAGCGGATTCACGGATTTTCGACAAATTCGCGAGCGTTCGCGGATTGCGAATTTGCCGAAAATCCGAAAAATCCGCGAGCGGAGCGGATTTTATGCCCATGCTTAATCACAACCTTACTCCCAAATTGAAGAAGACCAGCCTGGAAGCTTTGTACTTCAAACGCGAGGTTTATTTGCAGCATGCTGATGGCAGAAAACATGGGAGAACCACCTCAAATGTTCGTATCGCCAGACGCATTTCGGGAGGAACCAACTCCCTTCTTCTGTGGCGTTTGATGCAATAAGCCGAACTCGCTGCTGTCTTAAATATATGCAAACCCTCAGCCCCTGGGAAAGGGGCGTGGCCGTACCCACGGCCTCTTGGATGTTGTAGTGCAAGAATACTGATCCCAAGTGGGTGTGCGGTTCAGTCACAATACGCAAAATTAAATCCCAGTGGGTTGAAGGGGTGCCAAGTCTCTTGTCACCTTGCTTTATTGCTGCAAATTGCGCCAGGGTAAACACACACTGGGATAGTGCTCACCCGCCTTCAATCATACGAGTCAGAACACCGGTTGGTGCTGACTCAGATTCGCACAATCACGAGGGGTCTTCTTTGCGACCGTGATCGGCCGCTAACATTCATCACAACCTTACTCCCAAATTGAAGAAGACCAGCCTGGAAGCTTTGTACTTCAAATGCGAGGTTTATTTGCAGCATGCTGATGGCAGAAAACATGGGAGAACCACCTCAAATGTTCGTATCACCAGACGCGTTTCAGGAGGAACCAACTCCCTTCTTCTGTGGGGTTTGATGCAATAAGCCGAACTTGCTGCTGTCTTAAATATATGCAAACCCTCAGCTCCTAGGAAAGGGGCGTGGCCGTACCCACGGCCTCTTGGATGCTGTAGTGCAAGAAAACTGATCCCAAGTGGGTGTGCGGTTCAGTCACAATACGCAAAATTAAACCCCAGTGGGTTGAAGGGGTGCCAAGTCTCTTGTCACCTTGCTTAATTGCTGCAAATTGCGCCAGGGTAAACACACACTGGGATAGTGCTCACCCGCCTCCAATCATACGAGTCAGAACACCGGTTGGTGCTGACTCAGATTCTCACAATCACGAGGGGTCTTCTTTGCGACCGGGATCGGCCGCTAACATCCAACACAACCAGAGTCCCAATTTGAAGAAGACAAGCCTGGAAGCTTTGTACTTTAAACACGAGGTTTATTTGCAGCATGCTGATGGCAGAAAACATGGGAGAACCACCTCAAATGTTCGCATCGCCAGACGCGTTTCGGGAGGAACCAACTCCCTTCTTCTGTGGCGTTTGATGCAATAAGCCGAACTCGCTGCTGTCTTAAATATATGCAAACCCTCAGCCCACGGCCTCTTGGATGTTGTAGTGCAAGAATACTGATCCCAAGTGGGTGCGCGGTTCAGTCACAATACGCAAAATTAAACCCCAGTGGGTTAAAGGGGTGCCAAGTCTCTTGTCACCTTGCTTTATTGCTGCAAATTGCGCCAGGGTAAACACACTCTGGGATAGTGCTCACCCGCCTCCAATCATACGAGTCAGAACACCGGTTGGTGCTAACTCAGATTCTCACAATCACGAGGGGTCTTCTTCGTGACCGGGATCATCCACTAACATCCAACACAACCAGAGTCCCAAATTGAAGAAGACAAGCCTGGAAGCTTTGTACTTTAAACGCGAGGTTTATTTGCAGCATGCTGATGTCAGAAAACATGGGAGAACCACCTCAAATGTTCGTATCACCAGACGCGTTTCGGGAGGAACCAAATCCCTTCTTCTGTGGCGTTTGATGCAATAAGCCGTACTCGCTGCTGTCTTAAATATATGTAAACCCTCAGCCCCTAGGAAAGGGGCGTGGCCGTACCCACGGCCTCTTGGATGTTGTAGTGCAAGAATACTGATCCCTAGTGGGAGTGTGGTTCAGTCACAATACGCAAAATTAAATCCCAGTGGGTTGAAGGGGTGCCAAGTCTCTTGTCACCTTGCTTTATTGCTGCAAATTGCACCAGGGTAAACACACACTGGGATAGTGCTCACCCGCCTTCAATCATACGAGTCAGAACACCGGTTGGTGCTGACTCAGATTCGCAAAATCACGAGGGGTCTTCTTTGCGACCGTGATCGGCCGCTAACATCCATCACAACCTTACTCCCAAATTGAAGAAGACCAGCCTGGAAGCTTTGTACTTCAAATGCGAGGTTTATTTGCAGCATGCTGATGGCAGAAAACATGGGAGAACCACCTCAAATGTTCGTATCACCGGACGCGTTTCGGGAGGAACCAACTACCTTCTTCTGTGTGGTTTGATGCAATAAGCCGAACTTCCTGCTGTCTTAAATATATGCAAACCCTCAGCTCCTAGGAAAGGGGCGTGGCCGTACCCACGGCCTCTTGGATGTTGTAGTGCAAGAAAACTGATCCCAAGTGAGTGTGCGATTCAGTCACAATACGCAAAATTAAACCCCAGTGGGTTGAAGGGGTGCCAAGTCTCTTGTCACCTTGCTTAATTGCTGCAAATTGCGCCAGGGTAAACACACACTGGGATAGTGCTCACCCGCCTCCAATCATACGAGTCAGAACACCGGTTGGTGCTGACTCAGATTCGCACAATCACGAGGGGTCTTCTTCGCGACCGGGATCGGCCGCTAACATCCAACACAACCAGAGTCCCAAATTGAAGAAGACCAGCCTGGAAGCTTTGTACTTTAAACGCGAGGTTTATTTGCAGCATGCTGATGGCAGAAAACATGGGAGAACCACTTCAAATGTTCGTATCGCCAGACGCGTTTCGGGAGGAACCAACTCCCTTCTTCTGTGGCGTTTGATGCAATAAGCCAAACTCGCTGCTGTCTTAAATATATGCAAACCCTCATCCCACGGCCTCTTGGATGTTGTAGTGCAACAATACTGATCCCAAGTGGGTGCGCTGTTCAGTCACAATACGCAAAATGAAACCCCAGTGGGTTGAAGGGGTGCCAAGTCTCTTGTCACCTTGTTTTATTGCTGCAAATTGCGCCAGGGTAAACACACACTGGGATAGTGCTCACCCGCCTTCAATCATACGAGTCAGAACACCGGTTGGTGCTGACTCAGATTTGCACAATCTCGAGGGGTCTTCTTCGCAACCGGGATCGGCCGCTAACATCCATCACAACCTTACTCCCAAACTGAAGAAGACCAGCCTCGAAGCTTTGTACTTCAAACGCCAGGTTTATTTGCAGCATGCTGATGGCAGAAATCATGGGAGAACCACCTCAAATGTTCGTATCACCAGACGCGTTTCGGGAGGAACCAACTCCCTTCTTCTGTGGGGTTTGATGCAATAAGCCGAACTTGCTGCTGTCTCAAATATATGCAAACCCTCAGCTCCTAGGAAAGGGGCGTGGCCGTACCCACGGCCTCTTGGATGTTGTAGTGCAAGAAAACTGATCCCAAGTGGGTGTGCGATTCAGTCACAATACGCAAAATTAAACCCCAGTGGGTTGAAGGGGTGCCAAGTCTCTTGTCACCTTGCTTAATTGCTGCAAATTGCGCCAGGGTAAACACACACTGGGATAGTAAGCATGGGCGAATTTTGCAGATTCGCAATCCGTGAAATTGTGTATTTACAGATTCGCAATCCGCAAAATTTGCGAAGTCTCGCAAATTTTGCGGATTTTTTATTTTTGGGATTTTGCGGGTGTTCGTGGGGCGCTTTGCGTGTTCGCGGGGCGCTTTGCGTCTTTGCGTGTTTTTTTTTGCCTGGTTCATCACTGTCACCCTTTAGTTTTTTATGCCCTTATGCCCTTTGTACCACTTGTTTTTGTGCTTTTCTGCCCTCTACCCCACTCTTGTTTGTGCCCTTTTGCCCTCTGCCCCACTGGTTTCTGTGCCCTTCTGCCCTCTGCCTAACTCATGCCCTCTGTCCCACTTTGTGCCCTTCTGCCCTCAGCCATAAGTCAGCTTCAACAGGAATCACTAATAGATAAAGTAAAGCAGGTGCTCGAGTTGAAGGTCAAATTAAGTTACACAGTCATTAATCACCCCAAACTTGGGGTGATTAATGACTGTGTAACTTAATTTGACCTTCAACTCGAGCACCTGCTTTACTTTATCTATTAGTGCTTCCTGTTGAAGCTGACTTTTGTAACTATTTTAGAGGCTCTGGAAGCTTGCCGGCGCCATTCTAAAATAGTTACAAAAAATCAGCTTGAACTTTTGACCCAATCCGTTCCGCTCGCGAATTTTGCGGGAAATTAACGAATCTCGCGGATTGCGAACTTACTGAAAATCCGCAAAATCAGCGAGCGGAACGGATTTTCCGCCCATGCTTATGGGATAGTGCTCACCCGCCTCCAATCATAAGAGTCAGAACACCGGTTGGTGCTGACTCAGATTCGCACAATCACGAGGGGTCTTCTTCGCGACCGGGATCGGCCGCTAACATCCAACACAACCAGCGTCCCAAATTGAAGAAGACCAGCCTGGAAGCTTTGTACTTTAAATGCGAGGTTTATTTGCAGCATGCTGAAGGCAGAAAACATGGGAGAACCACCTCAAATGTTCGTATCGCCAGACGCGTTTCGGGAGGAACCATCTCCCTTCTTCTGTGGCGTTTGATGCAATAAGCCGAACTCGCTGCTGTCTTAAATATATGCAAACCCTCAGCCGCTGGGAAAGGGGCGTGGCCATACCCACGGCCTCTTGGATGTTGTAGTGCAAGAATACTGGGCCCGATTCACAGAACTAATTTAAAACAAAATCCTAAACTTACTACCATTTTGGTATTCGCAGAAGGCACTTACTCATTTTGGTATTCACGGAATGCACTTACTCATTTCGGTATTCACAGAAGTTAGGAGTCCTAACTTTAGGACTCTTAAATGCCTTCTGTGAATACCAAAAGTCTTAAAGTTAGGATTTTTCTCAATTTAGTAGTAGTAAAGTTAGGACTCCTAACTTTAGGACTCCTAAATGCCTTCTGTGAATACCGAAAGTCTTAAAATTAGGATTTTTCTCAATTTAGTAGTAGTAAAGTTAGGACTCCTAACTTTTGGACTCCTAAATGCCTTCTGTGAATACCGAAAGTCTTAAAATGGGGTTTTTTCTCAGTTTAGTAGTAGTAAAGTTAGGACTCCTTACTTTAGAACTCCTAAATGCCTGCTGTGAATAATGAAAGTCTTAAAATTAGGATTTTTCTCAATTTAGTAGTAGTAAAGTTAGGACTCCTAACTTTCGGACTCCTAAATGCCTTCTGTGAATACCAAAAGTCTTAACATTTGGATTTTTCTCAATTTTACTACTACTAAACTGAGAAAAATCCTAATTTAAATAATTTCGGTATTCACAGAAGGCATGTAGGAGTCCGAAAGTTAGGAGTCCTAACTTTACTACTACTAAATTGAGAAAAATCCTAATTTAAAGAATTTCGGTATTCACAGCAGGCATTTAGGAGTTCTAAAGTAAGGAGTCCTAACTTTACTACTACTAAACTGAGAAAAAAAACAATTTTAAGACTTTCGGTATTCACAGAAGGCATTTAGGAGTCCAAAAGTTAGGAGTCCTAACTTTACTACTACTAAATTGAGAAAAATCCTAATTTTAAGACTTTCATTATTCACAGCAGGCATTTAGGAGTTCTAAAGTAAGGAGTCCTAACTTTACTCCTACTAAACTGAGAAAAAAAAACATTTTAAGACTTTCGGTATTCACAGAAGGCATTTAGGAGTCCTAAAGTTAGGAGTCCTAATTTTACTACTACTAAATTGAGAAAAATCCTAACTTTAAGACTTTCGGTATTCACAGAAGGCATTTAAGAGTCCTAAAGATAGGACTCCTAACTTCTGTGAATACCGAAATGAGTAAGTGCATTCTGTGAATACCAAAATGAGTAAGTGCCTTCTGTGAATACCAAAATAGTAGTAAGTTTAGGATTTTGTCTTAAGTTAGTTCTGTGAATCGGGCCCACTGATCCCAAGTGGGTGCGCGGTTCAGTCACAATACGCAAAATTAAACCCCAGTGGGTTGAAGGGGTGCCAAGTCTCTTGTCACCTTGCTTTATTGCTGCAAATTGCGCCAGGGTAAACACACACTGGGATAGTGCTCACCCGCCTCCAATCATACGAGTCAGAACACCGGTTGGTGCTGACTCAGATTTGCACAATCACAAGGGGTCTTCTTCGCAACCGGGATCGGCCGCTAACATCCAACACAACCAGAGTCCCAAATTGAAGAAGACCAGCCTGGAAGCTTTGTACTTTAAACGCGAGGTTTATTTGCAGCATGCTGATGGCAGAAAACATGGGAGAACCACCTCAAATGTTTGTATCACCAGACGCGTTTCGGGAGGAACCAACTCCCTTCTTCTGTGGCGTTTGATGCAATAAGCCGAACTCGCTGCTGTCTTAAATATATGCAAACCCTCAGCCCCTGGGAAAGGGGCGTGGCCGTACCCACGGCCTCTTGGATGTTGTAGTGCAAGAATACTGATCCCAAGTGGGTGCGCGATTCAGTCACAATACGCAAAATTAAACCCCAGTGGGTTGAAGGGGTGCCAAGTCTCTTGTCACCTTGCTTTATTGCTGCAAATTGCACCAGGGTAAACACACACTGGGATAGTGCTTACCCGCCTCCAATCATACGAGTCAGAACACCGGTTGGTGCTGACTCAGATTCGCACAATCACGAGGGTTCTTCTTCGCGACCGGGATCGGCCGCTAACATGCATCACAACCTTACTCCCAAATTGAAGAAGACCAGCCTGGAAGCTTTGTACTTCAAATGCGAGGTTTATTTGCAGCATGCTGATGGCAGAAAACATGGGAGAACCACCTCAAATGTTCGTACCACCAGACGCGTTTCGGGAGGAACCAACTCCCTTCTTCTGTGGGGTTTGATGCAATAAGCCGAACTTGCTGCTGTCTCAAATATATGCAAACCCTCAGCTCCTAGGAAAGGGGCGTGGCCGTACCCACGGCCTCTTGGATGTTGTAGTGCAAGAAAACTGATCCCAAGTGGGTGTGCGATTCAGTCACAATACGCAAAATTAAACCCCAGTGGGTTGAAGGGGTGCCAAGTCTCTTGTCACCTTGCTTAATTGCTGCAAATTGCGCCAGGGTAAACACACACTGGGATAGTAAGCATGGGCGAATTTTGCAGATTCGCAATCCGTGAAATTGTGTATTTACAGATTCGCAATCCGCAAAATTTGCGAAGTCTCGCAAATTTTGCGGATTTTTTATTTTTGGGATTTTGCGGGTGTTCGTGGGGCGCTTTGCGTGTTCGCGGGGCGCTTTGCGTCTTTGCGTGGTTTTTTTTGCCTGGTTCATCACTGTCACCCTTTAGTTTTTTATGCCCTTATGCCCTTTGTACCACTTGTTTTTGTGCTTTTCTGCCCTCTACCCCACTCTTGTTTGTGCCCTTTTGCCCTCTGCCCCACTGGTTTCTGTGCCCTTCTGCCCTCTGCCTAACTCATGCCCTCTGTCCCACTTTGTGCCCTTCTGCCCTCAGCCATAAGTCAGCTTCAACAGGAATCACTAATAGATAAAGTAAAGCAGGTGCTCGAGTTGAAGGTCAAATTAAGTTACACAGTCATTAATCACCCCAAACTTGGGGTGATTAATGACTGTGTAACTTAATTTGACCTTCAACTCGAGCACCTGCTTTACTTTATCTATTAGTGCTTCCTGTTGAAGCTGACTTTTGTAACTATTTTAGAGGCTCTGGAAGCTTGCCGGCGCCATTCTAAAATAGTTACAAAAAATCAGCTTGAACTTTTGACCCAATCCGTTCCGCTCGCGAATTTTGCGGGAAATTAACGAATCTCGCGGATTGCGAACTTACTGAAAATCCGCAAAATCAGCGAGCGGAACGGATTTTCCGCCCATGCTTATGGGATAGTGCTCACCCGCCTCCAATCATAAGAGTCAGAACACCGGTTGGTGCTGACTCAGATTCGCACAATCACGAGGGGTCTTCTTCGCGACCGGGATCGGCCGCTAACATCCAACACAACCAGCGTCCCAAATTGAAGAAGACCAGCCTGGAAGCTTTGTACTTTAAATGCGAGGTTTATTTGCAGCATGCTGAAGGCAGAAAACATGGGAGAACCACCTCAAATGTTCGTATCGCCAGACGCGTTTCGGGAGGAACCATCTCCCTTCTTCTGTGGCGTTTGATGCAATAAGCCGAACTCGCTGCTGTCTTAAATATATGCAAACCCTCAGCCGCTGGGAAAGGGGCGTGGCCATACCCACGGCCTCTTGGATGTTGTAGTGCAAGAATACTGGGCCCGATTCACAGAACTAATTTAAAACAAAATCCTAAACTTACTACCATTTTGGTATTCGCAGAAGGCACTTACTCATTTTGGTATTCACGGAATGCACTTACTCATTTCGGTATTCACAGAAGTTAGGAGTCCTAACTTTAGGACTCTTAAATGCCTTCTGTGAATACCAAAAGTCTTAAAGTTAGGATTTTTCTCAATTTAGTAGTAGTAAAGTTAGGACTCCTAACTTTAGGACTCCTAAATGCCTTCTGTGAATACCGAAAGTCTTAAAATTAGGATTTTTCTCAATTTAGTAGTAGTAAAGTTAGGACTCCTAACTTTTGGACTCCTAAATGCCTTCTGTGAATACCGAAAGTCTTAAAATGGGGTTTTTTCTCAGTTTAGTAGTAGTAAAGTTAGGACTCCTTACTTTAGAACTCCTAAATGCCTGCTGTGAATAATGAAAGTCTTAAAATTAGGATTTTTCTCAATTTAGTAGTAGTAAAGTTAGGACTCCTAACTTTCGGACTCCTAAATGCCTTCTGTGAATACCAAAAGTCTTAACATTTGGATTTTTCTCAATTTTACTACTACTAAACTGAGAAAAATCCTAATTTAAATAATTTCGGTATTCACAGAAGGCATGTAGGAGTCCGAAAGTTAGGAGTCCTAACTTTACTACTACTAAATTGAGAAAAATCCTAATTTAAAGAATTTCGGTATTCACAGCAGGCATTTAGGAGTTCTAAAGTAAGGAGTCCTAACTTTACTACTACTAAACTGAGAAAAAAAACAATTTTAAGACTTTCGGTATTCACAGAAGGCATTTAGGAGTCCAAAAGTTAGGAGTCCTAACTTTACTACTACTAAATTGAGAAAAATCCTAATTTTAAGACTTTCATTATTCACAGCAGGCATTTAGGAGTTCTAAAGTAAGGAGTCCTAACTTTACTCCTACTAAACTGAGAAAAAAAAACATTTTAAGACTTTCGGTATTCACAGAAGGCATTTAGGAGTCCTAAAGTTAGGAGTCCTAATTTTACTACTACTAAATTGAGAAAAATCCTAACTTTAAGACTTTCGGTATTCACAGAAGGCATTTAAGAGTCCTAAAGATAGGACTCCTAACTTCTGTGAATACCGAAATGAGTAAGTGCATTCTGTGAATACCAAAATGAGTAAGTGCCTTCTGTGAATACCAAAATAGTAGTAAGTTTAGGATTTTGTCTTAAGTTAGTTCTGTGAATCGGGCCCACTGATCCCAAGTGGGTGCGCGGTTCAGTCACAATACGCAAAATTAAACCCCAGTGGGTTGAAGGGGTGCCAAGTCTCTTGTCACCTTGCTTTATTGCTGCAAATTGCGCCAGGGTAAACACACACTGGGATAGTGCTCACCCGCCTCCAATCATACGAGTCAGAACACCGGTTGGTGCTGACTCAGATTTGCACAATCACAAGGGGTCTTCTTCGCAACCGGGATTGGCCGCTAACATCCAACACAACCAGAGTCCCAAATTGAAGAAGACCAGCCTAGAAGCTTTGTACTTTAAACGCGAGGTTTATTTGCAGCATGCTGATGGCAGAAAACATGGGAGAACCACCTCAAATGTTTGTATCGCCAGACGCGTTTCGGGAGGAACCAACTCCCTTCTTCTGTGGCGTTTGATGCAATAAGCCGAACTCGCTGCTGTCTTAAATATATGCAAACCCTCAGCCCCTGGGAAAGGGGCGTGGCCGTACCCACGTCCTCTTGGATGTTGTAGTGCAAGAATACTGATCCCAAGTGGGTGCGCGGTTCAGTCACAATACGCAAAATTAAACCCCAGTGCGTTGAAGGGGTGCCAAGTCTCTTGTCACCTTGCTTTATTGCTGCAAATTGCACCAGGGTAAACACACACTGGGATAGTGCTCACCCGCCTCCAATCATACGAGTCAGAACACCGGTTGGTGCTGACTCAGATTTGCACAATCACAAGGGGTCTTCTTCGCAACCGGGATCGGCCGCTAACATCCAACACAACCAGAGTCCCAAATTGAAGAAGACCAGCCTGGAAGCTTTGTACTTTAAACGCGAGGTTTATTTGCAGCATGCTGATGGCAGAAAACATGGGAGAACCACCTCAAATGTTTGTATCACCAGACGCGTTTCGGGAGGAACCAACTCCCTTCTTCTGTGGCGTTTGATGCAATAAGCCGAACTCGCTGCTGTCTTAAATATATGCAAACCCTCAGCCCCTGGGAAAGGGGCGTGGCCGTACCCACGGCTTCTTGGATGTTGTAGTGCAAGAATACTGATCCCAAGTGGGTGCGCGATGCAGTCACAATACGCAAAATTAAACCCCAGTGGGTTGAAGGGGTGCCAAGTCTCTTGTCACCTTGCTTTATTGCTGCAAATTGCACCAGGGTAAACACACACTGGGATAGTGCTTACCCGCCTCCAATCATACGAGTCAGAACACCGGTTGGTGCTGACTCAGATTCGCACAATCACGAGGGTTCTTCTTCGCGACCGGGATCGGCCGCTAACATGCATCACAACCTTACTCCCAAATTGAAGAAGACCAGCCTGGAAGCTTTGTACTTCAAATGCGAGGTTTATTTGCAGCATGCTGATGGCAGAAAACATGGGAGAACCACCTCAAATGTTCGTACCACCAGACGCGTTTCGGGAGGAACCAACTCCCTTCTTCTGTGGGGTTTGATGCAATAAGCCGAACTTGCTGCTGTCTCAAATATATGCAAACCCTCAGCTCCTAGGAAAGGGGCGTGGCCGTACCCACGGCCTCTTGGATGTTGTAGTGCAAGAAAACTGATCCCAAGTGGGTGTGCGATTCAGTCACAATACGCAAAATTAAACCCCAGTGGGTTGAACGGGTGCCAAGTCTCTTGTCACCTTGCTTACTTGCTGCAAATTGCTCCAGGGTAAAAACACACTGGGATAGTGCTCACCCACCTCCAATCATATGAGTCAGAACACCGGTTGGTGCTGACTCAGATTCTCACAATCACGAGGGGTCTTCTTCGCGACCGGGATCGGCCGCTAACATCCAACATAACCAGAGTCCCAAATTGAAGAAGACCAGCCTGGAAGCTTTGTACTTTAAACGCGAGATTTATTTGCAGCATGCTGATGGCAGAAAACATGGGAGAACCACCTCAAAAATTTGCATCGCCAGACGCGTTTCGGGAGGAACCAACTCCCTTCTTCTGTGGCGTTTGATGCAATAAGCCGAACTCGCTGCTGTCTTAAATATATGCAAACCCTCAGCCCACGGCCTCTTGGATGTTGTAGTGCAAGAATACTGATCCCAAGTGGGTGCGCGGTTCAGTCACAATACGCAAAATTAAACCCCAATGGGTTAAAGGGGTGCCAAGTCTCTTGTCACCTTGCTTATTGCTGCAGATTGCGCCAGGGTAAACACACACTGGGATAGTGCTCACCCGCCTCCAATCATACGAGTCAGAACACCGGTTGGTGCTAACTCAGATTCGCACAATCACGAGGGGTCTTCTTCGCGACCGGGATCAGCCACTAACATCCAACACAACCAGAGTCCCAAATTGAAGAAGACCAGCCTGGAAGCTTTGTACTTTAAACGCGAGGTTTATTTGCAGCATGCTGATTTCAGAAAATATGGGAGAACCACCTCAAATGTTCGTATCACCAGACGCGTTTCGGGAGGAACCAAATCCCTTCTTCTGTGGCGTTTGATGCAATAAGCCGTACTCGCTGCTGTCTTAAATATATGCAAACCCTCAGCTCATAGGAAAGGGGCGTGGCCGTACCCACGGCCTCTTGGATGTTGTAGTGCAAGAAAACTGATCCCAAGTGGGTGTGCGATTCAGTCACAATACACAAAATTAAACCCCAGTTGGTTGAAGGGGTGCCAAGTCTCTTGTCACCTTGCTTAATTGCTGCAAATTGCGCCAGGGTAAACACACACTGGGATAGTGCTCACCCGCCTTCAATCATACGAGTCAGAACACCGGTTGGTGCTGACTCATATTCGCACAATCACGAGGGGTCTTCTTCGCGACCGGGATCGGCCGCTAACATCCATCGCAACCTTACTCCCAAACTGAAGAAGACCAGCCTCGAAGCTTTGTACTTCAAACGTGAGGTTTATTTGCAGCATGCTGATGGCAGAAAACATGGGAGAACCACCTCAAATGTTCGTATCACCAGACGCGTTTCGGGAGGAACCAACTCCCTTCTTCTGTGGCGTTTGATGCAATAAGCCAAACTCGCTGCTGTCTTAAATATATGCAAACCCTCAGCCCACGGCCTCTTGGATGTTGTAGTGCAACAATACTGATCCCAAGTGGGTGCGCGGTTCAGTCACAATACGCAAAATTAAACCCCAGTGGGTTGAAGGGGTGCCAAGTCTCTTGTCACCTTGCTTTATTGCTGCAAATTGCGCCAGGGTAAACACACACTGGGATAGTGCTCACCCGCCTTCAATCATACGAGTCAGAACACCGGTTGGTGCTGACTCATATTCGCACAATCACGAGGGGTCTTCTTCGCGACCGGGATCGGCCGCTAACATCCATCGCAACCTTACTCCCAAACTGAAGAAGACCAGCCTCGAAGCTTTGTACTTCAAACGTGAGGTTTATTTGCAGCATGCTGATGGCAGAAAACATGGGAGAACCACCTCAAATGTTCGTATCACCAGACGCGTTTCGGGAGGAACCAACTCCCTTCTTCTGTGGCGTTTGATGCAATAAGCCGAACTCGCTGCTGTCTTAAAAATATGCAAACCCTCAGCTCCTGGGAAAGGGGCGTGGCTGTACCCACGGCCTCTTGGATGTTGTAGTGCAAGAAAACTGATCCCAAGTGGGTGCGCGGTTCAGTCACAATACGCAAAATTAAACCCCAGTGGGTTGAAGGGGTGCCAAGTCTCTTGTCACCTTGCTTAATTGCTGCAAATTGCGCCAGGGTAAACACACACTGGGATAGTAAGCATGGGCGAATTTTGCAGATTCGCAATCCGTGAAATTGCGTATTTACAGATTCGCAATCCGCAAAATTTGCGAAGTCTCGCAAATTTTGCGGATTTTTTATTTTTGGGATTTTGCTGGTGTTCGTGGGGCGCTTTGCGTGTTCGCGGGGCGCTTTGCGTCTTCGCATGTTTTTTTTTGCCTGGTTCATCACTGTCACCCTTTAGTTTTTTATGCCCTTCTGCCCTCTGTACCACTTGTTTTTGTGCCTTTCTGCCCTCTACCCCACTCTTGTTTGTGCCCTTTTGCCCTCTGCCCCACTGGTTTCTGTGCCCTTCTGCCCTCTGCCTAGCTCATGCCCTCTGTCCCACTTTGTGCCCTTCTGCCCTCAGCCATAAGTCAGCTTCAACAGGAATCACTAATAGATAAAGTAAAGCAGGTGCTCGAGTTGAAGGTCAAATTAAGTTACACAGTCATTAATCACCCCAAACTTTGGGTGATTAATGACTGTGTAACATAATTTGACCTTCAACTCGAGCACCTGCTTTACTTTATCTATTAGTGCTTCCTGTTGAAGCTGACTTTTGTAACTATTTTAGAGGCTCTGGAAGCCTACCGGCGCCATTCTAAAATAGTTATAAAAAGTCAGCTTGAACTTTTGACCCAATACGTTCCGCTCGCGAATTTTGCGGGGAATTCACGAATCTCGCGGATTGCGAACTTACTGAAAATCCGCAAAATCCGCGAGCGGAACGGATATTCCGCCCATGCTTATGGGATAGTGCTCACCCGCCTCCAATCATACGAGTCAGAACACCGGTTGGTGCTGACTCAGATTCGCACAATCACGAGGGGTCTTCTTCGCGACCGGGATCGGCCGCTAACATCCAACACAACCAGCGTCGCAAATTGAAGAAGACCAGCCTGGAAGCTTTGTGCTTTAAACGCGAGGTTTATTTGCAGCATGCTGATGTCAGAAAACATGGGAGAACCACCTCAAATGTTCGTATCACCAGACGCGTTTCGGGAGGAACCAAATCCCTTCTTCTGTGGCGTTTGATGCAATAAGCCGTACTCGCTGCTGTCTTAAATATATGCAAACCCTCAGCCCCTAGGAAAGGGGCGTGGCCGTACCCACGGCCTCTTGGATGTTGTAGTGCAAGAATACTGATCCCAAGTGGGTGCGCGGTTCAGTCACAATACGCAAAATTAAGTCCCAGTGGGTTGAAGGGGTGCCAAGTCTCTTGTCACCTTGCTTTATTGCTGCAGATTGCGCCAGGGTAAACGCACACTGGGATAGTGCTCACCGGCTTCCAATCATACGAGTCAGAACAACGGTTGGGGCTGACTCCGATTCGCTTAATCATGAGGGGTCTTCTTCGCGACCGGTATCGGCCGCTAACATCCAACACAACCAGAGTCCCAAATTGAATAAGACCAGCCTGGAAGCTTTGTACTTTAAACGCTAGGTTTATTTGCAGCATGCTGAAGGCAGAAAACATGGGAGAACCACCTCAAATGTTCGTATCGCCAGACGCGTTTCGGGAGGAACCAACTCCCTTCTTCTGTGGCGTTTGATGCAATAAGCCGAACTCGCTGCTGTCTTAAATATATGCAAACCCTCATCCCCTGGGAAAGGGGATTGGCCGTACCCACAGCCTCTTGGATGTTGTAGTGCAAGAATACTGATCCCAAGTGGGTGCGCGGTTCAGTCACAATACGCAAAATTAAACCCCAGTGGGTTGAAGGGGTGCCAAGTCTCTTCTCACCTTGCTTTATTGCTGCAAATTGCGCCAGGGTAAACACACACTGGGATAGTGCTTACCCGCCTCCAATCATACGAGTCAGAACACAGGTTGGTGCTGACTCCGATTCGCACAATCACGAGGGGTCTTCTTCGCAACCGGGATCAGCCACTAACATCCAACACAACCAGAGTCCCAAATTGAAGAAGACCAGCCTGGAAGCTTTGTACTTTAAACGCGCTGTTTATTTGCAGCATGCTGATGTCAGAAAACATGGGAGAACCACCTCAAATGTTCGTATCACCAGACGCGTTTCTGGAGGAACCAAATCCCTTCTTCTGTGGCGTTTGATGCAATAAGCCGTACTCGCTGCTGTCTTAAATATATGCAAACCCTCAGCCCCTAGGAAAGGGGCGTGGCCGTACCCACGGCCTCTTGGATGTTGTAGTGCAAGAATACTGATCCCAAGTGGGTGTGCGGTTCAGTCACAATACGCAAAATTAAGTCCCAGTGGGTTGAAGGGGTGCCAAGTCTCTTGTCACCTTGCTTTATTGCTGCAAATTGCGCCAGGGTAAACACACACTGGGATAGTGCTCACCCGCCTTCAATCATACGAGTCAGAACACCGGTTGGTGCTGACTCAGATTCGCACAATCACGAGGGGTCTTCTTTGCGACCGTGAACAGCCGCTAACATTCATCACAACCTTACTCCCAAATTGAAGAAGACCAGCCTGGAAGCTTTGTACTTCAAATGCGAGGTTTATTTGCAGCATGCTGATGGCAGAAAACATGGGAGAACCACCTCAAATGTTCGTATCACCAGACGCGTTTCGGGAGGAACCAACTCCCTTCTTCTGTGGGGTTTGATGCAATAAGCCGAACTTGCTGCTGTCTCAAATATATGCAAACCCTCAGATCCTAGGAAAGGGGCGTGGCCGTACCCACGGCCTCTTGGATGTTGTAGTGCAAGAAAACTGATCCCAAGTGGGTGTGCGATTCAGTCACAATACGCAAAATTAAACCCCAGTGGGTTGAAGGGGTGCCAAGTCTCTTGTCACCTCGCTTAATTGCTGCAAATTGCACCAGGGTAAACACACACTGGGATAGTGCTCACCCGCCTCCAATCATACGAGTCAGAACACCGGTTGGTGCTGACTCAGATTCTCACAATCACGAGGGGTCTTCTTCTTGACCGGGATCGGCCGCTAACATCCAACACAACCAAAGTCCCAAATTGAAGAAGACCAGCCTGGAAGCTTTGCACTTTAAACGCGAGATTTATTTGCAGCATGCTGATGGCAGAAAACATGGGAGAACCACCTCAAATGTTCGCATCGCCAGACGCGTTTCGGGAGGAACCAACTCCCTTCTTCTGTGGCGTTTGATGCAATAAGCCGAACTCGCTGCTGTCTTAAATATATGCAAACCCTCAGCCCACGGCCTCTTGGATGTTGTAGTGCAAGAATACTGATCCCAAGTGGGTGCGCGGTTCAGTCACAATACGCAAAATTAAACCCCAATGGGTTAAAGGGGTGCCAAGTCTCTTGTCACCTTGCTTTATTGCTGCAGATTGCGCCAGGGTAAACACACACTGGGATAGTGCTCACCCGCCTCCAATCATACGAGTCAGAACACCGGTTGGTGCTAACTCAGATTCGCACAATCACGAGGGGTCTTCTTCGCGACCGGGATCAGCCACTAACATCCAACACAACCAGAGTCCCAAATTGAAGAAGACCAGCCTGGAAGCTTTGGACTCTAAACGCGAGGTTTATTTGCAGCATGCTGATTTCAGAAAACATGGGAGAACCACCTCAAATGTTCGTATCACCTGACGCGTTTCGGGAGGAACCAAATCCCTTCTTCTGTGGCGTTTGATGCAATAAGCCGTACTCGCTGCTGTATTAAATATATGCAAACCCTCAGCTCCTAGGACAGGGGCGTGGCCGTACCCACGGCCTCTTGGATGTTGTAGTGCAAGAAAACTGATCCCAAGTGGGTGTGGGATTCAGTCACAATACGCAAAATTAAACCCCAGTGGTTTGAAGGGGTGCCAAGTCTCTTCTCACCTTGCCTAATTGCTGCAAATTGCGCCAGGGTAAACACACACTGGGATAGTGCTCACCGCGAACATGTTTTGGATGTTGGGAGTATCTTTATTGTAAGAGAGAAGGAGTTGAGTGTTGTCCGTGTGGGAAACCGGGGTAAACCTGATATTCCTAAGGAGAGCTGCAAGGGGGCGAGGTACACATTGAACAAAGATGGACTCAAACAGGAACACTGTGGCACCCCTTTGGTAACTGAGGTAGTCTTGGATTTGAATGGTCCGAGATTCACTGTTTGGGTCCTATCTTTGAGGAAGTCCTGCAACCAGTCTAGAGCTGAGTTCTGGATGCCAAAGGAACGCAATCTGTTCAGCAGGATCTGGTGTGAGATGGTGTCGAATGCGGCAGACAGGTCAAGCAGTATGAGAATTACTGCTTGACCGGCGCCGCCAGCACTCGAATGTCATCTGTTACATTAACCAGGGCTAGGTCAGTACTATGCCTGGGACGGAATCCTGACTTAGAATGGTCCAGACAGTTGGAAGATTCTATAAAGGCAGAAAGATGAGTGTTAATGTGCTTTTCCAGCAATTTACTATAAAAGGGAAGCAGTGAAATCGGGCGGTAGTTGGTTATAACATTGGGAGACAGTTTAGGATTTTTCCTGATGGGCATAATCTGAGCATCCTTCCATTCTTTAGGCGTTTATCTTCTTTGAGAGAACAGTTAGAAATGGTACAGAGAGGCTCCGCCAGTTCGGCTGCAATTTTTTGGCAGTTTTAGCAGGAATTAGGTCTTTGGGAGAGCCTGATTTGGCCGATTGTAATAGAGATTCAGTATCCTTAATGGTGAGCAAAGGAAATTCTTTTAAAGTGAGCCGTTAAGAGGAATCAGAGGCATGATCAATCATCAAATTATGGCTGGTGTTGGTAATGGAGGATGTTATCTTATTATTAATATCCTCTATTTTTGCGAAAAATGATCAGCTATGTAGTCGCAAAGTAATTGAGTAGGTTTCTCATCAGGGTTGCAGGCTTTGGGGTTGATGAGGGTATTGAGAATGTGAAAAAGGGTTTTAGAGGTGTTGCCTGGTTGCTCAAGTTGGGTGGCTATATGATTTTTCCGTGCATATTTAAATTTTTTATGGTATGTATCTAAGACCGCTTTATACTTCCCCTTTACAATAGGATCTTTAGTTCGGCGTCATTGTCGTTCAAGCCTTTTACATTTGCTTTTCTCTATTCGAAGATCCGATGAGTACCAAGGTGTTTGGATTCGAGTTGAAGCCACGCGGGATTTTTTCTCAGGGATCAGAGCTTCTAATGTGGACTTAATAGTGTCATGAAAGCCCGTCAGACAATTATCAACTGAGTCCGATAAGGATGGGTAGACGGGGTAAATGCTTCACAAAATAGCTTTGGAGATAATTAATGCCATTGTCTGTAGCTCCAAGATATTGGGACTTTTTTAACTATGTATTCGCAAGGGCAGCAAGATCGAGCGAGATTATTGAATGGTCTGACCATGTCAATGAATTCGTAGATTTATAAACTATATCAGGTGAATTAGAGAGGACCTTGTCCAGAGTATAGCCTGCGATATGTGTAGGAGCAGCAATCCTTTTCGTGAGGCCTAGGGCTGACATTTCCCTCAAGAAAATGGCTGCCACTGAGTCACCGAGGTTTTCACTGTGGACATTAAAGTCGCCCAGAAGAAGAAATGTATTAGATGAAATCACATGAGTGGCAATCAAGTCCAAAAGATGTGAAATGGAATTGGAGAGAGGTCCAGGGGGATAGTAGACGAGAGCTCCCTTCCAACTCAACTGTGAGTGGAGATCTAATCTGAATATAGGAATTTCTATACTGTCACTACTGTATTGATCCAATAATAAAGCTTTTATTGGGTCTTTATAAATAATTGCAATCCCACCACCCGCTTTATGTGACCTGTCTAGTTTCAAAATACGGTAGTCATCCGGTAAAGCAGTCGCAATACCTTGGGTGGAAGATGGTTTTATTCATGTTTCTGTCAAAAACCCAATGTCTGGGAGGGATGAGGAAAAGTCCCAGATGTTAGTAGCATGTTTAGGAAGGGAACAAACATTAGCCAGGAAACAGTCCCAATGGGCTTTGAATGAGTTGTTAATATCGACATGGAAGGCGGTATGAGGAACATTAACCAATGGTGGAGATATGCTCTGAAAACCACAGTGAATACATGTTAAAGGGCCTTCAATAGTGAGGGGAAATTGGTAAGTGCAAGGATAGGTACCTTTGCCTACAATAGGAGAGGGGGTGAGATCTCTAATAAGTAACAACTTATGCCTAGAGTAGATGGCCGCTCACCTTAGGGTTTTTTGTTTGACCTATAGAGGGACCAGCAGGGTTCCTGGCTCCTGGCGATGGTCTGGCGTGGACGGTTGCAGACGGGCTTGCCTTTGGCACTCCCGCTGCACGTGTCCGCTGCACGCCCACTGCGCGCGTCTGTTGCGCGTTTCCTGCAGCATCCGTTTTATAGGGCGGAGGTTTAAACACTAGAATGCTCACCTCCTTCCACCGGAAATGAGGAAGAATGGCAGCAGGAAAATAGAAGAGATAGAAAAGAGGCTCCCTCCACAACAATCGAGGAACGCTCGCGGTAGACCAGGGAGTCTGAGATACAGCCCTTGTTAGCCGCAAAAGTGAGTAACATTTTAAAATCAATAAAAACATAGCTAGCGACTTACAGCTCACAAACTGCATGCATGAATCAGAGCAATTATAAAAATAGCACCGCATACAGGTGATAGCGCGTCCGCTGCGCGTTGCCTAATGGGACTGACTGCCAGACGTGCGGAGGTTCCACCGGCCCAATTAGGATGCGCCTGCCATACTGGTGGGAACATGCTGGCCTTTTACCATTGTGAATGGTGCTGCTGGCTACATCACCGTGTGCAATGGTAAAAGAGCATGCACAGCATTTCCATGCACCATGTGGCAGGCACCACACGGTGCCTGTCACTTGGTGGAGGGAACTGCAGAGGGTACCATCAGTACCCCCCAAGTGCACCCCCCACCCCCTGGGGGCCTGCAACGTGCCCCCAAAGACAATCCCCGACAGCCTTTTCATGGCGGCATCGCCACCATGGAAAGGCCTTTAATCACCCACATCATAATATGGCTGGCGGTGCTTGCTAGGCACCACCACCATATTACTGGCCCAGCTCTTCCCGGCTGGCAATCGTAGCGATTGCCGACTGGCAGAAAAGCGGCAGACGGACTTTGCGTCCGTTGCGATTGCCAACACTATAATAATATGGCGGGGAGTATTAAACATTAGGATGGTGTAACGATTGCCAAGCCGGCCCAGCGGTGGTGATCGTTACTCCATCCTAATGAGCCCCTTAGATAGGCAACATCACAGAGAAAAAACAATATTTCTCCTTGTTGTGCCTCTGGGGGGAAGCCATACAATTCTGACTAATTTCCAAGTCTACCAGAATTGATAAATCAGGAAATGCTTCAGAGTACATACATGGATGTGTGGGAAGGCCCACGCGTCAGCCATGTAACACCGCCATCACCCAGAGTAACGCAAAGAAGGGACTTGCATTGCCTTGCATTACTCCAGATTTATCAAGCCACGCACGGAACATGTAGTGGCCTTGCGTGGCTTGGTAAAACTCATTCTAGGTTTTGTACCACCCTGCGACCCCTTGCATTGCCCAAAGGCAATGCAAAACCTTAATAAATCTGGACCAGAGTGGTGAAGCCAACAGTGTTACCAGATTTATATTTCTGCTGATTTATCTAACTATAGATAAGGCAAATGTGTTGCAGATTGCAGCTGGGAACCAGTCATTTTCACAGCAGGTTGGCTGTTGACAGCAGTTTATATTCAGTTCTTTACCGAAGCTCAAATGTGTTTATTTCTTCTCCATAAAATGTCAAATTCATCAGAGGGAACACTAAATAGACAGTACACTGAATGTCAAAGCAACTAACATTTATACGCTGCACTTTCGTCATTTTGTTTGTAGAATATTTGTGTATGTAAATAATTGTAAAATTCTGATTTCCACATGCTAGGAGCTTTGTCTGTCAGAAATAGGATAGAGTAGAATGCGTAATATATGATAATAGTGTTCAGAATAATGCAAAGTATATAAGATTGTGAATCTCCTTTACAAACACCTATGATAAGGGGTGGCTTTCGCGCTGGTGGTGCCCAGTGCAACAATGTTTATTGGCGCCTCCCATCCGTGGTGGATGTGGTGACCACCTCCACCCTGGATTCTCTCACCACCACCTGTTAACAGTGTACCCCAAGTCTCCATGGTCACTTTCTTTCAGATTCATTTAATTAGTTATAGTGCCACTCACACTAGTGTAGGGTCTGAGTCCGAGCACTTTGCATCACACACCTTTTGGAATTCGCTCCTGTTTTCTTTAAAAATGAGCGCAGACCTTCTTAGTTTCAGACATTCTCTCAAAACATGGCTGTTTAATCAGGTTTACTGCTGAGTTTTACTATGTGTTATGTTTCCCTCGATAGCGCCATGAAGCCCTTGGGCGTACCAGCGCTTAACAAATAAATATTAACGTAACATAACATAACATAACATAACACACACATTACACAGAGACAATCAATCAAACATGTGTACATCAGTGTATAGGAAATGTTACATAAGCCAGAGGATTACAAGGAGTGGGAGTGACATGTCATCCAGATTGGCAGACAGTACACTTTTATAGTGCTTGGTCTGGAGAAGCACAAACTAAGGATTGAAAACGGAAAGTCATAGTTGGAGGTTCTTTTTAATAATAAGAATCAATTTCTACCCCAATGAACCCTTTTTGCAACATTAATATATGCTCAAGTCTATAACTTGCAGTATGCATGCAGTTCTTTGATTACAGTTAAGGATTCATTGTTCTATATTAGGATTTTTAATTTATAATGTGCAAGTAACAAAAGGATGTTTCTTAGAAAAGCAGTAACCCTCTGGCCTACCTATTTACATTGTATGCACTTCGTGATCTGTATGGCACACGTTAATTGAAGCAGGCTAACTAATCCAGTGTGGTACCCTATAATGATTCAAAACCTCCACTAGACTAATCTCCAATTGTCTCTCAAAGAAAATGTAGGATGAGTTGGTGTCCCCTGACGGCAAGAACATTGGCATTTGGACATGGAATGTATTAATTATTCTGAATCAAAAAATCAAGGTCTGAGGAATTTTAAATGCTGCAAATAACTGTTTTATTTCAGAATGAAGAATGTTTTCATGAATAAAATGTATATTAAATATATAATTTAATCTAAAATAAAATTACAAACCTGCACTAGTAAATGTGGTTAAACAGTATGGGGGTCATTAGGATGGTGGGCGGATCGCACAACTGGCTCCGCGTTGGTGATCTGCCCGTCATCCCAACTAGATTTACCTCCGCCATATTACTATGGCGGGGAGTATCACGGCGGACTTAAAGTGCGTCTGCCGCTTTTCCGCCAGTCGTCAATCATTACGATTGCCCGCCGGGCAGAGCTGGGGCATAACATGATGGCGGTGCCTAGAAGTCACCGCCATCCATATTATGATTGTGGATTTCACAGGCCTTTCCATGGCGGATTCGCCACCATGGAAAGGTTGGCGCTGAAAGCTTTGGTGGGCCCATTAAAGGCCCCCAGGGAGGGTGGTGGCCTGTGGGGGGTGGTGTGCTGCACTTGGGGGGTAACTATGGTACCCCCTTCATTGCCATGCACAAGGTGGCATGCACTGTGTGGTGCCTGCCACGTTGTGCATGGCAATGCACAACCTGTCTCTTTGGCATTGCGGCGGGTGCTGCTTACAGCCACAATGTCAAAGATGCAGAATGCAACCGCCAGGGTGGTGGACACATCCTAATTGGCAGTGCGGCACCGCCGCTCTGCTAGCGGCCGGTCCCAGCACTGCTAGCGTAAAGTCCGCCCGCCATCCTAATGGGCCCCTATATGTTTAATTAAAGTATTTTTATATTTAAAAAAAATAATCCACAAGTATATTTTTAGTAAATATTGTGGTTAATTTGTTCACCATTAATTGTTAAATGTATATCTCATTACATTTAGAGTTCATTAGTTGTTTTAACATTAATTTCTATGTTGTGGTATATTCACTGACTCCATTATTTTCTTAGAAAGTATAGCAGTAACAGTGGTTTGGCAAGTGTGGTGCTTGATTTACTCCAAGGCTGGGCTGGACTACATTTAAGTCTGTTTAGACACTATTCGGACTGTATTGGAGATATACCTTGTGAATTGCAATGCTCTTACTTATAGATGGCCTTGTGTTTTTTACTAGGATGTCCCTCGTAATCTCTCCTTAATCTTCCTTTAATCCCATCCATTTTTGTCAGTTCTTCTTCATTTTCCAAGCACACTCCTGGTCCCTCCCACACTTACCACAAAATCATACAAGGAAGTGTGAGGAGATATTTGCCACCATGACGGAGATCTCTTCACAGAAAATAAAAGGAAAGGAGGAGGTGGAGATCTTTACCGGTGTGTTGGTAAATTGTGTTTTCTAGTAAATACATAGTACTACATGAGTACTACTTTAAGCGCTTCTGTTGACTTAGGGCCAGATTCTGATGTCGGTCGAAGAGCCCTATGACCGGCTCGGTCCCGTAGAGCTTTCTGAGCGACCCATGCTACATGGCTCCGATGCCGTCCAGCGCTGACGAAGTCGGGTCGCTCGGAGTCCCATTAAAGTTAACTTTTCGTTTTTTTTTTACAAAATTAATAATTCTTTGATTTGATTGATTTTTTTTGCTCTTAGTGCACATTCCTTTAGAATTGGTCAACTATTATATAGACCTCTGACCTTAACATTCCCCGATGTGTTTTGTTATTTGCCCACCTCCCTTCTAAGCTTTCATTTACCCTCTGAAGAAAGTGTCCATTTCCTTTAATGTTGCCTACTCCTAAGGACAGTTTGGGCCAAATTACAAGTTTGATGGTTCAACCGTGGGAGAACCGCATCCACCTCCTCCACGCCCCAGCTATGCCGGTAGTCGACCTTCTGCTGTATAACGAGTTCATTAGACAAAAAAATCATATTGCTGACCCGATGGTGCATGAAGCGGTCCCTTGGAGGTAAACATAGCTGGCTTATTCATGGCAGTCATGGCCAAGTTTGAGAGTCAGTTGCCGAATGTATAATAAATACAAACTGTGATTGGCAGCCCACGGTGGTCCACAATAGATGGCAGTTAGCCAAAGGCGGTCAACCGATGTGATACGTGCCAATAAAAACGACAAAAAACTGACCATTGTCAAGTTTGATGGAGGGCACACCTAATGTGAATTGGCATGTGGACACGTCTGTATTTCAAACTATAAAACCCACCCCATTCTTGACCACAATTCCTTGTTAGTACCCTGAAAACCAGCAGTAGCCTAGCGACTAGATCACCAGATAGCTCCACACTTATAATACCACATCATTGACCCCCACCCACCCTTTCATGTAACAATTGATTTGCCAATGTAACCCTGTTCACAGTCTACAAACTTAACGTAACAATACATCATTTTTTAATTTTCATTTCCCAAATCCACATGGCACCCAAAAAAACTGCATTTAGTGAGAATGCGTTGAAATTTATGGTGGAGGAGATTATTAGAGAACAGACCCAATTTTTTGGGGCTGAAGTCCAGCACACTCCTCACACTAGAAAAGTAGAAATGTGGGAAAGGATAGTCAAAAGGGTTTATGCTGTTGGGCACACCCCACGCTCACAGACCAACATTAGGAAGAGTCAGAACGAACACCAGAAGAAGGTGCATACTAAATGCAGCGACCTTTAACAGGAGGATTGTAGGACAGAAGGTGGCCCTCCCAGCTTCTAGTGAAAACTCATGCCTAGGAGGAGAAAGTCTTGTCCATCCTGCACATTGAGGGTTTGGAAGGAATACAGGGTGATTTAGACTCACTTGAGATACATATCAGGAACTGGCATAATATCACAATGGCATGTGTGTTTGCACCTCTGTAGTTGTTATCATCTTGCACATCAATTTACTTAGCATGCTTCATTTACAGAGATGTCCGTTTGTTTGTCGATATCAGTACTGGTGCATATGACACGACACAATAAGCAAATACTACTCTGTTAAAGTTTTTTTATGCTATCTGTAAGTGCAGCATCATCCAAGAAAATACTACAGCACCCATGACATGTGCAAACATGTAAATGTATGGTCTGTCCCAATGTCATATTGTCAACAGCTAGGGTGTACCTAGCATTCAGCAAATGTTGATAAACTATCAGCCTAGCAAACACAACTACAATGAGTGCTAGTCACACCTACTACAAATACCACGCAACACCCTTTAACTGACCACTAACTTGTCTGCCATCCCAACAGTGAGCCAGATGATTCAAGCAGCATAATTCCCAGGTGTCGAGAATGTCATGATGAAAGACTTAAACTCCCATGAGGCCCAGTCACTACTACTACAAGTACCATGCCAAACCCCTTACCCCACCATTAACCAGTCTGAAATCCCAACACTGAGCCTGAAGATTCTAGCAGTGTAACATATCTCAGGCCTGGAGAATGTCACGATGAAATTAATACAACTCCCATGAGACCCAGTCACTACCACTGCTATCAACATGCTACACTCCTTACCCCACCGCCAACCAGTCTGCAATCCCAACAATGAGTCAGGCATTTCTAGCAGTGTAACAAATCCCAGGTCTTGAGAATGTCAAAATGAAATCACCACAACTCCCATGAGGCCCAGTCACTACTACTACTATCAACATGCCACACCCCTTACCCCCACTAACCAGTCTACAATCTCAACAGTGAGCCAGACAAATCTAGCAGCATAACACATTCTAGTCTTGAGAATATCAGGTTGAAATTGCCACAACTCTTATGATGTCCAGTCACAACAACTACTATCAACATGCCACACCCCTTGTCCCACCACTAACCAGTCTGCAATCCCAACACTGAGCCAGGTGATTCTAGCAGTGTAACAAATCCCAGGTCTCAAGAATGTCACGATGAATTTGCCACAACTCCCATGAGGCCCAGTCACTATTACTACTATCAACATACCACACCCCTAACCCCACCAGTAACCAGTCTGCAATCTAAAAACTGAGTCAGACGAATCTAGCAGCATAACAAATATCAGGTCTCGAAAATGTTATGATGAAATCACTACAAGTCCCATGAGGCCCAGTCACTACTAGTACTACCAACATGCCACACCCCCCTTACAACCAAGACAACATGTCTGCAACCCTAATACTAAAGCACTCCAAATATGAAATTGGGGAGGTACAGCTACATTTCAAACTAACCAAACATCAGATCAGTTTGGTTGATGTTCCCCAAAAGTCATGATGTTGTCACTCAATAGCAAACTGCCAATTACATTCAAAATCAGTCTCCCATGAAAGATGCACAGGAAAAAAAACAATGCAATGCAACCAAGTTGCAACAATGCCATATCAAATTGCTCAATACACATCACATGACTAGACTGTGTGTGTAGCTCAGTGTCAAATCTCACACCTCTAGGCCTAACCAAAAAAACTGTAAACCAAACATCCCATGAGTTTGGCAATTCTAATACATAGATCTGTTGCATCTAAATGAGCGCATATATGTAATGAACTAAACACTGATGTTTTCTTTCAAACAAGGGGCAACACAGATTCTGACACTGTGTTTTATGTCTCAACAGGTGAACCCAGTACTGTGGCATTGCAGAGGAGAGGCCGACAACACAACCATGTCACTCCACAGCCCATGAAGATGGCCAAGAATTAGTCCTCATTAAGGACCGTGCCCCTGAAGTGGTAGATGTGGATGACCTGCCTGGAACATCTCAGCAGGCTGGTGAGATGTCAACAGTTGGGCTCCACCACATCTGAGACAACACCAAATACAGCTGTCCCCACAACCAGTGCACTTGGCACAGGTAGTAATATCCCCTGCTCTCCAGCCCTGGCTTCACCTATGGCCCACACCACCCAGTCATCCCGGTTCCAGAGGGAGGGTGCAGCCTTTGTCTAGGGCATGGTTCAGCATCTTGGTGGGAGGAATGTGGCCACCTAGAGGGAGTCCACTGAAGTGCCGGCAACCAACCAGGCTGCCCTCCCACAAAATCTGGGTCCTTACCTGCACTCCCAAAGTGTCTTGGGACAGGTAGTATTGAAAGTCAGGGAAATGGAAGAGTTGAAGGAAACATCTTTCCAGGGGGTTGCTGGGATCTGGGAAGAGGTGGCTAGCATCCACACATTGGTAGCGGCCCTAAGCACTGAGATGGCCTGTGTCTGTCAGGAATTATCTGTGGTTGGCTGGCCTCAGGACCGAGGTGGCCTCCTTAGTGGGTGTTTTGCAGGAGATTAACACAACCATCTGCAGGGATTACCCATCTAGCACAACCCCTTCCTGTGGGCTCAGTGCCTCTCAGCTATTGACCTCTGCAGCAACCACAGGGAGGGAGGCCTTGGCAGAGGTTGACACACTTGTAAGCACCCTTGACTCTGCAGCTCCTGATCCCCCAAGACTAAGACCATCTTCAGAAAGTCACCTTGCCCTTGATGTTGTTCTGTGTGTGCCACACATCCATTTTATCAGCTGTCCCTGCCCTCTTTTCACTATATAGTTTGAGCAGTAGCTAGGCATTGGACTTCAGAAAAAGTTGACTCTATTCTAAATAATACCACTTGTGCACCTGGATTCTTTATCACTCAAGGTTTGATTTGAGCACTTTCTCACGTCATATGTTGTCCCTCAGTTTTGTTGTTACTTGTAAATAAAAACTGTTGTCACCAAATATTTGGCACATGTTATCAATACCACTACTGACATTGTAGTTTAAGGAACCTGTTCAAAAATGGGATGTTGTTAATGTGGTCTACCTGAAGAATGCATATGTTGCCTGTATAATTTAGGTGTAATACTTGCTTACTGTCAATTCACAACATGACATACAGACAAGTGTCTTAGACCAGAATTTATTTATTCCACCTTAAACATCACAGGCTGACACGATGTACTCTTCCAAATACTGTAATTCCATTCTTGGTTATACCAGGTCAATGTCAACATCAGCACTTTCTGATTCACACATCATGTCGGGAATGGAAACATAAGTCACTTTTTCACACTATGGCCAATTCTAAAATTGGCATGCTAAAATAGATATGCCCACTACAGTTACCACACATATTAAAAAATACAACTAGTTTATCTATACACACACATATGCCACAGTTTTCTGACCACAGGGTATTCTCAGTCCATGGTTGCATGTATCTGGTGAACTTACCACAGATATATGTTGGTCATGTGTACCAAACCTCTAGATACCACTTTGAGGAAACACAGCAACAGCAGCATCCAGGTCATGTTCAATGAGTAAATTGACAACATGAAGGTAGGATGACATTTCTTGGGCACAACACAATGATATTTAGGGTCACATGAAAGCAAACAGATAGGCTAAGTATTAATGAAACAAGCAACAAGCTCTAAGGAAGTGTGGTACCTACCATCCAATCGTTGTGCAACCTCTCTTTTGGCTTTTTATACTCACACTCCATGACAAACATTTCCAGGATTTTTCCATGTTCACTTCGTACAGATGAACAGCAACACATATCTCCAGAAGTCACAACTCTGAAATTTCCAACTGAAGATGACATGGTGAAGATATTTAAAACAGACCAACACAGTGAGAGTAGATGTGTAATGATGCGCATGACTCATACAAAAGTGTGTACAAGCAAACCTTCCAGACAAACTGGATGTATACCTATGCATTACATTAATGTATATGTTGTTAACATACAACATTCCTAAGTTGGTCAAGAACAACTCTCGCAGGCTGACTACATTTTCTCCATAGAAAGAACTTGTCTACATTGGACAGATTGTATGTCCATCACTTCTCACAAAATCCTTACCATCAGGAAAAGTATGTCAGGTTTTGATCCTGATGCAACTTAATTCCTTCACCACCACTACTATCATCATCTTCATTTGGAATTTCACAGTCCCCACCCAATGGGTCTGCAGGCCCTGCATTCTCTGTGATGTAAGAGATGTTCCATCACAGTGCAATCTTGTGAAGGATGCAGCAGGCCATGGTCATCTGACACACCTTCCTGCGTGAGTAAAGGAGGGCTTTCCCAGTCTTGTCCGGGCAACGGATTCTGGGTTTTAGGTGCCAAAATACCCACTCCACAGGCCGTTGTGTCCTGCCATGGGTATTATTGAATTGGACTTTCCCTGCCATTTTAGGAAGTCTCAGTGGGGCTAACAACCATGGCCAGTTGGGGTAATCGGAGTCTCCTAGAAGGACAGCATGTAAGTACACACAATCACACTATACTGCTTCACTTCTAACATATCAATGCTCTCATATGACACACTGACCTTCAAGCCAGGCCCTCACCGGCAGGAGTTGTGACATCTTCTGTGGTATTTTGCTGTTCCAAAGTACAAAGGCATCATGTGCTGATCCTGGAAAACTGGTACAGATGTGGGAGATGTACACATCCACAAGACAGACAACTTGTACGTTGATGGAATGGTAGTGTTTATGTTTCCTGTATACCTGCTCTCTTGCACTTGATGTTAATAAGACTATATCAGTACCCTCAATTGATCCAATGTCATTTGACATATAACCCAACCCAAAGAAATCCGCCTTCACTCTGGCCAAATCCTCATGTTTGTGGAACTTGATGCAGCTGCCTATGTGTTTCAACAAGCTGCAAGCACCTCTGTGAGGACACGACTGAAGAACGCTTGTGACATTCCACCTGCTGTGGCAACCGTGAATTGAAACAAGCCTGCAGCCACAAAATGCAACACAGACAACACCTATACAAGTAGCATAAGAATGAGAGGATTGTGAAGATGGGGTTCGAGGTCTGAGCCCAACTGACGACTCAGATGCAGGATTGTTAGACAATCCAATCGGATTTTTTGTATAATGTACCTGTTCTGCATGTTCTGTAGGTCTGGGAATGCACGGAACAGTGGTGGCTGACATATCCTTCCTCTTTCAGCGTACCTACATGTGAAGTAAAATTAACATCAGATTCTCATTCAATCTAATAACTTACATATATGTCATCTGTGTGTGCAAAGTCATGGTTCGTATCAGTCAACCATCAGTTGTAAATATACCTGTACCACCATGATCGTACAATCTCACTAGTCGAAAAAATACAGCTGACATGTACAGGGCTGTGACATTATTGGGCACAACATAATGACTTATAGTGGGAATGTCACCACTCTGGCTTAGCAAACACATGTTTGTTCAACCAACGTTCCACCTCAAACACAGACCACAATCTTTACATGTGGACATAAATTCAATTCACTGACAATTTGATGCACATGAAATGGCACGAAATTACAGCAAAATCATATTCTATTACTGGTCAGTTGCCTGGGGTGTTGGTTGTGCAGTTTTAGTTTGTCAACTACAGTCTCAGTCGATGTGAACATGTAATTTGGAAAAACGTTGCTCACGAACACTAGCATGGCACGTGCCTGATCTCGTAAATAGGACTAATACAGCCTTTACCGCTGGCAGTAGCTGGCTGCGTCTTTGGCAGGTGTTTCCATGGCACTCTCTGCCATTGGCCAATGTTGGGGAACGGAACTGTGCCGGTAAACTGGCTGTGTGTGTACACGATCATGTCTGTACTAGTACGCCACAGTTCACTTGCCAACTGTCACTGCTACCATCAACACCTCCTTGTTGAAAGCTGCTTTGTGACAACTCTGGGAGCTAACACGCCAGGTCATGCAGGTCGAGGGACCCTGCCTTTACCATTGAAGAGCTGGAGACCCTAGTGGGAGAGGTTCCAGCCCTGCATATCTAGCTCTATGGCTCAACCAGAGCAGCAGGTAAGACATGGCATATGTATTTAGGATTTTAATGTCTCCATCTGAACATGTCCATTCTCGACTGTCTGATTATCAGCTCCACTGTATATGCACACCTATTCTTGGATCAAACTGTATGACACTCTTAGAGGCGGATGATCAGTGGATGATGTTGTGATGTATAGTCAAATGATGAACTGTCAAACAGCATGTTGAAATCACTATGTATCCCACATCTGTGGCATGCGCAATCAACTGCATTCATACGTTTAGTCCAATAATGTGAACATCATATAGGAACAAGGGAATAATAGCTATGGAATGGCTATGTTGCTACCTATTCCCAAATGAGCAGAATGTAAGGTGTAGGAGTTGCTTGAATGCAGGCAACTTTATGTGACTCCTAATATCCCTGCACATCTCAGTTGGTTCCAATATATTGTCTGGCTTTGAAGGAATGACAATTACCTGTACACTGAGCAACATTACCATGTAGTCATATTTAGCACCATAATGAAATGTACAATTACTCATTCACTACTTGGACAGATTCAGCTGATGTAGGATCAATACACTAACTTTTCAAACAGAAAGTCATATTTCAGATTCTGAGCTACTCTGGTCCAACATGTACCTCAGGTATATGTGACCACGTACTGCCAAACAGTGTACTCACACACAACATCTGCAGCTCCAAATATATCTCAGCATATACACAAATCAGCTGAAAACTAAGAGGAGCCACAGTGTACAGTGTACAGTGTACTGCCCACTTATACACATTACCATTGTGTTACACTGCCAGGGACAGGAGCCGCAAAACTACAAGTATTACATTTCTGTAAGTAATCAAAGTACTGCCTACCTGGGTGGCATTCATAGTTGGATGTACACCCTACAGGAACCGTTCCAGGCTCTGGCCTCCTCATTAACGGTAGCCTTACAACCACCCCAGTTTTTCTTTACACATCCTTCCTCTGCCTTATCCCCATCAAAATACCCAATTTCTCTGCCTGCCCAAAGTACACACGCACCTGTGTATTCACCCACACAAACATCCACATTTATTTATTTATGTAATTTATTGAGCGCGGCGAATACCCGTGGGCGTCTCGGCGCTATGATTCCATTAATTCCCTCATCGCTCATAGCAGGCTGTATTGGACTACTGATCGAATAACCAGGTTTTTAATAGTTTTCGAAATTGCATAAGTGAAGGAGAGGTCTTGATGCAGAGTGGCAAGGAATTCCAAAGCTTTGAAGCCGCAACCAGGAAGCGACGGTCTCCCCAAGATACTGCCTTGGATCGAGGGACCACTAGATGGTTCAGAGTGGTTGATCGAAGCAGTCTGGTTGGTTTATAGGGTGTCAGCTTTGCCTTAAAAAATTGGGGAGCCTGGTCATGTAATGCTTTGTAAACTATGCATAAAGATTTAAATTTTATTCGGTTGCGGATCGTTAGCCAATGATAGTTTTTAAGGGTGTCAGATACTGAGGAAAATTTAGGTGTTCCTGAGAGGAGCCGTGCTGCAGCATTCTGCAATGACTGAAGCTTGTTGATTATCCTGGTTTGGGCATTTAAAAATAGCCCGTTGCAGTAGTCAAGGGAAGTTAACACTAATGAACTGATTAGTGTTTTTGCAGCAGTAACTGGAAGAAATGGGAGAATTTTCCTAATCAGCCTTAATTTATGGTGGACTGTTGCCGCTACCTTATTTGCATGTGCCATGAAATTTAAGTCCACATCGAAAGTTACTCCTAGGTTCCTAACCTTGAGTGCTGGCTTCGGAGGCTCACCCATTCCCGGTGGCCACCAAGTTGATGACCAGTCTGGTCTGAGGGGTCCGAAAATTAGCACTTCCGTCTTATCGGAATTTAGCTTAAGACAGTTAGATGCCATCCACTCGCTGATTGCGAGCATTCCGCGCCGAAATCGGTCAGCCACCTCTGGTCCATTATCTTTAATACCCAAAACCAGCTGGGTATCATCTGCATAGGAGGTTACGCTCATCCCATATGCCTTGATGACATTGGCAAGGTCCGACACATAGATGTTAAAAAGTGTCGGACTTAGGGATGAGCCTTGAGGAACCCCACATGGTAATGACAGATTGATAGATTGATAAGGGCCAATGGTGACTGCCTGTGATCTATCGGCTAGGAATGAGGCAATCAATTTGCTCGCCGATTGGTGGATGCCCATCTTTTCGACACGGTCGATAAGAGTGTTGTGGTCGACCGTGTCGAAAGCCGCCGACAGATCCAGCATGACCAGGACAGCTGTCCCACCGAGATCTCGGATGGTCCTTATGTCATCCGCAGCCTTGATTAAGGCGGTTTCGGTGCCATGGTGTCTTCGGAAGCCGAATTGTGAGTCATCCAGTAGGTGGTGTGTCTCGATGTACTCAACCAGCTGTTGATTCATGGCCTTTTCGACCACTTTGGCTAAGAAAGGTAGGCTTGCGATTGGTCTATAGTTCTTTGGGTCGGTCTTGTCCAAGCTAGCTTTCTTCAACAGAGGCTTCACAATCGTGTTTTTTAAGGAATCGGGGAAGATTCCGGAGCCTAGAATGGTGTTACAGACTGAAGTGATCATCGGGATGAGAGTATTCATCACTGGTGGGAGAACCGAGAATGGACACGGATCTAATATGGATCCAGTCTTAATAGAAGAGACTATTTTTTTAGTTTGGTCCATGGTCAGTGCAACACACACACAATGGCACCACCCACCTTCACACAGTTGTAGGGTTGCACAAGGAAGAGATACAAATAGAACAAGCATTTGCAATGCAATAGGTCTCGCATTAGCAAAGTTTGAAGTTCTTGGTATTGTAAATGGTATTGGTTTTTATCTATTTGTTTTTAAAATCATCTGTGGTGCATTATTTATTATAGTTTTATGTAGCACTATGTTCTGACGTTGCATTAGGGGCGTATTTACACATTCTGTGCTGCTTGACTCCTGCAGAATAGGAGCATCAGCTGAGAGGCCACTATTTGAATGGGCCCAATAACAAAGCTGTATTTAACTGCCTTGAGGACACCTCTCTTTGGAGGGTTGAGGCTAAGTACTGTAACATTTCCCACATCTCCATGATAGTCATTTTCCTGACGGTGGGACGACGGCGCGCAACCAGCCCTGCTAGGGTTCAAAGTCACAATCTGCAGCCTGTGAGGACCTTTCTCCAACAGATGTGTAAACCCGCTGAGTTACCTCCTACCACCATCATCCACTCTGGCAGAAGTTACGTGGGGCAAGCTGGGCTATAGCACACACACGAGGTACGATGACCTTGAGGCGCTTTCAGGCAAAGTACAAAAAGTCCCATCTTGAAAGAGTGAGAGATGTTAAAGCAAGTCAAGGGTCCATGATAGCGCTAAGATGCGGTGTACATCTGACTGATGAGGCAAGCTAGTCCAGATGCATTAGGGGCGAATTTACACATTCCATGCTGCTTGACTCCCGCTGAATAGGAGCATCAGCTCAGAGGCCACTATTTGAATGTGCATAATAACAAAGCTATATTTGAATGCCTTCAGGACACCTCTATTTGGAGGGTTACAGCTAAGTACTGTAACAATTCCCGCATCTCAATGATAGATGATTGAAGCATAACACTATTGAATGTTTCCCTGATAGCCTTTTTGTTGATCAATTTTACAATGGTCGTTTTGGGAGGCTCAAAAACGATTTCAGTATTTTCACTCCCGATACACCCTCTTGGTCCACCAGCTTATATAAGTCCCTTAACGTCACCTCCTCCTCCTCTATCCCTCATGGGAAACAACTAAAAATGTCCCCCACTGTGTGTTTCAACGGCTCCTTCACTATCTCACTCTATAACAATGGTACTGTCATGATCCAAGGCAAAGACACCTGTCTCTCTCTCTTTGACCACCTCCTCCCCTCCCTACTCCCCTCCTCTGTGCCCGGGTTATCCCCCGACTCTTCATCAAGCTCCACCCATTACTCCCTTTCTCCTCCCCTGACCCCCTACACTCCAATAGACTGCACCCTTGAGAAGCACAGGTCGGCCCTCTTCTCTCCCCTCCCCAGTGCCCTCCTCTCCCATTCCTCCCCCTCACAGTATGCCCCCCTTCATCACTTCAGCCTTACCTCTAGTTAATACGCTCCTCATCCAATCTGCACCGACCCAGTACTCCAATCTCATCTCCTCCTCCCTATTCCTACCTGCCATCCCCCTTTTTAGTCCACCTCTCCTCCAAACTTCTCCCCTAGTTAACTTTCCTTACACTCCCTTTTTTCCTCCCTCTCCCCCTCTTCTCTACCCCTTCTCCCCTCGCTATTTACCCCGATTTTTCCACAAACCCATTGCATCTCTCTCCTTCCCCCCACTCCTCAAGCAATGCTGTGCTACCCCCTTTCCCCCCTTGGTAACCCTTTCCATTTCCCTCCCTCTGGCCCAGCAGAGCCACTTCCTTTCTTCAACTTCCCTATCTTCCAACCCTCTTCACTCTGCCAGATGCTGGTTCCCTCACAGCCACCTCTCCTAGCTGACAGGACCTCTCCAACCACCTGCCCTCTTTTCCTCCCAAACCTCCTTCATTCCTATGACTCCACACAGTCCTCCCCTCTCCTTCTGCACCACCGCCTTGATCCGCACCCATCTTCCCCTAATTATGTCCTTAATTCCTTTCCTTCTTCAAACGTCAACAAAGACAATTCTCCCTTCTGATACACCAACTCCGCTCTCAACCTCCACCTTCCCCCACCTATGAACCCTATACCCCAACTCTCCTCCTGTCCCCCCAACCTCTCCCTGCCTTCCACCGCCAATTTTAACCCCTCCTGTTTCCATCGAGCCACCCAACCTTCCATGCTCTGTCCTACTCTCTCTGGAAAATAAGCTAGGCTCTTCTATCACCTCCATCTCCCAGCTTGTAGCTACTATTTCAATTTTAAGCTCCAAAATTTCCACTTTTCCATACACCTCAACTCCTTTGGAAAACTCTCACTTTCCCATGAGATGCTTTTCGCCTCCTCATGTGGTAAATAAATAATTAATTACCTGATCTATTTTTTACTATAATCAATAAACGGTTAGCTCAATAAATAAGAGTCAAGATACGAGGTAGCTAGAGTTTGACAGGCTTTAATTAAGCATAAAAGGACAGGAACAGGACAGCCTGTACGGGAATAGGATGGCAGGGGATGACAGGGGGCCCGACAGCTGCCGGGCAGGATCTGGGAATGGTGCGCACAACTTTTAATAACAGAACATCAGTATATATAGTTAAACAAAATACATTGTATTCAATACAGTAGGCGTAGCAGTAGGCGGAGTTTGTAGCAGTCGCGAAAGATAAGGCATAAAGTGGGTGTAACAAGAGGTGTGTACAGGGCGTATACATAGACATGTGATGTAAACGTAACAGAATATGTCATAAACGGGGCGGAAACATGGAGGGGGCTACCTGAGCAGCTGGGACCTCTAACCTAGTGGTGCGCGCAAACTGGCAATGACGTGTTACTAGGGAGAACTGGGGGCTATGACTTCTGCGCTAGAAGAGGAGACTAAAGTCTGGAGTGTCAGAGCGACATGTACCTAGGCATATCTAGTATCTAGTGTTTAGAGAACATGTTGATAGAATCCAAAAGTTATCAGGGCAAAGGCTAACAGACTCTAAGACTGGTGCATGCAGAATTCTATATGTAGTGTGTGTGCGAGGAATATTCTATGAATATTAATACAGTATTTCTCTTACATGGAGACATAAAGGCTAGACCATGACGGAAACTATTGATGCGATTCAGTAGCTCAGGAATGCAGAGAAGGAGGGCTGGACTGATAACTAGAATCATAACATACTCTTGGCAGACTAGGAGGCAGAGCCAGGCCGAGCCGGGCACTGAGAGGCATAAAAGTAAGCTAAGGGTCAGGGATACAGGTGGGGGCTGTATCGCTCCTCGGAGAGGGTTCAGGAAACAGGAGCTGAATCTGAGTCCGGGCCCTTTTGAGGCCTAGAAACGGGGATAATTCAATGAATTAACGTGCACACTGTAAAACGTGGCAACGTAGCTTTACATAGGCCTGATATTCGTTATATTCACGAAGACTGGAAACTGGCATACTAGAGATGGACACAACTGTAATTGCGTCTTTAATCGATCATAGGGGAATACATGCATATCGATCATGCACATATAACATAACATGGGGAACACGTAGGCACATACAACATGGCAAAATTTACTTTTCCACATTCCCTCCTTGTGCCCTACGTTTCCATCAGGAAACATCTATATTCATGATACCATCTATCATTTCATACAGCATCATTTGCTCGTCTCGAATTGTCTTGGAACGGGACTTAGGACTAGGAATACAAGAGGTAGCACAAATGCCGCAAATCGCAGGGCCACATTGTATACAGAGGCAGCAACTGAATATGATCATTACTGCAATACCTAGGAATGACAATACTTTCCATCCCCAGGCAGATATGATACTCCAGAGCCAACCGGACCATGTCCAGGTGCCTGGATTCTGGTGTAACTGATGGGCAATTTTATGAAGTCTGGTTATAGCTGAATAAACAGACGGCGCGTTATTAGGAATGAAAATGCAGCAACTAGATCCGATGACTCTACATGCTCCTCCTCTATCGGCCAGTATGACATCAAGAACAAGACGATTTTGGAGCACGACAAATCTCATAGCAGATTGCTCTTCGGTTAAGTTACCTAGAGCAGAAGTAGTCTCATTCACTACTGCTTCAAGGGTTCTGGTTAATCTACGTATTAACTTACTATTCTGGACAGGTCCTATAAAGAAGAAAAAACCTTTATTGAAATCTGTATACTGTTCTAGAGCAGTTTCAGTTTGATCGACAATTGGGGACTCGATCTCCCTTCTATGTTTGACGTGTACTAGATGTGTGTTTCTGTGATAATCAGATGGGGCTAGAAAAACTGGTGGCAGTAGGAAGGCAATGTAACATGTTCCATCCCAATCGAGGGGCAGACGAACATATGCGGTCTGACCACAAACAAAATAAGAATGACGTGAAGCTTTGAAAATAGATTTCCCACTGTCACTATACTCGACAGTAGTAATACAATCACTATGTCCTACATGTGCGGAACCATTCTTTCGGACACATAATTCGCCTTTGACTGGTAGTACTGAAATAGCAGGTAAGTCTGGAGTAGTATCAGACTGAACATTCAGGACCATAAAATTCGAAGAATAATTACCTAAATTGTAAACTTCATTTTCTAGATCTAACCCTGTTCTATGGGAGAGACCTTGCTTGTCTGGAAAACATGTTCTATTCAGAAGGGACATATCATTGGAAGATGACGTTAACGTGGACCAGGCTCCACACGAACCATTATGTGAAAACGGATAAGGAAAGAGTGGCAGAACTCCCTTCGGTGTCTGGAAAGGGGGGAGTCGACCACACACCCAACAATTAGTAGCATTGCTGGTCTGGTGTGAATAGTGTAACATTCTGATAAATGTATTATTACGCATAGCGAGACGATAGGATAGCTCGTGAGGAGGCAGATCACTAAATGTGTGCTCTACTGTAGCATTAGAAAACATATTTACATGTGAACGTGGAAAACATAAATGCAATGCATAACTTGTGCAGGTAACCATAAGACTTAGAAACAATATAAAACTTAGAAAAACGATACATCTGATAGAGTTTTGACTAACTCTCTCACTATGGGGGTCTATCTCATACATGTCAGAAACCTGTCTAACCGTTTCACCCGAGGGGGACTTAGACAATTAAACTGGCTGACTTATTTTACTAGACCGGAGTTTTAACTTATACTCCTGCTGCGGAGTTTTCTCTAACCGAGGAACTTTTAGTTCGGGATTTAGATCAATGTCTGGTTTTAGGCAGTCTTTAGAAATGGAACAGTCTTTAGAAATGTCCTTTAAAAATGTCTTTTTTCGGACTCCATTGAATTTCTTGATATGCGACAGATGGACCCATCCCTTGCGGCCTTCCAACTTCACGGCCGTACGGGTGGTCAGAAGGACAAGTCTCGGCTCCTTCCAGCGAGGCTCCAGCGGACTTGAGCGATCAAAGTTCCTTACGAGAACAAGGTCCCCTGGAAGGACCTCGTGCGGTTTCACTTCAGTATTGTCTGGAAATGCAGCGGCAACCTGCGAACGACAAGAGTGTAGGGCAGACATCAAGGAAGCTAGGTAATCTGTCAACATATTACTGGAAACATCTGTAATACTGCGGGGTCTAGGTGTACCCCACATATTTGGGGGGCGGCCGAATACGACCTCATAAGGGGACAGACCTGATCTGGAGTGTGCAACCATTCGCATAAAGAATAGAGCAACTGGCAGGGCTACTAGCCAGTCTACACCTTTCTCTTTACATGTCTTAGCAATACGGATTTTCAGGGTCTGATTATGTCTCTCTACGAGACCGGCTGCTTCAGGATGGCGCACACAATGGAACTTCCACTGGTACCCTAACAAAAGGGAAACATGTTTCATTAGCTCAGATGAGAATGGCTGGCCGTTATCAGAATACACGACCCTAGGGAGTCCATAGCGGGGGAAGAATTCACGAACCAACTGCTTGGCAGTGGTCGCTGCTGTGTAATCTGGAACTGGATATGCTTCTGTCCACCTGGACAAAGCGCATACAACTACAAGGACATATTTGAAACCTCGACATCGCTCCATCTGAATATAATCCATCTGGAGGACTTCAAAAGGGTGGTCAGGAGGTTGGAATCCACCTTGTTCCACCGGGACACTTTTACCTGGATTGAATTGACAACATATCATACAAGTACGGACTTTCTGCTTGGCTGCAGCTCGTAAGTGCTTGTTGAACCAAAGGTTCTGGATACTGTCTAACATAGCTTTTTCTCCTAGGTGTGCTGGACTATGTGCGGTATTAATAATGACTTGAACCATAGTGTCGGGGAGAAACCATGTGGCTTTTCCCTTCGTCACCCATCCCTGATCTGTCTGGACCCCTCCTTGTTCGGACCATTTCTTGATTTCTTCGGGAGTAGCATGTAACTGTATGTCTATGACATCTTGTGTATGGTCCTTAACTGTCATACAAGTAGTCTGTTCTGGAGTGGATGTCTGTGTTTTGTTAACTGGAATGTCTGGTGTCTGAGCTGTAAGCTTGGCTGTTCGATCTGCTAGATCATTACCTTGGGAAATGATGTCAGTAACTTTCGTATGTGCCTTGCACTTCATGATAGCGATAGCTGTCGGTAAATGTATTGCATCTAACAGAGCTTGAATGAGGAGACCATGCTGAATCTTGGTTCCATGAGAAGTCATGAAACCTCTCTCCTGCCAGAGCACTCCGAAGTCGTGTACAACTCCGAATGCGTAACGTGAGTCTGTATATATGTTGACTTTCAGGTTCTTGGCACGTATGCAGGCTTGAGTCAGAGCAACTAGCTCTGCTGCTTGAGCAGACAGGGTGTCAATACGGTGAGTTTCAATAACTTCAGTGTCAGTAGTCACTGCATACGCGGCTACTAGTTCTCCTGTACTAGTTCTCATACATGAACCATCCACATAAAGTGTCAGGTCGGGATTAGGTAATGGAATGTCTGTCAGATCTTGTCTTGGCTTAGTCATAGTATTAATAACTTCCACACAGTCATGTGTGGCAGGATTTGAAGTAACTGACGGTAACAGAGTAGCAGGATTTAGAACGTTGCAGCGTCTGATTTCTATGTGTGGCTGGAACAGTGTCAGTTCATAACCTGTTAAACGTGCAATTGTCAAGTGCTGAGTCTGTGTTCGGTTTAAAAGAACTTCCACGGAGTGTGGAACTTGTACTGTCAGGGAATGTCCTAATACTATGGAATCACTTTGTCTGATTGCTAGAGCTGTGGCTGCAACTGACTTGAGGCACGCAGGCAACGCCTGGGCTACTGGATCTAATGTGCTAGAAAAATAAGCACAGGGCTTGTACTGTCCGGCTTGATCTTGTGTGAGAACAGATAATGCAGTACCATCACGTTCTGTGACAAAAAGTGTAAAAGGCTTACTGTAGTTCGGTGTAGCTAGAACAGGAGCTTGGCATAAGGCTTTCTTTAACTCTTTAGAAACAAGTGTATGTTCAGATGTCCAAGGGAGGACAGTCGATACGGCTGCCTCCTGTGTCGTTAACTGTATCAGTGGCTTAGCTAGAAATGCATACTGAGGAATCCATTGTCTGCAGTAAGAAGTAAGGCCAATAGAAGCTCGTACCTCCTTCTGTGTCTTGGGCTGTGGAAGACTCGCTATTAACTGGATACGGTCTGGTGTCAACTGCCTACCCCACTTGGACAGTAAGTGGCCTAAGTAGATCACTTGCTGGACACAGAATTGAAGCTTCGAAGGGGACACCTTGTGCCCCTGCTCGGCTAGGAAATACAGGACTGTAAGTGACGCTCGCTCGCAATCACGTTCAGAACGGGCTGTGATCAGTAGATCATCGACATACTGGAGCAGGGCAGTGTCAGTTGGCATGTGAATATTGTCTAGTTGTCTTTTAAGTGCTTGACTGTAAATACTAGGACTTTCTGTGAAACCTTGAGGAGCTCGTGTAAATTTATAGCTCCTTCCATTTAAACAAAAACCGAAAAGGTACTGGCTGTCTGGATGAATGGGAACACTGAAAAATGCATTCTTGAGGTCTATTACAGTGAAAAATGTAGCTTCAGAATCAATAGCTGTCAATAGGGATGAAATATCTGGGACTACTGGATACTGGGGTATGATACATTTATTAAGTTCTCGAAGGTCAATCACTAATCGATATACTGGAGGTGCATTTGGATCAGTACGTTTCATGACTGGAATGATAGGAGATTTACATACATTGGAGTCAGTTTCTACAACCACTCCTTGAGCAATGAGCTCGTCAATAATTTTGGATAAGGCTGCTACAGCCTCAGGTGGCAATCTGTACTGTCTGATTCGTGGCAGGACTATACCTTGCTTGAGAGTCACACGATGGGGTGTGATTTGCATAAAACCTACATCAGTTGGACCTTGCGCCCATAAATGCTGCGGTACATTTGACAATCTTGGATCAAAATCACGTAATACATAGTGACCCTTAAAGTCTCTTAAAAACAAACGGATTCCTTCTGGGGAACAGCAAATAACTGCACCTAATTCTTTCAGTGTTTTAATACCTAACAAATTTTCTGGACACGTTTTCGTAAGTAATAAATCAGTAGTTCGGGACAATGGACCGACTTCTAGCGTAACTGGCTTTGATATCTCGTTAACAATAGGCTTTCCTGAAAATCCAAGGGAAACATTTCTAGAGCCTGAGAGCGGAGCCCCTGGAACCTCGTCATGACTGATAGTAGTCCTACTTGCCCCTGTATCAATCAAAAACTTTCTGTCTTTCCCTAATACTTGACTGTGTACATAGGGACCCTCTTGATCTACAGGTATCTCGATGAGAGGCAAGCCTACCTCCCTCTCTAGGCTGTTTCATGAATACGGTTGATACTCTGGATACTCTGACTGAGCATACTGGTACATCTGCTGTGTAACATGCTGTGTTGCAGCGATAGGCTGCGGTGCTGGAACTGTCTGTTGTGCATTCAGTGGTGACTGAGAAGTCTGTGAAACTTGTTCTTGTCTAGGCGGACGTGGTCTTTCTTTAGTCTTACCAGTGGCTATGTTGTGTTTCAGAACTGCACACTCGTTTATAAAATGACCTGGCTGTTTACAATAATTGCATGTCCCTTTAACGGGAGCTGCAGGATGACTGGCTTGATTCGGACCCCTCTTCTGACTGTCTTGTGGAACAGATTGTGCAACTAGTACTTTCATTTTCGTATCTTTCATATGTCTCCTTTCGTGTTCTTGCTCTTCCCTGATTCTATTCTGGTGATACTGGAGCATCTGTAACATTTGTGATGGGGTACTAGCTTGCCAGGTACTTTCGACTTTCAAAACTCGATTTTTAACTTGTGGGCTTGAATTCTCGACTAGTTTAGTAACAAAAAGATGAGGGTATGACTCGCTACCTGTCTTCAAACCACTGTTGATAATGAAACATTTCTCAAATCTAGAAAAAAATCACTAGTATCTTCATCCTGTTTCTGTTTGCATGCTGAGATTGCATCCCAATCTTCCTTTTTCGTGGCTAGTAATCTTGGCAAAACTTGAATTAATAACTCGGGCAATTCTTTACATTTGTCCCCAAGACCGGTACCTGGTACTCGTATTTTATCTTCACCTTCTAGAGCTGTCCAATCAATCTTTTTCTCTCCCACCTCCCATTCTTTTTCCTTGAGTTTTTCATATACACCTGCGGGCAACAGGACCTTTAACATTTTAATTATATCTGGATACGTATATTCTCCCATACGGAGCATGTCTTTTAATTCTCGATGGAACCCTGCTGGATCTTTGTCGTGACAGGGAATTAATTTCTTCATCTCTAAGAGTTCCATCTTTGTGATAGGGGTGTAAACAAATACTCGTTGCATTTCACCACCCTCTGTCCTAACTGGGTGTACTTCCCGTAATGGATGCTGTCTATCTATATAAAATGGTTTACTTTCTGGAGGTGAGACGTGAACAAAATGCGGATTCAGAAACGTTCTATATTTGTGGCGCTGTTCTAGAATGACACTAATTAAATCGGTACCTAAACCTTTCCATTTATACTGGAGTAACTCGTTCAGAACATCATGTAACGGACCTGGATCAGAATGCTGACCCTCATACAGTGTAATGAGGTGCTGGATCATATACATACCCACCAGTCGCTGCTCGGCTGGGGGCAGTTTCAGAAACATTTGTGCCACTATTTCGTCTGGAAAAGTGGTAGAATCAGTAATCCATCGGACTGCTGATCGGGCTAGTTCTTGTTCGTGCATGGTACTAAGTTCACTATAACCGATTCGTGATTTCAGAATGTGATCGGTAGCTTGAAATACTTGTTCTAGAGAATCTCGTTCTGGTGCTGGAAGATGAAAGACTTTCTTGTGTTCTAGGCGTGAATGTCGGTCGGGAAATCTAGTTTTACCTACATACGCTATTCTGGCGGTATTCTCGTCGTCTACCTCTTCAGTAGAAGAGTCGTTTTCCTTCTCGCTTACTTGTGCTGCTTTGCGTTTCTCGTGTAACCTTATTATTTCCTTACGAATTTTCTTGTACATACTGTCTATACTACTGAGTGTCTTGTGTCTTCCCTCGGCTATATGATCACTCCACTTTGTCAGAACTTTCATTTCGATCGGATCTTTATCTGGATAATCTTGTTCCCTAATTAAACAATTGATTAGAAACTTTAATAGCATGAGCTGAGTCTCAGCTTTCCTTAAAGACATGATTTCACCAATACTTTCTGGATCATCCCCTGTACGGATGAAACGATATATTCTGTCTAGATCTTCTTTCATATTCGGTAGGGTGTCCAAATACTCGGTCACCCGTCTTACACGCAATGAATATATAACCATATTATCATCGCCTGGAACTGGATCATAACGGCATTCAGTAAGAGCTCGTCTGATATCTGCAACGGACTGATATTTGGGCGTACGCTGTAACGCACGTTCATGTAGCTCGACTAACGTTATACGTTTGTGTGGCGGCGGGGTTCCAGGAGGACCTCCCCCCGCGGCCCCTAAACTGGAATCATCGACTGATACTCTACGGGCGGGCAGAGTGACCGATGTAGCGGGAACTTGTATTACGGGCTGGACCGGGGGTACCGTAACAGGTACTGTAACAGGTGCCCCGGTGGCTGGAGGAACAGGAATTACATTATTTACAGGAGCTGGCGGAACAGGATTCGCATATTCTGGGACTGTGTCGTCCAAATAGGACGAGAGAAAAATATCAGCTGCGGTCGGTTTGTGACGTAGCTTAATCGGAACTAATGGCGGCGGAAAATTACATGGTGCTTCCGGGGTTGCTTGTGGCAAGCCCTCGGCAAGAAGAGGATACATACCCTTAATGAGGGCATTTCTCTGTCTGTCTGACTGTTCGGCTTTAACTCGTTCACCTACTTCGATTAATTCCCTTTCTTGGGCTCTTTCTGAGTATTCTCTACTTAATTCTGACTTTCTGATTTCTTTCTCTGTTCTTTTATGAGATTCTTTGCGCCATAACTCGATGGCATCTTTCTGGGACTGTCTGGCTTTCTTTTCCATAATGCTTCTTCTACTCGCATGATGCACTCGGCATCCCACGTACCTGATACGGGCCATCTATACTTTTCCTCTAATTGTTTGGTGTACTCCACCCATAAATCTAGATATAATATGGCACTTATGCCATGCTTTTGATACATAAAATGACCTGGACTGTCCCGAGGCGGGACAGGAACTGCTTCCTCGAGCAGACCTTTTCTAGTTTTTAACTGACGTAACTTTGAGAACAGAGGCATGGCTTAGACTGGAGTCTGGACACAATACAATATACGATAAACACAATAATAACTGAAAAACGAATCATTCATACCACGACATTGAAAACACATGGAATAACATTTAAAATGACAGTTCGGACAGAATACTACCTGAAATACTGAAAAACAGAATACATGAATTTTCTCGAGAACAGAACTTACTAGAATGACTAGATGCACTGCTAAAACAGTACGAAACTTACCGGTCTCATAAAGAGACACGTCAGGACCCGCATCCACCTAGGTGGACACTTCGTGTTGGATCTGTGTACCCAAACCCACGGACCAGAGACAAATTAATTGACCCTGTCTAGATACTACCCCAGCAACGGTACTCACCGGGCAGCAAGAACGGAAGGCCTCGGACTGGACTGGACTGCTACGACGACGGACGGACGAACTTCGGACTTCAGTTACAGGTGGGCCTCCGGATACCTCGGACCTTGGACTCTCGGCTTGGGCTCTGGTCGGGACTCGCCGCGTTCCTCCACCGCCTCGTCTGGACGCTGGACCGCAACCTCCGTCTCCTCCGTGGGCCTGAGGGATACTTGAAGCAGAAATATCTGCACGTGCACGGTATGGTTCCGTCACGGCTGCAGAGGATCAGGGGGCTTGCGTGGCTTCTCCGGCGCGTGGGGAAAGGGCAAGTCCCTATTCGGGCGCCATTATGTGGTAAATAAATAATTAATTACCTGATCTATTTTTGACTATAATCAATAAACGGTTAGCTCAATAAATAAGAGTCAAGATACGAGGTAGCTAGAGTTTGACATGCTTTAATTAAGCATAAAAGGACAGGAACAGGACAGCCTGTACGGGAATAGGATGGCAGGGGATGACAGGGGGCCCAACAGCTGCCGGGCAGGATCTGGGAATGGTGCGCACAACTTTTAATAACAGAACATCAGTATATATAGTTAAACAAAATACATTGTATTCAATACAGTAGGCGTAGCAGTAGGCGGAGTTTGTAGCAGTCGCGAAAGATAAGGCATAAAGTGGGTGTAACAAGAGGTGTGTACAGGGCGTATACATAGACATGTGATGTAAACGTAACAGAATATGTCATAAACGGGGCGGAAACATGGAGGGGGCTACCTGAGCAGCTGGGACCTCTAACCTAGTGGTGCGCGCAAACTGGCAATGACGTGTTACTAGGGAGAACTGGGGGCTATGACTTCTGCGCTAGAAGAGGAGACTAAAGTCTGGAGTGTCAGAGCGACATGTACCTAGGCATATCTAGTATCTAGTGTTTAGAGAACATGTTGATAGAATCCAAAAGTTATCAGGGCAAAGGCTAACAGACTCTAAGACTGGTGCATGCAGAATTCTATATGTAGTGTGTGTGCGAGGAATATTCTATGAATATTAATACAGTATTTCTCTTACATGGAGACATAAAGGCTAGACCATGACGGAAACTATTGATGCGATTCAGTAGCTTAGGAATGCAGAGAAGGAGGGCTGGACTGATAACTAGAATCATAACATACTCTTGGCAGACTAGGAGGCAGAGCCAGGCCGAGCCGGGCACTGCGAGGCATAAAAGTAAGCTAAGGGTCAGGGATACAGGTGGGGGCTGTATCGCTCCTCGGAGAGGGTTCAGGAAACAGGAGCTGAATCTGAGTCCGGGCCCTTTTGAGGCCTAGAAACGGGGATAATTCAATGAATTAACGTGCACACTGTAAAACGTGGCAACGTAGCTTTACATAGGCCTGATATTCGTTATATTCACGAAGACTGGAAACTGGCATACTAGAGATGGACACAACTGTAATTGCGTCTTTAATCGATCATAGGGGAATACATGCATATCGATCATGCACATATAACATAACATGGGGAACACGTAGGCACATACAACATGGCAAAATTTACTTTTCCACACTCACCCCATCATAGCCAAGCATACACTGTCGTCTGCAAACATCGTTAACTCACCCAAGCCCCCGAACGCCACCCTTCTTCAACTTTCATCTCATAGTACCCCTACTATCTACACTATTCCGACCATCTCCTCTGTCAGAACCAAGCATCCACCTAAACCCTCCTGAGCACCCATGTATATGTACAATATCCCTATCAACCTTCAAAGCCCAAGTGCCCGTCAATAAAGCAGTCTTGACAGAGCTGCGCTGTCTGCTCCACAACTGCAGATCTGCAATAAAACACAAACTTGAAATCTCTGATACCATCACCCTTCACAATATTGACATGCTCTTCCTCAAAGAGACCTGGTTCAACGATACCTCTCACTCTATGTTTGATCACCTATTACCTAAAGGCCATTCTATATTTAGGAATGATAGAATTGACAAAGTTGGGGGAGGTGTTGCAGTCATCTTTAGAAACTCCCTTCAATTTAAGGCTTTTCCTACCAGCTCCTTCTGCACTTTTGAATGCCTATCTCTTGAGCTTCAATTACACCACCGCTCACCCCTCAGATTCCATGCCATTTACCGCCCACCTTGTAGCGGCCCTTCGTTTATGGAGAAACTCACTGACTTCATCAGCGACCAATAATCGCAAAGCGACAATCAGACCATCGTGGGTGACTTCAATCTCCACTGGGGCTCACCTCAAAACTCTTCTGTGAATTTGCTGGCCACCTTCCCCTCTGCAAACGATCTTATCCAACACTGCACAGAATCAACACAGTTTAAAGGCTCAATCCTGGACCTTGCTATTTCTAAAGCAGGCATGCTTTCTATCGCTACCCCTATTCATGCAGACTGGTCTGTCCACCTCCTCATCCCATTCTCTCTTCACCTGTCACACTCTATAACTCTTGGCCAACCTGAGAGGGCTACCTCCTGGTTCCGGGACACTAAAAATATTGACGTTGGTTCCCTCTGTGACCAGCTTGACCGTGATAAAGTGTTGCACTGTAGAACCCTCCTTGACTCAGCCAAAAATAGACCCAAAAAACGATCCCATATCATCAAGAATCCTAACTGCTCTCCCCAACCTCCAAGCTGGAGGATTCTACAAAGAAAGCAGCAGATTTTGCTATATTCTTTGACGAAAAACTGGAATCACTTGTGGATCAGGTCGTTCATCCTACCCCTCCAGAGGAGCGTAAATCCTTAGCCATTTGGCAGAACTTTGACCCCATCTCTGAAGATGCCCTACTCAATTGCATCCTCAAAACAAAGCCCTCCAACCATTCTCTTGACCCCTTACTAGTGCCATTGCCATTGACTTCTATACCCATTCTCTTTCCTATTGGACCACACTGGTCAACCTCTCCCTCTGTCAAGGCTCCCTTCCTGTCTCCTTCAAAACTGGGCAGGTCACCCCTCTGCTTAAAAAGCCCACTGCTGATGCGAATGACCTCGACAACTTCCGCCCTATTACTAACCTACCCTTTCTTGCGAAGATCTCTCGTCATATCAAGGACAATGATCTTCTTGACAATTTCCAGTCCGGCTTCATCTAAAACTGCAGCACTGAAACAGCCCTGCTGCAAGTGATTGATGACGCGCTGAGGATACTCTATTCGGGGGGGGGTCTTGTCTTCTAATTCTCCTTGACCTTTCTGCAGCCTTTGACACTGTCAAGCACAACACTCTCCTCAACACTCTTCAATAGAGAATGGGCATGGAGGGCAACTGTGCTTAAATGGTTTACTTCCTTCCTCTATGATAGATCCCAAATGATCAAAATAGCGAACAGTCTTTCATCTCCTTTTGTGGTAGGTCAAGGTGTTCCTCAAGGCTCTATACTTGCACCCACATTGTTTAATCTCTATTTAGAATCACTGGGAAATCTCCTAAGTAAATCGGGGATCCACTATCATCTCTATGCAGACGACACTCAAATCTACCTTAAGGTTGCCTCCACTCACGATCTCTCCATCCTAAGCTCTACTCTCGACTCCATTCAAAACTGGATGTCAACTAATCAACTGATTCAGAATCCCTCCAAAACTGAATTCCTCCTCCTCTCCTCCTCACTTTCTCCTCCCCCGGTTCAATCATGGATGGATCAGATGAATCAACTTAACAATAAACCCATCATTGTCGACAGCGCAAAATCCCTTGGTGTCATACTCCACAAAAAACACAATCTAATCTCCACACCAAAGTCTGCTCGATACCAACTGCGCCTTCTTTGGGGAATTCGTCGCTTCTTCCCGGAGCAAGACCATAAAACCCTGGTCCAATCGCTGGTCATCTCCAGACTGGACTGCTGCAATTCTCTTCTTACTGGCCTCCCCAAATCCCACCTGTCCCCCCTTAAATCTGTTCTTCATTCAGCAGCTCATTTCATTTAGGGTGCCGAAAGAAGCGACCACATCACACCCATGTTATCTACCCTACACTGGCTTCCTATCGAGGCAAGATCTATCTACAAGACTGCCTGTATCACACTCAAAGCCTTGCACTCCTCCTTTCCTTGCTACCTGGCAAATAAACGGAAACTCTCTGGAGGCTCTAGACCATCTCGTAATGCGGAAAATGTACTGCTTGAACCTCCCACTTTCAAGAAGGAAAGATCAATGGCCCAATCCTTTTCAGGCAACGCGGTGAGAATCTGGAACTCACTCCCGCCTCAGCTCCGGACCACCACCTCCTCCCAGGCCTTCAAACCTGACCTCAAAGTTCTCCTCCTTCAAAGACACTTCCAAATTTAATTCACGCCCTCTCTATTATTTGAAGGAAGACCTTCCATTATAGAAAATTCTACCCAGTGTGTTCTTGTGGTTTGAGTGTCTGCCATTTATTGCAGTAATATCCTCTACCTGTGTTTGGTACTCTTTTGTAATATGCACACGTCACTTATCTTTTGTAACGTACTGTTTGCTACCTCTTACATTTTGTTTGCTTTAGATACTTGCACAAGTGCCACCATTACCTACGTAACGTTTGTTCTTGTGTTTCAGTGTCTGCCATTTATTACAGTATTATACCTCTACTTGTACTGTGTAGGCTTTTGTAACTTGCACACATGTCTCTTTTTCCTCCTGTAATGTACCGTTTGCTACCTATTATATTATGCTTGCTCACAATTGTCACTTTTGCCTCATGTAACTTAACGTTTGCTTTTGTAATTTGTTCTCTTGTAATTTTCTCCTCATGTATCATTACTGTTCCTATTGTGACGTACTCTGACACCTTCGGGTAAAGTCTGCGCTATATAAAAACGCATAAAATTAATTTTTTTAAAACACCACACCTGCAGACAAACAACCATCCCCACCACCCACCTTTGCACACAACACACACCTGCAGACACTCAACCATCCCCAAACCCACCTTTGCACACAACACCACACCTGCAGACACTCAACCATCCCCACCGCCTACCTTAACACACGACGCCACACATGCTGACACTACAGACTCAACTACAGCTGATACTTCCACTCCCTCTACCTCTCAACCTTACCGTACCTCTCTACCTGTAACCAATACTTTCTTTACCATGGACTTTGCCCTGTAGGCTACCACCCTCCCCCCTCAATCCAGGCCCCCTTTTTATGTCCCTATATCATACATCACAATGTCACAACCCCTGTCCCACAGCAGTCCCCAGAAGGAGGTGATGAAAGCCCCTTACCGAATGAAAGAACAAACACCTGCCAGGCCAAAACCCAAACCTCCTAATTCCTAGTTTCCGACTCCCATTTTTATCCGTGAGGGGCCTATTTTGACTGTCTCATGCACCTCCGGGGTAGGTGACCCTGGAAGTGTATTGTTGGCAAGTTGTGGTGGAAAGTCCATCATTTGCATGCCCCTATCTCATTCAAGATGGACTGGACAATGTTAATATCAGCTGCTGCAACATAGCTTGTTTTAAACTTTGTTTTGTTAATAAATGATGGTAAATGTCTTTACACACACAAGTCATGCCGCTTTCCTTGCACATATTTTGTACTTCCCATTGAGCTTTGCTTGTGTAACTAAATGTGGGTTACTGTGCCTAGGGCATAGGAGTCAGTTATCTTTTTGCTGCCGGAGATGGGATGCCGCTAGAGATGGACAATTGTCCATGGATGAACATGAAGCTTCAGCTGGACAGAGAATGAAGTTCATATAGTCGGTATGTCTAATTGCCTCAGATCAAGTTGTCTGTTGAATGTGTGCTAAATGTACCTGGGGGATAAAGTTCTATAACAACAATTGTAGGGATATATGTATGACTACTGATTCATGATGTCCATATGTACACACATCTTGATTTGCCTTTCACTGGACTATTCTCCCTGTGTCGCAGACTCGAACAGAGCTGTGTATACCGGCCCTGTATACACTTACACAATTCATGAACTTGCATGACAACTGTTCAGAACTAGGCTTCTCCACATGTGGATGAGTGAGCCTCAAAGTCTGCAAATGTGTGTTTTGATCCAGTCAAATATTGACTGTTGAACCGGGTCTGAGGATGTCAGGTTAACAGGTGGAGGTGTAAGTGCCATCATGTTAGTTAGCTTTACTTTCGTATTGTCCTGGTGAGTTACCATTGTCACTGCCATTTTCTTGACTAATGTTTTTCGTAGATACAGGAAAACGTTGCAGCTTAATCCTGGAGATTAATCACAAAATGCGTGTTGTAAACTTTCAATGATATAACCCTCAGTGTCGCATATAACAAAAGTGAGGTGACATTCATAAGTCGTCATAACCATAAAAAGTCAATGAGATATCAGTGTCACACATCCTGCCACATAAACTTTTTGAGTGAGATAATATATTGCCTGAAGTAAATGTCTAATGGCTACTCAGGTAAACACATTTGCAAGTGAAACTATGTCCATGAGCCAATTGTGTATCGTACACAGTCCATCAAGACTGTCCCCCTACTCACGGCGAAGTTTTTGAGAAAATTCAAATGCCTGTTGTAGACTCCTTTTCGTGACTTGCTTTTCACATGGACTTGCTCTACACCATATGCTCACATGTCGTTACATGCTGCTAATGAATCAGACGGATTCAGACATTGGTGAAAATCTCTCATTTCAATAACCTAAAAGCCTGTTGGTGTATGTATCATTTCGGACATTCAAAAATGTAAAAAAACGCAGGAGGAAGTTGACCGTGAGGTAGGCAGTCTCAACCATGTGGTGAGCGGTGTTAAACATGGAAGCTAATGCATTAGTGTTACATTGAATGATTTTGAATGTCTCGGTCCAATGGTTGCATCTGCGAAGTGGCCTATATAAGTGTGGCGCTGGGCTGCAAATTTCACTTGACTTGCCTACTGACACTGCAGCAATCTACACCTCCTCTATTCCAACTGATGTATGATGCCTTGGTGAGACATCATGTCCTGTCCCACAGGGTGGTGGGTCACAGCCTTCTATCCTGAGGAGCTAGATAAGCTGATGCAAGGGTCCTCCCCCATTACATACAGCTTTATGGCTCACCAGAGGAGAAGGTAAGTCCCTCACATTCCTCTTTCACTAGGTTGGACTGTCATGGCACAGCAATGTGCTGCACCGCATCGGGACGTTGGATTCGCCTTTGGCCTTCTTGATTAGATTCTTTAATAAACCTATCATTTGAGGATACATAGATCCTTTAATTTCATTATATGGTAACAGGGAAATGGTCTCGTTCAGTACATGCTGCTACATCTGAACAAATTTGCATCTATGTGGAGTTCCTTTCTAAGGCTATATTGTTATCTGACCGTGGCACCTGTTCAGGATTTCCAGTGATGAGGAGACATGTTGATCATCATTGATGCGAGGTTTTGGAAATGTACCTAATGTATGTGAGCTGGCAATGTGCTTGTTCACAAGAGTACGTTTTTTTTCTTAACCAGTGTCTATCATCTCTCATGCCTTGCCCTTCTCCCACTGATGTTATTTTTTATTTCTGTTACGTGAGCTGCTAATTTGTGTTTCCACAGATGAGGTGTGTCAGCTTGTAATTCCTTTAGGTGTTTCTGTATGAGATGTATTTAATGAGCAGTGTGTATCTTGCAACTACTTTCTATAGCTATTTTCCAGATGGCGTGTGTGCAGTTTGCTCTTTGAAATTTAATGTGACCATTGCATACTCATGTGTGTTACTTTGTAATTCTATTGGTTGTCCCTGAGTACTGTCAATTCACATGCCAAGTGTTATTGTACATATTAATGCATACTTAATGCATAGTTAATGTGTGGTCTACTGTGATGAGTATTGTGAAGTCTGTGTTAAGTTTATGCCCTCTATCTATGTTTCACACTACTTCCATGTGATGCCATGGAATGCCATTGCCTTGTGATATGAAATATGTGTAAGCTGCCTACAACTTTGAATGTGCGAATATGTATAAGACTTTTAGGACTGGTCAATAATGAGGTATTATTGTCTAAGAAGGGGGGAGGATGTGTACATTGAAATGGTGTGATGTTTGTGAAACATCTTGTTAAGAATTTGGATGGCAAGGTGTCATGGTAGTTGTGGTATTTTCAAAGGGACTTTGCCCATATTTGGACAATGATGAGCTAGATGATTGGGGATGTAATTTTGTATACTGAAGTTTACGAGGATTAGCACTACTAAATCAGTCCAGATAGACTAATACATTTTGTTTTTATTTTTTGTTGTAAACCTTCAATTTTATCTTCTAAATGTTGCAAATTGTACTTGAGTGTACCCAAATTTGCACGCTCTCGCACAGGTGGTCGGTCCTTTCAAGTTCAAGTTGCCCAATTATGGAACAAACTTCCGCCCACATTGAGGGAACTGTCCGACATCTGGCTTTTTAGGAACAACTCACAAAGTGGCTATTCTTGCAATAAGTTTTCTTTAGTCTAGAGTTGCCTTACTTGTTTTTTTTCAAATGTTGTGCTCTGGTAGCGCCGGTACACACTTTTTGAGTAGCTGCGCGCTCTATAAATATGCTATAACATAACATAACATAACAATTGTTCCTTATAAGTATTCATGTTTAAATTCACACTATCCACTATGAATTTAGAGTAAACCACTCTTCATCACAGAGACTTTATTTGAACACAGACAAGTAAAATATTCATTATTTAAATCACAAAATGTTCCCGGTCATACCCCAGCTGCCAAGTCCACCAGCATTCCTGGGGTGTGAGGAAGCCCATAATGCTTTGTGAAGGTATTTATCCGATCACAGCAAGGAGTAATCACCACCTGTTTCACATTCCTCAAGGTTTACTCCATTATTGCCTGTCACCCTTATGGCCAGGGTATGTAGCCTTCTACTCTGTTCCTTTAAATATTGAAGATGTTCTCAGTGCATCTTTACCATGTCTTGGTAAAAGTTTACAATATTATCCATGGCACAATCTGCCTGGCCATACTCTGAAGAGTCCTTTAAGGGAGAATGCTATTTTATTGATAGTAGGCTCCATTATATGAATACCCCCCTGCACATTAGATTGTTGTTGGAAATAAGTGTCTTCCCAGACCACAACATTAGACCATGATAATCACCCACGCCATGGGCGTAACAAACAACCCCGCAGCCCCCGCGGTGCAGGGTGCCCCAGTGTCCAGTACATGAAAGGGGCCCCCTCAGCTCCTCTGCCGAGAGCTGTGACAGAGAGAGGCTCTACAGCAGCAGCTGTGTGTGCAGCCTGCTCTGAGCTCCAGCGCTGACTGAAGAGAAACAAAGTAACACTTTACATTGTTTCTCTTCAGTCACAGCCACGAGCCAGGCCCGGAAAGAGGATGGAGGTGGGGGCCCCAGAGAGCAGAAGGCAGCACAGAGAGCTGACAATGGAAAGGATGGGGGTGGGGGCCCTCGAAGTTACAGGCCTGGGATGTGCATTTACAGGGATTTCTGTAAATAGATGTGTTAACCCAATGATCTTTCTGCGTGGGATGGGGAGGGGTGGATGGGCGGGGGGGGTTAGTGGGGGGTTGGAGGGGCAATGATTATGTTGCAGTGGAAGAGTGAATATGCGGAAGGGTTCACTCCATTCTGCGTCAAGACAGGGCCAGGGGGGTAACACAGGCCCCCTCACCCCTATGTTGCGGGAGGGGTGTTTGAGGGGGGCCGCGCTTCAGTGGCCCCCTCACTTCATTATGAATTAAATTGTGCACAGTGCACAGGGCACGCCTGGCCTCTTAATAAATTAAATTGCAGGCTCGCCCCATGTGCCCTGGCCGGCCTCAGAGGCTCACCTCACTCTTCATTATTTAGATTGTGCGCAACTGCTGCAAACGCGCGGGTCCCTGCCTGGCCCCTGTGGCTCACTGCTTTCTATTAAATGGTGGGTCAGGGTGGGTGTGCACAGCTCGCAGTTGTCTCTGCGATGTCTGCGAGGTCTTCAGGATGGGGCAGGGGGCAGGGCTGGTGACCAATGCCTTTATTGAATTATTTGTCATGCGCATTGAGCAGCGCAATTCAAAGTGCACGTGAGACTGAGGTGTGGCATCCCAGGACCCAGTCACATTCCTAAGCCAACGCCAGAAACTGGGAAGAACTGTCTGATGACCATCACCGGCCATAATTTAAATTAATGTATTACTGCCCCCCCTGCCTTGCTAACCTTGCCCTGCCCATGCCTTCTGCATCTGCCGCCTGCCCAGCCCACTCATGCCAGCGCGCCTACCTCTGAAGCTGCAGGCCAGGCCAGGCCCAGCCCTCTGGTCAGGCGAGTCTGCGTCCAAGCCTAGTAGGCAGGAGTGGTCCGTGGGTGGTGGCGAGGACGGGGTCTTGAGCTTCTGAGGGGCCTCCTGTACTCCTATAACCCGCCAGGATGGCAGAGGCATTCTGAGGAGTGTGATGTTCATTATGTCACCACTGCATCTGCTGTTGGGTAGTGAGAGGCCTCCTGCATCACAGAACACATGGGGAGGGGCCGGCAGGCAATAACCTCGTGTGCACCCTGCAAGGTTGGGGCAGGGCTGGAGGATAATGTACCTGTTGTGTGGAGGATAAGTTTGCAGGTCCCTTGGTGTCACGTCACTCCGCGAAGTGCTGGGCAGTCAGGATTGAAGTGCAGGCAGTGTCCGCTTCAGGCTCTGGGCCGGCACTTTTGCAGACACTGTCTTTTTCATCCTATTGCAGCCCTTCCAAGAGGGCTTGCCTGGTACTGCCCCTTTCCTGCAATGGTGCTGGAACAGTCCGTTTCATGCACAGTGTCCATTGCTCGTGACTGGCACTGTCCCTTGTGGTGATCTGGCCAGAATTGCTGGTACTGTCCATTTAACGCTCTGGTGTCCCTTGAGAAGTGCTGCACTCTCCCTTTAGGTGCTGTGGGGGACTGTTCAGAAGTGTAGCCACTGTCCATTAAATGCTTTAGGACCTGTAGGTACTTCCTATGAAATGTTACGAGGTCTGCATGGATTTATGTATGTACTGTCGGATTTGTGTATGCACTTCGCATTGGAATGCTGTGTGTCTTTTTAGAAATGCAGTTCTGTCCTGTGAAATTGTCTGAGATTTGTTTGGGTGTGCCTATATTATCCCTTGAAATGTTTGGGACTTTCTAATTTGTTTGGATCTGTTTGTACTGCCACATGAAATTCTTTGGAATCTGTCGCTACTGTCCAAAGAAATGTTCTGGGAACTGTTTTTACTGCCCCATAAAATGATCAGGGTATTGTTTGTACTGCCCCATGGAATGCTCAGGGATATGTTTGTACCCCCATGGAATGCTCAGGGATATGTTTGTACTGTCTAAATGTAATCAAATTCTTCCGAAAAGTGCTTCTGCCGGTCCGTGGAAAACATTGCAGGTATGTTGAGACGTGCCCAGGGTGTCCTGTTAAGAGTGTGCTAAGCGTCAAGCGTGCTCAGCCCCTTTAAACGTGATGCACCGTTCTCGATGCTAAGTGCTGCTACTATGCCATTGAAAGTGCTTGAAAGGGTGAAGTAGGCGGTGTCCCTTTAAATGTGATGTATCTGTGGATGAGAACTGTTATCACTGTCCCATTGGTGCGGTTACAGGTTATGGTTGTGAATTGCCGGTAATTTGGCTGATTTATTCTTTGTAGTGTATTCGGTGAGTTACTGCGTTTGTGGCTGCTGTTGTTACGTCACCGTTAACTATTTCAGGACAGTTGGGATTTTGCAGGCCATCCAAGCGGGGAAGAGCCAATGTAGTTAGTGTTACATGAAAGTGCTAGCTCTATCTGTAAAGTGCTGCTACTGACTAAATTAATGCAGTCATGTTGGAACGTGCTGGGATCGTTCCACGTAAATTGCTGTGTTCCTCGTTGTGAAGTGCGGCAATCAAGTACATTAAAGGCACTACAGTTAGATACATACTAAAAAAATTAGAAGTGCCTTACACCCACCTAGGCAGTAGTGTAAGGCTGGTTTTTATATTTGTTTATGTTGGTCTTCATATCCTTTTCTTTAACATCAATGGTGTTCTTGCAGTGTTGTGTGAGTGACTTTGATGTATTGGTCAAATCTTTGTGTCTACATCCAACAATGAAGGATTTTATTTCTTTTTTAGAGTTTTTCAGCAGATTAGTTTGTCAGGTCGCCCTATGACGTGTATATGACGTGTATATGACGTCGACATGGTCATGTGTGCTGCCAGGCCCCATTGGATGATTATCAGTGTCACTTCTACAGCGCGTAACAGTTGCGCTGCAGTGTGACAGCCTTGGTCACAAAGAAGGATGTATGGTGGCCAAAGCAGTGTTGGCAAGTGTTGGCCGCCATTGGGTTCTTCCTTTGGGGATCTATAAAATCCATCAGCTAATGAACAATTCCTGTGGCATTGTGAGCTATAGAAAGAGCGGGTCATCCCTACATACTCCACAGGGGCCTACAGCTGTAGTCATGGGCACAAAGACATGTTGAGCCAGTCCAGGGCATGTCAGCAAGAGGACTTCATGGGGTCACACCTTATTGAAGGTTTTCAGGACACTAGCCATGAAAGGACAGATGCTCATTTAACAGATCAAATATATATTTTAAAGTTTTCATTTTGGGGGTTTTGCATCAACGTAGCAGCTAATGGGTAGCGTAATATCAGTTCGATTGTCGGCGGTGAGACACTACTCAAGCCTTTGCCTGTCCCCTTGAAAGCAGAAACACATCCCTAGTTACACAGGTGGTATAGTCCGATTTTCCCAATTGATAAGTGAAATTTGTGTTACAAAATCATCAAAACTAGGTCCTGTTTTTCAGGAATTTGTGATTGTGGCCCATACATAGAAGAGGAGGGGGTGGGGCAGATGTGGAGTCCAAGGAAGTATTACTAAGGCCTAAGACTAAGCAGAGATCAGTGGTGAGCTGGCCTGTCTCAGAACTGGGACATTTTCTGAAAATATCTGTGTCTCTAAAAGCGTGTGAGGGTCGGGACAGAGTCAGTCATTTTTCAGGCAAACATGCTTAATTTGTGCTGGTGGATGCATGTTGTAGACTTGGGCGTTCAATATTTGGGCATCTAGAATTTTTCATTTCCAAAGATTGACCTAGTGCAATAGAGAGAAAGGCAGGTAACGGGAAAAGAAGCAGGAAGAGCAGAATACGATTGCAGCTGTGATAAAAGCAGGAATCATGATAAATATAATCCCAGCTGTGAGCTAAGAGGCACAGGGTGGGAATGTTTAGTGGAAGAATCAGGCATGGGGTGGAATAAAAACTAAGCTGCTCTGAACATCTCCCAGTTTTCTACTGTGCCTGCAAAAGGCTTATCCTTTGCTCACAGCTTGTATCTAGAGAGATGGGTGGGTAGCTGAGTGAATTAATGGATGGTAAAATGGACATAAGGTCTTGGTTTGATATGTGTTTCAATGCAAGAGGATGGATGGGTGGGGATGGATGAACGGTTGTGTTGATGGGTTAGGTTGGCTGAATGGCTGGGTGAGTGAATAGATGGATGGTTTTGCTAGTTTGATGGATAAAGGGCTTTGATGGATGAATAGATGGGATTTGAAAAATGGGTGGGTGGATGGGTTATTTGGGTGGTTTAGTTGGATGGTTAAGGATGGATGAGTTACGACTTGTGGATGTCTAAGGGGTGAATAAAAATACAAAAGACAAATGTGTAGCATTTGACTCAAAAATGGTCACACAAAAGAGTCAGATATTGGCACAGCAATGACGTTGTTAATAAAAATGCTCCCGCCCTCGCCTGCATAAGTGTGAGCATCCTCATAATGCGGCCATATTGCTCTCGCTGGGTGTTGCTCACCCATATCCATTAATGATTGTTGCCAGGGCAATTTTGTCTGCAAGTGTGTGGTTTTTACAGCAGTTCTTTGGAATTACCAAAGAAATAGTATTGGGTCGTTCTCCATTAAGCTTCTATTGCCAGCCCTCTCTATTTGAGTGGCATGCGGGTTGGTGGGATTTAAATTTCCCCCATTGTATTACGCTTCCCTCTTCTCACAAAGGGCGTGCAGATGTTGTGCCTTGCAGCATCTTCCATGGCATGTGCGAGCTATATCAAAAATGTGTGCAGTCACCTCGGTCCTACAAATTTCCTCAGTGGGTTTCGCATTTGAAGCCAGTCCTGGATTTGCTCTGATAAGCTCTCGGTCAGCATGGCCCCTTGACCATGAGGGATCATCCACCTTGTCCCACCCCTAAGGACCATCGGACTTTCAGTGGGTGGCGGGGTAGTAATCAGATAATTTGGAAGCAGGGAGGGCATCATAGTGAGGCAGCTGGGGCCCGGCCGGCAATAAAAGTAAAACATAGTGTAGGGCGGTAGATACTTCACCCACTTTCCATTTCATGCTGGTCAAACTCCTGTAGGAAATTCGCCAGCATATACTATAAAATCAATAGATCAATCTACAAGCAACATGAAAGTCTTTCCAAACTGTATCTATATTTTAGTATTTCTACTGGTGGTTGTCTAATCTCATATCGGGGCTCTAACAGATTCAGTATATATTGATGAACATCATGATCCCTGTAATAGGCAATGTTTCCTTAATTCGCTTCCCGCTTTAACTTGTTTATCTACTTTAGTTGATCATTGTCGTACTAAATGTTATTTTACGTCATCAGTGACATACTAAAGTCTTTAATATGGCTTTAAGTTTGGCTGAAACAACGTTTGATGTGCCCTCATTTCTCATGTTTGTCTCAGTCATGTATTAGTTATTCCTGATAGACATTCTGCCAGTTTGGCTATTCACCCCCCCCCCCAAAACTTAGAGCTGCCTTTATCAAATGCCTCGGAGCATTCTACGAGGAGCAATGTGTGTATATACCTATCTGTGATAAACACGGTACTTCTACCACTTGTGAATTTAACCTGAGGAAATGCTGGACTGAGATGTCAAAATGATATACTGTAGGTGGTGGGCCCGGCCGCCCGGGGGGCCCCATCCATGTGCTTTGCAGGGGAGCCCCCTCAAGTTTCGTTACACCACTGACCCACACCCACATGCATGGCTGTCTGACATGGCCAGCTGGTTCACCAACACAAAGAGGGTTGCGACGTGGGCTATTGTGAAAGAAGAATGATGAATAGAGGGTATTTGTTCCTCATCAGGGGTGTTCTCTCCCTCAGAGGAATGAGAGATGACTGGAGTAGTGTGTAAGAGATTGTTTAGGGGTGCGTGTTAGGTAAGGCTGTGTGATGGTTATTCTTTCATGGATGGCACTGAGGTCTGTAGCTGCTTAACTAATGGCTGGGGTCTGACAAATTCAGGACTGATTTTGGAGGAAGACAGCTGCTTGGCGGTGAATCGGTCTTCTTGGAGATTTATGAATGAGAGCAGCAAGTCCTCCTACTTGCCCACACCCTTGACCAACTCCTGGTCCTCTTCTTATGAGCAGTGCTTGCTGCTGAGATAGTTGGCTGGAGGAAGTTTGGATTCTCCTCACAAAATGCCCACTATCTTCCACTTGTATGTGGTTCCATACCATCATCCAGTGCAATGTCCCTGGAAGAAGATGAATAAAAGTGCATCAAATACAGTTGTGCATCTAAAGTTCTATGTACTACTTTAATTGATATTCTGAAAAATATTACAACGTTAGTACCATTTTAACATAAAGAATCATAAGAAAATATGGGTTGAGTCATACATGGAACTATTATATTTCCAAAAATGTCAACTCACCTGCTGGAGTCACAGATATTTCATTTATGTAAAACACCTTTGATGTCATCTGCTGAACCAGTGTCCTCATAGTTAAGGTTGGAAAGGTTTCAACTGATTTAACAGAGAGAGAATATTTGTGCTCTATGATTATTGACAAACTATGAGCATTATCTTGACAACAAACACTGATACTATGGAGATAAATACATGAAAGAAAACCAAGATATCAATAAGGAGTTTACGTTTTTATATAACAAATGTGAAAATACGTTAAAGAAAAGACTACTAATGCGATGCAGCCATTAAGATCAGAAATTCCTAAACTTACCTGACATATGGATGGTACAGGTCCTAATTGATTGTTTCAGGACTTAGCCTGGTGTCTTTTGTATTTACGTTTGCAAGGAGGACACTAGGCACTGCAGAATGACAGAAGGATGACAGGTAAACCATCCTACGTCATACATGAAGATGATATTTTTATGGTTTGTATGCAAAGTTTACGACTCACAATAAGTTGTCTCTTGGAAGTTAAAGTAAGGCCTACCAGATGTTGTATAGTGCTTACTTTAAAATGCCAAGAATAAGGGCAATTATATCAGACAAAATCTAACGTATTCAAAAATTGCATTACGTATTGATCAGGATGCAAATGGGGATGTGGAACAAAAGTCATACACCCACAATGTAAGTAATAAATATTGAGGTTTGATGCTCCACTTCTCGTAAATGAGAATATATACTTTTTTAAATAGCTGTTGGGATGTTGAGTTTTTAGGGGGTACGAGTGGGACGATTTTTTTAAAGGGACATTTTAATTTAAATGTAATGTTCATTTATTAATGATATGATAATTAATTGTAAAAAATTAATACATTACATACTAATATTCATTTTTATAAAAAGTTTTTATTCATTATTATTAATGTATTAATACTTTGGGCCTCATTGCGATCGACACCATTGAGGCTGACGCACCACAATTGCAATGTTTCTCCTAGGGAACTTGTGCTACAGTCGTAAGCCAGCTGCAGCACAAGCTTGCATAGAGAAATGGGAGATTCTGTGAATCCCTGCACTGCGTGGCAGGCACCTTTTTTTAGGCCCCATTACATTTAATTACATTGTTTTTTTAAATTAAAATATTGAAATACTTTTGGAAAAAATTACAAATGATTACATTTGAATTTTATAAAAAATTGTACGCATTTAGTTTTATTACACATTTTAAATTTAATACATTTGTATTATTACATTTTTTATGGACATTTTGCAATACTTTCTTGATTTTAAATGTTGAAAATTATAATGTAATTGTTGCTTAATTGTTTTTTATGTTTACATTTATTTAAAAATTATTTCAAAATATTTGAAATTAAATTATGACAAAATATTATATATGTATTATTTGTTATGTATTAGTACAGATTTATTTGCATATGTTATAAGTTTATTTTTTCAAAATGGTTTTAAAAAATAATAATGACATTCTTTTTTCTATTATTTTAATAGGTTCTTTTGTTGGGAATATAGGGCCCGATTCACATAACTAACTTAAGACAAAATCTTAAACTTACTACCGTTTTGGTATTCACAGAAGGCACTTACTCATTTTGGTATTCACAGAAGGCACTTACTCATTTCGATATTCACTGAAGGCACTTACTCATTTTGGTATTCACAGAAGTTAGGAGTCCTAACTTTAGGACTCCTAAATGCCTTCTGTGAATACCGAAGGTATTAAGATTAGGATTCTTCTCAGTTTAGGAGTAGTAAAAGGAGTCCTAACTTTACTACTACTAAACTGAGAAAAATCCTAATTTTAAGACTTTCGGTATTCACAGAAGGCATTTAGGAGTCTTAAAGTTAGGAGTCCTAACTTTACTACTCCTAAACTGAGAAAAATCCTAATTTTAAGACTTTTGGTATTCACAGAAGGCATTTAGGAGTCCTAACTTCTGTGAATACCGAAATGAGTAAGTGCCTGCTGTTAATACCAAAATTGTAGTAAGTTTAGGATTTTGTCTTAAATTAGTTCTGTGAATCGGGCCCATATATTCTAAAATGTATTAATCTAAATATAACACTATTTATCTTAATTATATAATTAGGAGATTCGTTTGAAATGCTTTTATAAATATTCAATGATTTTTAAATGTGGATTTTGAATGTATTTTTTATGCTATGTTTCAAAATGAAGAAATATTAATGCCTTTATATAATTTGCTACCAGCACCTGTTCACCCAATGATTAGAAGGTTTCCAACAAGGTTCCCCATATTTGTTCTGTCTCTAACCAATCAATTTTAGCCCTTAGCAAATGTGAAGCAAGTTGATTGATATGTGTCGATAATTGTTGTTGAAAACCGTTTTTTAAAATCATTAGTGGATTTACCCCAAAGCTCCCCAATGAAACCTTTGTACATGGATCTGGCACATAAAGAACTGATATACAAGGTGAATTATAGATTGCTAATGTTCTGGTTTAGACTATGGACTGTGGAGGAGCTTGAACCATACAGAGAGACTCTGCTAGCCTCCTGAGATTCCCCAAAGCATAAAAAATCAACTGGTTTTTTGCCATACAGAAAACCTTGAGGAAGCTGGGCATGGATTTTTTTTAGACAAACCAGAGAAGTATGAGACGAATCTCAAGAGCAAGAATAAAGGAAGTGTTCTGGGAAACTATCTTGGCAGAGGATGCTATAGCTTCGGAATCTAGCCTGACCAAAGACTTTTTTACATTTAAATGCTTTGTATCCTTAAAACCAAGTATTGATGAAATTGTTCCCTCCTATGCACGGAAGCTTTCTTTGCAATTCCGTTATAAAACACTTCCTACCAAATTGTTTTGTTCATATTGGTCGAACAGTACTACTTTTGATGATCTCTGTCCTGCATGCCAAGGAAGTTTGAAATCTATTGTCCATTTGCTTTTCTTTTGCCCGTCCTACTGGCTATTCAGGAAAAAATAGATTTTCCAGTTATGTACTCTAGTAGAACGTGGTCATTACTTAGAGGTGTTAAAAGCTCTGTGCACTGATACTAGACAATCCATTGTGTTTGGCAATTCTAAATTCTGGCATGCACTCTGGATCAAGCGAAGGAAACTATGTGTGTGAAGCTTTCTGTTTCCCTTAAGGAATGGCTTGTCCCGAACACTTTTGTAATTGACTAAGATCTTGTATTTTTGGCCTTGTAATCCAGCATATTAAGCACTTTAATTCTGATCAATCAGACTTGTTATTGGCTGCTATTGCTCATTGCACTTTTTTCCTATGGAGTTTTTTGCTGTGTAGATTGTGTAAATTCTTTTTAGTAACTTTTTATATTGTCATCTCATTATTGCTGTACATTTTGGTTTCTGTTGTGCTGTATACTTTTCAGGATCCCTGTGATCATATTAAAGTTACTGACTGACTGACTGATTGATATGTGTCACTTGGTCTGGGATGAATATTCAAAAAGGGGTAGAAGTAGAGGGTTATGGGTCTCTCTTCCCTTATATGGTCAAGAAGCTTGGAATTACTCCTCTATAATGACACATATTCTATTCTATTTCCAATCTTTATTTCGGCCATTTGGCCATAAAAGATGAACAATACACATATACATCACAGATACATCAATTCATAAAGGGATAAAACCATTGGAATGCATATACAAGGAATACTATAAAAACTGTGCATCTAGAATTTTAAGAAGGACCCAACATCTTTAAAATACGGTTACGCGTATGCCAAACCTTAGTAAAAAATGTTGTTAATGCGAAAACAGTTGGGCCAGAGACATCAGATTTTAAAATCCTATACATTGGTGCATATTCCCTACAGCCCATGTTCCTAATCAATGGGAGGAGCCAGTATTTTCTAGCTACCTTGTAGGCTGGGCAGAAGAAAGCCACGTGTAGGTCGGTTTCCTCCATGGCATCACAAGCCGGACACTGCTTAGTGGTGGGGGACGATGACCAAGTGCTTGTAAAGGACCGGAAGGGCAGCGTGCCGTATCTCCATTGGAGAAACAGCTTTCTAGCGAGTACAGGGGAAATGGGATCCAATACCTTCTCAAACCTATAAAGGTCCTTGCTTTGCAAAAACACAGAAGATAGAGACCCTTCTGCCTGTGTAGCTTGGGCCCTAGCCAATTTATGTTCATGGTATATATTAGCCAGGGACCTTTTTGGAGATGTTTAATGCGGCATTCGCCGGCTCCGTCCATAAGTCAGGGAGCCCTAATTCCATACAAGTGACTTGGATGTTTTTGACCCAGGGGATGCGGAGCGCTTTTGGATGGTTCAATAATTCGACCAATTCCGCCCTGTATTCTACAAGGTCATTACTGCTCCACAGCCTACGCCAGCAGGCTATAGGTCTCAGGCTTATTTCATCGGCTAGCGGCCGTAGGCCCAAATCAAGCCTCAAGGGGAGGAGCGGGGTACTGGGCGGGAGTGCGGCTATCTGTCTTAAAAACTTGTTTTCCGTTAATGACAGACTCCGACAAGGTGTATGACCCCACAATTCCGCCCCATACATAATCGCTCCCCTAGCCTGGGCCTTGTATATCTGGATTAGTGCCCCCAATGGGCGGTATGATGAGCCAGTCATCATCCGGGCAATACCCCCAGTAGTTTGTATAAGTTTGAGGTTTGCCCTACTTTGGTGGGATCCCCAAGACATGGTTTCGTTAAGAGTCACACCAAGATATTCGAAGGTGGCTACTCTCTCGAGTCGTACAGCTCCCAGTTGCGGATTCGACCGCAATTTTTGGTTCGGGTTCAAAACCATGAATTTGGTTTTTGCCGCGTTAATTTCTAGCCCCCTGTCAATACAGAAGGCTACAAAGGAATCAAGGATCCTCTGTATCCCCATTGGGGTTTTGGATAGCAGCAGGGTGTCGTCCGCAAACATAATTGCGGGCACCCTGCTGTCATTCAATTTGGGGGCGTCAGTATAGTCAGTGGCATTCAGGTGGGCGATTACCCCGTTGACGAAGAGGCAAAACAGGGTCGGTGCCAACACACAACCCTGTCTTACCCCCCGGTCAACGGGGAATCTATCGGTCAGTTCCCCCAACCTACCACACCTCACTCGGGCGTAATTATTGTGATGCAGCCTCTGTAAGATTAGTAGGATGTCCGGGGGAACGCCTATCTCTGCCAAGACGCTCCAAAGTTTCCCCCTAGGCACCAGGTCGAAGGCGGCCCGTAAGTCCACAAAAATTGTGTACAGACTACCGCCCTCGAATTTTGCTGCCCTCCAATAGATAAGGTTCAACCTGAAAACCTGGTCCACTGTGGATACCCCCCTCCTAAATCCCGCCTGGTAGGGACTAAGGGCACCCACCTCCTCCATCCAATCCTGGAGCCGATTCAGCAAAACCCTACCAAACAGCTTCTGTGCTACGTCTATTAAACTGATGGGTCTGTAGTTGGCTGGGAGCAGAGGCGAGCCCCTTTTGAAGATGGGGACCACCTCTGCCCCCAGCCAAGTACTAGGGATTTCCATGCCGCCAAGGACTCCATTGAAAAGGGCAATGAGGTAGGGTGCCCAGACAGTGGGCTCCTGTTTAAACATATCCCCAGGTGAGCCATCCAGTCCCGGCGCCTTTCCAGAAGCCAGACCTGAGATGGCAGCAGTGACCTCACCCAGCGTTATTGGCTCCCCCTCGTAGCCCGGCCAGCCCACCTCAATGACGGCAGGAGATTCACCCGGCTCAGAGCTGTATAAAGACTGGAAGTGTGCCTGCCACACCCCTGGAGCAATGTTGGGCTCTAATGCCGATTGTAGGTTCCCCGACCCCCCACTCACTATCCTCCAAAACAGACGGTGGTTTTGGATCGCTAGGGCCTTGGTGAGTTCTTCCCACTGATTTTCCTCCCATTCGGCCTTAGCGTGGGCGACAAGTTTCTTGTAAGCTTGCCTACTTTGTTTTAGGCTATCCCCCCTAGCCCCTCCTTAATTAGTCTGAGGAGTTCTGCTTTTGCCCTTCTACATGCTGAGTTATACCATGATATTTTGCCTTGCCGCACCTCTCTTGGCTTTCGTGAACTACAAGAGAGATGAGGGGCCGCAGTTTTTATAAGGTCCTCATGAGCCTTGTACAATTTGGCCTGGGAATCTTTGTTGTTTGCCTCGGTGTCCAAGCTCCCCACAGTTTCCAAGATGGGAGTTATCCCATCATAGAGCATGGGGAGTTTGTTCTTGCTTGTAACCAAGTGCTCCCACCTGATTCTTCTCCTGCTATTATCCAGGAGAAGAGCAGGTTTGTTCCCTTCCGCATTGATCGCGGGAGCTTTGGGACCAGGGTGGACAAGGTCAAGCTCAAGCGGGTTGTGGTCACTATCGGTCCTCTCCATCACCCTAAAGTCCTGTATTGTCGGCCACTTCACTATTTGGGCCAGGACATAATCCAGGCGGGACTCTCTTCCCAGTCTGTTATAGGTGGTTTTACTGGGTATGTCAGATTTCATTCGCCCGTTACAAGCTCTGATTCCAAACTTTAGGGTGAGGGCTGTGATTTGTAGTGCTAGTGGGGTCCAAGCCTTCGGGGGGGGAGCTTCCACTAGGGGCACTGCCCATCTGGCCTCTTCTTCCGATGAGAACCCCTCCAGAAGACCAGGTAGTGGCTCAAAGAGAGAATTAAAATCCCCTCCCACCACATAGGATGAATCACTCGGTAGTTCAGATATATAATTCGAGAGTTCATCTATGGTCGGTGATTCCTTTGCAATTCCCACTGGCCTAGAATAGATGTTAATAAACACAAGTTTAGCTTGACACATATAGTTAGGTTCAGTGATTGCCTTATTACCAACCACGTCCCATGGAAAAATAGGGGATTTTATCACCATTATCCCATTATCTAAATTTAAGGAGGGTTCCAGCCCATCTCCGTCCTTGTTTGGCCAACTAGTTCAGTGCAAATCTCCAAATTTGGCATGTCCAGTAAAGTACAGCATTGGCCTTGTTATCAACCAAGTGTCAGAGAAAAAAAGAGACATTTTCACCACTAACTCGTTACCTGATTCTAATGAGGGCAGCAGCCTAGCTACCTCTATAGCCCCCTGATCAGGCCCAAGCCATTGACAATACTGCTTCCATCTCCAAGCTAGTATTTTGTAATTTAGGTGGGTTACCCGCTAATTTAGCCTGCCCAGACTGGTGGAGTTTATTGACAGGTTTGATATGTGTCTCTTTCAAGAGACCTGGTCATTGTTACCTCATTTCTGTAACGGTTATGTCAACTTTAGCCAGGTGGTATATCTGCAGGAAAGGGATTGACATCAGGAAGGATAAAAATTTGGGTGAAAAAATCGCTATCCTGTGTGATTAGGGAGATCAAATTGGATTGCCCTGACTTAAGCTCTAATTAGGAGGTCAGTTTGAATGCCTCCGACCATAGACATCCTTGGTTTGAATTAGGATTGCAGCAGTTGGATTTTAAAGAGGCGGGTCATTCCGCATGGCTTCCAGACGGAACTGCCACCATAATCCCATACTGGCGTTTCCGCCACTGGTATTATGATGTTGGTTTCTGACAGGATTTCCATGTTGGGCTTTCCGACATGGAAAGCCTGTAAGAAGGCAACTTTTGGGGCCCCTAGCATGGCCTCCTTTCTACAGAGGCCTCCAGTTGGGGGCTGAGGGGGCACCTACCTGCCCCTGTAAATCCCTGCACTGTGTGGCAGGAATCATTAGGTGCCGACCACACTGTGTAGGAATTTACAGTGACTCGCATTTTTCTGTGGGAGCCTGTGCTGCGGCCGGTTTCTGATGGCCACTCAAGCTCCCATAGGGAAATGGGAGTTTGCGACCTCACCATGTGCAATCACATCATAATTGTGAGTTTGGACTGCCGACCCAAGGTCTGCGGGTTTCAAAACTGCATGGATGTCGGTCAGAGGCAACTCCGACCTACATCCTAATTAAGGCCTATAAGTGTTTTAGCATGTGCTTTTCTATCTAATGTAGTCTTTAAAATTTACAATGTCACTGGTTGTTGATCTATTGGGGTATTTAAAATTGAGGGGGTATTTTACTTGTAAGTTCAAACCGCTTGAATCCAATGGTGTGGTTCTTTCATAGTGAGGAGGATCATCTTGGTCAATCTCAGATCTTTCAAACCCCCATTTAAGAAATGGCCCACATTGGCTGTTCAGCTAAATGCACTGACCTAAATCAGGGCCTACAAGCCTGTAATTGTAGTATGGTTTTGGACAAAGATGGAAATCACATGTTTAATCGAATGCACAACACTACTCTTATTGACTACATATTACTAGTTAGGAGACAGTGGCCCAACTTGGTCAATATGCTTGTATTTCAACATCATGATATTGACCACAACACTCTTGACCTTACTCTTAGGTCACTGGGAAACACCATCTCCAATATTTGCATTGCCCCGAGCCCCTTTCAAATGTGGCTTGGCCACTAACAGACACTCACACACCAACTCAAAGATCCACACAGACATTCAAACACCCACTCAGAGACTCATGCACTCACTCACCGACCCACTTAGGCACACACACACACATCCACTCACAGGCCCACTAACAGACTCATGCACCCACTCACAGACCCAATCAGACTCACTTACCCACTCACAGACCTACTAAGAGACAGATGCACTCACTCAGAGACCCACTCAGAGACTCATGCACCCAATCACAGACTAAATCACACACTCATGGAGGCACTCTCAAACCCACTTAGACACTCTCATACCACCACACAGACACACTGCAACACTACTCAGAGACTTGTGCAACCACTCAGTGACTCATATGTCCACTCACAGACCCACTCAAACACTTATTCACTCACTCACAGACTTACTCACACACACATGAAGGCAGTTGCAAGCCCACTCAGATTCTTTCATACACACTTACAGACCCGAGCTGACACTCATTCAGAAACTGATACACCAACTCATAGTCAGACATTTGCAAACCCACTCACACAACCACAGTGAGACACTTATACGGCCACTCCAAAGCCTACTCGGACACTGACATCTCCACTCACACACCCATTCAGACACTCACCCAAACACCAACCGAAACACAAATGCACTAACACTCAAAGGTTACAGGTATCAGTTAGGAATTGAAATGAAAAACTATTAGAAATTCACTGAAAAAATTCAAAGGATACAGGGATATTATAGGTAGGAAGTACAATTTAAAAAACGTAGAAATTTGCTGAAAAACCAAAGGTTACAGGGATGTTAATTTCAGGCAAAGATTTCATACAAAACCAGTGAAATTCAGCATTTTAGTTACCTAAGCCAACTAGAACACCCCCCGCAATACACTTCTTATTACCTCACATATTGCATCACTCAGACATAGTCAGTGACATGACTGATGACATCAATTATGACAGGTCAAATGACATCACTGATGGCATCATCCACAGAACCATTCACACCCCATGGAACCTCTCATATACCCACTCCCACTCTCACATAACCCCTCACCAGAGGCAGCTGCCACAGATAAAAGCAGTGGGGTGGTGGTGCGGTGGGGAGGGTCAGTGGAAGTCGACAGTTGATGGAATAGGTATAATGAATTAAATAAATAATAACTATTCTATCATCTGTCGGCTTCCCCTGCAGTGCCCTGCTCTGCCCCACAGTGCTTACCTGTGCCAGCCACCACAGCCCCTCACATATCCATTCACAGATCCATACCAGTACTCACACAACCAATCACTCAACTATAGAGCCACTCACACAACCACTCACTCATACTGCTACTCACATTCCCACTAACTCAACCATACAGCCACTAAAACATCTATTCAGTCACTTAAACAGCCAATCATATACCCTTACAGTCACTCACACACCCATTCCATCACCCATACAGATACTCACACTGCTACTCACTCACCCAAACAGGTACTTACACACCCACACACTCACCCATACAGCCACTCACACTGCCACTCACGTATCAATACATATACTGACACACCCACAGAACCACTTACCTACCCATTTACATATCCATATAACCACCCACACATTAACTAACTGATACTTAGCTACTCACACAGACATTTACTTTCCAATTCAGTCACTCATTCCCACTCACCAATACACACACTCAAAAAGCTGCTCACTCACCCATACAGCCACTCATACACCCACTCCCTCATCCATACAGCTACTCAGCTTTGTGGACAGACTAGGTAAAATTCATTACTTTCTAAATCCATTGTGAATTCCATACCTCAAATTCATTTGAACTTTATAGTCCACTTAGGCCCAAATGATACAATAAATAGGTTTATAATATTTCATGAAAAATCATTATGTCATCGTCAGACATTGCTTGCTTGCATCAAGCCCCACTGGGCAAAGACATATCTGCAAAGTTCAATGAGGACTAGTTAGGACTACATTTCAGACAAGTGTCCAGGTCACTTAATCTGGAAGAAATAACATACATGAAAGGTTGTAAACCCAATTTTGAGGCTTGCAAGAGTGAGCACACTGATTGGCAGGCTGTTGGATAGTTAGAGATCAAACGGCCGCCATAACTGTTTCCTGTGAAAAACTGTAGATGTTGTGGAAATAAAGTAAAAAAGCTATATAAGGGGGCAGCAGCAAGGTATGCAGCCCCCCTAAATTTAGAGAGTAAGTGTCTAAGGGATAACTACTATGAAGAAAATGAAAGTATATTGTTTTGACTAATTTGTAAGATCTCGTGGAACTCTCATGGGATCATAACGTGCACTCCACTCCAATCATGAGGAACTTCTTAATCCTACCATATATGACCCGCTTGAGGCCAAAATGCTTAGGACCCACTATGCAAGTGTGAGATTTTACGAATATATAAATCATGGTCATTACCCTCCCTGACAAATTCGATCTTCTGGAACAAAAATGTAAAGCCTGGGTAGGCCACATAGACAGTGCAGAATGGAGGAATGCCCTAATGGCTCCTCGAGTTATATCTATATTCTCCTAAAATCACAGTGTAATCAGTGTGCGGCCCAAGAGGCAGACTTCTATCATGTGGTGTGGTTGTGTCCTATTATTGCACAGGTACTGATGGAGATACAGGAGAGGCCAATGGAACGTTTTTACAAATTGGCATGGTTGGGAATCTTGGAGGACCTTGTTGGGCCTATAGGCGAATGCGCACATTGCTCGCTAAACGAGACACAGCAGATCATTGGAGCACTGTGCCCCTTCCCAAGATTGTGGACTGGTATGTGGCGATGGACTAGTGCTCCAAACGGAAGAAACACATTTACCGGGTCAGGTGATGCATTCATAAGCACGCCAAGATATGCAGTTGATGGTGTACTTATTCCGAACTTAATAATGTTGCCTCTACTGAGTGATCTTTGCTTTGATTTCTTGAAATCTGGGATCTGGTGTAGGAATCAGGGAAGGGTATTGCGATTGTTAGTAAATACAATTCTCTTGAGAAAAAAAGGCTCAATTTGTTATCAAATTATATACCTATGATTTTGTGTTACACAATTCACTGTATGGTACTGCACAAACACAAGTCCTAATCCACAACAGCTGAACACCAATGTTAAAAATTGGGTTGTTGATTGACTGGAATGTTAGCCCTGGTAAAGCAAAAGCTACAATCCCCTGCAGGGGAGCCACAAAAAGTCACTATATTAACCTGTGCTTAAGCTTGGATAGCTTGGCACAAAACAGTAGTCAGGCTCAACATAGAGGCAAAGAGTAAAGTATTTATGCAGCACACAAACATTAATAATGTGAAAACCCAACACAAGAATACACCCAAACCATTTTGGAGAAATAGAGTAGATTTTAATTAATTATTTGACACAAAAACTACAAAAATCCAATCAATAGAACTGAAATTATCAATTTTGAAGGTTTTGGGTAAAAACTAGAGCCTAAAAGTTCAAATCGACAACTGCGGACATCTAGTCATGCAAGACTGGGTAAACGTCAAAGAATATGGATAACTGCAATGGAGCATGGTTTGTATACAAGAAGTGGATTGGGTCCTGTCAGCGCTTACCTTCAGACTTTGAAACATTATTGAGAAAAATGTTATGAGGAGGTAAAGTTCAGCCGGGCAAGGCTGCTGGAGGTGTCTGATGTGGGAGCGTCATCGTCAGATTGCTTTGGTTCAAAGCCTTGGTGAAGATTTGTAAGTTTGGACTCTGGAATGGAAGTCAGAAATCTCAAGCAGGATGATGCAGAGCGCTGTATATGAAGACAGTTCCACAAGGTGATATACCCCTTTGGCGTAGGACTGCTGAAACAGGATTGCTGCAGTGGAGTACAACATAGAATGAGAAGCTGTGAAGTCAATCCAACTGGCAATGCACCTTAGGTAGATAGGTGAGCAGGTTGTTCCTTGTCTCCTACTGACTATCAGAGAAGTTTATAGGCAAACATTGTCTAATCCCCACTTTTAGATTTTGGTTATATGTGCACCTTTAGCACCACTTGAAAGGGTCGAGGACCGGAGGAGCACCACTTGGACGTTTAGGACTCCATCAAGCTGGACCTAGGTGCATGTACAATGTAAAGAAAGCCTTGTGTGTCTCTGAGGTACTGAACATGAGACCAGCAAACTAGACCTTGTGAGTCAATCTAGAGGTCCTGGGACAATTTAACATCCAGTCTGTGTTCCCAGGTAGAAGACGGTAGAGAAGCATGACAAACAGAGCAACAATCCAGGCAGGTCAGCAGTCTTGTAGGTCAGCAGTCCAACAGAGTGGCAGTCTTCCAGCAGCACAGCAATCATTCTTTTGCCAGAGTATCCACAGCTCCCGAAGTGCACTGAAGAGTGGTTGTCTGAGGTCGTACTTTTATACCCTGGTGCCCTGGTTGTGGAAGGTAGCAAATGTTTCTAGACAGTGGTTTTGAAGTGCGTGGAATGTCATGCCTCTCCTGCCCTGTCCCAACGCTGGCTGAAGTGACAATGCAGGATCATCAGGCCCTCTGTGTGAAAGCAGAACACTGGCTGTATAGTTGTAAGCAGGTCTGTGCTCAGCTCCGCCATCCTGCCAGCAGATGGCCCATTCAGGCAAACCTAATCCCTCTATTGTGTGACTGTCTGGGAGGAACGCATAAAGTCTAAGTTTCAGTTACACCCAGACATGTGACCCAGGCCAGGCTATAGGCACAAAAGGGTTTATAGCAGGAAAATGCTAACTTTCCAAAAGTGTCATTTTTATAATTGTGATATAAAAACCCGACTGAACATTCAATAGGGCTCCTCCCCACAATTCAAAAGACACCAAACATGATATATCTATCAGCTTCCAATTGGAAAATACAGCTTATTAAATGTAATAAGGAATACTCAATGCTATTCCATAGACGGGTAGGCATCTCCGTAGTGGAGAACACATTTAGGAGTTTTTTACTACTAGGACTTAAGAGAACATTTCCAACCTTTTAATTGCACAGCACCCTGCCCTATGGGCTGACTAGGGCCTAACCTAAATATCACTTACATGTAATAAAAGAGGAGTTTAAAGCATGGCAGCAGAGTATAAACAAGAAGTTAACATGGCAGTTTAAAGCTGTATCAGGCTGCAGTGGCAGACCTGGGACATGTTTAGAAGTGCTACCTACATGGATGGCACAGTATGTGCTGCAGGCCCACTAGTAGCATTTAATTTGCAGTCCCTAAGTATATGGTACACCACTCAACAAGGGTTTTACAAGTAAATTAAATATGCCAATTGGCTATAAGTCAATGTACCCATGTTTTAGGGAAGGAGAAAACACTTTAGCACTGGCCAGCAGTGGTAAAGTGCACAGAGTCTTAAGGATATTACAAATAAGCGCAGCAGAAAGGGAGTAGGTGAAGCAAACCATTTGGGAGAAGACCACACTAAGGTTGAAAGGTCTAACAGGCAGTATTTTGTTTTGTGGATGTCAAGTGTGTGTGATTTAGTTCAGATGTATTTTACTCTCCTATTCACTTCCATGTGGCGTTCTCGACCCCAGGATGTGCAGGTCACCTCCCTGGCTTCGGAGGTCTCCATTCTCGGTATAGAGATTTCCACCAATTGTGCAAAATGTAAAATATGACAGTAAAGTGAGTAGTAGTAACTTTACAGTCATAAAATACATTTAAGTAGACTTCACCCCTTAAACTGAAAGGAATTGATATGTGCAGGTCTACACTTTCATGTAACTTTACACTCTGGAATGGTGAATTACCAAAAGTTTCTATAAAGTATAATAGTGTATGTACATGTGAGTAAATCCACACGTGTATATTTACCTCTGCAAATAGGCCCTGTTTGTCAAAAATACATGTTTGACATAAAAAGCTGAATGTGTGATCACAAACGCATTTTTCTATGTAAGGCAAAATGATAAATCAAACCATCAATAGCAAAATTGACAGTGGAATACTCCTGTGAGTTGGAATCAAAACCCCTCTATGCATATTTTAAAGAATTGGTACCAGCAAGTGTGTTAGTCAAAACTGTCTGAAGCTGATTTTTAAAACAACATTATCTACCTCAAGACTGTGTATTAAAAGTATTATTTTGTTTACGTTGTAGAAACAACTGAACAATGCATTTAAAACAAAGATAAAAATGGCTTCTGAGCACATGACTTCATAAAAATGACTGAGTTATAAATATATGCGTGATGATCCACAATCATGTACTGAAGAGGAAAGATTGGAAATTGATTTTATAATGTATGGAACAAAAAAATCCAACACCTCAAGAAAATTAGACTAAGTGAGCTTTCCCGAAGATGACAATATAATTGTTTGGTAATATAAGGCACTTTCTGTAAATTATATGAACATAAAAAATTCCAACTTGCATACACCATTGCAGCCAGTTCCCATGGATATTGAGAAAACAGACTTTCACACAATCACAACAATTAGCAATGAATCACAGGTTCAAGGAAGAAATAGAGATAAATGCAGTAGGATTTAACACTGTAGATATCATTTCACGCCTGTTGAAAAGCTGTTTTCAATAATATCTCCGTATAATGTGAAATTTCGATTTTGCAATTTGATGCAATAATGTGATGCGTTACCTTAATTAATAACCATATTCTGAGTGACAATTGAGTGAATCAATTCTTGTAATGTCTCTCAAAAGACACACTGCGAAGAATAACGTGTGTGTTTGATATGTTTCCCTCCGAAGATATAGTTGCTTCACGATCTAACATGGTTGAATGCAATAGCAGATCCTTCGCATATGAGAAACAGTTGGCAAATTCAATTTTTGTAGAACCATATTACAAATCGTTATTATTTCTTTTTAGTTCGGCGTCATGCAAACATTTTGCCGAGACTCCGTTTCAGAGCAACGTTTCTGACTGATAATATTTCAAAAAACACCTTCCTGGAAAATTTGCTCTATTAAGTCTTATTAATGTAGGAGCTGGGGGCAGTCATTAATGAGTTGTCATCTTAGTCTACAGAACATAAATTTAGGTGAATGTCTGTTGTATAAAAAGATGTCTTTAATAAAACCACATTTCTTTGAGGTTATATTAACTCAATATGTGCCTTTCCATGGCTTTGTAATTCACCTTGTGCAGCTTGTCTGAATTCACCATGGCTAGCTATAAAAGGTAATTAATTACCTTGCATCAACACTTTGATGTTTAATCCCAAGTGCAGTGAAGTAAGCCAAAGTTCAAAAACTTGGTAAAATTCAAATAGATGCACAAAAACAGCCCTACAATTAAATTACCTATCTTGTGTTGAATTAAAATAGTTCTCGGGCCATTGTCCCTGTTGAATGTTGCTTTATTTGAAGTAAGCTTTGTACTTTCTTTTCATTTTGAAGATGTATTTTCCTTTTTCCTACTAGTTAATATCTTACCCATATATCATTCCCTCGCCATTATTCATTGTGTGTTAAGGTAAAGTGACACATTATTTTGATGCCCAAATACTAAGGGCCTCATTTATGGCAATTTGGTGTTGGTCAGCGCAGCAAGGCACCTTGCTGCATTGCCCTACACCGAAGTGAAAGGGCAGGAATGCGGGGTATTTAAGCAATACAATGCATTGCTGTCCTTTCTGGCTGTGCTGCCGCCGATTTGGCAGTCTAGCACATCGTAGTCATTTCAGGCAGGATTGTTTTTGTTGAAGAACTGGCCTTCCTGCACAAATACTATCCGACCAGGTGTTTTCCCCTTTCCATGTGTGCTGCAGAATGCAGCACACATGGTAAGAGGAAAAAAAGAGGAGAAGTGAACGTATTTCTAACCATGAGTGGAGCTGGTGTAGTGACACTATGCGAAGGTCCACGGAGTTGGGGAAAAACTCTGTGGAACTCCGATCCGCCACCTGCCTCCACCCCTCCAAATAAAAAATATTTACAAATTATTTTAAAAAGAAATAAAAACACTCTTACCTGTACTGCGACGTCCCGGGCTGCCCTCCTCATCCTTGTCATCTCTCTCTGGATGTACTTCGTTACAACGCATGCTTTTACAACGCATGCCTTTACGACGCAAGTTTTACAACGCAAGTTGTTACAACGACTTGCGTTGGAGGCGCTGGATAGTGAATAGTTTAATTTACTATTCCAACTCCAGTCCCCGTGGATAGTAGGGAAGGTGTTGGATAGTAAATTAAAACTATTCAATATCCTAGAGCGCCCCCCAGCGCAAGTCGTGGTAAAAGTTGCGTTGTAATGGTTGCGTCGTAAAGGTACTACGTTGTAAAAGTTGTGTTGTAAACGCTGTTCCCCTCTCTCTCTTACGCCGAACGTACATCTTGCAAGATCTGCGCATGCGTGCACATGTGCAGTTCTTGCAAGATATATGTCCGCCGTAGGTGAGAGATGGCGAGGAGGAGGAGGGCATCCCGGGGACGCTGCAGCACAGGTAAGTGTGTTTATTTCATTTTAAATTAGTTTGTAAATATTTTTTATTAAGGGATGGAGTCAGGGAGCCTATTTAGCAGGGGGGATGGCTAACTCCGCTCTGCTGCGGAGTCAGAGCTTTGCCCGATACTACACGTTCTCTTCCTTCCCTTACATATTTCTCCTCGTGAGGAGTACAGATTTGTAAATCTGGGGCAGCTTCAAATTCCATGGGTGTTGCATCAGTAAGCCCACCGCAACGCCGATGGAACACCTCACGGGCGGACAGTAAGGCAACACATTGATTTGCGCTGAGTCAGTTTACTCATGATTTATGAGGCCACTCAAAACCATGCAGATTGGCTTTGAGTGGCTTCATAAATATTTAGGAGAGCCCTGCGTCACTCATGTACCACTTTGCATGGAGCAAAAGTGATGGAGAGCTCTCATAAATAAGCCCCTTAATTTCGTAATTGTTGCTCTTTCCTCATGAAACTATATAAACAGGTATACCAACATTTACTAAGATGTCCTTTAGTTCTAAAAAGTCATAAAGTATCCCATTGTAAAATATGTATGTGCGAGAATGTGGTCTAGATATAAAAGGATCTTGTAACAGGGTTGCGCCACTTTTTTGCGGCAGTACAGATGCAAAATCTTTTTTGTTATTAACAAAGCCACACAAGTGTTGATTTGCGTGGCTTTGTAAGTTAAAGTAATGCAATGCAGTGCTCAATGCTGTGCATAGAGTGACCTTGAGCTAAATTGTCTGAGATAGGCATTCCATGGGTGGTGCAGGGGCATTTTCCTGCATTGATCCATGAATTTTGACACAAACACTTATTTGCACAGAGATGCCGACATGGGTTTGCGCAAAAATGGTGCTCCTGCCTGTGGCTGGAATTGTGTAGGTGCTGGAAGAGTGCAGAACTGTGGTGTTTCTTTAAAAATATGGTGCAGCTCTGCTCTCTCCTTTCACGCAATGCAGCACAGCAACTTTACTTGAGTGAAATGTTAGTAAATCCCGGCTCCAGTGTGTACGTGACACTTAGGAAGCTATAATGTTGTTTAAGTTAGCATTCAGCCTTCATGTTATATGTTGCAGTGGATGGCAGCTATTCTAGTTTATATATCACAATATCCAGTAAAATATTAAAAAGACCAACTTCACAATATCAACTACCAGTATGTTGTCAAGTAAAGGTATATATTGTGGCGTTTAAATTAACTATTGTTAAATCCACGATTGAATGTCACAATATAGAGGTCATTAATATTAATTAACAAAAATATCATCTGCACAAAACCAACTACCACTATATCTTCAAGATAATAAAAAGAGGGCAGCTAAACGGTACTATTTTTTAATTTAACTGTCTTCACAATAAAGCAAATACTGTGAGGTCGATGTTTTTGTAGACTGATGTTTTGAGTAAGATTATTGTAATCCCAACACCACTTTTCTATTTGAGAATAATTAAAGAAATATTAAAAAATTAAATCATGAACAACATATTCTGATGCTTTCTTTGAAATGTGATCATATAATAGTACAAATATATTTAAAACATGTTATGCGCACGTTCGGATTAGAAGTTCTTCCTAGTTTAAATCCGGAAATGCAGCCAGGTTTTGTCAACTTCAAACACTAAAACGAGTCGCGAATTTGCGAAAGTCTATTTTGCAATTAGACCATATCTAATGAAGGCAACCTAAAATATAATGAAAGAAAAAGTGAATATGCAACATGTTAAAGAGTAAACAGAAAGCCTAGTACATTGGCTGCAATATAAATCATGTCCTGGAAGCAAAAATATAAATATTAATAATCAGACTGCAGTGTAACTTAGATGAACATATATGGGCACAATTGAATCTCAAAGGTAAAGCTGCAATCCATTCATTTGTAGCAAAGGATAGCAATGTCCATTGTTAATACTGTAGATTTATAACAACGGTGTAGAAACATGGGTTGAGGTACATGTCCCCAGAAACTCTTTCTCCAGCAGAACTGGGGAGTAATGGGGATTTGGAGAAGCCTTGGTGTTTTATTAATGCTGCTACAGGCAACACAGGAAACAGCATCTTCTGCTGTTATCAGCTCCTGTCATAGGGTCAGGAAGGCGGATGAAGATGATACTGCACCCTTTTACCTGCTCAGCGACTTTAGCTGGTCCAAGGTGCCCCTAGCATCCAGGGTAACGCAATAGAGGTGTTGCACACTGGATGATCAAACAGAGGCCTAGTTAAAACAAACATGTTTATGTTTATGTTTATATATGCTTGTAAAGCGCTTGAATGCCGAGGCGTCTTGGTGCTGTGGTGTGTAGAGGGAGAGGCTGGCGGGTGAGATCTTATACGGCTGTAAACAGCCAGGTCTTTAACACGATCAATGCTACAGTAATTCCCCCTCAGTGCTGGAACTCATTGATTCCCATTGCTCATGACGAGCTGAGCTCGTCATGAGCACACGAGCAGTGTACTGCATGACGAGCTGAGCTCGTCATGAGCATGGAAGGGGTTAAGCTTCTTCTGAAAAGCTGGAGGTTGGATTGGGTCCTCAGAAGGAGCGGCATCTTGTTCCAAAGCTTGGATGCACAATGCGTGATTCCTCTGCCCCCCCCATCTTGCCCGTCTTGTCCTTGTGGTATCGATGAGGCCCTGGTTGGCTGATCTGAGGGGACGGGTGGGAATTTAGAGTGTAAAAAGAGCTTGGAGATCCTCAGCAACACCACCATAGATTGCTCTATGTACCACAGTTAGAGCTTTAAACTGTACATGCTGTTTAATAGGCAGCCAATGCAGGGTTTTCATGCCAGCCGAAGTTGGCTGACCTCTGGGAATACCCAGTAGAAGTCTTGCTGCGGCGTTTTGCAAAGACTGCAATTTTTGCAGCTGGTGCTTGTCAATTCCCAGAAACAGTAGTCCAGTATCGATAGTAGGAGAGCGACCATCACAGTGTTTTGAAGGTCTTTGGGAATGAACGGGAGTATTTTCCTCAGAGTTTTTAGAAGATAACAACATGATGACATCAGACTGTTTATCTGTGGGCCAAAGTTCAGTTTGGTATAAAAAAAAGATGCCCGAGTTCCTGACTTTTTCTACTGGGGAGGGGCAGTCTCCTGCCTCCAAGGGCCACCAATACTGGTTCCACAGCGATTGTCCCGGCCCCAACTCCATCACCTCCGTTTTATTGGTGTTTATTTTCAGATGATTCTGGCTCATCCAGGCCATGATCTCGGAGAGGCAGATGTGAAAACTGGCTGCTATGGTCTCTGGCCGATCGCTTATGGAAACGATAAGTTGTGTATCATCGGCGTACGAGACCAAATCAAAGCCGTGCCTTCTGACGAGGTTTGCCAGCGGAGTGACGTACAGATTGAACAGGGTGGGGGAGAGGGCAGAGCCCTGCGGAACACCACATGGGAGGATGAAACTGTCAGATTTTAAATCATCCCAAAACAGCCGCTGCTCTCTCGCCTCCAAGAAGGAGGACAGGAGGTTTAAGGCGGTCCCTCCTATCCCTAGGTCTCCCAGCCGCTTTACCAGTGTGATGTGGTTCATGGTATCAAATGCAGCTGAGAGATTGAGGAGCTCGAGCATCGCTCTCCCTCCCTTATCCACCGCCCTGCAATTTTTTTCTGTGGCAAGGATTAAGGCGGATTCAGTGGAATGGTACGAGCGGAAGCCTTGCTGGGAGGGATCCAGTAGTCTGTTATAATCAAGATGTTTAGTTAGAGCTGTATTTAAATGTTTTTCAAGCACTTTGGCCACCATTGGCAGGCCGGCAATGGGTCGGTAATTCTGAGGGTCAGTGGGATCTAGGTTTTTTTTTTTTAAAAGAGGGGTAATGGATGCTGTTTTCCAGATTGCTGAATAGCCGCCGGATGTTATAATTTGGTTAAGGACCAGGGTGAGGTTTTTACAGACAGTATGAGGTGCCTGTTGCATAATGGAAGGTGGGCAGGGATCTTTGGGCACTCCAGATTTTATAGAAAGTAGAGGTTTATGCATCACTTCATTTTAAGGGGGCTGAAAACATATCAGTGTACAGTTGGGGCAGCCATCATTAAGTTCCTGACTTGAGATGTTGTGTTTATAGAAAAATCGTTACAGACTCCTTGTACCTTCTGTTGAAAGTGTTTGGCCAGTCTGTTACAGCAAGCTTGATCAGGCTTGAAAGTGTTTTCTTGTTGTGGTTTTGTTAACATGTTAACTGATTTAAACAATTCTTTTGTGGAGTTTCCCGCCTCCTTGATTCTAATAGTAAATAATTGTTTTTTTGTGGCATTGATAGCTTCCTTATATTGAAAAATAGTGTGATTATATAAAAGTTTCTTTTGATAATCATAGTCCTGTCTCCAAAGAAGTTCTGCGGCCCTACAGCAAATCTTTAGAAGCTTGAGCTCAGGCATGTACCATGGTGATGATCTTTTAGCCTTTTTGACTATCACCAACTTTTCTGGTGCAACCTGATCTGCAGCTGACAGCAGCCAGTTGTTAAACTGGAGGGCAGTTTTACTATTGCTGTTTCCCGAGAAGACGGGGCAAGGATCAAGTGCCAATTCAAACACACCATCTTTCAGTTTTCCCTACCGTCTAGTTCATATCTTAGATGTTTTAGCTTGTTTATCAGAGTGTGGCTGTTCCACTTTGAGACCAAAGCATATAGTTTCATGGTCTGTCCATGGAAGAGCCGTCAAACTAGAAAGAATGATGTTGGGGCTGCTTGTAAAGATCCTGTCTAGCGTGTGCCCTGCCAGATGGGTTGGTTCTTTTACAATCTGGCTGAGGTTGAAGGCCTCTAAGTAATCCACCAGTCTGGTGGTGTCGGAGTTATCTTTGGATTCCAGATGATAGTTGGAATCCCCCAGAATTGTAAATTCCTGAGAATCAATGTATGTTTCCAACAGCGCCAGGCGGGCTTGGGGGAAAGTTGTTTTGGTACCGGGTGGTCGATAGACAAGAATCCCTTGGAAACTCTGGAGATTATTTGGTTTTATACAAAAATGCAGAGCCTCAGCAGGAAGAGTGGTAATCTTGTCTGTCTGCACTTTGTAGTTATCCCGGTAGATGATAGCTAGCCCTCCCCCTTTGCCTTTCCCTCTATCCTGTGATAGGAATGTGTACCCAGCTGGTATAGCAATGTTCCAGTCAGCCATGGAAGTAATATCTGTCCAGGTCTCTGTTATAAAAATGAGATCAGGGGAAGTAAGTTGGATTAAATCCTCCAGCTCATGTGTACGCTTGGGTATCGAGAGGGCATTAAGCAATAGGTCCTTAATGTACTCTTTACTCGTGTTACTAGGGTTCCTGTGTTCCCGTTTGGCGTCCCGAAATCTGCTGTCCCGTTCACTGTTTCCCTCTTTTATGGGATTTATACCAGTTCGCCCTTCTCCGGTATTAACGGCAGGCCGAAAGCCCAGGCGTGTTTTAGGGAAAATTCTGAACAGGCATTTCTTACACAGAAACTCACTCTCGGTGATGTCTTGAGACGATAAGCAGTGGGGAACACACCTGTCTGGACGTAGTTCTAATAATTCGGACCTACCATATGTGTGTGAAGTGAGTTGACAAGGGGTTCTGGCCCTGGCCCCGCTCAGGGCACCGACAGACATCAGTCTCCCATTGAGTTCTGGATACCAGACGATTATGAACAAAGACGACCCCTTTGAAGATCTCCCTTTGCTGAACCTGAAATAGAGAAATGGTAAAACATGACTGTGCTTTTGAGCACACCAGGTCACAGAGAAGGTCTGGATTTAGCACATACAATTGACACAGTTACTTTTGCTTGCCTAATGATTTCTCATACCTTTCTAAGTGCCAAATAAACATGGCAATTCTTGTTATGATAATGATGGTCGTAATGCATTTCTGAAAGCATCTCCCATATGTTCTAAAATTAACAATTGAAGACACCACAATATGTGCAGCTATTTTCAGCATCACCTCTAAGAGGATTAGTAAGATTTAAAAACATGTTCGGAAGACTATCTTTGCCCTCTTCATTATCTGTGTATAATACAAAGGTGCCAGCACAATGCTTATATGCGATTGAACTGTTGACCCTAAGCACAGAGGCAAGTTTGGAGAAGTGTATGGGCAAATGCCTCAAAAAAATGCTAGGATTGCCTAACAGCACAATCTGCCTGGCAATAAGACTGGAAGGGGACCTGCCGGTTGGGAACTTTCTGGCCTTTAAGACAACCTTGTGCTTGAGGGATAAGCTTTGGGCCTCAGAGATACAAAAGGTTTCAGCTACCTGACCCAGTGAAATTGTAATTAGTGAACTTAGATGGGCATTGCAGGCCAGGTATAGACTAGGGAAAAGCGCTGGGACACTAAAGGTAGGGAATTTTAAGGTTAAGGGGGCTTCCCATCTGTAGAAGGGGGAGTTGAAAGAGGCTAGTAGGAGAGAATCTTGGTTGGCGGACTTAGGCTATGTAGCAAGGAAACTCTCAGCTAGCTATATGCTGTTGTCCTGGGATAACTAACTGATGTTCCCCCACTTAGCAGTTTTTTCAAATCCCCAATGGCGGATGATCCTACTAAAATTTGGGGTTGCCTCGAATCTTAGATACTCAAAATATGAGAAATTGAATGTACTTTCTGATTTGGACAGTACTTGTACCTGTGGGTTGTGGTCCTAAAACGTCAATGTTCATCTTTTATTAGACTGCACTTTTATAGCATACTCTCTCAGATTTTTAAACCGCTTCTTAAAAAATATAACACTAAGCATCATAACAAGGCACTGACGCCACTCACTGGCATGAAATTTTAGAGGTTGCTTGTGCATTAGCAAAAGTTTTAAAAATAGGCTTGGGTTGTTGAAATGCTTTAGAGTGTGAAACTGGATAACGTAGGTTAATCTGCCTAGTCAAACGCTGTGAAGTGCTTTATGTGATCTTCTGTTCATATCTCGATGTTAATGTGGGGCTCAGAGGGTAAGATGGACTAAAGATTGTTTTAGGATTGTGGGGAGGGTGGGACGTGGGTTATTTTATTTTTATCTGTGGTTGTTTGGATGTATTGTTTTATTAACGTTTTTCTAAATAATAATAATAACGATTACTACTACTACTAATATGCGCAGCTATTTTAAGTCACTATTAATATGAAAGTACCCCTCTCTGTGCATGGACCAGCTCTTTATCTGTTTGAAATTGACGAAAGAGGCAAACAAATTGGGAAAACTATTAACGTTGGCTTCCATGCAAAATACAGTGTGGGAACTGTATGGGCATTTTTTACAAAGATACAATACTGCACGCTTTTACTAGAAGTCTCTCTTATGTCAGGCATAAGTACTTGAATGATCTTTCACAAAAGTGCAATATAGCAAACTGCAATTAGATGTCTCTTTAAAATCATACACAAGTCTTTGTTCTACTAGGCTGCAGTACTGCAGACCATTACTAGAGTTTCAATTGGTGTCCCCGTTGTAAACAAACAAGGTGCATCTTCAAACCAAGGATATGAGAGAATTATAATCAGCGCAGACCCCGTTGGAACATCTCCTTGTGTTGATAGTGAACTGGGACAATGGAAAGAAGAGAACTTTGCTTTAAGGTAGCTCCCGCTGTAGCAGATGCTGCTTCCATCTCAATTTTAGATTCCCAGAGACTAATTAAGAGTAAAGACCGTTTGATATTTCCTTTTGTTGAAAGTAAGTGTAGACGGACAATGGAAAAAGCGTGTATGTTTTTGATCATGGAAGATCAGAAAAGGGATAAGATTCAACCCATTACACCCAGGAGGCTTTGCTAGCCCTCTGGCCCCTCAAAAGGGCTCTGGCAATAAATATAATATGAGTTACACTGTACAGATTATCACTTATTTGAAATTTTGATAACTGACTAACCCTAACCACTTTTCCACAATGTGTTCAACGGGTGCCAACTGGTGCTGTGGATGGCATTGTACCAGTAGAAGAACATGCATGCAGCAAACTGTTACTAAGATATACAGTCTTATAAATTTGACCCCTTTCGGTGTGAACCATGATGTGCCATGCCATGGATGCAATCTCTTGCAAATGCGGAGCTCAGTTTTGTACATAGTTCAAGTTTATTTCACGTTTATTCGGACCGTTGGTCCACAAACAATACATGTCGATAAAAGGTTCATCCAACAGTTAAACAAAGCATTTCATTAGCACACATAAAACCTCCTAAAACATATTTAATAAAAAAACCACAATTATCTGATCTAAAAATAGCTATTTATTAAAACTTGTTAAAAAGATATAAAACTTTCTTCAGTTTTTGCATATATTTCCCCATAGCCTCAGCAATATCTAAGTGGGCCATTTCTGTCATCAGTGTCACAGCCTGGGTCCTAGTTTTAATGTCTTATTTCATAAAATTGGTTTTAAAAATGTAATACGTAAGTCCACAAATTTCAGGCAATCAAATAAGATGTGCAGCATATCACATTTGGACCCCAAAGAGCAAAAGCAGATTCCCTCCTCACTGATCATAGCCCGCTTTACAGAATTGTTCATATACCAAGGGTTTACCCCAATTCTTACCCTCCGAACCTCATTTCGTAATTTGCGGTCCAGTAACTTATCAGTGTAGGGGAAACATTGATCATTATTCCATGCGTCAATCATAAAACAGATCGAAGTTTTACTAGCGAGATAGTTTTTGTCCTGTGCATGCGATAATTCCTTCCCCGTCGACCTGAGTAACTTTTTATCAATATTAGCCACGGAGACAGTAGGGCCTACATTAACGCTTATCTTCTTGCATACCATTGTTAATTTCCCCCTGATCTCTCTTGCCCACTTTAGTTCACTGTCCTGAATTTCATTTTTGCACCATTGTGAAATTTTGGTAATTGCGCCTATTTCTAGGCGTTGCCAAAATCGCAAGAGAGCCATACCAACTTGCGTACCCCACGAAGTCAGGCCTAGTTCCAGTCTTACTGCCTGAACCATTGCTGACTGGGGGAGCAAAAATAACTTTTTTAGGTTTTTACCTTTTTCCACATCCCAGTTTTCCTTGCCACTTAGGAACAGCAATTCAGCGTCATACAAAAATTGCGGGGGTACAATAGCAGCATAAGCTTTTAGCACTGGATTGTCGGTCCTAGCACCATAGGCTTTGTTAAACAATATCAGACCGCTAATCGAGGCAGAGGTTCTTAATTTAGATGCCTCTAAGTGGATATTCCATTTCAGATTCTGCTCGAACCATAACCCCAAATATCTATACTCTGTCACTGATTCCACTTTTTGTGACCCGATCCACCATGAGAACTCGGTTTTCCTCCGGCCAAACCTTAATGTTTTAGTCTTGTCCATATTTATCACAAGTTTTTTCCTTAAACAGTAGTTGTTAAATACATTTAGTTTCCTTTGCAAGCCAACCTCGCTCTGGTCCATAATCACCAGATCATCAGCATAGAGTAAACATGCTATCTGCTTGCCATTTTGTTTCGGGCTTGCCCCAGTTGTATTCCCCAACATTGATGGTAGGTCAGCTAGGAACAGGGAGAACAACAGGGGAGCTAATACGCATCCCTGACGCGGATCGTTTCCAATTTCTATTTTCCCGGATAGACTACCATCTAAGTCTAAAATTATCTGTGCCCAATTTTTAGTATGGAGCATTTGTAGCAGCCGCAGTACATCTTTAGGAATTGTCTGACTAATTAGAGCCTCCCATAGCAGCTCCCGGTCCACTAGATCGAAGGCTGCACAGACGTGAACAAAACAACAGAATAACCTACCCCGAGATTCCATTTACTTCCGTGCTATAGCCCAAAGGGCAAATCAGTGATTGATTGTAGAGTGGCCGGATTTAAACCCACCCTGTTCCGGGGGAATGATTTGGTTTTCCTCTGCCCAATCTTTTAATAAGTTTAATATTATTTTTGCAAAGACTTTTTCCCCTATATCCAGGAGGTTTATCAGCCTATAGTTTTTTGGTAATTTATGGCTGCCCTTTTTATGAATAGGCCTTCTTTTTTTATTCCAAATTAATGTTTTATACTTTAACCTTAATTTCTGAAGTGTTTGGTATAGATCCACTTTGAACATGGCCCTTACTCTTCTCTCCTTCTGTCTTATCAGGGCCTTAGCTACCCTGCATTCTTCGTCAAACCAGGGGTTTCGAATTCCCATTCCTGACTTTTTTGACTTGAATTCCTTCTTCAGGGAATCTGCCAGCTTACCTATGGTTAATTCAAACCACGGGATTCCTGCATTAGGATGAATACCTTCAGTTGGAATTTACCTTTGAATTTGCTTAAGCTTTTCCATCTGTTCATCTGATATGCAGGTTGTTAATCGTTTCGGGTAGTCCACATTGACCTGTAGAACCCTATCTCTGCTTTTACGTTTCGGCATGAGTATTTCTAGCTTCAAAGGGAAGTGGTCACTACCTGTCATTTTCACCACCTCAAAATTTCTTATTTTATCAAAACACCCGCCTGACAAAACATGTAGTCAATTGGGCAAAGTTGCTGGCCCCTCATAAAAGTCCTTCCCGCTGGCCTGGTCTTGCTGAAATCTTCCATTTGCACATACCATGCCTAAGGACCCCATTAGCTGACTAAATAACTTATCCTGCTGTGAGAGTTCCCCCCCTTGGAAAGAGTGCTACTTCAATATTGTGGGCTTCTAACAATTCTTTGTGCCAACTATCAATCTTTCTGGGGTCTAATCTATGGTTAAAATCGCCTACTACTAGTACTAAATCCTTCTGATACTTAACGCTAGTTGACTCCAGATCTTCTTTCAGTTTACTCAGATTCTCCTTATAATCATGAGCCTTTCCCTTCTGTATATACATATTTATGATGCATATTCCCTCATATCGGGGATCTACCTTCTGCAATAAGATTCTGCAACCTAGTGCCCACTCACAAAGTAAATTTAGCCTTTCAACCCGTCTGACTATCTGTGTGGAGATTAGCATTAATTGACCCCCTGATGACGTCCCCATATTAATTTTCTTTGCTGCCTTAGAGTTTTGTACATATTTTCTCTGTAAACTGTGTTCAGTCATCCTTGTTCCAGCCAATGATATGGAAGGCACATTTATCCCTGACAGGCCTCTGCTGAGTGACTGTGTCCAATCTCCTCTTGTCAAAAAGTAGCACCCCATTCCAGTGGTTTGTGGTCCTCAATTAACACAAGCGTACAGGGATAATTCTGTTTTAACCATGTCCTGAAGTTTTATTTGTGACCCTCTTGGCTATTTAAGGCAAAGGGCAAATGGGTGACTGCTCTGAAGATACATGGCAGCACTTTTGCATCTCTGTTCTTCTGTCTGTTTCATGGGAAGCTGAATTTAATATCCTCTGACTGGAACCAAGAAAATCTGAATTCTGAGTCCTCTCAAATACTTTCCTGTACACCAGTGGGCTTCAAACTGTGAGGCATTCCCCGTGGAGGTCTGTGGCGCTCCAAAAAGAGGGATGCCAATCCTATGGAAGGCACATAAGTCACAAAACGAAGGTACACTAACTCTTCTGTTTAAAAAATATGTATATATTGCTTGTGAGCAAGTACAACTGCCACTAAAAAGAAAAATTCCAAAAGGAGGTTATCAAACACAATGACAGGAATATATTTCCCATAATCATTGTATAGGTTAACATTAATTCAGGCCTCTTTTTAAGGGCAATTGTTCTCATGTTTGGGGAATGTCTCTCCTGCTCTCTGGCGATGGCAACTGCTGCAGAGATGAGTCCAAATACGGAGTTGACGACAAGTGGGACGCAGGTGAGCTACAGAAAGACAACTCAAGATGAAGGTTCAGAGAATGTATTTACTTTAAAAAATAGAATCCTAAGGGAGTAATCAGTTTCCTTGAATTTTGGTAGTTCTAAGGAAGTGTCAGTCACATGCCAGACCACATCTTACCCCAACTGTACCAAGCACCAACAGTGCAGAGGCACTAGCTGGTGGGTAGAGATTAGGGTGCTATATTAGGGAAAAGGAAGACAAAGGAGTGGTGGACAGCAGTAAAAGTGGGGCACCGTTAGGTGAGAATGACTGTTAGGTGGGCAGCGACAGAAGACAGAGAAGAGGTAGGCTTGACATACAGTAAATGACAGGCAAGAGAAAGTGAAATTATAGGGAAACGATTGAGAATATGTAGGATGTGATTGGAGAGGTGAGCTTGGAGAGGAAAAGCTAGTCTCTGTAGGAACAGTAGTAGAAGAGGTGGGCAGCGACAAGAGACCTGGACAATAATTAAGGGAGTAGGTCATGATAGAGAGGATGGACTGTGACAAAAAAGGTTGACACTGACAGCAGAGGTAGGCACTTGTTTATTTATTTACAAGTTTTTATATAGCATGGACATTACCCAGAGGTATCAGAGTGTTTACAATAGAGCGAAAGAACATTACATGAAAAATTTAGAGTAACAAGGTAGTAGGTGGCAAGATGTGTAGCTACTAAGGTTACTCATGATGAGAGTTACATATTTACATATTACATATTCAATACAAATGACATATTTAGAAAAGTTAAGGTGCTTAGGATACCGTTAATACATATTTCATATGTACAGAGATGAAGAAGAATGGTTGTAGCTCTCGAGGGTTTCATGTAAGAGTCAGGGTCACACCATTAAATGTGAGAGCGTATGACTTGTGGGGAGCTTAGCGAGGAGTGTTACTGAGAAAAATTTCATTAAAAGAGAAGAATTTTAAGTTTCATTTTGATTATCTGAAAAGAGGTGGTGGTGCAAAGGTTTGGAGGAAGAGAATTCTAAATTCTAGTCACATTACTTGAGAAAGATTGCTCCACGAGTCTTTACCTTTTGAATGTTGGAGGTTCAAGCAGCAGTTTTTCTGAATTTGCTGAACGTCTAGAGTAAAAATAATAATAATAATAATAAAGCCACTTTTAGAGCGCCTGGTTACACTCAAGACAGTGTGTCCCCGCGCTTAGAAATGCTACTGCTCCCCGAAAAGACCGAGGTCCGGGACTAGCCTGGATCCTAGGGTACAAAGATGCTTTTATTTGCGCGGGAAAAGATGAGTTTTTAATTTCAGTCTGAATCTCGTTTCGGTGGGCTCCATGCGTAGGTCAAGAGGAAGATTGTTCCAGTGTTTACTAACTAAAAACCGAAAGGAGCCACCTCCCATCCTGGTCTTGCGAACGCGAGGAAGTTGGAACAACATCACTCCGGCAGATCTTAGATTTCGGGTAAGGTGATGGATAGTGAGAAGATCTCGCAGGTAACCTGGGCCTTTACCCTGGGCAATGCGATGGGCGAAACAGAGTGCTTTAAACTTAATGCGCTCCTCAATAGGGAGCCAGTGAAGTTTAAATAATGCTGTCTTTCCTGATGCTCTACGCGGAAGGTTGAGCACCAGGTGGGCGGCAGCATTTTGGACGCACTGCAGTTGGTGTATGCCTTTTGTGCTTAGGCCTAGGAGTAGAGCATTGCCGTAGTCCAGATGTGGTGTGACTAGGGCGTGAATACGTGTTTTCCTGGCACTAATGGGGAGCAGGTTGAGAACTTTTTGGAGTGTTTTCAGTATTCCAAAACATTTTCCCGTGATTTTACTGATCTGTTGCTTAAAAGAAAGCTCCGCGTCCAGCATGATTCCTAGATTTCTGACAGATTCCGCCGGAAGGGGGATCGCCCCTAATTCTGTTGGCCACCAAGCCTACGACCAGCCAGAGGGACATTTACCAACCACCAGCAATTCTGTTTTGTCGCCATTAAGGCGCAGGCAGTTGTTGTTCATCCACCCTGCCACAGAAAGCATGCCGTTGGAAAAGTTAGTGGCGTCCTCTGCCTGATTGTTGGTGAGTCTAATTATTAGTTGGCTATCGCCAGCGTATGTGACGATATACACTCCAAAAGATTACACAATATGAGCTAGGGGCTCCATATAAAGATTGAACAACGTAGGGCTCAAACTTGAGCCCTGTGGAACCCCATGTCTCAGCTTGCGAAGAGAGGATTTGTGAGGAGGACAGTGCACCTGAAAACTCCTGTTTTCTAGAAAGGATTTTATCCATTCCAATGCTGATCCTTCTACTCCCATGTCTGGGAGGCGAGACAGCAGCGTCGAGTGCAGCACGGTGTCAAAAGCTGCACTAAGATCTAATAAAACCAACGCTGCTGTCTGCCCCTCGTCTACTAGTTGTCTCAGACATTCTGTGCGAGAAGAGAACCGCCGAGAAGGGAGTTCTCTTCAACAAATTTCATGAGTTGGCTGTTCACTACCTTCTCCACAACTTTCCCACAGAAAGAGAGGAGGGAGATAGGGTGGAGATTTTGTAGCTGGGAGATATGTATGGTGGCTTTTTTTTTCAGGGGAATGACCTGTGCCGTTTTCCATACGTCAGGCACATGGCACTCCTGAAAAGATAAGGTGATCAGGTGTTCAATCTGATCAATCATACATTCTAGGACTCCCTTACAGCGATTGGGAGTCACCTGATAGCTAGAGTTTCTTTGCTAAGTATCAAGGGTGGAAGTGTAAATGGCTTTATGGGTGATGCAGGCAGTCTTGAATATATTCCTGGCTTTTACAGGGAGCCAGCAGAGAGCAAGCAGATTAGGTTTGATATGGTCATTTATTTTGGGCCCGCAGAAACTATGCTCTGCTGAGTGGAGAATGGAATTTAAAGGATATAGGTAGGTCTTGGGGAGGCCAGCAAGGTGAGAATTGCAGTATTCTGGTCTGGAGAGTACCAAAGATTGGACAAGAGTTTTCAGGTCTTGCTCAGGAATTTAGCGGTGGACCCCCAGAGGCTGCGCAGTTGGCGCGTGCATTCTTGGCCATGGTGCTGAGATGGGATTGGAGGTTAAGTCTTTGTCCAGGATGACCCCTAGAGATTTCACACTGTCAACAATGGTAGGCCTATTGTTAAGAATGTATAGATTATCCATCTATGATTGAACAGGAGGTGGAGAGTTTGAGCTCGAGACAAGAAGGAATTCAGTTTTAAGGAATTACGTTTTTAGGTGATGAGACATCATCCGTTCTTTGATGGAGTTGAGGGTGGTGGTGAGAAGTGAGATATCATCAGCATAGAGGTGATAAAGGATCCCAGACTCATGTTATTGGGCTCCTAGCAGTTTAAGGTAAAGATTAAATAGGGTCAGAGCAAGGATAGAAACTTGAGGAACACCTTGATCAACAGCCTTTGGAGTTGAGAGACAGTTTTCAATTTTCATTATCTGAGACCTCTCGTGAGGTAAGATCAAAATCATCTCAGTACCATGACTTCAATTCCCATTCTTTGTTTTAGTATACTAAGACGTTTGTGATGGTTTATGATATCAAAGGCTTCAGAAAGGTCAAGAAGAATAAGGAGGCAGGAGATGCCCAAATCAAGGTCTCAAAGGATATTATCAATAACCTGTAACAGTGCCGTTTTGGTGCTGCAGCCTTGACTGAAGACAGATTGAAATTTGTCTAGAAGATTGTTGTCCTTGATGTGTTGGGTGAGATGTTCGGCTGCTTATCTTTCTGTGATTTTGGTGAGGTGAGGGAGGTTGGTGATAGGGCAGAAGTTGTGTAAGGTCATTCACATTAGTGGAGGGATTTTTTCAGTAATGAGGTCACCTGTCCAGTTTTGAGGGCATCAAAAAAGAGTTATTTGCTGAGAAATAGGTTGACCAGATTTGTATAGTAGGAGAGCTTGTGGGTGTTGAGTAAGGGTGGGCGGCCAGCTACGCTCCGTGCACGGAGTGCATGGAGTGCCGTCCCCTACGCATTTTGCGTAGCCGGCGTAGCCAGGCGGCACTACGCGCGCTCCGCAGACGGTGCGTAGCCGCCCGCCACCCGCCTCCCTCCCGCCCTCCCTAAATACATAAATAAATGAATAAAAAGCTTTTAAAAACACTTACCTTGTCTGCCGCGTCCCCGGGGCTCCCTCTCGCCGCCCTGCGATGCGCGCCGCCATTTCGGATCCTAATGCGCATGCGCGGGCGGCCGCGCATGCGCATTTCTCGTGAGGAATGCGCATGCGCGGCCGCCCGCGCATGCGCATTAGGATCCGATTCGGTGGCGGCGCGAATCGCGGGACGGCGAGAGGGAGCCCCGGGGACGCGGCAGACAAGGTAAGTGTTTTTAAAAGCTTTTTATTCATTTATTTATGTATTTAGTGAGGGCGGGAGGGAGGCGGGCGGCGCGGAGTGGGGCTACGCGGAGTGCGTGGGTGGGCGTAGTTGTGCGCCCACTTCACGTAGCTCCGCGGAGCCCCACTCCGCCCACTACGCCCAGGGTTAGTGTTGAGGTCTATTGCAAGGTCTATTGCAATGTCACTTGGTATAGAGAGTGGTTTGAAGGTTTGGTTTTTAAGATGTTCTAGAGGAGGTAATCCTCAGCGATGAAGTCAAAACTGTGACAGGAGTGTTTGTATTTGCATACCTCATGTGGCACTGGATGTGCATCGTGATCAAGGAGTGATTTAACTTTTACATTGAAGAATTGTACAGATTCTTCTGCTCTCATGGGAGGGTTGTCAAATGTTATGGTTGAAGATGAGGTGGGGATTGCTGGTGGTTTTGATTAGGTCAAAGAGTTTCTTTGGTCTGTTCTTGGCAGAGTCATGAAGGGTTCTAAAGTGATTAGATTGTTTAATAATGATATGTTTTTGTTAATGTGATATTGCGTGTCGGAGGTCTGCAAGGTTATTGACAGAGGGTGACTGTCTCCATTTCTTATTCAGGATTCTTAGATATTTCCTTTCATCATAGAGGGACTTGTTGTACCATGAGGCAGAGGGTGTGGCCCTTTTCCTCTTGATTTGTAGTGAAGCTACATTCTCTATCAACACATATAATCTAGTGAAACAGTGAGTAGTCCAGTCATTGATGTCAGAGGTGGGGCGAATTGGACAAGTAGATGCTGTTCAGTAAGCCTCGCAGGGGTACTAACAGACAGAAGCTGTGAATCCTGATGGGATGAAGGGGAAGCGACAGGAGAGGGGTGGGCTTGCAAAAACACAACTACCAAGAGAGCTGCACAGTGACATAAAAGGTCGACAATGACATACAAGAACGTTATAGTGACAAGAAACAGGGCCAGTTTGGGATATCTGCGCGATGACATAGGGACAAGGAAGGTGTGCTATGGCTCATGACAAGGCTTTGATCAGAGCGTGGGTTGTGACTAGAGAGGGGTTCATGAATGTCATGAATAAGAGCAGCAGGGACATTAAGAAGAGATGAAGGGAAGGGCTATGTCCTATATCCGCATTGCCCGAGTACATTCTCCACTGGGTCTGTGTTTTAAAGCACTTTCGTCATCCCATCACCATCCATGCTCCCCTCTCTCCAAAACTTGAGGGGAGCCTAACACAAAAATAGTTCATGTTGATGGGGCTCAGCCTTACAATGTTTGAAGACTACTGCTATAGACTAAGCTGCCCCATAAGACATGTTTCAATAGAATTGTACCTTGACATTGCATATGAGCTGTTGTAACATTTAGCGTTGAAGCGCTTCCCCATTCTCGTTCTTTAGTAAAACTATTCTAACGTTTTTATTTATAAATGAAGACATTTTCTTTTCTAAATACACACATGTGGCTGGTCATTGATATGTTTCTGAAATCATCATTCATGACAGAACCTGCATTACAGGTCAGACTATCTTTAGACGGAAATATCTCCTGACAGACACATTTTGTCTTAAATATAATTTACGAAAATATCGTCTATTTCGGGGTAGATGCTCTATTATCATATTCTGGGACCACAGTTGTGACTAATGTCAGGTACCTCTGATGCTTAGTATCGATTTACATTTCTTTTCTTTGCTTTAACAGCATTTAAAATTAGATTTTGGGTGAAAAATGCCAGCCAAGGCGCCATCTTTGCATTTGTTGCAGTGCATGAGCACAGATCTTGCCACAACAAATTTTAATGGAAAAAGTATAACTTCACAGTTCATGAAGAAAACATTTGCGAGATTACACTTTGCACAGCCATCGTTCCTAATCTTTTTCTCAAATAATTGCCATTTTGAACGACCGCCTTTTAAGGCACTTCATCATCCAATCATCACAGTTCAACAGAAGTTCAAAGAAAGTAACTTTAGCACAAAATAATGATCTTCCGAAAAGCACATTAAACTGATTATAGTCGTGCATTCATGCACATCAGCAATAAGGAAGGACCTTTTTTTTTAGAGTGGTGAAGATGTTAAACTTTTGTAATCACCAATTAGCTGAAACAGCCATGTAATAAAGAAAGTACTGCAATAAATTATATATGAAAATGACCTGAGAAAATATTATTACCATAGCAAAAGACATAAATCTGTTTTATCAAGAGGTGAAGTTTTAATAAATAAAGACTTATTGCTTTTAAGGAAGTCATGCAAGTGAATTGTGTACTATTTCAGGCTATTAAGTTCAATGGCTTCAAACTAAGGTTTAGTCAATTTTTTCCATGGCAGACTATTTTTGTTCTGTATTTTATTCATTCTTCCCATTAAGATAATGTTGTATATATTTTGAATCAGAACATTTTTATGAGAGAAATTGATAGTAATAAATCAGTGAACAAGGTAATGCCTCGTAAAATGTCTGATATTCAAGTCCATCTGATTAAATAACATACAATTCCTGCTCATCAGGCCTGATTATTAGTAAAGGTGCTATTTATCGCACCTGGAAGATATTGATACCATGACATTATTTATTTATCAGGGGGCATATTCTCAAGGAGTTATCGCTGAGTTAACGGCACTTTATCGCTGCCAAAGTCGCAATAAATTATCACCCCATTCACAAGCAGGTGCTAACAGCCGACATCACCAGTTTACCCGAGATAGCAGCCGCAAAAACCATCGCCAAAGACGACTTCGCCAACTATCGCTAATGAGATGTAGAGTAGGTGGTCCCATGCCAAAAGCCGCGACAACACCACTCCACAACATTCTCAACGACCAACCAGATCAGCGTAAAGACCACAACACATGCGATAAGGCGCGCTAGCAGCAGGAAAGTACCACCTGCTTTGACCTGGTGCAAAGTCGGACGACAGCCTGCACCACAAAAGGGAGTCCAGCCCAGAGCCACACCTGGGACAACAGATGCAATGGAGCCACTGATCATGCGGGCCGGACACCCAAGAGAGCGAGAACACCCACCCCCCTCGGGCCACCCCGGGCACACCCCACCTCCCCCGGACCAAGACACTGCACATCAACGGCCCAAAAACATGAAAAAAAGCACCCGCCTGATGTTGCACAGTTGCAGCAATCAACATGCATGTGAGTACAGAAATCCTGATTCATTCATGCACCATTGAAAGACCAAACAAAATGTCACATACTAATTAGTCTCCAAACAACTATTTTGAAGAGTCATGTCGGGGCATCCCTGGACAATCTGTGAGTCACAACCTGCAAGACAATATCCAAGATAAGAAGGTGTGTCAGGCACTCATCAAAGGACAGGGAGAGAGAGAAAGAGAGAGAAGGAAAGAGAGAAAAAGAGAGATACTGACAAGGAGCGTAATGCCAATCGGGCCCTTGGCTCATGCAAACATGCCAACAGCTGCGTGTGTCTCGAAATTCATGCACCCCAAATCACAGGCCTTGCATCAAAGTCATCATGAAGGCCACATCACAATTCAGGAATGCAAGCAGTAGTCAGACCAAAATTAGGTATGAAAGCTCCTTTGTCTCAACAGACAAGGTGTATGGCCAACTAACCCTCCGGCCTTGGTCCTGAATGCAGCTGGCACACCCTGCGTGAGATACCAAACCAGTCTCTGGCGTCTCCCACAGCACGAACTGCGCTAATGAAAAACCAACGTGCCCACACACATTTATCTCTGCACGACCTACACCTGCAAGGGATTCCCTTGACAAATTGGTCAAAAACTGCCCATATGTCCAAACGTTGCACCCTCAAACAACTGATTGCCCTGAGCTGTGGCATATCGTCCACAGAACTGGCACCGGTCTGAGGAGTGCTGGTGCGTCGAGACCATGAAACGCAATGCAGGTATTCTCGGTCACATGCACAACCCCTGTCACGTGGAACTATACCAAGCACGAATGCTCCATCTGTTAAGATCACTGCCAATGGCAGTGTTGCGAATCAGTTACAGTGTGAGTTTCCATCTTGCCATGTCACCTGCGTCGAGCCATGGTTCCACTGTCAATCATGCATATTCGAGTGCCCCATGGAGGTCTGCCTATCCAACGCAACAGTAGCAGAATTGGATGATGACCTGCCAGAGCACCCCCTGCTGGCCCACGAACAGGAGTGTCACTGGGATAACCGAGCATGGGATGCACTGACCTTTGGCGTATGTACTGGCAGTTGTATGCAGTGACCACATCAAGGTGCTACCCTATTAGGCTGTGTTGCGGATTGGGGAAATGGCGTGGACTGAGCACATCTGCCCGGACCAGTTAATGGATTGGGTCACCCTGTTATTCCTTGAACCCGACAACGACGTACTATTGGGACACATTGCCCATGAAGCTGCGCTGGCATTCATGGACGAGTAACTACGTACCTGCAGCCACATCGGATTCTCACCCACAGCACAGGTCTCAACATCTTGTTGCATCATGTGGAATACTCACATATCCCACCCCAACAGTTCACATGTCTACCTTCATCTGGACTCTGAATGCATGTGTGTTGAACTACGCGTGTGTACACACACCTGTGCAAGGTGATGCACATCCATGGTCGGAGCAGCACAACGTTGTTTGACAATGTTCCCTATTCGAACATACTCCTGGAGGGAAAGTACACACATGGCAATGTAGCACGACATGTGACTTTTCACCTGATCACTGTCAGTAGAGCAGACAGTCGGGGCAGTCTGGTGGCACAGCACTATGCAGACCCCATGGTCTGAGTTGTGTCTCCTCACACGGGGCAATGGGCAGACACCAAACATCACCAGACTCGTCCAGCAAGGCAAGGTGGGCTGAGACCGTTGCCATCCATAATGATTTCATGTACATTTTTGCCTTCCCATGTCTTGCACCTCGACATGTTCCCATGCTGGGTGCAAGTGTCTCAAGCATGTCCCTGCATTTTGTGGCCGTTGCCTTGTCCATACTGACACACACATGCCCATAAAGTCTACGCAACTTCACTACTGTCCATCTGTGATGAGTGTTGATTGGATTTAAAAATCTTGTGCCACAATGAGGATCATCCCTACACAGGAAGGGAATGAGTGACACATGTACAATGGGGGTGGGTCCCTTTTGACTGCTCCACCTCTATGAGCCAAACACGGTGTGTGGGATAGTTGCTGGCAGGCCTGTGCACTTATGTGTCTCCAGCAATGTGATTATGGTGTCCAAACTCTGACCATGTGGAGGAATGCTATGAATCTAAACAGAATGTGTCAACACAGATGTGTGTGATTAGGTATGTGAAGTTAACTTCTGTTGTCACATGTGATGTAGGACACCACTTCTGGCCTGCTAATGATTTGGTAATTCCTACATGCAGCCCAATTCAATACATGGATGTGTGCCTATGTTGGTGGGTTGCGAGATTGTAGTTCATGTGCAATGAGGCACAGCTAGTACTCACCTTCACAGTCATCCAACTGCCCATGGAGCTCAGGGTTCAACATGCGCATTGATTTAATTTACCAAGGTGTACCTTCTTGTGCAATCAATGTCCTTACATCCATCCATACTTTCATACTTGAGCGAACATAGTCATAATACATCTGTGTGATTTTGAATGTTTTATTCACATTCTGGTGAAATCCGAAGCTGGAGCTGTACATGGCCATGCCTAGCCCACATTACATCGGAGCCCAGTGTTGGGCCAACCTGAGTCCTTTGGGGATTGAAAAGTGACTTGGGAGAGGGAGAGTGCAGTCTGCAGCAGGATTGCTGTGTAATTGTCAACCAGTGAAGATATGGCTGTCCATGTCAGGGTCCAGGTGTATGTCGTAGTGCTCCGGGGGTCAGTGGAAGGTGTTGTCTCAGGGCGTGATGCATAGGGCAGAACCAGGCAGGGACAGGTGATATGGTGGTGATGGATGCTACTACCTCCTTTCTCACATAGTGATTACCATCCACAACTTAGTCCTCTGATACATCCTCTGTTTCTGGTGTGTGTGGTGTGGTAATGGCTGCATCACTGTATGCCACAGACACATCAGGGTGCGATGTTGGTAGGACTGCATCACTCTGCGCCACTGACACATCAGGGAGCGGCTCAAAGGCAGCAATGGCAGGATTATGAACTGCAAGGCATGGAAGATCCCAGCTACATCTCGCTGGTGTTCAGCCATCGCAGCCAAACTTCCAGCCTGCATCTGCTCCATGGTCCCAATTGTCCTGCGCATCTGTGCCAACTCTGTGCCGTCATCGCTGATGCCTATCTGACTAGACAGTTCTTGTATCCGAGAGATGGCCCCAGCTACATCGGCCAAGGATTGTTGTGGAGCATGGTGCGGACAGTGTGTGTCCGTTAGGGACTGTATGTGGTCCCTGATGGGACTCAGACACCCACGTATGGCATTGAGTTTGGCTGCCACATGCTTGAAACCCACCCAGAGCTGATAAGCCAACTCCACCACGCAACCGAATATACAGCGTTGGAATCCCATGTGTTGTTCGTGGGGTTCCTGGGAGACAGCTGTAGTGGTTTGTGATTCCTCCTGGTTGGTCTGTGCAGATGGTAGGGTCACCTCAAGGCAGCTGGGCTGCCCTACTTCGGGGGTGTGGAGGCTGTCTATTAACTGTTGGAGGGTGCCTGTACATATGTGCAGGTTGTCCTCTTCATCATCACTGATGGGATTTGTGGTCTGCACAGCAGTATATGTTGTTTCTCCCCCTGCAATGCTAAGGGGAGATGGAGGTTAACAGAGGTTCCCATGTATGTTGCCGCTTTGCAGATGTTTACATATAGACTGCATGACAATGCACATTGTATCTGTTTTGGTGGATCTGGCTATTTGATGGCAGACACTGGGACTTTTGAGTACCTGACGGATGTGTTGTAGTACATTGTCATCATACAGTATCAGGCAATGCCAGATGTGAGTGTCCAGTTACTACACACAAGCGGAACCTGTTGTGTCCTCTGTCCTGTGGTGTAGGTGTTGCACTTTGTCCCACATTGCCGTCATTGGTGATGTACTGTGGTTACTATGTGTGTGTGCTGCATTGTGGCAGAGTTGCCCGTGCAGCTCTGATTTCGTGGACCCTTGTCCCTTTGAGGTGGTGTGCCTTTGAAATGTGTGCTTTTTGTGGGCTGATATATTTGCGACTTGGGTCATTTCTGCTGTGTGTATTAGAAAGTATGGGTTGTGGGTGCATGTAGACATGTCAGAGTGTGACCTGCTCCTTTATGGATATGATCCACACTGGGCCACCTTCATGTCGATTTGTGCATCATGTCATGTATTTTGGCTGCTGCCATGCTATCAGTCATGCTGTGTCACTTGCTTAGTCAATGTGGCTCACACAGCTGCTGCTTTTCCGGATTAATCACATGTGCATGGATTGGTGGTGCCTGTTAATCAGAGGGAGCTCAATTGTGCACATGGTGGACGGGGGCCTACTTGGTGTTTGTATGTGTGCTGCAGTGTGTCAAGGGTATCAGGGACATGATCCACAGTCATTGTGCATGTGCAGTGTGCTACATATCATTGGGCATGTGTTCTATTGTGCCCATCTCTACCGTCCCCCCAGTCCCTGGTCATTACTCACCCTGTTGCTGTTGGGTCAGGTCATATCGTGCTGTGGCCAGGCCCCCGTCTCCTCTCACCATCTCCACACTGGTGAATGTGGCCACCATTTCCTCCAGCTCATCCACCTCCTCCTGTGGCGCAGGATTCCCACCTCCAGTCGCCGTTGCTGCCTTTTGGTCTGGCTTTGCACATCATGCCAGCGCCTCTTCACCTCCTCCATTGACCTCCACGACACTCCGACTGCATTGACGTTGTTGACAATGGTCTGCCATATTTCCGTTTGGGTTGCCGGTGCTACAGTGGTGGTGACGGACATTTGTTGGTAGTGTTCTATCACCTTCGTGACGATGATCCGGTCTTCCAGTGGATTGAACCCCGTCTTCCTCTTCTTCTTGCCCTTCCCGAACATGGGGTTCCATGCTGGTCCTCCGTGGTGCTTTTGCGGTTCGGCTTGTCCTCTGCACTTGGTCCAGGTTCATCCATGGTGCTACACAGTTTGAATAGGTTTTGGTGCGGTTTTTTGATTTTCCTTTCATAGTGCATTTTCACACATGATGCGTGGGAATTGTAGGGCTGTCACTGGTTTTCAGTGAATTTTGTATCGCGCTATGGGGCATCACAAACTTTTTTACGTTCGTGTTTCGCATTTTTTGTTGGTTGTGCAGTCATTTGGTGCGTTATCATGCTACTATCGCATGGTGTCGCCAGGTTGGGAATTGGACATTACGACGGTGTTATTTTCTCGCGGTAGACTGCGATATGCAAAGTTGCGTTAAGCTAAATTTGCAAAGGTTATCACACGTTCTTTAGAATATGCCCCCAGGTGGAATAAATAGCACCTATTAGGAGTTGGCCTGATTCTGTTTCAGATTATTGTTTGTGGTCACAAAAGCTATAAATATTTTTCACAGGGATGAAAGATGAATTAACCAATTGGAAATCTATGAGCCAATATGTTATTATCTTTCTTGTCTTCAGGTCTGTCCCACATTCTGGCAAAAGAATTCAACAACCAGTAAACATCCACCTCTTCGTGCCTATCTGTGATAACCAAGATTTTACCTCAGGTTGAGGCAGAGTAGATATTAGGGAATGTCTGGATCGACAGTTGGAGATTCTTTTTCAACACAGATAGCGTCAAAGCTTTTGATGCCTTCAGGAAAGAATTTGGTCTAACAGAGCTCAAGAGATACAGACTGATGGCAATGGCATTTGAGCTGCACTGTGGATGATTTGAGCTCTTTTAGATAGAGGAGAAGGGTAACAGGGAAACAACTGTGGCAGCCTTGGAGGATTGGTCTGTGAAAAGTGTATTGGCTCAGTGATGCGGGCTTCTGACTATAGGCAGCAGGTTGTTCTTTTTTGTTGAGCTGCTATTGGAGTTAATTATATTATTCCTCTGATTTTTAGGGTTGCAGAAGATTTATCCTGCATTTGTTACGAACTGTTGTTTAAATTCAGACTGCTCCTTACATGAGTTGTCCATAATTTCCCACTATATTGTTGGCTGGTGAGTTCGCTATATGCGAATATAATGTTTTTAAACTTTTGGTGTATTTTTAGGTTTGGAGCTCATTGTGTGTTTCTCTTGACAATTAGGAACATTGATTGATTTGTATTCCTGCTGTGTTGTCTTTGCGTGGGCGTTACTTAGTTACGTTAAAGGTCTTGATTGATTTCCGATTTTGAGTGTGTATGTAGGCATTCACTTGTAATATATGACTTGTGTGGCCTGACTTCACGATGGATTAGAGCACAGTTTATTGCCAGCACTGGATCTAAAATTCTTTTTTTTTTTTTTAATGGGGCTCATTTAGTGATTTATATTTTTGTGATATTTAACCATATGGTCTCTTCACTATGCTTGGCTATGCTAATGCACTGGATTGGACTTTTTCTTTCTTATTTATGGGAATCTAAAATCACTTCTTCTTTTCCTGCACTTACTGAGTTTCAATTGAATGACTCAAACCTTTTTGGCCTTGTGCAATGCGTATATCAATTAATTATTGAGTTAATAATTTTTATGATCATGATACCCTAATATATCCCTTTTAAGAAATTACCTATTGGATTCTCTGATATTTGTCTTGTCTGTCCTGATGATGACCATACTAATTATGTTGATTGAAACGTCGTTGTCGCTCATCTTTGGCATACATTGAAGAGAAAGCACCAATTGCCATTTTTGCTTTTGAAATCTTTTGCTTCAGCTCTATGTATTTATTTTGCCTCTGCCATTGGTTTATTATTTACACTGTCAATTATCTTTCCTGTAAAGTTGATTGTGTAACTGTATGAGCACCAGTTAGTCTATTGTCTTATTGCTTCATTGTTACTTTATATTATTGTTTTGGTAAATAAGTCTTTTTGCAATATATATCTTTTATTGGTTCATGGGTATCATTTTCATGTATTTGGTTTTTACTTAAATGTTTTTTTGTGTAATTTTGTCCTTGAAGCATTGTTATTATTACAGGTTTTACCCCACCTGGCACTGCCATCTCAAATTAGGCTCTGGTCATTTCATGTTATTCTGCCTCATGTCATGTTATGTAATCTTCCCAAACTGAGATGATGAGAAATTTGCAAAACTGGGACAGAGACTCAACATTGATCAGTCATCTTGCATTCTAAACATTTGGGGAAGATGAAAAATAATTAAGAGTGAGTGCAGTTTGACAGTGTTTATCTTTGACATTTTGAGGAAAATAATATAAATTTTTACCTAAGATGTATTGGTATCCTCAACAAGGAGCACAAGTGGGTACTCTTTATCTGATTTGGGAATAACATTATAAAAACCTTGGATTTGTAAAGCGCACAGCTACCTCCGAAGTGGTTTCCTGGCACTGGGGGCCCTCAGGAAGATTAAGCGACCTATAGCCCAGAGTCACATGGTACTTGGCTGATCTGCTGCCGGCGATCGAACCGTGAACCCCGTGGTCCAGAATCAGGCACCCTGGCCGCTGCGCCACACCTCTTCCACAGCATTGTTACCCGGGTTACCCAGGTTAGCTCTCTATGATATTTTGTACATAAGAGCTGATAGTGAAGTTATAAAGATTTTTTCCTCAGTCCATGATGCTGGTAATATTAGAAATGCTGCACCAATATTGTCATTCACAACAGTACCGACAGCTGATACAAACCCAGCAATAATACACATCGTATTGCTCATACGGTAAATCTGTTGAGTGGTGGTTAATTTAATAGAACATTTTTATTGAGCATACAATGTCCTTTTCAAATGGTTAGCTAGGGGAGAGGAAGTGGCGACTTTGGATTTGGGGAACCTGGTTTGAGTTTCAGCATCGACTCAACATCCTGTGATTCTCCCCGTGCTTACCAAAAATGAATGTAGCCTTGCGAAGCGTAACTGGTGCTCATGTGCTTTGGGTCAAGTTTGCCCTATATGAAACTGCTAAAAAATTACACTTAAAGTAGGATATTTTAAACACAGTGGATACAATTAAATAAAATGGAGTGCCACTTTATATGCCAGAAATGCAGGAAAAACAAAACTATTAACAAAATAAAATTGTAAAGAAATTATGGGGCACTTCAGCTCGTGCCCCCTATACATGGCATCCAGTTGGTGGCGAGTCTGGCTCAGGATGAGGGCCAGTGACTCGTAAGGGGAGAATTTGACCAAATAAACTCTGTAGTTTCAGTTTCTAGACAATTTAGCATTTCTCCTGAAAACCACACTCTAGACCACTCCATTAGCAAATAAAATTACGTGCAAAGTAATGGAAGCTCAGAAGTGTATGTCCCGACGATAGGTAGTCGCCGTCTCTCCAGACACTAGCTTTCGATTTAGTGGATTCAGTGGTTATGTGAGGCAGAAACACAAATTACCTTCCATGGAAGTGTTCCTACTACTGGACTGGCAGCACTTTCTCTAAGCCACTGCTTGTGTATCAGTCTGCAACCACCTACATCTCACACTAAGGTGAGCAGAACAGAATGATATGGCAGAGGGGTAGTGGTGAGGTCATAGGTGGTGCATCCCTGACGCACAAGCAAGAGCAGAGTTAGAGGCCATGCAGACTGCTTGTGGCAAGAAAAGATGCAAACTCTCCAGAGTAGGGGTGGGCGGCGGGGAAAATCTACCATGCAGTGAAATCAGAATTTTTTGCCAAATTCCACACTCCCAGCAGAGCACAGAGTAGGCAAAATCCAGAAACTCTGCTGGTGGAGCTTTCCTGGGCAGAATTCCAATGTACCTGGTGATAGCACTGTGAGTTTTCACAAAGAGCATGACTGCACACAAAGTTGCAGGGGCTACCACGTGAGTGTGTGCTTCTTGCAATCAAAGGATGGATTTTGGCTTCAGGGAATTAGCAGCAGATACTCCAACAATAAAGTTTTGCATAAACCATGACAAACGTATGCTGTGGTATTGGGTATTTGGCAAGGTCAAGTAATACTATGTCTTTCTTAGTCTTTTTTAGTGTCTTTGGAGAATCTGAAAGTGTTGTAGAAGGAAGGTTTTAGCCAGTCAGCAGAGCTGGAATTTCGAAGGATGACTGCGGCCCAGGCCCTAATTTGAGTTATGGAGGACAGCTCTGAGGAAGGGTCAGGTACTGAAATAACATCTGAAGGAGAGGGAAATGGAGCAAAATCTGGAAGTCATTTTTCATTCAGCAGAGTTCCATCTGATGACTTGTCTTCCAGTGGTCTGAGGATCATGGCAGTCATGATGTCCATTCACAAGCACAGTGTGCCTAGTGGAGCGACCACAGTAGGGTAGACCAACACAGAAAGCAGGCATGTGTGGCAGCAATCACAGACTGAGTGCTCTCTGAGCATCTCCTCAGTTTAGTGCACACTGTATGTAAAGTTGATACAGCAATTTGCTTACCGATTGACCACGTCCATCTATTTTTGGATGGCGACTTCCTTGAGTAAATTGTGCAGCAAATATATTTGTGTCAAGTATAATTTCTGAGGGAGCATGGAGGCACTCTTGTGCCTTATTCTAAGGGCACTCTGGTAAACTCCTACTTTACTTGAGGAGTTGAGGCTTTTATGGGCTTTACACTCAAAATGTTTTTTGTGCACAAATGAAACTTGCAGTCCTACTTTTGTACATGCACTGTTTGGGTAGCACCCATCTTTGCACTGTGCATGGGCAGGGACTGTTTTTAGCCATTGCAGCATATGCTACATTTAAATGATAAATCTTCTGCATTGCCTGGGATCATTCAGATCATGACTGGCTGTTTTAAAGTTGGCGTGTCGGGGAACAGTTGTCTGCCAGGTTTACTCCTGGACAGAATACAGCCATTGATGAGTCCTAGATCCCATACAAAGAGCTGCAGCTGTTCAGTCAGTATATCCCAAGCAAAAGAGTATGTTATGATAGGAAAGGACTCCACTCTAAACCCTGTAGGTTCCTCTCCCACACTAGGAGTCGCAGCAAATAATGTATGGGCGTTTGTACAGCCACTCCATCATAAATGTTATAACCTACATGTAGACAACTTCTATGCAGGAGAGGAGCTGTTCAGTGAGCTAAGTGCTACCCTGTCACAATTTCGGGTCTGTTGGCCAAATTTCACAAGTCCATTTGTATACTTTATTATGGCAAGAACATGGGCATAGTGGATAAGAATGATGAGGTTCTTTAGCCATATAACGCAAGTCATAAAACTTACACTTGGTATATGAAGCTGTTTACCCACCTGATTCAGATGGGAACATACAATGCATATGTTGCTTATTGTGGGACCACCACGGGAAGATTCATATCTTACCATGACTTTCAGTTGAATGTCATTGAAAGTCTTACTTCCTCAGAAGCAGCATCCTCCACTTCATATGCTTTTGAAGAGGTAGCATTGCTGCAAGATCAACACTTTGTGCAGTGCATTCCTGCAACAGCTAGAAAGACTTGACCATGTTGTTGTTGCAGAGTCTGTTCTCAGCCGGGAGAGAGGTAGGAGACTCTTTTTGAGTGCCCCCAGTGCCCATCTCAGCCTGCCCATGTTTTCCTACTCACTTTAAGTTGTAACATAGAAAATGTATAGTATTGGGAAAGTTATTGAAATGGTCTGCTGTAACACATATCATGGCTGTGCATACATAACTACCTACCATGGTACAGATGTCCAAATTGTTATCCTCTACTTGAGGAAATCATGGACTTACTAATAGCCTGCTTGGCACCTGTGTTATTGCCAGAAGGTGGTAGGTGGTCTGCTCCTTAAATGCCTAGTGCACATAACAGTGGATGGAACATAAGCTGCATTGTGCATTGTGACAGAGTACCCTGTGTGCCAAAAACATAAACTCTCCAGTAGTTTTGAAGTGTTCTTTGGGGAACTTAGGCCATCTTCCCCATCATCTTTGCCTTAGTTTCAAATGGAGATATGCTTACTCAGTTTGAGGAATGTGGGTCTAGACAGGCAGTCTCTGAATCACTCAACTTGCAACCACAAACAGGAAGGAGTTGGATTGAGCACAATGAATGTGGTAAAGGAGCATGAAAGATAGTTTTCTTGAGCTTCAGTTCGTTAGCAACGGAACGCATTAGTAATGGTTCAATTGACTTGTAGAGGATTAGTGAGGCTTTGAAGGGGACAGAGACATGAACAGGTGGCAACATTGTATGATAGGTAGGCCTGGGTGGTAAATTCTGTTCAGCTCGCAGAATTTGCGGTATTTGGGTAATTTCGCGTTACGCAGAGAACACGAAATTGCCCAAAATTCTGCGTTCCGCGGCTTCGCGAAATTTTTTGCTTGTTTGCGTTCTCAAAATGCGTGTTCACAAGATATTTCCCCCGAGCACGCAAACAGCAAATGCGAACAGGAAAAAAGCATCGCGAACGAGCAATTCTGCCTAATCGCGGCATTTCTGCGTGTTCGTGGAGATTTTTTTTACCGTTTCGTGGATATTTGCGTAACGGGATTACACAAATTCCACCCACCCCTAATAATAGGAATGCTTTCACAACTGTATAGTATAGGTAGAAGGCAGATACCCAAGTTAGTAGAGATGCACATGCCGTAACTTCATCTTCATCAAAGGACTCAACCATATAGGTGTTACACTCTCCCTGATACTCACATCTTTCCTCAACTGAGCAGATGACTCTAAACCATAAAGAACGCCTCAGCCAGTTACTCTCTCACCCCAAAACACTTAATTGAATTCCCATCCACCGCTTTATTCAAACTCCTGACACACATTCAAAGCCTTACACAACACAGGGCCAGTATACCTTAACACTACCTGGGATTTCAGAAACCTTCCAGGCACCTTTTCTCAGCTGGACTTGTACTTGCACACATTCCATACATACACAGCACCAACGCAGGCAGTAATACCCTCTACTACCTTACTCTGAAAGACTGGAATGATCCGCCCCTGCACATCTGTGCTGCCTCTCAAATGATTGTATTCCGCACAAAGATGAAAACTTAGCTTTTTCATTAAGTGAGTTCATGGATCATTCCTGCAACTCCTGAATCAGCGGCAGGATATCCTACCAGGCGATAGTGCACATTACACAAAATTATAACATTACTGAGAACTCCACGCCCACTGCACAAGAATGGCTAAAATGTTGTCCTACTTGTCATGTTCATCCTCCATCAGAATATAGTAGATATTCAGTGTGCTTTATGACAAGTGCATCACAGTCACAACACTGCACATATAGGTGGAATGGACATATTCCATGTTCTCACTGACTACCCTGCATATCAAAAACTAATGCTCTTCATTGTTTAGGATGTGCTCTTAAAGGGAAATTAGGATGATCTTTTCTTGCATTAGTATCATATACGCTGCTTGAATGGCAGTTTTGGATGCTCATTGCAAGAACTCCCCCTGATTTTGGTTTCATCCGTTCCTGCTGTGGACACTAGGCCTAGGCACACGAGGGCAGCACTTTTATTGGCACAAGGGGTGTAATGAGTGTTATGACGTTCTTGGATTCCTGCTGATTTCTGATGTTTTCATCACAGAAATGGAAGGAAAATGTGTGATTTATGGTAAAGTTTGAGGTTTGTATGGTGTTGTTGGTGGAAAACCCCCATGAGATCCATAGACGGAACACTACCTTGGAATCCTTCTGGTGTTTATGTCTAAAAAATGTGTATGGTTTGTAGGTTTCCATGGGTGGTGGCTGAGCGTGGCCCTAAATACTGCAGCTTTCTTTTTCACTGATCTCTTCATGCAGTGCTTTAGTGCCATTTCGATCTCTTGGCCCATCCACATAAGTGAGGTACTGTTCTCATCGATTGGCATGTGAGAACTAAGGATGTTGGAAATGTGTGGCTCCTCGTATTCTTGAACGTTTTGTCAAAGAAATGCGAGGAAATGTCTCATTTTAGTCAAAGTTTAAGGTTTGCAAAGGCTTCTGGGTAAAATTACTTGGTAAAAGTCATACAAGTCATACACCTCTGGATCCCCATGGTTCTTCAGTTTTTAAAAATGTGTGCAATTGCTAGGTTTCCCTAGGTGCCGGCTGAGCTAAGGCCCAAAATCTACAGCTACCCACAACGGAAAAAAAAATTCAGTTTTCAGTAGACAATGTGATGTGTCTATGTTGTGTTTGGGGCATTGTCTTGTCATGAGCACTAGGCCTTTCCAAACAAGTGAGGTACCACTTTTATTGGGTGACATGTAGGAATGATGGGTGGTAGGAAATGTGTGGCTCCCGACGGATTCAGAAATTGTCAGTGGAGAAATGTGAAGAAAATGTGTGTGTTTTAGTCAAAGTTTGAGGCCTGCAAAGGTTTCTGGGTAAAATGACCTAGTTAGAGCCATGAATGTCAAGCACTCCTGGCCTCCCCATTTGTTAGGTTTTGAAATATGTGCAGGTTTTCTAGGTTTCCCATAGTTTCGACTGAGCTAGGGCCTAAAATCCACAGCTACCCACAACCTATACATTCCTGCAACCAGAAGAGTCTAGTTGATGTACACCAGGCACCTGAGTCTGAGGCTCCTAGAAAAAGTCTGGAGCTACTTTGAGGGGAGAGATAAGCTCTTTGTACGATTTAGAATTGGATTAGTTTTACGTGGCATTTCCTGAGACCTTCCATGAGTATGACAACACCTTTGCCTATTCCTTTATCGTATGAATACCCAACAAAATTTGCTTCCCGCATTTCATTCAGGGATTGCAGCGAGGTTTGCATTAGGTTGGTCAGGGCCCCAGCGTCCTAAATAATTAGCCTACGGCTGCTACCCAGGATGTGCACGACTTGTAGGAGCTGATGAGTGGCTGGCTTTGCATTCTGAATTGCACGTTGTCCTAAGGGCAAATTTCAGTCAGGTACACAGAAGAATTCCACCTTCATGGAGGTAATAGTGTTCTATCAAGGCTGAGAAGGAAAGGAGATGATCTTTCTGGAAAAGGAACCACAGAGTGATAAGCCTGGTCTGGCACCAAGTGTTGGCAATTTTTACTACCTTACCTAGGCAGGTAACCGCCACCCATAAAAGATGGGGAAACCCTGCCTGGGCTGGGTCCCCAGAACTGAAAGTGCCAATATCTAAGCCTGCAAAAGCTGAGGCCAGCCGTACACCTGTTTTTTCAAAGAAGTGGTCTGCCAATCAGTACGATAGCCTTTGTATATGGGCCGCAATGAAATAATATTGAAATGCAGAGGCACCAAAACCTCCTTGGTCCGAAGGAAGTTGCAATTTTGGAATTTGCGGGATTTGGGTAATTTTGCGTTCTGCAGAGAACACGAAATTGCCCAAAATTCTGCGCTCCAAGGCTTTGCGAAATGTTTTGCTTGTTTGCGTTCTCAAAATGCGTGTTCACGATATATTTCCCCCTGAGCACGCAAACAGCAAATGCGAACAGGAAAAAAGCATCGTGAACAAGCAATTCCGCATGTTCGCGGAATTTCTGCATGTTCGCAGAGATTTTTTTTACCGTTTCGCGGATATTTGTGTAACGCGATTACACAAATTCTGCCAACCCCTAAAATAGGAATGCTTTCACAACTGTATAGTATAGGTTGAAGGCAGATACTCAAGTAGTAGAGGTGCACATGCCGTAACTTCATCTTCATCAAAGGACTCAACCATATAGGTGTTACACTCTCCCTGATACTCACATCTTTCCTCAACTGAGCAGATGACTCTAAACCATAAAGAACGCCTCAGCCAGTTACTCTCTCTCCCCAAAATACTTCATTGACTTCCCATCCACAGCTTTATTCAAACTCCTGACACACATTCAAAGCCTTACACAAACAGGGCCAGTATACCTTAACACCACCTGGGATTTTAGAAACCTTCCAGGCACCTTTTCTCAGCTGGACTTGTACTTGCACACATTCCATACATACACAGCACCAACGCAGGCAGTAGTACCCTCTACTACCTTACTCTGAAAGACTGGAATGATCCGCCCCTGCACATCTGTGCTGAATCTCAAATGATTGTATTCTGCACAAAGATGAAAACTTAGCTTTTTGATTAAGTGAGTTCATGGATCATTCCTGCAACTCCTGAATCAGTGGCAGGATATCCTACCAGGTGATAGTGCACATTACACAAAATTATAACATTACCGAGAACTCCACACCCACTGCACATGTATGGCTAAAATGTTGTCCTACTTGTCATGTTCATCCTCCATCAGAATATAGTAGATATTCAGTGTGCTGTATGACAAGTGCATCATAGTCACAACACTGCACATAAAGGTGCAATGGACATATTCCATGTTCTCTCTGACTACCCTGCATATCAAAAACTAATGCTCTTCATTGTTTCGGATGTTCTCTTTAGGGAAATTAGGATGATATTTTCTTGCATTAGTGTCATATACGCTGCTTGAAGGGCAGTTTTGGATGCTCATTGCAAGAACTCCCACTGACTTTGGTTTCATCCGTTCCTGTTGCGGACACTAGGCCTAGGCACACAAGTGGGGCAGCACTTTTATTGGCACAAGTGGAGTAATGAGTGTTATGACGTTTTTGGATTCCTGCTGATTTCTGATGTTTTCATCACAGAAATGGAAATAAAATGTGTGATTTATGGTAAAGTTTGAGGTTTGTAGGGTGTTGTTGGTGGAAACCCCCCATGAGATCCATAGACGGAACACTACCTTGGAATCCTTCTGGTGTTTATGTCTAAAAAATGTCTATGGTTTGTAGGTTTCCATGGGTGGTGGCTGAGCATGGCCCGAAATACTGCAGCTTTCTTTTTCACTGATCTCTCCATGCAGTGCTTTAGAGCCATTTGTGTGACGATCTCTTGGCCCATCCACATAAGTGAGGTACTGTTCTCATCAATTGGCATGTGAGAACTAAGGGTGTTGGAAATGTGTGGCTCCTCGTATTCTTGAACGTTTTGTCAAAGAAATGCGAGGAAATGTCTCATTTTAGTCAAAGTTTAAGGTTTGCAAAGGCTTCTGGGTAAAATTACTTGGTGAAAGTCATACAAGTCATGCACCTCTGGACCCCAATGGTTCTTCAGTTTTCAAAAATGTGTGCAATTGCTAGGTATCCCTAAGTGCCGGCTGAGCTAGGACCCAAAATCTGCAGCTACTCACAAAGGAAAATCAGTTTTCAGTAGAAAATGTGATGTGTCTATGTTGTGTTTGGGGCATTGTCTTGTCATGAGCACTAGGCCTTTCCAAACAAGTGAGGTACCACTTTTATTGGGTGACATGTAGGAATGAAGAGTGGTAGGAAATGTGTGGCTCCCGACGGATTCAGAAATTTTTAGTGCAGAAATGTGAAGAAAATGTGTGTGTTTTAGTAAAAGTTTGAGGCTTGCAAAGGTTTCTTGGTAAAATGACCTAGTTAGAGCCATGAAAGTCAAGCACTCCTGGCCTCCCCTGTTTGTTAGGTTTTGAAATATGTGCAGGTTTTCTTGGTTTCCCATAGTGTCGGCTGAGCTAGGGCCTAAAATCCACAGCTACCCACAACCTATACATTCCTGCAACAAGAAGAGTCGAATTGATGTACACCAGGCACCTGAGTCGGAGGCTCCCAGAAAAAGTTGGAGCTACTTTGAGGGGAGAGATAAGCTCTTTGTACTATTTAAAATTGGATTCGTTTTAGATGGCATTTTTTGAGACCTTCCATGAGTATGCCAACATATTTGCCTATTCCTATTCGTATGAATACCCAACAAAATTTGCTTCCCGCATTTCATTCAGGGATTGCAGCGAGGTTTGCATTAGGTTGGTCAGGGCCCCAGCGTTCAACCTAATTAGCCTACGGCTGCAACCCAGGATGTGCAAGACTTGTAGGAGCTGATGAGTGGCTGGCTTTGCATTCTGAATTGCACGTTGTCCTAAGGGCAAATTTCAGTCAGGTATACAGAAGAATTCGACCTTCATGAGGTAATGGTGTTCTATCAAGGCTGAGAAGGAAAGGAGAAAATCTTTCTGGAAAAGGTACCACAGAGTGATAAGCCTGGTCTGGCACCAAGTGTTGGTAATTTTTACTATCTTACCTAGGCAGGTAACCGCCACCCATAAAAGATGGGGAAACCCTGCCTGGGCTGGGTCCCCAGAACTGAAAGTGTCAATATCCAAGCCTGCAAAAGCTGAGGCCAGCCGAACACGTGTTTTTTCAAAGATGTGATCTGCCAATCAGTACGATAGCCTTTGTAATTGGGCCGCAATGAAATAATATTGAAATGCAGAGGAACCAAAACCTCCTTGGTACGAAGGAAGTTGCAATTTTGGAAGTCTTACACGTATGCTAATTCAATCATATTTAAAGGGCGAGCACAAGCACTTTACTCGTAGTTAGCAGGTGTAAAGTTCTAAAGACAGCAAATCAGACACGTCAAATATTTGACAGGAGATCAAAGAAAAGATGTTTAATTTCCTACATGTTCCAAACATGGGCCTCCAAAACATTACTTGCCTATTACCTTCATGAAACACGTGATCGTTGATTGATACGTCATAACCTCTTTGTTTTGTTTTGGTTTTTCACTAAAGTGAATTTTGTCACAAATTGCACTTTTGATGTACACACGAGAGGCTGAGGCCCATTTCTGAGATAATATTTAGACATCCTTTGTACATGCAGGATGTCCTCATGCCATATATTGCAGTTGTTCTAACTGGGTACCCCAGATCACCAAAGGATAAGCGTGACAATAGACAGAACGTTTACAGGTTTGTATTAAGATATCAGACCATTATGAGCACTTTAGGAGAATGTATAGCGCCACGGTAGGCACCATCTCTCCTTTCATTCATATTTGTTTTGCATCTCAGTTTTCTTTGAGGCTCATCTTCTCCTTGCCCAAGAGAAAAAATCTTTTTTTTTATAAACTTGTTCTTTCTTCTAATATCTTTTTGTGGAACCCTTCTTGCCTTGTGGTATTGTACTGTAAGATTATGTTTTTACTATTTGTTCCGTTTTCTGTTATGCTTTAGCTGCTTTGTTATATCGATACAAGAAATGTCATTGTGTTAGGTTTAGCACTGTTCCAGATCTTCCAATATTTAAGAAACGGTTCAGCCCAGAACTGTGGCAGAGTCTTAATTTTATTTTAAATTTTCACTTGCAGTGCTTATTTTCAACGGGTAAGAGTCGTAATAAGGTATGTGATACGACTTTATATTCAGCCGGTCTTTTCTCGCTGTTTGTCTCTTCCTGTAGCCTAGTGAGGTAAACCGGAAAACATCTTTACAAACCTCATGTTTTCCAGTTATGCTCAAAATTATTTAATTATTTTTGCATCTGGGGCTTGCATGTTGAACATTGAGAAAACATTCCGCAGACAATGACCGTTATCACTGCAAAAATGTAACTATTACACTAACCTTTCAATATTTTCTACAAATGCTCTTGTAGCAGGATAATTCATCTCTAATGTGCGCTTAATTAAGTCTGATTCAATTTGTGTCCATAAATCGAATCTCAATTTGTATATTATCCATACAACAGGAATTGTTCCTAACTTTGGACTTATTTTTACTCAATAGAGGCTGCTACCAGACCCAGGGGATGGGGGCGGGGGCCGGGAGCAAAAAGGTAAAACATTTAACCTAACACGGCTGCCGCCCCTCCTTCCTCCTCCATCTCTCTGATATCTTCCTGCACTCCCCGCCAGCAGTAGAAGCACCCACCCTCCCAGCCTCCCCATAGCCAATCATAACTCTGCAATGCAGCATTGTGATTGCTCCGAACGCGGTAGATTGGTGCTCTGATGGGGACTGGGAGGGTTTGCATGTTCCTCACCAGGCTGTGTAATGCAACCTCATGGTGGACATGCAATGTGGGCAGGACTGCTTGAGGCAGCACGGGAGGGCCGGTAATGCAGTCTTGTGCACTTCAGGAGTGAAAACAACTCCTCTCCATACTGCATCAGCCCCGCCCGAGAGCCACTGAATTATATAGGAAAAATAAGAAAATAATAGTTATTATCATTTTATTTTTCCTTCTGTTCAGTGGGGCGACACTCCTCCACTTTAGCAGAGGAGCTGCCACTGTTTTACTGTACATTGCCATATACCGCAAGAATATCAGGGAGATTTAGATGGGAGTTCAAAAATGTAAATTTTGTGTAGGACATTTTTATTTATAACTGGAAGTCGTCTTTAGATATTCAGTATTTTATTGGGTATTATGTTGTATTTTATCCTCAAATATGTGTAATAAATGTACAGTGAACCAAAAAGCACGCCTGTTCCTCAGTGTATGGCACACAGAACGTTTTCCTATTAAAAATAAGTTCACATGATCAAATATTCAATGCTTTTAAACTGTGCAAAGGGCTTCCGGGAAACTAATAGTAAACGTCAGCTGCACAGGTACCACTGACGTGCTCCATGACTTGTGGTATGATCTCTTTATATTCTTATAGTTTTTTTTAACATGACCTATAAAAATTGCCAATTCAGTTGCCAACATATCTTGGAATATGGCCAAAACACTGGTTCATTACAGTCATAAAAAACATTAGTATTTCATGTATTAGCCTGCTTGCCTTCCTAAAAACGTGCAAATGTTAATAAGGTTAGATTACAACATTCCATATGTTGTATCCCTCATCTGACGGCCGGCACCTTCTCCGTGCTCAATGGAACATAACATTGTTCTAATTAAATTCAAGGCTCACATTATATTGAAGCAGTCTAGTCATAATAAAGTTTATGAAGCTGCAGTTTAGACCAAATTACCTGTACAATTGTTTAATTGGTCTACCCTGTCAATGTTTTCGAAAACTTTACTACACAATATATGATACTTTGATGAGCACGCTTTTGTAAATATTTCCATTTATAATCAGGCTCCACTTTTCCTTGACTACACTGTGTTAATTTGATCCCAAATTGTTTGGATTTATTTAACCGATTTTGCAAAGAAAGCCTGGCCAGTCTTTAGTTGAAGAAAAATGTAGGACTACCATCAATACAGAAGGGAAGTAGGAAAATGACTCTTCCTTGACACTGAAATTACATTAATGATATACAAAGATGTTATAAAGATATACAAAGATGTATTGAGGAGCTGTATTGCAGGCTAGCACGATAATGTGCGACGTTGTCGTGTTATACAAATCTTTGTGAAGTTAAATGAACACATTTTCAAATTTAACAAGGCTGTATTGTTTCACTTTGCCAAATTTTCATGAACATCGTGACGTTTGCAGCAATTTTATGTCACATACACCCTTATGTAATAAAAACGAAATTGTTGTTATAATATGCAGGAAACAATGTTCTGAAAAGATAAACTATTAGGTACATTTTCTTCATGCCTTCGTCATTCAGTGTTTAAACACTAAGCAAAAGGTGAACTTTCAGCAAAAATGATGTCACAACGGCCAGAAAAACACCATAAAAGGCGAAGGTAAACCAGAAACCTTCCCAGGCTACACCGAGCTACACCGAGCAGGGGCGTCGTGTACCTACGCTTTAACAGCTACAGAGAGGGTGGGCTTCTTTATGGGCCTCTTTTATCTACAATGTTAAAGATAAAAACTCACAATTAAGGCTTAACGTAAGAAACAAAGATGGATTGTTAGAAATGGAGAAGTAGAATTGACGTGTGGATGAATAAATGAGGGGGTGAAAAGATGGGTCAATGAAAACATGGATGGATGAGTGGGTGAAAGTGTGGGTGAGCTAAAGAATGGATAGATGAGTGAATGAAAGAATGAGTGGATGATTGGTTAATAGGATGGGTGGGTGAGAGGATGGATCATAGGCTGGGTGAATGTTGGCATGGATGAATTGGTGAGAAGATGGGTAGATGGGTGGATGGAAGAGTAATTGGAAATCTGAGATAATGGCTAGAAGAATAAAGTGATGGATGGATGGGTGGGTGAAAGGATAGAATATTAAATGAAATAATGAGCGGATGGAGGGCTGGGTGAAAGGATGACAGAGCAAATGGAAATCTGAGAGAATGGATAGATAATAAGGGATGGATGGCTTGATGAATGGGTGGGTGGATGGGTGAGTGAAAGGATGGAAGTAAATAGAAATCTGCGCAGTTTGGTGGATTGTATACTAAATGGAAATCTGAGAGGGTAAATGGATGATGGATGATTGAATTGATGGATGCAAGGATAAACTGATGGATACTCCAACAGACCACTCTATGGTACTCCAATCTGTGCTATTCGAGTTTACGTAACTACACTGTACCTCACTCTACTCTTTGACAGTCCACTCTACACCATTCCACTGTACGCCACACCAGTCTATGCCACTCCACTCTCCGCTATTTCACTGTTTACCAATCCACTCTACCACACTCCACTCTAAGCCACTACACTGTACACTACTCTACTGTATGCTATTCCACTGTTTGCTGCATCACTGTATGACACTGCAGTCTACACCACTCCACTGCACGCCACTACACTGTTCACTAATTTAGTCTACACTATTTCACTGGACACCACTCCACTGTAGGGCACTCAACTCGATGCTTTTCAGCTCTACGCAACTCCACTGTATGTCATTCCACTGTATGCTAATTAGTATAAGGTATTCCACTCTATGCCACTCCACTCTATGCCATTGCAGTCTACCCCACTGCACTCTAGGCTAGTCCCCCCTACGGTGCTCCACTCTGCACTATTCTACTGTGTGTAACTCCAATCTCCAATCCAAAGCAAAATATTGTTTACAAAGGAAAGGCACAACAAGGTGCACGCCTTTTGTTCCAAAGTATGCCAAACTGATGATGGGCCACTGGGAAGCTGAACACGTGTGGACAGAGAAAAACGTTGAGATATTAAACAAATTGATTTTATCGATTCATTTGATCAATGATCTTTGTTTAATTTGGGAAGGAGGGAAGGATGAATTGGAGGAGTTTTTACAATCCTTAAGCAAGAATCCTCAAAAGTTGCAGTTTACATATGAAATGAGAAATGAGACAATAAATGATCTGGATGTTCAAGTATGTAGTGAGAAGGGGAAGATCTGTACCAAATTGTACTGAAAACTGAGGAGTTGTAACAGTATTCTATTTGCGAATAGTGCACTTCCAAAAGCATTGAAAAAAATGAGCGTATGTAACGTGAAATAAATCTGTGTAGCTTCTAGACTGTATACTAGAAGGGAAATAAAAGGCTGCTTAGTAATCTTAACTAAAAATGCAGTGAGCAAGAAAGGAGAAAGAGGAATTGCTATACTGAATGTATATTAATTTTGTTATGCTAGTATAAATTAATGCATTTGAAATGAGAGCTGGTTGTTAGCTTATATTACGTAATTTAATAGTATTTAATGTGCACATGCTCACAAAATCAGGGAGGCACTTAGATACCCAATTACACTCTCACAAAAGCAGTTATGAACCCATCACTCATATAGCCAGACAGTGACTGCCACACTAACTCACACACTCATAAGTCCATTCACACACCCCTTTATTAATGGCTACTGTATTAGTTTATTCTTGGCAAATACTACTGCACTACCATTTATGTAGAGGAGCATGTCTACACCTTTTTATACCTCTTCACCCATCTCTTTCTCTACTTTTCCAGGAATCATCTCTTCTTTTGCAATGGGACTAATGCCATTTACTTCATAACATCGGCCAGTTGTTTCAACTGCATACACTAATACATTCTCTTGTAAGTAGCTTTCTCCATTAAAGTAAGGCTCAGTAGTAGAAATATGCTTCCTTTCTACATTGAAAGTTTTGCAAAAGTTACTTTTATTATTAAGCCTTTTTTATCTTTATAGACAACAGTGTTTTATCCATTATTCATTCTGTTTAGTATCAACATAAAAAGTTTGCGCTTCAGAGGAAACGCTTTATCAAACATACTCTCAATATATAATTTTTGTTTGAGCGCTCCTCTACTTGTAATTGTAAAGTTATAAATATATTTAATATTAATTTTGGTTAATGGTCACAAAGACACCCATACAGATACTCATACATGTACTCACAATCCTATATAGTCATTCACACATGTACTGAGACAAACACACTGTCACACATCCACGCAAAAATCCATACAGTCAAACATGAGGCATTTTGCACAGTTAGTATCCATCTCACTAAAATCTTCACAGGCTGCTGGTAATATGATGACTGCAACTGATGAATGTTCTGCAAATAGTGCTGTAGAGCTGGGATATTCTGCTGCACCTACTATCTCTGCACCATTCAGTGGTACACCTTTTTATGAACTGTTTTTATCTGGTTTCATTTGGAACGTGTTCCAGGTGAGCTCCCAAGTTGTCCGCTGTTGCTGATTGCGGGGCTTTCCCTCACCACCGCGGAGCCTGCTTGTAGCGCCCAGTGCGCTGCCCTGACATCGCCGGTCTCCTCCCCCCGCTGCAGCCTCTGACCACCAGTGCTGCCGCCGAGCGGGGGAGTTGAGACCACAAGCCCCAGAAGCCTCCGCGACCTGGACGGAAGTCGCGTCGAGGCTGAGCGCGCCAGGAGGCGCACAAAAAGGGGCATCCCTTCCCGCGCCGCGGGACGCGCGCGGGCAGGCGCCGGGCTAAGCCCGGGCAAAGGGCGGGCCGTCTGAGGCCGTCCGAGGTTGGCCACGGTTGGGCTGGGCCTGGTCCCTTGGTTTCCTGCCCCGAGATCGAGGTCTCTGTGCGCTTTCACGTAAGTGTTTGCTTAACTTTGGTCGTGCGTCAACAGCATAATGCCTCCTAAAAAGTTACCCACACCCAGCAACTCTATAGAGAACTACATGGTACAAGTCGTTGAAAAAATCAACTGCGACAGGAGAGCTTCGCTGGGCATAGACTCATCCACTCAATCCCCTTTTATAGACATTGAGTCAGAGGATCCCTTTGGTCTTTTAAGCACTTTTAGTACAAACAATGATACACCTAATCCATTTCCGGACACCAGTATTATCCAGCCTAGTGGCACTGTCGCTGGTCTTGAAGAGCGTAGCGCGCAGGAGGCAGCGCTAGAGTCAACTACTAGTCTTGAGCGTCATATTTCCCCACTAGTACCTGTTCCGGGAAAACGGGAATGTCTAAGATCAGCTAAAAATAAAGTGGCTAACCTCCCGAGGAAGCATTCTGAGGAAGACGAGCTAGACTTGACCAGTGAAGCTTATTTCACACTTACAAACGCCCAATTTAACAAATTACTGGCCATGATGGACTCTAAAATCAAAGGTGTGGTTAAGCCTCTGGTCAGTAAAATAGACAAGTTAACATCGGAGGTCAACCGACTGGAAGGTCTATTACAACAAACTATGGCTGAGATAGGAAAATTCCCTGATAACGTCTCTGCTAAGATAGAGGAATCTTTAAATAAATCGGTATCCACAGCTATCAGCGGACTTATTCCTACCCCCGCTTCAAACCCACCACCAACAAATTACATTACTAATAGCACTCCTCCTGGCGCCCCCCTGTTTGCACCGATCTCTGCTGCTGTTGCTGATGACCCATCTACAGAAAAAGGGACTTTCGAGCTTGTGGTTGAAGCTTCCCCACTGGTACTTGTCCTTGCCAATGTTCCTCCTTTGGCTCAAGGAGAGCGGGAAACAACATCTTCTCTAATTAACAAATCTTTATCATGGCTAACCAACAACATGGTAATTACTCCATGGGGAAAACAGCAACTCTCCCAAGAGCTCGTCAAAGCCAGAAGGGTCCAGTGGATTGGGGACAGGGTGAAAAAGTTTCAGGGGGAGTGTGTCGTTCTACACTTCTCTGACCCTGGGGTTCTGCCTAACATCCTACCTAACATCCTACCACCACAAAGGAGATCAACCTCTATAGTTCCATTGACTCTGGATTTCTTCTATCCCAGAAAGGGTAGTGGTCCTAACTCAAGCATCCTGAGAACCAAATGGAACATTGTGACTAAAAGAGGGAGGAAGGATGTTGCGTCTGTGGATTGGGGCTTGGGGCTGGAAAATCGTTTTTCTGCATTCTCTAATTTAGATGACTGCGACTGACAACCACCTATCGGTAACCCCATCCCCTTGCCCTGCGCTGATAAAAGAACTCCTGACGCAATCAGTAATTTAACAACAGGCTGTACCCAGGGGTATCCGCTCAATGATCCTCCGGGTCCATCAAATGCAATTACCACTAACCAGGCCAATGGGGGCAGGGCGTCACATAAGCCCACTACACACCCCTGTTCTCCTATGACACCTATCTCGAAGGAAGAAACAGGCTGTAAAATTATTAGCTGGAACATCGCCGGAATTAGTACAAAAAGGAGCGACAACGAGTGGGTCACCTTCGTCGCAAGTCACGACGTCATCGCCCTACAAGAAACTTGGGACCTGTCTTCCAATCAATGGTTGGACGGCTTTGCAGGCTTTTCAGTCGTGGCCCGCTCCAGTGCTGCAGGTAGAGCGAGGGGAGGTCTCTCGACCTTTTTTTCTTTAGACCTCTCTGGCACGCTGAAAAAAATTGATTATGATTCCCCAAATTGTCTAATTGTGGAAAGGCAAATCTGCCCATTAAAAAGCATTCTGTTCATCAATTTCTACAACTCTGTCAATAAGGAATTTGGGGGCAATAACATCACCCAACTGGATGCATTTTTAACCGCTTTTATCCAAAATTCCCCCTCCAGCCATGAACTGGTGTTAATGGGTGATTTTAATATTCACCCCTGTAATCTGGGTTGCTCCGCCCTAGGAGTTACGGAGGCTTGGGAACAGGAAGGTCCACACTTCGAACATACCAGGCGTGGAGAGGATCTGGAGGATTTTCTGGCCAAATTTAACCTCCTTGAATTCACAGCAGGAGAGGGGGTTCCTAGAGCATCAACGTTCAAGGGCTCCCCCATGGGTTCTGTTATTGACTATATTTTCGTGACCTCTGCCATTTTTAAATGTATTATTACCTATTGTACTGTGTTTTCGCCTTTTAGCGACCATAATCCTGTTTCCCTGTCCATCCGCTGGGGGGGTGCTTTGGGACCCATGCCAGGGCATTCTAAACAGGGCTTCACCCTTCGCACAACAGACCAAGGCAGGCGTTTGAAATGGGGGAATGTGGTGGCAGATGAGTTTTACACTAATATCGGTCAACAGATTGAAGAGCACATCAAAATCTGCCAAGACCCGACCGTGCCAGGTAATGACACCATGTCCGCCTTTCAATCAATATGTCATGTAGTGGCTGAGAATCTTACGGTATCAAGGGGTAGGGGTGAACAAAAGCCGCATAAATGGTTTGATTCTGCTTGCACTAGGGCCCTTAGAGCCTTAAAAATGGCCCTTAAAGCACAACCTAGGGACAGGGTTTTGGTTTCAGTACTGAGAAAAGAGTATAGGGCCGCCACAAAGTCCAGAAGGGATAGCATCAAGCAGGAGGCATGGGACCAACTAAACGACATTAACATCTTGAGAGACAGCAGGCAATTCTGGGCTGTAGTAAATCACCCTTATTTTTCAGATTCTCCAAATCTAGATACCGATTGTGTAATACCCGACGAGAAGTGGCTGGCCCACTTCAGCTCTGTTTATGGTGAGTCTGGTGCCTGTTCGCTGCCACAAAACTGTGCAGGTTTTGTGGCCACACCTATACAATTTAACAGTGGGGAAGTGGAAAAAGCAATCTGTGCCACAACAAAGAATAAAGCCCCCGGCCCAGACGGGGTACCAGCTGACTTTTATTTACACTCCCCCAAATTCTGGGCTGGTATCTTGGCTAATGTGTTCACAGCCGCAAACACCTCGCCCCCCCCAAATACATGGGCTACGTCCACCATCGTGCCAATATTTAAAAAGGGCAGAAGGGATGACCCAGGGTGCTACCGGCCCATTTCTCTCCTGGACTCTGCTATTAAGATCTTGGGCAGAGTCCTTTTAGTGAGATTAAGAGATAGCCTGGAGGATTGCGGTGGCCTGGCTGATATACAGTATGGCTTTAGGGAAAAAAGGGGCACGCTAGAACAGTGCTCAAACCTGCACCTTCTGATTTCTAAGTATACGGTGGCCAAGGAGGGGACCTTGTATTTAGCATTTATGGACCTCTCCTCGGCCTTCGACTTGGTCAACAGATCGAAACTTTGGGAAATCCTAACTAATATGGGAATTGACGCCGACTTGGTGGCTTTTATAGCTTCTATGCATCAGGATTTATTCGCTGCTGTAAGAGTAACCAAAGAGGGAAGATGCACGTCAAGTTTTAGATCTCTACGGGGCGTTAGGCAGGGATGCATATTGGCTCCCCTGTTGTTTACTATCTATATAAATGACCTAGGCAAGCATTTACTCGAGGCAGCATGTGACGTACCGCGTGTAGGAGAAGCTAAGATCCCTGCTCTCCTATACGCGGACGATGCTGTACTCATTGCACGCACAGGGGTATGTCTCCAAAAATTGTTGGATGCTTTTGGGACTTTTATGGACCGGTTGGACCTGAAGGTTAATGCCTCCAAATCGCACACCATGGTTGTGGGGACACAAGGGAAAAGTGGCAAGAGAGGAACTAAAACCTTCTTTTGCAAAGGGGAGATTGTGTCGGGAGTTCCCGTGTTTCCATACCTGGGAGTGCTTTTTGATTGCAGGGGTACCTGGGGCCCACAGATACGTGCAAAAAGCCTAGCGGTTACAAGAACATCTAGGGCCATCTTAAGTTTTGCTAAAAGGCTGGGACATAGACCCATGAAGGCCATCATCCAGGTTTATAACAGCAAATCCCTTCCCGTGGCCTTGTATGGTGCCTCCTTATGGGGTTATGCACGACTAGAAGAAATCCAGGTAGCCGAAAATAGTTTTTTACGTTCAGTCCTGTCCCTCCCCCAATCCTCCCCGGTTTTCTCCATCCATACAGAACTTGGTTTGGATTACATCCAGGACAAACTGAGACTGGCCCCATTAATATACTGGCTTAAGACCTGGTTAAATCCTGAACTACTGTTAAATCACACGATCATGAGGGATGTGATGAGTTTAGAGTATAGTCACAAGATACCATGGATGGCGTATTTGCACAAATCTTTTAATGAATTAGGTCGTCCAGATTTATTCACCTCCCCTTCGTGTATCACAAAGCAGGATGTGAGTCTTATAAAAAAACAGTTTATGTCTAGGGCATACATGTTGCGAGAAGAAGTCGAATTATCAAAACCATCTGTTCGAATGCATTATTTGTCACTTCAGTCACCTGCAATTGAACCCTATTTATGTTTCGTCACTAATCCGTTCCATAGATTTTTGTTAACAAAATTCAGATTTAACACTATTCATTTTTATTTGGGCCATTGTAATACCTGGATGAAACCTGAGTTAGCTCCCCCCTGCACTTGTGACAATTTTTCTGTTCAGGACAGTTTACATTTTGTTATGTTTTGCGATTTCTTCTCCGACCAAAGGAAAAAATACCTGCTACCAGTCTTAAGAGAAGCGGGCTTCTCCCAGGTGAGACCAGCCATGTTATATTTAAAATCACTGGGTAACATCTGTATCACTTTCGCCATGGCCAATTTTCTTGTGGCAGCAACCAGAGCCAGAAGGGGCATGAATTTGGAAAACTGATGTACATAATGTGTTTTTTAAATATTTTAACGTACTGATTTTCGTCTAATTAACTTGCTCATAAAATGATATTGTTTAATTCCTTTTTAAATTGTAAATAATACTGTTTTTATGTACTTTGTATGATTTTAACAAATCGAATAAAGTTAATTTGACTGACTGACTGAATACTTCTTGGCACTGCAGCTGGGTAACTGTAGGCTGCAAATATTACACTGCACATATGTAGGTGTAACCTTATTTTCCTTTGAAGGTATTGTAAAATGCTTGCAGACATCACTTCCTTTTGTGCTTGTTGATGTAAAGATATAGCTGCATGAGTTTTATGGTGGTAGTGCACAAAAACTGTATTGGTAAATAGTTCAATAAGTTGTCTTATGTTTATTTGTTTATTTGTAGTGCGTACAATGCAGCTTGTTGCTCAATTGCAATGTGATAGAGTGCAGTTTTGGATTTTCTTCTACAATCTTTATGCTTGTTTTTTCCCTCCTTGTCAATGATGACTGCTTAAAAAGTACATAATTTATGGAGTATGACTAAAGAATTTGAGAACAAAGAAAGGGGAAAATTAAATGCTTATTTATATGAACACATACCTTTACAGTGTGATAAATGCCTAGTTATTTCTTATAGTCTTTTTGCTTTGCTGACATTTTAAGTTACTTTTGGAATTCCATTATTTGTAAAACTCATACATATTTAAGCTTTTTTTGCAAATCAATGGCCCCATCTATTAGGATAATGTACTTTACTAATTAGTTCTTGCAGTTTTATTCCATAACTTTAGATATTGAGGATGCTTACCCAAGGACAGATTGCTACAGTAAATAGCAGACATAGGCACACATCAGTACAATAACTTACATACCTAGCTACATACAGATAGGGGTACACACGCACACAGGTTTACATTGATACAGCAACTAACACACCTAGATATACATCCATACAATTGCTGACATACCCAACTAATCACTGATAAAGACACTGACACATCCACCCAAACACTAATGTGTCCAATAGTTCACCCAGGCACACAGTGACACACCCAGGGACTTACCAATGCAGAAATTCACACACCCAGGCATACAGCAATACAGGATCTGACACAGCCAGACAAACACTAAGGTATCTAATCAAATACCCATACCCAGACACATACTGATCTGCACACTGTGATGCCCACAGACTTTTCAATGCAGACACTGACAAACCCAGACATACAGCAATGCAGACACTGACACATCCAGCCAAACACGAATACGTCCTATAACACACCCAGGCACACACTGATGCACACATTGAAACACAATAGATATTAATAGGCCCATTAAAAAACAGAGGCCCTGGACCTTTGACAGGAAGCTTTTAGCAGACGATACCTATGTGGAGTACATTAAAAACCTGAGAAATTCAGCAGTTATAGTTAGTTGAGCTAACTATAACTCATGCATCTCCCAATGCACTGCTTATAACCTCACATATTGCACCACTAATGCATGGTCATTGAGATCACTGATGACATCTCAAATTACATCACTGATTACCTCATCCAGTGACTTTGAGTATTTTTCAAAAGCTTTATGCATGTTAAATATATATACCAAGGTGTATTCATGAATCAGTGGCTGTATGAATGCCTCTATGGATGTCATCAGTGATGTCACTGACCATGTCATGGGGGATGTAATATGTGAGGTCATAAGCAGTGTATGAAATGTTTCAGCACTCCGTCCATCATCTCCTTGTGTTTGCTTTGTTTGCCCTAAGATGGCAGGGGATGCCCAGACATGGGTCCCTTGCTCACTTTGCCACTGGATTCAAGCTAGCCTGGCTGATTAAGGATGTCACCCTGATACTGGTCCCAGGATGCTTGTTTCTGGTCTAGGGAAAACCTGGCTTCGCAGTTCAGACTGGACTGTTCCCATGAGGAACAGGGTCATGAATGATATGCACATGGCTAGGTCTGAATTGGGATGACGAAGTGAACTAAAGAATGATGATGGATTCAACCCAGATCTAATAGTGACTGGCGGTGAGTGTCTGAAAAGTTTCAGTGCTCCAGCCATCATCGCCTTGTGTTTGCTTTATTTACACTAAGTTGGCAGGGTATGCCCGGACGTGGGTCCCTTGCTCACGTTGCCACTGCATTCAAGCTAGCCTTCCGGATGAGGGGTGTTACCCCAAAACCAGTCCCAGGATGCTTGTTTCCCATCCAGGAAAGACCTAGTTTGGCAGTTCGGGCTGGACTGTTCCCATGAGGAACAGGAACAAGACTGATTTGCAAAGGCTGGGTCTGAACTGGGTGGTGAAGTGAGCTAAAGAACGATGATGGATTCAACCCAGAACAAATAAAGAGTGGGGGTGTGTGTCTGAAAAGTTTCAGTGCTCCATCCATCATCAACGTGTGTCTACTTTGTTTGCCCTAAGTTGGCAGGGTGTGCCCAGAGGTGGGCCCCTTGCTCACTTTGCCACTGGATTTAAGCTAGCCTGGCTGATGAGGGGTGTTACCCCAAAACCGGTCCCAGGATGCTTGTTTCCGGTCCAGGAAAGACCGACTTGGCAGTTCGGGCTGGACTGTTCCCATGAGGAACATGGTCAAGACTGATTTGCAAATGGCTGATTCTGAACTGGGGTGGCAAAGTGAGCTAAAGAATGGTGATTGAAGCAGGCAAGATCTAATAGTGACTGGGGGTGTGTGTCTGAAAAGTTTCAAATCTCCATCCATCATCTCCTTGTGTTTGCCATTTTAAAACACACACACACAGTAATCGCTGCTGGAGGTAATGAATTTGTTAATATTGGCTGGTCTCTCTGTTGGTAAATTGTATGTCACTAGGTAGTAAGATTTCATTTGGCTTCCTATCACAGGGTCTGATTTTCCCATGTGAATGCTTGGTAAGCATGCATTCAATTGTGGGAGATTCACTACTATACATGGTGATGAGTCTCACTTTGTAGAGTACACTTTTCAGATCACTCTCCGAAATGTGTATCATAAATTGTTGTTTTCTGTGTCTAGCCCCATCCCAGATAACAAAGAGGTAATCTATGTATTGGGTCCAAAAAGCTACGTGTCTCATCCATTACTCATTTCTTTGTGTCCACACATGCTGTTCCTCCCACCAATCCATTAAGATTCCTGCAAGGAGCAAAGCAACTGCCCATTGCAGTGCCGACAAATTATCTATAGCATACATCATTGAATAAGAAAAGGTTATTCCCAAGGCAAAAGCTTAGCATCTCAATTAGCATCATGGAATGAGTGTACATAAAAATCGCATTATTGCTGAAAAAGTGTTCACGCAATAGGATCCCCAAACTATGGCCGATGTATGTGTTAAGTGAAACCACATCTATGGTCAACAAAGTGTAACTCAATTTCCAAGGTATTTCTCCAATCTTGGTGATAAAGTCAGTGCTGTCCATGCAATAGGATGGTAGCTTTAATACATAGGGTAGAAGGATAAAATCCAAATATATAGAGGTGTACTCCAAGAGACGGTTGTTGGCTGAGGTGATTGGTCTCCTAGGTGGACTCTCCCTGGTTTTGTGCACTTGTAATACTATTGCCCACATGATTACTCACATGTAAAAGTTGTTATTCAACTAAGCTTAAGCGGGCTCTCTCCCTCCAATCACCCATGAGGGTGTGGTACTTGGTGATGTTCTGCTTGTATGTCACTCAGGTAAGTCACTTGATAGCTCCCTGACATGTTCAGTTCTCTTTCTGTCTTTTGAAGGTATTAATTTATGTCCCAAAGAAACCACATTCTTCCCTTGTCTAAGGGTTTGATGATGATATTGGGGTCCCTGACTAACGTGTCTAAAGCTACTCTTTGTCTCTTTGCGAGATGCTGGGCATAATTATTCTTGGTATTACACCAGATACCCATTAGCTCTCAAGTGACTACCTTGTAAAAGGTATCTATTCTATTGTGTAACATGGCGGGATTGCATTTTGATTTAGCATTGAACTGACTGATATTGGTTCTGTCTGTCTCAAGATTCAAAAGACACAACTTTTTCAGAATTCCAAATTAGTGTCCCACACACCAGTTCAGTCAGAGTGGCCAAACCCTCTATATCGCCCATACACAAATTGTTAAATGCAGGATCCCGGGCCAGGATATTCAAAAGAACTACTTTAACATTGCATTTCTTTTCTTGTTGTAGAAGGACTTTCATTAAATACATTTTTTGAATGAGAAAAATAAGCCACCTTGGGTTTAGCAGTAGTCCAGATTAGCGATAGGGCAAAAAGATAAACCCAATTCTATGAGAGACTGTTCTTCCTTGCTTAGTTCGTTTGTGGATATGAGAATAACAGTCAAAAGGTTCTCACCCATTATTTCACATGAGTCTCTGAGTGATATGTGACTGGATGCATGAGTCCATTAGTGGGTCTGCAAGTGGATGCATGAGTCTCTGAGAGGATCTATGAGTGGGTTCGTACATCTCTGAGTGGATCTGTAAGTGTATGAGTAACTCTCTGGCTGGATCTGTGACTGGATGCATGAGTATCTGCGTGGGTGTGTGAGTGAGTGCATGAATCTCTGACTGGGTCTTTGAAAGGGTGTGTCAGTTTCTGACAGGGTCTTGAGATCAGATGCATGGGTCTCTGAGTGGGTTCATGAATGAATGCAGGAGTCTCTGAGTGAGCTTGTGAGTGGGTGCCTGATTCTCTGAGTGGGTCTGTGAGTAGATGTATAATTCACTGTGGGAGTCTGAGAGTGAGTGCATGAATGCCAAGGTGGGTCTGTGACTCAGTGCATGAGTCTCTGAGTAGGTCTGTGAGTGCAAAAGTCTTTGAGTGGATATGTAAGTGGGTGCATCAGCATCTGACTTATTCTGTGACTGTGTGTGTGTGTCTCTGAGAGGATCTGTGAATGGGTATATGATTCTCTGAGTGAGTCTGTGAGTGGGTGTATGACTTTTAGTAGGTCTGTGAGTAGGTGCATGCGTTTGAGTGTGTGTGAAAGCGGGTGCATGAGTTTCTCAGTGGGTCTGTGAGTGGGTTCATGAGTCTCTAAGTTGTTTTGCAAGTGGGTACATCAGTGTTTGAGTAGATCTGTGAGTGGGTGTGTGAGCCTCTGAGTGGGTCTGTGAGTTGGTATGTGAGTCTCTGAGTGGGTCTGTGATTGGGTGCTTGAGTGCATGAGTGGGTCTGTGAGTAGGTGCATGAATATCTGAGTCGGTCTAGGAGTGTGTGAGTCTTTTAGTAGGTCAATGAGTGGGCGTGTGAGTCTTTGAGTGGATATGTGATTGGGTGTGTGAGTCTATGAGTAGGTCTGTGACTGGGTAGTTGAGTCGATTAGTGGTTCTGTGAGTGGGTATAAATATGTAAGAGGGTTTTTTCTTTTGTGTTGCAAGGTTCACGACTCTGCAATGATGCTACATGAGGGGGCTATGCTGAGCACCACAATGGAGATGCAACTCCACCACATGGGAAAACAATTGTCTAAGTGAATGTATAGGTGAATTACTAATCTGTGTGAATGTCTGCATCAGTCTGTCAGTTGGTGTGTAAGTGGCTGCATGAGTTGGTGAATAGCTACATGAGGGTCTATATGGGTTATTTTGATTGGTTGTCTGACAACCTGTCTGGGTGCCTGAGTATCTGTGTGGGTGGGTGACTTTATGCATGGGTGTGTGAGTGGCTGATTCACTGGGTATATGGGTCATGAGTGCATCTGCGAAGAGCTGTATGGGTGAGTGAGTGTGCGAATGGCTGTGTTGGTGAGTGAATGGATGTCTCAGTGGTTTATGGGTAGTTACTGCATATGTGAAAGGCAGTATATGCGAGTGTTGGAGTATGTAAGTGACTATGTGAGAGTGAGTGATTGTGAGAGTGGCTGCATGGATGAGAGTGTGCTTGTGTCAGTGATTGTATAAGAGAGTAAGTATATGCTAGTATCTGTATAAATAAGTGAGTTGGTGTATGTATAAGTGTATAGGTGAGTAAATGGCAGTGTGATTAACTTTTTGGGTGACTGACTACTTGTGTGAGTAACTCTATGGGTGAGTGGCAGTATGGGAGTGTCTGTATGAGTATATGAGTGCATATATCAGTGGCTGTATTGGTGATTGACTGGGTATATGAGTGGCTGTATGTGTAGACCTATGAATCAGTGAGTGGGTATCTATGTAATGGTATTGGTGTGGCTATGGTTTTGAGAATGGTAGTCTGAAATTTGGAGTGGGTATTTGAAAGATTATATTGGGGTGTGACTAGGTACATCAGATATTATGTAGATTATGTCATCAGTCATATCATCAGTTATGTCATTTGAGGTATCATCAGTGATGTCACTGACCTTGTCATGAGTGATGTAATATGTGACATCATCAGCAGTGCATTGCAGGGGCATGAGTTATAGTTAGCTCAGCTAACTATGAAGGCTGGATTTTACAGGTTTTGTACAAGTGAAATGTCAGCTTAACTAATACAGTCCTGTAACCTTTTTTTCTGTGAATTTCTAAGTTTTTTTAAATGTTAATTTCGAACTATATTGTCCCTGAAACTTATTTTTCAGTGAATTTCTAAGGTTTTTTAAATGCTAATTACTAAATATAACATCCCTGTAACCTTTGGTTTTTTCAGTAAATTTCAATGATTTTTTAACTAGCACTCATGTTTGCAGATTGGTGGAGAAAAAAGGGATTGGGCCTCCAACCAGCTCTCAGGAATTCTGCTGCGTAGTACTTATAGAAGCTACCAGGAGGGCTTCTTGGCCCCCAAGGATCATATGGAGTAAAGGGGACTCCATCTCCTAACCAGTAATGCACCAGGATGTGCGTTGGCAGAGTGGTGGAGTAAGGAGGGGCATGGCCTCCGAAGACCTCTTAGCAATGCCACGGTGTGGGACTTACTGGAGGTAGCAAGAGGGGTAGTTGGCACGAAGGACGTCCTTGTGGGCCAACTACCCCTCCTCTTACCTCCAGTAAGTCACACACAGCAGGATTGCTGAGTTCTGATTGCAGGCCACGCCCCCTGTCTCCACCAGGTCTGCAAACGCATCTCCTGATGAGCTCTTGGTTGGGAGAGGAAGTTCCCTTCACTGCTGGGGGTCCTAAGGGGCCAACTAGCCTACCTGTTACTTCCAGTAAGACCCACACAGTGGGATTGCTGAGAGGTGGTTGCAGACCATGCCTCCTTTCTCCACCATTCTGCAAATGCACCTCTTGGTTGGTGCATGAAGTCCCCTTGCCTCTTGCGGGTCCCTGGGGACTACTAGCCCTACTGTTTTCTCTAATAAGCCCCACACAGTTGGATTGCCGATGCTGAGAGGTGGTCAGAGACCACACATTTTTTTCCAACACTCAGGGACATTGCTGGAGCCAGCCCTGGTGGTGGCGGTCCCCAGGGTCATTTACAGCTCCAGGAGGGGGCCACGCAGAGCCCCCCTCCCATTTATAAATAACTCTGGGGAGGTTGTGGTATAAATATATATATATATATATATATATATATATATATATATATATATATATATATATATATATATATATATATATATATATATATATATATTACCTACTGGCGGTCGCCAGTAGGTAGTTATAGTTAGGACCTAGTTTCCATAGGAAATCTGCAACATTCTATTGGGAATAACTTTGACGCCGGTGCACAAATCTTTGCGAATTTCTCAAAGAAGATGGCCCGCTCCGCTCCTTCCTTGAAAGTTTGGGGGGGATTCGTCAAGTGGGGGCTGAGATAAAAAGGGGTCCCAAAACGTGTTTTCCCCATGTTATTTTCCATAGGACCTTTAGACACGGCTACAGCCCGAACGGCTGAATGGAATTATAAGAAATTTGGCAAAAAGGTAGAGTCCGGCTCGCAGATTACGCTTTTCTTTAAATGGTGTAAATCCCTCCAGTAGGTGCTGAGAAAATTAAAGTTGAAATCAATTATATATCTATAAGCGCGCACCCGTGCGCGCACCCCTGTGCGCGAGCGGAGTTCTGATTTGCTGTTTGATGTCTGTCAACATTCGATTCGGAGGAAATCAGGAAGTGTTGACCGCCATTTTGTCAGTGCGAGTCAACATATTGTAGAGAACAAAGGGGCAGAACATGGAAAGGGGGCAGGGTGGAGACTCCCTGACCCCCTAGGTATTCTCAGGGGGTCTATTAAGGACCCCCAAGGCCCAGAAAAATCCTTTTTTTTTTTTTAAAGTTGCAGGGTGCGCGCACTCGATCGCGCACCCCGTCTCAAAATGGCGTTTAACTCGATTCACATAAAAGTTCCAAAACGTTAGAAGAAGGCAAGGTAGACACTCTCTTTTAAGTTCAAGAAAGTTTATTAAGCAAAATAGAGAGGTAACAATATGTAATGCATCAAAATAATTATGTGGGGGATAGGGAGGGAAAGGGCAGATGGGGGGGAGAATTAGACTACAAAGTATAATTGAGAACACAATAATATACTTAACATGGGCAATAATAAGCAAAAAGAAGGAGTATAACGATTAAACAATAAAAGCATGCAAATAAGGAAATGCAGATAATAATGATGAAAAAGCTATGAAATGACAAGGACATCATCATGGGGGTTTGGATACTTCCTGCTGAGCAGGTTGTGGACAGAAGGAGAGAGTGGTACATCTATCTAAATACATCGTGAGAGGGAGCCAGAGATCTGCACGTTTGGTTGCCAACTGGGCAGGAAAAACAAAAGCGGTATCTAGTCTATGATTATGACAAACATTATACCACCACGCTTTGAAAGAAATATTAGAAGAATTTTTCCAATTAATAGTAATCTGTTGAAATGCAACAGCTAATAACAAATCCACAATACGAACATGAAGAACAGTCTCATCCCAACAGCGGGAAAGACTACCCAAAAATAGGTGGGTCGGAGACAAAGGAATACAGGTATGAAAAATAACATTAATTTGAGCCCAGACCTGTAACCAAAAATCATGTACATGCTTGCATAAAAATAACATATGAAACAAGGTAGCATTAGGCAAAGAGCAAGACCAACAGGTATCTGGAGTGGTTGAGAAAAGTTTGTGAAGAGTGGAAGGAGTGTGAAGCAGACGATTGTAAATGTAAAACATGGATTGTGTCAAAGATGCCGCCCTTGACGTTTTACGAACTTTTGTCCAAATTTTATCCCAAAATGAAGGTGGCCATGAGGAAGAGAGGTCATATTCCCATTGCTCTTCCACCCTATATTTAGGCCTGGTGATTGCATGCGCATGAAGGTATCTATATAGAGTGGAAGCTTTAGGTGTAGCTTGCAGGGTAGAATGAAGTTGAAGAGTAAGGTTAGGAGAAAGAGGAGGTGAAGAATTCTGCAAAAGTCGTGAATAAACCTCCATCACCGCTGCTTTCAGTTGGAGGTATTTGGGAGCAAAAGATGAGGGTAAATCAAAGGTGGAACATAGGGCGCGGAAAGACAGAAAATTAGAGTCAGAGAATAGCTGCGAAATCCAGAGCAATCCTTTGGACCTCCAGGATTTCCAATAAAAGGGTTTATGACGGATTAGAAGGTATTTGTTATGCCAAATAGTAGATGAAAGGAAATCAGCAACTGAAGTAGGGGGAGGGGGATTGGAGGAGAGAAGAAGTTTGACAGTGAATTTATGAATGGGAGTGGGAATTGAGGAAGGTTTACGTGAAAAAGAGATATATTCAGCAAAGGAGAAAGGGGAGAGAAAGAGACGTTCAAGTTTAGTCCATAGAGGGCATGTGGAAGCAGGATCTTGCAGCCAAAAGGAAGCTTGACGTAACAAGAACGCCTTCTGATAAGCTGGGAAGTCCGGAAAGTTAACTCCACCTTCTGACGTAGGGCAAATGAGTCTGGCAAGGGACATCCTGGGTTTTTTATTATGCCATAAAAAGGAAGATAAAACTGAGTTGATTTTCTTAAAAAATTTAATTGGGATAGGGACAGGGATATTAGAGATCGTGTATAGAATAATGGGGGATAACATCATTTTAATAGTGTCTAGACGACCCCACCAAGACAAGTAGAGAGGATGCCATCTAGATGTGAGATCAGAGATTTTCTGAATACATTTAGTCATGCATAGGGAGATAGTGTCAGGGATGGATGAGGTAATGTGTAAACCCAAATATTTGATGTGGGAGGGACTCCAAGTAAAATTAGAAGTGCTGAAATCAGGCTTAAAGGTGAATTTGGTCAGGGGCAAAATCTCACACTTATCATTATTAAGTTTATAACCAGAAATTGAGGAGTAAATCCGCACTTCCTCTAAGAAAGCAGGAATGGAAACAGTAGGGTTTGAAATGAAGAGTAAAATGTCATCAGCATAAGCCGCTAGTTTAATAGAAGAGTCAGCGGCCTCAAAGCCATGAATGTTAGGGTTTTGGCGAAGTTTGGAGAGAAAGGGTTCTAAAGCAAGATTGAATAGGAAAGGTGAAAGGGGGCAGCCTTGGCGGACTCCTCTACCAAGGCTAAAGTAGGAGGAGGTTTCACCATTAGCACATACTGCAGCTCGGGGATGCGAATATAACAGGGAGATTAAAGAAACAAATTTAGGGCCAAAACCAAACCATCTAAGAGTGTGAAAAAGGTAGGGCCATTCCACCCTGTCAAACGCCTTCTCGGCATCCAGGGCTATGGCTGCGAGGGAATGCTGAAAATGAGAGGATTTAGATAGTATGTTGAATAAAAGTCTAGTATTGTCAGTGATAAAACGACCCTTAACAAAACCAGATTGCTCTTCCCCTAGGAGATCAGGAAGTAAGTGATCCAACCTAATTGCCAATGCCTTAGCGAAGATTTTATAATCAATATTGACAAGGGAGATGGGCCTATAATTCTTACAATGCTGCGCATCTTTTCCAGGTTTGGGTATTAAACAAATATGTGCATCGGAAAAGGTTCCTGACGAAGCACCGAGTTCAACAAAGGAATGAAAAAGGGAATGAATTTTAGGAATCAATATCTTGGAGAAGTGAATATAGAATTCAACGGTAAAACCATCTGGACCAGGGGCTTTATTAAGTTTAAGACGCTGGAGCGCAGTGAGCAGTTCCTTCTGTGAGAGGTCAGTTTCTAAAAGGGAGAGATCGAGGGGGAAATGTGCAGGCTTTTGGATGGACGAGAAAAAATGTGTGAGGGAAGAAAGAGAGGGGTGGGTGTCAGAGGTGTAGAGAGACTCATAAAAGCGGGAGAATGTAGAGAGAATATCGGCATCTTTATGTTGTAAATGAGCATTGGTATCAAAAACAGAGTCAATATTCAACTTGTTGTGTTTAACCTTTAAATAATTAGCAAGGATTTTGCCCGCCTTGTTCCTGCCCCCATAAAACCTAGCACTGGATTTCAGTAAATACGAGGAAGCATCTTCAGTAGATTTTTCATTAAACTTAATCTTAGCAGCAATCAGGGCTGTCAGACTATCAGGGGAATGTGAGGTAAAATAGGCGTGTTCCAATCGCTTAATGTCACGGAGGAGAGTATTAGTAAATTGGCGAGCAGTTCTGCGTTTCCGAGCGACATAGCTAATAATGAAGTCGCGTGCAGCTGCCTTGAAAGCGTCCCAAACAGTGTGTTTCGAAATGGGTGGGATATCATTAAACAAGAAAAATTCATCAAAAAGGTAGTGAAGGAAGTGGAGAATTTAGGATCCAATAGGATAGCGTTATTAAAACGCCATCTCTTGGGCCCTTCAACCTTGGGGATTACGTCAAGACTAGCGAGAACCGGGGCGTGATCGGAGAGTAAAATGGGACCAAGTTCAGCTGTGGTGAGAGTTTGGGCAAGATTGTGTGAGACAAAAATATAGTCAATCCGCGATTGAGACCTATGAAATGGAGAGTAAAAGGTATACTCCCTCAGGGTTGGTTGCAAATGCGCCAGGAATCAACGAGTTTGTGCTGGGATATGGCCTGTGAAAAAAGTTTGTGTGGCTTAGTCGGAACATAGGTGACAGTAGAGTTCCTATCTAGAAACGGATCTAAGGGTTGGTTACAATCCCCAGCAAGGATAAAATTATCGTCCATGAATTGTGTTATGCGTGGGGAGAATTCAGCCCAAAAAAGGGGTTCGCCAGTGGTGGGACCGTAGACATTAAGAAGAGAGATTGGAACACCTCTAAGCGATAGTCTAACATGCGCCCACCTACCATTGGTATTGGACTCTTGGGAAATTACTGTAAAAGGGAGTGATCTACGGCATAAAATTGCAACCCCATTTCGTTTATCATCACCTTGCGAATAGAAAACCTCGCCCACCCAACCTCTACGGAGTTTAACAGATTCTACATCTGAGAGATGGGTTTCCTGAAGGAACGCAATATCAATATTCAATTTGGCAAGGTGTGATAAAATACGTTGCCGCTTAATTGGGGAATTTATACCCTTGACATTCCATGAAACTATATTCAGAGACATAGCATGTAATATAAGTCAATAAATACAAAATAGATAAAACAAAAATGGTAACCCATGAATAAGAAGATAGAGAGAATTACAATGAAAATTGGGAGGAAAGAAAAAAGAAGGAAACATACGAGAGTAAGATGTAATAGAAGAAAAGAAGAAAGGAATGTAGAAAAAGCAGAGAGAAAAGAAAGAAAGGAAAGATGAATGAGAATATAGCAATAAAGATAAGGAAAGATGGAAGTGGAATTGAGAGAGATACTCAAGAAGATGAAGATGAGAGAAGAGAAGGCGTAAAGGGAAGAACAATCAAAAAATAAAGAGGTTTCTTTCCTGTACCAACCAGGATTACGAAAGAACAAAGGAAGGACAGAGAACAAAAAAGGGAAAAAGAGGAAGAAATTCGGGAGGGACATACCTACAAAAGGAGAAAACAATGAGGAGGATCCGGGGGAGGGTGAAACCACATGGGCAAGGTAACACATCCGGGGTCAGCTAGGCATGGAGCTGGGGAGACAGCGTCAAATGGGTAAGGGATCCTGTGGAAGCAAAGAGGAACATATAAGAAGAAATAACCAGCAAACGTCGGAAGAGAACAAATGCAGATGAAGAAAACAAAAACAAAAAAGATGATTAACAACAATAATAATTACGAGAAGTAACAGACAGAACAATGAACATTATAGAAAGAGAGGACTAGTCGAAAACAAGAGCACCAGAAGAACAAGCGAGAAATCCACTCAGCCAGGAGAGGAGGAAGGAAGTCCGGAAGTGTCCATAGCAGAGGTCTTATGTGCATTGATGTAGCTTTGTAGACGCGTTGGATCTTCATAAGTAGTCGTCTTGTTGTTATGGGTGACTTTAAATAGGCAGGGATGATAAAGTCCATATCTAGCACCCATGGAACGGAGGTCATCTCTCATACTTAAGAAGGCTTTCCGGCGATTCGCAGTTGCTCTCGCATAATCCTGGGCGAAGAAGAGTGAGGAGCCAGACCATGATAGATTAGGTGAAGCCTTGGCAGCTGAAAGAACCTTCAAAAGATCAGTGTACTCCAGAAAGTAGAGAATCACGCTTCTTGGTCGCTGAGAAGACGAAGTAAGAGCAGGAGGGCGACCCAGCCGATGAGCACGCTGAATGTTGAGGTTAGTGCCTTCTGGTAGACGAAGTATTTTAGGGAGGCAAGATATGAAAAAGGCACGCGGATCTGAGCCCTCAAGACCTTCTGCCAAACCGTAAATGCGAAGGTTGTTCCGTCTGTTCCGATTTTCCAACTCCTCCACCTGTTTCTGCAGTGAGTTCACCTGCGTGGTTAGATGAGAAACTGAGGAGCAGGTTTCTTGAAACGATGCTACGGATTGCTCAACTGAGGAGACTCTAGTGTCAATTTGCGACCAATTATCTGTGAGAGTTTGAAGTTTGACATTAGTTTCCTCCATGAATGGGCATAAGGTGCTGATTTCCTCCAAGAAGGGACGAAAGGAACGTATCTCTTCCAACAAGAGCTCCATCGAGACATGCTCAGACTGTGGAGACGGTGAAGGAGGACCTTTTTTTAGCCTTTTGATGGTGTTATTCCCCGAAGTCGGTTGCGATGACTCCATGGTTGTGTCGGAGCCAGAGGAGTGAAGGGAATCCTCTAACTTGGAGAAAGCAGTGAATATTTTAGAGTTTTTCACATAGGCTACCTTCGTTGATTTTGCAGCAGGTAAGTGTGACATTGAGCTAAGCCGACCCATAGGAGAACAAGCCAGAAGGGAGCAGCTGCTAGGATTACACTGTCTGCTGAAAAGATGAATAATGTTCCAAACAAGACAAGTAAAAAGTAAGTCTCTGATTGGAGGAAAAAGACACCTTTGGTAGTGAGGGACGTCGCTCCTGAGATATAGTAAGTAAAGCGATGATGAAACGGGGCATCAATAAAGTGAAAACTGAGTCCAAAAACCGAAGATCATGCTACCAGCTGGATGCATGAAGAACTGCAGATGTGAAGAGTGTCAGTAATCAAGCATGAATGCCAACGTTCAAAGGTACTGCTTACCGCGACAACAGCAAGCAGAACACAACATTATCCAACAAAAGTCAGGCAGGATATGAGCCTTATTAGTGTGCAACCGCCAAATGCAGAGAAGGCGCAAGCTAGAGGGAGCACAAAATGGCGGAAAATGGCACTGAGGAACTGTTATGACTAACAGCGGTGAATATAAATAATGCTCCAAAAACATGGATAAACAACGCGCCAGAAATAGAAGTTTAGTCCAATTGAGGCAGAATAGCTATAAAGCAAAAGACTTGGCTGAATACGCTATAATTGCGCAGGTGTCCGACATCGTAAAATGGCGGCCGCCGTCGCAGCAACATGAAGAGAAACTCACGGCGGTAAAGTTGAGCGCGCCGGAGTTAGAAAGAGCAGCGGCAAACACCACATCGGCATCCCGGGATGTTCCGACGCCTCTACATGCCACCAACACAGGAAAAGATGCTCCGCAAGCAGTAAGTCTCCGGAAGCCTCAGCGGAGCTTCATTTGGGTGCCGCCATTGCCGTCGGGCGCCAAGCCACGCCCCCAAGTTAGACACTCTCTGACCCCCTAGGTTCTCTCAGGGGGTCCCTTAAGGACCCCCAAGGCCCAAAAAACCTTTTTTTTCTAAAAAGTTGCGAGGTGCGCGCACCTGGCCGCGCACCTCGATTTACAAGACTGTTAAAAACTATAGCGGAGATCGTGGAAAGGGGGCAGGGTGGAGACTCCCGGCCCCCCAGGTATTCTCAGGGGGTCTATTAAGGCCCCTCCGTAAGACTTCTGTGTATGTTGCTCAATGTATTCACAAGTTTGGACATTGCTGTCTTGTTTACACATTGGACCTTGCTTTTACCAAGGCTTATTTAGATCACTCCTCCCTAGGCCATGTGTTACTTCAACTCATTAGCATAATAACTGAAGCTCTGCACACCTGCTTGTGAGAACCACACCCAGTTCTTCGAACCACACCCAGCCCTGTCTATAAAAGGCAGCCCCTGAGCCTCACCCAGTGCTTATGCTCGTCTACCTCCCACTTACCTGAGAACAGATCCTTCGGCGCTGGCACTCCTGCTCTCTCCAGACCTTCATTGGCTTCAACAGGCGCGGCTGCTGGCTCTTCCTTCTTCCAGTTTCCGGCTCCTTCTTCCCTTCGCCCCTCTTCTGTCCACTGCAATCGGCCTGCAAAAGAGAAAGAGGACAAGGTTAGGCTGATCAGTATCCCTTTTCAGCAACAAGTAAGTGCAAAACTTTTTATTACCTGAAAGAATTTTGACGGCGATTTCTGGATTCATGTAAAGACAATTTGGAACAAGATATCTCCTACGAACTTTGTGGTTCAAACCCTTTGTTACAAGAATACTTTGTGGAACTTTGTGAAATAAACATTGTTTTACATGGAACTTTTAAGAATCGAACAGAGGAAACCATTGACAGCAAGGCAAACAGTAAATCAAGGACTTGCACAAATTACCTGCTGTATTTTGATGTAAAAGTACAGCATTTGTTTTATAAAAAATCTGGAAATTAGTGAAAAAAGATTTACAGTAATAGAAAGCACCTCCCAGAACAGTAACACATTCCAAACCTGGAAGCTAGAGACCAGGATCCAAGAGGTACTTTTAGAAGAGAATTTCTAATAGATTAAGGGTTAGTCAGGAACACATTTAGGGATAGGTTGCACTTATCTGTTCTTTGTTTATGTTTCATTAGGCACCAGTTTCTACAGAAGTCAGAGAGGGCCGCAGATTTTAGCAGCACTTCAACAGTGGAAACGCAAGAACGGTGTTGTCTCTCTTTTTTTATTTTATCCACTTCCCCCCTTCCCATGAGCTCCTGGTTCTTAGTGCACTGTTTAAAACTAGTGTGCTGGAACAAGAAGTTTCAGGGTGGGTTCGGACTGTCTTCAACCTCCATCAGAACTGATCAGAAACTCAGGTGAGCTGGGCTTTGACAGTCATGTAGAGGCCCCTGGGTAAATATGATGGCTTACCCACAGCCAGCACGTCTGAAAAGGTAGAAGAGCTGGTAAAGACTCAGCCAGAGTATTACACTTCCAGTCATAACCACCATTGTTTTCTTAGTAAAACTTTGAGCCCCGGCACTTATTATTTTACAAATTAAGTACTGTCTTAATGTAACATGTGAATTGGTTGTGGAAGGGTACAGAGATGTTTAGCAGTCTAGCAGAACACCACGTTCCCAGGTATTTTTTAGTAATTGTTCAAGGCCAAATTAAGTCCGGGGATCGTCATTCTCAGGATTTTAATTTAAATATGCAGGGTTTGCCTCGGCAGTCAGTGAAGTCTTGGTGGTGCTAGGCAGTGCTTTATTAGTTCTGGAATCACACAGGCAGTACTTATGGTGTTATAAAGTGATACACTCATAGAACTCTTGGACTTGTATGATTACCCAGGATTTATGTGCGTTACAGTCAGTTACATTATTTTTTGTAGGTGCACTGTAATGTTAAATAGTATTGATTTTAACATTTTCTATAAACAGATGATTATCACAATAAATAATAGTCAAGTGTCAGAAAAGAAGACGTATCCACTCAGTTATTTTTTTTTTAAGTAACCTTTATTAAAACAGAAATAAATACAAATTTAACTTTAACAGACCGGTATAATAAAAATAAAACGTGGGTTGGAAGCAGCGTAGGTAACCTGAGAGACAAAAATAAAATATAAGTATGTCAGCTATGTGGAAGAGGCAAAGAAAGCTACGCGAATGAAAAGACCATAGTGAAAATGTAAAGGAGGGGCAGTGGGTGGAAGTGAGAAGGGGAGGGAGAGTTAAAAGAGTGGAGGCAGGAGGAGATAGAGCGTCGGCCTATTGCACTCAGTCCTTAGTGTTTACTGTACGTCACTTGTTTGTCTATGACACAGGGATCTGCGAGATAGAGTGTGGTTTAAGAAGTCCTTAAAATTAAATGCATGAAGCCAGATATTTTGGGCCATATTATGAAGGAAGGGCGATAATATTATCGCAGTTCTAGCGGCAGGAAACCGCCGCTAAAGCGACAATAAGGGGTTCATATTATGGTGTTGTGAATTCTCTTAGAAGCTCAGGTTTTGGTGTGAACCTGGAATTCTTTGGGAATTCACAAGGGCATATTATCAACCCTTTATCGTCTCTTTAGCGGCAGTTTCCTGTCACTAAAGTGGTGATAATGTTATCGCCGTTGTTTGATAATATAGTCCTACATTATTACTTACTGGAAAATCGCTTGTATGTACCTGTGAACCCAGAGTGCTGCACCCCAGTCACTACCCCGCAATGTGCCCAATTGTAGGTCTTGCACACTGAGGCTTCACAGCTCACCTGCCACCACTGTTGTCCCACAACGTGTTGGTGCAAGCTCCGAGTCCGGGGTACTTTTGTATTGAAGAGCAGGTCTCCACAATGCAACGGTGTCTTGATACTTCAATGGTAGGTGTTAGAGTGCTCAAGGCATTGTTGCGGGAGAGAGTTGCCGCTCAGCCCTTTTCAACCAATAAATGATTTTCTGTAAAGAGAGAAATAATTTAATGGTGAAAACATTTGGAGGTAAATTAAAAAAAAAATTAAGCTTGATAGAAAATAGGAGTTGAGTGCATCCTTCGTTTTTGAATTATGATCACTCGTTACTGGTGATCGTGGTTCAAAGAGGAGTTGGAGTACACAAGAAAACACAAGGTTACATAATATTATGTTATGGTATTGTTTATATACATAGGAATAGAGCGTATGCTAGAAGCTTAATGTTTGTGTGTAATGCAGTGGCGGGAGCCTGTGTGCATGTACACTGAGTAAGGAGCGAACTAAAGTGTCCTATAAATCAACGCCACGTGTCTGTAGAGCAGTGCTTGTTGCTGGCTGAGGTCTATAGTACGCTCTAGTAGGTTCTTAAAATTAGATCGATGTGATTGAATGAGGTGATAGATTACATCATTACGGACGACAAGATCGCTTTTTCTCACATGCACACTCAGGGTAGTGCACCCCCCCGCGCAGAATCACCCTCAACAGGAGTCTGTAGGGCAGCGCTGCCCGTAGGCTTAGGCTTACCTTATGGTACAGATGGTATTTAAAATGAGACAGAGATGTGACTGAATGAGGTCAAAGATCACAAATTAACATAACACTTAGCAATATTGCTTATTCGCATGTGTGCAGTGTGCCTGATGCATCCAACCCCTCTCGTTGGCCCACGCTGGAGAGGTGTCTGTAAGGAAGTGCCCGCTGGCTCAGATCTACAGTATGGTCCAGCAGGCCTTTAAAATGATTCAGAGATAAGACAGAATGATGTGAGAGATCACGTCATTATGCAGGACAATATTATTTGTTCACACCACGTTTAATTGGAGGCCTTGTCCACCTAGTCCACTATGCTTACCTGTTGCAAATGGGGATCATCCTGTACAACGCGGATGTTACACCGCAGTTCCCTTACGACGCAACTTTTACAACGCAAGTTGTAACAACGAATTGCGCTGGGGGGCACTCCAGGATAGTAAATAGTTTAATTTACTATCCAACTCCTTCCCTACTATCCATGGGGACTGGAGTTGGAATAGTAAATTAAACTATCCACTATCCAGCCCCCAACAACGCAAGTCGTGGTAACGACTTGCGTTGTAAAACATAGGTCGTAAAGTACTGCGATGTAAAACATCGCGTTGTAACGACGTACATCCGTTGCAAACACTGCATTTAGCAGAGCTCACAACTTGAATTCTGCTTTGGTTCTATACTGCAAACAGCGTTGAATTCAGTCTTGATTCATTAATCTGCACTGTGGACAGCAGGGTTCATAACTTGAAAAGAGAAATAGTGTGAGAGAGAGGAAGAGAGAGAGAGAAAGAGTAAAGGGAGGAAGAGAGAGAAAGAAAGAATGAGAGAGGGAGAGGAAGAGAGAAAGAAAGACATTGAAAGTGTGTGCGAGAGAAAGGAATGGATGGAGCAGGAGAGGGAGTGTTGACACTGGAGAAAATCCTTGCAGCTCACCTTTTTGTCACCGGTGTGTGTCCAACCACGTGCCAGGTATCGTGCACCCTCAAGTTTAGTGATCTGAAAGATAGTATACAATTAGTAATTGCAGAGTACATTCAGTTGCACCAATATATTTCTGCGTCATGCCGCTGCACACCCAGACTGCTGTATTCCATCAACTCCCACTGCAAGGAGATGTCTGCGCGCTCTTTTCATGCCAGGGTGCTATACCCCCTGCACTCCCAATGCATAGCAGTGAATTCTCATCACTGCGCACCCAGACTGCTGCACCCCATAAACTCCCAGTGTCCGGAGGTGAGTGCCTGTTCCTTCGTACCCAGACTGCTGCAACCTATTCACTCCCACTGCCCGGAGGTGATTGTACATTCCTACGCACTCAGGTTGCTGCACACTATCCACTGTCACCACCCAGAGGTGACTTCTCGTTGCTGCAGAAAGAAGCTTCTCTGTTCACCTTGTGCCACCGGCGTATTTCAAAGAGGGTCCACCATGTGCCGGAGCAACATTTTCAGGCATTGTTAGGATGGCCACGCATCATCGCAGATTCCTCAGACGTTGAGCTTTGGTGGTGTTGGGAAGGAGGTGGCGGGAGGATGCAAATTAGTGAAAGAGAACCTGTTAGATAAAAAGGAAGTTAAGATTGTGCGTCATTTGTTCATCAAAGGAGAGAGGAAGAGGGAGAGTGAGAGAGTGAGACTGAAAAGAATATTCGCAGCTCACCTTCCTGTCACCGGTGTGTTTCCCACCACGTGCCGGGACATAGTGCACCCTGAAATTCCACATCTAAACGAAAGATAGTAGAGAATTAGTAATTGTAGAAAAGTCAAATATGCAGGAATAAAAAGATAGAGACGGTAATTCTGTTGATTTCAATTGATCCTCAGAACATGTGTTGTATGCAGCAAATTTAAAGCCTTTTTGGTAGGGTCACGTGTGTTGTGACGCCTGTGCTGGATGAGTGTGGTGTGGGTGTATACCACCAATGAGGGAGTGTGTGTGTGCCGTTCTGACAACTAGACCTGGAACTAGCAAATCACTACATTGAAAATCTGGGCCATGTAGCGTTGTTGTGTTTTCATGTAAGCGTAAGTGGAGTGGGCTGGACTGACGTATGCCAGTGCTCCGCGAGGCTGTGAACATTGACTCCGGAGCTATGGGCATGGCTCCGTCGTGGGCTATATGAGAAATCAACTGATTCGGGTGTCTTTGTTGTATTGCTGCCGTCACCCGGGTCTTAACCGCAAATGTGTCATTATGTCTGTGAAGTTCCACAACATGGAAGGTACGGGGTATCACTGACCCTATATTCATCCATAGTTCAGTACATAGCATTTATGGGGTTTGAAGTCCTTAGTGCATGCTGACTTTCTCAACTTTCAGTAAGCTCCAAAGTCAGTTTGTCATTAATGCTGTCATTTAAAACCTTAACCGCATGCGTGCGGCATGATTCCCCCCCGTACGCTGGATTTTGCGAAAGCGCACTTTACATGACAAGCTGGGCTCGTCATGAGCGTGCGAGGAGGCTACCTCATGACGAGCCCAGCTCGTCATGAGCGTCGAAGGGGTTAAATAGACTGCTTTGCATTCTGACACAATGTTTGAATATGAAGTGGTGCACTCTTGAGACTTGCAAAGTTGGAGACTCGAGCCTCTACCTTCGGGAAGCAGCATTCCGCTCCCCGTAGGTGATGGTGCCTCTCAGCGCGGCTGGGCCGCCGCGTGGAAAGAATGAATCAACAAGAATGCCCTGAGCATTCTGAGAGCACACAACAGCGCCTCCGCTCTCCAACTTGCCTTTTCATCCTGCCTTCATGCTCCGCATTAATTAATAAAATGCCGACGCGTTTCAGGGCCACCATGCCCCTTTTTCTTGGGCTGCACAAACTGCAAGGGATAAACACACTATTAGCATATCCGGGTTTATTAATTAGTGCAAACCCCTCCATGGGCGTTAGCTGAGTGCACTGCCCCCAATGCTTTATGGGGTTTGATGTCCTTAGTGCATGCTGATTTTTTCAACTTTCAGTAAGCTCCCAAGTCCGTTTTTCATTAATGCTGTCATTTAAAACCTTGAGTAGGCTGCTTTGCATTCTGTCTCGAAGTTTGAATATGAAGCGCTGCAGTCTTGAGTCTTGCAAAGTGGGAGACTCAAGCCTCTATCTTTGGGAAGTAGCATTCCGCTCTCCATAGGTGATGGCCCTCTCAGCGGGGCCGGGCCGCCGCGTGGAAAGAATGAATCTACAAGAATTCCCTGAGCATTCTGAGAGCACACGACAGCCCCTCTGCTCTCCAGCATGCCTTTTCATCCTGCCTTCATGCTCCGCATTAATCATTAAAATGTCGGCGCATTTCAGGGCCACCAGCCCCTTCTTCTTGGGCTGCACAAACTGCAAGGGATACACGCACTATTAGCATATCCGGTTTTATTAATTAGTACAAACCCCTCCTTGGGCATTAGCTTAGTGCACTGCCCCCGATGCTTTATGGGGTTTGATGTCCTTAGTGCATGCTGACTTTCTCAACTTTCAGTAAGCTCCCAAGTCAGTTTGTCATTAATGCTGTAATTTAAAACCTTAAGTAGGCTGCTTTGCATTTTGGCACGATGTTTGACTATGAAGCGCTGCACTCTTGAGTCTTGCAAAGTTTGAGACTCGAGCCTCTACCATCGGGAAGTAGCATTCCGCTCCCCGTAGGTGATGGTGCCTCTCAGCGCGGCCGGGCCGCCGCGTGGAAAGAATGAATCAACAAGAATGCCCTGAGCATTCTGAGAGCACACAACAGCGCCTCCGCTCTCCAGCATGCCTTTTCATCCTGCCTTCATGCTCCTCATTAATCATTAAAATTCCGATGTGTTTCAGGGCCACCATGCCCCTTCTTCTTGGGCTGCACAAACTGCAAGGGATACACGCACTATTAGCATACCCGGTTTTATTAATCAGTACAAACCCATCCGTGGGCGTTAGCTGAGTGCACTGCCCCTGATGCTTTATGGGGTTTAAAGTCCTTAGTGCATGCTGACTTTCTCAACTTTCAGTAAGCCCCCAACTCAGTTTGTCATTAATGCTGTCATTTAAATATATATATATATATGTACACATATGCTGTCATTAAAATATATATATATATATATATATATATATATATATATATATATATATGTGTATCATCACGGGATAACAAGTAGATAGTCATTGTTAGGACCTAGTTTCCATAAGAAAAGTGGTTTTTGTTTTGCCAATAACTTTTGCGCTTTTGACATCTTAACGTACTTTTGAAAATTAGTACAACAATCAGTTCTGCTGCTGTCTTGAAAGTTTCTGGATGATTTCTCAAGCGAGACTGAGAAAAAGGGGGGTCCCAAAATGCAATTTCCCATTAGGATTTTGGACAGGACTCCAGCCCATTCTGCTGAACGGAATCACACGAAATTTGGCAGAAAACCAGACCTTGGTCCAGAAAGCTACTTATTTGTTATTTGGTGTAAATCTTTTCAGAAGTTTTAGAGTTCAGTCCGTAATCTTTAGTGGATTTAACAAACCATAAAAGGTACAATTTGCATGCTTAAAACTTAGCAAATAAATAGAATAACATTTGAATACATTGCCATAGATGAAATAACTGACATTTAAAAATGTCTAATTATACTATAAAGCCAGTTTACAAATAAAATAGAAATGTAAGCCATGAGGTTTGCAGAGGAAAAACAGTTACAGCTGGTGTAAAATCCAGTTTTTGGTTTAACAAATAGAATGCGTATTGGGTTCAAAATATAATTTAAGTGCTTGCGAATATCTCAGAGAGGACAGTACATCCGGAGAAAGTGCTACAGTGCCAGTTCAATTATAAATAAAATACAGATTCTGACCACTAGGGATAATAAATTGCAAATGCAGCAACGTATGTGCAGAAAGAAAGTACATCCAAGATAGCGCTGTAGTCAATTCTATTATGAATAAAATACTCATCTCAACCACTAAGACTTCTAAAGAGCAAGTGCAACAGCCACCGCATTCTCTTCCCAACATAATAAATCCTGTGCTTATACGATTTATAAAATAACAGGATACAAGTGATGCAAGCTCTTTAGTTCCATTCTACTCAGACTGGCATAAATATCTTAACCCTAAGGGCATCAAAATTCCGGACCCTTTCCCTTACCTATAAGGTTTACTGCAAACAGTGGCGCCATAGGGTTGGTGTCACCCAGTGCGGGTAACTCATAGTGTCACCCCCTCATGACACGACTTACCCCATGAATCTATCTTCCTCGAGGAGATGTATTCATCTGTGCAGCACCCACGGAGGGGGTCCTTCTTCTGCCATCATTTTGAGTTACAACACAGGTCTTGTGCATATCTCCTGGCTAACTCCCCCTACCTCCCACTCCCACTCATCCGCAGCCTTAAAATGTGCTAATCACTGTAGCTTTCATGGCTTGTTCAGCTCTCCACGCCATCGTCTTTCCTTCACAGTTACAAGAGGACATCTCCTGAATCCTACTCCAGCATCTTACAGGTCCGGCCAGGGTAAAGCATTGTGAAAATACTGCCCTCACTTCAAGGCTCCTGAGTCCGTATATATGGTGCAGTCTGACTTTTCAATACTCTACTTATGTAACTCTGGAAATACAGGGAATTATTATTTTTTTTGCAGAGTTTTATATAGCGCGAACTAGACCCGAACTGAACCGGGTATCAGAGCGCTTTACATAGCACCAGTTACGTTCCACAAGGACACACATTCATTTTGTTAGGCACACTTGCAGCAAGTAAAGTAATCGAAAAAGGTCACTGGCAAATCTGTGAGACTTGAGCTGGATTGCTTATTTATAAAATGCTATGGCTCTACCAACATGTTCACAACTGCAAGCTCACTCCTGGAAGACACATACACTTGTGTGCAAAAACCATGCGGCATTATCGGTCCTCACCAAACAGCAGGCAAACTCCCAATGTAGCTATGCTGATTGTGTAGAAAGGAAAACCCTAGTTGTTTTCGTTACCACTGCACAAGAGCAAAGAACAAAAGGAAGTGCTGACAGGTGATGTCACCAAAGGGAACGAATTCCACAAAGAGGTTCTATGGGACATCTTAAACAATGACCGCAAAATGTGAGCTTTCTATGATGTCACAAAGACCCGCCCTGTGGAAAACATCTTCTTTTTTGACAGATACCCACGGAGAATGTTATGATATGGTTCCCATATATGGTAATTATTAACACACCGTTCTTTGTTGTAGTTACAGGTAAAAACGATGTTAAAATGATTATCAATGGAGAATGCTATTTTAACTGATAAGAACACGTCTCCATTTATATTTAGCTTACTTGTGTTTATGCACACCACAAAATCGCTTTTTTCATTTGAAATATCTTAGCCTGTGTTTATTCCGGTGTACTTCTCTTTATTTCATTTTTGTGTGGAAGTCATGTTTTCCCGACTGTTCCCTTTATGTGCGTTGAGGTCTTGTATTTTAGGAAGTAGAGGGTGCTTAATGGGAATTTCTTTCGGCCGAATATCACATCAAAGCAGTGAAAATCCTGTGTTTGGTCACTGCTGTGACTCGGACAATGAATGTCTGTATTTCGAAAAATAGTGAGATAGTGAGTGTATACAGGAACCATAAATAACAAAGATCAACTTCTATAAATCACTTCATGCACAACAACTAAGATTTCTTAACCCACTTCTTTCTACACAACAGGGGTGTAGCTGTCAATAGAGTACAGCACAGTGGTGCCACCCAATGCAGGGATGAGGCCAGTGCACCCCAACTGTGGCTGTCTTTTACTAACCAATGGAGGAATTGGACCCACTTTCTCGATTCCATACTCTCATCTAAAAGTATGGTTGAAAACAAGCATTGAAAATGCAACAGGTCTCGCCTTTGGTTAAGTTAAAGCCATTGCTTTGCTAATGGTATTGTATAGCAAAGCAAACGGCTTTAACTTAATAAAAGGCGAGACCTATTGCATTGAAAATGCTTGTTTCTTATTAATTCACATATTGCTGCGTTGCCAGTCGCACCAGTATTTATATCAGCGGTAGGACATGTTTTAATTACCACTCCCCTTGTGCGTAGCTCTATAGAATCCGGCATCCCTAATGCGATTGTATTAATATCGAACTGGTGCAGTCATTTATTATGATGCATTTAACCTGTTAGCCTTTTGTGAACCTACCGTTATTGTTTTCGGTGCTCGGGCGTCTCAGTCTTGGACGAAGGATGCCCAGTATGGCAACCGACTAATTTATGCTAAAGTCGAAGGTTATTTTCAAAAAGGCAACCTTACATGTAATAATTAATTGGACGCGGCATGTTTTTTGTCGGTCACGATTCACATTTTCTTCTGCGCGTTCATTATTTTTATGCCTCATATCAGCTGTCATTTTGTAAAGCCCTCGGTTCTCCTGTTGCGTATTGAGTGAACGGCACGCGCGTTCGCTTGTGCTTTTAAAAAGCAGGATAAACGTTTAACGGACACTGCTTGCTTGTGGGTTGCTTGTGTGGGGCTGCTGCACGTGCGGCCACCGGACCCGACTTCATCTGTTTTTTCTAAAGTTACAGCACCGTCGTGATGCCATCGCCGTGCCCGCCAGGTAGCAGCATCCCTGGGCATTGCCATGGTTTCATGTCAATCTAGCATCGCCCACCAGTACCTGGGTGCCCTATGCGTCTCGCTGTTTTCAATGCAATATGAACATGAATATGAACCGTGCACTACAATTCGTGTAGCTCTGGTATCCAAACAACGTGTCAATTTTAAGGATCAATTTCACTGCACCTTAACCTAAGTAACGAAAGAGATAGGATGTCAAATGCAAAAGCCTCTTTTTATTGATCCCTTGTCGTGCCTGTGCATTGGGCAGCCTTCGATCAGTTATTCATTTGCTGTCAGTGAAAGCCGCGCAGTCTCTTCGGGGCTGACCCAGTTTCACGCGGTGCAGCCCTTTGGTGATGTTTATTATGTAGGCGCGTGCTTCTGTTTCAGCGAGCACTAGCCTCAACAAAGAATAATGACGTATTGCAGATTATTCTTGTACATGCAGCAGTGCGTAGCTGCTTCTTTAGCTACCTACAGTCTGCCGACTTAAGTTTAAACCAGCGTTTAATGAAGATTTGGCAAATTAGTTATAAATTGTTCAATTTCTCGCATATGGATTTTCGGGTTCTATAAATATCTAGTCTAAAGCACATCTACTTCCAGAAATTAACTAAAATATCAAATGAAACTAATAAACGTCATTCTACACAAACAGCAGGATTCAAGCTGAACCCGGAATGGACTGCAATGTCTGCCTTAGCAGTGTGGTAGAAGCCTACAACCCTTATGTCAGCAACTGGTTGCCCTTGGACCTGTTTGCCGGAAATCCCCGGACCCCGTGCCCCTCCTAAAAAAATCCCCGCCGGGCCGCAGCGCTGCCCGCGACGACCCGGAAGCGGTTGGGAAGCCGGCCAATCACAGCGCGGCCCCAACCGGAAGTCCCGCCCCATCGCGGCGAGAGACTGAGAGAGCTGCCCGAGGAGCCACGAAGGCTCCGCATTGAGTCCTGGTCCCGAGATGGGGGACCGGGTGAAGAGCGGCCGGGTGCATGGGGAAGGCGGGGCTCTCATGTGGTGAGAGAGCCCCGCAAAGCGCTACCGCCGCCCGAGATGCTGATCCGCCGCCAAGCACCGCCAGAACAGGTAAGTGTGTTGAGTGAGAGGAGGGGTGAGTGGGGGTGGGGTGTACGCGTGTGTGTGTGTCTGTTTGAGTGTGTTTGTGCGTGTGTCTGTCTGTCTGTGTGCGAGTGTGTATGTTTAAGGGGGGGTGCGTGTGTGTATATGCAGTGTGTGTATGCCTTTCTTTGTGCGCATGCGTGAGTGACGACGTGCGCGCTCACAAGGTCGAATCTCGGCCTGCAAATGCGCGTGGCACTTTGCTGTCCTCATTCCCAGAAAAGTAACAACATAAGTTGTCTCGCTAGACGCAAAAGCTTCGCTTTTGCTTACGTCTAGCGAGACCTAAAAAGGCTCAGCACACACTCGCCCAACGTTAGCATCATGTTGAGTCCACAAAAGCAAGCTGTCTAGTATGTGTTAACCACAAGGAGCAACACAAAAAAACACAGTTATTTACCACAGAACAGAAACCACATCACTCCACCACAAGCACAGGAGAAGACGGAGGATGAGCACGGGAGAGAGCAGAGAAATGGAGTAGGGTGGCACGCTCTTACATGATTTTAGGACTAGTTTTAAGAAATGTACAAGGGTATTCAGTCGAGAACAGAAGAAACAGAAAGCAAACAATCAGACGGCGCAAGGAAAATGCTGCTGCGTGTAACTCAAACGTTTCAAGCATTTATGTTATCCTCGAAATCACACTACTTAATTTAATTCCACACACGGTCTGTTTTACAGTGCCTGGAATGTGGTAGCTGGAGAGATCACGAATCGTTGTGATGTGAGCATAACATGTGTATAAGAACTGCGCAGATGTAAAATGGACGGCGCAGCTGCAAACTGGAGTGACATCTTCGTATTCACAAGCATGGAAGCGATTACAAAATAAAAAAAATAATTTCGAGCGGGAATGCAAAACCAACAAAATGATTAACAAAGTTAAACATGCATTAAGTTACCAATGGGATCAACAAACGAAAGTGCAATACCTCGACCGTGAAAGAAAGGCACGTCCAGGCTGCTGTCTTCCTTATTTTTTATTTTTTTATTTATTTAATGAGATTTTACATAGCGCGAACTTTACCCGAAGGCGTCAGAGCGCTTTACATAAGAACCAGTTGCAAAACATAAGGACTAAGGATTACATGCGTTACATAAAAGATACAAACAGGAAAAATTGCAAATGTACAAGATGTAAAGTCACACAAAGAAGAGACTGGTGATTAGAGTTATCTCTATATACCATATAGCACTTTCTGTATGTCAGGTGTGGGTGCACATGTTATAGATGCATATGTGCAGTGTGACTTATGCTATCTATTAAATGTGTGTGTTGAGTCAGTCCAGACGCCCCTCCACTCTCAGAACAATTTTAATAATTTTCTTTATGATACTCTGTTCATCTGCACGTAAGGTGTATGGCCGTGGCATTTTCCATGCACATCAGTTAAAATCACGCCGAGGCCTTCTGACCAACAGTAGAGGTGTTCACACGTGTAAAGCAATTGAAGTGTGCACTCTTTGAGGTGTTAATCAGTGTCGTTTTTATGTCGATTACATTCTACTCGTAAAAAGCCGAAATTTGGCCTTCACACTGCGGCACGTAGGCGCAGCTCTTCTGTGATTTATTTACAGGCCCTGGTGTTGCCGGGTCAATGCGTTCCCGTCTAGCGGGCCTGATCAGATTTAGGTTAGGGGCCCATTCCCCCTAATGCAACCTGTACAGAGCAGCCTGGCTTGTAATCCTCCCCGATCCTCAGCTTGCCGCTTACCTCTGGCGACTCCATTCACCGATGCTTATTCCTCCTTCACAATTTCATAGCAAGTGAAGTGGTGGACGTGGGCAGTGATAAAAACGGCGGGTCCGGGAGCCATGTCACGTGAGTGACGTTTCGAACGTCGTCGACGTCCGGACGCCAACGTTGTAGCGGTAGCCTAATTGTCCAATAATCTTTCCCGTGGCCGGGTAAGGTTAAACAGACATTCAGTAATATTTTGTATTTTGGGCAGGTGTCACCCCCATGTGAGGGTGTCACCCGGTGCGGTCCGCACCCCCCTAGTGACGCCACTGACTGCAAATAAATATCTGCTTAAACTAAAAACTATTCCCTGCGATGTATCAGCTTTTAAAATTCGTAATGCTTCTAAACATGACCCAAATCCCATATTCCGACATATTGGCTTGATCCACTTTTTCATTGAGATGGTAACAGGACAGAAAAATAATATGTGCTAATCATTTTCAACAGCATTTTAGGAGCACATAGAAAAAAAGATCCCTGTTATCTGTTTTGCTACCCGTCCACTTCGATGTATTGTGTTGTATCTGCAAAACATCAAAGCAGAACTTTATATATAACGATTTGGCCAACAAATGCGGTTGTATTTCGTGCAGATATTCCTCAAAGGCACAAAAAGGTTTTATGGATAGAAAGTGCGAGGTCAACCTTCCTGTTTTCGTGAAGTAATGTATACTATATCCTATGTACATCCAATATGTACTTTTAAGACTGTTTTTGACAATTGTGCAAGAGAGTGAGGAGCATCCTAATAGCTATTCACACCTAGTTTATAAAACCAGGTTCGAATATATCGGACCCAAGGAAGCACAATGCTTTGATCGAGTTTCAATAACTCAATTTGACCATCTTTATAATTTTTAAGTTCCTGTGTGGTCTACAAGCAGACCCAGAAACACATAGCTCTTAAAGCGTCTTGATGTTCAATTTGCCTAATGTTTGTGTCAAATAAGATGGGAATCATTGATGTACTTATTGGTAATTTCAGTAACATTCCTAAAAATGTGTTTTCCTCTCTAGCAAGTATATTCTGGCTATTGACCCCCCAAAGCTCTGCACCGTAAAGGGATGCGGAGTGTGCCCTGTGATTATAAACTTCTAGGCCAGATGACACTGCCTTTGATATACTACTCTGTTGTTCTTTTACAATTGCCATGGCAGATTGTCACAAAACTAATCAGATTTTTGAATGGGTGCTTTCTATGACAAGTTCGTGTCAAGTGTGATACCCAGATAATTAAAATTGGTAAGATATTGAGGGTGGTATTGGGTTGAGATCCCAGATCATTTAATTTTCAGTATAGGAATGACTTGCCTGGGTAATGGGGGTACCAAGTGTTGTTCATCTTTGACTAGAAAAGATGACATCATGCACACCCTCATATCCGAGACCAAGCTGTACAGGGCATGCTCTAACAGTTTTGTTCAGTCCTGATGGAAAGTGGAAGTAAGCAACACACATTAATCAGTCCTCAGTACCTCTGAAGTTAGATCAAGAAAAAAAACAGAATTCGCAACCAATATTTTCTTTTTCTTTCCCTTTCACATTGCTCAAGCCTGTCCACTGATTTATAGTCTGTGGTGATGTGTTTTGCTGCTCTGATGTGATGCTGGCTGTGCTAGCATAATCTATGTCCAACACAGGAGAGGCACATCAGGTGAATCAATTCATAGGATTTTGAAGTTATCATTTTGACATTCATTCTCTGAAAGGCCTTGTCTTTCTGCACATCCAACCGACCTTCCTGATCCTTCCATTTTGGAAACAACAACATGAGTTGCGTTGATAGTGGCAGTTAGTTACTATATGTAGTTTTTTATTCATAGGTAGAGGAACAAGGTACCGTCTATTAAGCAGAGATGTAGTGTCATGTTGTTGCAGCTCATGTGGTGTCAGCTCCCAATTTCACTATCTTTGCTTTTAAATCACTACTCCGCTTCCACACCAGGCCTGGTTCTTGGGTGCCTCTCGCCCATCCACTTGCAAACCAGAGGAGGCAAGAGTTTCCACCATACATCAAAGAAGCTGAGCCACCAAGTGTGCCATTAGATAAGTGTAGGAGAGTAGGGCCTGCTATCCTATGGTCACCCCAAATTTTTGCTTTTTGCTTCACTGGTTTTTGACTACTGAGGCTGTGGGCCTGCTAATCAGACCCCCAGCCTGCTGTTCTCTCTCTAAATTATTAATACATGTGCTATAGGTACATACCACAATTGGAAATGGACTCCTTGTCAGCCCCTGTACCATGCACTATAGGTGCTCAGGGCATAGGTGCCACCAAGGCCTACCAGGGGCTGCAGCATATCTTTTGCCACCCCTGGGTGGTTCTTAAATTGACACAACTGGCTGATCACTCAGCTGGGGTAAGGTGGTGTAATCACCCCTTGCTTAGATATAGTATACCTATATCTAAACCTATATCTGAACACATATAAACCTGTGAGCCACTCCTATGGAAGGCCTCATCAATCCTGGAGGCAGAGTGCGTGGTTTAATGTGAGATGGAGCTCTAGCATGAGCTGAGCCTGTCTGCAGCCGTCGGGAACAAATCCCTAAGCTGTTTCAGGATAATGCCATAACATATACTATTAAGTGCATTATAATCCTCGCGGTTATATAGCAACTTTGGTTTGGCTTTATCAAAACATGTCGTGTAAGGTGTCATACGATTTGGAATACTACCCCCTCGCCAGTTCTGGCGACGGGGATAGCATTCCACCCCTCTAGAGGGAGAAGACATGTTACTTTACTGAAATGCGGTTAATTTCTAAAAGGGCCTCAGATCCACAAAATGGATGCTTCTGCCACAGACACAAGTCTGACCCCCTGAAGCTGACCAAAACTCAGCCAAAGGGGCCTGGACAAAGGGTTTCCTAGCGCAGGGAGGTGTTACACCCCCCCCCAGACAGGAGATAGTGGATTGTAGCAGGGAGGTTTGAAAGAAACCAGACACTGCATGGGGAGCACAAGGCTTCCCCTTGCATAATCCGGTCAAACCGGTTCTGGGGCACACCAGCCCCAGTCCCAGCGTGGCCTGGATCAAAGGAAAGGTGTGTATCCACCCCCTTCCTGGGTCCCACCCATAGGAGGGGACCTAGCAGGTAATCCAGCCCCCCAGATTCGAATAAAAGTGGGAGCAGTGCCAATGCACTTCAGATTATCCTGATGAAACATAAGAAACGAAACTCTGGACCCTTCGACATCCTACTCAACGTAGAAGACTGAAGAATCTCCCTTGTGGTCAAGGAGTGACCACCCTGTGCAAACAGGCACCATCCAGCACCTCGACGTCTGCTTTGTTGCAGTTCCCGCCGGAACTCGAGCAACAGAGATCAACGAGATCAAGCTTTCCTGACTTCTAACAGCCCGATCCACAGTCCCTGCAGAGCTGAAACCCGTGGAGGTGACCGGAAGCGTGGGGCACGCCATCTTGGAAAGACCACAAGACACTGACCGTGCAGCCCACGAGTGACCCTCGAAGCTGTACACCGGGGGTTGAGAAGCCCCATCCCTGAGCCACTCTTGCACTGAAGTTCACCCCTCTACACTCGACGAGTGCTGCGTGGGGCCCTTCTGCTTCTTTTGGCTCAATGCGTTGGCCTGGTCACTTTCCAGCCGGCTTGTGGCCCCTATGCCGATGAAACTTGAAATACGACTTGCGATTCTGGTTGCTCCAGATTTGCCCCAGCTCCCCTGAAAAGTAGCCCCCACTCTGACCCTCCTGGTCCGAGTGAGAAGCAATCTTCCGTTTCCGTGTGGATTGATTTTGCCAAGTGTTGTTTGCTCCAATCTTGAAGCCGACAGCGCCGACGGTGAGAGCCTATGTGGAACAGATAGTGACCTGCTCCTGGACTTCGCAGATGCCCCAGAGCCCACGTGACAGCGGAGAGAAGCTCCTCAACAACCACCTGATTGCGCCCGACATTGCCTGGTTCCGTCCTGGTTCCACCCTGGTCACTGCTGAGTGACCCAGACTCTGTCCCCTCTACTTTCAGGTACTTTTTGACTTCGATCCACCCTTGGATCCCACCGGACACTTCTCCTTCACAGCGCCTGCAGCCTCTTCAGCTTCAAGCACCAAGAACCAGCGTGACGAAACACGACACTACTTCGACCCTGTGCACCCGCTTCCTTTGGGTGAGGTAACATTGCAACGCCGGTGTTCCCACACTGGTACACACCTCTAGGGTCTGTGTCTTAAGTTATGTCCCTCTAGGTTCAGCGGAAGTGTCCTTAAACTCTATTTGTGTAACTTTTACGCACATTGGCTAACATTGGTGCATGCGTGCGCTTTCAGCGCTGCACCCGAATCCCGCGGGCTTTTCCCGACTTCAGCATTGCTTGTCCCGACTGCTCCCAGCGATTCCCTAGGCCCTAGGCCTAACCACTGTTCGATTGGTATCTCTTATACCACTTGTTTAGTATATGGTCTGAGTGGCCCCTCGCCCTCATCCATAATTGTGCAACTTTGTATGTTATACTGTGCTTTTGATTTAACGCTTGTGCCCCTTTATTCATAAAGAGTACTGGGGATTATTTTGAGTAATAAATACATATATTTTTATAATATATACTTGTGTGGTGTCCTTTCATTTGATATTACAGGATTGTGATTGGTAAAACAGCTCGCTTAACACGACCTCTTGAGTTAAGCCTTTAAGGCTGCTTAGTCTATGCAACCATTAAGATAGCTTGTTTATAAGGTTGACTTACAACCAGACACCATAAGGGGTTATTTGGATTGATACAAGGTGGTTCCAGAATTGGAAACATCATATATCAGGCCAACTTCTCACATTGGTGGCAGCGGTGGGATTTGAGCTTGCTGTTTGTTTTACCTTTGCAATCTTTTTATCAAATTGAAAGATCACATCAAGTACCTTAGGTACATATAAATCAAAAGCTTAGCATATTTAAGTTCTACTGAACTTAGTAGTTGTAGATTAAAGGGATTAGCACACCCTGACTACAACTCACTAGCAAGGTACAGTAGGGAAACACTTAGTGTAGGTAGGTGCATCACTTACACCACACTAGAGTCATGTCTGACACAGGAAAGGCCTCAGGCTCTGCTTCTGTGACAGTTGACCTTACTAAGGCAACTTCCAGCTATGACAAACTAACCCACAAAGACTTGGTTGCCTTGTGCATCTCAAGAGGGTTAAAAAGGGGCAGAAGTCCCACCAGTCCTTCCCTGATAGCCATTCTAGAACAGGATGACTTAGAAAAGGCGAATGCAGTTCCCTTAGAGTCAGGAGATGGAGTGAGCCCCCCTGTAACTGATACCACTCCAGAGGAGGAAGAAGAAGAGGAGGAAGAGGAGGAGGATGGTTCAGACTTAGAAGAACCAGAACATCAGGATCAGAGGGGTAGCCAGGTCATAGTTGCCAGGCTTAACCAGGCCAACTTAGACCTACTGGGGAATGGAGAGGGCCAGCACCTCCCCAGACCCCACCATATCATTCTCCCAGGCAACAGAAGAGTGAGATCTCCATCAGGGGACTCTCATATTTCTAGTGCCTCAAGAGAATCTCAGAGAGGAATGACTTCCTCTCAGAAGATAGAGCATAGGGCCAGAATGAGGGCTGTCAAACTCCAGATAGAGAGGGAGGAGGTATCCCTGGCTCAAGCTAGACTTGCCTTGTCAAGAGAACGAAAGTTGTGTGGCTTAGATGCCACTGGTGGCAGCAGTATTCCTAGAGAAAAAGACAGGAGCTATGATAATAGAAACCTGACAAAAATTGTGCCCCCCTACAAGGAAGGGGATGACATCCACAAATGGATGACTGCACTTGAGAGAGCCTGCATGGTACAGCAGGTTCCTCAGGATCAGTGGGCTGCAATTTTATGGTACTCCTTTTCTGAGAAAGGGAGAGATAGGCTCCTCACAGTTAGACCTGAGGATGCCAAAAACTACTCTGTCCTGGAGAGTGCTCTTATTGAAGGTTTGGCCTAACCACTGAGCAATACAGGTTGTTGTTCAGAGACACCCAAAAAGCACAGACTCAGGACTGGACTGATTTTGTTGATTGTGCCACTAAGGCTCTGGAGGGTTGGTTGCAGGGAAGTAAAGTTTCAGACTATACAGGATTGTACAATCTTATCGTGAGAGAACAGATCCTTAATAACTGTACAAACCAGCTGTTGCATCAATACCTTATTGACTCTGATCTGACCTCTCCCCAAGAATTGGGAAAGAAGGCAGACAAATGGGTCAGAACAAGGATTAAGCAGAAACCCCAGAACCAAGGTGGTGACCATAAGAAAACAGTCCAGAAGGGTGGGAATCAGAAAGAAAAAGAAAAGGACCAGAAGTCTTCAGGCCCCCAAACTAATAATAGGGAGGGTGGTTCCCAAAATGGAAACAAGAAAAAGAAGAACGATGGCCCAAAGAAACCTTGGTGTAATACCTGCAAATCAGTTTCACAAAGGGGCAGTGAATGCACCAAGAAAAATCCAGTCCCCACCACTGCAGCTCCTAAAGCACCTGCACCCCCTAGTTCAGTTAGCAGTGGTGGAACACAGCCAAAGGGTGTAGTAGGGTTAACCCTGGGTACTGAGGTAGGATCTGGCCTAGTCAGAATCCCTACTCAGGCAGTTCTCCTATATGATGTGGACCTAGCTTTGTCCACTACAGTGAGTCCCAGTAACCCGGGCAAATATAGGCAGACGCCTTTGATAAATGAGAAACTGGCTCAGGCCTACAGGGACACATGTGCCAGTGTCACAATGGTGACACCTGACTTTGTGGACCCTGGACAGATTGTACTAGGTGAAAGTTACCTAGTGACCAATGCAAGCAACTCCACTATTACACATAGTGTGGCAGTTGTGAACTTCTCCTGGGGAGGGGTAGATGGCCTAAAGAAAGTTGTTGTGAGTGCAGACCTTCCAGTAGACTGTCTGTTAGGCAATGATCTTGAAAGCTCAGTTTGGTCAGAAGTGGAGTACAGGACTCATGCAGAAATGCTAGGGATTTCAGCACATGTCCTTGCAGTGACAAGGACTCAGGCTAAGAAGTGCCTTCCTGAACCAGTGGTGGATCTTGGAACAATAGACCAACCACAACCCAAGAGAAGGAGCAAGAGGGTAAAGGCTATGTCTTCCCCCTTGCCCCAGGTTGAGGATCAGATTTCACAGGAAACTGATTCTGCAGTCCAAGAGGAGAATGTCTCTGAGGAACTGGAGCCTGATCAGGTTGAGTTTCTGGGGACAGGGGGACCCTCAAGGGCAGACCTGAGGCAGGCTCAATTAGATTGCCCTTCACTTGAACCTCAGACAGCAAGCTGCTGCTGAGGCTGCAGGGAATGTCCAAGGTACCCATAGTGTGTATTGGGATGATGGACTCCTTTACTCAGAGGCTAGAGACCCCAAGCCTGGTACAACCAGGAGGTTGGCCATACCTTTGAAGTTTAGGGGTTTCCTTCTTACCTTGGCCCATGATATTCCCCTTGCAGGACACTTAGGCCAGAACAAGACGTGGGACAGGCTTGTTTCACACTTTCACTGGCCTCATATGTCAGAAAATGTCAAGGAGTTTTGTCGCTCCTGTGTCACTTGCCAAGCCAGTGGTAAGTCAGGTGGCACAACAAAGGCCCCCCTCATACCACTACCTGTGGTGGGGGTACCCTTTGAAAGAGTTGGAATAGATATTATGGGTCCCATGGATCCTCAAACAGCATCTGGGCACAGATTTATACTGGTGGTAGTGGATCATGCCACCAGGTACCCAGAAGCTATTCCCCTGAGGACCACCACAGCACCTGTGGTGGCAAAAGCCCTCATTGCAGTTTTCTCAAGAGTGGGCTTCCCAAAGGAGGTATTGTCAGACAGAGGTACTAACTTCATGTCTAGCTATTTGAAAGCAATGTGGAAGGAATGTGGAGTGAACTACAAGTTTACCACACCCTATCACCCACAGTGCAATGGGCTTGTGGAGAGATTCAACAAGACCCTCAAGGGAATGATAAAAGGTTTACCAGAGAAGCTTAGGCGGAGATGGGACATCCTTTTACCCTGCTTGCTCTTTGCTTACAGAGAGGTCCCACAGAAGGGGGTTGGCTACAGCCCTTTTGAACTTTTGTTTGGCCACCCTGTGAGGGGTCCACTATGTTTGGTGAAGGAAGGATGGGAGTTACCTCTCAAAAAGCCTAAGCTAGATGTAGTGGACTATGTACTTGGTCTCCGCTCCCGGATGGCTGAGTATATGGAGAGAGCATCCAAAAACCTGGAGGCAAGCCAAGAATTACAGAAAGCTTGGCATGACCAATAGGCTGTTCTGGTTGAGTACCAGCCAGGGCAGAAGGTGTGGGTGCTGGATCCAGTGGCCCCAGCAGCACTCCAGGACAAATGGACTGGACCCTACCCTATCATTGAGAAAAAGGGAGAAGTCACCTACTTGGTTGACTTTGGAACCCCTAGGAGCCCCCACAGGGTGCTCCATGTAAATCGTTTGAAAGCATTTGTGGACAGGGAGGACATGAGCTTGCTCATGGCCACAGATGGGGAACAGGAGGAAGAGAGTGACCCTCTCCCAGACCTGCTTTCTCAGAACCCTGATGATGGTTCAGTTGATAGAGTAGCCTTGGCAGGCAGCCTCACTGACCAGCAACAGATGTACTGCAGACAAGTTTTGCAAGCCCACAGACATTTGTTTTCACTCACACCCAGTCAAACTAACTGGTGCACCCATGAGGTGGACACTGGTGACAGTCTGCCTGTGAAGAATAAGATCTACAGGCAACCTGACCACGTCAGGGATTGTATAAAGGCTGAGGTGCAAAAGATGTTGGAGCTTGGAGTGATTGAGCCATCAGAGAGCCCATGGGCCAGCCCAGTGGTCCTTGTGCCAAAACCTCATACACAAGATGGAAAGAGAGAAATGAGGTTTTGTGTGGACTACAGAGGTCTCAATGCTGTCACTAGGACAGATGCACATCCCATTCCAAGAGCAGATGAGCTCATTGATAAATTGGCTTCTGCCACGTTTCTGAGCACATTTGATTTGACAGCTGGCTACTGGCAGATCAGACTAGCTGAAGAGTCAAAAGCCAAGACAGCATTCTCTACCCCTAGTGGACATTATCAGTTTGTGGTAATGCCCTTTGGTTTGAAGAATGCACCTGCCACCTTCCAAAGGTTGGTGAATCAAGTCCTTGCTGGGCTGGATGACTTTTGTGCAGCATATCGAGATTCGGCGTTCCTGGTGGTCTATCGCCCGCCTGGGGCTTCACCGGACTTCCCTGTGCTGTTTATTAGACTGCTGCAGGATCTGCGGTCAAGATACGATAAATTGATTGTCGTCGGTGATTTTAATTATCACTGGGAGAAATCCCCTAAAGAAGGTCCAGCACTACTAATTGAGGAGGCAATCTCCTCCTTAGATTTCACTCAGCAGGTGAATGGACCGACCCACGAGAAGGGACACATGCTAGACTTAATTTGGACCACCATGCCAGCTCAGGACGCCACAGAGATTTTGCCATGTGTTTGGTCCGATCACTCATTAATAAAATGTAAAATCCTTCTGAACGGCCATCCGTCCAAGCTGGGTGAAGGTTGGAAAATGGCCCGAAAATGGAGAAATCTTGACGGAGACAGAATGAAGTCTTTCTTACAACAGTCTCCGCCACTTAAGGAGCAGGGCGCCAATGTTGATGCCCTTTGCGGACATCTTCACCACAAACTGGGGAGAGCCATTGAACTGGTGGCACCCCTTCGTAGGGTGAAGAAGGTGGATAGGGGAGTGGGGGCCCCTTGGTATAATGACTCCCTACGTGACATGAAACGTGGGTTGAGGAGGAAAGAACGTGCGTGGCGGAAGCAATACGACGCCACTGCTAGGAAAGATTACACGTCCTCCCTGGCGTCCTACAAATCAGCAATTCAAACCAGAAAGGCGGTCTTTTTCGAGGAGAGAATAGTGGCAGCTAGGAATCCACAGAAGGAAATCTTTCGGGTTTTGTCAGAACTCAGGACAAACAAGGAGCAAAGCACTGAGTTCACCCAACAAGATTGCCAGAAGTTCCAGGACTTCTTTGTGAGTAAGATCTCCGACATTCTGGGAGAAATCGCTGCAACTATAACCCTCGACTGTCCTAGCCCACCTGGTTATATTGCTCCGCTAGTTCTCACTCCGCTAGCTGAGTTCCCTTTCATTATGCAGAAGGAACTGACCAAGATCACGGACCGAGTTAAATCCGGTTCATTGGTGGATCCATGCCCGCCGGAAGTATTTAAGCTAGCTCTCCCGGGCATGGAAGAAGAAGTCTTGCATTTACTGAATACTTCTCTCCACACAGGACAGGTCCCTTTAGCATTTAAGGAGGCTCGATTGATCCCTTTGTTGAAGAAACCTGGTTCGGACACTAAGTGTCTAAAGAACTTCCGTCCTATTTCCCAGTTGCCTTTTCTGGCTAAAGTAATCGAGCAGCATGTGCTGGTATCGCTCTCTAAACATCTTGACAGTAATAACCTGTTGGAGGCCAATCAGGCAGGGTTCCGTGCTAATCATAGCACGGAACTAGTCATGCTATCGATTCTGGATGAATTGAGGAGTCGGGCTGATACTAAAACACCTAGCGCCCTGGTACTATTAGATCTCTCCGCGGCGTTTGACACCGTGTGTCATGAACAACTTTTGTCGCGGTTGAGGTCTTTTGGTATCAGAGGTACAGCCCTGGCTTGGCTTGCATCATTCCTGCAGGGCAGGACACAAAGAGTCCAACTGGGGGACATGCTTTCCACCTCCGCGCCTATTACCTGCGGGGTCCCACAGGGTTCTGCTTTGTCGCCCCTGCTCTTTAACATCTATCTGCAGCCTTTGATTGCCCTCCTGAATAGGATGGACTGTCTAGTCTATAACTACGCTGATGACACCCAGATCATTATCCGGCTTGAGGAAGGGCCAGGAGCGTCTACCAGGCTACAGGACATACTTAAAGCCACGGTTAATTGGATGTCTAAAAACTCCCTAAAAATTAACCCGGAGAAGACGGAAGTGTTGCCCATTTCCATCACGGGCAACCCCTGGAACGAGAGTTTCTGGCCGGTAGAGCTGGGTGTACCACCGAAACCAGCGGTAGCAGTCAAAAGTTTGGGTCTGCACCTGGATGGGAAACTATCCATGGAAAAACAGGTTACGTCTGTAGTAGGAACCTGCATTGGTTTAATGCGGTAACTGAGGAAAATATCGGCACTGCTATCGTTCTCTACCCTGAAACAGGTGGTTTCAGCGACCATCTTGGCCAGATTGGACTATGGAAACTCCCTGTACATAGGGCTACCCCAGCGGTTGCTGGATAAGCTACAGGGGGTTATGAACGACGCGGCCAGGTTGATCTATAAGAAACCCAGGATGACCCACTCATCCCCGCTGATGCAGGAGCTTCATTGGCTCCCAATTCGGCAGAGAGTAGTTTTCAAGGGACTGTGCATAGTGCATAAGACGCTGTACGGAAATGCACCAAAATACCTTAAGTCCAGAATTTCACTCTATACACCGAGCAGGACTTTACGCTCTTCGGATGCTTCTCTTCTATCCAAACCCCGATTTAGACTGGCCACGGTGGGGGGACGTGCTTTCTCTAAAACACTCCCGGCTCTGTGGAATAAATTGACCTCAGATCTAAGGAAGGAGCGCAATTTGTTGACTTTTAGGAAAAAGCTAAAAACTGTTTTATTCAAACAGGCATGGAGCAGCCACTAAGCGCCCACCAAGATCAAGTAAGATGCTCAGCCCCACTGGTTAATTTGGACAACCAGCGCTTAGAGGCCCCGGTGGCTATAACGCGCGATACAAATCAAATAAATAAATAAATAAATAAATAAATAAATATCGAGATGATATTGCTGTCTTTAGCTCCACCTGGGAGGATCACCTGATCCACCTGAAGAAGGTTCTGGAGGCCCTGCAAAAGTCAGGCCTGACTATCAAGGCTACCAAGTGCCAGATAGGGCAGAGTAAGGTTGTGTACCTGGGCCACCTAGTAGGTGGGGGTCAGGTTCAGCCACTGGAGAGCAAGATCCAGACCATACAGGACTGGGCTCCTCCAGTTACCCTGACACAAGTCAGAGCCTTCTTGGGCCTGACTGGGTATTACAGAAAGTTTGTGAAAAACTATGGGTCCATTGTGACACCATTAAATGACTTGACATCCAAGAAGATGCCAAAAAAGGTTCAGTGGACAGTTAGCTGTCAAAAGGCATTTGATGACCTAAAGAAGGCCATGTGCTCTATATCTGAACACATATAAACTTGTGAGCTACTCCTATGGAAGGCCTCATCAAACCTGGAGGCAGAGTGCGTGGTTTAATGTGAGATGGAGCTCTAGCATGAGCTGAGCCTGTCTGCAGCCGCCCGGAACAAATCCCTAAGCTGTTTCAGGATAATGCCATACCATATACTATTAAGTGCATTATAATCCTCGCGGTTATATAGCAACTTTGGTTTGGCTTTATCAAAACATGTCGTGTAAGGTGTCATACGATTTGGAATACTATCCCCTTGCCAGTTCTGGCGACGGGGATAGCATTCCACCCCTCTAGAGGGAGAAGACATGTTACTTTACTGAAATGCGGTTAATTTCTAAAAGGGCCTCAGATCCACAAAATGGATGCTTCTGCCACAGACACAAGTCTGACCCCCTGAAGCTGACCGAAACTCAGCCAAAGGGGCCTGGACAAAGCGTTTCCTGTCGCAGGGAGGTGTTACACCCCCCCAGACAGGAGATAGTGGATTGTAGCAGGGAGGTTTGAAAGAAACCAGACACTGCATGGGGAGCACAAGGCTTCCCCTTGCATAATCCGGTCAAACCGGTTCTGGGGCACACCAGCCCCAGTCCCAGCGTGGCCTGGATCAAAGGAAAGGGGTGCATCCACCCCCTTCCTGGGTCCCACCCATAGGAGGGGACCTAGCAGGTAATCCAGCCCCCCAGATTCGAATAAGAGTGGGAGCAGTGCCAGTGCACTTCAGATTATCCTGATGAAACATAAGAAACGAAACTCTGGACCCTTCAACATCCTACTCAACGTAGAAGACTGAAGAATCTCCCTTGTGGTCAAGGAGTGACCACCCTGTGCAAACAGGCACCATCCAGCACCTCGACATCTGCTTTGTTGCAGTTCCCGCCGGAACTCGAGCAACAGAGATCAACGAGGTTAAGCTTGCCTGCCTTCTAACAGCCCGATCCACAGTCCCTGCAGAGCTGAGACCCGTGGAGGCGACCGGAAGCGTGGGGCACGCCATCTTGGAAAGACCACGAGACGCTGACCGTGCAGCCCACGAGTGACCCTCGAAGCTGTACACCGGGGTTTGAGAAACCCCAACCCTGAGCCACTCTGGCACCGAAGTTCACCCCTCTACACTCGACGAGTGCTGCGTGGGGCCCTTCTGCTTCTTTTGGCTCAACGCATTGGCTCGGTCAGTTGCCAGCCAGCTTGTGGCCCCTGTGCCGACGAAACTTGAAATACGACTTACGATTCTGGTTGCACAAAATTTGCACCAGCTCTCCTGAAAAGGAGCCCCCACTCTGACCCTCCTGGTCCGAGTGAGAAGCAATCTTCCGGTTCCGCGTGGATTGCTTTTGCCAAGTGTTGTTTGCTCCAATCTTGAAGCTGACAGTGCCGACGGCGAGAGCCTACGTGGGACAGATTGTGACCTGCTCCTGGACTTCGCAGATGCCCCAGAGCCCACGTGACAGCGGAGAGAAGCTCCTTGACAACCTCCTGATTGCGCTTGACATTGCCTGGTTCCGTCCTGGTTCCACCCTGGTCACTGCTGAGTGACCCAGACTCTGTCCCCTCTGCTTTCCGGTACTTTTCGACTTCGATCCACCCTTGGATCCCACCGGACACTTCTCCTTCACAGCGCCTGCAGCCTCTTCAGCTTCAAGCACCAAGAACCAGCGTGACGAAAACCGACACTACTTCGACCCTGTGCACCCGCTTCCTGTGGGTGAGGTAACATTGCAACGCCAGTGTTCCCACACTGGTACACACCTCTAGGGTCTGTTTCTTAGGTTTTGTCCCTCTAGGTTCAGCGGAAGTGTCCTTAAACTCTATTTGTGTAACTTTTACGCACCATTGACTAACATTGGTGCATGCGTGCGCTTTCAGCGCTGCACCCGAATCCCGCGGGCTTTTCCCGACTTCAGCATTGCTTGTCCCGACTGCTCCTAGCGATTCCCTAGGCCCTAGGCCTAACCACTGTTCGATTGGTATCTCTTATACCACTTGTTTAGTATATGGTCTGAGTGGCCCCTCGCCCTCATCCATAATTGTGCAACTTTGTATGTTATACTGTGCTTTTGATTTAACGCTTGTGCCCCTTTATTCATAAAGAGTACTGGGGATTATTTTGAGTAATAAATACATATATTTTTATAATATATACTTGTGTGGTGTCCTTTCATTTGATATTACAGGATTGTGATTGGTAAAACAGCTCGCTTAACACGACGTCTTGAGTTAAGCCTTTAAGGCTGCTTAGTCTATGCTACCATTAAGATAGCTTGTCTATAAGGTTGACTTACAACCAGACACCATAAGGGGTTATTTGGACTGATACAAGGTGGTTCCAGAATTGGAAACATCATATGTCAGGCCAACTTCTCACAATAAGCAATCATACAGACCAGCGAGCTCCTGGAGGCGTATGATATCAGTACTGGTGTGGGCCCTGGTGCAATGAATATCATGCTGAGTATCTCATGATATTAACAGGGTTAGCATGGCCAACATTTTTGCACAGAGGTGCCCCACTGGGAGAGGGGATGGTAGGCACTGTGACAGGACAAAACAGGTAGCCACCATCTTTACCCCATCCTTGTATTTATAGAGGAAATTGAATTGTTTACTTCCGATCAAATATGTTCATTTAGTTTAATTCAGTCGCCAGATGTCCCATTGGTAACCCTAACATGGTCAGATATATTTTAATTACAAAATTCAAAACTTAGAACTTCTTCTCTAATCTCAAATACAAAACGTCTAACGTATTTTTCAAATTGAAATCTGACAATACTCTGCCACAGCTACAGGAGCAGCGCAAGCTTTTTTCTAAATGCTTTCTACTAAAGTTGATTTTTAATGTTTGTTACTTTTTTATCCTTTAATCTAGTCATATGTCTAGTCTAGCCAAAAACCCACAGCTTTTCCTGAAGCTTAAACAAATGAACAATGGGTTCCTGGGGGCGACACTCGCAGAGTGTTCGCCCCCGGGCTGCTTCGGGCTTTGGTACGCCCTTAGCCTGTTAGGGTGGAGAGACAGCTGGGGACAGGGGCGCGAGACGCGGAGGCCGGCTCTGACGTCAGCGCTGTTTACACAGGTGGCGGGAGGCGCGAGAGCCGGCTCTCCAGTGTCGCAGTTTCTAGAAGTAGGGTCGGAGGAGCGGACGGAGTTGCATTTTTGGCATTCCTCAACGGAGCCTTAGCGCGATTTCTGTCAGGCGGCACAGCATGGAGAGAGTTTCAACGTCGGTGCGTGAGGCGCTCCGCATGCTGGCGGAAGCTGGACGAGAGGACCTGTTAATTCCTGGAATTCTTTCCCAAGCATGGGTCGGCTTGGAGAAGGGGGAGCGTCCGTCCGCCTCACTCGGCACTGCAGAGGCGCCTTCCTTGACAGCAGATGAGGCATCGCGCGTTGTTTCAGCAGAAGGTGAGCCTTCGACGCTGCATGCGTCTGACATTTTTTGTCCACCTTTTATTCAGACGGTTGCCCCTCCAGCCCCATCTTGCGAAGAGACACCTGCTATGCAGAAGGGGAAGGTTGGTAGGCCTCGCGCTACCACGGGACAGGCCAAGAAAATACCACATAAAACGAACAGTAACAGTAACAAAATTCCTACACTGCCAGCTACTGTTGCATTATCTCCTTTGCCTCCGCTGCCCTCTAGTGGTCCTACAAAGAATAAGCCTGCTTTACCTGACGCTGCACAAGGTTTGTCCAAACCCATTTTCATTTTTGGGAAGCAGAATGATAGAGACCAGTTCTCTTTTTCTTCAGAGTCATCAGACAGGGGGTTATCTCCCATTATTTCAGGAGTGCAGGGCAATTTTTTGCTGAGTCAGGGCCCTCCTTCACGTCGACCTCACAGGGAGCCTTTTTGCGCCAGTACTAGTTTTCCATCTGCCTCTCCTGCCCCTGGCATTATACTTCCAGGTGGGGCAACTCCCACTAAAGGTACATTTCCTCCTATGGCTGGTAATCCATTTTTGGTGCCGGAGCACGGTGAGGTCCAAGGAGAGTGGGTCTGGATTCCCAAGGACGTTTCACATGAGACTGGCCTGAAGACGACGCAGGGAGTTGGTTCATCTCAGGCTGCAAAGTCTAGCGCTTTGCGGTCCCTCGAGGGTTCGACGCTGCCAGCCTTTTTAGAGGGCAGCGAAAGTACTCCTGGCAGGTTTCTGGCGACCTGCACCTCCAGCGCAAAGAACACTCTGGGAGTTACTGCGGCTTTCCCGGCACCGGTTGATCCCAAGAGAGCACTTCGCTTACAGAAAGCAGTCAATTGGAGGTTTTTCGATGGAGGTGTGGGTGATGGGGAAATGCCGGGGAGTAGTGTTTCTGGTGCTCGGTACAGCAGGGACGAAGTGAGGTTGTCTGGTGCTAGGGAGCAGGCTGCTGCCTTGGTAGAAGAGGGGGATGGCTCTGAGCTTTTGGGCGAAGGAGAGGTTTTCCCAATGGTTGCGGGGGGTCTGGGGGGGGCCTCTAAAGATTTTTCCAGTTTTTCTTCCTTACAGGCTAGAGCCCAGGACACAGAGGCGGCAAAAGGACGAAAGAGGAACAAGGTGATGATGGGGCGTGTGGCTGACTCCCAAATGACGAATACGTCAGGTGAGCAGGACAAACAGGTTGTTAAACGTATGAGATTGGACAAAGGGGTAGGCACTGAGCCAGGCGATGCTATCGCTGGCGTGGTTCCGACATTACCTGCCAAGGATGATGCTATCACGCTAGGGTCTGATGCTAAGCAGATTTTTCCTTTCAAACGATTGCCATACATGGGTGTTGCTATGCCACTAGGCGCTCATTTAGGCAAGACTACTAAAGAAAAGATATGGAAAGTTGATTTAATTGATGTGTTTGAACTCCTTCACAGGGACATAGAGGCAAAGGAGGGTTCCAAAGAAGAGGCTTGGGAACTTTCTAAACGTCCAAGGGTTCCTACGAATATAGATTCCTGGACTTCGGCTTTCCTTATTTTTGCTAGTGTTTACTGTGAACACTTTGCTGACCGATCTGTTTCCCTCTTTAAATATATTGTATTGTCTACATGTCTACATGAGCCCCCTCGCGGCCATCGCACGCCAACACAACCTCAAAATAATCTCCTACGCCGACGACACCCAGCTGATCCTCTCCCTGACCAACGACCCCGCCGCCGCCAGAGCCAACCTGCACGAAGGGATGAGAGATGTAGCCGAGTGGATGACGACCAGCCGCCTGAAACTGAACTCAGACAAGACGGAGGTCCTCATCCTGGGCTCCTCGCCCTCCGCCTGGGACGACTCCTGGTGGCCCCCCGCCCTGGGCACCGCACCCAAACCGACGGACCACGCACGCAACCTGGGCTTCATCCTGGACTCCTCCCTCTCCATGACCAGACAAGTCAACGCCGTCTCCTCGTCGTGCTTCTACATCCTACGCATGCTACGGAAGATCTTCTGGTGGATCCCCACCGAGACCAGGAAGACTGTCACTCAGGCCCTCGTCACCAGCCGACTGGACTACGGCAACGCCCTCTACGCCGGAACCACCGCCAAGCTCCAGAAGAGACTCCAGCGGATCCAGAACGCCTCAGCCAGACTCATCCTCGACATCCCACGAAACAGCCACATCTCCGGACACCTGAGAAATCTGCACTGGCTCCCCGTCAACAAAAGAATCACCTTCCGTCTCCTCACCCACGCACACAAAGCCCTACACGATCAAGGCCCGAGCTACCTCAACAACTGAATCAACTTCTACGCTCCCAAACGCCACCTCAGATCGACCAACCACGCCCTCGCCGCCGTCCCCCGCATCCGAAGAGCGACAACAGGAGGAAGGTCCTTCTCCTACCTGGCCGCCAAGACCTGGAACTCCCTCCCGACCGACCTCCGCCTGACCCAAGACCACCTCTCCTTCAGGAAGAAGCTCAAGACCTGGCTGTTCGAGCAGTAACGGCACCCCCCCACCCTAGCGCCTTGAGACCCCACGGGTGAGTAGTGCGCTCTATAAATGTCTTGATTGATTGATTGATTGATTGATATTGATGTTATTAGGAAAGCAGCTCATGAGTTTGGAGGTTTTGCATGGCTGCATTATGACGAAGAATTCAGGGCCCGGTTATCACTGCTGCCTGATAAACCTTGGGGGGAAGTTGATAATGAGCTTTGGGTTCAATGGATGTATCCTCAACGACCTCCTCCTTCCCTACACACGGCCAGTGGCTTAGCGGTGTCATACCGGCCCTTTCTGTCTAGGCCCAACCCGGGGGGGTGGGAGTGTGGCACAGGCCCCAATCCTTGTCAATTGGCGCATGCTGGAATTTCAACAAGGGTTTCTGCACTAGGAACCCTTGCAAATATAAACACGAGTGTTCCAGATGTGGCGGACGGCATGCGGTCACTCAATGTTTGGGGGACAACGTGCAGTGGGGGACCAGTTTCCCCAACAGGGGGAGAGGCTTTGCACCTCAGTTTGGCAACAAAAGCTTTTACACCAATCAAAGTGGACATTCTATGTAGCTGGCTGCCTTTGTATCCTGATACTCAAGTTGCTAACTTGCTGCACTGGGGTTTCAAAGAAGGTTTTCGGCTGGGTTATCAAGGTCCACGGAATCCCCGTTTCGCACAGAATTTAAAATCTGCTAGGGCTTTTCCTCACATAGTTCGGGACAAACTTTTGTCCGAAGTAAGTGCAGGAAGGATGGCGGGGCCTTTCAATAGTTGCCCCTTGGATAATCTCATTGTGTCTCCCATAGGTGTGGTTCCCAAAAAGACGGAGGGGAAATACAGAATGATTCAACACTTGTCTTGGCCGCAAGGTTTTTCTGTGAATGATTTCATTGCTAGGGAGGATTCCATGGTGCACTTTGAGTCTGTGGATGCTGCCTTGCTCATGGTGAAAGACATGGGTGAGGGGTCACAGTTGGCAAAATGTGATATTAAATATGCTTTCAGACTGTTGCCCATACATCCTTACGATTTTTCCCTGCTAGGCATATTTTTTAAAGGTCAATATTTTGTGGATAAGACGCTTCCTATGGGCTGTGCCATATCCTGTAAACTGTTTGAAGCATTCAGTTCTTTTCTCCAGTGGTGTTTTTCTTTCCGCACAGGCCATGCAGAGATCACACATTATCTGGATGACTTTCTTTTCCTGGGGCGGGCTCATTCCCAACAATGCGCGCTTGCTTTACAGGATTTTCAATTGCTTGCAGAAACTCTGGGTGTTCCGTTAGCTGAGGACAAAACTGAGGGTCCTTGCTGTTGCCTCACCTATCTGGGAATTGAGATTGACACTCTTTCTATGCAGGCTAGGCTCCCCACATCGAAGGTTGCAGACATTAGGCAGCTTTTAGAGCATGCTCGCTCTGTTCAGAAATTGACTCTTGTGGAAGCACAACGTTTGCTAGGTCATCTGAATTTTGCATGTAAAGTCATACGTGCTGGCAGATCTTTTTGTAGGAGACTTGGTTTCTCTATGTCCGGTTTGCAGCTTCCTCATCATAGGCTCAGGGTGACAACACACATGCGTGCTGATTTTGAGGTGTGGTCCAAGTTTTTATCTGAATTCAATGGCATTACGCTTTGGTCTCTTGGTGATGACTTTGTTTGGCAAATACAGCTTTTTTCTGATGCCTCTGGCACACGTGGTTTTGGCCTTTTTTGGGACGGTCATTGGTGCGCGGAGCAATGGCCCACCAATTGGGTTACCGAGAAGAAGAGCATTGCCTTCTTGGAGTTCTTTCCTCTCATTGTAGCGCTCAGGGTATGGGGTTCCAAATTGGCCAATAAAACTATACTCTTTAACGTAGACAATAAAACTGTGGTTGATCTGGTTAATGATCAGAAAGCAAAAGATAAGCAGATGTTGAAGTTGTTACAGCGCTTTATGCTAGGATGTTTACAATTTAACATTGTCTTCAAGGCAAAGCATATTGCAGGTACAGCTAGTGATATCGCGGATGCACTGTCTCGTTTTCAGTGGGAGAGATTCCGTGGTTTGGCGCCCGGAGCAGACTTACACAAGACTCCCATCCCCTACGACCTCTGGAGTTTGGGGATATGACTGCTTATCTGCTCATCGAGAACTCTATAGCACACAGCACCAAATTGGCTTACAGAAGAGCGTGGCTGGAATTTTTGGGGTCAGGTGCCACTTTTAGACCTTGCAGTGGTCCAGGTTTATGTCAACGTAGAAATGATGTTGTAAATTTCATTCTGCTTAATATCAAAAAGAACGTCTCCTCTACCACTATTGCTGGGAAACTGGTGCTGGTGAAATGGGCAAACGCATGCTCCAAGGTTGGGCTAAGTCCAAAAAGAGGGGTTCTTTTCAAAGGGACCCGATATCTCTTCACCTGCTTGCTAGAATCATCAAGGTTCTGCCCCAAATCTGTTTTTCCCAATTTGAATTTCACTTGTTTAAACTGTGCATGGTTTTGGCTTTTCTTTGGGGCCTTCAGGGTTTCTGAATTGTTGGGGTCTTCTCTTCATGATGATTTGAAACTTCTTAATGTTTCAGGTTGTTCTTCACACATTGAAGTTTTTCTGGAACATTCCAAAACTGATCAGATGGGCAGGGGTTGTTCGGTTGAATTACTGGCCACAGGGGGTCCCCTTTGCCCGGTTCAGGCCTGGACTGAATTTTTGCATATAGGTGGTGCTTTCTCCAAGTTTGTTTTTCGCCACCAGAATGGCTCTCGCCTTACAGCGCCCCAGGTTCTTGGCCTGCTTAGGAAGTCTTTGCACCTTTTAGGTGAAAATTCCCAACCTTTTGGTACTCACTCCTTTCGCATAGGGGCGGCTTCTGAAGCTGCGAGGTGGGGGTTTTCTGGGGGCGACATTAAGAAGTTGGGTAGATGGTCTTCTGATTGTTTTTTGCGTTATGTTAGACAGTTGTAATTTAGATTTCCATTGGCAGGTTTTCTAATTGTCTTTTCTTTGCCGGCTCGCAGTCCCATCACAAGAAGGTCTGGGTGATCGTCCATTCCTTTGTTAAATGGGCAGCTACACAGGCTTACAAAAGACACTATGGCACGAGTCTAGGTTTTGCCTCCGAGGACGTTGCTGTTTCCTGGTGGGGTAAGAGCGGTATGCGCTGGGGTCAGCTGCTGCCATTGATTGCTGAATTTCATCCATCACATATGCCAGACTTTTTAGTGATACACCTGGGGGAGAATGATCTCGTTCAGTTATCTGGCTTAGGTTTGCTGATCGAAATAAAGACTGACCTCGAGCTTTTACTAAAGACTTGGCCGGGCATGCGGCTCATTTTCACTGCTCTGGTGCCTCGCAGGGTGTGGAGAGGAGCTGATAGCTATACGGCAGTTGAAAGAGCGCGCCGGAAAGTTAATAGAGAAATGCAACATTTCTGTTTTATTCACAAAATTGTTTGGTTGCTCCATGATGAGATTCAGTCAGCTGATTTTCAATTTTTTCGCCACGATGGGGTGCACCTGTCGTTCATTGGGAATGAGATATACTTGTTGAATATAAAGGACATGCTGGCCAGCCTGTTGGGCATAAATCCATGGTGTTAAGTTTTTCTACTGTTTTAGCGACAGCTGGTACATTGTTTTTCTACGGTTATTAAGGTTTTATGGTTATTAATATTCTGTCTCTGTCTCCCTTCATTCCTCTTCTACCTTTCCTTCATGCTGATCATTCCTTTTTCTTTCCGGTTTCTTCTCTTTTCTGCGATCTCTGCCTTTCTCCGCCTTTTCCACTTTTCCTAGTTTTTTCTTTCTTCTCCTTACATTTCTAGTTTACCGTTTTCCTTTTCCTTTTTTAGAGTGACTTCTATGACTTCTACACATTTGGCAAAATGATGTTTTTCACTGTTTTTAACGGCAGTGTTTTTCCCCCTTTTAAACATATTTTGGCTCTTGTTCCAATAAAATGTTTTTCCTGTTTGGCGACAGTGGTTTCTTGTTTCTGGTGGTACACTTTCACGGGACTACACGGCTGCAAGTAGGGGGGGACAGGAAAAACACCCGTGATGGGGTTTTTCCTGGTGGCAGATTTGGAAGTAAGCAAGATAGGCAGGAAGGGTTGGGGGGCATTGGGATTAGGTTTGGGCAGAGGGAAGCAGGGGAGATTAGTTGGAGCCAAGAGGTAGGCAGGAGACTGAGTTAGGCGCTAGGTGAGGAGCTTTGGGAGGGACAAGGTGGGGAAACAGGTTGAGGGGGGTATTAGTTGGGGAAATGTATGTATTTGAATTGTATGCATATTTATGTCCTGCCTACCTGTCCAATAAAGCGGCCTTTTACCCCATTTTGGCGTAGGGTGTGGTTATTGCCCGATATATCACCATACACATCACTATGTTTCTCAAGACTAGGCTGTTTCTTGATATATGTAACGGATTGTTATTGTTACTCAATTCAAAGGCGCTAATTTTGCTAAAGTATAAATAATGGGAAGTTGAGTGGACCCTTCTCTGACTAAACGGATAAATACACAGGACCCTGCAGTGGACGCATTAATCATCTTACACAGGACCCTGCAGTGGACGCATTAATCATCTTAGCGACCATAGAGCGTAACAATAGTGGAGGAATTTGTTTTCTGTCTTTGGATACTATGCATACAATTCCATGTGCCCTCGTGTAAATTTACTATTTTTCAAAAGCAAAATTAAATTGGTAAGAATTCTGTGACTTTGTGTCCACTGAGTTTTACGGCATGGAAGGCGGTAATTAAAACTGTGTCATCTATCCTTTCACTCCAAATAAATCTCAGCCTGCTTTAATTATTTTTCCCTAGGAAATGTGTCAAATGAACGTAATTAAATGAAGCTAGCATTTGCAAAGGTCGTGGAAGTTTTTTGTGATTTAATAAAAATAGTTTACGTACAGTATCCAATTTCTTTTGCAAATGTAAACCTTCCAAATAACAAAGGGTGATATGCGAGCTGCATGGTTACCACTTCGGAGTTAGAGGAAGCGTTGAAATTGCTGTTTATTAATAGATTCTGGGGTATATTATCAAGGGGTTTATCTCCGCTTTTTTGGCTTTAAAAGCCAAGAAAGCGGAGATAAAATGATCTCCCTATTACCGAGCTGTCGCTAACACCAGTTAGTGACAGCTAATAGGAGATAGCGACCATCTTGGGCCCCACTTTGCATGTCAGTGATATTTATCACTAATGACATGCAAAGTGGGCGTGCCAAGATGTTAGCGACTGGAAACAGTCGCTAACATCGCTATCTCCTATTACCAACTTTTGGAGATATTCGCGCTAAGCGCGAATATCTCCAAAAGCTAACACCTGCCCTGAGCAGTTCTTCACCATGTTATCCAATGGGAGGTGGATAACATGGCTAAGAGCATTTGCTCGATAATGCATGAATATCGCTGACTTTTCAGCGATATTCATGCATTGCGGCCGTTTTTTATCGCATTTGCGATAAACCTTGCTAATAGCAAGGTTTATCTGCGATAAAAATCGCGGATGTGCGGCGATAATTTTTGTCTCTAAACAAGTTAGAGACAAAAATTATCGCTAGTTGTTGGTAATATACCCCACAATTATTTTTCTCTCCATATTTTCACAGGTATTCTTTGTAAACATCTGAGGGCTTGCTGTCCAGACAACTATCAAATAAAAAAGTATTCCCCTTTTGCTATTTTTGTAGTAAACACGTTTGACATAAGCCCCCAAATATGTCTCCGGTCAATCTGCAAAAAAATGCTTTATGTGTATTTCTAGACTTACAAAATATAGTCAAATGAACATTTAATCAGGAGACCGAAGAAGATGAAAATGGCAAAGTTTTACATAGAGGTTTCGAATCCTCACATTGCCTCCTCCGCCATATGTGCAGGTGGTTGGAGGTAGTGGGCAATGTAATTCATTTTTAGGGACTGGGACTTATATTTTAGCATCAGACTTTGACACAGAGCAAGAGAGAGAAAGACAGAAAAGAGAGAAAAAATGGAAGAGAGAGTGAAGAAAACCATAAGATAGGCAAAAAAAACAGGAATGAAACCGAAACAAAGAGATAGGATAGCAATGGTGGTGGAAGAAAGTGGCATAAGACTATGAGGCATTGGCAACCCCAGCAGTCAGCAGCAAATTTGTGCTGTGCTCTCACTCATGTTTTTGTTTTGTGATTAATCAGTGCAGACAAGTATGAACACTGGATTGTCACAGGTATCCTACAGTGCTGCTGAGATTCAATTAGTATTCTGGGCTGTGGCACATTGTGGCTAGTGACCTCTCAAGCATGCATGGAATGACAGTACCATCTCTGAATCACATTTATGATGTTGCAAGTGCATTTTTTTTCACATGAACATCCTGAACCATTACTATACTAAGCACTTAAATATGCTCCACTCGGAGGGCATGATTTAGCGGCAGAAGATGGCAGTCAAGTGTCTCTGAGCTCTGGCCGTGATTTACAAAATCCATCAATATCTGAGTGATAACCGGCATTCGGGAGCTGTATCGCCTCTTTCAGAAAACTTCCCAATCATCGGCATCCACCCTGGTCTTTGACAGGGGACACAGGAGCGAAGAACACAGTGGGAGCCGGGCTGCCGGTGCTGCTGGAATTACAGAGGACCCAGAGGCTGATGCCCCAAGATGCAGAGGTTAGTAGCGATTGCCACGGCCCCCCAGCAAGGGCAGACACTGTTCCGCTCCCTTCACAGTCAGACACCACAGGTGAGTCCCTCTGGAGCAGTGGAGGTGAAGTGGGTCTAATAGCGGTGTGCCCCTCACCCCGTGGAACAGCTAAGGAGTGCCAGGAGTGGGGGTCGCGAGGTGGAGAGGGAGCCTCTGGAGGTTTAGCAGTCCCGGCTACTATAAGACCATACTGGAGCCCTGACCCTGGAGAACTAGGCACAGGGTGGGAGACTGTAGGTGGCAGAAGACATGCTCAATCCGGAGTCGGCACTTTCCCTGAGGAAGACACCTGGTGGCATTGATGAGTGTTCTAGGGGTCCAGGGCGCAGACAGCTGCTCGTGTCCATTCTGAGTAGCAAAGTGAGGTGGGCTGATCCTCACAGCTCAGTGGTGTTGAAACCTGGAGTGGAGGCTAGGTAAGAAAAGAACAGCACACCAGGAATAGCACGAAGGAGATGCATTGGGGGCACCGGTACCTATGTGGTAACAGTCACGCCCTATACGGTGCAGACAGTGCTGGCTGGTGAAGGAGTCTAAGATGGCAGAGCCCCACACAAAAATGGCGAGTAGAGGAGAGGCAACATCCTTCCAAGGGACATTGGTTCAATATGCTAGGCCAACACCGGCTGCAGGGGATGCGATGGACAGTCAGTCCAGACACAATGAGCCCTGAGTTGACACCATACTGCAGGCCATAAAAGTCTCCAGATCAGCACTGGAGAGTCTTATCAATTGAGTGAAAGTGGAGGTATCCCCCCTACACCATGAAATGCGGAAAGCCTCTGACCCCCTGAAGGAGGTGGAGATCGGGTCTCCCCGAAAGAGGATGAGATCCAAGCAATCCATGCCGCCCCTTTTCATATACATTTACAGAGCCATACACTTACAAACAGAGCCAGCAATGCACCAACAATCCTACTTACATATGGAGACAGACCCCCATGTAGGGACATAGACACTCATTTAAATATCTAGTGAAGAACTGACACTACCAAGTCACCCATCCAGAGTAGTAGCCCTTTATATATGTTCCACACCTGGTACACTTGAGGCTGTACATCCAGTTCTACTGCAAGGCTGACAACATTTAAAACCCGTTGACAAGCCTTAAGCTGCTGTTCTATACCATAAAACTTACCCCTACAGTAGCCTGTAGTTAGGGCATTGGGTTCGCTTGTGTGTCCATAAAAGACAAAACATTTAGTAAGAAGTTTCACTGATCTTTATGTACACTAACAGGCCCATATGCTCAGTCACATATACAGTCTTTCACCCTGATTTGAATCCCATATAAGCACAGAAAAAGGAAAAGAGCCACTAACACACCCCCTCAGACAGTGTCACAAGCATCTAAACATTCACTCGCATGCACTAACACAACTCTTATGTATGTAGCACTGATGGAGGCAGTGCCACACTCACTTAAATAACCCATTAGTAACTAACACACTCAAGAGGCAATCCGTGCTTCCCCTTACATACACATTTATGGAGCCATACAGTCACAAACATAGCTAGCAATATTCTTTTTATTGGTATTTACATACTACATAAAATAACAGACAAATAAACTTGACGTTCTTTGATCATATTTACATAGAGACACCCCCCCCCCACATAGGGACTTAGACACTCGTTCAGATATCTAATAAAGAGCTGACACTACCAAGTCACCCATCAAGATTATTAGCCCTTTAAACATGATTCCCACCTTGTACAATTGAGGCTGTGCATCCAGTTCTACTGCTTGGCCGACATGGGATTTAAAACTCCTTGACAAGCCTTAACCTGCTTTTCTTCCACATAAAACTCACTGCTACGGTAGTCTGGAGGTAGGGCATAAGGTATGATCTTATGTGCATAAAAGCTAACATAGGTGTTTGACTTAGGTAAGTTATTTAAAATGAAGGGCATCATACGTGATAAATAATTCCCCCATACAGCCTTCTAGAGGTGGATATGTGGTATTCTGGGAATATGGGTCTGGGGCCAGAGGACCTTTGGTCTCTCCAGAAGTGTGAGTGGTAAGTGGCGCAACGTCATGGCACTCAGGCGATTCATAGGTGAGAGGGAAGATGTGTGGGCGATCCTCACTTGGGGCTCACTGGGTGGATGGGGGAGTTCACAACTAGCTTTGATAAATTGGATATGCTTGAAAGAAGCTTGAGATGATGCCATTGCAGCTGAACACTTGGTTGAGAACGGCTATGAGAGATTATAGGTTTGAAAAGTGGTGTATCTTTTATTAACAACCATGGGGAATGGATAATGAAAACTACAAATATAAAGCACGATATGTGTTGCATGATGCAATTTTTGCTATTAGCTTAGGAGGCTCTTTCAACATCAAACAATGCACTCAGTCACTTTCTTTTTTACAAACTGTTGTAATTAATGTGAAACAACACACTTTATTTTTTTATGCATGTTGCACTTCGTATCGTAGGAAATGCTGGGAAGACAATTTTGTGTTTCTTGTGTCAGAAAGGGCAATATGGTTCTGAATTATTATCTCACATATTTTCAGGAAATATGGAATAAGTTCTCACTATCAGCCTGATTCATGAAAAACGGGAATTGCGAGTCTCAAATAGCGATCAAATGCGAACCGCTATTGAGAACTCGCAAATCTGAATTCATGAAGATTACCGGAAAAAAAAAGCGACTCGCACGCGGGCGCAAAATCCGTTAGCGACTAACGATAATCGCAGAATAATCGCTATTTCCGGCTACCTGCATCGGGAATGCGAATCGCAATCACGTGCGTCGGGAATGCGACTCGCAATCACGTGCGTCGGGAATGCGAATCGCAATCTCGCGCGATCGGGAAGACGGGAAGTCGCTTTTCGAGCACAGTGATGACATCACAACCAGGAAGCAGGCAGTTCCCACCCCCATTCACCACAGTGAGGCAGACCTCGAGGGAGCAAGTTGGAAAGCAGCAGCTATTCTGGTGATTGCGAATTTGCTACTACTCTGCTGCCATGTCAGAGGAACCTGTTCCTGGCCCCAGCAACAGCACAGGGCGGAAGAGGAAGCTAAAGTTTTCTGAGCAGGAGCTCGAAAATTTGATAGAAGGGGTGGTGGCCAACCACGACAGACTCTTTGGGATAAACTCCAGGAAGGTCCCGGAGCAAGACAAAAGGAGGATCTGGCTGGGAATAGCCTCCAGTGTGAACTCCGTGGGTGTGGCCGATAGGTCACTGGAGGAGCTCAAGAAACGTTGGTATGACCTCCGAGGTCGTGCCAAGGAGAGGGTGGCGGAGCGCCTTGGAGAGTCATCGGGCACTGGAGGTGGCGGACCTACAGTCCCTCCCAACACACCCTTGGAGGACCAGGTGGAGAACACCCTTGAGAGGGAGGCGTGCGTTGGCGTCACACTTCTGGACTCCTCCCGCCCCACCCAAGACACCCAAGGTAAGTGGCATGCGACTGCGACCCTGTCCCCTATGACCGTCCCTGACCAAATAGGCTCACATAATGTCCCTTAGTCATGCCTTTGTTGCGCATCAGGAAATGCCCTGAAGCATTGTGGGAGATGTAGTTTGTCCACAATGTAGTAGTACCACAATGCAGCCAGACAGGTTCCAAAGTACGCAAATCCACAGCCATCCAGGGAATGTCACCCAGCATGCATGTAACATCAGCACGTCTGACAGTCACATGCAACTAATGAGTATCCACTTACCCTCACAGGTGGCGCAGAAAGCAGCGACAGCGAAAGGCTGCAAATAGATGAGGAGGCACAGGAGGAGGATTTTCAACCGCAAACCCAGGCACCAGCCCCTGCCGCTGCAACAACACCAGCAGCCAGGCCCCCCACCGTTGTGGCCCCTGCATCTGGCGGACCACCCACAGCCAAAGCCAGGCACGCCACTAATGTGCCTCCAGTCCCTGCCGCACCAGCAACGCCTGCTGTGACACCACCTGCAGCTGGTGCTACGACATCTGGGCCTGCGACAGCGCCAACACAGCGGCCAGCCACAGTGACAGGCCAGCAGAGCAGGCGTGGGAGGTCTCGCCATCACACCACTGCTGCAATCAGCAGGAGGGGCAATGGACAGAGACATGCCTGTTTGAGCGTCGAAAGACGCATGTTGAGGATCCATCAGCGCCAGTCAAAGCAGCAAGGTGCCATTCAGCTCCAGCTACACAAGATTGGGCGCAATGTGGCCGGAGTGGGAGACCGCATGGACCGCATGACGGCGGCCATGGGCCGCATGACTGCAGCCATGGAGGCCAACACTGCTGCGATGATTAAGCAGCGCAGTGCAGCAAGCCGGCGCCACCACCAGCTCATGAGCCGGCTGTCCTCCTACAGCAGGTCCAATTATGTGGCTGCAAATGCCACCTCACAGTTGTCGCGGCGGTCACTAACACAGCAGCACCAACTTGTACAGTGCTGTGAGGACATCACCAGGGTCCTGGAGCACCTCACCACGGCGGTTACGGCACTACACCCTCCTGCTCTACCTGCCACTGTAGGGGGTGACGATGGCAGTGAGGGGGCTTCCAGCATCAGCAGCCAATCTGCCACACTAGTCCCGCCACTTAGGCGCAGCACCAGGGCAACGCCAGGTACAGGTGCCCCGGAAGAGGAAGAGCCTCAGAGGCGCTTGGGCATAACGCGCAGGAGGCGCAATTGACTCTTTCAGACAATCACTGGCACAGGCTGACTATAAGCCTACCCTGTCCTTTGACACTGCAGTATGAAGGAATACTGTTAGTAGTAAATAGTTGTACTGATTACCTTTTTTTTTGTGAATGAAACAAATATATTTATTTTGCAGCACACATTAGCGTTGTGTAATCATTACATTTTGCATGCAATTGTGATTTGTGGGGTGAGGGAAGAGGGTGGGCTAGAAATTGTTCTCTGTGATGTGGTTGCGACGTCTGTGGCCTTCAGCTGGGTTCTCCCCGCGTGCATGGTGCGCATGTGCTGGTGGCCGGTCGTCCCCTTCTGATTCACTGCCTGAGATGTCAACAGGTATCCGGCGCTTGGTTGCAATGTTATGAAGCATTGCACAGACAGCCACAATGCGGCAGCACACAGCAGGACTGTAATACATGGCCCCACCTGTCTTGTGCAGTATACGGAACCTGCTCTTGAGCAGGCCAAATGTCCTTTCTATACAGTTCCTTGTCCGGATGTGCGCAACATTGTAGCGCCGTTGCTGAGGTGTGGCAGGGTTGAGGTAAGGGGTCAGGAGGTATTCCCGTAGGGCGTAGCCACTGTCACCTGAATGAGAGGAGCAGATGTTGATTGCCTGTGCAGCGCAGTTACTTCATAGCAATGTGACATTGTCGACAAAGTGTACTTACCAAGTAGGTGTCCTTCCCCAAACTCTCCCCTGAGCAGTCGTGTGTGGAGTCCGCTGTGCCTGAAGATAAAGGAGTCATGGGTACTCCCTGGGTACTGGGCGACAATGTCAGTGATGATGGTCTTGGCATTGCAGACCATCTGTATGTTGAGGGAGTGGTAGGACTTTCTGTTGCGGAACATATACTCCGTGGCAGCTGGTGGGCAGATGGCGACGTGGGTACAGTCTATGTAGCCGAGGACTTGGGGAAAATGGGCTACATTGTAAAATTGTAGTTTTGTCAAGTCCAATTCCTGTTGGCTCGTGGGAAATGTGATGTGACGGTGGAGCTGGGTGAGCATGGCGTCAACGAAAGTGTGGAGGCAGCGTGACATGGTGGGCTGGGATATCCCCCCAGCAGCCGCTACTATGCCCTGGAAACTCCCGGAGGCCAGGAGGTGCAGGCTACACAATACCTGCACATGTGTAGGCACCGAATTGTTTCGCCTTGTTGGGTGCTGCATGAGGGGGTCAAGTTCATGTATCAGCCAGATGATCATTTCCCCATTCAGCCTGTATTTAGCAAATTTCTGTTCTCTGATTTGGCCCAGCAAGGTGACCCGCTGCCGGTAAATCCTTTCCTGCCTCATGCGTCTCCTCCGTGCTGCTCGCTGTAGCCTTCGCCGCCTCACCACCATGTACATTCCTGGCATTGTGGAACGCCTAATGCTGCTGCTGAATGTCCTTATGTGTGATTGGTCAGGCCTGAACCTGTTGGTGATTGGCCAACGGTTTTTCAAATTTTACTTATTCATGGCTTTTATGGTTACCACCTGCTTTGAGTTGTCCTTAATTTGCGCCGCGCAAACTGCGATTTTGGGTTTTTTCGCAATTGTAGATTTTTCATGAATGCCGATTGAGAATATATTGCGTTTCGCTATTTATTTCGCAGATTCCGTGGTTGGTCGCTATTTCCGTATCGCTAATGCTCGACTACCGGGAATCTGCGACTATTATAGCGTAATCGCTATTATGTGTTAGCGTATTCGCTATTATGTGTTAGCGAATTCGCTATTTTGTTCTTTAATGCCAATTCCGTAAATTGCACCCGCAATTGCATTTTCGCTGCGATTGCGGGCGCTATTTAGCTTCATGAATCAGGCTGTATGTCTAGAGAAAATGTAATGCCGACTGCTATTCGCTCAATATTTTAGGTTTAACCTGCAGGTCTTTGATGTTTTAGCGGTTTCAGATGCAGCTGCATTAGGATTCCATACAAATTGTTACCTTAAATGTCAATGGTCTCAATAATAAATGCATACATCGGGCAATAGATGAGTGGGTGAAAAGCCATTCCTCAGGTATTGTGCTTGTTGGGAAGACATATTATATGCATAAAAGGTAACGTGTATATAAAATGTTTAGGCAAAGGGCAGGTTATCATTATAAGTCATCCGCAAACAGCACCCACGGAGGGGTAGCAACTTTTGTTATTGAGCATTTCCCTTTCCAAATTACCTTCTCCAAGTCTGATACAGAAGGTAGATGGGGCTCATTCGTTGTTTACTTAATATTACTAGATTCACTATAGCCACAATTTAAGAGCCGATCTGAAATAATCCAGCAACTCTGTTAGAATTACACCAGGCATTGCGGAATATTCCTGGATTTGTTATTTTAGGTGGTGATTTTAATCTACTTCAAAATCAGGAGATAGACTCATCTTCTGACAGAGGTAAGCAGAATAATCCATGAATGGGAATGCACAGTTGGAATGCATTAGGGGGTTGGATCTGATAGACCTATAGCGGGAAAAACATCAATATAGGCATGAATATTCCTGTTAATAAATAGTTGTATGTACATCCAGATTGTTTTTTCGGACCAGGCTTTGGTAAAGATGGAAGTGTCAGGGAACAGACTAGTAAGAACAGCTGGGAGATTTTTTTAACACGGTGAATGTGGAGGATGAAGAATTGTGCAAAGCATTAAATAGTGAAATAATATATTTTTCATATTAATAATAATAAAGCAAGGGTAGACACCACTTGGAAGGCATTTAAAGCAGCTTTACATGGTTATATATCTTCCAAAGAGATTGAACATAGGAAATGCCTAGGGCAAGGTTAGATTTGGATGTGAATTGGGCAAATGTGCAATATTTACGTAATAAAACTATAACAAACTAGCACTTAGACAAGCAAGAACGTGTAGGTATACTGCTATCTCAGCATAGCTTCCAAAAGTATATGAGGAGAGTGAATTTGCAGGTAAATTCTTAGCATGGCGACACAGTAAAGTCAAGTGCAGAATAGGATTACATCTTTCATAGATAAGGAAACAAAAGTGTATACACCAGACTTGGCACAAATCCAGGGTAGATTTTCTAAACATTATGAAACAATATACAGTGTGTAACTGGATGTGGATGTCTTGAGACTAAGGGGTTTTCTTAGTAAGCACCCTATTCTTAAATTGCAGCCAAATCAAGTGAAAGCCATGGTAGCTAATATCTTTCTTAAAAAATTGAGGCCGCAGTGAACTCATTGGCCAATGGAGAAGATGGCTTGCCGGCTGAACTGCAAAAATGGTTTGCATCAGTATTAAACTATGAGCTTTTAAAATTAGGCAATCATATTTTATAAGAGGGAGAAATCCTTGCATAATTTTGCAATGCAGTTGTGGAAAATAGGGATAAGGAAGATGTTAATTGATACAGGCATATGTCTTTTAAACGTTAATTATAACTAAACTATTAGCAAACAGAATGAGTAGTATTTTAGGCTCTGTTATACATCTTAATCAGTGCAGATTTGTACCTGAGAGACAGCCATTTTTTAAGACGAATTTTCTGATTGAAACTCTAGATTATTTCTTACAAAATAAAGTACTAGGTCAGGTTATGCTATTAAACGCTGAAAAGGCATCGATTTAGTGTGTTAGGAAAGCATTGTTACTATCCTTGGCGAGTTCTGATTTGCCACAAAATGTATTCAGATAATATCTTTTCAATATAAAGGAGCTTCAGTGCAAATAATGATCAATTCTAGTAATATCGGTACTCGCAAGGTGAGCAGAGGTACCAGACAGGGAGGTCCTCTGTCACCCATACCTTTTGCCCTTTTTATAGAGCCATTAGCTATAGCTGTCCAAACCAATTTGAATGTAGTTCCACCATTCAAGAGGATGACTAATATTAAGTTATATGCCAATGATATAGCGCTGTTTCTCAAGCACGATATAGAGAATCAAAAGAGGATGTTTGACATTTTTCAAGAATATCAAATGTTAGGAGGTTATAAAATAAGTAATTTAAATCAACAGCACTGATGGAATCCCAGTTGAACTTTTACATTTTTTTCATACCCAATCTTCCCCAAACTTGCTTTCATTATTTCATAATTTGCAGTTTAAAAAGTCAGTTGGGGGCTCATTAGGTATGCTGTTATTCTTGCTAGACCAAAACCAGATCATCACGTCTCACTCATACACCAAGATTGAAAATGTAAGTAAAAAATGTACCTAATAGATTAGCATCAATTTAAATTCTATTATCCATTCGGATCAAACAGGTTTTTATGAAAGGAAGACTTTCCGCACACAATACACATCTTTTATGACATGTCCTTTCGTCTTCTGATAAATTTGACTGCCCAACTGGTTTATTAGCTTTAGATGCAGAAAAAGCATTTGACAAAGAAGATTGCCAATATTTATTTCAAACAATGGAAGCTTTTATTTTGGTGCTAGTTTTGCAAATATGATTTAAACATAAACAGGCACATGCATCAAGCAAAAAATGCCTCACAAACATAGCGAATTGCAAAAAAGGCTGATTGCGAGCGCAATTTAGCCGTTTCCTATGCAGGAACCCATTTAGCGAAAAATCAACACATTCGCAAAAATAAGAACTCGCACAAATTGAGAGAACCAAAATGTGGATCCTTACTTGCAATGTCCCTAATTGCGATTGCAAATAGCGATTCTCTAATAAAAAGTCGCTAACCAATGCATGAAAACTCGCAAATTGCGATTCGCATGAAAATCAAATTTTTGCAAGTGCAGAAAAAGGGGAATCACAATCAAGTGGTAAGTTGTGAAAAATAAATCACACAGGTGCAACCACTCACAAACCTATTTAAACTGACCCAGAAGGCCCCTAGAGCTTTTCACAATGGCAGCGCTCTACGTGATGGCAAAGAGGAGGAGGATCCAGGCAGAAGCACAGCGCAGATTGAGAATACAGGAGAGGGTATTCGGAGTGTGCATCACATCACTGGGACAGACAGAGGATGAAATATATGATCAGTGCAAGCTGAATGGTGCAATGATCCTACACATGATAGCAGCATTGGAACCCCTAATGCAGTGCCAGATCAGTAGGACCCATGCCATCACCCTCCAGGTACAGGTCCTATGTTGCCTGCACCTACTTGCATCAGGCAGTTTCCAGGGGTAGTAGCTGTTGCTTGAGGGGTATCACAAAGCTCCCTGTCACGTTTCTTCAAGTCCTTCCTGGACACCATGATGACAAGGCTCTGCACCCACATCACCTTCCCCTCAATCCAACAGGATCTGAACAAGACAAAACTGGACTTCTAAAAGGTCACACAGTTCCCACATGTGATTGGATGCATAGACTGTACGCATATTCCCATATGTCCCCCAGCATAGTCTCGGTCTATGTGATGTATCGAAGATCTGGAATCCCTAGCAGCACCAATACACTCACTTATCTGTTGCGCACCGCACACCTGCTTACATCGACCTACTCTTCATACCCGCCCCTGAGGCACTATTGGTATCTGATGTTCAGATTCTCCCACGGGGGATCTCGGATCATACCTGGTCCTACTCCATGTTAGTGATGCTGGCACTGTCCTCCGTTCCATGAGGCACCTCAATGCCTGGCACCCCAGGACAAAACTTACTGAGATGCGGTGCAGCAAGAGGTCACAAATTGCTTTCAAGAGAATGATGGGTCATTGCATTCCCCATGCATCCTTTGAGCAGCATGTAAGGCAATCATGCTGGGACACGCCAAGGGTCTCCTCAGACATAATGAGCATAGAATCATCCCATTGCACAATTTGAATCTTGGGCCCTTTATCTAGAATCGCAGCTTGCCACCGCACTGCACAGCGACGTCCCCAGACAACTGGGGCTGATCCAGGAAGAAATTAGCCATGAAAACAAATCTGGCGCACATCTACGGTGCAAGTGTATGGGAGGGGTGATAAAAATGGGAAACGTTTGTACTAAGCTAATGGCATGCAGATCATTGTCTCCATCTCTCATGATCTGCAGGTGGTCGCCGGGAAATGTAACCAGTGCATGGCCAGTATTATCCGATGGATGCAAAATAACTCCCTTAGGCTCCATGCAGAAAAAACTGAGGTCCTAGTTTTTGGTCCCCAGACTTCAATCTGGTCAAATGCCTTTTGGACGGGAGCTTGTGGCCCCCTTCCCATTCCCGCCAAGACAGTCAAAAACGTGGAGGTTATTTTTGACGTGGGCCTAACTTTTGAGGGTCAGGTCAGTCGCACGGTCAGTACTTGCTCTTACATTCTGAAGACTCTCAGAAAGGTGCTCCCGTATATCCCATCAACACTCCACTGGCCCACAGTCATCACACTGGTTACCTCCCGGCTGGATTACTGTAATGCCTTGCATTTGAATACTAGTATGGCCTCCCTGAACAGGCTTCAGGTCATACGAAACGCACCGCTAGGCTGACCCTTAATATCCTGAAAAGGCTTTCAGCAAAGGAGGGGCTTCACACCCTTCACTGGTTCCTTATTAGAAAGCGAATCTTTTTCAAAACCTTGTGTACGGTTCATAAGGCCCTGCATAATATAGGTTCGCAACAGCGGAAAACCATGTTTAAATAGTTCGCACCTGTGCAGACCTTGAGATCTTCATCACAGAGAAAACTGACTATCCCTAGAGTTAGTGAAGCCAGATGGGGCAGTTGCTCCTTCTCGGTGGTGGTGGCCAGACTCTGGAACACTCTACCCTCCTCAATCTCCCAGGTGGAATCTCTTCCAGTTTTAAAAAACTAGTGAAGACCTGGCTTTTCCCAGTTTAGTCATCAGCCTTTCAGTTTTCTCTCCTTTTCCATCCGCTCAGTGCCTTTGTACCCTCAGGTTTTAGTATGCCTTATAAATCCCTATCCTATCCAATTGGTTGATCTACAGGCCCTTGGCCAATAGGGTTTTTCCAGAAATTATTGATGGGCTTGGCCAGACCCATTGCACCTCTTCGCCCATCAACCATGCTTTCACCAACTACTACAGATCCCTATGCACAGCATTCCCAGGTCTTGAGGAGGAGCTAGTAGCTCCCCTTCTGAATCAGGTCCTACTCCCTTGTGTGTCAAATGCTAAGTGTTTGGACTTGGAAGAGCCTATTACAGCAGAGGAGATACCGGGTCATTGCATCGATGGCAGATGGCACTGGGAAAACGCCCGGCCCTGATGGCTACCCGATAGAATTTTATGCCAAGTTTTGTGATGTTATCGTCCCCCACCTCTTGAACCTCCATAATGAGGTGCAAAAAGTTGGCTCCTTCAACAGGATGATTGATCACGCCACCATCATGTTTCTACCAAAAACACCTGGCCTATCATCTTTTTGTGCAGATTATCACCCAATGTCATTCATAAACTGTGAAGTTAAAATGTTTGCCACTGTTCTTGCTTCCCATTTGCAGGGTCCTGTGTACCCTAATTCACTGAGACCAAGCTGCTTTATGCCTGCAAGAAGCACGGGGCATTGCCTGAGGCACCTCCATGTGCCTCTGGTATATCGCCATCTCCACCCCCCTCCTTTGACACTCTTATTGATTCATTTTAAAAAGGTTTTCGATACGATAGACTGAGGATATCTTGTGACTGTGCTCCAGAGGCCAGGATCCGGACCCTGATTCTGCGGCCATGTGCAAATCTTAGAATCCAACAGCCAGAGTCCAGGTCAATGGAGTGGTGTCGGATGAGATCCCTATACACCGTGGCACATACTAGTGCTGTCACCCCTCCTTTTCACACTAGCCAGTGAACTCCTTGCACTACTTATCCAGTCTGATGCCCAGGTGCAAGGATGGGGATGGACAGGGGGGCACAAGGACCGCATCATGCTTTACGCAGACAACGTCCTCCTCTACCTGGCAAATCAACGGCCTGCAATGTCTCTGAGTTCTAAGTCTTTTTGTAGATGCATCTGGCTGTGTCTTAACCTTCACAAAGTCTGCTCTGGTACCCTTGGCTCCCGCACAAGACTGTGTGGACTGGCAAAATTCCATCCCTATACGTTCTCTTAACGTCGGGTACTTGGGACTCCAGGTTGCCTTGGATCCTGTAATGACATGGTCCCTTAATATAACCCCCTCACCTGTAAAGTAAAATTGGCCCTTCAAAAGTGGCAAAAACTCCTGCTAAATATCATGGGAATGATAGCTGTGTACCAGATGATGGTTTTGCTGAATTTTCTCCCCCAAAACTTTCCTCTTATAATTTCTCATCACTGGTTCTGGGAGATGGATTCTGTGGCAAAGTCCTTCATTTGGCATAACTCCAGACCTCGCTTGGCATTCGGGACTTGTCAGTGTGTGTCCCATGATGGTGGTTTGTGCATGTCCATCCTTTACCTGTTTCACCTGGCCTCCCAACTTTTGTTTATTAATGACTGGTTCACTGGTGGCTGCCCCGACCAAGCTTTTAAATCGGAACTTCACACTTTGGGCTTCCCCTGAGTCATGTCAATGCTTAATAGCATCACCATTCACACCGTGATCCCTGAAGTGACCCACTTGATATTTTCTGGTTGGAGAGGAGCCCAGCCTCACAATAGGTGGTGGTACAAACTGACACAACAGACCCCCTCGTGTCATGACACATATTCAAAAGGGCTGGTGCATGGGAATCGCATTGCTGGGAAGCATTTGGTGAGGCACCCACATGTCTATATATACAACATAGAAACCTAGGGGTCTCAAAAAGAGGATGTTTAAGAACCTCTGAGTAATTACCTGGATGTCTAAATTAGTCCTTTCTCAAGGATTGGTCACTAATAGCCTGGAGCTGCACCCGCGACTGGCTAATATTAATATTAATAATCAGTACAGCCAAGCGGGTAGCAGACGCCATTTTATTAGAAATACAAGTCCTGGAAGGACAGATAAAAACCACTGTCACCCCTTCTGTTTTTAAGAAACAGAAGGATGAATCCGACAAGAACAATAGGACTTCAGTGACTCAATACTTCAAACAAAAATAGACAAATTTAAGAAGGATCTGGCCAAATTTAAAATGGACCGTGTATACCCTTACACTAGTGATACCTACAAAGCCCCTGATTTCAGCAAAAGTGGTAGGAGATTTGGATCGAACTACTCAGGATCCAGTTCAGATTATGGCAGTGATCCAGATGTTACAAATCCTCCTCCACATATGGGAAGGGGCAGAGGTAGGGGCAGGAGATATCAGAATTTTGGAGGTCCACAACTTACCTCGGGGCAACCATGGTGGCCTCCAGCACCGTGGGGCCATCCCGGCAATTTTCAACACTCTTTCCAGCCACCTATCGGGCCCTTCACTGGCTATCCTAATTTTAACAACCAGCCTTTTTTAGGATTTGGTCTCCGTCGGTCACAAGGCAAAAGAAGACCGACACAAGCACAGGCGCAGGTTCATTGGGAAGATACATCAGGCCCCCATGCAGGCACCCGGAGCCATACGAGAAGGAGTGCCCAAGAATAAATATTTCATCAGAACCCAGTCTGGTAGTGAATCTAAGCAGTAGAACCCTATCAGCAATAGAAGAAGTGGTTCTGAATAAGGGTTTGGGCTTTGTCACAACGGATAATGGGGACCCTTTCCAACTACAAATAGAACTAGCCCAGTTCTTTCGCAAATTAAGACTGCACTATTTCTTTAAAGATAAAGAAAATTATGGTAATGACCAAAATAATGATGTTAACACTGGTCTAAGGATTAAATCAACTTTTCTTCCACCCACATATGCCACCCCCCGCAAGTTGCCACTTTTGAGAAGGCCGTGAAGGATGATATTGAAAAAATCTGGCTCTCACACACGGGTGGTTACAATAACTTGTCAGGACAAGAGAGACAAGCATTAAAAACTATTACACAGGATTCCTCTATAATCATAAAACCCGCTGATAAAGGGGGATCCATAGTGATACAGGATGCAGACACTTACAAGAATGAGTGTTTACGACAATTGAGCGATAGGTCCTCCTATCTGCCATTGACAACAGACCCTACCGCCAGACTGATTGGTGAGATCAAGGTTTTGGTGGAAGAAGCTCTGGCAGAAGGCTGGATAACTTCCCTTGAGGCACAGTTTTTACAGTCACAACAGCCAACCATGCCCTACTTTTACACCTTGCCTAAGGCCCAGGGGCCGCCACCAGGTAGGCCGATTATTTCTGGACAGGGATCGGTTTTGGAGCCCCTCTCGGCTTTTGTAGACCATTTCTTAGGACCTATAGTGCATACCATGCCCACTTATCTGAAAGACACTACCGATGTCTTAAGGGTGATTCCCGGAATAGAGTTTAATCAGGAGACAGATTATCTGGTCTCCTTGGATATCGTATCCTTATATACCTCGATCCCCCAGGATGAGACTTTAGATACCATCAGAGCCATCCTGGGGGATTCGGATCTCGACTCCATCACTCCAGTTCCCTTCATAATGGCCTTAGCTAAAATCGCCATGAAGAACAATTACTTCAGATATGAGGATACCATCTACCTCCAGACCTCAGGGACCAGCATGGGCAGCATTTTTGCTCCATCCCTGGCAAATCTATATGTCCATAGTTTTGATCAGGAGTCCGTGCTCACAGCCGAAAACCCTTTTTTTACATCAATAATATGGTGGAAGCGCTATATTGATGATATCCTGGTCCTGTGGAGAGGTGACCTTGACTCTATCCTTCGCTTTCACGAGTGGCTGAATATCCAAAACAGGTTCTTGCGGTTTACTATTGAGATCAGTAAGGACAGGATTTCCTTTTTGGACCTTTCTATTTACACCACTCCCACAGGCCTAGAAAGTGAACTTTTTCGAAAGCCCATGGCAAGAAACTCACTCCTTCTCTACGAGAGTCAACATCCCAAGTCACTACTAGATAACTTACCTCCTGGTCAGTTCCTCCGGGTTCGGCGGAACTGCTCCACCCCGGAAACTTTTGAAAAACATGCAGCTAATCTTTCCAACCAATTGGTAGCCAGACATTATCCGGCAAAACTGGTTAGACGCTCTCTAAAGCGAGCCACTAACAATAATCGTGAGTCACTTTTGAAGCCCCCCACTGAAAAACCACCATTGGCTCGCCTCACCTTTGTTAGCAAATTTAACACAAAGTCTAACGCTATTTAGAAAATAGTACGACGACACTGGCGCGTACTAAACTGTAGCAATGATAACATTGAATATCCATTATTTGCTTTCAAACGTTCAAATAACTTGCAAGATCATTTTGTACACACTCGCCCAAAAGAGTTACCAAGAAGAACTATTGGAACATTGTGGGATTTACCAGCGGCAACCGGACACCACCCTTGTGGTGTGTGTTCGGTTTGCTCACAGACACAAAAAACGACCAGTATAGATATTGGCACTAATCGACCATGGGAGTTGAGGCAATTCACCAATTGCAACAGCTCTAATCTGATTTACCAATTGAAATGTCCATGCAATGAGCGTTATATCGGAATGACTACTAGAAAGGTCCGAACGCGAATGCTTGAACATAAAAGCACTTTCCGGTGTAAGAAGAGTGTCTCCAAATTGACTAAACACTTCTTACAACATAACCACGGAGAATCAGATTTCACGTGGACAGTCCTTGAGAAACCTTTCATTCCTTCTCATATGAGTGATGTATCCAAATTTCTGTTTAACAAGGAACAGAAATGGGTATATAAATTGCATACAGATAGCCAAGGGCTAAATGATGAAATACCCTGGTTTAGCCTCAAATAGAGAAGTTTTTTGCTCAGTAGAAGAGAATTTTTGGTTGTGGTCAAAATCGAGGTATATCAGAGATGTACGAAGCTCCCATGAACTATCATCAGTCCCATAGTCTCCCTGGGTGGTTGAGAGAATTTTTCTAATTCGGACTCCAATGATAACTTTCTGACGCGCTGAGCACTTCCCAATCATTGAGTGTTGTGCGCGATAAGAGATGTTGCCTGGATAGACGGTAGAAGCCCCAGAATTAGACAACAAACTACGAAAGTGTAGTGAATGACGCAATCAGGTAGTTCTGGTCTTTCTCGCGATATTAGGAACTTTGGCCGGAACACCCTTGGCCCGACGGAGAATGTATCCTCTTTTCTCTGTACGTTATTTTCCACAGCTGTATTTCAAATGTGGAGCGTCAATCCCTGGTGTGCCTAAGAATGAAAAAATGACTAAATAAAATATTTTTTCTGTATTTTCGTCAGTCAGCTTCTCGCATTCTTCGAACTACTCGTGACAACGGATGATGGCACTTTGTAGTTTCTCGGTAGTCTCGCGAGAACACGCGACTGGCGTTTTTACACACTTGGGTCTGCATTCAAATATAAGAAAGTACCATCATAAATGCAAGTAAGTTCCTTTCAGAGACAACCTTAATGTAGGGTACAACTGCATTAGATCCTAACAGAATCGGTTCTCTGTTCGTATTTCACACCTAAGAACTGGCTATGTGGTTAGATGTTTATCTGATTGGTCCACTAGCCGATCATTTAAATTTGGTCCTTCCTGTCGCGTTCGTTGCCTCCCCTGACTCGGTACCGGCCAGAGGCAACGACGGACAGGTAAGCAGGGCTGTTTCTGCCGTTTTGCCTTCGATAATTGGGTCTTTGGCACGTAGATACATATACTACTTATACATATTCTTTCAGGAGTACTCTCCTTTTAAATAATATGTCCTATGACTGTTTCTCGCACTAACAGAAACTATTGGCATTGTTATGACATAGCTAGAGGGAGGGGGTCAGACCTGAATGGTCAAGCCTCTCAGAGACAGGATGAAGGTAGCAAGGTTTTCTCTAGGGGGCAAGACAATGTGAGCCTGGGCATTTTACATATACATGACAGAGCAGGACAGATTGTTCTCTCCGCTGTTTTTAAAGCCCAGGATATCTTGCCTTCACAGAGCGGCGTCTCACTGTTCCTGAGCCAGGTCCAGGAGAGGTGAGGTCTTTTCCCCGGACACACTGAGTGAGTAAACACTGTCCTACAGAGCGTTTTTAATGTTCCTGGACAGGGTAATGGGTACTAGGATGGTTCTAATAATGTGTCCATCATGTTGTTTGTTGTTATAGATGTCTCATACACCAGGTGACACGGAGAAGCATTAACAGATGACGGAAAATTATATCCTTTGTGCTATTAATTTATAGTATTTCACTAATTTAGAATTATCTTTGCACATTATGCATTACACGCAGTAGCAGTTATAAGTTAGAACATAGGCCCTGAAGAAAGCCTAGGGTTCTATTCCCAAAAGGCTGAAACATGTTGGCCCCCATGCAGGTATTTGGTTAAACTGCAAGGTACATATATCATTGCACTGTTCTTGGTTTTAACAGGAAGAGGCCCCTTTTTCAATAAAAATTTCCATGCGATCCTCTAACCTATTTTAATTTCACCACTTTCATATTTTTTTGCACTGCACTTGATCCCATCAGATCAGAGTCACATGGTCCTAAAGTGATTGTGGGTCGGAACTCCATTTCTTGATAAAGGGTACGATCTACGTCTCAATGATCCAGAGACACACGACCCTTAAAGGATAACCAAGTGATAATATTGATCATACAAGCCTTTTAATGGGAATCCTAAATATGTTTCCTCTACAATCACTGGTGGTTCCCTTTTTTAGAACTCCATGTCCCTAGCCAAAACTAGTTAGTTTTGACTCTATCTTGCTGTACTAATTTAGAGATCCAGGTAATTACTCAGAGGTTCTTAAATATCCTCTTTTTGAGACCCCTAGGTTTCTATGTTGTATATGTAGTTGTTATGAGGAATATAACCTAGGCTGGTCTGTAAACATTCCTCAGGCCCTCCATGAAAGAATTGTTGTTTATATGCACCCACATGTCTACCTTTCAGGAGCTCCAACAGATGTACTCCTTGTCAGACACACAATTCCACAAATACCTGCAGCTGTGGCATGCACCATGAGTACACACTCCTCTAGACACATCGATCCCAGAGTTTAACCTGGTGGAGGTGAAGGTTATGATGGGGGCCTTGGGTAGGGGAGGAGTCTCCCAAATATATTGAACATTGATGGTTAATGATCCTGACACAGCAATGGCACTCAGGCTGTGTTGGGAGGAATGGCTCAGTCTGCTGGATGACACGGACTGGTGAGATGCGTTGATGGCCCCAAGGGTACTCACTATATCCTCGCGGTTATGCTTGGTGCAAACATATTACCTACATAATGCCTATCTTTCCCCAGACAGGCTTCACAGAGCAGGATTACTTAGCAGCCCATCATGTTTCCGCTGTTCCCACAGTCCCACAGACTTTTTCACATGATGAGGGCTTGTCCAGTAATCACTCGCTACTCGGAAATGGTAATATCTGATCTTGCTGATATTTTAAACCTTGACATAGACTTCTCCCAGCTGTTAATCCTAATAGGCGTACTTGAGGTTGCGGGAGGGACCCGTGCTGACCAAGCATTCGTGAGGATGGCACTACTGGTATCCAAACGTGACAGTGAAACAACTCAAGGCTCCCTACTATGGCGTAGAGGAGGTGGGGTGGAATGGTGTGCTCACCAGGAGAAACCAACCTACGAGGCACAGGGATGCCCTGCTAAGCAAGCAAAGGTGTATTGAAAGTGGTACGGCATGATCGAAATGGACGTGCTGTAAAAGGGGATATATGATCACAATCTTACCCATATGTTTGAGATAAAGCCATTTGTTGCCACTGTACTCCTCAAATATCTGCCTCAAATTGAGGCTCTGTGTCAGTTCACTGTGACATATTGAACCTGTTTTGAATAGAAAACAATAACAATTTGTTAATAACAAAATTATGTTTTGCAACCCTAATTCATACTTAAAACATTATACATCCCATTGCGGATTAATATTTGGAAGGGACGACTTAACAAATAGAGATTTGGTATGTACTTGAAAACCCAAATTCTGGGTCGATAGCATGTTATTGCATCGCAATTTGTTTGTTTTTTACATGACAAAAGGTTATTTTTCTGTCTCAAATGCTCCAGGTTTGCGAATCGAATAATTTGTGACAGTAAAATCCATTTATACATTTGGCCCAATGGTATTAGGATTAAGACATACTGCCTCATGTTTTTTTAAATTGATTCACACATTTATCTTCAATCTAAATTCAAGACTGATGTTGTAGCATTCACCTTGGAGTAGTCAACGGTGGATGTTTTATCCAGCACAGATTCCAAGTGTTTGTAAAAGAGGTTAGCAATAATAACAGCATTGTGTTTCCTTTCTGGGTGCTAACAGTTGCGTAATATATATGTCATTATCGTGGTGTTTAAGTAGTTGAAAAAATTCCTTCCTTAACTTTCGAAAAGGTTTAATGCAGGAGATGAAGGTAACGTGGGAATCATGAAAATAAAACAATGGACTTGCACCATATCTGGTTTGTAAAGATTAATGATGAGATCTGTTAGCCAAAATTCAACATGCGATAACACTTCACAAACTGCGCTGGAATGTGTGAAATAAAGAAAAAGTATGTACTTTCTTATGAAAAATAAGTTTACAATATGACACATTAATAATGATTGGATGGCGAGAACAGAGTGCAATCTGGATATCAGACTAAAGGATGTAGTATAACATTTGTATTCCAGCACAGGCAGTTTCTTGGCCTAGTTTTCTGAACCACTTGACGGAAATGTCTAATCATATTATTAATCTCTTTTCTTCCAAGTTCACAGAAACTTTTCCCTTTTGTATAAACTACTTCGTCCATTAATTTCCATTACACTTTGGCAGAGGCAGGAAAGCTGTTCATTTTCACAGAAATATTTATGAGGCCCTTCAGCGATGGCCTGTCACAGTATAACAACATTTAAAGACTCTTCTAGACATAGCAAATATACAGTGCATACTGCGTTAGTCATTCGGATTTCCATTATGTATTGTACTTCTTTTGCATTCTGACAACGTTAATGCGATGAAGTGGCATTCGTTACTGCTGTTTTGTCTTTTGGCTTAAGATGAATGTGTTGTGGTTTCATTCATGAAGGGATAGAGAACTGCAGTTCAAAGCATTACAGCCAGATATTAAAGAAAAATATTGTGAATTCATAAAGAATTCCAGACATCAGAATTCGAAGTAAAAGCAAAAAGTTCTATGATATTATACAGAAGTCAGGGGCACATTATCAAGGACCTGTGTTAAAATTATCGCCGTTTTATCGTCAGGAATCTGCCGATAAAACGGCGATAATGGGCTTGATAATACGCCCATGGCTTCTATGGGAATTAACAAGGGCGTTTTATCGAGCCCTTTATCGCCGTTTTATCGGCAGTTTCCTGCCGATAAAACGGCGATCATTTTACCACCGGTCCTTGATAATATGCCCCTCATTGTATTAAATGAAAACTGAACAATGCAAAAATATAGTGCATGTTGCACTGTAGCATTTATAGGGTGTTTCATAGCACTGACGAGGGGAGGAAGTACTCCAAACCTCACTGAGCACCTGATCTCCTTTCAGAGTGCCGGGTTGATTGTGTGCCGGGTATAAATTCGCCTACATGAAAAGTGTTGCTTGAAGTGTGTGAGGTTTAAAGATGTGCTTAAAACATGGTGAGGCAAATGTCTTTACACAAAGGCTGGAGTTGGCAGATTTACTGATATTTTATGCTCTGCAGCAAGTCAACTACTAAGATATGGTGCACTTCTGCTCTCTCCTCACACTGACACACGGTGTGCTGGCCAGCGCCATAACAGGCACCCTTGTGGCAAGCTGCAAGGAAGACTTCATTACAGGCAGGAAAATAATCCTAAGAGGCAGCTTCTTTTTTCTGTGTGACGCAAAGTCGATCACACATAGAAGACTATAGTTCTCCTCGTTATACTTCTCTGTGGTAGGCGCAACATGCGCAATGCCAAGTTAACTGCCTTTAGTTAATTTGGGAATGCGTCAAATTGCAAGGGCGGATGCACCAGAATACATTGTTTTTTTTTTTTGCGGAGTTTTATATAGCTCGAACTAGACCCGAACCGAATCAGGTATCAGAGCGCTTTACATATTTTTCCAGTTACGTTACATTTTACGTTTTTCCAGTTACTTTCATTTTAGGCAGGGGAGATTAAGTGATTTGCCCAGAATCACAGGAGGTTTTGGCGTCGTTACCGAGACTCGAACCCAGATCCCCAGGTCCGAGGTCGAGCGCCCTAGCCGTTAGGCCAACTCCTCACCCCTTGTTCCACCAATGGAACATTTACCACAGCACAATGTATCACTATGCCGCGCTAGCCACTGTGTTGCATTATATTTCTTTACAAGTTCTTGTAAATCAGTGCAAATAGGGCTATTTGCATTGACTTGCATTGCCCTGCTAAGACTTGTGGCATGAAAGCACATTGCAAGTCTTTAGTAAATCTGCCCTGCAGAGACGTAGAGGCAGTGGGCATAGAAAAATGTGCACATATGTACCACTTTAGAAGTGGTCAGTTTTCTAAGGTTCAGACTCACATAGCATGCATCACAAGTGAATAGGTAAGTCCACTAGGAAATACGTTATGTGAAGTGCAACTCAAATCAGAAGAGAGGTCAATCTCACTGCGGCATCATTAAACATTGAGTGTAAATACCATGTGGTGTCCTCCACAAAGTAAATAGGCACTCTCTAAGGAACCAGTGTTAAGCAACTGCGATATATATTATCTCGTTCATGGCGGGGGGGGGGGGGGGAGGTGCCAAAAATGTATAAACACAAACCTAACTAGATAGGCAGTTGCGGCAATGAGTGAATTCACACCAATCAGAGAAGGCCCTTTTCTTGAGATGGTAACGTGTGAAGCGGAGATACTGTAATATGAGTAAATCAATGCTAAATATGTTAACTTCCAACTTGAGAAGCAGGGAAAGCTGGTTAAATGAGCAGGGGTTGCTATATACATGCAGGACTAGTGCTTATTGAATTACATATTCATGACATGAGCGAGATAAAAAAGTTAAGTCCACCCAAAGTTAGAAAAACTGAGAAGAAACTACACAAACCCTAAAGGGCCAAATTTCAACTAATCTTGCTTGGCATAAGGAGGCCAAATCTGGAGCAGGGGTGAATTCATCTAGTTCCTCTCATGCTGCCATTCTGCTAAAGGTAGACAAGCTCCAATCGGGTAAGTTGTTTTAAGGACACGTGTCCAATTCTAGCCAGGTTGGTAGCTTGCACAAGTCCAACCTTAGCCAGGCTGGAGAGGCATAAAGTGATTGGTAGGTTGCTGCATTGACATAATAGGACTGAATTGGCCTTCCCTGTTACCCTTCTGTCCTCACCCCTCCGTGCGAAAGCTATACTTTCTTAGGAGATGCCAATCACATTTACTTTTTCTACTTTACGTATTCAGGATCTTCTGGCCCTTCTACATTTTTTCCCAGTAATTTTCACTTCCACTATGAGGGAAGAATGACATTTCAGGTTAGGAAACAATGTAGTGAAGATAGAATTAACCCTCCTTCAGTTGTTTCAGTTAGGACACCAGCATGAAATGAATTTGATACAATGTATTTTTTGTTTCACTTGTAGCCCAGTTCTTCTTTGAAAAGCATGTTAGTGATGTCAAACCCTCAAATTAAAAACAACAGTTTATATAGAAAATGACGTGGCTTTAAGGGTGTATCTAGTTTACTTTTCTAATTTATTCATAATATTATAACCTTATATGCTTAGGGACAGATCTTATGACTAAAGATTGCATTTTTGAAATCAGGGGCTGCATTATAGAAAGTGACCCATGGGTGCAGCGGGCATGTGCACCTGCTTTGCAGGCTTCCGTTGCACTTTGATATTAAAGAAGGGGCCGCAGATGCTTGCTCAAGTTTGCGTTCCCTCATCACTTTCATGGATGTATGGCCCCATTCAAATGCGGGAATCTTCTTACCTCTGCGCTTGGGCCATAATATAGACACAGGTGCTAAGGCAAAGAAGCTGTCAGGAAGAGCACTGACAGTGCGCCACAACAAGGTGGTGCACTGTCAGTGTGCCCCCTGATGGCAGCCCTCTTAAAGGTGTCAAGGGGATGTTATGGACCCCCACATATCCCCTTGCAGGCATGCATAGTCAATTACTGTAACAGCCTACAAGGGGATCTCTCTACCCTCTTAAAAGTGCAGGTGGGCTGGCACCTGTACAGTGAAATTTGGAGTGGCTGCTTCAAATCCACTCCATATTTCACATGAATGCACTGCCTTCAGGGCGGCAACAGTTCGCGGCTGCCATGAGGGTAGTGCATTCAACATAATGGGATGTACTATCCCTGTATGCACATGGCACACCTATTTGAAGTGAAAGGGCTATACATTAAATCCCAAATGTATACACCTAGGTCAATGGAAATACATTGGTGGCACGCTCATTTAATATTACACCACTAGCGGATCCTAAACCCCATTATCACAGTATCCCCTTCCTTTACCAATGCAACATTGCACTATAAGGGGGTATCATTTTGAATGAGACAGGCCTAGTGGCTTTGCCAAAGGGTGACTGCATTAATAATAATACCCATATGTTGTGAGTGGGACTTTAACATTATTTAAAGCAGTCAAAACAATAATTATATTACAATGTTTGCCAACATAACTGTCAATAAAGTAGTTTCATTCAAAACAACCATATTTATGTGAGTCGTGTTTTTTTTAAATTTGCTACATGCCACTTAATGCAGCCACAGGAACAACCACTAGAGACCCCCCACACTCCTCAACAAAAGCTTAACATCTGAGAGTGCTTATTTTCACTGAAAACATCTTCTGGGATCATGAATTTCACAGCCCAGAAGACAGGACAAATTTAACAGAACATTCCAGGGGCCTGCAGCACCTCCCGCAGTGCCCCACAACCTGCTAGTGACATTTTGGTGGGGCTCCTGCCTAGTTTGAGGGCACCAAAGAAGCCAACAGATTATTCAAATTCACCTTTGTGTTTGCATTGTCAGCATTCCGCCCATCATTTGTTTGCTGTAACACTTTTCGCCCTAAGTGGGATGGGTTGCCAAGACGTGGGTCCCTTGCTCACTGTGCCACTGGATTCAAGCTAGCCTGGCTGAAGTAGGGTGACATACCCTGAAACCTGTCCCATGATACTTGTTTCAGGTCCAGGGAGGACCTGGCCTGGCAGTTCGGTCTGAACTGTTCCCATAGGGCACAGGGTCAAGACTGATTTGAATATGGCTGGATCCAAACTTGGGTGGCGTAGTGGGCAAAAGAACGATGGATTTAACCCAGACCTTTTGACTGTGGAGAATGTTTGCATTATCAGCATTCCATCCATCATTTGTTTGCTGTAACACTTTTCGCCCTAAGTGGGATTGGTATGCCCAGACGTCGGTCCCTTGCTCACTGTGCCACTGGATTCAAACTAGCCTGGCTGAAGAAGGGTGACATACACTGAAACTGGTCCCAGGATGCTTGTTTCTTCTCCAGGGAGGACCTGGCAGGGCGGTCTGGACTGTTCCCATGGAGCACAGGGTCAAGACTGAATTGCATTTGCATATGGCTGGGTCCAAACTAGGGTGGGGTAGAGGACAAAAGAACGATGGATTTAACTCAGATCTTTTGACTGGTGGAGAGTGTTTGCATTGTCAGCGGGTTGTGGGTTTATAGGGGAATAGGGTGGGGAAGTAATTTAATTATAATTAATTAAATATGTAAATTTCTTTATTGGTATTTATTTTGAATAAATTGTTAATTAATTTTTAATGGGTAATTATTTAATTTCCCTACTGTTGCACTCTCTGGAGTGGGAATAGTAATTTTTACCCCTACCCTATCCAACCCCTTCACTACTGTTACATTCTCTGGAGTGGGAATAGTAATTTTTACCCCTACGCTATCCAACGCTTTCCTTACTGTTGCACTCACTGGAGTGGGAATAGTCATTTTTACCCCTACGCTATCCAACGCTTTCCCTACTGCTGCACTCTCTGGAGTGGTAATAGTAATTTTTACCCCTACGCTATCCAACGCGTTCCCTACTGTTGCACTCTCTGGAGTGGGAATAGAAATTTTTACCCCTACGCTATCCAATGCTTTCCCTACTGTTGCACTCTTTGGAGTGGGAATAGTAATTTGTACCCCTACGCTATCCAACGCTTTCCCTACTGTTGCACTTCCAGGAGTGGGAATAGTAATTTTTACACTCCCGCTATCCTACAGTAATAATATTGTGTATTTTTTTATAAACATTATGTTAATATATATATATGTTTTAACATATATGATTGTATGTTTTTTTATAAGTTAAATTAATTATTTAATAATTTTAAGGTAATTTAAGTATTTTTAAGTATATTTTAGCTATTTATTTTTAATTTTTTTAAATTTTACAATATTTTTAAGAAATTCGATATTTTTACAAAGTATATATTTTTAAACGATATTTTGGGTTCGATATTTTGATACTTACCTGTTTGTAGATAGGAATTCGATATTTTGTCTGTCGATATTTTGGAATCTATATTTTGGGTAGTCTATATTTTGTCCCTCGATATTTAGTCAGTGATCCTTGGGCTGGACTGTTCCGATTGGAACAGGGTGAAGAATGATTTGTATATAGCTGGGTCCAGACTTGGGGGGCATGGTGTGTAAAATAATGATGGACTGGGAGGCGACCCGAGAAATTACCAGTGGCTAGCATTAGTTCAAGTATTGCATCCATCACTATTTTGCATACTCTAGTTTATTATGAGGGCCAGAGAAGTAGTGATAGAGAGTAGAACTATTTCCTGTAGTGGTCAGAATGAAAATAATAATCAAACCGGAAAATAAGAGGCTAGAGACAGGAAGTAACATTCTGATTCAGAGTCTAACTTTTTTGCAACTCCTAAAATGGGTTTAAAAATAGATACACAATAGCTGTTTAGAAGTGGCAAGCTGTAGGCATCTCTTCCAAATAGCAATTCACACCTATATGAATCACTGGTTAAGGACCAAAATAGCAACTATGAGCCACTGATACATTAACGATCCCAAGATGGTAAGGTAACTCATTCACAAAAGGTAGAGTTTCTTTTGGGAACTCTTTCCATTTGTGAAAGATAACATGCAGATTGTTGGGGTGTAGATAGTGGTCTATGCGGTCTCTGCCACCTCTCAAGAAACCTTTTTTAAAAAGGAAACTTTTCTCTTTAAATGTAGTCCTGTTTCCATTATGTAACATGAGTTGCAATTTGGAAAACAATAAGTTTATTTAAAGCCAGTCACAGACATTGTGGTCTGCTGAACCCAACTGGCCAACATCCCTCTGATGGTATCCAATCAGAATAAGTTAAAATATGCAACTTACCTCATAGATATTAATGAGTTAGACCAGATTGTGAGACACTCGAAATCTGAGTTTTTAACCAACCAGTTGACTTGTACATAAGTCAGGTCACAAAATTAATTAAGACAAGTATTTTGTGAGCAGTAACTTTTATAAATGGCCCTAAGTTCACTAAATATTATCTGGTTGGGGAGTTCAAAAATAAAGGGAGAAAAAAGAGGTTTGAAAGTAGTTTATAAGGGAGAACAATTCAGACCACACTTAAAAGCTGAATTGAGATGACTTCTATATCGTCTTCATTTCTGCAACAAAATTAAAATGCACTTTTAAATTCTGTTTGGATCTACAACTCTTATGCCTTTTAGAGTTCCTTCCAATTTTTCACATGCCCCTTGGTTCATATTCATTTTCGTATCTCTTACTGTTTCCCCTGCATTACATCTATTTATATTCTTAGCCCTATGTGTCTTCTCTGCTCTCTCTACAATCGTTTTCCTATCCCTGTTTTCCCACCTCTGTCCTTATTCCTCATGATTCCCTGTTACATCAGCACTGCATGCTCTCCCAACCATCTGATCCTGAATTTATCCTGCTGCACACCAAACATTTCTAATGAGCTTTCTCCGATGTTAGTTAGGTTTATTCTTGGTAAAGAGATGGCCCATTTTAGCATTTATTTGATGTAAATGGTGCTGATGCTTTTTTGTAGAGTTGTGTTACATATAAATGTGCTATGTAACATGTTATTATATGAGGTGCAATGAACTAGAGCATAGGCACCCTTCATGGCTCATACCTGATGGTGAAAATTTGAGTAAAAATTAATGGTTTATACCAGTCAAAAATGTTCTCTTTAGACTTCAAATAATTATGGCAAATGAATAGTGTTTTGCCCATTCTGTGTCTATGGGAAAATGTGTTGATGCATAGGACCCTGAAACTGTAGCCAAAGATGGCTCTACCAGGTAGACTGCTCTCTTTCAGAATGCCATTGTGGCCTCGATCATTGCAGTCAAAAGTTTCAGAGTGAAGCAAACCACTAAAATGTATCTAATGAGGGCCTGTCTTTGTATGTGGGCTTGGCACCGTGTCATGATCCTCCTTACATGAAGTCCCAATTTTTTCAAAAGGTCCTCTAACATCCTTTTGGTACACCCAAGCTCAGTTCATGTTTAGCCCTTTGAGCCCACTTGAAAATCATGCGCTAACTTTGTGGAAGTCCACAACATAGTTCACAACCACAAGTCAGGAGTCAAGAATTGAAGGAGCACAGAAATTAGTTTGTGAGCCACTAGGTAGGATCGTTTTCACTCACTGGAGACTGGTATAAGCAGAAAATGTCTTGCAGGAACTGCAACACTTCTGTGTATGATGGCTAAAAAGCATTTTCACAAGGAGCTGATCTCTCTTAAAATGTCGACTCAGACAACTTTCAAAATGTAGATTGAATAATAGTTGTAACTGTTGTGAAAATTAAGCGTATTTCACAAGGCAAAAAAGTCCGTTTCTGGCCACCACTATTTATGCAACGTATAGAAAAAAAGAGCAGGGTCTTTGGCTCAGTCTCATAGTAAATGTAATATTTTCTAATTGAAAGAAGCCAGCAAATAAGGATTGGAAATTCCACTTCATCAGTAAAACCCATCAAATGTGGACAAAAAAGCAGTACTTTGTCATTTTGCCATTAGTTTTTAACACTTACAGCCAATGGCCTCACAAACGGGGGTTGGCGCACAAGTTTTGGCGGCAGCAGCCCCCCACTCTTTACTGCAGCCGTCGTGGGCAGCAAACACAGGAATCACTAGCCCCCTGCCCTTACATGCAGCCACCATGGGCGGCAAATGGGGGAGACGCCACGGACAGCAACAGGTCTAGCAATGCCACTGCATGCAGCCTTCGACTGATGTGAATAAATATAATAAGCCAGAATCCAAACATACATTGATGATACATCACTTCACACCAGTTTATTAAATAAACAAAAGTGGCATGCATAGATCTCAAACTTCTGTTTCAGGGAGAATTATATTTGTCTAAATTGTAATGGTGTTGTGAATTTATTCTCCATCAACTGGAGAGGGGGGACTGCTACTAGGTCCTCCAGGACAGAACATGATGAGTCAACCAGCATTTGTCAGACTTTATCGTTGAAGGGTAGCGGGACTGCAACAAATAAAGTGCTGGTCATGTGCGCTAAGCAAACTGGAAGTTAGTGCAGAGCACAGAGAGAGGTGGAGCTTTGTTTGTAGCTTCTTATGCAGTAGCTGCCATATTTCAGTGTGTAGCAAGGTCTCAAAGCTACATTCTGGCAACCCCACACTACAGTTGAGAGCTGACATGGGTCTTAAGAAACATGCAAATAAACTGTAAAACTGTTTATTGGAATAACAGAATAATACATGTTTCCCTCCTTCCAGTAGCCATGTCTTGATATAATTAATGTTGTGCTGCATTGAAGGGAGAGGGTAGGAATGTGTCATATCTACCAAGATATGGCACATTCCTGCTCTCTCCTTGTGTTGGTGCACTTTTGGCTGCCTAGCACCAATGCAGCACCATTGCGGGCAGGATTGTTTTTGTGCAGAAAGGGACACTTTCCTGTAAAAAACAATCCTGCAGCACACATAGGAAGAGGAAACAACTAGGAGAAACAAAGCCATTTCTCCTCTCTATGCCTCCCCTGGGAAGGCATATCATTTTGCCAGCTCTACCACTCATTGTAAATCCGTGAATGCTCCAAAATACTTCGGTGGAACCGTTGGAACAACCACGCGCCACCAATGGAACGCCTCACTGGGGCAGAGTAATGCACGGTAGAGACTTGCCCTGCCATGTTTTACTCCAGACTTACCAAGCAACTGAGGGCCATGCAAGGCGGAGCTGCTTGGCTTGGTAAATCTCATCTAGGTTTTGCGTCGCCCTGGCGTTACCTTGTGTGGCACAATGGCAATGGAGAAAATTGATTAATATTCCCCATGTGTTTAGGGCATTGGATGGACAGCTAGATTTTATATGTACTTGGTTGGTGTTTGATAGTTATTATATCAATGTAGAGCTCTGGCAAAGCACCTCAGAACTGAGCTGCTGATGCACTTCAGTTCTTCCCTGTGTGAAAGGCCATGGTCTATGCTCAACTCTCCAAAGGACCACCTCCTTTTCATGCATACTCTGTTGCTTCTGTGATTCTTCATCAATAACTCCATCAATGCGCCTCTATCTTGACCCGAGCACTTAAGGTTCTTCAGCACAGGAGTCCTACACAGCTTTGGAATACCACCCCCATGCTAACCTAAGTACTCTCCTCTATAAAGAAGCGGTATGAATGGAGATCTTTCAGAGCAACAATTTAGCCTCATACAAGCACTTCTAATATTTCAATGCAGTGTATCCCAATTCACAGTATCCCCTATTGTTACAATAATGGCGCCCAAAGACATCTCATCCCATGCATCACAACTGCATTGCGAGCACCTTGCCATTTCAGCAAATTGCACATCAGACCACCAATTCCAGTCCAGAACTCCAGAATCCCCTGTTATTATTACACAAGTGAAACTTCAAATAAGTCTGTATATGCACCTCAATACTAAACTTCCATTTTATGTTTCAAAACGTCCTGATAACTATACCAGTGGACCTCAACTATGACTTGGTGATTTTTTTTTTATATGTAAGATTCCACACACAGCTCCATCATTGCACCTTAGTCTTTAAGAAAGCACTCATGTGGACCTCAATGTACAGCTCCATTCATGTGCTGTTAGCTTTCCTAAACTGGATCCTCGTATCTACCTACCACAATCCATGATTGCCAATCCTGATACCATGCAGGTCAAGTCCTTCAAAATGTCTCTGAATAGAATGATAAATAACCTGTCTGTTTGACAAATGTCTGGAGAACATTTTCTGATCCTGTTAATAATATTAGCATTTATTATTTAAGAAGACTCAAATTATTTAGGTTATGATTTGTGCTTTGTAGTTGATTAATATATTATTCTTACAGAGTAATAGGTTTAATGCAAATTTTCCATAAAACAATTCTCCAGTCACCCAATACTTCCAGAGCTGAGGCAAGTCCTGAAGCTGAATTTCAGGCTGTGTTACCAGAAACTCGGACTGAAATCCCAAGTTACACATCAGATCATGTGATCCTGTGCAAGCAGCTATTTATTATTTAATTGAATATTTGTGTCCTTAACTTCAACATTCATGAAAACCTACAAATAAATTAGGCCAAAATTAGCCATACACAAAAAAGCTTCATACATATATATTTAATAGAGTGAAATAAAGGTTACCCAACATTTTGCAATAAACATAATAACATATTTAGGGCCTCATTACGGTGAGACTAGGAAAGCCTCTGACCACAGGTCAGAGATGTTCTGAGGTCACATCACTGGTTTCACTTTACAATGTGGAACTGAAACCGGATGGTCATTCCGGCTGGATTCCAACAGGCTCAAGGAGCCCGTCGGTCAGTCGGGGGCCTCACCGTTATCCCTATGGACGGCATTTCCACCATAGGGATTTAGGTGTCGGTTTCCAACAGGCTTTCCATTTCGGGCTTTCCGACATAGAAAGTCCGACATGGACCTAGAAGGGCCCCTTCTCCCTGTGGCCTCTGGTTGGGGGCCGAGGGGGCACCTATGGTGCCCCCCTGTTAATCCCTGCACCATGTGGCAGGCACCCTGAGGTGAACAGATTCCCCCATTTCTCTATGGGAGCTTGTGCTACGACCGGTTCACATCCTCAGCACAAGCTCCCATAGAGAAATGGGAGTATGCATGCACACCATGTGTGGTCGCATTGTGATGCTGCGGTCGGGACCGCCGATTGGAGGTTGGTCCCTATTCCGCAACTGTGTAATCGTAATAAGGCCCTTAGTTGTTTGTGAGCTTTTGTATTCTGATTTAAACTGGTAAAGCAAGTGCACCGATTACTCATACTGTCTTGCCCCTAATATACCCTAAAACTTGCTGGATACACATAGATGTCTACAGCTGTTTATCTTAAAATGCCAGATCAGCTTTCCTATCTTATTTTCTCATGCCATTACGTTTGTTAAAAGATTGTGTGAAATAATGTGGCATGTCGTTGCAGCCCATAGACTGAGCCAACCCGTAAAAATGCCTGGAAACATGTAACTTTTTAGTTACATTGTTTTGGAATATTGGGCTGCTAAATACACCATTTGGTCCCCTGTTAAAAGAAAATCTCATTGGTAGAATCCTGCTCCCCGAGACTACAGAAACATTTTAAGGGGCACTCGCTCACTTCCATGAGTGTTATTTTCTCCTGGCTGTTCTTCAGCTTACAAGTTCCAATAGAAGTAACAGTGGTCTGTTTTGATTTAGAGCTGTAAGAAAAAATGACTAGTTATTCTACGTAACCTTGAAAAAGCCAAAACAAAACGGTAATGTGTTTATAATATGAAATAAAGTTAGGAACGAAATTAAATTAAAGACTATTAAAGATTGTTTTTTCGTTTTCTTTTAGCGAGGAGACAGTGTCTTGGCGCATAATTTTGAGCAACTTGCTAGAAATGTCTAGTCTTGTTATTTATATACGTGCGTGTTGGTCTCGAGCAACTTTGTCCTTTTTTATTAACCACGCCATACATTAATATTATCTACGCTATTGGCACAGTTAAATAAGTAATGTTTAACAGAGAAAGGTTCACAATGTTGCCAACAACGCAGTGGCTTAATGGGTGATGTGAGAAAAAACTAAATGTTCATACTCTCCTAAGAAGTGGAGGGCATAAAAGGTAACTCACTCTAGATAATTGCACTTCTTATTATATTTATATTGTTTGGGAGGTGTATGCCTGAACAAATTGTTATTGCCTTCATTATTGCCACAGTATTTTTATGATAGGCATGTAGCACTTTGGGACTGTAGACAAACATCTTTTTATAATTGATGCTGCTGAATGTGTTTGATATATGAGAGAACGTGAATCTGACACAAACAAAACAATTACCCGTAATTCTACCTAAATGAGAAGAAGCACTTGTATTTATCATTGGTAAATAGTTCCATTTGTACATCTCCACACACCTTTGCTAGAACAAAACATGATATAACAGTTCTCCCAAGCCTCACTAGGTCTTGAATGGCCTGTTTGGATTATTCCCTTCACAATTGCTCATTGTTAAACTATTGCAACAGATCAGAGGTAGGTCCTACTGTACCAGTCACTTACATTTAGGGTTACCACAATGCTGTTTTTTCACAGGCATGACCAGTAGTTTATTGTCCTGGTTGGCACAAAAATTGCGAGAAGCACCGAAAGCAGATATTTTACCCACGTCAGGGCAGTATTTGAACAGAAAAAATAAATAAGAAGAACGCTTTGCAATGTTCTGGAGTTGCGAAGATAATCATAACTGGCTCATAAATAAAGTAAATAGAGACAGAAAGTCCATCGTAAAATGTAAAAACTTTACAAATACAATTTTTTATAACGTTGTATCATGCTGGAGCCTTAAACCGAAATGGACAAATGGCTAGTATTTAGGAACTTTTCTTACCAGTGAGTGGGAAGTGCTGAAGGTGCCAGGATGCGGTTGCAAAAGGGTATTCAAACCTTTTGCGACCGCAAAAAATGGTGGTGGTAGGTACCAACACTACTTTGCGAGTCTCAGACTCACGAAATAGCTTTTGCGACTCGCTATTAGGAAGTAGTGTGCCAAGGGCGTCTCTTCCTAATACCCCGTCGAAATGGTATATACCATTGTTTTGTAACTGTATTTGCTATCGCAAAACACTCGCAGTTTACCACCTACTTCAAGTAGGTGGTAAAACATTTGCTAACGGAAAGGAGTCCCTAGGGGACCACTTCCCCTTTGTGAATGGGTGCAAAAATATTTTTTAAGCAAGCAGTGGTCTCAGGGACCACTGCGTCCCCTTAAAAAAGTTAAACTGAAAAGTTTCATTTTTCTTTTTTAAATGCAGTCCGCTTTACTTTAACCCCTTTGATGCTCATGACGAGCTGAGCTCGTCATGAGTTGCGCCGCTCGCATGCTCATGACGAGCTCAGCTCGTCATGTAACGCGGCTTTTTCAAAAAAGCTGCACAGCGCAAAAATGACCGCAGCACGCATGCGGTTAAGGAACCAGACGACATTTTTAAATAAACACTGCTTTATGTACAAAGCAGTCCCAGGCATGGTGGTCTGCTGACCCCAGCAGGCCTTCATCCCTGGGAGTGCTAGCCATTCCCAATGGGGTCGCAAATTGTGCTTTCCTCATGAATGCTGATGAGGCGTGTAATTTGCGCCCCCATTGTGAATTGCAAGTAGTGTCTATGACATTGTTGTACATTTCATTTTGAGACTCACAAATTGCGAGTTGCAAAGCGATGCAATTTGCGAGTCACAGAATGCAAGTGTCGTACATCTGCCCCTTTGTGTTGTCTCCATTCAATGCTGCAAGTGTCTATAGCAACGTAGGCAAGGGCACAGGAAGGGGCTCTCTCTCATGGCACATGGTAGTTGCAAGTCAATCATCCGCAAGGAAGGGATCAGTCAATTTTTTCACGAGTTAGTGGTCTCAATGTTTTTAGATAGTGCTTCAGGGAGAGGCTCTCTTGACTCCGGGGCAGAGGAGTCAGATTACAGAGCACAGACTGCTGACAGCCTGTAACGCTGGTCTCTGGTGCAGAGCTGAGTCCAGTCAGCGCAATGCTGACTTTTAAAGACAGTACTCGGGCTCCTAGTCACAGCGTGAATGGACACGTGTGTCGCAGCACCCGGAGGGCCGACAGAAATCCAATTAACATATCCTGTCTTAGCCAGCCTTTACCCACTGGGCCTAACTGGCTTCCCTCTGGCAATCAGTCGGATGCAGAGCCAATGTGGACTGCAAGCCACTCTGTCCCACGTGGGACCTTCCCCAAATAGAATGTGAGGACCCAACAACATGGATCTTCTCAGTCAGCTGACTAAGCAATTAAAGTTAAAGAGTCATCAGTCAGCTGACTTGTGGACTTGACAGCCGGGCATTGATGGTTCAGGTTGTGGCACAAAACATAGGTCACAGCCAGGGTGCCTTTTATGGTAATCTTTATTTCAAAAGCGATTCAACTCTGAAAATCATTCACCCCAAGTGATGTGGTCCGACCTGGTCTGTGCGCAGCTACCTACCCAGTCCCACAGCCAACTGTGTGGCACAGATTAGCTGTCTATTTAAGAGTCAACACGCAGGCAGCTCAGACTTAACAGCCACCCAGACAGCACCGGGCATCGATATGGCAAACCATGGACTGAGGTACACCTAGGGCACAGTTAGGGCACTATACTTCAAAAATTAACTACTTCCAACTCAAGTCAACGCTATAAAAATCATTATCCCGAGTGGTCGCCCTGGTCAGCACGCTGCTACCTGCCCAGCCCCGCGGCCAGCGGCACAGATCATCACACCAGCAGGGCTGTCACAGAGCTATACCAGGCTCTGATACTGCAGCACTGAATGTAAATGGACCAGGACCAGGACCGCAGACTGTTACAGTGGTTCACTTTTACTGGCCCAATTTGAGTTTTATTCGGCTGTTTGTTGCAGCTGAAAATGCAGTGATCACCAGACAGACTAAGCTGTAACACAGGCAGGGCACACAGGTAGAGATAACCCGTGCCCTATTATTATTCAAACCTCATTTTTATTATCAGAGTGAGAGCCACCTCACTGCACTGACTTACTTTGAGAAAGCTAGTGACTGCAATTTGGTACAGGCCCTGCTGCCTCATGGCCACAACAACTCGCTAAGCAAACAAACACCACTTGGGCATGAAAATTCAGCAGCAGAGCCGCACAGTGGTGTGCTCTGAAATCTAATGCAACCGCAGTCCTGTCCGTGGCATTGGGCGGGCCCGCCATCGATCATGTGGATGATCATATTCTTATAAATATGATTACTGTGGTGCGAGCAGTGCTCATTGCCACTGCAGCACCCACAACTACTTTATCTCAGGAACTGAAGCCAACCACCTGCACAACTGCAGACAGCAGCAGAACGTCCCACAGACAGGAGGTCTGATAAAATCTGTGGCACAAAAGTAAACTCTAGACGTGACCAGTCACCTGGCTGATGAGTCAGTAGTAGACAGTGGCCACTGCCTCTCCTGACATCAGTCATGTGTAAATCAGTATGCCGCATGGTCGGAATAGAATTATTGTTACATTATAGCAGCTGAGCTAGAAAGCTGCTAGAGAACTCATAGCATGCTGGGTACAGCGCACATGGCATGCTGCCGCTCCAAATTTAGTTTAAGCATTCTAAAGATGCATTATTAGCAGTACTTGTATGACTTGACAGCTGAGTAGTGCTATGTTATGCTATTATGCGTGACTGTGAATTTCAGTTCAGTGATGCGGACCACCACACTGAAGTGTGTTAGTCTAACGCCTGATGCGTGGTACTTAGCAGGGCTAACCAGGAGAACGTTGTTCACTGGACCCTGCCAACATTCGCAGATATTTTAACCACAAGTTTCAAGCGATGATGGGTTTCATCAGCAACAAAACTAATTCCCTCTTAGTGAAGTAACTGATTTCTTTTGGCACAAAGAGTACCAAGCTAGAGATGCTCCACATATTCACATGCTGCTCTGGGTAAAAGATGCTCCAAAGTTTGGAACAGACACTGATTAGTCTGCCTTGTCTTTCATACAACTGTTTGTGATGTGTGTCATTCAAGAAGACGGTGCTGACAAGGGTTTGAGACAACAAGTTTAACCATTTCAAAACCATAGGTGTGGGAATTACTGTAAACAAAAATACAAATCAAAATGAAAATTTGTGCAAGATGTCATTTTGAATTCCCACGCCCTTTGATCATCTCACTGAAAAAAACATACAACCTAAGAAGAAAAGAGACTTCAAAATATAATAATGAATGCAATCCTGTCATTCTGAAGTTGTGGAATGCATCGAGATCTATAATTTGTTGCAGACAACTCCATAGCTGTTGGTCGCTACATGATTTCATATATAACAAAGTAAAAGAAGACAGAGATGAAAGAGATGTGGAAGGAGATTTCTGCAGAAAATAGTCTTACCAAGAAATTGTACAGTTTCAGCTTGAAAATGCTTTTCCAAACAGAAATTGTTTTTTATGAATGTTCGGAAAGGTTAAGCTCTGCTAGCTAATACTCCAAGTCAGGAGGAATTTGGGGGGTAAGCCTGGGACTCACAAGTAGTCGTAATAGAGTATTAAAGTCTTTTCCAGAAATACAATGCCTTGAATAATTTGAATCTAAGAGTACAGACATTCTGACGACTAACATACTGGATACATATACCCAAGAAGTTGTTCTTATCTTGAAAACATGTCTCCATGAAGTACTTCAGCACTATACATATTGAAGTAATGCAACTGAAAATATAGAACAAGGAAGATAAGCAGTGCTTGGAAATGATAGTTGTTTAGTGAGACACAACAAAGGAAACCTAATTAACCACAGAAAACTTAGTAGCCAAACTCCAAAGAGCAGAGGGTTTTTCTACTTGGCACTTTTGCAGATGTTCAAGCCATGGCATGCAGAATCACAATTACTTGCACACTAAGGGCCTGTTTACGATGTTGGGCGGACCGGAGTCCGTCCGACATCATTTGGGAATTGGACCTCAATGGCCTGCTGTCGTCAATTCCAGCCCTGCAAGTAGGATGCGCTTGAACCCTGTTCGGTTGCAATCCTATTCTTAACAGTGGGAGAATGCATTACGAATGGAATGCATTCTCTCAGTGTTAAGAGCAGGCACCTCAAGGCGATTGCCAACGGGTGCAAGGATCAACGGGGGGCAACATAGGTGCCCCCTAGGCCGCCATTCAGCATCCTTGCACCTATGGGGGTCCTGCTGGGGGCTCCCAAAGACAGATCCCTACAGCCTTTTTGTGTTAGAAAGGTCGGCACAGAAAGGCTGGGAAAATCTACCATCGTAATCCCTCACCCGGAAAGAGACAGTTGGGGGATTATTGAAGGCTTTCCAAATGGGGGATGGGCTCTCCGAGCCTGTCGGAGGCCACTTGGAAATCTGATTTGGACTCCCTTCCAACCGACCCCCATTAAAATGAGTTGGTTGGAAAGTAATCTGAACAGCCAATTATGATGTGGTCTGAACGGCTCCAACCGATAGTCAGAACCCTTTCAGACCGCATCGTAATTGGCCCCTATGACTGTTAAGAATATTCTTTCATTTATGTGAAAGACACCATTGAATGTACAGTGTTTTTTCCAACCTATTTGAAAATGTTGAGAGATGAGATTGAACAGGAAGAAACCATTGCTGCTGAAATAACCAAGGAGAGTTCTAAGAGCAGCCAAAGTTCTGCACCACCAAGTTAAGATCCTTTGGAGAACTAATAACTCAAAATGAAGCAGCAATAGTTATGAATGAGGTAGAGAATGGAATGGAGCAAGCAAGGCAAGAAACTCTATACATTTGAAAAGTTAGTATAACAACAGAATAATGAGACAAAAGAAATGTTTAGCAAAGTTAAAGATACAATAGAGGATTGATTCCTGCATGAGAAGAGACAGTGTGAATGTTCTTCATTTAAACCAGTTCTACTATACAGAAGTGGTGAAGCCGGCATTGGAAAAAGCGCTTCTTAATGAATGTACTGACCAGGTATCTATGGAAGACTACAGATTCAAATTTGTCATGTGTAGTTACTGCACCTACAGGATTAGCTACACATAACATTAAAGGGAATACTCTTCATCGAGTATAAATGCTACCTCTGGAACATGACAACAAACTAGAATAATTGAAAATATCTGGGGATGCTTTTCATAGCAAGATTATTGAAAAAAACTGACTCTTCTAAATATTGATGAGGGTTAGTGTGCTTTCCAACCTAATGCTTACTTTCATACAATTAACAGATATTGAGAACAAACTATGATGCACTGTTTGGTGGAACACATGCAATGGTATTTGGTGACCTACTATAACTAACACCTGTAAAAGGACAACAAGTTTTCAAAACACTTCTACATAATGAAACAAGAAATTCTTAAGAAAATATTGGAAATTTGAAAATTTTACAAAACTTTGAATATAAAGAATTAGTAAGTTATAGCCATCAAGCATCAGATGTGTAATTTGGAGATATATTGAAGTTCATTAGAGCATGAATTCTCATAAAAGATTGGAAACTTGCTTTGGAAACTCGCCTTATCAAGAAACTATTTCCATATTGTTAGAAGCGGGGTCTCTAGTTGACCGGGGTATGCACCCTAGTCCAAGTAGGGACCACTACTTCCAACAGGGTAGCCTGGCACAGAGCGGGAAGGCTTAACTTCAGAGTCAATGTGAAAAGTATTTGTGCAACACACACCTACATGAACACAGTAAAAACACACACAAAAGGACACTATACCTGGTTGTATATAAAAACATAAATATCTTTATCTAAGAATTATGCAAGATCCCAAAAATAGTGAGGATTCACCATATACAATCAATAGGTGTCAGTCAAATGACTTTTGGTATGGTTGATACACCGGTCCGAATTGGGACTGACTTTTAATGAGCAAACATTAGGGCAAAGCAGTTCTACAGTCACTTATGGCAGAATTAGCCAATCTCTGTTCCTTTAGGGTAAACAGTTCCTCAGGTGGTAGTAGATTAGGCACTGTTTGCAATATGGCTCAATATAGGGCACCCTGGGTACATTTTTCCTTGTATTCAGGGCAGGAAACTGCCTGGACTCCCCCTACAGACAATATGGTAATGTCTGCGAATGGGGGCCAGTGGTCGGCTGAATCTCACCAGCTCTCGGAGGTTTGCCACTAGTTAGAGGCTGTCCCTGATGGCCCATTAGTATTTGCAGTCTGTCCCCCGAGGTCAACAATGCACCCAAACGAAAGCAGGTCCCGGGAGCCGGTCCGTAATTGATGGAGTCCCTCTTCCACTTAATTACGCCCCTCAATTCCACACGGCCTCCGGCCCACAATCCTCAATCCTATGAGCACAGACAATCAGCCTCAGATCATAGGCGGTATGCAGACATTCTTAGTCACCCGCTACCAGCCGTAACGCACACGCGCGCCCAGCCGTGGACATTACCTCGGAGAATCCACGGTGTTTAACTGGAGCTGACGCGGCACCAGGCGTCTCCAGTCCCCGGGACACTTAGCTCTCTCGTTGGCGCTGCAGTGGTGAGGAGCGGGCAATCCTTCCTGATTTGCAACTCAGCTTCGCTCCAGGACGAGCCCCTTGTTGTTGGGCAACGAGCTCCACTGGGTCCAATCCCAGCGCGGCTCCTCTCTGACGTCAGCGGAGCTGCGCTCGGGATTCCTGAGGCTCTTGGGCCCGCAGTGGGGCTTCTGGATGAAAAATAGCGCTTTTCTCCACAGCGCTTCCCGGACACAGGGCGGCTGGGTGCCCGGGCCAGCAGGGATGATTATGGGGGAGACAGCGCTCTTCTTCACAGCGCTTCAGTTACCGCACAGCGCTTCTCAGCGCATTCATGTCCCAGGCGGCAGCGGTGATTTCACGCCCATACAGCGCTCTCTTTCCACAGCGCTTCTCAGGTCACATGCATTCCTCACAGCGCGATCGGGTCACAGGGCAGCAGCGGTGATTGCAGGAGCACAGCGCTATGGGGCTGATTTAAACACTGCGCTCAGCTCGGGCTGGCGGCGGTGACTTCCGAGGGAGGAATAAAGTTCTTTCACACACCCAGTGCTGCAGAGGCAGTAGCTTAAGATCCCGGGGCCAGTGATGTAGATTGCAGGCACAGAGGTGCAGATCCAAGTCCTCAGAGGAGTTGCTCTCCCCCAAAAGGCAGTCCTTAAGACGATGTGGTTCAAAGAAAGCTAGTTTCATAGGGATTTTGTGGAGACACTCTGGTGGTGGTATTTCTAGTCTCCCTGGCAAGGCAGGATCAGAAGGCAGTAGGACAGCTCAGTAGGCAGGGGCAGAAGTTCCTCAGAACAGTCAGCCTCCTTCCCAATGGCAATCCTCCTGTGCAGCAGTCCTCACTCCAGCAGGGGTTTGTCGTGGTCCAGCAGTGTAACAAAGAAGTGAGGCCTGGACCCTCCCTTATATATCCTACAGTCTAGGGGATGGAAAGTGGTAGACGTCTATGGAAGGGTCTAGGGACAGGGGCTTCTGGAAGAGTCCAGGGAGTTCTGGTATGTTCCCTGCCTTCCCTGACCTGGCTGTCACAGTGATGAGAGACAGGCCGTTAAAGCTTCAGTGGGCAGCCCATCACAGCCCATCCCAGGGGAGTAGGTGTGAATCACCACTCCCACCTCCCAACCCAGGCAGCTATCAGTATGCAGAGGGGGGGAGTCTGCAGTGCCCAATCTAAGTGTAGACAGAAAAAGGTCCACTTTCTAAAAGTGGGATCCCTAGCGTAGTAGTGCCCAAACCCCATATTTCATTGGAAAGGGTTCCCCGCCCTGAGTCCAACAAGACCAAACATGACAGGCTTATTAGGTCCCTGTCAGAAATTATCCCATAAGGGGGGTTCCGAATGCTAGTCTAAGGAGAGGTAAGCCTTACTGCAGTAGCAGGGGCTTGTGGCAGATATGCCAGCATCACAAGGTTTTAGGGGAGAGCACCTGCACCTCAGCACTGTTTAGCAGTGGTGAGGTGCCCAGAGTCCTAGGTCCAACAAAAAGGTACAATGAAAATGGGAGGCGCAAGGGCAAAAAGGTAGGGGAACACCACCCTAAGGCTGACAGGTCCAACACATATAATATTACAGCAGCAGAACTAATTTATAATTTGATTAAAGAAAATAAGTCTATAGTGTGTGTTAAACCCAGATCTGTGACTGGGGTGAATGTTTCTCATTGTGCAACATTCCGTTCTTCATCTTGTGTGTTTTGCTGTTCACCCTATGTGGGAAGGGTATTCCCAGACTTGGGTCCTGTGCTCACTACGCCACTGAAGTCAAGCTATCCTGGCTGAAGACGGCTAATAGCCAGAAACCGGTCCTAGGATGCTTGATTCCGGTCCAGGGAAGACATGGCTTGGCAGTTCGGTCTGGACTGTTCCAATGAGGCACAGGATCAATACTGATTTGCATATGGCCATGTCTGAATTGAGGTGGCTTGGTGAGCAAAATAACAAGGGATTAAACCCAGATCTGTGACTGGGGGTGAATGTTTTCCCATAGTGCAACATTCAGTCCGTCATCTTGTGTGTTTTGCTGTTCACCCTATATGAGAAGGGTATGCCCAAACGTGGGTCCTGTGCTCACTACGCCACTGAAGTCAAGCTATCCAGGCTGAAGACGGCTGATAGCCAGAAACCGGTCCTAGGATGCTTGATTCCAGTCCAGGGAAGACATGGCTTGGCAGTTCAGTCTGGACTGTTCCCATGAGGCACAGGGTCAAGACTGATTTGCATATGGCCATGTCTGAACTGGGGTGTCTTGGTGAGCAAAATAACAATGGATTACACCCAGATCTGTGACTGGGGTGAATATTTTCCCATTGTGCAACATTCCGTCCATCATTTTGTGTATTTTATTGCCAGCACTTCATGAGTGCTCCAAATTCGATGAAGAATTACTACAACTGGAGAAAGAAGATATTTTGGAAATTACAGCTACTCATAAAATGGAACATCAGGGAGTCACAATACTACTCACAGATAAACTACAAGCAAAATTGGATTCTTTGGAGAAGTCTGTAATGAAAATTGCAGGGTTAGAGAAGTGGTTACGTATCTGCAAAACAGTCATATAATTTAAATGTTGAAGAAGGGATAGCAAATGGTACAATGGGGAAACATATATTTTTTCATTAATTACCCAAACAGAGATGAGGTGGAATATTTGGTCAGAAAATTTTATGTGGCTGATGGTGTCATGCAGATTGATTGATGCATTGTATGTTTTCCTGCTAGTGAAAGACTTACACATACAGCAAAAGCAGTTCCCACTGTATCTAGCGTATTGTATTCACAAATCACAAGGTCTAAGGGGCACATGTACAAAATAACAGGTTTGCCAGTCCATGATAGCGATTTTGTCGAATCACTATTAAGGACTCTAAAACTGCTATGTAGGTAGGTTTCACATTTAAAATAGCGATTCCTACACATTCCTTATTTGAAACTTGCAAATTGCGAGTCGCAAATAAGGAGTGGCTTCCCATCCATTTCTATGGGCCAAGAGGCCCTTAGGAATGAATGGATATTGCATGCGCAATTTGCAATCAATCAATCAATCAGGACATTTGTTAATTCATACATACCCGTGAGGGTCTCAAGGCGCTGGGGGGGGGGGTTGCTGCTACTGATCGAAGAGCCAAGTCTTGAGGAGTCTTCTGAAGTCCAGTAGGTCTTGGGTCTGCCGTAAGCTGGTGGGGAGGGCGTTCCAGGTCTTGGCGGCGAGGTGGGAGAAGGATCTGCCACCGGCGGTCGTTCTTCAGATGTGGGGGACTGTGGCGAAGGCGAGACCGGCGGAGCGGAGCTTGTGGGTAGGGGTGCAGAAACTCAGTCGTCTGTTGAGGTACGCTGGGCCGGCTTTGTGGAGGACCTTGTGTGCGTGGACGAGGAGCTTGAAGGTTATCCTCTTGTTGACAGTTGACGGTGAGCCAGTGCAGGTCTTTCAGGTGGGATGTGATGTGGCTGCGGTGGGGGATGTCGAGGATCAGTCGTGCGGAGGCGTTCTGGATGCATTGCAGCTATCGCAGGAGCTTGGTTGATGTTCCTGTGTAGAGGGCATTTCCGTAGTCCAGCCTCCTGGAGATGAGGGCCTGGGTGACTGTTCTTCTCGTTTCTGTCGGGATCCACTTGAACATCCTGCGGAGCATTCGTAGGGTGTTGAAGCAGGATGAGGAGATGGCATTGACCTGTTTAGTCATGGAGAGGGTGGAGTCGAGGATGACCCCCAGGCTGCGTGTGTGGTCAGTGGGTGTCGGGGCTGTTCCCAGTGAAGTCGGCCACCAGGAGTCGTCCCAGTCTGAAGGGGTGGATTTGAGGCGGAGGACCTCCATCTTGTCCGAGTTCAGCTTCAGTCGACTGTTCCTCATCCATTCGGCGACGGCCTTCAGTCCTTTTTGGAGGTCGGTTTTGGCGGTGTGAGGGTCTTTGGTGAGGGAGATCAGCTGAGTGTTGTCGGCGTAGGAGATGATGTTGAGGTTTGGCTGTCATGCGACGTGGGCGAGGGGTGCCATGTAGATGTTGAACAGTGTTGGGCTGAGGGAAGAGCCCTGGGGTACGCCACAGATGATCTCGGGGGCGGTGGAGCGGAAGGGTGGGAGGCGGACGCTCTGAGTTCTGCCGGAGAGTAAGGATGTGGTCCAGTCCAGGGTCTTCTCTTGGATCCCGGCGTCGTGTATGCGTGTTCGTAATGTGCGGTGGCAGACTGTGTCGAAGGCAGCTGACAGGTTCAGGAGGATGAGGGCCGCTGTTTCTCCGTTGTCAAGCAGGGTCCTGATGTCGTCGGTGGCGGCGATGAGGGCGGTTTCAGTGCTGTGGTTGCTGCAGAAACCGGACTGGGATGGGTCCAGGATGTTTTTGTCCTCGAGGTAGCGGGTCAGTTGTTTGTTGACGATTTTCTCTGTGACCTTCGCCAGGAACGGAAGCAGGGAGATGGGTCGGAAGTTCTTGAGGTCCTTGGGGTCCGCCTTGGGCTTCTTGAATCTTGATCTTAGCGTGCTTCCAGCTCTCCGGGAAGGTTGTTGTCTCAAAGGAGATGTTGATAGTTTTCCGGAGATGGGGGGCGATGATTCTGCTGGTGGTGTTGAAGATGTGGTGTGGGCATGGGTCAGCCAGGAATCCAGAGTGGACGGAGTTCATGATTTTGATGGTTTCATCGTCGTTGACATTGGACCATGCGATCAGGCGGCTGGTGGATGTGGGGGTGGAGGTCTCCTGGTTGGCGGGGCGGTTGTGGCATTGAAGCTGTCGTGGATTTCTGCGATCTTGCGGTGGAAGTAGGTGGCCAGTGATTCACATAGGTCCTGCGAAGGGGGGATGTCGTTGGTGTTGTAGCTGGGGTTGGAGAGTTCCTTCACAGTGCTGAAGAGCTCTTTGCTGTTGTGTGTGTTGTTATCCAGGCGGTCCTTGAATATGGTCCTCTTGGCGGTTCTGATGAGTTGATGTTGTCTTCGGGTGGCGTTCTTGAGGGCTGTGTAGTTGTCTGATTATCAGTAGGGGAGTCAGTTCTTCTCCAGTTTCCCGCATCCATGCTTGGAGGCCTGGAGTTCTTCAGTGAACCAGGTGGCTTTCTTGCTGATGTGGCTGTTGGAGGGTGTCTTGAGCGGGGCAAGAGTATTGGCGCAGTCATCGATCCAATGTCGGAGGTTGAGGGCGGCGGTGTCGGGTTCGGTGGGGTCGGCTGGTGGGCTTTGGGCGAGGGTGGCAGCTAGCTGTTCTTTGGAGACTTTGCCCCAGCAGTGACGAGGCATCTGTTGGGTGCGGTGGTGTGTGGTGGGCTTACTGAAGGTGAAATGGACACATCGGGGGTTGGTCTAGTGGGGTTCGGTGGTGTGGTTGAAGAAGACGTGGGGGATTGCGGAGAAGATGGGGTCTAGCGTGTGACCGGCGGCGTGGGTGGGTGTTGTCACAAGCTGTCTGAGTCCAAGGTTGGCGAGGTTGTCGATCAGGGTGGTGGAGTTGACGTTGTTGTTGTTCTCGAGGTGGAAGTTCAGGTCCCCGAGGAAGATGTAGTCTGTGGAGGCGAGGGCATGGATGCTGATGAGGTCGGCGATGGAGTCACTGAACTGTGGTTTGGGTACGGGGGTCTGTAGATTAGGGTTCCTCTGATGGTGGTGTTGGGGTCGGTGTGAAACTGGAAGGGCAGGTGTTCGGTGGTGCTTAGGGTGTCATTGGTGCGGGTCGAGACGCTGAGGGTGTTCTTGTGGATGATGGCAATTTCACCTCCTGTTCCGTTGGTGCGGCTATGGCGATGTCGGGTGCTGAGGCGGGGTTCAGCCATGTTTCCATCAGGAAGGCGACGTCTGGGGCTATTAAGTCGAGGAGGTCCCAGATTTCAATGGCGTGTTTGCGGGCAGAGCGAGTGTTGAGGGGGATGTACCTCAGGTGGTTGGGTTTGTTGGTTGGGGGTTTCGCGGTCAGATGCTGGAGAAGCTGCAGTTCCGGCAGGTGAAGGGTCCTTGGGTGCGCTTTGGGGTGGCCCGGTAGCAGGTGTGTTCTCGTCCGGGGTTGAGTGCGTGGATGGGACGCAGCGGCGGGATCGGCGAGGGAGGGGAACAAGCACAGGCAAAGGCAACAGAGCGACAAGGCAGCAAGCAGCAAGGCAGCAATAAATAAGGCAACAAGCAGGGGAAAAATAGCAGTCACAGAACCAGTAATGTGGAAAACAAACCTAAGGGCCTACCACTGGCCACCAGGGATGAGGCGCAGGTGGTAGCCTGTGGGTGGAGGAGGGCCTCGAACTCAGCAGCAGCTGGGTCAGGGACACGGCGCAGTCAGGTAGAGCTATGCAGTGTGGGGAGCGACCTCCCTTCAACAGGGTCAAGGATCTAAGTACCCAATAGATACTTGCAAATTGCGCACACAATTTCAAGGGTGCAAGGGTTCCAAAAGGACACCCCGTTGCACCCCTGAAATGTGCATGTGTACGCATGTGGCGCAGTTTTTGATCGCAATTTAGCTTGATACATCTAGCCCCAAGTGTAGATGCAGCTTTTGTTAATATTGGAACTACTTTATTCAAATATGGAATGTCATAAGTAGCATTGTCATGAATTAGAACATTGTCTGGATGCTCAAGAAAAGGAAGGACAGTAGTAGAATCCCCAAGGATCACAGAAGAGAAAACTGCTAGGTGATGGAAAAGCTGTAGGTTCCAAGTTCGAAAACAGTTCTGGGGTCAATTGCTATGCAAATGTTGTTCTGAATGCTCTGTTCCATTTGCCACATGTAGTTAACTAAATTGAATGAAAAAGAGATAAGAGAATCTGTTCTGCACTATATCGTTTTTTCAAACTGAGTGTCAGAAGTGTAATACATTCTGTTCAAGAATCTGAGCTCTTGTATAAATCTACGAGATCAGTTGTGTTTTCTCTAAATATTCAACAAGATGCGTAAGAATCTATTATGTTAATGGCAGGAGTGTTAGAGCAAGAAGTAAATATTAATGAGTTATTTGAAGTGAGTTACAAAGGGAATCATGACTATGAAGATTATGGATTCACCTCCAGCACTGTCATTCATTCTGAATGATTGCTCTACTTGACATTACCAGATACTAAAACTGTGCCTTTTGAAAAATTGTTGAAAATGGTCACCCAACATATGACCTGTCCAAACTGTAGATCAGATGTCATGTCTATGTTGTTACTAGAAACAACTGGGAAATACCTTAGAGTAATTCTACGATGATGCAGGGCAGATGGTTCAAAATGGGAAAAGGAAATTACAAACTTCATCGCTGGACAAATATCAATTTCAGGAAAGATGTTTACATCTTCTATGAAGGAGTTAATACACACTCTGGACACTGCTCTGTCCATTTAAGATCCCAATTTGGATGAACAGAATGCAATGACATTACCCTAACATCCAAACCAAGACTACCTAAGAAACTCATATCTCTACTATCTTCAACCAAAGTTCTGAGGTAAATGTGTATATAAAAATATACAAAAGTTGTATACAGTGCTTTTTATAACATTGTTCATCTGTTTATTACATCTCATCAGTGTGGGTACTTGTTCCTATGTGGAGAGGGAATAGAAAACATTAAAGAAAAGGTCGTCCTGCCTGTCTAACCACATATTCCAACCACACCTTTTCTTTAACATTTTCTATAACCTCCCCACATAGGAACAAGTACCCACACCGATTAGACATGTCAATTATAGTGAGGAGAGCTGGACCTTAATCTGGCTCCTAGTCCCCTCTTTTTGATTCATGATTCATCTGTTTATTAGACATTATTTGGCCGATGGGGGTGATGTTGTTCCAAATGCAAGATTATTCTTAACTTCAACAAAGGAGTTTATATAAATCTAAACACTACATTCCCTAATTTTTGTTAAAAACTGAATGGATATACTCCAATTACAGCAACCTTAAGTTGGTACTAAAAAGGTTTTTCAAAACTAATAAAGATGGCCCCTTTTGTTTCTCCCAAAACAACTTCTGCATACTACAGTGTGAGATTATTCAGTTTACTAGGGGTAATGTTTTCAAAAAGAGCTTTTTAAATCAATAGTCCTTTTATATTGGAGAAAGGAGTTAATATAACAACCAAACACAACACTCTATTTAAAGTCTGGAAGTAGATTGCCATACTTCAATTACTGCAGCTTGAAGATGAAACCAAATCCTGCCTTCAAAAGAAAAAAACGCCCTCTTTTGTTACTCCAACCAAACTTCTATGTCCTAATTCTGGCAAAGAGTACTGTACACATGGATTTTGTCTACATGGATCGTCAGTAGTTTAGACATCATTTGAACTACCAGGGATGATGTTTTCAAAAGGATCCACAAAAGTGAAGACTGTTTTATTTCTGATATTGTACCAGATATAACAATATGGAAAATATTTTTAACATACGTTATGATTATTGTTGTAAGTGTAGAAAATGCCACTAATTATGAATTGTAGTGAGTGAAATGCAGAGTATCACTTATTTGGAGTGATCGACTGTGCAGCTTTGTTTTTTTTATACAATCAGTTGAATGTTTTTTCCCAACTGTTCGAGAATGATGCTTCATGCAAACTATTGTTTAGGAGGAAAAAGTATGAACGTTCAGAACAGTAAAAAAGGGAAGATTTTATTTTTACTACAATATAATATAGTTTTACAGTATAAACAATGTGCATTATTATGTTTGCTTAATTTTGAAAATGTAAATACTAACATATATTTATCTTCTTTTTCTTTTTCAATAGTAGCTGCAGTTGAATGTAGTAAGGCCAGTTCTTCTATCACACACATAGTGCTTACTGATATCCATTGAGAGTGTTTTAAATATATAGTGTACTATCCATACTTTCCCATTAATTTTTCTCAATTTCCTAGTTAGATGTTTCAGTGCGATACAGCACATTTCTAAGTAGTCATGCAACAACTTACTCAATTATTCAGGCACTTATTTGTGCAGGCACTAACACATTTAGGGCCAGATGTAGGTCACCAAATACCGGTCGGCAACGGCCGATTTCGGCCATTACCGTCCGGTATTTGGTGATTGAGATCTAGGGGGCCTATATTAAACAGAATCGGTAAATTTACCAATTCAGTAAATTTACAGATTCTGCAAAATACCGATTCAGTATATTTACCGAATCGGTAAATCTATATGTAGGTGGCACTGGAAACAGTGCCACAGGCCCCTAAGAATTTGTTATTTACCATGGAATATTATTGCATGGTAAATAACAAATTCCTATGTACATGCACATCTGTGCATGTACACCTGTGCCATGTGGCGCACATACATGCCCTGAGGGCATGTATGTGTGTCACATGTCACACAAGCGTGATTCAGGGGTGCAACAGGGTGTCAAAGTGACACCCTGCCCCCCTTGTCAATTCGGTAATTTTGCCGAATCGGTAGTTACCGATTCGGTAATTGCCATAGGTTCCTATGGGCCTCAAGGTAAATACCGATTCGGTAATTACCGAATATTCCCGATCCGGTAATTGATTCGGTAAAAATACCTACATAGCATTTACCGATTTGAAAATACCGAATCGGTAAAATTCGGTATTTACGAATCGGTAAATACTAATTACCTACATCGGGCCCCTAATCACTTACCTATACAGTGTGGTATGGAAGCAGTGACTCATAGATATAGGCACTGATACACCTACTATTTAATATATAGACTATATAAAATCTGTACTCATTCACTAAAAGAGCTATTGACACACCAGTTGAGTTAACAATCACTCATATGCACACACTCATGCAGTAATTCAGTCACCTGTTTATCGCTGATGCATATATTCAGTCACCTATACATCACTCATGTACTCATTTAATCATGCATATGCCACACTTGTGCTTACGTATTCCTCCATGTACCACCCATACACTCATTTAATCATATATGCAACACTGAGCCACTCAATCTTTACTTTTACTTCTAATTCTTTATTCGATCTATGTACAGACAGGTCATAAAAGCACAAATTTATCGATTAAATCACATTAAAACTCATTAAGTAAAAAAGCATGAATCATTTTAAAAACCTTATTACATTTTTGTAATTTGTTATTAAAATCAAAATCGGCTGTACAATTTAATTCGTGGATATTAAGAGTCTTAATTCATCATAGCAAACTCCTGGCCCTTCTATTCCTTCAACAGGCCCATAAAAAGGAAGCTACAAAATAGCAGACATGGGGGGTCGAGAGAGCTTTGCCACTCTGCATTGCAAGAAATGTTTCCGCCTTAGAATAGGGAGGAGGAAACTTTTTCATTCTTTAAGATAAAACTTACATAAAAATACCAAATATAGATCAGACTGTGGTGACCAGGTATCACAGGGACAGGGCCCTGGATCTGCGTGTTGTGCCTCTTCTCTGGGAACCCCAACATCAATGGAATTAAATTCAGACGGAAGCGCAGCAGAATAAATTTGTGTTGGGCTACTGTTAGGGAAGAAAGGTAACAGTAGCCTTCCTCTGATCTTTGTGGAATTTGATCATAGACTGCAAGCGCCTGGGAATGCCTGTTCTTTTCCCAGCGGTCACGGTTGGCCTTCAGCAAAAAAGGTTAATTAATTTCTGTTTAGGGACCTTGATACAGGCTGTTGGGTTCCTAAAGAGGTCTCCCATCCCTATTGCATTCAATTCAATCTCAACATATCTGTGCCAACCAATCCTGCTATGGACCTCGAGCCCCAGGCAATCACCAATTATACGTTGGGTTAGATTGATGGTGGCCCTTTGCCAAATCGAGAGCCACAACAGGATGGGTGCCATTCTGATAAAGTCAGACAGATATGGGAGGCCCAATTCGAGGTACAGAATGTAATTCGATGTGGACATTGGTAACGAGACCCTGGTCTTAAAAAAGGTGTCTTCCACTATCTACAGTTGATCAATTTGGGCCATTTCCCACACTCCGGCCCCATAGGTTGCTGCCGCCTTTTTAGTTTTAGCTAGGTATATCTTTTTTATTGTATTAAGAGGGCTGGCGCCTAATTTTTTAGCAAAGCCCTTTATGGCTTAGGTTCCTCTTTCCATACCCAGGGTCCTTGCTACCGCTAGTTTGTTACAGGATTGCTTGTTATCAAACAGGATCCTAACGTATGGGAAAGAATCAACAACCTCAATTTTTTTTTAGGCCAGATGGAAATATGCGGGCATATCAGCTAGAACCTCATTAAAATTATCGCCGTTTTAGTTCCAGGAAACTGCCGCTAAAACGGCGATAATGGGCTTGCTAATATGCGATATAGAAGCCAAGGTTAGATATCTTGCACATCTAACCTGGGCTTCTATTGGAATTCTATAACACATATTAGCAAGCCTATTATCGCCGTTTAAGCGGCAGGAAACTGTCGCTAAAATGGCAATAATTTGAACGAGGTTCTTGCTAATATGCCCCATGGTGTTTTAACGCTTCTAGGAGCTCCCGCTATACTAATGAATGATTTAGATTTGTTCACCCTGAGGTCTAATGAGGCCATAAATGACACATATGCGGATATAAGGCTTTGAAGGGCTATCCCAGTCCTGGCGATTAAAACCGTATCGCCCATACTAACAGTCACACAGTCACTCTTTTGCATGACAGCTCACACACCCACTCAGTCACTCATATAACCACATATACAGTCACACATTCAGTCATACAGGCACTCACACGTTCACTCACTGACCTATACAACTACTCACACAGCTACTGACTCACCCAGAGAGCCACTCACACTAGCACTGACTCACCCATTCAGTCAGTCATACTCTCACACAATCACCCATATACACACACTCATGCAGTAATTCAGTCACCTGTATATCACCGATATACTCATTCAATCATGCATATGCCACATTTGTGCTTATGTATTCATCCATGTACCACCCATACACTCATTCGATCATATATGCAACACTGATCCACTCAATCAGTTACCCATAGAAACACTCATGTATTCATCTAATTCAATCTCCCATACACTCCTCATGCTCTCATTCAATCACCTAAGCACTACTCATATACTCATTCAATCACCTGTATCCCGCTCATGCACTTACTGTTTCAGCCATGCACCCCTCATGCATTCATTCTACCATCCATGGACCTCTCATGCACTCATTCAATCATCCATGCACCATTCATGCACACATTCAATCATCCATGCACCATGTATGCACCCATTCAATCATCAATGCACCACTCATGCACTCATTCAAGCATCCATTCACTACGCAAGCACTCATTCTAACATCCATGCACCACTCATCCAAACATCCATGCACCACTCATGTACTCATTGTATAATTCATGCACCACTTATGCACTCATTCAGTCATCCATGCTGCACTACTCATGGACTCCTTCTAACATCCATGCACCACCCATGCATTCATTTTGACATCCATGCACCACTCATGCACTTATTCAAGCATACATGCACCACTCATGTACTCATTCAATCATCCATGTACCACTCATGCACTCAGTCATCGATGCACCGCTAAGGCACTCATTCTAACATCCATATACTACATATACACTCATACCAACATCCATACACCACTCATTCACTCATGCAAGTACCACTAATATACTCATTCAATCATTCATGCACCCCTCATGCACTCATTCAATCATCCATGTATCGCTTATGCTTCCATTGAATCACCTATTCATCCATGTGCACTCATTCAATCATCCATGCACTACTCATGCACTCATTCTAACATCCATGCACCACTCATGCATTCATTCTAACATCCATGCACCACTCATGCTCTTATTCAATTATCCATGCACTACTCATGTACTCATTCTGTCATCTATACAACACTCTTGCATTCATTTAATCATCCATGCACTACTCATTCACCCATTCAATCATTCATGCACCACTCATCCATGCACCGCTCATCCAATCATTCTTGCACCACTCATGTACTCATTCAAAATCCATACAGCACTCATGCTCTCATTAAATTACCCATGCATCATTCATGTATTCATTCAATCATCTATATACAACCCATGCACTCATTCAATCATCCATGCACTACTCATCCACTATTTCAACCATTCATGTCATAGATGTACTCATTTTATCACCTATCCTCCAGGCATGCACTCATGCAATCACCCATGCACCACTCATTCAATGATTCATGTACCACTCATACTCTCATTCAATCATCCATAGAACAGCCACGGCCCGTGGAGAGAGTTTCGGTGGGGCGGAGAGGCGGGGCGGGGGAGGGACAGGGTGGGGGGTGCTAAAAACTGGAGTATGGATAATTGAAGGTAAGTAAACAATTTATTTAATAAAACGAATTTCGTAGCGCGCCCTGCATCGCAAAATGTGATGCAGGGTGCGCTACGAAATTCGTTTTATTAATTAAATTGTCTACTTACCTTCAATTATCCATACTCCGGTTTTTAGCACCCCCCACCCTGCCCCTCCCCCGCCCCGCCTCTCCACCCCACTGAAACTCCCTCCACGGGCCGTGGCTGCCATACACTACTGATGCATTCATTCTATTATCCAGGTACCACTCATTGTAACATTCATGCACCATTGATGCACACATTCAGTTATCCATGAACCACGGAGACACTCAATCATCCATGCACCACTAAAGCACTCATTGAATCATCCATGCACCAATCATGTACTCATTCAATCATCCATGCACCACTAATACACTCATTCTTACGTACTTGCACCACTGATGCACTCATTCAATTATTCATCTACCTCTCATTCAACTATCCATGCCACTCTCATACTCTCATTCAATCATCCATGTACCATGTATGCACACATGTAATCATTCATTTACTACTCATGCACTCACTCAATCATCCATGCAATATGTATGCACTCGTTCAATCATCTATGCACTTCTCATGTACTCATTCAATACTCCATGGACCACTCATGCACTCATTCAATCATTCATGCACCACTTATGCATTCAGTCAATCAACCATACACCACTCATACACTTATTCAATCACCCATGCACAACTCTTGCACACATTCAATTATTTTTACATCATTCATGCAATCACTGAATCGTCCATGCACCATTCATGCATTCATTCAATTTTCCATGCACCTCTCATGCACTCATTGAATCACCCAAGCATCATTCACCTAAACGTTTAAGCACACACCCTTGGAGGGAGAGGGAGGGAGACAGAGAAAGAGGGAAACAGAGGGAGACAGAGAGAGGGGAGACAGAGAGAGGGAGATGGACAGAGAGGGAGACGGAGGGACAGGGAGACAGAGAGAGGGAGACAGAGCGAGAGGGAGACAAAGAGAGAGGGAGACAGAGATGGAGGAAGACGGAGAGGGAGGGAGACAGAGAGGGAGGGAGACAGAGGAAGGGAGGCAGAGGGAGGGAGTCCGGGGGAGACAGAGGGAGGGAGAGGGAGGGAGAGGGAGACAGAGAGAGGGAGACATCGAGAGAGGGAGACAGAGGAAGACAGAGATAGAGAGAGACAGAGATAGAGGGAGACAGAGGGAGAGAGACAGAGGGAGGGAGACAGAGGGACGGAGACAGAGGGACGGAGACAGAGGGTGAGAGCCAGAGGGAGACAAACAGAGTGAGACAGAAAGAGGGAGGCAGACAGAGGGAGAAGGGAGACATATAGAGAGGGACAGAGGGAGGGAGACAGATAGAGGGAGACAGAGGGAGGGAGAGAGACAGACAACAGACAGAGACAGACGGGGACAGAGGGAGAGAGGGGGAGGGAGAGTGAGAGAGAGAGGGAGACAGAGAGAGAGAGAGGGAGAGAGAGAGACAGAGAGAAAGAGAGCGAGAGAGAGAGAGAGAGAGGGGAGAGAGAGAGATAGAGAGAGGGAGGGAGACAGAGAGGGGGAGACAGAGAGAGAGGAAGGGAGACAGAGACAGACAGAGATAGAGACAGATAGAGGCAGAGACTGAGACAGACAGAGACAGAGACAGAGACGCAGAGAGACGGAGAGGGAGACAGAGCGGGAGATGAAGGGAGACAGAGGGAGAGAGAGAGGGAGGGAGAGGGAGGGAGGGAGACAGAGGGTGACAGAGGGAGGGAGAGGGAGGAATACAGAGAGAGGGAGACAGAGGGAGACAGAGAGAGAGAGGGAGGGAGAGGGAGGCAGAGGGAGGCAGAGGGAGGCAGAGGGAGGGAGAGGGAGACAGACAGAGGGAGACAGACAGAGGGAGGCAGACAGCGGGAGGGAGACAGAGGGAGGGAGATAGAGGGAGGGAGACAGAGGGCGACAGAGAGAGACAGAGAGAGAGGGAGACAGAAAGAGAGAGGGAGACAGGGAGGGAAACAGAGGGAGGGAGACAGAGGTAGAGAAACAGGTAGGGAGGCAGAGGGAGGGGACAGAGGGAAACAGAGGGGGGAGACAGAGGGCGACAGACAGAGGGAGCGAAACAGACAGAGTGAGACAGGTAGAGGGAGACAGACAGCGGGAGGAGGGCGACAGAGGGAGGCAGAGGTAGCGCAGAGAGAGAGAGGGAGGGAGAGGGAGGCAGAAGGAGGGAGAGGGAGACAGACAGAGGGAGGCAGAAAGCGGGAGGGAGACAGAGGGAGGGAGACAGAAGGCGACCGAGAGAGACAGAGAGAGAGAGGGAGACAGAACGAGAGAGGGAGACAGGGAGGGAAACAGAGGGAGGGAGACAGAGGTAGGGAAACAGGTAGGGGGCAGAGGGAGGGGACAGAGGGAAACAGAGGGAGGGAGACAGAGGGCAACAGACAGAGGGCGACAGACAGAGGGAGCGAAACAGACAGAGGGAGACAGAGAGAGGGAGACAGACAGCGGGAGGAGGGCGACAGAGGGAGGCAGAGGTAGCGCGACAGACAGAGGGAGACAGACGGAGATAGACAGAGCGAGGGAGACTGAGGGAGAAAGAGGGAGGGAGACAGAGGGAGAGAGAGGGAGGGAGAGAGAGGGAGAGAGAGGGAGGGAGACAGAGGGAGAGAGAGGGAGACTGAGAGAACTAGACAAAGTGAGTGAGACAGAGGGAAGCAGAGAGAGAGAGCGAGGGAGAGAGAGAGAGATAGAACAAGGGAGGCAGAGAGAGAGATAGAGAGAGGGATGGGGAGAGAGAGAGATAAAGAGAGGGGGAGACAGAGAGAGAGAGAGAGAGAAAGAGGGGGAGGGAGACAGAGAGAGGGAGGGAGAGATAGAGAGAGGGAGGGAGAGAGAGATAGATAGAACAAGGGAGGCAGAGAGAGAGATAGAGAGAGGGAGGGGGAGAGAGAGGGAGATAGAGAGGGTGGGGACAGAGAGAGAGAGAGAGAGGGAGAGAGAGAGCAATAGAAAGAGAGAGCGAGAGAGAGAGAGAGAGAGAGAGAGAGAGAGAGTGAGAGAAAAGATGTGTGTATGCCGGGTCTGGTGGCTCAGTGGACTAAGGCGTCCACTGCAGGGGCCTGTGTTCAACCTCATGGTCACAGGTTTTGTTTTCTCTAGCCCCGACCCCCTACTTCACTGATCCCGCCCCCATTGGTGCAGCCCTTGGTCACAAACCACACTGTAAATGTGGTCCCCGAGAGAAAGTTTGTGAGTACCCATGGGCTACAACATACATTGGAACTGATAATCCAAATGTTGAAAGGAAACTTGGCATGATTTACTTGAATTTAATTTGGCCATTTTACATGCCCTGCTCTTCTACTTCATAGAACAATGTGCACGCCCGTACACTGCACACCTTTACCTACAGTCTCAGAAATTTGTTGGGTAAATAGATAAAATAAAAGTGGAACATGCAGCTGTCAAGGCATATGCAGCATAGCAGTTATTTATTGGGAAGAAAATGGTTTATATTTTGCATCCCGGAGCATTAGGGCGGGTGGCAAATTGATTTTTTATAAAAATATATTTTTCATGGTCTAGCATTTGTGCCTGGCCACAGTGATCAATGTCTTAATCAAAGACATTCCTTTGCTAATTCAGTCATCCATGGGAAATATCCTCTTTTCTCTTGTATCCTCATTAGCTCTCATTTGAAAGTATAATCACTTCTAAACCTCTGGTCGTGACAATATACCTATAATTAAAACAACCGCCAGGGTAGTGATGGCTTTGTGCATCACTTTTCATCCTCCCAACATTGTTTCTTAGCTACACAGGAAACATGTTATTTAATTTAATTGACCAATTTTCTATTCTGAATTTCCAAATCAATCTGTTGAAAGAAGGAACTTGATTCTTATATGATGAAACACTCTGAAGCAGATTAAATTGAGGGTCATTATTAGCGTCCAAGTAGGAATAGTTTCATACCAGGTGGTTCCTGTATTATTCTGACCTGTCTAAGTAAAAACAGGAATTCGGTTCATCTTCTTGACTTCTTATTAATTTTGCGACAAAAGGACAATCTCGTTTTAACTGTCTAATTACAGAGCAATTCAACTGCAACATTGTATCGAACTTTTATTTTCTAAAGTTGTTTTTCATTACTCAGATTCCCTTTTGCATCTTTTGACTTTTTGAAAAATAAATACATGATTTGAAGACAAACATCTCTTGAACTGTCAGACACTTGGGCAAATCAATGCAATGCTAGCATTAAAATGGAATTATTTTTAATACGTGTTACTATTGAACGGTACATTTAGCAACAATAGGTCCTACGGGTGACTTGTGCTGTTTAGAAATGGTTCGGTTACATCATTATTATGTAATTTGTTACTAATTCTTTCATACTCTTTCACAGCCAGATTATGGCCATCATTTATTGAAGTTTTGTAAGGGTGGTCATGCAACATAACATTAGTGATCATCACTAAATTGCATTGACGTGCACAAATCCCTCTGGAAACTTTAATAAATAAGCAGCCATATGTTTGAGCACCAGTATCCTACACATTTTCGCCCGCAATATCACCCCTCCACCAGTGGCGGCTTGTAGGGAACTGAGGAGGGAGGCGGGGGAAATATAAAAACAAAAAACACTTACCTTTTTGGACGGCTGCGTCTCTCCTCTGCTTCTCTGCTCTGGAAGAAGCTGTAGGAAGCACCCGGCACACAGGCTCCCCTGAGTCAATCACAACGCTGCAATGCAGGGTTGAGATTGGTCTGGGCGCTGTGAATTGGTGCTCAGATCGCAACAGGGAATCTGTGTATATTCCCCACCAGGCTCTCCATTACAGCCTGGTTTGGAATATGCAAAGTGCGCATGATTGCAAGGCCGGACGGCAGGCATGCACACTTGGTGTGCACAGTCCTCTCCTCCTCTCACCCTGAGCCCCCAGCCCGCAGCAACGAAAAATAAAAAGATAATAACCTTGTTAATATCATTTTATTTTTTCCCATTTCACTGCTTTATGAGCAGTGGGGCAATGCTCCTCCACCTTAGCGGAGGAGCCACCACTCCCCTCCACTGACCTCGATGTTGTGCTCTACACCTGTTCTGTCATATAGTAATTTTGGATTTGAAACAGCAACATATATACTTATTCTCAAATCTGCCTAATTCAAATGAGTCTACCTCATTGCAACCTGCAACATGAAACCAGACCTTAGAGCAATGTAAATCAACGAAATGAAATGCTCCTATATTAATTTATGTTTTAGATTTATATAAAGCACGGTCACCTATGGTTTAGATGCGCTTTGCAAGTAACAGTAATGCGACTCAAGGTATTTCACGAATTTAGTATTAGCCAACTATGTAGAAATGGGGAAGGAATGGAGTACATGAATTACTGGGAGGAGTAGAGTAATGATGTTAGGTGTATTTGTAAAGCACAATTACAGACACAAGGGTACCACGGGGCTTAGCAGGTGTGCGTGCCTAGCGCTTCCTATGAGAGGTTGGTTAATTGAAAAGGCAGCTTTTTGTGGAAATCAAGAAGAGAGGAGGCTTTGATGTGGAGTAGGAGGCTGTTGCACATTTTAAGAGTTATGTAATAGAACGTATGTCTTCCTGATCTGTTTCTGTGTATGCGCAGGATTTGTGCGAGTTGGAGTCCTGTGGGCTGGTGGTGTCTGGGTGGTTAGTGGAAGATGATGCAACTGTTCATATAGGTGGGACCTAAGTTGTGTAGTGCCTTGAATGTGCATATGAGGAGTTTAACATAAGCTCATCTGTGTATCAGGAGCCAATGAAGCTCCCTGAGGTGTGGTTTAACATGTGTTCTGTGTTGCGAGGTTAGGGATGAGTCTATCTGCTGAGTTCTGGGTGATGTATAGTCTTCTAGTGAGTTGCTTGGTGATCCCGGCATGAAAGGTGTTGCCATAGCCCAACTTGCTGGTGAGTGACAGTTTTTCTAGTGTTATTTGGGACTCATTAGAAGATCTTCCTCAGCATCATCAGGGTGTTTAATAAGGATGCATTGATGGCACTGACTTGTGTGGTTATTGTCCAGTTTGCTATCAATGATTAATCTGAGGTCTATAACCTGGGTGCTGGGGTCAAGTCCAAGTTAGGCTGGCCATGAGGAGGAGTCCAATGGTGTTGAGTTGTTGCTGAAGATCTCTACTTCTGTCTTGTTTGTGTAGAGCTTGGGAAAATTGCCTCCTTAGAACAAAAGGAGGGCTGCATCAGAGGAAGCAGAAGAGGAGGGCGGGAGAGAGGCAATTGATTATAGGGAGGTGTGATGGAGATTAGATATGTCAAAATGGGAGGAGGGAAACTTAGGGTATAGCCGAAAAGTGTGAGGGCAGGAAAGTGGGGATGGGGAAAAATAGAGCAAGATAACAAGTTAATGCATGAATATCGAACAGTTCTGAAGAGTAAAATCAGAGGTCATCAGACCAACCCAATAATAATTTTTTAGGAATTGTGAGTCAAGTAGGGTCTGTGTTGATGTATTGTATTCTATTGCACTGTAGCTGTCTTTAGGTATAGTGCTCTGACAAACATTAGGTTTTCTACATCTTGTAAAAACTGTCTCATTTTCAAAATGTTTGTGAATTTAGCATAAATTGAGACTAATAATAATAAATGCGTCTCAGAGCTATGGAATAATTCATAATCTCTTCCATCCAGTGCTCGTCGCTTCCTGGATGTGTTCACGGACAATCACATACAATTATGGGGATGCCTGGGCGAATGGTTAAAAGCAGCAACTCATAAAACATTACCCAGATGACATTCATGTTGTCAGCAGATGAATCGCCTGCATAGACAAGGAACAATCTCTTAATTTCCATTCCAAAATAATTGAATACAAATCGTTATTTCATCATAATACATTTATATTAATTTCATCCTAGTTCCGTAGCATCTATGTCATCGATGTGTAGCACATTTCTTTTATTAAGATTATCCTGACCTCTATTCCACCATTTTCAATAATGTTCTTAGCTGTGCAGGGGGTTTTATCTGCCGACATCATGATCAACATCTGCAGAGTGTATGGGCTAAATCAATTTTTTCATATATAAATACTGTAATAAGCAAATTTAAGGTCAATAAAGAAAACTTACATGACTAACTTGTTTACATTTTAACTTTACATTGATCAATCCGTATGAAAGTCGTTTTTGCATTTGATAGTAAGGGGCAGACTTGCCATGGTATTATGCATGGTGTAGCAAGGGCAACACAATACCTAAGTTAGATATACCAATCAAAGCAAGGCAACCTTGTATGGCCATGTGTAGTGTGGTATTTCTGGAGTAACACAAGGCAGTGTAAGTAACTGCCTTGCGTTACTCTGCTCCTTACAGGCATTCCATTGGTGGAGCATTGGTGGAGCATGGGTGTTCACACACATCCACCCATGGACTTTGGCGCATTCCTAGATTTACCAATACTGGCAAAACTGTGAATGCGTCAAAACGCTATGCCTTCCCACAGTAGGTGCAACAAGGAGAAATATATTTATTTCTCCCAGCTGTTTCCTCTTTCTAAGTGTGCTGCAATATGCAGCACTCATAAAAAGGTGTTAAAGCTTCAGACAATTGTTTTTGTGCAGGCAGGTGTCCCTTACTGAAAACAAACAATCTTACCTGCAACACAGGCACCATTGCACCATGGCAGAATAGGCCCAGTGTTGACGCTAGGCTGCAGATTGTGTGCCAACACAGGCAGAGAGCAGGAATGCACCATGCCTTAATAGATTTGGCACATTCCTACCTTCTCCTTTTCACGTACCACAGCAAGGTGTCTTACTTCATCGGATGCGTGAAAGAATGATAGATATGGCCCCTAGTGCAAATAGAGGTATGAAACTGCACGAGCAGCAATGTCATCCGAAACTAAGAGCCTCATTATGATGTAGGTCGAAAGGCTCCGAATGGCATTCGGATTTTCTTAACCCGTGTCGGAATCCATGTTTCCGATCGACTTGGAAACATTTCCGACCGACCGATTATGATAGAAAGAAGCCGTTCAGTCATTCCGACTCAGTTCTCACCAGCATTCGGAGAATTTGAGTCGGTCGGAGTCGATTCGTACAGCTCAATGGACAGCATTTCCGACCGACCAATTACAATGTCAGATTACAACAGCCTTTCCGACTTGGTCTGCCCGACATGAAAAGGCTGTCAGAAACCAACTTTAAGTGCCCGTAGCAGGCCCCCTTTCACCCGGACGCATCTGGTTGGGTCCGTGGGGGTACACATGGGACCCCTCTTTCAAACCATGCACAGTGTAACAGTCAACTTGGGGTGCCCGCTACTGGGTGCAGGGTTTTCCACCTGTGTTGTCGGTTGGAACACTAGCTCACATTGAAGTCAATGGGAGTTGACCGAACGTGTTTGGAACCATCATAATCGGTCGGTCAGACTCCACTATTCCCACAAGGAGTCATTTGGAAAGCTTTCTGACCAACATTGTAATGAGGCCCTTGGTGTAAAGTTTTGTCTTCACGAATGCAGGTGTTGTAAATCAGAAATATAAGTGCAAAATGGCACTGACATAGCCTATAAACTGCTGTCCCTGTCCTGAAGTTTGGGGACTGTTACACATCCTCTAAAGCTCCCGCAAAATAAAAAATTCAATGCAACAGTCGAGAAATAAATTATATAGGAAAAAGTCAGTTCTAAAAATAAATCTTTTATTTATATGGCACTTTTTGAAGTATTATGAGTGACATTAGGTTTGTTGTTTTAGTCTTTCCAACGTGAAACTGGTGTATTCTATGTCTTTTGCTGGAAACGTTTTAGAATGGACAGAATCCTTTTGTAGGCTAGATTGTATTAAACACATTTATACTGTATATTTATAAATATATGCAAACCAGTGCATGCTGCTGCGTTAACGGGGCATGCGCACCCTTTAATTTACGCTTCAGAACAAGTTTAGAACAAGGTAAAGTTATTTCACAGTCAAATAATGTGTGTAGTGCACGAAATAAGGCCTGATCCATGCACTTTCGATCCACTAAATCAGTATGATATCCACTGGACTTCTGCACCACCTGCTCATCTTTATTTATGTTATGCCATATACTGCATGGACTAACAGAATATTTTGTGTGCACTAAATTCATTTTCAGTGCAATTCGCCACACTATTTTTAATCATGCAATTATCTTAAAGTCTGAAAATGTATACACAAAATCCAGTTTCATCCACTTAATCTGTCCCAGAGCCCAGCCTGGCAAGGGAGCCAGTGAATGGGGCCAGGGGGTAAGTGAGAAAGGTCTAATTTGTGGGCATTCAGACCGAGGAAGGGCACCCATCCTAAATAAACGAAGCCCAACAGGGTCTCTGGTGGCCAGTGTGATTGAAAGCAGTATTTCAGACCACTGGGCATCCACCTGGCTGAAAAGACAGAATGGGAAAGAGCAATACCCAGAGAAAATATAAAATATTAAAATGCCACTCACTGACTGCTCCAATTAACAGGCATTTATAGCAGGAAAAGAGAGGGAACTATTTGTATGACATTTCACTTGACAGTTAAATTACAATTACAAACATTACTTATTAGTCGAATCACTGTCAACTCTTACATTCACACAATTCACACAGATATTTTACAATTGTTTTGTATCTTAGGGCAAGACACATTTTGCTTTCCTTAGGGAAAATATGGCATTTGTGTGAGCAGCAGAAAAAAATGTTTAATGAAGCTCAGTGTCTTTGTAGCATCTTATGGTATAATTACGACTGAATGCAGTATGAAACAAAATGGGCAGATGTTGCAGCTGGTGGGAGGCTGATACTTTTGTGAAAACAAAAATTAATCACACATGAATTTAAAAAAAAAAAAAAAGGATCGAATCTGGGACCTGCTCCATATTTGCTTCGTTTTACAAAGCAGCAGTTCAATTTTACACAAAGTTGCTCTCAAGTCAACCAAGTCTGCACATTTTTCAAACCCATTAAGCTAGAGTGACTGAATGGAAGCAGCAAAATCATAAATCATGCAGTTTAATTGAGATGCTGAGTGACTGGAAGAGCAGCAGACGGACTGTTGTCTACTCAGCAATGTCTCTAGATTGTAAACACCTAATCCCAGTTTCCCTTGGCAACTACTGGAGTTTTGAAGTGGATTGTCGAGACATTATCCCAGAGGTCTTTGTAATCTCCTCTCCTTCTGCCATGTTCAACTTCGGAGTAACGGCATGCTGGTTATGTGGCACTATATGCAATGCTGAGGTGATGTTGACAGAGTAAACGCAATCTTTTAGTCATCTAATATAATGCATGTGGGATAATGATAATATACCCTACAGTCTAACTAATGGGGAAGGGTGGTTATCTCCATTTTAAAAGCAACACATTTACAAACACTTGCTTTAGCTGTGTAAACAATTGTGCTACATTTTGCCTCTGAAGATTTTTCTACGACTCTTGGTAAAATTCAACTGCATGTGTCAAATAAAGGAGAAAAAGTGAGGTAGATATTAGAAGGCATTGGGATGACGGTATAGAAACAAAGCACAACAGGGGTGCCAGTACTGATACCTAATAAAACGATTATTCTCAAAGATCGCACATTGAAATCAAACAACGTGGGCACAAGACCTCTTTTTCCGTCTGAATTTATCAAAATGTATTTATCCAAATTACATTTCAATGGATTTCACGATCACAAAAATGTTTTTTTAAACATCAACAAGGGCCAGATGTAGGTGTCCAAATACCGGTCGGAAATGGCCGATTTCGGCCGTTACCGACCGGTATTTGGCTTTTGACATGTAGGTCGGCCGGAATTTACAGAATCGGTATATTTACCGATTCGGTAAATTTACCGCCTCGGTATTATTCCGAATCGGTAAATATACCGATTCTGTAAATCCATATGTAGGTGGCACAGTTTGCAGTGCCACAGGCCCTTAGGAATTCTTAATTTACCACCCAATCCTATTGGGTGGTAAAATACCGAATTCCAGTGTACATGCACATCTGTGCATGTACACCTATGGCATGTGACACACAGACATGCCCTTAGGGCATGTATTTGTGCCACATGGCACACAAGACTGCAATTGGGGTGCTACAGGGTGTCAAAGTGGCACCCCGTTCCCCCTGCCAGGATTCGGTATTTACCGATTCAGTAAATACCGAATCGGTATTTCCCATTGATTCCTTTGGGCTTCAAGGCCCATGGGACTCAATGGGAAATACCGATTCGGTATTTACCGAATTGGTAAATACCGAATCTTACAGAATCGGTAATTGTAAAATAAAATTACCTACATCTGCCTACTTCCAATTTACCTACTCTTAAATACTGATTCGGTATGATTCGGTATTTAAGTGTAGGTAAATCGGAATCACCTACATCTGGCCCTAAAACCTCTTTGAGAATAATCGTTTGATTAGGTATCAGTACTGGCACCCCTGTTGTTCTTTGTTTATTTGAGGCTCAGCCTTACTGATTGGAGCCCAAACCCTTGTCTGGTGTTGGTATTGTAAAAGAGGTGCATAAAGAAGACATACAATCAATCAAATCGAAGTGCCAATGAAGGTAATGATGTTAATGAAAACTGTATCTACTGGCGCAACAACTGAGTATCCTTTGTGGGGGCCAGAAACAGCATGTATCAAAAGAATATTAAGCTGAAAGAGGCTTCCTCAACCATCGTAACAAAAATTTGGACTTCTTAGGGCCCAAAACAGTTCTTTTTTTTTTTCTGTTCAATATTTTTATTAAGAATTTAAAAAGATAAAAACAGTCAGGTACATTTCATAATGATACCAATATGAAGAATAAGGAAAGAGCCACAAGTACATCAGAATATGACAATAAAAGCCAATAAATTGTCCCAACTCATATCACGTAGAGCAAAAATGACAATCAAGAAATAGAGTGGCATTATTGAATCATAGGAGCCTATGAGTGGCATCATTATTAAGAAAACAGGAAGATAAAAGAGAAAAAGAGAAGGAAAGATGACAGAAGACAGAAAAGAAGAAAGAAGGAAGAAGAAAGAAGGGAAGAGGAAAAAAGGGAAAAGGAAAAGGAAGGATCTCACTGGAGGGCGCAACAAAGCAAAAGACTACAGACAACAATCAGGCAGACGTCACAAAGGGATATTGATCGACCAACCCCCGGGAAGCCAAATCCATATAAGTATCTAGAGTTCTCCAAACATTAAAAGAAATAGTGGGGGTAAGATGAGCCCTATCCACAGAAGTGTGTGCACTTCTCAAGAAGGAAACCCATGCCCACCACGTGTGGTAGGAAACGGAAGCAAAAGACTTCCACTCCATAAGAATCACCTTGACAGCCACCGTCAATAAAAGATCTAACAATTGCATATCCAAGGTATCTAACGGCAGAGGTACCTGGGAAGCCCAGGGTCCCAATAAGATCATAGGAAAAGAAAGAGGAAATTTGATTTGAAAGATTAACATGAGATGTTTATGAATAAGATCCCAAAAGGGCTGGAGAAGTGAACAATGAAAAAACATATGTGGATAATCACCGACCTCCAATCCACAACTCCAACATAAATCATCATCCTGTAAATAAAGAGAACAAAGCCGCTTAGGAGTCCAATGAAGAAGGTTAATGGAAAAAAAATTGGATTGAAATAGAGAGGGCGCAATTTTATTGCGCATAGAGAACATACCTATCAATTGCCAGGTGTCCGACGACACGTGATCCGTTATCTCCGTACCAAAGTGACGGGCCCATTTTTGCTGCGCAATAGTGCATGAGTCTGAAGATGTTGAGGACAAAAATGTATATATGCGTGAAGCAATGTGACCAGATTTGAGCCACATAGATAATAAAGAAACGAAAGGGGAATCAGGAACAAGACGCACTTTGGCAGGAGCGACTTTAATTTTCAAAAAAGTATAAAAATCCAGATTAGAAAGTGAAAATTGCCGCGCTAAAGAAGAAAAGGGTAACGGGTCATTGTCGGAATTATAAAGATGTCGTACCAATGTGATACCTTTGGCAGACCAATATTGAATAAGTGAAGGGTCAATAATAACTTTTATGCGGGGATTACGCCACAAAGACGACCACCTAGATTTATGAATCGGAGTTGCCAATCTCCGATCAACCAATTTAACAGCTGCAATGGTGTCCACAGTCCAATATAATAGCACGAGAAAAGAGAATAGATGATGAAGACGTGGTTAAAAATGAAGAGACTGGAATAGGAGAGGAGAGGGCCTGTTCGATGCACATCCAAGAAGGGGTATGGCCCGGGAGTGAAGAGAACCACAACGCTCCCTGAGAGGCTAAAAAAGCAATCTGATATTTTCCCCAATCTGGAAAATTACAGCCACCCATATCGTAGGACTTCCTCAATGCTTTATATGCAATAGGAGCTCTCTTGTCTTTCCAAAGAAATGAGGAAGTAATGGAATCAATCTCACGAAAAAAAGAAGAAGAGAGATTTCGCTGGAGCATCGTCGAAATAAAGTTGACAATAGGGGTGACCATCATTTTTAATGTTTGAAGTCGGCCCCACCAAGAAAAGTGCTTAGGAGACCAAGTCTCTAAAAGGCGACGGACCTTAATTAAGGTCTGAGTCTCATTATAGGCCACAGTATCCGATAAAGTACTACAAAACCAGATCCCTAAATATTTGAGCTGTTTAGATTGCCATTTGAAACCAGCCAAGTCCATATGGGCTGGAAAACAATAAGCATTGAGGGGAAACATCTCCGTCTTATCTCTGTTTAGAGTATAACCGGAGACCTTAGAAAAAAGGGCAATCGTGTCTGTGATCGCAGGAATAGCTGAAACAATATCATCAGAGAAGATAAGGACATCATCTGCGTATGCCGCTGATTTTAGGCAGTGGGAACCAAACGTAAAGCCTTTAATATCCGGATGAAGATCAATTAATCGCAGAAGCGGATCTATAGCAAGTAAGAACAAAAGCGGGGATAGGGGGCAACCCTGACGAGTACCTTGACGAAGATTAAAGAACTCCGAGGTAGCTCCATTCACTCGAATATTCGCTCGAGGGTGGGCATAAAGAGACATCACCATAGTAATAAAGGAGTCTCCAAGATTGTGAGCACGAAGAACAGCTTGTAAAAAAGGCCAAGAGATCTTGTCAAAAGCCGTCTCGGCGTCTAGGGCTAAAGCTGCAGCAGGAAGCGTGGATCGTTTAGCTGCTCCCAAAATATGGCAAAAGGTACGAATGTTGTCCCGAGCAAGCCGACCTTTAACAAACCCAGTCTGTGAAGGATGAACCAGAGAAGGAATATAGGACTCCAAACGTTTAGCCAGAATTTTGGCATACATTTTCGCTTCCATATTAAGGAGGGAAATAGGACGAAAATGTTTAGGGTCCGTGACGTCCTTCCCTTCCTTAGCAATAACTACAATGGTAGCATCCGCCGCAGAACCGGAAACCGCACCACGTTGAATGAATGCATCAAAAAGGGTCTTGAGGCGAGGCACCATGAAAGGGAGGAAAGTTTTATAAAAAAGAATGGGAAAGCCATCAGGCCCCAGAGCTTTGCCAGAACGAGTAGCCTTGATAGCAAGAGTAATTTCCTCAGTTGTAATTGAGGCGCTTAACTGCTCCCTAACATCCTCAGAAACAGAGTGAATAGGAATAGTGCTTAAAAATTCCTGACAAGCCTCCAAGGACGAAGGATTAGTAGGAGTATATAAGTTATCATAAAAATCTTGAAAGACCGCAAGGATCTCCTTGGTCTGACATTTTTGAACACCGGATCTATTAGAGATAGATGAAATTTGAGACGACTTACACCCCGAGTCCTGGAACTTCAATGTGGCTGCTAATACTTTACCAGCACGGTTTATTAACAACAATCGCTTAGACTTTTGTGCCTGAACACCAATATGAGCCCGCTTAGTGACAAGAGAATTATAGGAATATTTGAGATTTTTAATAGATTGTAAAAGTTGTGAATCTTTCGTTTGACGAAAAAGGAGTTCACTACGTTTAATATTGTCCGCTAAATCAGAAAGTTCCTTCTTAATGGCAGCATTCCTACGCGCCATAACTTTAATGATGTAACAGCGAAGAGTACATTTAAAGGCATCCCACAAAACCACAGGAGAATCAACGGACCCTTCCTTATCAGAAAAAAATTGTTCAATTTCGGTTTGCAAGGCACTGATCGCAGCATCATCATAAAGAATCTCCGTATTTAATTTCCACGAAGGGGAGGATTTCTTAGGGGCGAGCCCCGAGAGGGAGAGGGAAACCGCCGCATGGTCTGAGACAAGAATAGGAGGAATGAACGGTGAAGACGAAGATTGTAACAAAGACGCATGAACCAAGAGGTGATCAATACGAGAAAAACTAGAATGAGGAGAGGAAAAGAAAGAAAAATCACTTCCAGTAGGGTTATGAAGACGCCAGACATCATGAAGATTAGCGGAAGAACACATGTGTAAAAAATGTTTGTGGGCTCTAGGAGGACGAAAAGAAAAAGCATATCCAACAGAGGATCCAGCGGTAAATTAAAATCACCACCAACTATTAAATTACCATTATGGGGCGTTCGGGAGAGTAATTTAGTGATATTTTGCCAGAAAAGAGGGTCATCAGTATTTGGAGCATAAATATTCAAAGCATAAAGATCATGAGGACCATCAGACAGTCTAGATAAAATCCAACGACCTTCAGAGTCATGGTCAGAAGAAAGGATCGATAGGCCAGAAGTTTTAGAAATAAGGGTGATCACACCATTACGTTTACCAAGAGCATCAGAGCATGCAACATCCATAACCCAGCCATGCCGCAACCATAAAGCCTCTTTATGAGATAATTTCGTCTCTTGCAAAAAGACCAGATCCGAAGACAAAGATTTGCAATAATCCAAAATTTTAGCCCTCTTAACCGGATGATTCAAACCCTTAACATTAAGGGAAACTACATTTAAGCCAGGCATAAATGGACAGAAAAAAGACACCACAAAAGGGAGACAGATGTACGGAAAAATAAAACACTACCATCGGACACACAATAGAGGAACGCCACCAGGAGATCCAAGAGCAAAAGAGAAAAGAAAGAGGAGAAGAGAGGGAAAGAGAAGAAAAGAGAAGAAGAGAAAAGAAAGGAAAAAGAGAGAAGAAGAGACCTGCCAGGGTAGGTCTATGGGAGACCCGACTCATATCAGGGGGAACATGGAGAGGGAAACAAAAGACCGTCAGGAAAAAGCTCAGGAGAAAAAGCAATAGATCCCAAACTGAAGAGAAGGAAACAGCAAGCAATGAGCGGAAAACCAGAAAGTGAACCCAAAAGCAAACTTGAAAGCGGAAAATGGAAGGTATATAAAAGAGGTCCGGAAAAACATATCCGAACAATGAGGGAAAACAAATGACAGAAAAATACAATATGAAACTGAGTCATAGGCAATAATACGGAGTTGAATAAAAGCTAAATTGAAATAACAGGATCTTAGTTATATGGCAACAAGTAATCGGTCAATAAGCTATAAATGCAATACAAAAAGGTAAAAAAACAAAATAGAAAAAGCAAAAGATGATGTAAAACCAAGAAACTATCCAACTATAATAAAAACACAGTAATAAATGGTATATAGATAAAGGTCAAAAAGACAAGAACTATATGCTCTATAAAATCAATCAGCTAAAAGGAAAGGCAATATTAAATGTGACTAGGAACAAATTTACAAGGTGAAAAGCACATAGCGAATGTATAGACAGGATAGCAACACGTGCTAAAGGGAAATACTAGCACGGGAGGCAAAAAACAAATACAAGAAAGGCAAATATACAAAAAAGACAATATGAGTGAACCTAAAGAGGATAACTGACACAACAGCTCGAACGGCTTAACAAAAACAAACATCATACCTACGTAAGAAAAGAGAAGAGCATAATATGTCCAGATGCATAATCGAAAGATAAGAACAGGAAAGAAAAATAAAAGGACAACCTAAAACAAAGATCAGCAAATATGAGATACATAAAGACGGTATCTAAAATCGACCATCACAAGAGAACAATCAGGAAAGACAAAATGACCACAAATAAATAGCGTTAGAAAGTAGATAAATATCAACAATAAGACAAGCTAAAGCTGACACAAGACAGACATAATAATAGGAAACCGAGTATCAACCAGTGACCATCATATAAAAACAGGTAACAGGCGATGGAAAAAGCATGAGCGAAGAGCCAAAAACGCCCATATCAGGGAGAACAAGCAAAAAAATCAAAAAGGCCACAAACAAATAGCAGAAAAAGTGGATAAATACCAATAACAAGTGAAAGTAAAACAGACAAATGACTAACAACTCATGTGAAAAACGAGTAGCAACAACTAATCGACATATGGAACGAAAAAAACAAAGGCATATGTGAAACGGCAAGACTAATGACACCACGAGAAACAAGAAAGATAAAAAATACAATTCCTAGAAAAACCAGGAGATGAAGAAGAATTCATCTGAGACGGAGAAAGAATAAGAAGAGTACTAATCAACATAACGCTGACAAAGTACGAACAAATCAACCAGAGAACGAATAGCAACCAACGATCAACATAAACTTCGAAGGAGCAAAGACAGATGTGGAACAGTAAGACGCACTAAACCGCGTGGAACAACAAAGAGAAAAACTCAAGTCCCAGAAGAACCAGGAGTGGGAGCAGAATCCATCTGTGATTCCATTTTATTATCCAAAAAAGAGGAAAGATCAGCAGGTTCATCAAAAATCCGATGGCGACCTTGGATAGTTATACGAAACTTGGAAGGACCAGCAAAGGAAAAAGGAATATGCATGTCCAGCAAACGTTTTCGCAGGTTTAGAAATCCTTTTCTCCGAATTACAGTGTCTCTAGCAAAATCCTGGGAGATAGTAATCCGGTGGCCTTCCCAGGATATCGATTTAACTTTCCTCATGTGAGCCAAAATCTGTTCTGAATGTTGATAACGCAGCGGTTTGAGGATTACTGCTCTCGGATAAGTGGAGTTTTTAGGTTTAAATGCAGGAACTCTCTCAATTTCAAAGTCTCTCTGAAAGGAAATTTGTAGAGTAGAAGGTATCCATTTGGTGAGGAAATCAATCATGGAAGAAGCAGACTGTTCTGCATCCTCAGGAAGACCAAAAATACGCAGATTAGACCTCCGATTGCGATCTTCCTACTCCGTAAGGTCTCTGCGCAACGCCGCCATCGAGCGTTCCATCTGAAGAAGGGACCTCGACTGTTGGTGCGTAGTATCCTCTACCACACTAATGCGAGATTTAGTATCTGTAACCCTAACAGATAAAGCCTTAAAGTCACTCCTAATAGCAGCCACCTCAACTTGTAGTAAGTCTGTGTTAGTTTTAGTAGACTGCGCAATATCATGGACAGTATTTAAGCGCGCCAAAATAGCATCTAAAGTAGAATTAGCATCTTTCTGAGAGGATTCAGGAGAGGGGTACTGTTGTTTAGAGCGTTTTAAAGTCCCTTTAGAATCCTTTGCAGTAGGGGAAGGCCCCATGTTGTCCGCCATAAGAATAGACTACAATAGGCAGTACAAAAAGAATTTGACGTAGCGTAAATGAGCACAGATTAAGAGTTATATAAAAAAGCCAGAGCTCACCAACTGCCACTGACCAGAAGTACTGTAGCTCTATATGCGCAGATTAAGACCTGGACAACAGCGCACAAAATGCCGGACAAGAGCAGTTGAGGTGAAAAATAAGAAGCCAGAAAGACCCAAAAGCGCGAAAAATAAGTTCTGCCAAAAGACAAGCAACCTAGCAGTCAGGTTACATAGCATTAACCCCTCAGGTAAGGCAGGCAAGCAAATAGCGCGAGACGCATGAGGTGAAAATCGGCAGTCAAAGAAGCCCAGAAGTCAGTAAGCAAAGTGTGCGCCTGTAATGCATAGAGACAACTGCCCAGGGTCCTCAATGCCAAAAAGTAGTAAATATCACCTCAAAGCCGCTGTTCAGCATGTTGCGCCTGAAGACATGGGTCTGTTGTAGAAGAAACGAGCGACGCCACATCAAAAACAAAATGGCGGCCGCTCCCTGAAGTGTCGGTGGAAAGGATAGCAATCACCAAAAAGGACAGTTTTGGCCGGCATTCGTTGCTAAAATCCACATGCTTGCACTCACTGCTCCTTCCGACATCCCATGCTGTAAGCAGAAGAAGAGACACTAGGAAAACGGGATCCGTAAATCGTCCCGACAGTCCTCGTCTCTCTGGAGCTCAAGCGCGACCCGCCATCACGTAGCGGCGCGCAAGCCACGCCCCCCTCCGCCCAAAACAGTTCTAAGTGAATGTTTGCTTATCACCTGTCAGATCTGGCACCAGCAGCAGCCAATATCTTGTAGAACATCCAAACAATAATAAAGTGCAGAACACAATACAATACAAATCTCAAATCAATTTTGAAATTGTAATTCAAATTTAGTGAGAAAAGTGAAACATAAATGATAAAAAGTTTAAAAGGCGAACCAGAGATACTCATTTTCAAACTTTTCAAGCAAAAAGAGTGAAGAAAATACAAAGTGCCTCTTAATGTTAGATTTTGTGGTACCCCAGGATGTAGGTATGATTTCAGGTTAAGTGGGATGGAGCAGAGTTTAGGTGAGCCTAGCACTGTGTCTCAGTCCTCCAGAGGTTGACTAATTCCAACATCTTTTTGATGCAGGGATAGCCACTCTCAGCTCTCCTCCAGCCAACAGGTCCTCAATCCAGGAGTCTAGCCACCATGTCTTTATTCAGCAAAGTTCTTTGAAAGTCTACTCACAACTTTCAGCTAAATCTTCATCAGAGCAGAGAACTCTTCTGCCTTTTGTTTCCTTTTCTTGTAACCAGGCAGAATCTTCTCCTTTCAGATGGTCTTCCAGGCCAAATATGTTCTGAGGAGGTAGGAATCAGGTGGTACTCTTATCTTGTTTGGAAAATACCCATGCCATATGTCACTGCACTAGTTTTAAGCTGTACCCCTACCGGAGCACAATGGTTTTCTCAGAAGCCATACAATTCATTTATATATGTGAGCTGTTGAAATACATAATGCATCTCCCATATAACACTACCTTCCATGACACTGCTGCAATTCATTTGCCTGCTCACAATAGCCTTGCTGGAAAGTTATAAAAGCAAATTTATGGTAACCAGTTTTTCAGTACAGGTTTAAGGGCAGAACACATCCTCTGTTGCACTGAATGACTGCGTCTAAGACACAGTTGTAACACTTTAAAAAATAGACCGCATAGAATGTGAAAAATCATTATTTCCTAGCAGGTTATATATAGGTTGACACTATCAGAGTCTTTGCTCCTGTGTCAGTGAAAGGTAGTGTATAAGGTCTAGCGGCTATCACTGCCCTGAAACAGAATTGATAACAAGAGCCTCAATACATTTTCTGGCAGATATTGTCACAGGATTTTAGCTGTTTCTCAATGAATCCCCACAGGGAAATTCCACACACCCGAGGATGGTGGGAGAAGGCTGTTGCCAGCACCTTCTAAACCAACCTCAATGGATAGGTACAGTCTTGTGAGAAGTGGAGAAAAAGTAGGTCACACAGTATTACTTCCTGACTTCCTCCTCTGATTCCACAAGCTTTCCCAGAGCAAAGAAACTAGAGAAGACAAATGCTAAAGTGCTGCTTCCTGCTAATTTCCTCTTTTTCCCAAGTGTGTGCACAGATCCATGGAAAGGACTGGAGACGCAAGAACTACTACATCGGGTCCTACTGCATTCACTAACTTGTCCAGAATGAATGGAGACTAGAGGGAGACAGGGAAATTAGGGTAAAAATGATTGCACAAGGCAATAGTTTTGTCACTGTAGTGGTTGCCTGGGTCGGAGTACTTAATACTCAGTCATAGAGGGATTGGAAGTACAGAAGGAGGGTTAGCAGGAGGTCAACATTCCATGAACAATGTTTTGTATTCATTGTGGAGTTGAAGAGGGTAACTTGAGGGTGGAGATGGAGGGTGTCATCACACCAGTTACATTTTCCAGTGTATTGTTGTGGTAAGAAGATCCAAGCAGGTGGTAGCATCATCATTCTAATTTAATTTCTCAATGTGTTTCTGTGAGGTGTAGAAACGGGCTCTGGACCCTGTTGGAATTTTTGGAGGGTGGCAGGAAACCAGTTGTTGTGGTTTGACATAGGATTGAAGCAGATTTCTTCCCCACCTACTGTCTGCCATAATCCTGCATATCTCCATAACTGGAAAATGAGCGTCCTGATAAGTAGCTCGAGCATTATCACAGACAACCTCCAATCTATGCCCTCATTGCAAGGCTATACTGCACTATATGAAAAATGTTTGCGATGCTCACAATCCATATGAATAACTAGGGAGGTCAGATTAAATGTACGTATACATTTTTGGTGTTCCTGTAAAGTGAAATTAAAAGCATCCACTAGAGACTTTTTCAAATTTATTTGCTTCATATCATAAGCAAGCAAGAAAAACTATTTTCCCACACATTAATACAAAACTGCTGCTGCTCTTCGTGTGCTTTGTCCATCTCTTCTTGTTGCTGCCAAAATTGACCATGTGTCTATTAATACGTTCCCTCAACTCCAAATGTACTTACTTCATTGTAGCTTTTAAATTATTTCCAGTAATATTTCACTGCTGTCCGATAATGCATGCCAACCAGTCTCTCATATTTTACAATCAATCCGGAGCACCAAATAGAACTCTTCTAACGCATGCAAAAAAAAAAACATAATGCATAATAACCTGCACTTAAGTTAATGCAAGAAAGTTACTCTTTCAATGAATACAAGTTTTGTTTGGTTAAATAAAGGGCACAAGAAGGCACAGGTGAAAGAGTAAGCAAGAAAAGATTAATAAAATCTAACAATGTTGATATACGTACACTAATAAGAAATAAGGCAAAACAACCTAGGGTACAGCAAAAATTTACATTCTATAATTGTTAAGACAGTAATACAGCTATCCCCCTAAAAAATAATGTTTAAGGAGGAGGAAAGATGCAAATTCAGCCCAGAAAACAGGGACAAATTTGACAGGGAGGACAAGAGAAACAACAGAAGGTGGGTACACACATGCAGTCAGAATCAAGACAAAAAGGAGGAGGAGTTACAAAGACTTAGGGCCTGACTTAGAGTTTGTGGACGAGTTAGTCCTTTCCAAATGTGATGGATGTCCCGTCCGCCTTATTATAAGTGAATTATAGCCATCAGGTTGCGATGGAGTAACCCATTGGTCAAACTCTAAAACAGGCCCTCAGATCTCATGCAGAACACTGTGATATTTACCACAAAAATGGGTTATTGTGGAAAACACTACAATATTCTCCATTGAGATCCACGGGCTGGTTCCATTACGTTTAGGATGGAAAAGTTCCCTGTTTGGTAAAGAATGTACAGCTTCCGTAGATCTGGAACCCTGGTTATGAAATTGGTCATGAGACATGCACGGATCATGATTGGGTGCCATGACCCAGGCCTGCCTTCATAAACTGCAATCTGCCATTGACCGGGAGGTGTGTCAAAAGGGCTTCCCAGAATGGGCTGGCCGAAACCCAGAGTTGGGAAATCCAAGAGCACTGGTGATAGCATACCCATTTGGTGAGCAGTACAATGACTGACCTGTATACCGTGTCATAGGAGTCGAGCCTACTGGCCCGCTCAGTTGAAGTTCTGCAACTCCATTTGCAACTTGCATGTCCTACAGGAGAGGAATGTAGTGCTGTGAAGTACCCACGTTCTACTGTGTGCTTAAATATGCATGTATGAGTGCCATTGAGAGCATATAGCATGGAGGCCTGTGGGTTCCATCTTGGGAAGCACAGGGCATGACAATTCTAAGATGGTGCAGAGCACTGCAGATCCAGAGCAGAAATGTGGATTGCTGACATTTCTGGGGGGGGGGCGATGGGGCAGAGTAAAGCTACACTAGGTGGGAGCTGTGTGCATCAAATGTGCATCATGTTTCAGGAAGGGTGCTGGGCATGAAGGTAAGAGCACAGTGTTTACAGAAACACAGAATCCTAAAAGATGGAAAGCTTAATCCTTTGAGAGGCCTACGCCACTTTGCTTCATTCATGACCTGCGTAGTGGGTCCATCAACACTGGTGCAACCCCTGTTGGGGTAGACATGACTCTGGATAAAGAAAAGAACCAAGGAATGGACGTTTAAAAGAACCTGACACCACAATCAGAATTTTCAAAGGGCCACTTTCTAAATCACATTACTGCCTGGAAAGACTGTACAAAAGTGAAAGCTGAAAACGTACTTGCTATTCAGAGCTATGACATTATTACCACAACTTGAGCTACTGCAACCGGGACAAGGACCCAAGGTCTGCTGGACTTTCAGCTGTGCAGGGGTCACTGCCCATGACTCCAATAACAGTTGCCAAGGACCTTGAGCTCCAGGCTGCCTGCCTGCTGCCTGCCAAGACCAGTGAACCTTGTGAGGAAGAGGAGAGCATGAAAGGAGCAAGGTTCAGCAGGGATCCTGGAACAAACGGTAGGTCCTTCAAGACTGACTACATTGGGAGACTATACCAGTGCACCTATGGCCAACTGCATTGTAGGCTGTCACCCAAGGACATCTTTTTGGCCATCGCATTTTAGCTTTGATTGGGGATCATTGCTGTTGGAAGACTGGACCGCTGCTCAAGTACTATGTCGGGCCATTGCCCAGGGAACCTAGTGTACTCCTGGGGACCAACTGTGTGCCAAAAGTGGGCCTGTCCAACTTTGATGCCTCCGTCCATAACCTCGACTGTGCACCATCAAGCCCATGGAGCCCGGAAGCTATTTACCTCCTGTTGATTGTCAGACTTGCACACCAGGAAGGATTCTGTAGGATCAGGAGGTTCCTACCTTATGTTCAGACTGCCAACTACTGCCAAAAGTGTCCTTCACCTACGAAGAATTTTCATGACTTGTCAAAGGGTCTCTGCCTACGCCGCAGCACATCATCCCAATGCTGAAGGGTCTGGAAACTGCACCAAAGCATGGGGAGGATTCGTATATTGAGGCTGCTGCCTGGGTATGATGCATTGAGCAGGGGCTCATTAAGACTTAGGGACTAATACTCAATGCCAATGTGCAGCATGTGAGAACTGTGCAAGAGACTTCATAAATGGAAGTCAAGAGCAGGGGGGTTGCACCTGTAGGAGAGTCACCTTATATACAACCTACACACTTCAGAACATGTGAGCGGGACTAGACAGGAGTGACTCAGGTGAACTCACCTAAAGCACTACATGTGGGGTTTTAAGGGATTGTGTTAGTTACTTCACTGTGATAGATTTGAGCTGTTGTGTGTAATAAAGACCAGTTTTTTCATAAAACTCAGTATCGGTCTGGACCTGATTTATTGGGACAGCTGGATGGCATATTGAGTCGGGTTTATGCTTACACTGGCACATTAGCTTCCCCTTGGAAAACTTTGGCTGCTCAACCTGTGCTACCACAGATAATCAAGTGCCTACAGGGTAGTACATGGTCCAGTTGTGCAGTGCTCCTAATGGGTTGGACCCCAAGACAGCAGGAGAAAAAGGCCCCCATCTCTACAATGGGGCTCATCAACCTCTTCTTGCCATGTGGCCCTCTGAAGGGGTTCCGACAAACACTCATCTCAGAAACAAAATATGGGGAGCATTTATTTGTGGGCTCCTGATGGTGGGGAAAGAGGTATTTTGTGTACTGAGGACCTCAGGGCTAAAGGGGACTTCATCCCCCGGGCAGCAGTGCACCAGGAGGCGGGTTTGCAGAATGTGTAAAAAGGGGGCATGACCTGGGACCACTCTCAGCAATCCAGCTGTGTGGGGCTAACTGTAGGTACCTGGTGGGCTAGTTGGCCCCCAGGGACCCTCAGGATTCAAGGGGACTTAATCCCCAACCCAGAATGCACCAGGAGGTGCGTTTGCAGAGTGGTGGAGAAAGGGGCGTGGCCTGTGTCCACCTGTCAGCAATCCTAATATCTGGGACATACTGAAGGGATCAGGTAGGCTAGTTGGCCCCTAAGGAACCCCAGCAGTGAAGGGGACTTTAACCCCCATCCAAGTGAGCGCCAGGAAGTGCATTTGCAGAGTGGTGTGGAAAGGGGGCATGGCCTGCTATGAGAACTTAGCAATCCTGCTGTGTGGGACTTACTGGAGGTAATAGGAGGGGTAGTTGGCCCTCAAGGTTGACCTTGGGGGCCAACTACCCCTCCGTTAATTCCAATATAGGTCTTCTGTGGCCACACTCACCTTTCTCCTGGCACAGTACTGGTTAGGGAATAAAGTCCACTTTACTCCTGAGGGACTTTAGCATCCAAGTAGCCCTCCTAGTACCTCCTTTAAGTCCTACGCAGTGGAATTCCTGAGTGCTGGCCGGAGGCCCATCCCCCTTTCTCCACCACTCTGCAAATGCGACTACTAGTTGTAATAGGTCTCATATTTGCGAGAGTTAGAGCTATTGATGTTGTAAATGTAATGTTTTTTAATGCTTTTGGAGTGGAGTGGATTTACGTTGTGTGTAGTGAAATTATGTGGTATGTTGTGCAATGAAATTATGTGGATAGAAAGTATATCGTATTTAGTGTATAGGAATTATGTAGAGTGGGATTATGTGTTATGGAGACTAATTATGTGGTATGGTAGTCTGTGTTGTGGAGTGGTAACCTCAGGTCTAGTCTTCTTCATTTCCATAGAAGTTAAACTATGAATTTGATGATACAAAAAAAAGAAGGAATCACTGAGGAGCACTTCTGGAAATAGTCTGAGGTATGAGCATAGCCTCTGGAATTATGCAACTGTTTGGCTGCACAGACTTTCTCACAATTATACATTTTCTGCATTAGCCAAATAATCTATCATCTGCTGCCTAATCTGCAGATTTGAACAAAAATCCCTTGTTTCTAGCTCAAACGGCATACAAGTTACCAAAAATGCAGCGACAAATGATACAGCATGGTGGGAGGTCCTTTGTAAACCTAGAATGGTCACCTGTTACTTATTGCTAAATGTGGGTGTTAAATTGGTACTAATGGTGTGCAAGCCACTCTTGCTTCTTTCTGCGTTTCTCTTGCCTCTTTCTGCATTTCTGTTGATTCTTTCTGCACATTTCTACCTTTTACTGCACTTCTCTTGCCTCTTCCTGCACTTCTCTTCTACTTTCCGCACCTCTATTGCCTCTTTCTGCACCTCTGTTGCCTCTTTCTGCACCCCACTTGCTTCTTTGTGTACCCCTATTGCCTTTTTCTGCCCCTCTCTTGCCTCTTTCTGCACCCCTCTTGCCTCTTTCTGCACCTATGTTCCTTCTTTCTATACTTTTTTTGTTTCTTTCTGCAGCTCTCTTGCTTCTTTCTGCACCCCTTGCTGATTTCTCCACCCATCTTCCCTCTTTTTGTACCCCTCTTGCCTCTTTCTGCACATCTGTTGCTTCTTTCTGCTCTACTCTTGCTTCTTTCTGTACATCTCTTGCTTCTTTCTCATCCACTATTGTTTCTTTCTGCACCTCTCTTGCTTCTTTCTGCAACCCTCTCGTCACTTTCTCCACCCCTGTTCAATCAATCAGGTGTTTGCTAAGCGCAACTACTCACCGTAAGGGTCTCAAGGCGCTGGGGGGGGGGCTGGGGGGTGTCGCAGGTTCCAGTCCATCAAGGAGGGGGTCTGCAAAGATGGGGAGCAATGGTATCTGTCGGAGGTGAAGCGGAAGGTCGTTCCAGGCTCTGGCCGCGTGGAAGGAGAAGGAGCAGCCTCCCGATCTGCTCTTCTTGGTGCAGGGGACCACGGCATAGGGGAGCTGGGCTGATTGTGGGGTCCTTTGTGGTGTGTGGAAATTGAGTTGGCTGTTCAGGTATGCTGGTCCGGTTTCGTGGAGGGCCTTGTGAGCTTGGGTTCGCATCTTGAAGGTGACTCCAGCTTCGATGGGGAGCCTGTGGAGTGTGCTCAGGTGTTGGGTGATGTGGCAGTGTCTTGGCAGGTTGAGGACCAGTCTTGCTGCGCCATTTTGGATGTTCTGTAGCTTGTGGGTGAGGTTTTTGTTTATTTCTGCATAGAGTGTGTTGCCTTAGTCGAGCCTGCTGGTGACCAGGGCGTGAGTGACGGTCGTTCTGTGTTCAAGGGGGATCCATTTTAATGTCTTACATAGGAGGCGGAGGGTTTGGAAGCAGGAAGACGAGGCGGAGCTGATCTGGCGGTCCATTTTGACCTATGAGTCCAGGATGATTCCCAGGTTACGTGCCTGGTCTGTGGGGTGGGCAGGCCTCAGAGGGAGGGGGGCTACCAGGTGTCGGTCCAGGCATCGGGGTTTGGGCCTATGATGAGTACTTCTATTTTTTGGTGTTTAGTTGTAGGAAACTGTTTTTTATCTATTTGCTGACAGCTTCCATACCTTCTCGAAAGTTTTGTCTGGCGGTGTAGGGCTCATTGGTTAGGCAGAGGATCAGTTGGGTGTCGTCTGCTTATGACACAATGTTGAGTCTGTACGTTCTGACGATGGGGGCGAGCGGAGCCATGTGGATGTTGAAGAGCATAGGGCTGAGGGAGGACCCCTGGAACACTCTGCAGGTGGTAGGTATAGGGTCCAAGAGGAAAGGGGGGAGTCTGACCCGCTGCATATCTCTTGCCTCTTTCTCCATCCCTCATCCCTCTTTTGTGCACCTTTGTTGCTTCTTTCTGCACTTCTCTTGCTTCTTTCTGCACCTCTGTTCCTTCTATCTGCAGCCCTTGTGCCTATTTCTGCACCCTCCTTCCCTCTTCTGCTCCCCTCTTGCCTATTCTCCACTTCTCTTCCTTCTTTCTGCACTTCTTTTGTTTGTTTCTTCACCTCTCTCGCTTCTTTCTGTATCCCTCTTGCCTCTTTCTCCACCCCACTTCCCCCATTCTGCATCTCTGTGGCTTCCTTCTGCACTTCTCTTGCTTCTTTCTGCACCCCTCTTTCTTCTTTCTGCACCCCTCTACCCTCTTTCTGCACTCACCTTGCCTCTGTCTGAACCTCTGTTACTTCTCTCTGTACTTCTTTTGTTTCTTTCTGCACCTCTCTTGCTTCTTCCTACACACCCTCTTACCCATTTCTCCACCCCTTTCCCCCTTTCTTCATCTCTGTTGCTTCTTTCTGTACTTCTCTTGCCTCTTTCTGCACCTCTGTCCCTTCTTTCTGCAACCCTTGGGCCTCTTTCTGCTCCCCTCTTGTCTCTTTCTGCACATCTGTTGCTTCTTTCTGAACTTCTTTTGTTTGTTTCTGTAACCTCTTCGTTCTTTCTGCACTCTTCTTGCCTGTTTCTGCACCTTCGTTCTTTCTTTCTACAGTTCTTTTGTTTCTTTCTGTACCTCTTTTGCTACTTTATGCACACCTCTTGCTTCTTTCTGTACCACTCATGCCTCTTTCACACCCTCTTCCCTCTTTCTGCACCCCTTTTCCCTCTTTCTGCACCTCTGTTCCTTCTTTCTGCCCTTCTTTTGTTTCCTTCTGCCCCTCTCTTGTTTCTTTTTGTATCCCTCTTGCCTCTTTCGCCACCCCACTTCTCCCTTTCTTCACCTCTGTTTGCTTCTTTCTGCACTTCTCTTGCTTCTTTCTGCCTCTCTCTTGCTTTTTTCGGCACCACTTGTGCCTCTTTATGCACCCCTCTGTCCTCTTTCTGTACCCCTCTTCCCTCTTTATGCACACCTACTCCTTCTTTCTGCTCTTCTTTTGTTTCTTTTTGAACATCTCTTGCTTCTTTCTCCAACCCTGTTCCCCCTTTTTGCATCTCTGTTGCTTCTTTCTGCACTTCTCTTGTCTCTTTCTCTACCCCATCCCTCTTTCTGTACCTCTGTTCCTTCTTTGTGTACTTCTTTTGTTTCTTTCTGCAACTCTCTTGCTTCTTTCAGTATGCCTCTTGCATTTTCCCCCACCCCACTTCCCCTTTCTGCATCTCTGTTGCTTCTTTATGCACTTTTCTTGCTTCTTTCTACACCTCTCTTGCTTCTTTCTGCACCCCTCATATCTCTTTCTGCACCACTCTTCCCTCTTTCTGTACTCCTCTTGCCTCTTTCTGTGCATATTTAGCTTCTTTCTGCATTTTATTTCTTTCAACACCTCTATTGCTTCTTTCTCCATCCTTCTTGCCTCTTTCTCCACCCCACATCCCCCTTTCTGCTTCTCTGCTGCTTCTTTATGCAGTACTCTTGCTTCTTTCTACACATCTCTTGCTTCTTTCTGCACCCCTCATGCCTCTTTCTGCACCCCTCTTGCCTGTTTCTGCACTCCTCTTTCCTCTTACTGTGCATATTTAGCTTCCTTCTGCACTTTTATTTTTTTCTACACCTCTCTTGCTTCTTTCTCGACCCTTCTTACCTCTTTCTCCAGCCCTCATCCCCCTTTCTGCATCTCTGTTGCTTCTTCCAGTACTTCTCTTGCTCCTTTCTGCACCCCTGTCCCTTCTTTCTGCAACCCTTGTGCCTCTTTCTGCACCCCTCTTCAATCTTTCTGCTCCCCTCTCAACTCTTTCTACACCTCTGCTCCTTCTTTCTGCACTTCTTTTGTTTCTTTCTGCAACTCTCTTGCTTCTTTCTGTGTCCCTCTTGCCTCTTTCTCCAGCCCAATTCCACCTTTCTGCATCTCTGTTGCTTCTTTATGCACTTATCTTGCTTTTTTCTGCACCTCTCTTGCTTCTTTCTGTACCCCTCTTCCCAATTTCTGTACTCCTCTTGCCTCTTTCTGCACCTCTCTTGCTTCTTTCTGCACTTCTTTTATTTCTTTCTGCACCTCTCTTGCTTCATTCTGCACCGCTCTTGCCTCTTTCTCAGCTCTTCTTCCCCCTTTCTGCATCTCTGTTGCATCTTTCTGTACTTCTCTTGCCTCTTTCTGCACCTCTGTCTCTCCTTTTTCTAACCCTTGTGCCTCTTTCTGCACCCCTCTTTCCTCCTTCTGCTCTCCTCTTTTCTCTTTCTACATCTCTGTTACTCCTTTCTGTAGTTCTTTTGTTTCTTTCTGTACCTCTTGTGCTTCTTTTTGCACTCCTTTTGCCTCTCTGCATCCCTCTTCCCTCTTTCTGCACTCCTCTCTTTCTGCACCTTTATTCCTTCTTTCTGCATTTCTTTTGTTTCTTTCTGCACCCCTCGTGCCTCTTTCACACCCCTGTTCCCTCTTTCTGCACCCCTCGTGCCTCTTTCTGTACCTCTGTTCCTTCTTTCCACACTTCCTTTGTTTCTTTCTGCACTTCTCTTGTTTGTTTTTGTATCCCTATTGGCTCTTTCTCCACCCCACTTCCCAGTTCTCCCTTTCTGCATCTCTGTTGCTTCATTATGCACTTCTCTTGCTTCTTTCTGCACCTCTCTTGCATTATTCTGCACCCCTTGTGCCTCTTTCTGCATACGTTCCCCTCTTTCTGCATGCCTCTTGCCTCTTTGTGCATCTCTGTTGCTTCTTTCTGTACTTCTATTGTTTCTGTCTGCAGCTCTCTTGCTTCTTTCTATACCCCTATGCTTCTTTGTCCATCCCTCTTCCCTATTTTTACACCCCTCTTGCCTCTTTCTGCACCTCCCTTGCTTCTTTCTGTACCACTTGTGCTTCTTTCTACACCCCTCTCACCAATTTCTCCACCCCTGTTCCTCCTTTTTGCATCTCTGTTGCTTCTCTCTGCACTTCTCTTGCCTCTTTCTCCACCGTTCATCCCTTTTTTTGCACCTCTGTTGCTTTTTTCTACACTTCTCTTGCCTCTTTCTGCACCTCTGTCCCATCTTCTGCAACCTGTGTGCCTCTTTCTGCACCCCTCTTTCCTCTTTCTCCATCCCACTTCCCCCTTTCTGCATCTCTGCTGCTTTTTTCTGCACTTCTCTTGCTTCTTTCTGCACCTCAGTTGCTTCTTCCTGCATACCTTGTGCCTCTTTCTGCACCCGTCTTGCCTCTTTCTCCACCCCTCTTCCCCTTTTTGCATCTCTGTTGTTTCTTTCTGCACTTGGCTTGCCTCTTTATCCGCCCCTCATTCGTCTTTCTGCACCTCTGTTGCTTCTTTCTCCACGCCTTTTGCCTCTTTCTGTACTTCTTTTGTTTCTGTCTGCACCTCTCTTGCTTCTTTCTACACCCATTATACCTCTTTCTGTACGCCTCTTGCCACTTTCAGCACCTCTGTTTCTTCTTTTTGCACTTCTTTTGTTTCTTTCTGCAGCTCTCCTGCTTCTTCCTACACCCCTCTTACCTATTTCTCGACCCTTATTCCCTCCTTCTGCTCACCTGTTGCCTCTTTCTGCACCTTTAATCCTTCTTTCAGCATTTTTTTTTGTTTATTTCTGCACATCTTTTGCTTCTTGATGTACTCTCTCACCTATTTCTGTACTCAAATGTGAAATGCAAGCAGTCAAGTTTTAAAGGTCTGCATGCTCTGAGGTACATGTCTACTTGTACTTGTATATGTATTCTCACATATGTTATACATTTGAAGATTGTAGCTTAAAAAGTGAGTAGCTTCTTCTATAGGTTGTTAAATGTTCTCAGTTCTGCTCTGTCATTCAGTTGCACAACAGACATGTCTTGTGTATATAGGTGTTATAGAGCCCCTCAAATATACTATTGAAAACCATGTGCCCTGTATCATGAGCAGAAAGAAATACACACCTTTTTGTACACATATTTACAGAGTGTGCTGTTTGAAACACAGGTATTCAAGTATTTCTATGTTTATTTTAATGTAACATGTCACTCGGTAAAAGCAGAGACATGCATGCACACCTTTACAAACTTGGTCAGATTTACAACAGTGATATATTTAGGATTGCTGTTTTATGTTTGGGAGGTAGGCCTAACATTCTGAGGAGTCGATTAATAGTGAACCTTCAAGAGAAAAGTGGTGTTTAAGTCATTGTGGGAGAAGTATTAGTGGTTCGGCTACTTTGTATGAGTCTGTTGTAAGGTACAGTCAAACTAGGCCTCTTTCACCACCTCTGTTGGTTCTTTTTACACTTCTCTTGCTTCTTTCTGCACTTGTCCTACATATTTAGGCAAATTGAGAAATTAGCATTTAAAAAAAACCTTAGAAAATTACTGAAAAAACAGATGTTTCAGGTATGTTATAGTTAGGAATTAGCATTTTAAAAAACTTTGAAATTCACTGAAAAAAGCATAAGTTTCAGGGACGTTATAGTTAGAAATTAGCATTTAAAAAACCTTAGAAATTCGCTGAAACAACAAACGTTTCAGGGACGTTATAGTTAGTTGGACCTTTCACTCATTCAAAACCAGAGAAATTCGGCTGTTATAATTAGTTGAGCTAACTTTAACTCACGCCCCGCAGTGCACTGCTGATGACGTCACATATAACATTACTCATGACACGGTCAGTGACATCACTGATGACATCACTAATGACATCTCAAATGACATCACTGATGAAATCATCCACCTAATATCTAATGCACCTTCTCACACCCTAATATATTCTTCCATACACCCACTCTAAAATACCATTCTCGAAACCATAGACAAAGCAATACCAGTTAGTACCTACCCACTTACTGATTCATAGGTCTACACACATCCACTTCCTCACCAACACAGCCACTCATACACGCAGTCACTCATCAATACAGCCTCTGATACATGCACTCATACACCCATACAGACACTCAAATACTGCCACTCATTTACTCACCAAAACAGTGATACACACACCACCTCACATATTCATACAGATACTAACACATACTTACTCTCTTATACAATCACTGACACAACCACACACTCATCCATACAGCCACTCTCACAATCACTCAAAGTCACATATAGTGACGTATATAGTCCAACATTCACATATACTGCCTTTCACATATGTAGTTACTCACACATATACCACTGAGCCATACATTCAATCACCAACAAAGCCATTCACACACTCACTCACCTATACAGCCCCTCGCAGATGTACTCATGAACCCATACACCCACTGAATCGCCCACGCACACGTCCATGAAGGGAGTCCCAACTACCCTCACAGACACTCAGGCGCCCATACAGGAAATCAGACAACCAATCATTAACCCATATATACACTCTTGTAGCTACTCACCAACCCATGCAGCCACTTACACACCAATTGACAGACATTCACACAGATTAGTCATTCACCCATGCATTCACTAAGACACTTCTAATCTCTCACTAAAACAGTCAGCCACGCGCCCACTAAATCATCCATTCAGACACTCATACACCGACTCATACTTCAATACACCTTTGCGTATCTATATTAACATTCTTAAACTATTTTAAAACACCCAGTCTGTGGATGATGTCATCAGCAATGTCATTGAGATGTCATTTGAGATATCATCAGTGATGTCACTGACCATGTCATGAGTGATGTAATATGTGACATCATCATCAGTGCATTGCAGGGGTGCAAGTTATAGTTAGTTCAGCTAACTATAACAGCTGAATTTCTCTGGTTTTGTACGAGTGAAGTGTCCAACTAACTATACCTTTAATGAAACCTGTGTTTTTTTCAGTGAATATGTATATGTGTATATATAGATAAGTATCTGCATGTGTGTGTATATATATATATATATATTCTTTACCACACCAAACTTTTCCATTCAAAGAAGGCGCTGACTCCGTGAATCTCAGTTCAAAACGTTTATTCCATGTTCAGTTGCTGCTCAGACGCGTTTCGGCGGCTTGCTCCCGCCTTGCTCACTAACATCTGTATTGCTAAATCCTAGCCTCTTTATACATTTTACTTAAGTCATGTGATACATTTATCTGCCATTTGACTGGCTATTACTCTGTCAAACATGGACCCACCCTGTGAATTACCATAACTAGTTGATGACTTGCACATTCCATTGTTCTATGTTAGTCTTTCTTCACTAGTTTTATGTAACACTTGAAAAAACATCCTTAGAAATTATACAATGCAATACATTAAATAAAATAAAATAAACATATGCCTTCCCATTACCACAAGTTTCCAAAACAAATGTTTTTGACCCATTAAACATAATTATTTACAATTATTATAGTCCCTTGAAATATGTCATTTATGCACGTGATGCCTACTAGGATGAGTCTGTTTTTCATATATGTTTTTGGGTTACTGCATACTCATCCCATGAGTCACTGAATAGGCCTATCCAGACCTCCCATGTTCACCTAAAATCACAATACGACATGTGTCGCTCTGTAATTGGATGCGCACACTCGCGCTTCTGCCACAAAGGTTTCTCTGATTTAGGAAACCGGTGATTAGTGTTTTCACAACCTGCGCCGCTGAGACTGCCTGACACGTCTACTCGAGGTGAGTGTGTGATTTGTGTCTTTCTGTCCGCTTGTAAGAGCGCTCGGAACTGCGGCCTACATACTTTCATTATTCATCGTTTTTGGCCTTCTCGGCGAGTCACTCAATGTTATACTGTTACCAGGTAACTGCTGATAGCGAGTTATCACCGTGCAGTTTTCCTCGGCCCCAATTGTGTGACCGTGCGGAAAGCCTGTCCTAACCGGGAGGGGGGAGGATGTATATTGGAGTTTGACCGGAGTCGTGCTGATTCAGACATGGGGACCTGTCAAACTTTGGCGGCGGGAGGCAATTGGGTGTGGTGCCGTGGAGTGTGTAACTTCACTGGCACTGTTTAACATGTAAATAATAGAACGTGAGTGTATAATGCTTAGAGCATCAGATGGTTATGAGTGGTACTAAGGGAAGGGACAGAAGGAAGAACAAATCTATTTACAGTTCAAATATGGACACTTAAAGCCTCATCCGCGTTCAATCCAGACGGGATTTTGGAGTTTAGGAGAATAATGTACCTAGACTCCAGGCGGCGTAAAGCCAATTTACGATTTCCGCCTCTGACATTCCTGGGTATACTGTCAATGACAAAATATGTAAGGCCTGTTGCATTGCCACCATGGTTCTCGTGTATGTGTCTAGCTACTGGGTAAGCTGGGTCTTCATTCGTAATTGCACGCAAGTGCTGCAAAATTCTTACGTGAGCAGGGTGGATGGTAGATCCCACATACCTTTTCCCACACTCACAGGTGAGCACGTATACTGCATACTCAGTTTTGCATGTATAGGCTTCCCTAATTTTGTACGGGAAACGCCTGAACGGTACATCCACATTCGATGTGTTTTTCCCATGGGTGCAGGCCTTGCACTTACTGCATTTTCTAAATCCTTTCTGTGCCTGAAACCAGTCCCTGGGTTTTTTGGATTTCACTACAGGGGCATTGCAGACTAATTCACTACGCATTGACTTTGCCTTTCTGAATGATACTAAGGGTGTTTTGCCCACCATATGACCTTTTGTAGGGTCATTGCGGATAAGCGGCCAGTGCCTAGTTAGGATTTTGCGGAGGTTCGCATGATACCGGTTGTATCCTGTTATCAACCTTGGCGGTTGCCTCTCTTGTTTGACATGTAATTCCTCTGTTACCTTCGGGAACAATAATTCATTTCGGGTTTTTTTGTTACATTTAACTTCTGCACTCTTGCATGTTTTGGATGTGTATCCCCTTTGCAGTAATCTCGAAAACAGGTTCTGTTTGGCTTCTTTTATATATATCACCAAGTTGCTGCCAGAACGATCCTCGACCTTGCAACACTGGCGCCGTTGGTGGCAGCAGCCGCCACACTTTATTACGACCTGCTTCTCATCCCCTTCCAGTAGTAGGACACAGAAAACGGCACACCAGGAAAGTCCAGCACAAATCCTTTTATTGTGCACTTATGGAACAAGGACGACGCATTTCGGCGTTTGCCTTTATCAAGTTACCACCATTTTGTTTTGAAACATATTTAAGTCCGTCTTTCATGACCACTTCATAGACATAGAAACATATTCTCAAACCATTTTCGACACCATTCGATGTGTTTGCATAATATACTGCGATAATGTGAAACGGTATCATATTTACACATTTCCGATTTACATATTTACAAATTTACAAATTTACAGTGTGACATTCAATGTCTCCGCAATTGCGGGAAAACCGCATGATATCGGCCTATTTTTATCAGCAGTCCCTAGGTCAACAGGGTAATGTAGTTCGATTCTTGAGGGCTGCCCTGCTATTGGGCGGAGACCTGATGTCTGTGTCCAATGTCACTACTCGCAATACAGCTGGGTAATGTAGTTTCGCCCCGATATACACGGGGTTCGAGACTGCTCTCGAATTAGAATATTCATTCTACCGTCTACATATGTACGGAATAACATAAATGATATCTGATGGATATCTACAGTACAAGGGAGCTCCCTGTGTGCAAGCTGTGTCTAGGTTGGCGGATATCCCTATTGGGAAAGAGGTAGAAATCGAGAATTCGAGGTTTTCTATCTGGTGGTATGCCTTCAGTTCAAGTGCTTATAATTGGGAGTGAGGAAGTGGTGACAGGTGGATGTGAGTAAAAAGTGAATAACTAATGGGAATAATTATTTCCACTCCTAAGTGACTTACGTGTGGCTTACTACTTATTATACACTGGCCCTACAAAACGACTCATGTTTCTATACTAATACCACAATTGTGGGTTTCAATCCTAAAACTTTATGTTAATGGGCTAAAGGTATATGTGTAAGTCAAGTATTAAAAGGTGCTAGTGATTAAATAAATTTACTGTCTTATAGAACTCATCATACAACGAGGTAGCTTAGGTTAGTTCCTGATAGCTTTAGATACCTATATGGGTGGATAGCTCCTCCCCACAATTAAGCCCTTTAGGGGTCTTACAATCCAGATCTATAATGTATCTGGATTCTTTGACTCTCAACTGTGTTTCGTAGTCTCCCCACGTATATTTTTGGGGATCTTATCGATGCCAAAAAATTTAAGACTGCCATTATTACTATTGGGTCTTTCTTCATAATGGCGGGCCATCGGATAATTATGGTCCTTCTTGGTGATGGCACGTTAGTGCTGTAGGATCCTCACCTTCAGTGGATGTTTGGTTCTGCCCACGTATCGGAGGTCACAAGGCCACTCCAACACGTAGACAGCAAACTCGGTATTGCAATTAATCTGTTGCCTAATTTCTTTCTTTTGTCCTGTACCATTAAGAAAATCCTTACAGGATTACCCATTGCGGTCTGCCTTACAACTACCACAGGTTGTGAAACCATTGGGTCTAGGGGGCCAGTTTGGTCGAGTTGTTTCCCCCGGGTAGCTGTGAACCAATTGGTCTTTGAGCGCTCTCGCTCTGCGATAGGTAATTTGGGGTCTCTGTCCTACATAGGCTCCTATAATAGGATCTGTAGTGAGCAAATTCCAATGTGCCCTCAAAATTTTGCCTAATGCCCATGCTCCTCTACTGAAATTTGTAATCATACGGGGTGGGCAAGGTTGATTCAGTTTCTTCTGCTCATAGTTTTTGAAAGTAGTGCCTGAGGTCCTAAATAGGAGTTGCTCATGTTGTAAAGCCTTTACTTTCTCACGTGCTGTCTTGAGGGTTTCCTCACTGTACCCTCGCTGTCTGAATCGCAAAATCATGGCCTTCTGTTCACTCTCAAAGTCCACATCAGTGCTGCAATTGCGGCGAGCCCTCAGAAGTTCCCCATATGGGATACTCTTCTTTAGAGATATGGGGTGGTGGCTCGCCGCATGCAGTACTGCATTGCCTGCTGTGGCCTTACGGAACAGGCGAGTCGTGATATGTCCCTCCTTTATCTCAACTGCTATGTCTAGAAATTCGCAGTACTTATCACTTATGTTATATGTGAATTTCAGGTTCAAATCATTCACTCCAAGATGACTAATGTACTGTTTGGCCAAGTTTTCGGGACCATTCCATATCACGAATAGGTCGTCGATGTACCTGACCCACATTACAATGTAGTCAGTGTACATCTCCGATTCCTGCGACCACACAACCTGTTCCTCCCACCAGCCCAGGAAGAGATTCGCCAGGCTGGGGGCGAAACAAGTTCCCATCGCGGTCCCTGACCGTTGTCGATACACAGTTTTTTCAAAGAGGAAAATATTCTCCTGTAGGCAAAACAGCATCATTTTCCTTAGCATAGCATTATGTGCCCAATAGTCTATATGTCTGCTCCTCAAAAAGTACATACAGGCCTCTATTCTTGGATTTATTTTTGAATGAATACGTACGCAATTTAAATTCATATTGCAAAGATAGCACAGACTTTCTGAGACAATTGCATGACCTGAGATGGGAGGAGGGATATCTGATGATAAGCATGGACATATGCTCCCTATATACATGTATTGATCAGGTGAAGGGAGTAGAGGCCTGTATGTACTTTTTGAGGAGCAGACATATAGACTATTGGGCACATAATGCTATGCTGAGGAAAATGATGCTGTTTTGCCTACAGGAGAATATTTTCCTCTTTGAAAAAACTTTGTATCGACAACGGTCAGGGACCGCGATGGGAACTTGTTTCGCCCCCAGCCTGGCGAATCTCTTCCTGGGCTAGTGGGAGGAACAGGTTGTGTGGTCGCAGGAATCGGAGATGTACACTGACCACATTGTAATGTGGGTCAGGTACATCGACGACCTATTCGTGATATGGAATGGTCCCGAAAACTTGGCCAAACAGTACATAAGTCATCTTGGAGTGAATGATTTGAACCTGAAATTCACATATAACATAAGTGATAAGTACTGCGAATTTCTAGACATAGCAGTTGAGATAAAGGAGGGACATATCACGACTCGCCTGTTCCGTAAGGCCACAGCAGGCAATGCAGTGCTGCATGCGGCGAGCCACCACCCCATATCTCTAAAGAAGAGTATCCCATATGGGGAACTTCTGAGGGCTCGCCGCAATTGCAGCACTGATGTGGACTTTGAGAGTGAGCAGAAGGCCATGATTTTGCGATTCAGACAGCGAGGGTACAGTGAGGAAACCCTCAAGACAGCACGTGAGAAAGTAAAGGCTTTACAACATGAGCAATCCTATTTAGGACCTCAGGCACTACTTTCAAAAACTAAGAGCAGAAGAAACTGAATCATCCTTGCCCACCCCGTATGATTACGAATTTCAGTAGAGGAGCATGGGCATTAGGCAAAATTTTGAGGGCACATTGGAATTTGCTCACTACAGATCCTATTATAGGAGCCTATGTAGGACAGAGACCCCAAATTACCTATCGCAGAGCGAGAGCGCTCAAAGACCAATTGGTTCACAGCTACCCGGGGGAAACAACTCGACCAAACTGGCCCCCTAGACCCAATGGTTTCACAACCTGTGGTAGTTGTAAGGCAGACCGCAATGGGAAATCCTGTAAGGATTTTCTTAATGGTACAGGACAAAAGAAAGAAATTAGGCAACATATTAATTGCAATACCGAGTTTGCTGTCTACGTGTTGGAGTGCCCTTGTGGCCTCCGATACATGGGCAGCACCAAACATCCACTGAAGGTGAGGATCCTACAGCACTTACGTGCCATCACCAAGAAGGACCATAATTATCCGATGGCCTGCCATTATGAAGAAAGACACAATAGTAATAATGGCAGTCTTAAATTCTTTGGCATCGATAAGATCCCCAAAAATATACGTGGGGGAGACTACGAAACACAGTTGAGAGTCAAAGAATCCAGATACATTATAGATCTGGATTGTAAGACCCCTAAAGGGCTTAATTGTGGGGAGGAGCTATCCACCCATATAGGCATCTGAAGCTATCAGGAACTAACCTAAGCTACCTCGTTGTATGATGAGTTCTATAAGACAGTACATTTATTTTAATCACTAGCACCTTTTAATACTTGACTTACACATATACCTTTAGCCCATTAACATAAAGTTTTAGGATTGAAACCCACAATTGTGGTATTAGTAGAGAAACATGAGTCGTTTTGTAGGGCCAGTGTATAATAAGTAGTAAGCCACACGTAAGTCAGTTAGGAGTGGAAATAATTATTTCCATTAGGTATTCACTTTTTACTCACATCCACCTGTCACCACTTCCTCACTCCCAATTATAAGCACTTGAACTGAAGGCATGCCACCAGATAGAAAACCTCGAATTCTCGATTTCTACCTCTTTCCCAATAGGGATATCCGCCAACCTAGACACAGCTTGCACACAGGGAGCTCCCTTGTACTGTAGATATCCATCAGATATCATTTATGTTATTCCGTACATATGTAGACGGTAGAATGAATATTCTAATTCAAGAGCAGTCTCGAACCCCGTGTATATCGGGGCGAAACTACATTACCCAGCTGTATTGCGAGTAGTGACATTGGACACAGACATCAGGTCTCCGCCCAATAGCAGGGCAGCCCTCAATAATCGAACTACATTACCCTGTTGACCTAGGGACTGCTGATAAAAATAGGCCGATATCATGCGGTTTTCCCGCAATTGCGGAGACATTGAATGTCACACTGTAAATTTGTAAATTTGTAAATATGTAAATCGGAAATGTGTAAATATGATACCGTTTCACATTATCGCAGTATATTATGCAAACACATCGAATGGTGTCGAAAATGGTTTGAGAATATGTTTTCTATGTCTATGAAGTGGTCATGAAAGACGGACTTAAATATGTTTCAAAACAAAATGGTGGTAACTTGATAAAGGCAAACGCCGAAACGCGTCGTCCTTGTTCCATAAGTGCACAATAAAAGGATTTGTGCTGGACTTTCCTGGTGTGCCGTTTTCTGTGTCCCACTACTGGAAGGGGATGAGAAGCAGGTCGTAATATATATATATATATATATATTTTTTTTTTTTTTTTCAAAAAATGCTCGCTCAAACCGCAACTTCCAGCCGGATTCGCACAGAAGACGAGGCAGACCCAACTTGGTGCTTTGATTTTTATTTTAAAACGCCACCAACATACTCACGACGCGTTTCGGCAGATCCCTGCCTTGATATATATATATACAGGTGACCAAGACCACGGACATGGTCGAAATGCGTTCTCTTTGTCCAATTACAAATAATCCAACTATACCTTATCGTGTGGGCTTGTGGATCTGTTGTATCCAGTATCCATTTTTTCAGAGGAATATATATATATATATATATATATATATATATATATATATATATATATATATATATATATTATTTACCAGTACAAATCCCAAACGATTGAAGGAAGGCACTGACACCGTGAATTCTACTCAAGGAAGGTATTTATTCCAACATGCTGCACGGACTGAAAAAAAACATAGGTTTCAGGCATGTTATAGTTAGAAATTAGCATTTAAAAAACATTAGAAATTCACTGAAAAAACCATAGGTTTCAGGGGCATTATAGTTAGTTGGACAGTTTACTCGTACTAAACCATAGCAAATCCCCGTTATAGTTAGTTAAGCTAACTATAACTCGCGCGCCCGCACTGCACTGCTGATGACGTCACATATTACATCACTCATGACATGGTCAGTGACATCTCTCATGACATCACTGAATTATTTCCCCAACTTAAAACGCACCACAGGGCGTGTTTGCTCACGTCCCCTCAGGCCCCATCCCCTCCCTTCACCACTGTGTAAACATGCCCTGTGGCTGTTTTAAGTTGGGAGATTAAGTCCCCTTGAATCCTGAGGGTACCTAGGGTCCAACTAGCCCACTAGGTACCTCCAATAAGCACCACAGAGCTGCGTTGCAGAGAGATGTAAAAAGGGGCATGGCCTCTGAACACTTCTCTGCAAAGCAGATCACCAGGCGCATACTGGAGGCACCTGGTGGGCTAGTTGGTCCCCAGGGACCCTCAGTATTGAAGGGGAATTAATTCCCCAACTTACACCTCGCCAGGGGGTGCGTTTTCACAGTGTTGAAGGAAGGGGGTGGGGTCTGAGGTGACATGTGTGCAAACACTCCCTGTGGCGCGTTTAAAGTTGGGGAATTAATTCCTCTTCAATCCTGAGGGTCCCTGGAGGGCCACCTAGCCCACCAGGTACCTCCAGTTTGTGCCAGGGAGCTGCATTGCTGTGAGGTGTTCAGAGACCATGCCCCTTTTTACAACACTCTGCAACAGAGCTCTATGGTGCTTATTGGAGGTACCTGGTGGGCTAGTTGGACCCCAGGGGACCTCAGGATTCAAGAGGAATTAATTCCCGAACTTAAAACACGCCACAGGGCGCGATTGCACACATGTCACCTCAAGCCACACCCCCTTCCTTCAACACTGTGAAAACGCACCCCCTGGCGAGGTGTAAGTTGGGGAATTAATTTTTTGGGGGACCTGGGGGTCCTTGTAGGACCCCCTGAACAGGCCTTGGGGGTCAGGGTGTTTCTACTCTGCCCCCTTTTCTTTTTTTTGCATTTGTATTCCTGATTTTTTGTGCCTCGTTTCTACTGAGGCACAAGATGGCTGCCAACACTTGGTTTGAAGTGTTGACAGCCAATTAGCATGCAGCTCGTGATCGGGAGGGTGCGCGGATCCTGCGCACCTCTAGATATGTATAATTTTTTAATTTTGATTTTCTCAGCAACTACTGAACGGATCTACACCATTTAACAAAAAGGTCTCTTTCTTAACCAAGGGCTACCTTTTTGCCAAATTTGGTGTAATTCCGTTCAGCAGCTTGGTCTGTAGCTGTGTCTAAAGCTTCCTATGGAAAATTGCATTAAACGTTAACATGAAAAACAGGTAGGCTGGAAAAAACACTTGCTGTTGTGTACAGAGGACTCTGAGAGCGTGTATGATAAGTTCTTGGCTAAAAGTTCTGTGACTTTCAAAAGTTCACCCTTTCCTTCAGTATCTCATTTGCTTTATTTACATAGTGAAGAAAGTGCTTCACTAATATACATTAGGCGTTTTAATGCAAAAAAAAGAGCAAACGTTTAGTATCTTTCTAATACCGTGGCCTGTAGATACCTTTGGCTTTTAATCCCCTGATAGTAAATATGACTACAACTGCTAAATTAACTCTAAATTCAAGAATGCTTATTAGTTTATTTACTTTTCCTATTACAGAGGGTCTTACCTGTTAAGTTCACCACATAGTTCACAAATCTATCATAAGTATTTTAAATTGTTTGATGATGTCAACAAATAATAAAATATACATTTTAGATGGGTATTATAGATGGGAGACGCATTGTGCAACTTGTGGGGGCATTCTAACGGACTGCAAACCCCAGGAGACAGCAGGGCAGGAAGCCAACCAGCAGCCCCTCCCTGACTAGCATCGGGAGCAGTACAAGACCTCTCGCGCCTCCCGCTCCGCGGGAGATGCATCGTACAACTTGTGGGGGCATTCTAACGGACTGCAAGCCCCAGGAGACAGCGGGGCAGTAGGCCGACCCACAGCCCCTCCCTCATGAGCATCCGGAGCATTTAATCAACTCGGGCCTCACGCCCCGTGGGACGCGCGCGGGCGCGCACCGGGCGAAGCCCAGGCCAAGGGCGGGCCCATCTGAGCCCGTCCGAGACTGTACGAGGCTGGGCTGGGCCATACCTCTTGGTCCCTTTTATGAATAGCAAAGGTAAAGAATCTACATCTATCCCTGCCTCTAGTGCAGGAGAGTATTCAGCTAATTCCGGGGCATTAAATGATATACAAGTCAATCAGATTATTAACAACCTAGTTGCTAAAATTGAAATATATTTAAAACCATTGCATGATAACATTGATACACTTAATGGGGAAGTCACCAGGCTAGGTGGGGAATTGACACTCCACAATGAGTTACTTAAAACCTTGAGTGATAGATCTATTGTATGCCCCCAAATCGTTAGTAACCCTCGAATAGTAGAAAGTCTGGAAGAGGCACTTGGTACTTCTAGGCGGCAGAGGACCAATTCCAATACTCATAATTTGACTGTGAGGGATAGTCTAGACCTTCCAGGCCTTACAAAGCATGGTGCAGGGAATAATCACACAGGGGTTGACAGTAATTCAAACACTGGTAGAAAGGAGAGCACACTGGAGATGAAACCTCAGATAGAGAGAGTACCTGTGGAGGGGAAACGTTGCAGTTCAATTAATTTACCCGCAGACTGCTCACCATATGTTGCAGTCCTGGTGAATGTTCCCGCCCTTAATCCGACTTCAACTGAAACCCATGAGTCACTTAAAAATAAAACGGTGCATTGGCTTAGCCGTCACTGTGGGTTCCCAGTGAATCCTGCTGAACAGATCCTTACTACAAGAAGGGTCAATTGAATAGGCCCATTAAAAAAACACATACAGGGTGACTGTGTTATTATTAACTTTAAAAATCCACATTATGCTAGGACCTCCCTGAATAGAGCAGCAGCTCTACCCTTAAATGAACAGGGCGCCTCTTTATTCACTCTTGGTTTCTTTTATAGCCATCTAAAGCAGGTACTCCCCAGAGGGACAATCCAGGACCAACACAAAACTAAAAGGGATTTACCGTTCCAGCCTTTGTTTGAGTTACCTGTATCTAACCGATTTCAATCCCTTAGCTCTCTTGATGAGAATGATTGATGAAAGACAACCTAGCCGAGAGTTAGGGGTGCCCCCCGAAGGTAACATCGCCCAACCCATAGAACGAGAAATTGTATGTCATGTCAAAGGGCTCTCTATAGCTAGTTGGAATATAGCTGGGCTGGCTCAAAACAGGAAAATGTTGGGATGGGCGGATTTCCTTAGATCCCATGATATTATTTGCCTTTAAGAGACCTGGTGCACGGAATTGATTAGCCTTGAGGAGTTTGCCTCGTACGACCTACCAGCCCAGAGTTTTGTGGCCGGCAGAGCTAAGGGGGGCCTTTTAATTCTTTTATCAACCGGCTTACCTATAGAAGTGAAAAGGCACATGAACATCGGGATTCATTCGCAGATTGTCTGGCTTTATCAGAAATACAGCCAGGATGTTCTTTTAATTGATTTCTATAATAACATCTTTGATAGCTCACGGTCTAAAGTTGTCACGGACCTAGAGAATGCCATTGATAAACTAAGTATAGAGGAGGATGTTATTTTTTATTTAATTTGGGTCTGCGATTTTATTATACCTATATGCCCTATGTCCAACACAAGGGTCTGTGGGGCAAGGAGTGATATAGGTGAGGATGACATTCACTTACCCCACAATTCATATGGCGAGTCACTGAACACATTCATGGCGGACTATGATCTGGAATTTATGCAATGTGCGAGAGATGATATGGGGAATTTGATCCCCACCTTTACAGGCAGAAATAAGAATTCTATTATTGATAATGTCCTGGTATCCTCCAATATCACCCCTTTGTGTACCACCCCCAGGATTGAAGAATCCCTACTCAGCGATCATAACTGTATCATCTTGACAGTTGAAATTTGGGAAAATAGGTCCGCAAATCCGACAGTAAATGTGGGTAACATAGAACCGCATAGACCCAATGGTACAAGAATTAAATAGAAAGGGGTGAATGCAGATAAGGTGTTAAAAAATATCATTATTGAGTGTTCTGTGGAGATACATGATAACCTGAATGTTAATTGTGAGCCTGCATTGATCCTAATAAATTTTAGTAAAATTAACAAATCCATTGATACCATTTTTACCAAGACCACTAACAGGGAATTTATTCATAATAAGGGTTGGTTCGACCATGCTTGCACCTCTTCTCTTTCTCAGTTAAAACAGGCACTGACGAGTAGACCAAGGGACCTGATGATTGTATCAAAATTAAGAGCAGATTACAAACTCATACTTAAAAAGAGGAAAAATGAGCTGCAACAAGAGGTCTGGGATAAACATACTCAGGCTGCCGAGACCTCAGACTGCCAACTATTCTGGGCAACAGTTAATTCCCCTTTTTTTAAAGGATGAGGCGGTCCACGAATTTATGTCCCATGTCAGTAGCAAGGCTTGGGTAACCCATTTTTCTGCTATTTTTTCATCTAGTAATTGTATAAGCAATAATTCTACTAACCCTAGTACCTGGCCTATAGTACCGCTAAATTTAACCCTAGAAGAGGTAAAACAAGGTATTAAAACCAGTAAGGGAGGTAAGGCCCAGGGCCCGTATGGGTTCCCAATTATTGTTTATAAAACTGTACCAGCTTTATGGGGCCCTCTACTAAACGTTGTTTTTAATGCCACAGTAACTGATGGAGTTCCTTCTACATGGGGTGCATCCATTATCATTCCCATTTTTAAGAAGGGGGATAAATCGGCTGCAAAAAATTACCTCCCAATTTCCCTTTTAGACTCCTCCATTAAAATCATGAGCAGGATTCTACTTGTCAGACTAGAGGAGTGGGCGGAGGATAATGGGATTTTAGCTAATACACAATATGGCTTCAGGAAAGGGCGAGGTACGCTTGAACAGTATATCAATCTAGATTTATTGGTCGGGAAATACACTTACGCAAAGCAAGGTTCCCTTTATCTATGCTTCGCGGACTTACGCAGTGTGTTTGACTTAGTGGACCATTCTATTTTATGGCAGACTTTATTAGAGCTTGGGGCCCCTGAGTCAATAATTTATTTTTTCAGCACGGCTTTATGAAAGATTACAAACCTCTGTACGGTTTGGGACTAGGAGGGAATATACCCCTAAATTCATTGTTAGCTGTGGCATCCGACAAGGCTGCGTCATGGCCCCTCTACTTTTTACTCTTTTTATTAATGAGGTGGACGCAGCACTCAAATGAGTAAAATCAGATGCTCCACAGGCTAATGGCATTGAAGTACCGGTACTGCTTTACGCAGATGATGCCGTGCTGTTATCCAGGACACCATTAGGCCTTCAGCGGCTGATAGACAGATTCGCTGATTTTATAACCAAAAGGAAGTTGTTGATCAATAACAGTAAAACTTATACCATGGTTTGTGGCCGTAGTCATAAAAAATCTAACTCTTTTTATATAGATGGGCAGAAAGTTCAATCGGTGGACACATTTTGTTATCTAGGGATTACCTTTGCCAGAGGCAGAACATGGTCACATGAGATGTTAAATGTCCGGGCAAAAATGGCAAAAAGTGTCCACGGTGTTTTTAGATTTGCAACCAAGCTGCGTGATAGACATATCAGTGATATGACTCATATTTACCAGTCAAGATGCACCTCTATCGCACTTTATGGAGCAGGGGTGTGGGGTCATTATCCTGATAATAGTCTTCAAATAGTGGAAAATAAGTTCCTTAAAAAATTGCTCTGTTTACCAACTTCAGCGCCTACAGAGTTAATCCATAGGGAAGTTGGGATTAGCTACTTGTCGGACCTAATAGCTTTTAGGCCCTTACTGATTTGAAGATCCTTATGGCAAAAAAAAAGAGACTGCTTTTAATAGAATAATAATTAAAGATTGCCTTCAACTGGATAATTGTCTTATGATTCCCTGGCTGAAGTTTATTATACATAGTTTTAAGGAAGTCTTCGACTTAAACATTCTGGACGACCCTAATGCCGTAGCAGAGATGCCCAAAGCAGTAATGAGGAAAATGTTTCTGTTACACAGAACAAAAAGGCGCATGAGCTATAATGGGCAATTAACAACTTGTATGTTTTATAATAGCTATTCAGTCTATGAAGGTTTCCAGACATATTTAAGCCAGGTGACTAGAATTTCACATAGATACGTTCTCACAAGACTAAGGTTCGGGCTGGTCCATCATTTGGTAGCTTTCCCATGATTTAAACAGCACCCAGCTTGCCTATGCCCCTGTGATGGCCACACGAAACAAAGCACTCTGCACTTTCTTCTTTTATGTGACCCTTATATGAATTTTCGCATCGCATTTTTAAAACCACTGTTTTTAAAATATGGTACTTTTACCATGAATGCAGCAATGAGGTTGCTTTTCATAATGCAGGAACCAGATATATGTTTCTCTACTGCAACCTTTATCCTTAAATCGATCAATGCAAGGAAGAGCATGATGTTTTAACTGTAATTTTTATTGTTTTTTTACTCATTTATGTATAGTGTTGTCTTAATATATATTCTCATGTGCTTTTATGGTTGTTTTTTATACGAACCGAATAAAGCTTATTGAATTGAATTGGGTAATATTTTACAAAAATAATGCTTCAATTAACGATAAAGGACATTTAACTAAAACTTGCGAATGTCTCATACCCTCAATATTAATATCCTGGAGCTGGAATAAAATGTGTTCTTAGCAACCGAATGCTGCACTATTAAAAAAGTAAAACCCACCACAGATAAGGCTGTAATCTCTGACATACAGCAGTGCATGAAATATGACTAATGAAATTCGCAGTATTAAATGCCACAGTAACTCTAACCTATTCTTCAATTAGAACAGGAGGAAACACAAAGCCATTTTGAATTCCAGACCACTATGGTAATACCTGGTACGTTATAGATATCTTCAGCCGTACAGATTAACATAAAAACGTATGTGAGTACATTTACTCAATTTACACCATTTTAGCCTGCTTGGGAAAGATATACGAGCAGCAAAATGAATGTAGGGTGAACTCTGAGTTTCTGTTTTTTACTTTGTATATGTAAACACATTCTACCCAGTGGCATAACGCAAAATGATGGGGTTCCCTGCAGAATGTGTAGAATGGTCCCCTCTGAAGGACATGGGCCCCTGAGAGCTCGTGGGACTCTTGTTCTGCAGGGGCCTCAGGGGCCTGTGTTACACATCGGATTATACTAGTAAAGTGTCGCAGAACATTTCGGTACGCAGCCATCGCACAAGTACGCCGAAAATGTATTTATAACGTCCAGGTCCATATCCATTTCGTGTTAATCAGCAAATGAGTAATATCTGGATAGCAATCAGGGTACACGTGGTTTTCTGACCATATCTGCTTGCTTTTTATGTCTAGGGCACTGTCTGTTGGCAAGACTGGGCAATTCTTCTTCACAGTGCTCTCATTAGATAATGCATCCTTCCACTGCTGATGTCAAATCTTGTTTTGCAGTTGCTTTGAGGTACTATTTTCTCCCTCTGCTTCCCCACTCTCCTTTCTTCACGTCTTTCCATCTCCACACAACGTCCACTTGCTTCCACCGGCCTCTTGTTTACTTTTTAATTCTTTCATTCACATTTTGCTGCCACTCATGGTATTGACAGGTGGCAATGTAACATTTTGTTTTACCACTTCAAGATGGAAGCCTACAAGAGTACATGCAATTACAAGAGCGTTAAGCACCAAAATGTAGGTTTGTTTTATTTTAATACATTAAATTTATTAAAATGAACCAAATTGCATTCAAAGATGAATACCACAGATGTGCATGCATCTATGTGGGTCACATTTGAATGCAATTTGAAAAAATAATAAAATGAATTAAAAGTTGGTGATTCTGGATAGGAGCACTATAGCGGCCAATTTTAATGCATTTATAATGTCATATACCCAGTCCAAGATAGTTTCAGTGGATGCATGTTAATAGTGTCAGCTATCAAAGTTGGAAAAAGCATTGGCGAAGCTTATAGGTTTCACCGTTGAAACCTAATAGCTTTACCAATGCTTGTTGAGGTTACACTTGATTCAAGTCCACACCCCTATTCATTTTATTTTGACTATGGAAAAAGACTTGACAATTCTAGATGTGGCTACTTCCTATTGCAGAGACTGGTGGCACTGTCAGAATGATATTTATATACTATACATTTATTATAATTATAAGTGGTACCAGTGCTGCATCAGTGGAAAGGTGATAGTTAGGATTGGTGTTAGGGATTCGGTTTGGGTTGCAGTGTGAGTTAGGGCTAGGTTAGAGAGAGTGCCATGGTTAGAATGAGGAACAGTGGGGCATATGTGCAAGTCCTTATCACCACAGGAACATCACTTTTAAGGTCGTTCCTGTGATGATACGGGCTTCGCCTCATTTAAAAGGCATTGTTTAGCCACTTAAAATGACTTAATGCTGCCTTGTAAATAAGGCACCCTTTAACGCTAAACTTAGCATGAAAGGGGTGGGCAATGGGTGTTGCGGTGGGCATTTTGCCCAAAAACTAATTGATTTTGATGCTGCCCCTTATTTACAAGTGGGGCGTAAATATGGGGCAGTGCCACAATTAAGACAAAAAAACCCTAATCTTAACGTGGAGCAATGAGGACAAATGCTTTCTTTCTCTTTATTTTTGCTGTTTCTATTTGTGCTGTATTATGCAACACAGATAGGAAAAGCAAAACGCCATGCATGATTTTTTGTGTGCCAGAAAGTGTCCCTTCCTGCACATAAACAATCATTTAAAAAATACAAGTTGCAACTTCTATGTGTGCTGCATAAAGCAGCACACACAGAAGTTACAAATCGTTAATTAAGAATATTTCTGTGCCGGAAGGGAGTCCTTCCGGATGAATGACGTTACAACGCATGCTTTTACAACGCATGCCATTACGACGCAGGTTTTACAACGCAAGTCGTTACAACGACTTGCGTTGGGGGGCGCTGGATAGTGAATAGTTTAATTTACTAATCCAACTCCAGTCCCCATGGATAGTAGGGAAGGTGTTGGATAGTAATTAAACTATTCCCTATCCTAGAGCGCCATCCAGCGCAATTCGTTGTACTGACTTGCGTTGTAAAAGTTGCGTCGTAATGGTAGTGCGTTGTAAAAGTTGCATTGTAAAGGATGTTTCCCGACCTTCCTGCACATAAACAATCATTCCCACAGTGCAGACACCCTTGCACTATGGTGCAAGGGTGCCTGCTTTGGTGCTAGGATACTGCATTTAGCGCCAGCACAGGGGAAACCGTATTGTTGTAAATATGGTGCAGCCCTGCGTTTCCAAAGTTGTGGATTGCAGCGCAAAGCCAACAAGGCTAGCGGTGTGCTCCACGACTTCCCTTTTAAATATACCCCAGGGTGTTTTGGGATTATGGAGAAAGTTAGAATAAGGTTTAAGTTAAGATTTAGGCATACATGTAGGATTACAGTTTGGGTTGCAGTGTTGTTTAGAGGTGTAGATAAAGTTAGGGTTAGGGTGATGGTGGGCATCATGAGTAGGATTAGAATGAGGATTAAGTTAAAAATAAGGATTTGCTTTCGGGCATGAGTTATAGAAATGCTGATGGTTAGGGAGATGAAAGGAAAAAATGAGATGAATGTATTTTTTCAAACATATGGATCAAACTAATGTTCATTTCCTGAAAAATATGTGTTTCACGCCATTTCCTAATTAACTGGTCTATTTAAAACTCATCAGTTTAAATTTAATGGCATCAGAAATAGGTACAGTCTCATTAGGCTAAAATGGCACACACCATCATCAAGTAGTTTATTAGTTTGGAAAGAATGCTTAGATAATGAGAAGAGTTTACAATACTTTGACACATGAATAAAGGTTGTTAAATTTTAATAGAGTTATGCAATACATTTCAAGCCTCACACAAATACTACGGTGGCCCAGAATTTAAAGGCTATATTGTAAATTTAGTCCAAAGCACAAACATGGCCCTATTCACAAATGTAAATGTATACTTATACATTTACTCATTTAAATGTACAGTTAAACTATCACACTTACTTATTACTTTTGGCTAATCATCACTTCCAAGTGCACAGTTCCTTTAAAGTTTACACTTACATGTCCCTATCCACTAAAATCCCAGTATGGAATCAAATTTGTATAAAACTACTACTAGTAACTTTTCACCATAGATGGTGGTCTCCACCATTGAGGTAGAGATCTCTTTATGGTAAAGTACAGGGAACAGTAAATATTTAGTAAAACTGTTTTAATGGTAAATATTAATGCAAAATAGATGTATTTCTTATAAAACTTGGACCAGATATAACATTAAAGTTACAACACTATTATCTTAAAAGTGTCTTAAAATTGATGAATTTATATATGTAACTAATGGATAATTATTTATTTAAAGATGTACTGGAATATCCCACCTACTGTAAAAATGTTATTTTATTTAAGTATCAAAAATGACTTATATTGTATGTATTTATAGCAATTCACTTTATTTTTATGAAAAAATAATAGTTTCATTTATATTTTAATATATGTTTAATAAAACATTTTATTAATTACAGATAATTCTCTTAAAATCAAATACAATTTTATATATATTTTTTGCAACAGCCAAAAGAAGAAGAAATGATTTTAACTTTCCATGTTTTCATTATTTTCTATTGAAGGGTATTGCAGTTTCAGTGCTTGGCCATGTGTGATGACCTACTAACTCCAGGTCTGAGTTGCAGTACATTCACAGTTGTTTTGGGACTTTTGTCTAAGTAGAAACATTAGAAGTTGGAGTTTGTGAATAGTTATGTTATGCAAATTTGTAAATAGCACAATCACCCAGGAGGGTATCCTAGTGTTGCGGAGATATGAGTCTAGGCACACCTAAGGACTAGTAGGACTATTTGTCAGGTCTTCAGCTTTTTGCACAACTCAAGAAGTGAGGACGAGGTCCAATGTGTAGATAGCTTTAATAGCGATGTAGTAGAAGGTTTGACTGCCAGATCTGTTTTTCTGTATGCGTGGCATCTGAGCACAAGCAGTGGTGTCTGGAAGGTTTGTGAAAGAAGACGCATGTGTTGAAGTATCCTGAGCCAGTGTTAAGTAGTGCCTTGAAAGTGTGGGTGTGGAGATTGAAATGTGCAGATTTGTGAAAGGAAATCAGTAGAACTCCTTCAGGTGTAGGGTGATGTGAGTGCGACGTGGGAGGTTGAGAACGATTCTGGGAACAGAGTTCCGAATGGTCAGAAGCTTTCTGATGAGTTTTTGGTTGATCTTAGCATAGCAATGGGCTCACGCTTTTGTGAGTGGGTTTTTATCCTTCCCTCAACCCCTCCTTACCCCTCCATTAACCCCTCCCTGCTTCCCATATTTATCCCATTTTGCATTATGTCTTCTGCATTTTCCAGACACTCCAGCTGTCTCTCCCACATTTAATACAAAAACCTATGCGCACATGTGAGGAGATCTCCACTATGGGGGAGGAGATCTTCACATAGAAAAGGTGGGATAGGTGGAGGTCGAGGTCTGCTGACATAAGTTGGTTAATAGGTTTTTGTAGTATCTGAGTAGTACTATAGTACTATTGTAGCACTACTAACTGAACAGTAAAGACGGATTCTGGCTTAAGCTCAAACAGAAAGGTCTCCTGTCTTTGTTAATTTTTTACTAGAATTCGGCTTGTGGGGTTTGATTCACAAAACATTTTGAGTGGTATTAAATGTGTTCAGTGGCAGGCAGCGCAGCATTAGCTCAAACACTGCCTGGCTGTATCCAGATCCACAATTTTCCTGGCCATATTAATGTGGTTTACCTTTGTGTGAACAGCAGATGTAGGAGGTTGATTAGAAATTTAAACAGACCATATTTTTACCACCGTTGGAGTAAAAATCAAAGTTGTCTTTGTTGTCATAATACCATCTGGTGACCTCTAGGTCACAGAAAAGGCCAGCAAGTGAGAATCTGACCTATTAATGTGCCACTGCGTACAAAATCAGCAATTGTCACAAACGTAGTTGTTACTTAAAGGTATGCTTCTAGAAAGAGGACTAACACATTTTGGCATAGTTAAATACTCATATAGTGAATTGATTTTGAAAATGGTGGTACAATCTTCAATTTCTTCACAGCTCCAGTAAACTTGAACTTTTCTTTCATTTGTTTAATAAAATATTCCTTTTAGAAGTGCTACAGGAAATAGAATACTTCATGTGATCAATCAGTACATGTATTAAGAATATCTTGTTTTTAGCTAGTATCTAATTATACAATTTCTGTTTGTCAACTTGATAAGTGACGTTATGAGTGGTATTCTGATCCAGTCCTGGCTCTTTAGCCAAGATTACTTTTCATTCAGGCATTTTTTATTTTAGCCTACACATACAGTGTACAAATTGAAATGACATGCCTCAGAATGCAATGTGGCTTGCTGAAATACCAGGACGGCACAGTTGCATGATGCATTTAATTATGCATGCTAAATAATTACCTTTGTTTCCATGGTGTAAGAAGTATGTAGAGTAATTGTAGTTCCTGCAGTTCCTATGGATGCATGTATATATAATGTATTTATATGGCGCAACCCTACCGAAAGTAGCAGAAAGCTGTTCAGGGCTAAAAGTAAAACCACATTCAGAAAATGAATATGGTAAGATTGCTTGGTTCTGAGAGGGGAGGAACCCCATTTACTGCATCACAATGTGGCGATCTTCAAAGAGTGAGTCTTGAGCTCTTGGATACTAAATTGAAGAAGGGCAGTTTTTATTCATACATGGATGCTTTTCTTGATGTCGGGTGCATAGTTGAGGCAAGCCTGTAACCTAGTTTTATTAACATCTACTTTTTCATCTCCATTTCAATAGCATCCTGGCTCTGGGTGTGCTCAGCTTCACAAATGCCAGTAGATAGGTCAGTTTGGCTTGAAGATGACCCACAAATGGGAGCCGGTGGTGCACAATTTGGTTGGGGATTAATTCGGTCCTTGATTAGACATGCTGCAGCATCTAGGATGCCCTTGAAGGGGACCAATGGGGACTTAAATGGAAGTTCTGAAGTTGCATTCTGGAAGAAATGTTTTGATTTTCTCTATGAAGGAGAGCAAGTATGAGGCCATCTTTTTCTTAATGATGTGTTCCTTGAGGGTGTGGTTGGTGTTGAGGATAAATCCATCTAGTTTCATGCCATTGAGCCATATCGTGAGACAAGTTATGGATTGTTGTTGGTTAATGGGAGGAATTTGGTTGTGGTAGAGATCAGTTTGAGGTACTTGCTGAAAATATATTTTCTGATGAGGGTCAGACAGTGTTTGAGATTGTGGATGTCTAATGTGGAGGAGAATCACATCTTGGCATAATGCCACTGGTATATTAATAGATGTCAATGCTGTTATCAGTTAGTAGTGATCCAGTGTTGAGTTTGAAGATGATGGGAGGCAAGATGGATCTTTGGAGTACTCCACAGATGAGTAAGAGCATCTGGGATCTGGTGGAGACCGTGTGAATCTGCAGTCTGTGGTTGAGTAGATAGGAGCAGAACCAGGAAAGAGCATCACCAATAAAAACTGTTTGAGCCTGCAGGAACTGGATGAGAGTGATATGGTATATGGTACAAAGGAGTTCTTTCCATGCAGTGGCATGTTCTAAGTGAGGGGCTGGATTTGTAGTCATAAATCACGTTGGTCTTGATGTGATGTTGAAATTCTGTGTACACAACATTTTCTATAATCTTGCATTTGAATCCTAGGTAAGTAATGGGTCTGTTTCTGGGAATTTTAGAACGTTCTAATGTGGATTTCTCCTACATATAGAGGATTAAATGTGTCTAGTGTGGCCTGAGAATGAGGGAGGTATTCACAATTCTGAGTATGGGAGAAATATCTTGTGCTTTGAGAGTTAAATGAAGAATGATGGCAAGGCATTGTCTTCCTAGGAGGTAACTTTGAGTCAGCTGAGGATGTTGATGAGGGTCTCAAATGACAATTCTTGCAAGCATGACAATTGCGGGATAAAGCATAGATGGGCAGATGAAAGCTGAGATGCAGGCTTATTGTTGTGAATGTGCTGTCAGGCATTCTGTATTCTTCACTGAAAAGATGTTGATGGTATTATACTTGTGTGTGGAATGTGGTATTGGAGGATCAGATGGTTGCACTGCAATGTTTCATGGTTTTGAAGTGCATTTGCCTGTATTGACAACTTAATTTATTGAATTAGTAGAGGATTTGGTTTTGGCTGTGATGACATGTCTGCACATTGCTCCATTGAAAAGTAGTAGTTCATGGTCTTTTGGGGTTTTGTTTTTCATCTAGTTTCCTTCCTGTATCCACATGGAATGTTTGTACACGTATAACATGATTCTGGGAATGGATCAGAGAAGTGATGCTTGCACCAATGTGTCTTATTTGGAGTATGGATAATCACAGGGTTCTCCTGAAATGAGTTGGAGTTATTATGAATGGAGTTGTTGTTGGACTTTGGGTGAAGGTGGCTAGGTGAGAGATCAGATGTGCTTTTTGGTTGTCAGTGGAGAATTCCTTAAGAATCCAAAGATTTGTTGTTTTGTTTTGGGTTGAAGGTAATGTGTTGTTTGGAAGCTGAGCAGGTGGATTGAAATGGCAAGATGTTTAATTCTTGAGGCATTGCTGGTTTGCATTGACTGGTTGGTGATGTTGAAGAGACAAGGTTAAGCATGTAATACATTTGTGACATGCCATACCATGTTGAGCATGCTGATGAGGTTGAGCAAGGTGTCAGTGTCTAAGAAGTTGAACTTTATGAGAATGGTGTGTGTTATCATGCCAGAATAACGAGTGTGTGAGGCGTTTTGAGAATGTGCCTGCATTCGGTATATGAGGTCAAAGTTGGTGGGCTGTATTGCAGAGAATGGGCCATGATTTGCAACAAACATGATGGAGCTGCGCTAAGCCTATTTATCTGAGGAATTGACCTACAGGACATATGGATGATGGTAACGTCTCTTACATTTTTATAAGTTTGATCCACTTTATACATTTGGTGTAGTTTGTGGATAAAAGGATGCCTAGTAGGAGTGTTTCTGTGATGAAGAGTGTATTGAGATTTGATAGGTGGCCTTGTAGTTATTGGTAATTGTGGGGATGCGTAGTGATGATAGCTAGGCTAAGTATATGAAGAAGCTTTACTTTACAAAGGTGTTAGCTGTGGTTGTAGGTTGTAGTGGTGCTGGGATTCTGGTCCAAGGGCTTTCTGGTCCCTAAGTTGGCCAAACAGGAAACACGGTTGTTTATGTCTGCACTTAGAATATTATGCCCAGGCTGTGGGATGCTGTAAGGAGATAACTAAAGTAGGAAAAAGGCTAGAAATTCCAGGATGGAAACCCCATATAAACTTCAAGTTCAAGTTCAAGTTCAGTAATTTGTATAGCGCACTACTCACCCAGAGGGTCTCAAGGCGCTTGTGGGATGGGGGTACTTCATTTATCAAATAACCAAGTTTTTAGTTGCTTTCTGAAGGATAGGTGGTTCTGTGTTAGGCGTAGGTGGGTGGGGAGAGAGTTCCAGGTTTTGGCCGCTAAGTAGGAGAAGGATCCTCCCCCCATGGTGGATCTATGGAAGCGCGGAATTGCGGCGAGGGCTTGGTTGGACGAACGTAGTTGGCGGGTGGGGGTGTAAAAGGACAGGCGCGTGTTGAGGCATTCGGGTCCTAGATCCTAGAGGGCTTTGTGTGCGTGGGTGAGGAGACGGAATGTTATTCTCTTGTTGATGGGGAGCCAGTGGAGGTCTTTCAGGTGGTCGGAAATGTGAGCTTGGCGGGGGATGTCTAGTATGAGTCTGGCTGAGGCGTTTTGGATGCGTTGGAGTTTTTTCTGTAGTTTGGTTGTAGTTCCGGCGTACAGGGTGTTTCCGTAATCCAGTCGGCTTGTGACCAGTGCATGGGTGACCGTCTTTCTAGTTTTGGTGGGGATCCAGCTGAAGATTTTTTTGAGCATGCGTAGGATGTTGAAGCATGATGATGACACGGCGTTGACTTGTCTGGTCATCGACAGGGAGGAGTCCAGGATGAAGCCCAGGTTACGTGCGTGGTCCGTAGGTGTGGGTGCGGTTCCCAGGGCCGGTGGCCACCATGAGTCGTCCCAGGCAGAGGGGGATGATCCTAAGATGAGGACTTCCGTTTTGTCCGAGTTCAGTTTTAAACGGCTGTTATTCATCCACTCGGCTACTTCTTTCATCCCTTCCTGTAGATTGGTCTTGGTGGTGTTTGGGTCTTTGGTGAGGGAGAGGATCAGCTGGGTGTCGTCTGCGTAGGAGATGATGTTAAGGTTGTGATGGCGGGCGATGGATGCGAGGGGACTCGTGTATACGTTGAAGAGGGTGGGACTGAGTGATGATCCTTGTGGTACGCCGCAGATGACTTCGGTGGCCTCTGATCTGAAAGGGGGGAGGCGGACTCTCTGGGTTCTTCCGGCGAGGAACGAGATGATCCAGTCCAGTGCTTTTCCTTGTATACCGACGTTGCTGAGGCGTTGTATAAGGGTGCTATGACAGACTGTGTCGAAGGCTGCGGAGAGATCAAGTAGGATGAGGGCGACTGTTTCTCCGTTGTCCAGTATTGTTCGAATGTCGTCTGTTGCTGCGATGAGGGCGGTTTCGGTGCTGTGTTTGGCTCGAAAGCCGTTCTGTGAGGGGTCGAGGGATTTGTTGGATTCGAGGAAGGCGGCGAGCTGACTGTTGACGGCTTTCTCAATGACATTGGCAGGGAATGGGAGGAGCGAGATGGGGCGGTAGTTCTTACGTTCGGTGGGGTCTGCTGTGGGTTTCTTCAGGAGGGTGCTGAGTTCGGCATGTTTCCAGCTTTCCGGGAAGGTCGCGGAGTTGAGTGAGCAGTTGATGGGGTGCGATAATGGAGTCTGCTTTGTTGAAGATGTGGTGGGGACATGGGTCGGTTGACGATCCTGAGTGGATGGAGCTCATCAGGTGGATGGTGTCTTCGGTGGTGATTGGGTTCCAGGCGCAGAGGTTGTTAGAGGTGGGTTTTGGTTCGGAGTTGGGTGGATTGGGCTGGTCTCCGGGCAGGTTTTAAAGCTGTTATGTATGTCGGCGATTTTGTTGTGGAAGAATGAGGCTAGGGAGTCGCAGAGGACTTGAGAGGGAGTGATGTCGTTGGTGCCGGTGGGGTTGGTAAATTCTTTGACGATGTTGAATAGTTCTTTGCTGTTATGTGCATTGTTGTCAAGTCGATCCTTGAATGCTGATTTCTTGGTGGCTCGGATCAGTTGGTGGTGTTTGCGGGTGGCGATCTTGAAGGTGGCCAGGTTATCAGTGGTTGGGTTTTTTCTCCAGACTTTCTCGAGGGTGCGACAGGACTTCTTGGATTCCTTAAGAACATCGTTGAACCAGGGGTCTTTTTTGCTACTTGCTTGTTTTGATGGTTTTTCAAGGGTGCTAATTCGTCGGCGCTGTGGGTGATCCATTGTGTGAGGTTGGTGGCTGCTTGGTTTGGGTCTGATGATTTGGCAGGAGGGTTTTTGTGAAGCGCTGTGAAGAGCTGGTCGGTGGTAATTTTGTTCCAGTTTCTTCGGGAAATTGGTTGAGGGAGGTTGCGGGTCGTGGTCTTTTTGTAGTTGAAGTGAACGCATCTGTGGTCCGTCCAATGGAGAGCTGTGGTGTGGTTGAAGGAGATGTGCTTGCTGGAGGTGAAGATTGGGTCGTGTCCGGCATAGTGGGTGGGGGTGTCAACAAGTTGTTTGAGTCCGAGATTGGCGAGGTTGTCCAGAAGGGTGGTGGTGTTGCTGTCATTGCTCTTTTCCAGGTGGAAGTTGAGGTCTCCCAGTAGAATGTAGTCCTCGGAGGGGAGGGCATGTGGGCTGATAAAGTCCGTGATGTCTTCACTGAATTGTGTGCGGGGTCTTGGTGGCCTGTAGATGAGAGTGCCTCTGAGTGTAGTCTTGGGGTCGGTTTGGATCTGGAAGTGAAGGTGTTTGGTGAATGTTAGGATGGCATCGGAATTGGTTGTGATGCGGATAGTGTTCTTGTGGACGATGGCGATGCCTCCTCCAGTTTGGTTGATGCGGTCCTTTCGGATGATTTTGTAGCCTTCCGGGATGGCTATGGCGATGTCGGGCGTTGAAGAGGCGTTCATCCATGTTTCGGTGAGAAAGGCGACGTCCGGCGATGTGGTGTCGAGTAGGTTCCAAAGTTCAATTGCGTGTCTGTGGACCGAGCGAGTGTTGAGTAGGATGCAGTTCAGGTGGTTAGTGTCGGAGTTCTGTGTGGAGTCTGTGGGTTTGGTGTGAGTCCTGATGCCGTTGAGCTTGCAGGAAAGGCAGGTGAAGGGTCCATGGGTGTGTCCTGGGGCGGCTAGGTAGCAGTTTTGGAGTCTGCCGGGATTAAGTGCTGCGAGGGTTGCGGCGTCGTACGTTATGCGGGTGGAGTGGATTTTGCGGGGGCAGGGGGTCGGCGCGCATAGGGCGCGGACGCTGCGCGTGAACGCTGGGCGTAAAAGCATCTGTCATAAGTGGCTAGTGGAGGTTCAAACTTCTGGTTCAGATAGATGGTGGAGTATATGGTGATGCCACTTCCTATAAAGATTGATACCGGAAAATGGCTGTAACAATAATCGGGCAAGGAGGGAGCTATACACATGCAAATAGTAACCGCTTTGCTAATTAGCAGCTATTGTCCTCCTTATGTCAACGCTTTAACATTTTGAAAAGGAGTAGAGGAAAAGAATGTAGCACCTCCATCAACTTTCAAAAAGCACCAAACAAGAGTGAGATGGCATGGGAAAAAAGCCTTTTCGGAAGAAGATTTCAATGAAAGTTTTTGAGGAAGAAGAGTTTAAAATAGAACTTTAGTAAAAAAAAAAACACCTTCAAAGACATTGAGAGACCTATGTGAGAGTTGGTTTGCGTCCCTCTTCCATCACGCAATGTTGTGCAAGAACAACACAAACCTTATGTCAGATTTATAAATAAAGCCATGCAAGGTCATTTTGCGTGGAGCTGAAAGGCTCCATAAATCTAGAGTAAATCAATGCATCACTAATCGCTGTGTTGCCTTACTCTGCCCTGGAAAGGCATTCCATGGACAGTGCATGGGTCTCCAATGCAACTCTCATGGTTTCTGATGCATTCCTAGTTTTAACAGGACTGGTGAACCTGGGAAACAAATAGGCTTTCCAGCAGAGGTGTAATGAAGAGAAATGTCTTTATTACTCCTTAATTCCTCTTTCAATGTGTGTTGTATTCTGCTGCACACATAGAAAGAAGAATATGTCTCTTAGGATTATTTTGATTAGGAATATGTCCCTTACAGCACAAAGCAATCATGCATGCACCGCAGGCACCCTGGGTGACTGCATTGGCTTTAGGCTACCAGAAGGGCACCGATGCAGAGGAAAAGGCAGGAATGCACAGTATTGCCTTAAATACAACACATACCTGCCCTTGCCCTGTCACTCAGTGGAGCACAGTGACTTGCTGAGTACATTTTTCAGAAAAAGGCCCCTAACTTTTCGTAACTACACAACTGTAACTTAACATGGACATTAAGTGGTGTATTCACAAACGTACATTTATACATGTTGTGGAGGAGATCCCGGCACAAAAAAGATAGAAGAGGTGGCGGCTTAGACTTCTGTATGTAGGTTAGTGAATAACCTTTTGTAGTATTTGAGTAGTGTTACTGTACCAAAAATAGATGGATTGTGAATAGGCCCCTAAATGTCCAAAATAGTAGCACAGCCCATGTTGACACCCCATGCTTATATTATGTGACCCATCAAACTATGGAGAGCAAGACTTTATTGAAGTATAGAAAGAATCTCATTAGGATCTTAGTGGCATAGGTTAGGCGATATAAATGTAATTTGATCATTGTGTGCAATAGGTTTCAGCTAATACTTTCTCATGAGAAAATTTTAATTTCTTCTACTTTATTCTGTAAACTGAATACTCACACAATGATCAGGATTCCGTGGTCTGATCAGCATCTGCATAACAAAGCTTTATCTTCCTTTCATGTTCGAGCAGGTTTTTAAGGTCTATAGTTTCTGGATTACAATTAGGCCTGGGCAGCAAATTCCGTTCCGCTCGCGGAATTTGTGGAATTTGGGTAATTTCGCGTTGCACAGAGAACGCAAAATTGCCCAAAATTCTGCATTCCGCGGCTTCGCGAAGTTTTTTGCTTGTTCGCATTCTCAAAGTGCGGGTTCGCAAGATATTTCCCCCGAGCATGCAAACAGCAATTGCAAACAGGAAAAAAGCATCGCGAACAAGCAATTCTGCGTGTTCGCTGAATTTCTGCGTCTTCGCAGAGATTTTTTACCGTTTCACGGAGATTTGCATAACGCAATTACGCAAATTCCACCCACCCCTAATTACAATAGATGTGAGTTTATAGTGCAGGAGAATAAATGGGTTTATATACTGGAAAAAATTAGCAAGCACACAGATTTGCACCCCTTTTACACGTTTCTCACACGGCTAGATTTGTAACCCTGGGCGGGTAACTCCTTTCCGCCAGCGGAGTTTGCAGAGATTTGCCCACTCCGTTGCTAACCTGGAGGTAGGCAAAACTCCGCCTCCGTGGCGGAGTGGAGTTAGTCGCTCCCTCCCCCTCCCAAATTCTTTAAGAATAAAAAAAGAAGCCACTTAACTGTGTGTCTGCCGCGTCCCATGCCTGGCCGCTCTCCTTCCTGCTCCTCGCATCCTTCTGTAATTAAAAAAACACTATGTTGTGCATCTTGCGGAGTGCAGCGTATTTCCACAGAGTGTTTTTCAAACTCTGTGGAAATACGCATAGAGGCATTACTCCTGCCACACTCAGGGTTATGGATTTGATGACAAATAAACAAAGTAAATTATTGTTATAAAAAAAGTTCCCTGAATATGAATTGGTATGTCTAAATGACAGGACTCCCTTCCTGAACATCCATTGACTTAACCTTCTCTTATTACACACTTAGGGGCTGACTAGGATGTCGGTCGGTAAGCCTCCCACTGCTTGTGGGGGGCTTACTCACCAACATCCTTGGTTTAAACTCCGACCACCTTTTTACAAAGAAGGCGGTTGGAGTTTAAAAGCGGCATGTCAAGCTGACTGGCTTCCGACGGGCTCAAGGAGCCTGTCAGCCAGATGGAAACTGATCATAATCCCTAACAGACGGCGTTTCCGCCATCAGGATTATAATGTTGGTTTCCCACAGGCTTTCCATGTTGGAAAGCCTGTCCGAAAGCGACTTTGGGTGCCCTGCTAGAGATCTCTCTGCAGCCTCCGGTTGTGGACTGGATTCCCTGCACCATGTTGCATGCACCATGAGACGCCTGTCACACGGTGCAGGGATTTTCAGTAATTTCCATTTCTCTATGGGAGCTTGTGCTGCGGCTGGTTCAGTGTCATACCGTAATTGCGGTTTTGGACTGCCGACCCGAGGTTGGTTGATTTTGAAATCGCAGAGATGTGGGTCACAGGCAACTCCAACCAACATCCTAATCACCCCCAAAGTGGGTACATATTGGATTTCCCAATGGTGTATAGATTGGAAAACAACCATTTTTCACAGAAATAGTTTTAAAACTTGACAGCAAAGCCAAAACATCCTTTGTTTTTTTTAGAAACTATGCGACATGGTTATTGTGAGCCTGCCGCATCTAAGCTTTAATTAGTTTGAGCAAGTTCTTCCACCGTCCCTGAGGAATTGGTGAGATGCTCAGTGGCTGCTGTTGGATAGGTGGCACTAGGAAGGTACTTCACAGCACCTGGATGCACAGAATAAGAAGTCGGAAATGTAAATACTCACTATTAATGTGTTGCCGACAACTTAATTGTACCTGTTTGCAGCACAAAGGAAAGAGCATCAGGAGCAGGACTAGACTAGCCACTTTGCCCGTCTTGTGATGTGGGCCGATTTAAATATTTTTGCAAGATGCTATTCTTGGCTCCCAATCGGACCTTGATCGTGAGGGTCCCATGGATTGAAAATGTATAAGGGCCCATTACATGTGTACTGCCATCACCAATCCACAGCTGACATTCTGTGCATGTCCTTTTTAGGTCTCGCCTGGGCGTGGCAGGGCAGTGCCGTGCTCCGCCTCTGCGAGAGATCTTGTAAATACAAGATTTGTAAAAGGGACTCTAAGTCCCGCCCCTCTTTTCCATTGGGTAGCCTCAGTGTTTATGGTAAACGCTGACTTCCCAATGGAAAGGGGTGTTTTTGGGTGCCACCCAGTCCGTTTTTCGGACTGCCCCTCCGGACACCATGGCCTGGTTTGCAGCTGTAGTGAAGACTTTTCTTATCTGCTTGTTTATTTTAACAAGCAGATTAGAAGATTGTTCAGTACAGCTGTGAAGCAGACAAGCTGTTCTGAGCACTTCCCCCTCCAGGTTCATGGAGAGTTCAGTGCATCTTCTGTTTCCCTCCCCCCTCTACCCCTACCCCACTCTCGAGAAGTGAAGTCAGATGATTGCTGCCAAGATCGTTCGCGCTTTACAAATACTGCTTTCATTCATTCATTAGTAAAAGCAAAGGCGGAACGAAGACTCGAAGGCTGAAATGATGCACTATCTGCATATTTGGTTGCTCTTGGTTAAATTATTGTTCGTCCGTTTGTTTTAGGCTGAACACACTTCTCATGTTATCCACAGCAAAGATCAAATTTCCCCTCCAGATCTGTGCAGTCCTCCTCCTCTTTTAGGAGTCATAGCTAACTGTCTTGTAACTCATTTTCTGCTCTGTCTGTCCATTCTGCAGCTTATCCTCAGTGCTGCCAGTCAGCCCCGCAACTAATCCTCTACAACTTCTGCCTGCCCTGCACCTCATTCTCTGCAGGTCAGACAAGAGGCAGACGGTTTAGGTAGATGCTAAACGGCGATGAGTTGGAGTCCTGCAGCCCATCTAACATGTGATATTTACGACAATTGTGTCTGCAGTCTCCGCAGAGAGGCCAAAGACTGAATGAGCATAAAAAAACCTCCACCTTGCCCTGGCCTGTTCCAGGGCAAGGTGGAGGTATTTTGGATTGGTTGTGCTTGGGCTCGCTTTCTTCTGAGAAGTGACGGTACTCTACAAGTGAAAGTATTGTACCTCTGTTGACAAGTGCAGGTTCTCTCCCTCTCAAAATGAAGACGTGCAGGTACAGTATCAGGCCGGTCGATTTAAAACACTCTGGCTCTAGGGCTGTACCATCCGAGGACTCTTTTGGTCAGATCGTACCAATGACGCTGGTGTGTGTTCTGGGGTCCAAGTCCTGAGAAAGGAAGTACTTCTTGAGGTCAGACTAGAGGCAGGCGGATTAGGTAGATGCTAAACGACGATGAGTCTGTGTCCTGAAGTCCATCTAACATATGATATTTACAACAGTTGTGTCTGCAGTCTCCGCAGAGAGGCAAAAGAATGAATCGGCATAGAACACAATTAGCAAACCTTCCTGTGGGATTCAGGGAGGTGACAACGTATCTGGCCTGTTCCAAGGCAAGGTGGAGGTATTTTGGATTGGTTGTACTTGGGCTCGCTTTCTTCTGAGAAGTGATGGTACTCTACAAGTGAAAGTATTGTACCTCTGCTGACAAGTGCAGGTTCTCTCTCTCTCAAAATGAAGATGTGCAGGTACAGTACCGGGCCAGTCCATTTAAAACACTCTGGCTCGAGGGCTGTACCATCCGAGGGCTCCGTCGGTCAGATCGTACACATGACACTGGTATGTGTTCCGAGTTCCAAGTCCTGAGACAGGAAGTACTTCTTGAGGTCAGACTAGAGGCAGGCGGTTTAGGTAGATGCTAAACGGCGATGATTTTGAGTCCTGAAGACCATCTAACATGTGATATTTATGACAGTTGTGTCTGCAGTCTCCGCAGAGACGCCAAAGACTGAATTGGCATAGAACACGATTAACAAACCTTCCTGTGGGATTCAGGGAGGTGCCAACGTATCTGGCCTGTTCCAGGGCAATGTGGAGGCATTTTGGATTGGTTGTACTTGGGCTCGCTTTCTTCTAAGAAGTGACTGTACTCCAAAAGTGAAAATATTGTACCTCTCCTGAAAAGTGCAGGCTCTCTCTCTCTCAAAATGAAGACGTGTAGGTACAGTACCGGGCCGGTCCATTTAAAAAACTCGGGCTCTAGGGCTGTACCATCTGAGGGCTCCGTCGGTCAGATCGTACCAATGACGCTGGTGTGTTTTCTGGGGTCCAAGTCCTGAGAAAGGAAGTACTTCTTGAGGTCAGACTAGAGGCAGGCGGATTAGGTAGATGCTAAACGGCGATGAGTCCGAGTCCTGATGCCCATCTAACATGTGATATTTACATGTGGACGGACGGGAGGGGGGGCAGTTTTGCTTTCTCCTCACTCAAACCCCTTCACACATAAACCATGCTGAGTGGGGGCTCATGCACCACGCGGGTGGTCCTGGGAGTCAGCTGCCTCTCTCTGCGGCTTTGGAAGAGATAGCACAGCCCTCCCCGCAGGGACCATCCAGTGAGTGGTGAGATGAGGAGGTCGCATTTGGAGGGAAGGGGAGAGGTGCCAAGAGGGAGTAGAGTATTTTTTTCCCTGCTCTTTAGAACCCCTCTCCCTTTCTTTCCTTCGCTCTGTGTTAATCTCCTCTCGATTGCCCTCGCGCGTTCTTCGTCCCTCTTTCGCCTCTCCATTCTTCCCAATCCTAGTTCTCTCTCAGCTCTTGCCTCTCCCTAGTCTCGCGCTCTCACCTGCTCTTGCTCTGAACCCCTTTCAATACCCTACATTCTTCCTTTCTTATTTTCTTTCCTCATGCTCTCCCTATTTGTCTCCTGCACTCGCACTCGCTCATGTTCTTTTGCCCACTCCTTCATTCTTATCTTCTTTTCTTTTGGGCCCCCCTCTTCTTGCTCTACCTCCCATGCTCACTCTCTCTTGTTCATATTCTCACAAATACTATATCTCAGTCTTTTCATGACACCTTTCATTTTTCGGTATAATAAGTTATCTCACTCCCTCCGGTACTCTCACTCCTTCACTATCTTGCTTTTACCAGCTATGTCTCTTGTGCTGCCGGTGAAAGATAGATAGTGAAGGTGAGACAGGAAGGAAGTACTTCCCGAGGTCAGACTAGAGGCAGGCGGTTTAGGTAGACGCCTCCGAGGCCTTAAACCCATCGAACATGTGATGTTCCATGTGGACGTGGTGGGGGCAGTCCTGCTCCGTCCCTGGTGCATAAGTTATGCACTGTATCCACTACTACTTTTCTCTGTTACCCTTCTTTGCATGTTCTCTGCTAATATTCTCTCCCTCTTGCCTTCAACCCCCTCCCCTCACACTGACGTTCTTTCTCTTATACCCTGTCTCTGACTATCGGACTGTCTACTACTTATGTGCGCTCACTCTTCTGCACTGCCTCATGGTCTTTTAAACACTCCCTTAAACTCTAGTTCTTATTTTCTTTTGTACTTCTCACTGTTTTTCCTCTGTTGTCGTCACACGCTCTCCTTTTCTCTCTCACACCTTTGGGTCCGCAATCAACTTGGAGCTTTTTTTTTATTCTCTTGACTTGATTCTCTCACACTCTCTCTTGCTCTAACCTAAAAATTCCCCTCTTGCATTTTCTCTATTTCACTCTCTTGTGGTCTTTCTTCCTTTTCTGTTTTTTTTGTTTCTTCCCCCTCTTATCTTTCCTTCTTTGATCTCATCTTCCTTCTTTCTTTCTTATCTTCTTTCTTTCTTCCCTGATGCTTCTCTCGTTCTCTTTCTTTCTTTCTTTATTGTTCCTTCTTTCTCTCTCTGCCTCACTATTTCTCTCTCTCCCTTTCTCTCTCTCACACTGTCCCTCTTTCTCTTTCACTCCCTTCTTCTTTATCTCTTTCTCTCTCTCTCTCTCCTCTCTCTCTTTCCTATCCCTTATTATCATTTACATATATCATTTCCTCTATAAGCACATAAAAGTACAGGATAGTTACTCAATGAAGGAAGGACACTATCTAAAAGATGAATGAAAACAGCCCAAGGCTGTTAAGACACTCATGTGTTCTTGATTTAAATGTCAAAAGTGTTCCTTATTTGGGTCTCAGAAATCCCTGCTTCGCCAGACCCCTTAATATTTTGGCCTCCTTTCTTATCCGTACACTCCTTGAATTACTTTTTCTGTAGCCCAGAAACTTTCAGTTGCAGTAAGTGGTGTTCAGGATTGTGCTCCCCACCAGAGTGGTATGATTTGGTGTCTTGAGAACATGGGGTTTACATCCAAAAGTACAAAAGGTTTGCCAGTACATTGTCTTTTCCTAATGTTTCGTTGTATGCTTTATTTCATCTTCGACCTGATGGCGCGAGGTACCGAAGATTTTTTGTGTACCCCATTCAGATCAATCACCCCCATAACAAAGTAACTATATTAATTTTGATTGCTGTTTATTAACCAAAACACACACATTACATGTGGGAAATACTTTGCACTAACAGGTTTGATTAACATAATATTTAAAGATGTAAAACGCATGTTTAATCTATTTTGTGCATTTAAGTGGTATAATAATGCATGTCTATGTTGTAATGTACATTGTGCACTACATGCTGCTTTTCTGCTTCATTTTTAATTGCTTGCAGTGTGATGCTTTTCTGCTAGATAACAGTTTTAAAGGATAAATATTAGCACTGGTGGGTGGGGGGACAGAAAACACATATATTCTGTGGATTTACATTTTCTTTTTGTGTTTATCGTAGTTTTGGTTGATTTCCAATTCCAAAATGGCTTCGCTTTTCCCGGTTCTGAGCAGTACAAAAAGATTACATCATTTTGCTGAGAGAAGCTCGTCCATGCTCTGTGCTTCATTGAAAACCTTGCAAATTCAGCTGACTATATTCGAGGCCATTTGATATGAACGCTGGTGAGTGCCTGTGGGCCAAAATGATAGCCACAAGAACAGCTGAATGTCTGCCAAGGATAAAAGTCAAACGCCTTCCAAAAATGACCACGTGGAAACAGCTGAATCACTGAAAATGAACATTTAAAGGCCTAATTATGAACCGGAACAATCAAACTTGTATTTATCAGTTTGTCAAACAAAGTTAACCACGGACATCCTGGAAGTTAAGAAATGCATGGACAGTCGAATTTGTATCTGTCATCTTTTTAATATGGAAGTTATTCACGGACATGCTAAAAGTTAAAAAATACATTGTCGATTAACGAACATCCTGAGAGCTAATAATTGCAATGTCATGACCAATCAGAGAAAGGGAAATGGCAAGACTTGAAACATTTGAGGGTAGAGAGCCAGCAAATTCAGTATAAATATCAAAGCTAAATTGGGGTTTAATGTCACAGAAGCTGATCGCAGAGAGAATTTGTTTGCACTGCAGCTGTTTGCAGAGATGCTGGGAGCCTGAAACTCTGCCAGAAGGCTCACTGATAGCCCCTGTAGGTTGGAGATCGTAACGGGACACTAGCCTGTGTAAGAAGTTGCATCCGAGGAGGCCTGGGTTAGTAAGTATAGTTTTGGGTTTTAGTGCTGGGTAGGAAGGTTTTAGTGTAGAAATCTTTAGAATTAAATGCATGTGTTTTTTAACTATGGTTCTCTGATCTTTTCATGAAGAATTCTCTTTCAGGTACATGACCAAACATTAATTGATGTTTTTATTTCAGAGAATAATGGAATTATTGTGAACTTGAATTTTCTCTTCATGATTTTATTAAACATTTTTCTTGATATATTTCCTGAATAAATGGCAATGCTTAGTGAGAATTAACAATAACAGAATAGATGCAAATTTTCTTTTATGCAAATTAATTACATAAAATCTTTTAAATGATTTCAGGTGTATGTGATTATTTTAGAGTCAATTAATTATGCAAATCAATGTATTGTTGTAGTGAGGTTAAGCTGGTCTTGACAATCACCATCAACTTACTCAACTAATTGGTCCATCGACCTAATTGGCGGGGTACATTGATTGATAGATTCGTTTAGTAGAATTATTGAGGAAAACAAATGTTGGTGTCAAAAATCTGTGCTTAAAAGGTATCCTGTCATAGGAGAGAATTCACTCAACCCATTTTAGATATATATTTGCAAGGGTCTGGGGAAAAGTGTGTGTATGTGACTAGGTGTGTTGTACTTTGGTGTAATGGGCCCCACCGGATTGACCTGGTCCCTGGGTTGGTGATATTTCTGGGTGAGCGCTGCATCAGACCTTATTTTACGAGCAGCTGCGGCCCATGGAGGGAGTTTGGTGGGGCAGGGAGGCGGTGCGGGGGAGGGGCAGGGTGGGGGGTGGTAAACAACGGATTATGGATAATTGCAGGTAAGTAAACAATTTAATAAATGAAACAAATTTCGTAGTGCACCCTGCATCGCAAAATGCGATGCAGCGCGCGCTACGAAATTCGTTTTATTCTTTAAATTGTATACTTACCTTCAATTATCCATATTCCGTTGTTTACCACCCCCCACCCTGCCCCTCCCCCGCACCGCCTCCCTGCCCCACCGAACTCCCTCCACGGGCCCGTCTGTTTACAAGATCAAATGGCAGTCAAAAAGAATGTCAGGCTTCAGCTAGGTTTGAACGGGGCCATTCAGACCCAAAGCTTCATTGCACCGGTGACTCAGTGTACCTGCGCGTGTGATCATGTGCATCGGTGCACCCGTGTGCCTCTGTGTATTAGTGTGTCTGTCTCACGGGGTGCGTGTGTTTCTCAGCATGCGCATGCATGTGTGCCCATTTGTAGTGTGGTTTCTTTGTATGTCTGTATGCGGGGGGTCAACCGGGGGTAAAAGACATTGCCATTTACAACGCCATTACTTGATTAATGATTCACGAAGGGAAAGAAAAACCAATAACATTTTCAATGCCAATAGCTCCAAACAATGTCATTGCGAGAGATATTGCATTGTAAATGCTTGTTCTCATTGGAAATCCTAAAACACGTCAATCAGTCCGTACTAAATGGCAAATATGTGTTTTATTGGTTGGCGTATGAGTCTTTTACAGTTGTGTACTGGGAACATTTAGAGGCAGAGATGTTTCGAACCATGGACAAAGTGGGCAATTGCCTAGGGCCCACACCTTCCAAGGGCCCCTAAACATTTGCTCTTTCATGTCTATTTTTCTATCTTAGTCTTTAAGATCTAATTCAATAATAATTGGCATCATGCAGCTTTGATAAGCAGAGAATGGGTTCGATATTTTTCCATATATATTTGTTGCCCACCACCGTAAAATCCTTCCGATGACACTGTGTAAATGGAATGTGGGTCTATTAATTTCTCACTATGCAAGCTGGCATGATAGCTCAGGGCTTGAGGATGACATATGATGTGACTTGCTAAGTCTGATTTTTTATCCTGGCAAGGTCAGATCAGCCATTCAAATTTCTGAACATTAAAAATGGTGCCTTGAAATTCGGTACAGTAACATTGTTATTTACTCCACTTAAAAAAGAGATCAGTCATATGAAGGACTACAGAAAAATAAAATATGATATGATAAAGAGGAAAAATAAAGCACGTTCCGCTTAGAAAACACATAGAAATCCAGTGATACGAGAGAGTGTGCCCTGTCAGCTAACATGGTGGTTGCAATGACTGGATTTTGCGGAATGCTGCTTTCTATATGAACATGCATTGTGGGAAAACACTAAAAGTGCTTCAGTACAGAGGCATTCCCTCTAAACATTCTGGATGACAAGCTCTGACTTGTGCATGATGGCAGGTTCTGCTTGCTACTTTACTTCTTCTTTTAAAGTCTTTTGTGCTTTAGAACATCAAATTGATTCAAAATATAAAGTGAAGGTAAAATGATTCTGCGGCCAAGAGATGAAACATGATGTCTGGGCGCCTGCTTAGAGGTTGTTATGTGAAGGTGAATAGCTCATAATTTAATCACAAACGCTTCCACATCTTCAGGCAGAGTAATAGCTCCTCATCGTGGACTCGAGCTGTCATGAGCTTTGCCAGGAGGCTTGTAGCTGCGAAGAGCCCTTTGGAATAACAGCCTAGACCTGGTTTCTTCATAATGAATGGTGAGTACAAACTTATTGTGACATAAACACAGCATAGAAAAAATATTTAGAACTCAAATGGTGCTTATTTACATCTTAACCACAAACTACAAAAATAACAACAAAAACTCAATAGACAGAAAAAAATAGAAAAACCCATGCAAAATATCAATCAAAGAAACACAACCAAAACATCAAGAACAAAAATATCACCAGTAATATTATTGCTAAAATATAATTGTATATTTATTCCTTCGACCTGGTATTGGCATCACTCATAACATGTTAAATGACATAATTGATGACATCACTGATGACATCTTAAACAACCTCATTGATGACGTCACTGATAACACAATTGGCATATGCAGCACACACGATAGTATATAACATTATACTGCAATTTAACTTTTTAAATAGGCGTAGATTTGGCTTAAAGTTTTCTAAGACTGCTTGGTTAACTTAAAAAAAATATTTTTGGGTCAATACTTTCATTTTTTGTTCTTCATCCATGTATGTCACAATAATGCAAAAAAGAGAAATGCTTGTTCAATAATTGTCAAAATGCATATCCCAAAGGCTTTATAAACTCAAACACATATTTATATGTATATATCAAATTAAATCTGTCAATCCAATCTAACAAAAATTAATACTTCCAAGAGGAGAGCAGGCGGATGGCAATATTTCCCCCTCCATATTTTCGACTTAGACAACAACAGAGCATCTTTGGTTTTGTAGTTTTGAACATGCTAAGATGTGGTGGGTGCACTAGTTTGACTGGAAAGGTGAAACAGACGAGGGGCAATAGGTTTTTAAACCATCATCTCTTTCAGCTGCTAGAGGAGTATACTTTATTTGCCTACAATACACCCCTGCTTACCAGCCCAGCAGGAGGAAGAGAAGGCGGGGGTAGATTGACGTCATGCATAAAGGACTCTTAGGCACCCTTCAGCACAGGACTTTCGTTTAGCTGCCAGGGAGCATGGCTCATTTGCCCACAATCCACCTCAGCTTACCAGCCCAGCAAAAGGAGAAGGCAGCGCAAGGCTGACATTGCACATAAAGCACTCATCGGCATTACGCAGTGGAAGTCGTGCACAGGAATGTCTGGGTGAAGACCAGGCCAACTGTGCCAGTCACCATAAGACAGAGGCCAGGCCACCCGTCTTTCTCCAGTCTTTGAAAATCTGTTCTTTTGTCATGGACAAACGGAAAGTGGGAGATAATGTGTTATGTCCTATTTCAGCGCACATTTTGTCATAATAGAATGTAATGATGGGAAGGGAATGTGGGGGGAGTTTGTGAAAGAGAGCTGTGGAAGAAGGTTGTGTCCTGGCTTCTTGCAGTTTTGATTTCTTCACTGGAATTAATCTTACACAACCGTTTGAGTTTGCTATGCATCTTAACAGAGTGCTGGTCCATGTAAGACAAGCATCACAACTGATAATTTCCATCAGAGGACTGCTGAGGCAGTTACAAAGGACATAGAATTAACAGAGAGGAGGTTGTTTTTGGAAGGCGGACCCCAATTCAATTGTCTATAGCCAGCCCAGGCGTTGATAGTGACATTAACCTTAGGTCGAGTAATTTGCCCATTGTCCATAAAATATTTGAGTTGCTCAATGTTTTTGAAACCCATCACTATGGCCACCATCTTCTCCTGGTGTTGAATATGAGGTAAAACAAAAGAAAAGGGGCTAAAGCAGTACTGGGCAACCTGCCAGTAAGAGCATGCCAAGTTTGGAACAATCCCAGTTGATCTTTCCTGATTTTCTGCTTCTTCGATTGTGTTTGAAAAGTGCATGAAGTTATGTAGGACTTGTTGTGTCCAGACTCAGTTAAGCTTGAACTAGTAGATGGATGCCTGATTGAAATGGCGACAATTAAAAAAACTGCAACTTCTACACTTTTAGATACAATTAGCCAAACGGCTATCTCTTGTACCACACATTTATCCCAGTCTTTAGCAAACAGCTCCGTAAATATAAATTATACCGGCTACATGCTTACACAGCCACGATTGTTAGGTCATCCCATATGTGAAGCATAACACATAACAGGTTTTTACAAGAAAGAAATCTGATTCCTGTTTGGGGAAATTACCTACCACTGTGGGTCGTCCAATTTGCACTCCACAAAATGTGCCTGGCTCCCTCAATTTGCCACCATCAGCATGCTCATACGTATTAATTTTAGCAAATGTGCCAATGCTAAAAGTTGTGGAAATTAAGAGCCATGACAAAATCTTGCATAAAACAATTAACTGGTTTTCTACATATAGGTGCTTTCCAACAAGATCCAAATAATATCTGTGAGCAGATATTATCTGTGAGGACGGGGGTTTGGTAGACCACACACCTGAGTCACTGGTTGAAAATTGCATTGATAAAAACTGTGGCAATCCATGTACACATGGAATTTGTTTAAAAATCATTAGCAAGATACAACATACTAACACTTTTTCCACACCTTAGGTTATTTTTATAAACCACGGTGCCCAGATTATCATAAGGATCCAATATATCCAAAATTATACATACATGCCCTGACTAACCCAATCATTAATCTTGCCTTAACAGGTCTTAATATCTCCTTACAGAACATATTTTTCTACTGCTTGATTAGATTTGCTTTGATTCTGAAATTTATATAGCACACGATTGCCCGGGAGCGTCTAGTCGCTTTGCAGAGGAGATTGCCGGAGATGGTATATTAATTTGAAAAGAGCCATGTCTTTAGTAGTTTTCTGAAACCGAGCAGCGTTGGGCAGATTTTGATATTTAACGGCTAACCCTGTCAGACCTGGATTGACCTGTCCTAAAATTTCTGGTTTTCAGCAATCAAAAATCCGTGAGCATGGAGTTTGTGACACTACGCTATACTTTAACTTTTTAAATTCATATTATTAGTTGGAACATCATAGGCCTAAAGTCTAAATGAAATCAGCATGGTTGGTTATAACTAATGCACAATTTTAATACAATTCTCTTACAAGAGACATTGGGTCCCTTCTAAGTTGACATGTGGTAGTTTTACATGATATTCTAATAGTAAACTCCCTTCAAACTCAGGCACAGCAGTAGGGGAACTTACAACTTGAATTACATTTTCTTTAATTATAAATATCATAACCATTAAAATGTATTGTAAATTGCTGAGGTCTTTCTCTGTAAGTGATGTGAACATATTTGCATTTTTATTTAAATAATTTTTATAACAAGGATTTCACTAATCAGAACAACCTAAACAGTGTACAATTATTTACATTTGTCGGAGATTTGCTGGTTTCTTGGAATTTTCCTAGCATGTAAGATGCAGGTTTTTTTTTTTGATACAATTTTTTATTGGGTTTTAACTGCCACAGTGTGACTAACAAGAACAAGGCACATGTGAATCAAAAGAGTATCATATAGACATGCTACAACCCGATGACCTTGGAGTTATTCAAAAGAGATTTTGAAATTGTGAGTTTTTGAGTCCTGGTCACATTGCAGTTAAGGCAACCCCCATCAGAGGTGCAGCAATTTACCCCACACTCAATCATCTTTTTGAGGGCAACCCTGTGCCTCAAACACCACCTTCTCATGTTGGGCACACCAATCGACACTACAACGCTACATTGTAATGGTTGAGGGCTTTGCTACGATGTCGCGCTTCACCACCAGAAGGGCCGTGCCCAGGAAAGCCTTCTGTGTCCTGGTACCACCGATCCCTCTGTGATTCCCAGAAGGATCAGGCTTGCGGAAAGGGGATCCTCTAATCCCAACACCTCTGCCAGCTCGCCTGCCACTTTGGCCAGGTACCTTTGCAGGACCAAGTCATGTGGAAGACGTCTGCGGGCAGTTGTGCATCTGGGGCAGGTAGTGCCTGTTCGTAGGCCAGCTTTGTGCAGGCGGGAGGGGGTCAGGTAAGCCACATGAAGATAGTAGGTTTGGTTCAGTCGTAATTTAGAGGAGATGGTAAGTTTGTGGGGGCCATCAGGGTATAGCCCCAATTCTCATCTTCTAGTGGTGGAGTGAGCCGAGGGAGATTATTAAAAGGGTGCGAAAAATTTAGGCCCCAGGTTGCCATCGGAATTGTAGCATCAAGTGGGTTGAATTCCGGGAAGGGTTCTGTGTCCCATATGTGTATGTGGAGGGCATGTCTAACCTGGAGGTATTTGTAAAATTGGAGTGCGCACAAGGGCGAAAGTCTTCTAAAGATTCGCAAAAGAGTGTATGTGAGTTCCCAACCTCGCGTCTCCCAAATTGGGAGATCCCTATATCGTACCATGATTTAAAGCCCTTGAGTGCCGCCACTTCCCCAGCCAGGTGCCATGCCAGAGAGGAGTTTGTTGTGTGAGCTTACCATCTCATTGTACGTGGCGCAAGATGGTGCGGCAGGCCAGGGGCACTACTCGTGTGACCCTGGGCATTTGGGTGGAGATCAGGGAGCCATAAAGAGAGGCCCGTAAGGTGGGAAAACTGAGTTGTGATTGTTCTAGTCTGTAGGCTGGGTCTAATCACCCCATTGAACCAGTTGTGGGCAATGAGGTTGTGGGAGGCGAGATGGTTGCGATATAGGCTGGACATGCCCAGTCCACCATCATAGGGGCCTCGTTGAGAGTGGGAGAGCGCCACTCGTGACCGTGAGCCTCGCCACAGGAAGTTTTGGAAGTCTCCTACCAGCTTTCATAACCAGGACTGTAGAATCAGGAGAGGGAAGTTAAGGAGGACATAGAGGAAGCTGGGTAGTGTCATCATCTTATATAGGGCTATTCTGCCTCTCACATTGAGGGGAAGGTTTTGCCACTTGGTCGGGTTGGCTTTAGTCTTGCGGAGCACCGGTTGAAAGTTCAGGGCCGATGTGATCTCTGGGTGTAGTGCCAACCACCCTCCCAAATATTTAAAGCTTAGCTTCCGCAGAGGGATTGTCCATTGCCAGTCAAAACAGTCTTGTGTGGGGGCCATGGGAACCAGCACGATTTAGCTGGGTTTACTCTCAGCCCTGAGGCCAATCAATGGCATCGGGAGACACTCCTCACTGGGTCCACCAAGTATAAGGACATCGTTCGAATATAAAGCAATGCGGTTCTCATGGCTGACTTCCCAACTCCATCCCTTATATAGTAGATCCCCCCTAATGAGTTGTGCTAGAGGCTCCATTACCAAGTAGAAGAGGAGCGGGGGACAGGGGACAACCTTGCCTGGTATGCGCTTAATGGGGAACAGAATGAAAGGATAACATTTACCCAGACCCGGGCTGAGGGGTGAGAGTAGAGCACATCAACCATGGCTCTGAAGCAGGGCTGAAGCCAGCGCAGGTCAGCACTTTATGGAGGTATTCCCAGTCTACTGTGTCAAATGCCTTTTAGAAGTCAACAAGCAGCAGGTTGAGGGCCTGTGATGAGGAGTGCCGTGGGCTAGGGCTACGTGAAGCCTCTGAATACAGTATAGTGTGCTCCTTTGGGGCTTGAAGCCGCATTGATTGGGGTGGTCAAGGGTGGGTAGTACTCTTTCAAGTGTACTAGCTAGTATGAGGGCAAAGATTTTAATTTCCAATTGAGCAGGGAGATGGGTCGGTAATGGGCACAGCAGGTGGAAGGGGGTTGTGTTTTGGGGATTACCACTATCGTTGCAGTGTTGAGCTCTTCAGGGAAGGAGCCCGGGTGGCATGCCTCTTCAAACAGAGTGAAGAGGTGGGGGAGAATTAAGTCTTGGTTTTTCATCAGGAACTCCATGGGGAACCCGTCTGGGCCAGGGGTCTTCCCTGGGCTCTGCTATGAGAGTGCATCCCCAATTTCTTCCGTCGTGATGGGTTTGTCTAGTGGTAGATCATCTGCCTGCTGGAGTGATGGGAGGGTGACCTCATGGAGAAGATGGTCTCAGGTTTCCTCGCCCCTTCCTGCCAGTAAGGAACATAATTCTTTGTAGTCCAGAGCGAAGGTCCATGCAATATCGGGCAGGGTTTGATGCATGTGGCCTGCGGCATCACTAATCTCTAGAACTATTCTGTTGGCCTGATGATGGGAGGCTAACCACTACAATATTTTCCCATTTTTATCACCCTACCATAGATATTGGCTGTCGTTGGCCACCAGAGAAGCTTGGCCGCCTCTAAGGAATGTAGACAAATGTCCTCCTGAATGAGGTGCAATTGATGAGAAATGATTTTTCACAGGTCAATGAGGAGGCATTGTTGCAGACGGGAGGCTTGGTTTTCAGTTGCATGATAACTGAGAGGTGCTCATGTTCCCATTGTCTAATTAAGTGTTTTGCAAAGCCCCCAATTGTGGCCTTACTGGCCGACCATAGCTTGCTCACTCGGGCTACCGTTCTGGAATTGTGATTGAAGTAGGATTGGAGCTCTGTCTGAAGAAGTGTGGCGCAGCGGCCAGGCTGACTGACGCTGGAATCTGGGGATCATGGTTCTATCCCAGGCAGATTAGCCCAGCACCATGTGACTCTGGTCAATAGCTTGCTTAATCCTCCTGACGGCCCCCAGTGCCTGGAGACCCTTATGGGTGATTGTTTGCGCTTTACAAATGTGGATTATGTCTTTAGCGCCCCAACAAAGTTTTGATCTTCGATATACCACGCGTTGATGCGCCACATGGTTCTAGATGCTGAGGGGGAGCATCCCAGGGTGAGAAGGATGGGCAAGTGGTCTGAAACCCCTCTGGGGAGTATGTCAATGTGGTTCAGCGATTGGCAGTCTGGGGTCTGTAAGAGGATGAGGTCAATGCGGGCATGTGAGTGGTGGGAGGCCGAGGTGTGTGAATATTGTTTGGAGCGTCAGGTGCCAGACCCGACAGGCATCATGAATGCCCCAGGATGCCATCCAGTCCCCAAGAAGTTTTATCCCAGGGTTCCTGGAGGCAGCGGGCTGGTACAATCGAGAGTTGGTGTGGGGACTGCATTGAAGTCACCACCGAGTACAGTGAGTTAATTCGGGAGTTGGGGGAGAAGTGATGATAGGTCAGAAAAGTAACCCCTTAGGGTGACCGGGGTATGTAGATTGAGAGTAACACAATCACATGCCCCTCCAGGGTGCCCTCTATTGCAATATAATGCCCTTGAGTGTCACAGGAGACTTGGAAGACCGTGAGGGGAAAGGAGCGGTGCAGGAGGATGGTGACCCCCCACACCCCTGCATGTACCCCACATGGAAGACCCTGTCATAGCCTTTGTGGGCCAGGAAAGGACACTGTTTGCTCTGTAGGTGGGTTTCTTGTAGTAGGAGGGCCTCTGATGTGTTGGGGCGGGCAAAGGCAAAGACCACAGAGCATCTACTCCGGTCTAGCAGACCATTTATATTCCATGATAGTACCTTGAATGTCCTTAAGCGGGCTTAAGTGTGCTCGTAGGGCAAAGCGAGTGTTCGGTGGGGACCACCGAGGGGGGCTGATGCAGCAGTAACGTGAGTGATCTGGAGACTCTGGTAAGGAATTGATCTTCAGGGTCGCGGTTGCAGGGGATCTTAGTAAGTATGCTGGTACCTAAAAGGGAGATGAAGTAATGAAAAACAACAAATATGCATAGCAAGAACCCCAACCTCCAACTCCCAACCCACCCCATACTTCTACCCTAGAAGCATCTGTCGTCCAAGGAAACAAAAACATGGAACTCAGCATAGTAGTTTCTTGATGAGTCAGTTTGAAAGTTTAGGGCAAACCAATACCGGCGACAGGATTAAGAAATACCAGCTGCTACTCAAAGGTGGACTTTATTCAAGTTGAGGTGGCCAGGCGCAAAATCTGCTGTGTTGCAGCACCTAGCAGAGGACCATGGCTGCACTCTCAAGTAGTAAGTTCCTTTTCCGAGGTTGGACAGAGCACAGGGCTCTTAGAAAGGTTAGAGTCAGGATGGAGGACCGCAGAGCTTTCCATGGAGTGTGGTGGAGGGAGCGCGTCACCATCCAGGGCTTTTCTCTTGGTCGCTGCTAGGCCAGTAGCCAGGGCCCCACCGACTCGAGGCGAAAAAAGTGGGTAAGCCCCATGGGGAGGTTGAATGAGTCCCACCCAGGCGCCGCCGGGAGCAGTTGCATTGACCCTTAGGGTGAATCTGGGGTACGCAGTAGGACTCATGGTCGGGCCCTGAAGGCCGACGAAGGAGGAGGATTGCTCTGGCAGTGGTGTTTCCTCCGTCAGCTACCGTCAAGCATTGTCGATTGTGTAAAAGAAGATCGATTTATTCTGGAAAATTGCTCAGAGCTTAGCAGGGAAGAGGAGGAGATATTGTAGGCCCATAGTTCGTAGTTTTTGTTTGAAATCCTGATAGGATCACCTGCATTGCTGCACTTCTCTGGTATAGCCTGGGAATATCAGGGCCTTGGAGCCACTGTGTTGGAGATCGGGTTGGGTGTGTGCTTCAGTGATGACTGCGTCACTGTCTCAAAAGTCCAGGATGCAGACGATGAATGGCTGTGGGGTGGCCCCGGGGCATGCCTCAGGCCAGGGAGCGGTGAGCTTGCTCGACCGTGAACCAGGGGGACATGCACCCCTCAGGCATGTCTCCACTAGGTCTGCCATTCGCTATGGGGCCTCCCCTCCCACCGCATCAGTGACACCCACTATACGGACATTATTACATCACAAGTGGTTTTCAGCATCTTCCGCACGGGCGTGCAGCTCCGAAGTACAGGCCAGGAGTGCTGAGACTTGAGATTTAGGGGCTGTGACTATGGCGATCTGGGACTCCTTCTCTGCAGTTATGGCATTGTGAAGGTCTTGTCGGAGCAGTGCGATGTCCATTTTTAACTCACCAACCCTGGCTTCTCCTGCTGCCCGAGAGGTTTGGATTTCTTGTAAGATGACTGAAAGGTCATTAGGGGGGGGCATCTTGTATGGGTCTGCGGATCTCGGAGCACCGACGCAGGCCTCCTAGATCCGGTGGCATAATGTTCTATTGACATTTTCATGGACGCGGCGCATGGATTTTTGTCTTTCCCCATGGCCGAAATGTCACAGAGGCACCACCAATCAGCAGGTGGGTGCCAATCCAGGCAGAGTGAAGGGACGGTTCAGTCATGGGGTGGTTGCTGCAAAAGATATCGGGTGCCAGGATGGGCTGCGACCCACCACAGGCAAATCTGCTGGCAAAGGGTGGGACTCCCACCGCCCAGTCAGTCTCACCTTGACCCCCATGGGACCCACCCCAAGCACCAGCTGGGGGTCATTTCCAGGTCACCCTCAGCTTATCAGGTCACAGCCATCCAGTCCATGCCCCCAACAGCCTCAAGCACTGCCTCTGCACTGAACTGTGCAGCAAGTCTGGGACAGCTGGATGTACGAGGGGCCCTCAGGCATAAGGAGAAGGGGTGCCCTGGTTACAATTCCACCAGGCCTCCACCCCCCTGCAGTTCTGGACCCAGCAGTGCAGCACAGTTTATAGCAGGTGGGAGCCACTCCTTGCTGTGGTCCTGTGGGAGTGGGATGGTGAGCTCAGCTAGGCTAGGGCTGTCGCGGTTCTTCAGTTCCCCAAAGCCAGCTCTGCACAAGTCGTGCAGCAATGCCCAGTTTAGTGATGCCCGCAAGGGGCCTCCAGGTACCAGGGGGTGGAAGGTGTCAGGCAGGGAGTCAACAGGTCCCAGCGCGAGGCAGGGACCATGCAGCTGACACATCCCGGGCCTCCCGGGACCGCACACCATCACGCCCATCAGTCGGAGGGCGCTTCGCAGCACGGCCAGGGCTCAGGGGGGCGACGCCTCTCCCTAACTCATGATGGCTCTGGTCCGGCCTATAGCGTCAGCGGCTCCCCCCGCTTGAAGGAGGCCTACCACAACCTTGGTGGCTCCACCACACCTCTTGATTCATGCTCAGCACTGCAGGCATGAGATGGCAGCCCGCTGAACTGGAGTCATCAAGGTTCCACCTCAGGCTGGATGTGGGGCTTGGCCCCATGGAGCAGGAGCTGGTGCCACAGAGAAATACAGGATTCGAAGGTCCCCTGCAGGGCTAACGGCTCAGGCAACCAGCATGTTGGCCCTCTTGGCCATTCCCCAAATGCAGAGTTTTTAATGCTAAAATTAGTATATATAGTTTTGCTCATCCATGCACCTAATATTTGTTCAGGCGTCAAGGGAGAAATGATGGGTAATTTAATCTATAACCATGATTTAGTTAATGTGCATGAAAATAACTCTAGTTCAGTAAATCTGGCACCTACATTTATCCAATATGGTTGTGGTTCGAATATTGACTACATGTTTGTGTCTTGTAGTGTTTTGACCAATTTTTCAGACAGTAACAACCTGGAATTAAATTTGGGGGATCACAATCCATTTGTTGCTTCACTATTGCTCCCCCCAGACTCTTGTTAGCAGACATGCATTTGTGAATATCAACCCACTAGAAAAAAGAATGGCTCACGACTAGCATGACATTTAGTTGAGGCAGCTCTCATCCTGGAAATAAAATTGAATGTATCAATTTTATGACTTGGTTATCCGATAAAGCTAATAATTCACAAGTTCTGGAGCCCTTTAATAACTTATTTGGTTATTTTTATAATACTTTGTTAAGACCCAGATCTAAAACAACTGCACCGTTCAAACAATGGTTTAATGGCTCCTTTTCTTTTGCCAATAGATGCATGCATGATCTGTTAACCAGGATATCAACAATTGCTGAAGAGTTATTAGCATGCAGGAAATTCTATGAGGATACATTAAAAGCAAGGAAACATAAAATGTAAACAAAAGACTAGGAACAGCTTGCTGTGGCATATTTCAATCACATCCCAAAACTTCTCTGGGATCACATTTCCATTCCATTTATAACGATTTGTGTTAAGGATATTTCCAAAATTCCAGCCATGGACACATAGTCAAATTTAACATTGTCGAAATAGCACTTTCTATACACCAGAGTTCATCAGGCAAATTCCAAGGTCCAGGTGGGGTCTCCTGGATCTCTTTAAATGTAATCTAGATACATGGATCCCCCTGTTGACCAATATTTGTAACCACTATGGCACTTTTCCTACTTCCGGGTCAACCACAATCTAAAAAAAGTAAGCAGAGGTAAGCTTTGAAGTTATAGGCCCATTTTGCTAATGGATTCTGCAGACAAACTTTTAGGCAGAGTCATTTTTAGCAGAATTAGGGACTGGGCTATGCGATGAGATTAGAGACCACTTAGGAACTCTAGAACAATGTTTAAAATAAAATGTTTTAAAAGGTACGTATACTATAGCCAAACTAAACAATTTACATCTAGAATTTATGGACCTATTAAATGCTTTTGATAGAGTTAATAACTCAAAACTCTGGCAGCTTCTGTTATATGTAGGTGTGGATTACTGGTCTCTTTTCTTGGTAATTTGCACATTAATCTGATGGCGAGGCGAGGTATGGGCCAAATGATGAATTATCAGAATCTTTTAAACCACATCAGAGCAGCGTTTGTCAAAGATGTTTTTAAGCTTCATTTATATTTATTTTGTATTCAAATTATATAAATTCATTTTTATACTTTTTTTTATTGATGTCCCAATGATTAAAGGTACTCTAGTTCCAGTGTTGCTATAACCTGATCATGCAGTGCTATTAGCTCGCAACTCTAGGGCTCTTCACCATTTGGTTGCTTCTTTTACAGATTTAATTTATTTTTTTCCTTTTTTTATTCAACACCAACGTTGATCATATATATATATAGTTCATGAGGAATTCCCACAAGTAGGAGCAATACATACCATACAATATTACATGCTGATATAAGAAATTGATAAAACCACATTTTCAAAGCAGCATTTTGTTCCCAAATCACATCATTCTTTCTTCCACCTATAGATTGGTGCCCAGGTACGCTTGCCAAGTATTCTCGCTTCCATCCCTTATTCTCATACACCCCCTTTTCTAGATTAAAAATGGCCAGAAGCCTTCCTAACCATTGCTGAAATGTAGGCGCCAGTGGATCCAGCCATGCAGAGGTTATGCCGATTCTGGCAACTGCCATGGCCACAAATAAAAAGTATTGATATACCTTGGGTGTATAATTGTTACCAACACCTAATACCATTAATCCTGATGTTAAAATTACTTTTATATTCAGGGAATGATCTAAAAAAAATCCTATTTCAGTTTTCAAAGTATCTAAATGGGGGCAAGTTGAAAACATGTGTACTTGGTCCGCTCCTGTGCTGCCACAGCGAGGACAGATAATCCCTTCTTGCCCCCCCATTGTGCTATTTTAGCAGGTGTATGATACAGTGAAATAGTATATTAGTCCTGTGCTTGTAATCCAGCTGAGCACAGTATAGTCCTTCCTAGTTCTAAGGTGTCTAAAAAGTTAACACTGTCTATATCTAGCTTATGTTCCCATGTTGCAGCTTGTTTCTAGCGATTGCCCCGTTTCTGCTGGAACAGCTCAGCATAAATGTGCCTAATAGTACAGGCTTCATTGTCCCTGACCAACCCCATAATACGATTCTTGCTAAAATACTTTAAACCCCTTTTTTTTAAAAAAATTGTAAATATAAAAAAAATTATCTCCTATAAATCCCAAATTAATTTTTGAACATCATTAAATAATTGAATTCCATTCGAGTCCATGAGATCCCCAATCATTCGGATTCCCAAACCTTTTCATCTTGCCATGATGTTATCTTGAAAAATACCTGGGAGCATCAGATTTCTGTGGAGGTGACCATAAAAATTCATTTTGCCCAACCCCATTTTCCTTTTAAAAGCTGCCCAGATCTGATATGCCGCTGATAGGGTTTCAAATGTAACTTTTTATAATAGCTGGGTTTGCAGTGTTTTAGCAAGAAATTCTAAGACTCATCGCCAAGTAATAATTTGTAGACATCAGGTGACCCTAGTTTGCTCCAGCTGTTCACTGCGTTCACTCCAATTAAACCCCACGGTAAACATCGTTTACCACAAAGTTTTTACAACGCGGTACCTTTAGCACACATCCCTTACAACGCAAATCGTTACCACGACTTGCGCTGGAGGGCGCTAAAGGATTAAAAATAGTAAATTTACTATCCCAACACCTTCCCTAGGGTCCACGGGGACTGGTGTTAGAATAGTAAATTATACTATTCGAAATCTGCGCCCCCAACGCAAGTCGTGGTAACGACTTGCGTTGTAAGGGATGCGTGGTAAAGGGATGCGTTGTGACGGTACGCGTTGTACCGTCATACATCCAAACCCCACATATAATGTAGGGCTGCTGCCCAATGATACAATTTTAAATTGGGCACTGGCCATTCCCCCTCTCTCTTGTAAGTGTCATGTATCTCAGTGTTCTCCTGGTTTTTCTGTGAGCCAACATAAACCTATTAAACATATTCTCCAGAACCTTAAACCATTGTTTTTCAAATTCAAAGGGTATAGTCCAGGAAAATCATCTTAATTATATTGCACTGGCCAACAAAAGGAAGGTAGAGATTATGCAAAGTCATTCTTTCCTTTCTGAATAACTGGAGCGATATTCATCTCAAACAATTGCCTGAACTCTGAAGTGATATTTCTCCTGCGGCAGGTGGCCTGCTTGTGTCACTCGGGGATCCTCAATGTCAGTGGCCCTATTTGTGACCATCTGAGTTTTCTGCTGATTAAGTAAATACCCTGCTATCCTACAGAATGTCAGGGTTTCCGCCTCTATTTCCTCGAGTGTTGATTGGGGATTAGATGTTACTACTGCCAAATCATCGGCAGAAGCCAGAATTTTTGTTTCCTGCCCTTGAAATCGCATTGGTCTGATATTTCTATTGCTACCGATCTTTCAGATCAAGGGATCAATATATACTGCAAAAAGACGGTGGGAACATGAGCACACTGCCTTGTCTCCCATGTGATTCGTATTAGATCTGTATACCGCCCATTCAATCTTAATCTAACAACCAGAGTCCCATATAGCATTAATAAAGCCTTTTCCTACACTGAACCGCTTGAGTGCAAGCCACAAATTATCCCAGGAGACTCTATTGAATGCCTTCTCAGCATCTAATAAGAATAGCGTTATAGGGTCCTCAGAGACAGCTGCTGCATCACAAAATTTTACTTCCCTGTGGATGTGATCAGTGGTGCCTCTACCAGGTATAAACCTGTGCTGGCGGGGGTGAATCACCCTCTCAATAATGCAGCTTAATCATGACGCTAATGCCTTTGAAAATATTTTTGCATTGCTATTCATGAGGTACAGATTTCATTTCTAATCTAGACTTATCATGATGTGTGGCACGGGCAGCTACAACTTCCCTACTTTTTCTGTCCGTAACAACCCTTTAGTGAAGGTTAATGAAATCCCTTACTTGAGAATTGTCATTGATAGTTCATCCATCTGGTAGTCTAACATTTGCGCCTGCCATTTAAACGTATTTATCCTGTGGGTTCTTTGCATAAATTGCCCTTAATGATTGGAGGAAAACCACTTGTTCCATTATTGGAAATATCCCAATGAGTACAAGTGATGTGCTTTCAATACAGATAGAAGAGAATCACTTTTGTAGGCCTCTTCTCCCCTCACCTCCTTCTGCTTCAAAGTATTTGTGTCATGAAGAACTGGGTATGCTTTCTTGTGAGGACATAATTAAGTTGGAACCTTTAATGTGATGACCCTCGGTCTGATTAAATACACATGCCTCTTTGAAAAAGTCTATTTTTATCAACTGTTTAGCTTGTGACAGACGTATAACCAAACCCTGGCTTCAATATGTGAAGACAAATCTAATCAAATTTGGTCTTCCAATATTGTTTGATGATCCTATGACTGGAGAAGAATCTGAATTTCAAAATTCAACTGTAAAAAAATATGATATGGAACATTATTTGGCATATGTTTGTGAGCAGTAGATGAGTCACTTGACTTTCGATTAAGGTCTGGCATTTTTGTAGTTTGCTATGTTTCCCTATGGTTCAAGTTAGCTCTATGAATATTTGCTCATGTCCTTGTGATGGTTCATCCTGCGAATCATTGAATGCATTTTATCTTTTTTGCTTTTAATATAGAATATTAATTAGACACTTTTAAACACCACTATTGAGAAAGCAGCATTTCAGAAAAATGTTGTGTGTCCCTGTGTTTTTTTTTTTCATAGATGCTCTCTGGTGAAATTGTATGTTCTGCATTGGGTGTTGTTTAAAATCAGCAGTTCTTTGTTGAAAATCTAAGTTATTTTAAAGTCTTAATGACGTTTGTGTTTTATGTACTCAGCACTTCATATGTGTGTCTAAAGTATTCAAAATAAGGTGGAATTCAGTGGAATTTAGTGATGTTGGAACTAAACAAATTATAATATATTGATGTGTTTCATTAAACAGAAAGAGATAAACAAACATTAGAATAAGAAAGAAGGACTACATGATGAATGAATGTTGGTATATGTCAAAATGGCTTCAGACATTTTCTTGCCTCCTAAACAAAACAACTCTTTTACTGATCAAGGGCATGGTCCTAATGGGTGGGTGTATGAAGTAGGGAGCTGTCTGTTGTGTGAGTGTGTGCTTCTTTTTGTAAGTCTTTGCTTTGTGTTGTTTGAGTTTGTATGTTTATGCGTTTTGCATTTCCTTTTATGGGCAGATGTGTCAGTATGTGTTTTCGGATTTGTGTGCAAGCTGCAGTGTATGTTTCATTAGATGTCATGACTATGTCTCTGAATTGTGTGTGTTTGTTTCTGAGAATTGCTTGCTTTGGAATTGTGTTTGTTGTTTGCTGGAAAGCTGCTTGGGATTTTTTGGGGTGTATGCTATAATGTTCTTTTGGTCTATGTGCGGATGTCTGTTTCTTAGAGTACATTGGCGTTTGTGGCAGGGATTGATTTGGGGATAAGAGTAGAATTTGGAGCTAAGAAGGGTTTAGGGGTATTGGCGGAGCAGTATGGGTGGTGGGTTTTGGCGGAAGGGTAATTTTATGGACTGGGAGTATTTATTGGTTTTGGATGAGATGTATATAACTTTGAGCCTTATGTATGTTTGTGTGGATGCAATTTGTGTTTTCATTTAGGTGTTAAATATGTGTGTGTGTTGTGCTTGGTGTCATACCTGTTGTTTGTTCTGTGTCTGCTAGTGTGGTGTTACGAGAAATGGGGTATAGACTACCCAAAATATAGATTCCAAAATATCGACAGACAAAATATCGAATTCCTATCTACAATCAGGTAAGTACCAAAATATCAACCCCAAAATATCGTTTATATATATATATATACATTATAAAAATATCGAATTTCTTAAAATTAATGTAAAATTAAAAAAATATTAAAAATAAATATCTAAAATGTACTTAAAAATACTTAAATTACATTAAAATTATTAAATAACTAATTTAACTTAAAAAAATACAGTCATATCTGTTAAAACATATATATATATTAACATATTATTAATACAAAATACACAATACACAATAATATTACCGTAGGATAGCGGAGATGTAAAAATTACTATTCCTACTCCTGGAAGTGCAACAGTAGGGAAAGCGTTGGCTAGCGTAGGGGTAAAAATTACTATTCCCACTCCAGAGAGTGCAACAGTAGGGAAAGCGTTGGATAGCGTAGGGGTAAAAATGACTATTCCCACTCCAAAGAGTGCAACAGTAGGGAAAGTGTTGGATAGCGTAGGGGTAAAAATTACTCTTCCCACTCCAGAGAGTGCAACAGTAGGGAAAGCGTTGGATAGCGTAGGGGTAAAAATTACTATTTCCACTCCAGAGAGTGCAACAGTAGGGAAAGCGTTGGATAGCGTAGGGGTACAAATTACTATTCCCATTCCAGAGGGTGCAACAGTAGGGAAAGCGTTGGATAGCGCAGGGGTAAACATTACTATTCCCACTCCAGAAAGTTCAACAGTAGGAAAAACGTTGGATAGCGTAGGGGTAAAAATTACTATTCCTACTCCAGAGAGTGCAACAGTAGGGAAAGCGTTGGATAGCATATGGGTACATTTTACTATTCCCTCTCTAGTGAAAATAAATTAATATAATTCATATAATTATCAATTAATAAATTAATTAAAATTAATTATCAATTAAGAATTAATTAATTATCAATTAAAGATTAATTAACAATGTAATCAAAATAAATACCAATTAATTTATTAACATATTTAATTAATTAGACTTAAATTACTTCCCCCCCATTCCCCTATAAACCCACAACCCACTACAGAAAATAAATTAATTTAATTCACATAATTATCAATTAATCAATTAATAAAAAATAATCATTTAAGAATTAATTAATTACCAATTAAAAATGAATTAACAATTTAATCAAAATAAATACCAATTAATTATTTAACATATTTAATTAATTATAATTAAACTATTTCCCACCATATCCCCTATAAACCCACAACCCGCTACAGAAAATAAATTAATTTAATTCACATAATTATCAATTAATCAATTAATAAAAAATAATTATCAATTAAGAATTAATTATTTACCAATTAAAAATTAATTAACAATTTATTCTAAATAAATACCAATTAATTAATTAACATATTTAATTAATTATAATTAAATTACTTCCCACCCAATTCCCCTATAAACCCACAACCCGCTACAGAATTAAACTACACAATAATTAAATAACATAAAATTAATTACTTAAAATAAATTACAAAAATATATACACTTTTCACACATATACTAACATAAAAAACACTTTAAAAAATTAGATATTATTAAAAATTAGATATTTTTAACAAACTATATTACGATATTTTGACTGTCTATATTTTTAAAATCGATATTACATTACTTACCTTCAAAACGATATTTTTGATGTCTATATTCTGTTCATTCGATATTTTGTCCATTCTATATTTTGGACTCGATATTTTGGTTTGTCTATATTTTGGAATCGATATTTTGACCATTTACCATTGAACTAATGTCTGATCAAATAAAATATTGTCTTTTATCAATATGAGTTTCTCAGATTCTGCACAAACCTCTATGTCCTCAATGTGCAATTATATTTCTGCTTTCTTGACAAAGAAAATATTAATTACATTTTAATCAGCCTGTAAATTGGTTGAAAGAATAAATTTAAACTTGTTTGTGATCATTAACTTTTTCACAAATCTTATCAAATAAAAAAAAATTGAAAAATATCTTTGTATATCACATTATATCACAAGTAAGTGCATACTTGTTAGAAATGGATTCTCAATCAAAATCAGAATGGAAATAGTGGTGAATGTGTAATATGTGAGATGTGAGCATCAAATTAGAAAATCAATGTTGCTATATCCCACACGTTTCACATGGCCTATCCTGTTTGAAAAAAATATAACTAATAATGAAAAATCTACACATAGAAAACACATTTGACACACACGTTTACTCATGAGTTATCTAAAAAAACTCATTTACATGGAGCTATGTTACCTTAGAAAATCATCATCTCATGAGCCACATTTCATGCTGGTATGTTGCTAAACACATTTCATAGTAACATAAATGATACACAGAGCATTGAAAACAAACATCTTTAAAATAAAAAAACAATGGATCATGAAAATTACTAAACAAACATATATAAACATAGCATTTGTTCAATGCCCAACAAACATTATCACATTTGTATGTGCCCCCTTACTCATATGACAGATATTTTGTGCACTTGGCAAAAGCTTTACCTCCATTTCTGGGATTTCATACATGTTCTTGGGTTTCTAATTATGTGTATTACCTTCACAGAAAGTTCAGTATTGCTGAATCGGGATTTTTTGTCTGTAAATAGATGGTTAGGCCTGCCATAAAAATATATAATAAAAACATTGAGCCTATGCCATGCCATGGAGGCATACTTACCTCACATTGTGAAGATTTAGTAAGTTTACTCTGATATAATTCAGAATATTGTGCCCTTTATGTTGAGTACTGTTCTGTGATGACAATATATCACAAGGTACAAACAAATACATTTCTCTTTATGATGCTAACACATTTGTATAAAGTAGGTTTTTTTTCAACTAATTGTAGTAGGGCCGATTACATCACATAACTCCAAAACAACTTTTTACTTTTATTGCTATACCTCCTCTATAGAAGCTGTTTTAATTTGTGATAATTGTCTTGTTTGTCTCTCCATTTATCAACAGCTCTAAAATCAGACTCTATTTGTTTTTTTTCAGATAGTGAACTTCCTTTGTTAGACACATTGAAATACATACACTGAATAACACAGAATCTTTAAATGTGAAGTACTTCAATGTTAGAATTTGTAAAGGACGTAAACAAATGTATTGAGTCTGTCTAAAGGTTAAACAGGTTATTAATTAATAGATACTTCCTACAAATAAAAGTGATTCTTTACATTGTCTTTATATATACATACTTGATGTAGGCAAGTTAATCCTTATGCCCTTCTTGCTGCTCCATTTCCCTGAGGTCCTTTGCCAAATCAAAGTAGGCCACTGCTAGTGCCCTCAGCATCGGAGTTGGGTGGGGGGGTCTTTGAGTGCCTCGCACACCTTAAGATTTGGGAGGACTTTTGGGAAGCTGTCATTCAAGTCCACCATTGAAGGTCCTCCCAGCTTTTCCTGTAATGCAGGTTGCAACTATTATAAATCCCCAGATCTCTGACTTCGCTTGCATTACCCTGCCAAATCTTTGTCTAAAAGCAAAACAAATATAAAACATTCTAAAAAGTAACATGAACATTATTTAGTGGCTTAAGCATTGGTATACTAATAAAATAACTTCAACATTATCAGCGTGATTTAGCTGAGAAATAACATATTTCATTAAAATTTTACATGCAAAGAAAATTTAACAAAAAACATTTGGCTCACTATATTATTGTGTTTATTGTCAAATCATACATTCTATAATGAAAATATATACATGTCATATATTGAGAACAGTTTTGAAAACATTCTTTTTGGCATATTTTCCTCACAACCATTGGAACCGATTATAATTTTTTAAACTCTACCACTAAAGAAATCGAGATTTTGAGTTTGGTACAATGATTTGTTATACATGCTTTATGGTAGTAATTTTGAAAAGCAGGTGATTGTTAACATTTACAACATTAAAACATGCAATAAACACATGTACACATGTAATAAACACATACTACCATGTAACAGACTTGCAGGCATGCAATAAACAGACATGATGATTCAAACCGATTTTGAAAAATGAAAATAAAAAATAAAATTATTGTGGCTAATTTAAATACATTTATGGTTGTAATCAAATGTTCAGTATTTGTCATTATACTTCAACTTAAACAATCCTTTAAAAAAAGTTTAAATGTGAAAATACTAATCACCACAGTAGATTAGTGAACTAATACCTCCAACATCACTGGCTACAAGTGTAAGTTAATTTATTTTTTATCAAACAACAATAAAATTGTGAAGACATAGGTCTCGGGCTCACTGAGCAACTGGATTCAGGCTAGCCTGGGCGGTGAGGGGTGAAACCCCAAAAAAGGTCCCAGTATGCTTGTTTCTGTTTGAGGGAGGACCTGGTTTGGCAGTTCGGGCTGGACTGTTCCCATGAGGAGCAGAGTCAAGGCTGATTTGCATATGGCTTGGTCAAAACTGGAGTGGCATGGTGAGCAAATGAACAATGTATTTAACCCAGATCTCTTGACTGGGGTGAATGTTTTGATTTGTTCTGCAGTATGTCCATCATTTGTTTGTCTTTTTCTTCCTCAACCTAAGTGCGCCGGGTATGCCCAGACGCGGGCCCCGGGCTCACTGTGCCACTGAATTTAAGCTACAGAAAAACACACAAGATGATGGACGAAATGCTGCATATAGGCAAAACATTCACCCCCAGTCACAGATCTGGGTTTAATCCATCGTTATTTTGCTCACCACGCCACCCCAGTTCAGACATGGCCATATGCAAATCAGTCTTGACCCTGTGCCTCATGGGAACAGTCCAGCCCAAACTGCCAAGCCATGACTACCCTGGACAGGAATCAAGCATCCTAGGACCGGTTTCTGGCTATCAACCGTCGTCAGCCAGGATAGCTTGACTCCAGTGGCGTAGTGAGCATGGGACACACGTCTGGGCATACCCTTCCCACATAGGGCAAACAGCAAAACACACAAGGTGATGGACAGAATGCTGCACATTGGGAAAACATTCACCCCCAGTCACAGGTCTGGATTTATTCCATTGTTATTTTGCTCACCACGCCACCCCAGTTCAGACATGGCCAAATTTAAGCTAGCCTGGCTGATGAGGGGTGAAACTCCGAAACCTGTATCGGGATGCTTGTTTCTGGTCCTTCGACAACCTGGCTTGGCCTTTTGGGCTGGACTGTTCCTATGAGGAGCAGGGTCAAGACTGATTTGCATGTGACTGGGTCAAAACTGGGGTGGCATGGTGAGAAACAGAAGAATGGATTTAAACCAGATATCTTGACTGGAGGTGAATGTTTTGATTTGTTCTGCATTCCGTCCATTATTTGTGTGTCTTTATCTTTCTTGCCCTAAGTGTGCCAGGTATGCCCAGACATGGGTCCAGGGCTCACTGCGCCACTGGATTCATGCTAGTATGGCTGATGAGGGTTGAAAATGGACCCAGGATGCTTGTTTGTTGTCCAGGGAGGATTCGGCTTGGCAGTTCGGGCTGGACTTTTCCCATGGGGAGCAGGGACAAAACTGATTTGCATTTGGCTGGGTCTAAAATTGGGTGGCATGATGAGCAAAAGAATGGTTTATTTAAGCCAGATATCTGGATTGGGGGGTGAATGGAATCTACAGAATGCTAAAGTGATTCTGATATTTTACTGACCTCTTCTGGTCATTTCTTAAAAGACAGTTAAATAGAGTCAGTTGAACAGAAAAAAGTCCCTAAGCAGAAGAAGACAAGTCCTAGCGCTGATCTCCAGAGCCCACAAAGTACATGCACATATAAGAATACTTACTAAAGTATATACAAGAAGTCTCATACGCTCGACCTAAAAAGTGCTTTCATACATCTGTAATGTACTAATAATAGGAACAGTTTAAGATAGTTTGTTTACATGTAACTCTTCTTATACTTCTGAGCAGCCCACAGGAAAACCTTTCTAATGTTTCATTCATTTTTAAGAATGTGAGAATATATCTATACTTCTTTTCTCATACATTCAAAACATGATTGATGACGTGTATAATTGTTACATTGATTTATATTTGTAGTTACATATAGGTTCTTTATAACTTATAAAGTAATGTTTTTTATCTCTGTATATAGAACACTGCAAAAGAGATGCAAAGAAAGGTGAGAAGGAGTCTACTAAGCTCTTCCTGATCTGGAGACTATGCAGCAAGGTCACATTATTAAAAATTGTTTAAATAGAGAGATTTATAAAGCTTTAAGCCAACAATTTGAAGGAGATTTGCTTGTCAGCCCCAGGAATCTAAAAACGAACACTCCTATTGTCAAGATAATGTCTGTCCTACCTCCTTTTTATGCAACTGGCTCCTTCCAGTATAAGTTATTGACTGCAATGGGATGTCCCAACTTCCTTTATTATTTGTCACACCCAAGTTTTGGAAGTCATGAGTGTACGTATGTATGGCTACATCAATTTTTCCTCAGATCATTTAACATTGAACAATATCAAGGCAGACATCTATGCTTCGGGAGGTATTTCACATGTTATTGGTGCCATTGATGGAGCTAATATTGCATTGATTCCACCACAAGAGAACTAGCACATTTATCAGAACAGAAAGTATTTCGACAATTTTGAAGCTGTTTACCTATCAGATCTCTAACTTTCCAGTGTGTGCAAGATTTCCTGGGCCTATCCATGACTCATTAGTGCTATGTAACATCATCATACAACAGGAAATGGCAGACCTGATAACCCTAAGAACCTGGCTTTGTTGGTGAGTACTAGTAAAAAATAAAATAAAATAAAATACATTTTATGGAAAAACTAAAAAGCAACAATTGCTTTGTGTTTTGACCTTCTTCCCTTACTCACATTCAAATCATACATGCATTTTAATAACTCTTTTTGAACCCTCCCACTCCAAGGGACGTCTGCTTCAACGAGGCACATTTTTGGCTCCTGGAGGCATGGTTTCATTGTCTTGATAAGTCTAGTGGATCCCTTTCCTACTCTCTGTAGAAGGTCTGCAAAATATTGGTATTGTTGTATATTGTAGAACATTGACCTGCCTAGACAAGTTCTATTTCTACCAGTTAATGACTATCACAGAGACTCACAAGCTGATCTTGTGGACATCCATAATCAGAGTGACAGTGATGACGATGGCAATGCACTCTGTCGCAAACTAATTGATAACATCTTTGCATAATGGAAAGTATGGAAGAGCTGAATGTTGTGTAATTTATTGTTCTTAACATGAAAGCTCGTAGATTGTAAGTAACCAAATGTGACTTACAATCTTTACAGAATGTAGTCAGATGATGAAATGCATTTAATCATTTTATAAATATATGATGCTGAGTAATGTAAGCGTACCAAATTAAAGTATTTCTCGAGTGGAAAAAGTCACCAGCACAAATACTGCTAACACTCCTTGTGGGGCTGCACCACCAAAGTAAATACATAAACCTCAGCTTGAACCCCGACTGAGCAGTTTTACTTAGAATGTGTAAACATCTTCTGTTCAGTTGGAGGTAGGTACACTTGTAACTTCTACTATCACTGTTGCCTAGAAGGGGGCAAATCAAATGACCCTCAAAGTCACATTGTGGTCAAGGTTCCAAGGCTTACGGGCAACATGGAGCTAACAGTGAAAATGGTGGTTGAAAAAGTAATCCCACATAAATGTGAATAAAGTGGCGAAACATACCCCTATCCTAGTTGCTTCTAACGGTTGCTCCTGTGGTCCCTATATACAAACTACATGACACATAGATTTATTTTGTCTTAGGGACATCAATTTGAAGTGAGAAGCAAATGCGTGTTGGTTCTTAATTAGGTATATAATAGGCCTTTAAATATCATACTTGATGGGGCTATTTGTTGGCAAAATAGCAATAAACCTTTCACTTGAAAGAACATAGGACTAGTAAAATTGTTATTAACATAAACAACCATAAGAGCACTATACATAGATGTTCAGAGTCCTCCCCGAAGAAAAGCAGTGCAAAATATTATGTACAAAATGCACTCGCAGGGATTTTAATACCAATGTACAAAGGGCTGGAAGTTTTTACTCCAAAGAAACTTTTTGCAGGAACATTTCATTTGTAATGCCAGACATACCACCCAGGATTCCAGATTCTATCAATAACTACATAAAAACCCAATTTAATGAAGAGAAAATGTAGATGGCATCGATATCCAAAGGCTGGAATGTGATTATTCATATATTGTGCTAAAAGATGAGCTAGAAAGAAAACAATATTTTTTAGATATTCCACCTGTGTGAACTAGGAAACCAACACAGAATATTACAACTCCTCTAAAGAGCAAAAAAAGCGAAACTGCAAAAAAATTTGGTTGAATGCCGAGCCCAAAAATGTAAAGAGTTGTAAACATAAGAAATGTTCTTTTTTTTTTTTTACATTAAGGCATAGGAGCTAAAGTGTCAACATCCTCCCTCTTTATGTCACGCTTACATCCCCAAGAATGTAATCTCTTTTGTATGCATCCTTTTCAGCTGTAAAGAGAGAAAATAATGCATACAACAGAGAGCAGCGGAGACTGTGATTCGGCTCAATATCAGCTAAAGAGCATTTGCAATAATGTTCCACAGTGCATCTTACTGCTCGGCATACAACAGAAAGAAAGAACGAATAATGCTAATGTCTGCATTGTAGTGATAGAGGAGGGAGACAATAACGACAATGGAATGGAAGCAGAGCTTAGAGGTAAAAAAATCAAGTGTCACTTCACTGTTGAGTGTTTTTTTTCTTTGCAAGAAATCATGGGGCTTATTTACAAGCCCATTGCGCTACTTTTGCGTCATTTTTAACATGGGAAAGCTGAGTATGGGTGGCGCAAGTCGCTTGTAAATAAGCCCCCTAGTATTTAGTGAAGTAGTTTACGAGCAGCAGCGCACTATCCTTGCCATGTTCGCATACAATACAGCCTATGTCAAAAAGTAAAAAAAAAACTGTTTATCTATATAAATGGATCAGTTAACTGTATAAACAATGGACACATACATGGAATCATTCGGTCTTGAATCGTAGTTGAGGAGCTTGACGTATCAAAGAGTGTTTCTTTACACTGAATCTCCAAGGGAGTGGATTTCCGCAGTGGCGTCACTAGGGGGGTGCGGGGGGTGCGCACCGCACCGGGTGACACCCTCACATGGGGTGCACCATCTGGTTAAGCTGTGTATGTAACACAGCTCTGCAGCCTCGCCTCCAGGGACGGTTCTCTCACGTGGGTGCTGGGGCTCCGCCCCCTGTATTTCATTCCCAAAATAGCTTGTTGTTATTGAAAAAATGTTCGAGTCAGTCCACTATTCCAAAATAAAAGATTTTCTTTAAGGGTAGTACTGAAAAAATACTTGCTGTCACACAAAAACTCGAGCAGCCCTCTGCTGCACCTGCGCAGCTAACTCAGTAAAGCTTACGTCCATTTGCCGGGCGGATGAGCTCAAAGCCTGGCTGAGGTCTGTGAGGTCATGAGCTCTCAAAATCATTGCTTCCCGAGCTAAGCTCCCCCCCTGACAACATGGTGAAAAGTTTGTCCCTGGGCGTTTCTGGCTGAAGCCCTGCAGCTCCAGTGGCTTCATGTCCATCAGGGCTGCGTCACAGGATGGGGTGGGAGCAGGCATCCCTGACCCCATCTTGTGATGAGTTGTGAGAGAGGGTGGGGTTAGAGCAGTGGTTCCCTATCTGTGCGCCGCGGTACCCCGGTGCGCCGTCAAAACCATCCAGGGGCGCCGCACACTAAGCACACAGTTTGTGAGTTTGGGAACCACTGGACCGTGAAAGACGTTCCTCTCCTCCGAGGACCATGTTCGTGCAGTCCTCTTTTTATTTCTATGACCGCAAGCAGGTTTAAAAAGCTCACGGTCATTGTAAACTGAAGTTTTTCAGGTGTTAGAGGCCCCCGGGCTCGAGTGTGGGGATAGATCAGCAGTTGGGGCCGGGGGGCTGCTCAGATGCGGGCCTGAAAGAGAACTGTGAGCTCGGACAGAATCAGTAACTGGTGAGAGTGGCCCCCGCTCAGGTGTAGGCCTGTGAGAGAGGCCTTGAGGCGTATGGGATGTGCAGAAGGGACGCAGGAAGAGGAGCACGGCTGTCACGCGTACAGGTGAGAAGTCGAGGCGGGCGCGAGGTGAGGGGCCGAAGGTGTCCAGCTGCCTCCTGGCCTCTCTGTGCAGGGTGTGCTGCAGCAGGCAGTCCTTCCTGGTGACTCAATAGTTTCCTGGGACAGGGAGCAGGGGCAGAGCAAGGGCCCCTCCCCAGAGCCACATTGGAGGAACCTCGGACATTTTCGTCTCAGACTTCCTGGAGTAGGTGCGTGACAAGTAGGGCTTTTTGAAGGTACTTTTTTCCCGGAGCGGCGGTAAGGAAGGAGGAGTAGAGAGAAAGGAGGTAGAGGGGAACGGGTAGCTAGAGTAGAGAGGGTGAGGAGACAAAAGAGGAGAAGAGGCGAGACAAACAGGGAATATTGTGAATGAGTAGCGAAAAGTGAGGGGCGGAGACAGGTAACAATAAGAGTTAAGAAAGGACATGAGAGATGAAACAGGTGAGTGGAGACAGACACGCACTGGAAGGAAAAAGAGAGGAAGGACGGAGATGATAAAAAGTGAATGTGTACAGGAAAAAAAGAAAGGGATGGAAAGAGTGGAGAGTGATACACAGAAAAGGGGCATGTGCCAGAGGAAAGGGGAAGAAAGAAAAGACACAGGGGAAGAGAGCAGGTGTGTGGGTTGCAAGAAATACCATGTACTAGTAACTAGTCCCAAAACCCAACATAGGTTCACTACTCTGGGTGAAAAAACTTTTTAGTACACCCCTTTGTTTTAAGAATAACATGAATGTTAGCACATGAGCAGTGTGTACCTCCATTTGCACTTTAAGTCCATCTTCATAGTTCTGTCTAGGCCTTGATATCTTACAAGAGATAAATGCAGAAATTAGAGTTCTTTTTTTTCATAATGCTGTCAAGTGATCTGCATTCCGTCCATTATCTGTGTGCCTTTTGCTTTCTCGCCATAAGTGTGCTGAGTATGCCCAGACGTGGGTCCCGGGCTCACTGTGCAACTGGATTCAAGCTAGCCAGGGTGATGCCCCAAAGCCGGTCCCAGGATGCTTCTTTCCGGTCCAGGGAAGACCTGGCATGGCATGTCGTGCTGGACTGTTCCCATGAGGAGCAGGGTCAAGACTGATTTGCATATGGCTGGGTCTAACCTGGGGTGGCATGGTGAGCAAAAGAACGATGGATTTAACCCAGATCTCTTTGACTGGGGGTGAATGTTTGATTTCCTCTGTATTCCGTCCATCATCTGTGTTCGATGCAGAACAGGATGAGTATTCTGAGGCACAGACAAAAGTACAGAAAATAAAAGGTTCAAGGAGAAGCTGGAGTTGCAAGCAAATTTCTCTTTCTTTGGAAATATCATGTCTATGGCTAGCGTCCACCTTTATTCCATTCATTGTTCCTGCCATGCCTGACTAGAGAACCCTGCACTACAAATCACTTAATCCATCTGTCTAATATGGGGATCATAAAAAAAGTTAACGTTTATTTTAATAAGGGTGTATTTATGACTGCCAACAAAAGTAATGAAGTCATAGGCACAACTTAAATGAACTTCAAACCACTTTAATGTCTAAATTACACTGGTTTGTAGTTCACACTCTGCTACAAGTGCCAGTTAAGTGCTCCCTGGTTCTTTACGCCTTCTGGGTGCAGAGGTGGTGGCCCCCACTCTGTCTCATTTTGAAGAGTATTCTCTCTGACAGTATTGCAGGTTTCCTCAGCTTGTCTCCAGTCTTGGTCAAGCTACTCCAACCCCCTTTAATTTGTTTATGGAAAGAGAGGTGCTGTTCTTTATAACCCTTTAAGGACTGTTCAGTGGACCTAGATATAAAACATTGCAGTCACAATTGTGCACTTTCTGGGACTACCCACTCCTGAGGCTGGGCTTACATCCCCCACCCTAAAAAAAATTGTAACATAGTGGGGAGCACGCGGCCGACGGCTAATAGGTCAAGGGAGCCATGGGTTGAAAAAGTTTGGGAACCACTAGGTTAGAGGATGGAGGCGGCAAGCTCTACCCTGGCGCTGTTTATTTTCAACAGATGCGTGTGAATTCATTGCTTGTTTTCAGAACGATCTCTCTGAATGCAGAGCGACTTCTGCAGCACCGATGAGCCTTTCTAGTAAGTGAACTTCCTTTCCAAGTGAGCTTGATCGATATTTTGCAGACAGTCACAGGATGCTGCTGTGGCACAATTGTACCGGCGGCAACTCCTTGCACTTACTTTTAGTGTGCCGGTGCCCACATGTGCGCATTTAATTACGTGTTACCAAAGAGATTTCACAATCACAACAGCCACAATGTCTGTTTTCCATCTCTGACTCCATGGTGCTTCTGTACGATAACATTTATTCTAGACTTCCCGATGGCCGCAGATAATGATGCCACTCTAAATCCATTAGATATTTTCAGAACATTTGTTTTCTACACAGCAGGCATTAAAATTGTATCCGCATTGGCTGTGGTTGCACTGGTGAATACTATGCACGTACTCACTATACCGGGTTCATTTCCTCTCTATTCCAGACCCATCATGTTCAGAAAAGCAAAAGCAAGTAGAGAGATTTTGTCCTCGAAAGAGACCAGTGCTTGACAATTTGATCTTTCACTTAACGTGCACACCCTCGAAGGCCATATTAAGGTTCATTCGCCTGCTCACTTTTTCCCCACTGACTGCGTGCCTACTTTACATTTTTGCACCCATATCTTTCCTATACGATCACAGTAATGACCTCCCAACCTGTCCGCTTGGATATCTCATTGTGCACTGTGCCACTGCTGCGACGAAGCGCGGCGCAGCGGTAGTGTCCGGGGGTCAATCGGGACCAATCCACACTGAATGAATGATTTCACAACCAGCACTGGATCAGGCGTATTCAGCCTCTCTCTGACTGTCACACCCCTTCCTTACTTACTGCATCCCACTATTCGCCCAACAACCTCATCCATAGACCCATGGCCCACACATCCATTCATTCACCCATGAGCACATTTGCCCAATCAACCATCCATCCTTTTCAAACATATTTATTCACTTCCACACCCATCCTTCCACATCACCAATTATCCATCCATACATACATACCTGCATGCATGCATCCACCCATCCACAACTGGGAAAGTACTGATTTCTGAACAATGAATGTATAAAACATTAAGGTATTCCATGTCAGTGATATGGTTTTTGTTTATGTTTCACATGTTTTAATTAATCTTGCATTCCTTAAGAGTGCCCACTATTTCCAGGATGCTGTATTTTGTTGTGTAGCATATTTATTGTACAGTGCATACTTTGAACTGAGCCTCGTTCAGTCATATTTAACGGGCCACCATTGAGAACTTTAGAGCAAAGGCTGAAGGCTGTGTCAGTTTCTCACAGGGCCTGTCAGTGGGTCTATAAGGTGTTCAGAAAACTTGGCCATCCAACCCCTGGCCTCTCTGCTGAACAATCAAAGCAAAGGTCACTTATTTAAGTTGCAATTATGATTCTGTGCAACTGTGTGTGACGGAGGTACACAGTTGCCAAAATATTGAGAAGGCAATTGTAAACGAAAATACAGTGCTTACCGGTGAGTCAGTGCGTTGTGTTTTTGGGGGTTGTAAAGTTAAGTTCTCTGATTATACTGAACAAGCAGCTACCAATGTCATTATCATATGAAATCTCTACTATTGATGTCATAAAACTTTCGCAATTGCTTTATCAACCTTCCTGCTTCCTCAACTTTGCTTGAAAATGCTCCTCCACTCTTTTTAAAAAATGTCTTGGGGGAGATCCCCCGAACCCCCTGTAGGTTGTTCAGGCTTGCTCGCTACGCTCACTCGCCTCAGTGCGGTACCACAATAACTTTCCGGCTCACCACTTTCAAATGTCACCAGCCGCCACTGCTCGCCTCTGCTCTGTGTTTAAACTTATCCTCAGCAGCACGTGCACGAATTCGAAGCACATTTCATGTGTTTATTTGCCACTTTGAGAAAAGCCAAGAAGTGTGAGGGAGAAACCATGGGGGGTTGGGGGGTGGGGGTGGAGAAGGCAACGAGGAAAGGGTTAAAAGAGCAGCAGGCGCGGGAGGGGGTGCAGGCGGAGGGGGAGGGATGGTGCAGGCTGAGGGTGAGATGGTGCAGGCTGAGGGTGAGATGGTGCAGGCTGAGGGTGAGATGGTGCAGGCAGAGGGAGAGATGGTGCAGGCAGAGGGAGAGATGGTGCAGGCAGAGGGGAGATGGTGCAGGCGGAGGGGAGATGGTGCAAGCGGAGGGGAGATGGTGCAGGCAGAGGGTGAAAGGATGCAGGCGGAGGGGAGATGGTGCAGGCAGAGGGAGAGATGGTGCAGGCAGAGGGAGAGATGGTGGAGGCGGAGGGGAGATGGTGCAGGCGGAGGGGAGATGGTGCAGGCGGAGGGGAGATGGTGCAGGCAGAGGGGAGATGGTGCAGGCGGAGGGGAGATGGTGCAGGCAGAGGGAGAGATGGTGCAGGCTGAGGGGAGATGGTGCGGACAGAGGGAGAGATGGTGCAGGCAGAGGGGACATGGTGCAGGCAGAGGGTGAGTTGGTCCATCCGGTAAATTGTGGGGGGTGACACCATGAGTTACCCGCACCGGGTGACACCAACCCATGTGACGCCACTGGATTTTCCGCAGGAAGATGGCGGGTTGACTCCACTCCACTTTGGGTTTCCCCACACACCAATGCCTCGCGGTTGCTCTTTCCTCACAGCAAACGGAGCGGCTGAGCACGGAAAACGCCGAGCTGCTGCAACACTTTCTCTCAGGGACAGATGCCCCCTCATTTTTGGCTGGGGTTAATTCCATGAGAATGCTGTGATATGATACGACTCGATGCCACTAGAGAGATCCTGGTTAATTAATGAATACTGATATCTCCGACTGCTTTGGGGGTGCTTTTTTTCAGTGTGCCGCTCCCTTGCTGCTCTCTTGATGCTTCCTGGGTCCTTTTCCTTTGTTTCCTTCAGCAAGTGTGTAGCAGGAGCCAACATTTATTGCGTTCACCTTTCTTGACACCAAGCATTGTGGGAGGCATACCACTAATGTGAGTAGTTAGGAAATACTACGGTCCTCCTGTTGCCTCCTGAATGTTTGGTTCAGTGTGCTGCTCTCCTGCTGCTTCTTGGGTCTTTGTTCTCGGCGAGTCTGCAGCAGGAGCTAAAATTCCATGCGCTCATCTTTTCTGATGTTACAGCTGAGTGGGAGGCATACTGTCAGCCATACATACATGGTTCTGTACAGTCGGGTATTTTGGCCAAATCTTATCTGCCAGGACCCTGCAATGCCCCCCCCCCCACCCCCCTAAAGCCAATGTCGCACGAGGGGCACGTGGAGCCCAAGGGGCAGCAAAGACTCATGCTGAGCATGGACCAGAAGCGGACATGGCAACAACTGGGGCCTCTGCACCTGTGGCCTTGACAGTCTCGCAAGTGGGAGTCCCTATTCTGAAACTGCTAAGGACGGCACAGCTCGATACCTTGTTGAAGCTGTCTCTAAGGAACTGGTACTAGTTGAACTGTTCACGGAGGCATCTCCTGAACTTACTGACTGGAACTGGTCTAATGAAGTATTGAGGGCTCACAGGCTTCCCATTAAACTGAGGTCCTTGAAATCCGGAGATAAGAATGTTAGGCCCAGGGAAAATCTGAATTGTCTGAATAATTCTTTGGCACGTCAGGCAATATTTGATCTTGCGCGACCAGATAAAAAACGTGCTGCAAAACGTACACAATTTTTTGTAAGGCCTGACTTTTGTCACCAGACTGTACAGAAGAGGTGGCAGCTACGTCAACTAATACCCCTTCTCAAGGGAAAGGGGCGCAGTTATTTTTGTTCAATTCGGCCACCCTTAAAGTGATTTTCAATGGTCAGACCTCGGAAGTGGCTGCTAAAGAATACTTAGCTTCCATATAATGTTAATATAGGTTCTTTATATGTATTAGTGGGTGTATTTTTTGGTATTATTAGGCGAGTACTTGCTTTTCAAAAGCTATTTGGGGAATGAAATATGTCGAGGGTAGCTGGATCGGATTTGTTTCTTTTTTTTATATGCTTGTAAGTTGAATACCCTTGATAAGTGTTCCATTCAGTATTAGTTAGCTAGTTACATGGGGACTTGAAAGGTTGGGGGAACTCAGGGGGAGGGGAACTCACTCTGCATCGTAAGGCCTTTGGGGAGAGGGGGTTCGGTGGGTTAAGGGTTTGGGGGCACACAGGAGGTGGCGTGTTTGGTGTAGTGAGACGCTGGGGGATATCATTTTCAAAATTCAATCCATGTCCAGATACTATTATGTTATTTTATTATGACTTATGGATATACGATTGGGTTCAGGAATGAGTCATGCAAGGATGGGATCCATTGTGGTAATGGTAGTTAATGGAATTTGCATTTGTTCATTTAATATCTGTGGCCTTAATATTAGGTATAAAATACTCAGGGTAGCAGCAGAATTACGTATTATGAAACCTAATATAGTGTGTATCCAGGAAACACATATACCTTGGGCAAATGGGAAATTGATTGAAGAGCTTGGATACACACTTCTTGCTGCAACTCGACAGACTAGTACTAATAGGGGGTTGCTATTTTGGTACACAGTGGCATTCGGGGGACAGAGTGAATAAAAGTGGATAACTATGGTAGATGGGTGATTGTACAAGGCCTTATAGGTGTAACCAGGTGTACTATTTGTTCAGTTTATGGGTCAAATGTAGACGAAGCTGATATACTAGACACATTAAACGTAGAATTGGCACAATGCCCTACCCCGCTGATCCTCTGTGGAGATTTTAACATTCATTTGGAGGGACAAATTTTGAGTCAGAGGTATAAGTACGTGGGTCATAAACCCAAAGTTTTTAAAGCCTTAATTCAACTGTTGCAGGATCATGGGTTAATAGATACTTGGTCAACTTTAAATGGATTAGATCCTGGCTATACATATTTTTCATACCACACCAAAAGCTGGTTCGGTTAGATTATATTCTTATGTCTAGGGCTCTCATGGTTGGTGCAAAAATGCTGGTCTGACCACGGATTTCAGCTGACCATGGTCCCCTGTTGTTAGATGTGAGAGTGCAAAGGCAGAGGATGGTTGGAAGGTCATTCACGTTTAATAGAACATTATTAAATGATAAGGCATTTAGAGATCATATGCTTGGGTGGGCTGGGAGCTTTTTAGAGATAAATAGGGGATCAGCATCTCGTCCTATTATATGGGATACCATCAATGCAGGAATAGGAGGTGAGGCGGTAAGCTTTGGGGCAGTCAAGCAAAAAAAGAGTCAAGCTGCAATGCAACAACTATTGGAGGAGCTTTGTGGGGCGGAATTGGAATTGTCAAATACTCTTAGGCAGGGGTTAGATTGTAATACTGTACATAGTAAGATAGCATGTGTCAAGGCCAAAATAAATTTGATCAATATAAGACATTCAAACAAAATAGAAATTAATATGGAGAGTCAACAGGCCAATGTTTGGCACAAAGACTTAGAGTTAGATAATCTCGGCTATGACTGATGCTGGGGGTAAAATGATTGAAACAGAAGAAGGTATCTTGGGGGGTTTTATGAGTATTATCAGGAACTGTATAAGCAACAGGATATAGATGAGGCAGACATAAAGAATTTTCTCCCAAAAATTGACATGAAAAAAATTCATGTTGCGATCAAAAACGATTGGATAAGCTAATAACTATGGAAGAACGAGAGACAGCGCTAGGTCAGCTAGCAAGGGGTGAAGCCGCTAGACCAGATCAAATACCGTTAGAGATGTACCAGTTGCTTTTTCCAGTAGTGAAAATGGACATGCTAAGTATTTTCCAGGAAGCTCAGGTGGGGAACGTGCCTCTATCCTGGGAGGAGGCACACATTTTCATGTTTAAGAAAAAGAATAAACCTTGTCATATACCAGGGTCATACAGACCAATATCTTTGTTGAATGCCGATGGGAAAATTTAGTCTAAGATTTTGGCTAATAGGCTTGTGCAAGTTATTACGCTTTTGGTCTCTATGTCCCAAAACAGATTTATTCTTGGTAGAAGTACTATCAACCACATCCATAGGGTTGTTACTCTTATTGATTATTCTAATGTTCATCATAAAACGCTTGGCATAATATTTTTAGATGCCGGGATAGGCATTCAATTGTGTAACCTGGGCGTTTATGTGGGAGGTTATGCAGGGGATCAGGTTTGGGCCAGGTTTTATCTAGGCAATTCAGAATATGTATCAATCACCACGTGCCAGAATTTGTGTTATGGGCAGGGAATCTCAGCAAGTTCTAATCTTTAGGGGGACTAGACAGGGATGTCCCTGTTCTCCTTTATTATTTGTGCTATACATTGCTCCATTTGTGTATATACTGGAATATACTAACAGAATAAGATCAATGAAATGTGGTAAATATTTGGTACATGTTCTTGTATATGCAAATGACATGGTCATAGCCTCTGCGGATCCAGCACAGTCTATATCCGAGATAGAAAAGATGGCTGGAGAATTTGAAGGTGCTTCTGGATACAAGATCAATTCAGCTAAAACTCAGATATTATTTATGGATCAAGCATGTCCGGGGGAGACCCGTGTAATGGATGAGATATGATATTTAGGTATAAAAATTTGAATGTCGCTACAGGAACTTGTTGAGGCTAATTGGAATTCTATAGTTTTAGGGGTCAAGTAGCAGCTAGATCGGCTTGAGTGTCTGCATTTGATGTTAGTGGGGAAACGGAATGTTTTAAAAATGATTGTCCTTCCCAAAGTCCTTTGTTACTTTAGGGCAGTACCGCTGGATTTAACTAAGAAGCAGATCCAAGGGATCCAATCTATATGCCATAGATTTTTTTGGGGTCAGCGGAAATCAAGAAGAGCTTTTAAATTTATGATGTTGCCGTTGGCTAGGGGAGGATGGTCTGTTCGTTTTTTTAAATTATATGTCTGTCTACTTCAAAATATGCATATTTTGTTGACTGGTGAAGATGTGATTGAGGCAGAGGCTCCCTCGATATATCAATTACTGTTAGGGAAAGAAGTGAGGAATGTACTAGTCAGATTTACTGAGCCTAGCTATTATAAAAAAAACAAGGTTTAAGGTTATGATCACGGCTGGCAAGATATGGAGGAGGATATGTAAATACTTTACAATTCCACAATTGAATTTTTAGATTCCACTGGATACTGCCGCTAGGTTCCCAGAAATATTTTGGGACTATAAGATTTTGTGTTGAAGGAGAAAATGGATCAGATATCTAGGTGACCTGTTTCAGGATGTTTTTTATGTTCATTTACAGAACTTGCTGAAAGCTATAAACTCCAACATCGGAATTTTTTTAAGTATTTACCATTACGAGATTTTTTGGTTAGACGCCAGCTGCATGAGGGAAGTATTAGGGTATAACCAATAGTCGAGGCAATCAGAAAAAGGGTTAAGATAGAAGTGTTATATTTCTTATTAGTTGAGGCTCAGGATGACGATTTGGTGGTTCAGGAGCGAAAATGGTCTGCACGACTAGAGTATGAAGGAGAGTTAATGAGACCTCCATTGATAGGGCAGGGAAAATATTGTTGTCTCCAAATCTGCAAACACAACATTATAAAACCATTTTTGATCATTACCATACACCGGTGCGTATGATGAAGTGGGGAGAGGATCATGATGGAAAATGTTTTAGGTGCAGTTCTGACAGAGCTGATGCGGTTCATATCTTTGCTGACTGTTTGGCATTGACACCATTTGTACAACAAATAGAGATGTTTTTGCAAGAGGTTACAGGTACTGCAATACCAATCACGAAGGAAATGCTGCTGCTTGGTGTATGGCATCAAGTCTCAAGTGAACAGCCTATATATCAATTTAGATATATTACATCTATTGCCTCAGCAGTGGCTTCATGTTGGCTTCAAAGAGAAGCTCCTACATTTGAGATGTGGAGGGCTAAATTATGCAATGTATTTAATATGTTAGCATAGTTTATATTCTTTAAAGTCAGCTAGATGACAAAAATTGGGGTTACAGATCTGGGATGTTATGATACAATATATGAAATAATTATTTGATTATGGGCCCAGTTGACATTATGTCTGAAATATTTATGTTAGTGTCCCTTGACTATGTTGTGTTTTTTTTCCTCATTGACTGCGTTCCTCCTGAAATATGTTATATATATTGATTTAGATTATTAATGTAGGAGTTGTATCTGTGTCATGGATTGATAATAAATACATATTTTTTAAAAAAAGGAACTGGTACCAGGGAAACAATCCCAGTTGACAGAAGTTTTAATGGAGGCAGAAGCTCAAACTTTAGTGCCTACCACATCTCCTCCCCCGTCACCCCGGCCGCCGGAGTAGTGTCAGGACCACGAGCAAGCACTCGGTACCATTGAGGAAGCATGCTGCACTATTGAGCAGCAGCTGGAGTTCATACCACTCTCTGACCTGGTTCCATTTATTGCAACTCTGACATCGACTGATGAATTACCTGGGGGCAGCTCTGTACCAACTACTCAAGGTGTTTCCAAAGAGTGCGTGCAGGACAACCCACAACCTATAAATGTAAGCACTATCCTTGATATGTCACATCTGTCCTGGAAGAGTAACAATGATGCATATTTGCATATTTGTCAAGCCATGTTCCTAGAGAGATCTTAGACGAGGACTCACAAGGCAAATCTGATCCTGGAATGCTAAGTGGCAATTCTCAGCCAGGGGTTATCTCAAAAGATGTGGCTCCAAGTGACCATTTACTTTCTTGTGATAGCTCTCAGATCGCAACTGCGCAACCTGTTCAGCCTGTGGACAGTGTTTCATCTATTGTACAAGGAGGGGTGACTCTCGCTCTAGAGGGTTTGTCCTCTATTGATCAGGACAAGGCAAGGCTGTCAAGGGGGAAAAATAAAAAGCCCATGAATCAGGTTACTGCCACTGTATATCAAGTATGTAAAACGGCAAGGCAGCATCAGCATGGCAAACTAGGCTTACAGGTCGCCAAGAGTAGTCCGCTGAGGAAATGGGTGACTTCCAAGGGAGAAGTCTAATCAATTATATCCTGGCTGTCTGCTACACTTCCTGGGGCAGAAGTGGAAAACACTGGTTCCACACTCCTTGCATATATACTCCACTCCGATCTCCAGATCTCCTTCAGATAATTCTTCAGAAAATCTATCTGATCAATCTCATCTGTTTATGTCTAAGGCTGGGCATATGGAGGAGGATCTACAAGACCCATCTTTAATATCAATTATATAGGTCCTACAATCTCAACAGGGTTGAGGAACAACTTATTACACCCAGGCAAGAGCAGATAACTTACAGACTTGAAGAGGTTTCTGGCCAGATCAGCAACCACACAACAAATGTGGCAGACTTGCAGGAGAGGCTCACTAGTAATGAGGAATGAGCAATGACATCATCTGTGTCTATCGAGAATCATGTGGACCTATTGAAATCTCTTCAAGATAAGATGGAGAACGTAGAAAATCGACATAGGTGAAAAAGTTGAGAATTTTTGGGATACTGGAAGGCAAAGAGGGCTCTGACCCTCTGCAATATATGGTTTGATTGCACATGAAGGCTTTTCCTGATCTAAGTGACTGGGATTGGGATTCAAAAATACAATACGGACATCAGCTTCTTCTCAATCATAATGTCTCCGGTACCAAAACAACACAACCCTAACCTCTGTTCATATACATTGGGAACTTCCTCCTCAGACAAGCTATCTCTCTTACTGCCCTACCTAGATCACCAGTGGTAATCGATAATTTCTCTGTTGTTGCTCACTCTGACCTATGTAGATCTACAATAGACCAAAGATGGAAGCTTCTGCAGTTTTTTGATTCATTCAAAGCAGCAGGTGCTCAAGCCTTTTTGCAGGAACCCGCCCGCCTTAAAATTATGAAAGATGGTCTGTCCCATAGGTGTTTCTCAGAAGACGATGCAGCCCAGACCTTAGCCTGGGTCAAAGGGGCGAACACTCTTACATCACTATCAAATAATGTATGAAATGACAATATGTTTTAAAATACTATAATGGCACTAAAGTTTTGCTTAATCTTTTTCTTCTCTATTTTTACTTTTTCTTTTTCTGGTTTATGCCGCTTTACTATTCTGTTACTCTCTAAACCACAATATCTTCCGTATGGGTGGGTGGGGGTCCCGGGGTGGATGGGATGAGGTGCTCGTCTAAGCTGTTCTCCATCAACAGCTCGAGAATGGGGTGATTCCTTCCCTAGGGCACAGGGGGTTGGGGGTTTTGTGTGGGGTGGTCTTTGCAGTGGGCATTGGCCTCAAAATTAGTGCCACGGATGGTTCCACCTAGTTTATTCAGGCTAATCAACTCACAAGCACTGGGTGGGGGGTGGGAGAAATTGGTCATAATAGGTTGAATTCAAACAGGATTTACATTTTGTTTTTTGTATATCTGGGGTTTACATTGGAATATCCAAATACATGAAATCAGATTCTGTTATTTCTTTTTGATGGCTAAAATGGCTAAGATTAAATGTTTTGTGTTGGAAAGTGTCAGGGATTAATGTACTGTCAAAACGAGAATTGGTACAGGAAGAGATTGCACATTATAAACCTCATTTGCTAGTTTTAACAGGGACCCACTAGGCATACAAAGATAGGGCCCTACTTTTCGATATAGGGTACAATACGATTGCCTGCATAGCACAGTCTACAGCCATTCGAGGCGTGGTGATGCTCTCTTCTAAAACATTTCAGGGCCAGTTAATAAAGACTGTAGCGGACTCTATGGGTAGGTGGCTTTTAGTACAGCTGCTTTTATAATCAGTTAAATTTGTATTATGTGTTGTTTATGGTCCAAATACTGATGACCCCAAAATATTCGATACATTCTCCCTGGAATTATTGAGTTGGACAGGGGAATTGGTTTTGATGGGACTTTAATTACGCAATGAATTATGGCATAGATTCTCCTAATCGTAGGGACACTGTGCGTAAGAATTATACTCTCCTTGAATGACCTAATTCATTTGTATGGCATCTTTGATGCCTGGTGGATACTATATTCTACAGATCCTGATTATACATTATTCCCATCCTCACAAACAGTACTCAAGAATTGATATGGTCTTCATTAAGCGTATGTGGCTTGAAACTATGGAAATGTCAGTATGTCCAAGGATAGTCTAAGACCCTAACCAGATCTACTTCCAATTTTCCATGGATGTAAGTTGTGATGGGTCCAGTATTTCGGGGTCTCTTAAGGAGTTTTTTATTACTAATAGAAGGTCAGCTTCGCCATCAATATTATGGGACACTATGAAGGCCTATGTCAGTGATATTTCATTTCAATATATAGTTATTAAATAGAGCCACCTCCATTGAGGCTAATTCTCTACACCAAACGGTCGCCACCTGGAACAGCTTTATGAACTCAAAATTACACAGGGTGCTAATGATGCATGCCAAATATTCACTCAACTTCTCGAGATGCGGGCCTGTGCTGGACGGCGATTGAGGGAACAGATAGCTACTAGATTTGTCAAATATAAGAGTCTCTAGTATGAATATGGGGAAAGGGTCGGCAGATTATTAACATACCGGATTACAGAAAAGCAAAGTAAGGGTAAAATTCAGGTTATCAAGGGGCTTGATGGGAAGTTTCATTCAAACGCCACAGCTATTTTAGAACAATTCTCTCTGTTTTATGCAAAACTATACAGCCAGTCACCAGAGTTCTATCAATCTAAATGCATAGAATATATTCAGCGTTGTAATCTCCCATCTTTAGCAGAGGACCAGTCAAAGCAATTGCAGTCAGATATTTAAAGGTTAGAAACTGAGGCTGCACTAATGGCCCTGACCTCAGGTAAGGCTGTAGGGAAGGATTCCCTACCCATTGAGTTTTATAAGTTATTCCAGGACATTTTAAGTTCGGAATTTGCTTCTGTCGCTCAATTTATTTAGGCAGGGGGGCCAATCCCAACAATTTGGAAAATAACTAATATTGTGGTCTTTTTAAAAAAAACTAAACCGGCTGAGGATCTGGGCTCATACCGGGACATTTCACTCATTAATACTGACGCCAATTAGTTCACAAACATGTTGGCTTTCCACCTTAATTCAGTAATTCCAGGTTTAGTATCCCAACAGGAATACAGATTTGTTTCAGAGAGGGACACTATTGCTCACATCAATACAGCAATTCCTGCCTTCAACATTTCAGAAAAGTGTAATATGAATATGAGCATGATATTACTTGACGCCAAGATGGCTTTTGACTGTGTTAAAAGGGATTGCTTATGGATCCCGCTGTCTGCCTTTGGTATAGAGGAAGATTTTATTAAAATGATTTGGGCACTTTATGAGACACCAGGTGCCAAGATGGAATTAGATATTCAACCATGGACTCAAGGGGGTCAACACTTGAAACTAAATGCATATGCCAACGATGTAGTGATTTTTTCCTCCAATCCTGCAAAAGCAATTACTCAGATTGCTCATGAAGCACGCTTCTTCGGCCACTTCTCTGGCCAAAGTCTGTGTGTGTCTTCCACAGGATCAACCCATGCTCCCTTTGTACTTTGCAAGGGCATCATATAACTGCAAATGTCACAACTTTTAAATGTTCAAATCAAGATGCGTTGGTGAAGGTTACTAAAACAGATAAATACCAAAAGGTTATATTTACATTACAAAATAGACATCTTACAAATTAATTTATTTGAAGACACATTTTCTAAGAACAATCAAGGATGAACAGTACACATGAACACAGTAAACAATGTTTCACAAGTTTGTTCAACAAATATCTTTTTAAAATTAACATGTAATACATATGTAATTTTTTATGGGTATATAATACATTGTTTGTTAATGTAATATTTACACATTCTTATTTATTTTTAATTTTTGTCTGCAAAAATTCAGTCAACAGCAGTATAAACACCACAGTGCAAATCTTGCATCAAAGCCGCATTAAGGCACTACATTACACTTTTTAAAAGAAAACCCATGAACAGCTTTAGCATTTTCAAAATGTAAATAAAATAGCTACCATTTTGAGTGGTGGTGAGGCACTTAACAGTTACAAACAAATTACTACACAATCTAAAAGGGCAGCCTCCTGAACTCCCTGTAAGGACATTTGGAATTAGTCAACATCAGCGGAAGTTGACTCCACAACAGACCCAGCCATAGGCTAACATGTGTGAAAGCAATATCGGATAGCCAATGAATTTGTCCATCGCCGTTGACGACCGCGTATGTCATGTCCATGTACGTGGCTTTAATAAAAAGCTCAATTGCCACCTAACAGTGCAGCCAACCAGAACTCCACAACTTTTGATGCTATTTTCGGCCTATGGGAGCCACAGTGCCAGGAAGAGCAGGTTTCAGGGCCCCAGTCTCCTTGCCAGAGGAGATGGAGTTGCTGACAACTGACAACTGATGCTCTGTCCCTGTACAGCCAGCTCTATGGTTCACTAGAGGAACAGGTAAACATTTAAAATGTATTTGTTAATCTGTCTAACTGATTTTTAATACACGTGCTGGAATGACCCTTGAATTCCTGAGCGAAGTGTAGTGATTGAAGTGAAGTGTCATATATTTTTTACATTACATGAAACAGTGATATTGTCAATACTTAAGTAATTTATGATTAGAGAAAACTGCAACATGAGTATGTGTTGTGTGTTTTGAGCCCAACATTTTCTTTGGTATGTATTTGGATATATATCTATGTATATGTAGGATTTTCATGTGAAATGTAGAAATATCACATCATGTAAAATAGAAAACATACTATATCTTCTTTGCAGCTGTGCAAATATAATTTTTTACATAGCAAATTAAAATAATGTTTGCTGTGTGCATTCTCTAACAAATCACTCAGCCTAGATCAGGTGACTACAACGAGTAATTTGGGAGCTACCAGTAGCTCCCAGACACCTTCATAGTAGCTTCTTCAAATGAGCACATGGTCTTATTTTAATTTCAAAGTTTGGGACGGCTGCTTTCATGTGGCATCATGATCATCAGGCTGCAGATAGCAGGGCCTGACAATGAGCAGTGCTCAGGCAAATTTTGGGGGCCAGGCTGCGCCTGAGTCACAGAGGTAAACAACTGAAGCACTAAGGCATTGTAGTGTTCGAAAAATTCCTTGTCAACTCAAAATTGGACAGTGACCTTTATTATTGAGTTAACACCTAATTTCTATTGTATCGGTGCATGGATGTAGTGGAAACCGAGGGGTCGAGCCCTGCTAGGGGCCCCCAAAGTCACTTTCTGACAACCTTTTCATGGCGGTCCGTGGGAACCGCCAGCATTGCAAGAATTAGGCTCCATCCGCTACCCCAAAGGAGCCTGTCGGAGGTGGGGGTATTTCCCTCGCTCAAATTGCTTTGAAGGCCGGCATCGTAATCTAGCGGTTGGACCAATACCATGGCTCTTGGGAGGACCACCATCGATGGCTGATGGCCTGTCAGTGACGGTCTGCCTGACATCCTAATAAGGCCCAAAGTAACACATACCCAAAACCATTCTTCACTGTCCTTCGTTATGTCCAGATAATAAATCAATGATGGAGAAAACGGGATACTTAAAGGGACTTTTGAAGATGGAATGTTTCATCATATATATTTGGAGTACCTCATCTGAAAAACTAAAAATCAGGCCCAATCCTGACTCGTTAGGAAAATTTAGAAATGCATCAAGGTGTAACTTTTTGCATTTTGTGATTTGCATGTGAATCTTTGATGCAAAAATGAGGAGGATGACAGCATATGGTGCACACTTATTTAAGTGGGGCACCTTGCGCTAGTCCAGACAACCGTTCTGGTGAGTTTAGTGGTCTTAGACAACCTTAGAATGCTCTCTAAGTTGGAAGTGTTGAGAGCAGCCTTCAGGCCAGTCCAGGAGTGTGAAGCAGCTTGTTTATTTAGTACTACTCATATATTGTAGGTTACACAATAAAGAACCACACTGTGTAGTTATAAAAATAATGTTGTTTATTATGCACACTCACTAACACATTGGTATATCTCTTGTCTGGAGATATAAACACAACACACACAACATTTCAATACGAGAACAGGTAAGTAGCACAAAACCGCAGTGTGCCAGAGGAGGACCAAACCATATACTAATAAAGTGGAATGCGAACTGCGACCGAAGTCGATACTGGACTCAGGAGACTTAGAAGAACCGGGAACCCAAGGAACAACCAAAGGTAAGTACCCAGGAATGCCACAGAGGCTGTGTTCAGAGTTACTACAGAGCCGCATAGTCAATACAAGTCAACAGGGAAGTCGCAGTTGCAGTTTTCAAGAAGCAGGACCCTTCCCAGAGGACCTCGAAGAAACCCCATGGAAGATGTAAGGTTGGTGAGTCACCCCACCCATGGATACCCTGGAAACTAGGATACCTATACTAGGGAAGCCGAGTATATAGGTGCAAAGTGATGTCGGAAATCACCATAGAACACAATGGGGCACTTCAATGAAGATGCTGCTGGCGAAGAAGGTGAAAGATTCTGGTGGAATCCAAGGATGGATTGAGGAAGAGAGATACCCTCAAGCTGAGGGGACAGATTCTATGCCACTCAGGAGTGACCAGGAGGCAAAAAAGACGAATGCCCACCGATGTCAGAAGATGCAGGAGAGTAGACAGTGACAATGGCGCGGCAGCTGTGCAGACCAGGTGACACTGTGGAAGACCACAGCCATTCACAAGCTGTCCCACGTCGGATGTCAAGAGCCATGGGGTCAGTGTCTGGCGGAAGCACCTTCAAGTCTTGGCAGCTGCAAAAAATGTGGCAGATAAAAAGGGTGCAGTGTCGGACCAGCAAGGTCCAAGGGACTCACCACGAGCAGGTAAGTCAGAGTAGGCCCTGAGCAAGCAGATGAGCCCATGGAAGACAAAGAAGACCCTCAAGAGGACCCACAGGCCAAAGGCACAGGAGTCGCAAGAGGACCTTGAGCAGCTCATTAAAAGATGAAAGCACACAGTTTAGAGGATGCGGTGAGGACAAAGACATTGGTTAGGGAGATGCTGGAGGTTGGAGGTTCTTGGAGCCAAAGGATCTCTGGTGAAGTGATTCAACAAGCCTTGACAACGGAAAGTCGACTCTGTGCACAGGGTTCTGTTCCAGCAGTTCTGACGAGGCATACTGACCTCAAACTCAGTGAAAAGACAGTGCAGGCCTCAAGGGAGTTGCAGTTCCACCAGCTGGAGCAGCAGACCGGTGAGCTTGGTTGCGGTGTCTGCAGATGCAGGGGAGTGACTCCCTCACTCCAAGCGAGATTCCTGTGGGTGTCTATGATTTCCACAGATCTGGAGAAGAACCTGGATGGAGCACAGGCACAGACGATGCAGAAGACTGGCAGGACGACGAGACCAGGAGCAGCAGAAGTTTTCCAGATGCAGTCTTGGTTCCCAGGCGGTTGAAAATGATGTGGTTTCGGACCTTAATCTTGTACCACCATGAATCTGAAGAGCCACCCACAGGTAATTCCTTAAGTACCCTAAGGAAAGGGTTGGGATGGTTCAAGGTTCCCTCCCAGAGGAGGGGATGGGCAGTGGGGAGGATACTTCCATGTCCTTTGTCGAGTTTTGCACCAGAGCAGGAGTCAACAGCTTTCTGAACTGGTCCACCTGGTGTATGCAATGTGGGCACCAAATATGCTCTTCAAAGCAGTCTAGTGGTGCTGGCTAGCATCCCCACCCCAGCCCAATATACCACGTCCTGTCTGGGTAACACCTCCCTGTGACAGGAAACCTATTGTCCTACCCTCCCCTGCTTGAGCTTGGCTCAGCAGTAGGAAGGCAGAATCATGTCTGTGGTCGGCAGCAGCCCTAGCAAGCTGTCAGACTCTGGAAGACTGGTACCAGGAGCACAGGGAGCTTCCCGGAAAAGCACCACAGTGCAGGGAATCATATCTCCAACACTGTCTATGGTGTTGGGGTATGATTCCAACAGGTTTGATACCAAACATCCATCAAAGTAAATGGAGGTTCCCCTAGAAATATATTACAGGGAGGGGGCAATTCAGTAAGAAGAAGAGAGTCCCTGTTAGGGTGTGGCAGACAAGGATTGCTGGAGAAATGACTGAGGGGGGGTTAAAGAGTGTCATTTCTGTAAGTTATATCACAAAAGACCCATATCTGGCTCTATCAGGTATGCAGTATACTACGACTCAAACAATAACTAACAATGATACAAAGAATTTATAAAAATACGAAAGTTTTAATATAGGCCTCCCAATTGGGTCACATTCTAAAACATAATTCAGACATTTATTAAAAATAATATTCAGGATAGCAGCAAAGATAAAAAATATAGTCAAAAAACTTTAAAAAGGTCGACGCGGCGTTTCGGTGACACTTTATCTTGGCACCTTCATCAGGACATTAAGTCATTTGACTTTGTATCTATGAATAAATAACAATATTTTAGTATACTGTTGTACTACATTTTATACATATACTAGTCGTTTCACTAATTTGTGCACAATTTCCTAACACTCTCTTCACCACTCCCCCGGTTCACGGAACCTGTTTTCTCGTTTCTATTGGAATGACTAGTTGGTACTACTAGCCATGGTATACTAGGCTAAGTATTCACAAACCAATATTTTGCCCGGGCACAATCCTTGATTAATCTCGATGCAAAGTGGATAGCAATTGAAAAGCTTCCTTAACCTAAAATACAGGTACATATAGTCGCTGTATAAATTACAAAAATATTGGTTTGTGAATACTTAGCCTAGTATACCATGGCTAGTAGTACCAACTAGTCATTCGAATAGAAACGAGAAAACAGGTTCCGTGAACCGGGGGAGTGGTGAAGAGAGTGTTAGGAAATTGTGCACAAATTAGTGAAACGACTAGTATATGTATAAAATGTAGTACAACAGTATACTAAAATATTGTTATTTATTCATAGATACAAAGTCAAATGACTTAATGTCCTGATGAAGGTGCCAAGATAAAGTGTCACCGAAACGCCGCGTCGACCTTTTTAAAGTTTTTTGACTGTATATTTTTTATCTTTGCTGCTATCCTGAATATTATTTTTAATAAATGTCTGAATTATGTTTTAGAATGTGACCCAATTGGGAGGCCTATATTAAAACTTTCGTATTTTTATAAATTCTTTGTATCATTGTTAGTTATTGTTTGAGTCGTAGTATACTGCATACCTGATAGAGCCAGATATGGGTCTTTTGTGATATAACTTACAGAAATTACACTCTTTAACCCCCCCTCAGTCTTTTCTCCAGCAATCCTTGTCTGCCACACCCTAACAGGGACTCTCTTCTTCTTATTGATACCAAACATGCCCAGGTTTGTTTCATCCAGTTTATAGTTACCCATCGCGTAATAATGCATTGCCACTATATGTATCGTAATGTCTGACACACTTACAGTGCCTTGAGAATGGACTCTGGGGTTTGTAGGGGTGTTCTGCTCAAGCAGGGGCCCCCTCACCCTTATAACCAAGCACCCTGCTTTTAGGATTGAAAGGCCTGTCTTAGAGGAGACTTATAGGTTTTGAGTGTAGTGGGTTTTGAGTGGCCTCCCATGGGTAGTGCAATACATGCTTCGGCTCCTGGAGGACCCCTGGGGTACCTATGCCCTGAGTACCCCTTTACCATGTACTGGGGACTTGCAAAGGTACACCTATAACCCATCTGGGGTACCTAACTACTCACCATGGTCCAATTTAGTGAGACAGCACAGAGACTGGGGTCCTGATTAGCAGGATCCCAGTCAAACTGGTCCGAAGAACACAGAATGACACCAGCAAAAGGTGGGGGTAACAATGAAAGATGATCCTAATTTCCTTCAAAAAACTTATATATGAATCCGTGTATGTAATACATGCTGTGGTGTTGCCTCATTTGAAAGGGGCCATATTTTATACAGCATTTTCACAATGGTAAAACACACTTGAAATATCTCGGGATATTTAGGAGTCAAATGTGAAAATGCTTTTGCTCTGTACTAAAGTGGGTTAGAAATGTATCAAGCCCCATGTATTTACTTATGCCTTAGAAGTCATTTGTCAATCCATTACAAACTTATTTCTTAATTTGTTCTACAGCATAGTTGTATACATAGAGCACGATTCACTGATAAGCTACTTCAGTGCTGAATCCATATAATATTTTTACCATTTGATATATACTTTAGTTACTTGAAGTAAGTGTTACCATTGTGAAATGCCCAAACAAAGGAAACAGGCCTTCAGTTTATACAAAAATTGATACAAGATTACAGTATTTGTTGATTCTTATTTTACTTTTTGTGAATGAAAATAATGCTGCTTTCTTGGCATTGTACACGCACTGTACAAAGGAATTTTTGGTTTATATATTTTGGGTGACATAAGTTCACAACAAGCCCAACTATTCAGAAGTGTAAAATAGTTCCAGGATAAAATAAAAAATGAATAAGAGCCAAGATGCTAAATGATTTAGGAGCTATCATGAGAAATTACAAAACTGTAACCAAATCGTTTCTGCAGATGGTTCCTACATGCATGAGATATTGATAATCAAAGACCAAAGTTTGAGAGTCTTGAAAGAGGTGAAATCTGAAGACTTGAAAAGTGTTTCGAAATCACAGGTAATGATCTGTTCTAGTTGCACAGATACAATAAAATTATTATAAATGTCTTTTCAGCGTCATCAGGAGCAGGTGAAGTAGAATTTGGCCATGTAGGCAGGGAAGCAGCTGGCCACTGTGTTTCTTGTGGTGAGACCACCAACACTGACGGACACAGTGGCACAAAGGGTGAGGTGACTGGCACAGAGGCCACCAACTGACATCATCTTCGGAGGCCTCCACAAGTGAACAGCCATAGTTGTGGTGGACCCTACAGCAACTGTTCCATGAATTTTTGTCTGCCACCCAACAGAGCCATCTCCATCCTCCTTCTTGCTCCCCCCAGTTGGTCAAACCCACTCCCCTAAAAGGGCTGGGATTTCCTTCGCTTCAAGCCCCTCAACCTCTGCCCCTGCCCCCCTGGTTGCGCTGAGTGAGGACGTTATAAGCCTCCTACGCAGCTTCTCTGTAGGTCAGACTGTACTTTTGAATGCCACCCAGGCCTTAGTTGCCATATGCAGCAAATGCAAGCAAATGCATACGTAGAAGGCATTCATAGTGCTATATCTGGCCTGCAGAGATGATTTACAGGACTAGCGTCCTACTGACTGTGGGCTCCTAACAAGCCCAACCTTGTGCCCTAACTCAGGGCCCTTCCTCATCCCAATTCTGAGTTTCCAAGTGTGTGCCAGGAACACTTACTCTTTTGCATGCACCCACTGCAAGCGACAGAAGCACGACATGCACACATAAACACAAACACATCAAGAAACACAAGTACACACCCAAATAACATTGACATCAAACTCACCACAACTACCACCACACCCTCCACCACCACCACACCCACACAGTATCCACAATGACCACCACACCCACCATAACCACGACACTCACACCCACACTGACAGCCACCACCAGACCCACTACAACCACCACACCCACAACCACCACAACACCCATGACCACACCCAAAATCACCACACCCATCACCACACTGACAACCACCATCACATCCACCACCACACCCACAACCACCACCACTACAATGCCACAACTACCACACAACACCGCAACATCCACACCCACCACCCAAACCTACAACCACTAGCACACCCACCACAAAACTCACATCTAGCACGGCCACCATCACAACACCCACAGCCACCCATGACCACCACCACACCCACAAGCACCACAATCAGAGCAACCACCTCAACAGCACACTCATCTAAACATACACACTCATACAAAGCCACACCTACAACCACAATAACACCAGCTAAATGCACACACACTCTCCGGAACACTAAGCACCTGCCAAAAAACACACACCCAGATGTACAAAACATACACCAGATCCACAAGCAACTGCACAACATACAGACACACACATAACAAACTCCAGCTCCCTCTACCTTCAAAATCCAGTCCTCTCCCACCTCTCCTATCCTTTATCCTAGTTCCAAACTTAGACACACCCCTGCCAAACCCAAACACACCCCTCTCAAACCCAGAACCACCTCTCCCAAACTCAAAGCTAACCCTCACAAACCCACCCCTTCCAACTTGACCCCTCCGAGAAAGATCATTGAGGTGCTTGCTCTGGGCCCACTAGATCACCCTTCCTGAGGAGGTTCCCCTTGGCAGTACTATAGGAGGCAAGTTAGCAACAAGAGCAAAACCGTGCAATTTATTGGCATTGTACATATTTTCCCCTTATTTTTACAAATGAGAGAAGTATCTCATAATTTTAATAAATCGAGATTTTTCTTTTTCACCACGTTTAACCAGAAATTAATTATCATTTGCAGTTGTTTGATTCCTACAAATGTTTATGACTCCATTGTGAAGTGCACATTTTTAATTATCATTATAGCAGGAAATATAACAGACTGTTTTATATGTCTACTTCGTTAAGTGCGTACACTGGTATAACTAGAATGTGATGGTAATTTGAAGTTTGGGACTGAAATTGACTTGACAGGTATTTTAAAAGTCAACATTATACCTTGTCTAGTGTAATTTCTACATTATGTAAAATTTCTCTAATCACAATTAAATGTAAGGCATACATTATTATTTTGACAGTTCACACAATTTATTTCAACACACATATGGTCAATTTTTTATTTTTGTATCGATGTCCTTTTTTTGTTTACAGGTGTGTTTTTTTCAATTTCTTAAACATCAACATTACACACATGTGCATTAGTATGCTATTGTTTGTGAGAGAAAATTAAAAATGGGAATGTTCATAGCTATTGTAAACAGACAATTGAAAAGGTAACAGGTAAAAGTGGAGCCTTCAATTTCAGCCACAAGGGGTTGATTTTCGTGATTATCAAGCAGCAGCAGTAGAGTCAGGACTTTGAAGATCGGGTCCATGGTAGAAAACGAAGTGTGAAAGTGAAAAAAGATGAATTTCCTGCGTATATCCCTTCCAATTTGCCAACTCAGGTGTGGAGGTTTTGCCGCTATAGTCACATCGGCGGGAAGGCACATCGTGATTGGCCCGGCAGACCAACTTTCCTGTCCGCCCTCCCACATCCTCTTTTGCCTACGGCTCCATCTGAGTTCGCCTTGTTAGAATTCAAACTGGTTTCCGATAGATGACCACATGTTTCTGCAGCAACCATTCAACACCCTGAGCTACCCTACCAGCTGTTCTCGCTCTGTGCACTGCAACACAAAGGTGTCATTCCTGTGGAGGGAAATTACAATCTTCACCATATTTCCCTACATATCCCCGACCACTATGATTCCATTACTCTGGGTGTGACCTCTGAATAATGTAGAATGAGGCAATGTTCCCAACTGTGTACTTTGCATGTCTAAAGCATTTTATTTAGCAAAATGCCTAACACTGTTTGTTGTGTACCTTTCAGGATCTAACACTAGTAACCTTGTGTTCAAACTTGCAACATTAAATATGCATGCGTGAGGGGAATACGAAGCCACATATCCATTGCGTCTATTGCACAATAACAGCATTTAGAGACTCTCTAATGGGTCTGAAGTAATATGATCTGCTGGAAAAATCGCGAGTTCGGCTAAAATGTGGAAATTGCTAGCACTCAGGCAGGATAGTGATATGCCAATAGATTTTACCTTGTAAAATAACTGACAGCCTGCAATTTGAAACTAGATTTAATATGAAATACAGATTGAAAGTCATCTGTAGACTGATTTCAACATGAAGCAAGAAAGCAAATCTGTAACATCAAAAACATCATAAAAGGTATTCACAAATAGAGGGTCCTCAGCGTTTGTTCCCAAATCACTTTTCGATGCTGCCCCTTCCTACTAATGTAGACTGCAGGATGCTAATGCAGTCTTGTTCGGAATGTACCATTCTACTCCACTCTTTACAGCACTATACATTCCTACAATTATAGACGTGTTTCAACACAGCTGGGGGGTAATGTAGTCTCCTGCTGTCCCTACGGCACAGGGAATCCCAACACTTCAGGGGGGCACCAATCCTTCAGGAGGGTCACATTCAGTCCATGGCCAATGAATATCAGTGAGATATGGGAGACTCAGGGGGCCCTGATCACATTTTGTAGGGAGTCCCAATCAGTTTGCGTTACACCACTTGCAACACAGTCATGAAGAGTTACAGAAAACTTAAGTGCCAATACCTGAAATCTGTTCCTTTTGCCTGATGAATGTTTAATGTTAAGGTACGTGGTGTCATTTTGTAGTTTTTATCATCACACATTTGGCTAAGATAGCATAGCTGGCTGAACAAGGGGCCTTAATACACAATGTCCTAAATTGCCAGCCAGGGTGGCAAACGTGTCATGCCGTGCTTTACACGATCTGAACATGTTTTGACTCAAGTAAAGGTAAATGTGGAATACATAATTTAACAATTCAATAATTGCTAGACTAGGTCCCATGAAAACTCTAAGGGAAATTCAAATTGAGTTGAGATTTTTAGATGAAAGAGAATTGCGTTTCAATTAATTGAACTCATCCTGCCTACGTTGCCAAGAATGGCAACTGTCCAATTTCCAAAGCACAGGAGTATGTCAAAGGGCCTCATCATACATAGGGCAGGACACTTCACAGTGATGAGTGACTCGCCATTAACCCTCCGAGGCTGAATGACTGAGCAGAAGAATAAGTGGTCTCAAGCATCATGCCTGACTCAATCAATCAATCAATCAAACATATTTATAGAGCGCGCTACTCACCCGCAAGGGTCTCAAGGCGCTGGGAGGGGGGGGGTGCTGCTACTGCTCGAAGAGCCAGGTCTTGAGTTGCTTCCTGAAGGAGAGATGGTCCTGGGTCAGTCGGAGGTGGGTGGGGAGGGAGTTCCATGTCTTGGCAGCCAGGTAGGAGAAGGATCTTCCTCCGGTGGTGGTTCTGCGAATCCATGGGACGGTGGCGAGGGCGAGGCTGGTGGATCGGAGCTGTCGGGTGGGTGTGTAGAACGTGAGGCGGCTGTTGAGGTTTATGGGGCCCATGTCGTGGGGAGCCTTGTGAGCATGGGTGAGGAGCCTGAACGTGATCCTTTTGCTGACGGGGAGCCAGTGTAGGTCTCTCAGGTGGGCAGAGATGTGGCTGTGTCGGGGGATAACCAGGATGAGTGGTGCCGAAGCATTCTGTATGCGCTGGAGTCTTTTCTGTAGTTTGGCTGTGGTTCCAGCGTAGAGGGCGTTCCCGTAGTCCAGTCGGCTGGTGACGAGGGCCTGGGTAACCGTCTTTCTGGTTTCGGTGGGGATCCACCAGAAGATCTTTCGGAGCATGCGCAGGGTTTTGAAACATGATGACGAGACGGCGTTGACTTGCTTGGTCATCATGAGGGAGGAGTCCAGGATGAAACCCAGGTTGCGTGCTTGTTCCGTGGGCTTGGGGGCGGTGCCCAGAGCAGGGGGCCACCAGGAGTCGTCCCAGGCGGAGGGGGATGGTACGAGGATGAGGACTTCCGTCTTGTCCGAGTTCAGTTTCAGGCGGCTGAGCTTCATCCATTCCGAAACGTCTTTCATTCCGTCCTAGAGGCTGGCTCTGGCGGTGGTGGGGTTGTTGGTGAGGGAGAGGATCAGCTGGGTGTCGTCAGTGTAGGAAATGATGTTTAGGTTGTGTTGGCATGCGATGGCTGCGAGGGGGCTCATGTAGACATTGAAGAGGGTGGGGCTGAGCGAGGAGCCTTGAGGTACGCCGCAGATGATCTTGGTGACTGCTGAGCGGAAGGGAGGTAGGCGGACTCTCTGAGTTCTGTTGGAGAGGAAGGAGGTGATCCATTCCAGGGCCATTCCTTGGATCCCGGCGTGGTGGAGGCGGTTTGATAGGGTGTGGTGGCAGACTGTGTCGAATGCGGCCGATAGGTCGAGGAGGATGAGGGCAGTGGTTTCCCCGTTGTTGAGCAGGGACCTGATGTCGTCGGTGGCTGCGATGAGGGCGGTCTCGGTGCTGTGGTTTGCTCGGAATCCAGACTGTGATGGGTCGAGGGAGCCGTTTGTCTCGAGGAAGGCGGTTAGCTGCTTGTTGACGGTCTTCTCGATGACTTTAGCGGGGGAAAGGGAGGAGCGAGATGGGGCGGAAGTTCTTGAGGTCCGTGGGGGCGCTGACCTCCGCATGCTTCCAGGTCTCCGGAAAGGTGGCAGATGCGAAGGAGTTGGTAATGATGTTCCGGAGTTGGGGTGCGATGATGGAGTTGGCTGACATTGCATACCGCCTCCTTTCTCTTTCCACAACAGAACCTTACTGGTATGGCTGTGTCTTCACCTGTTCTGTAATCCTCTATTGGGTTGCAAACCCATCAAAACTAGAGGCAGTCCATAATTGCATAGACAGGTTATCATAGATCCTAATGCAGAAAAGAAAAACACCATCATACCCCGGGTTGGTAATACAAAATAGATGTAATTCTGGTGCAGTGTGCCCCGGTATCACTGCACCAGCTGTACAATTGAGATTTTTGCTGCTAGCAGGCCACCTCAAATAGGACCTGCCTACTGCTAGGCTTACATTGGGCAGTGTTCCTAGGGTACATTGGCAAGTTTATTGGAAACCTACAATGGTGTGGAATATTCTGGGTCTGCAACTGCCACAACAGAGATAGAGCTTCTAAGCTGCTTCACCTTTGCAGTGGGACACACCTGTCCCCAACCCCTATGTGTTGACAATTTCACAGTACTGAGCTAGACTGTTGGTGAGAATTACAATACTACAATAACAAAAGGAGGCAACCCTGTTGGGGCTCCCTGCTGTTGTTTTTATATGAATTAGATGTTTGGGAAGGCGAACGAACCCTGTATCACTACTCACTCCCTCCTAGAAATATAGGGAATTACAACACTCCAGGACCAAGAGCCCTTGCTGCCACAATCTCTGGCACAGAGTAATTAATCTCTTGTCACCATGACAACAAGGCAGAAAAAATACTTCCCCAGCAAGTGGGTTCATATTTTCTGTAATAAGGATAATTAAGCAAACATTGTGGGTAAAATGATGTCATGCTTTCATAGATGTGCTTTGGCACCCTATAAAGTACAGTGTTCATATTATGCATAGCTAGAAGATTCAGTTTTTCAAGGTGTAGCGGCAATTTTGCCTCAAAATATCATAATGTACGAGAATAGCAAGACAAATTCTCTTAATGAACACCATTAATTCACCTACATAGGTTTCTAAATGTTTTATAGAGGAATGAAGCTAACAGATTTATAGTGTCACTGTTAATTTTTCCAAAAATGTGTTAATCTGTTATTTGTACATTTCTGCTAGACTATAACACAGGCTGACCATTCTCCTTTCTAAGCCCGAATTGACATGTCTACATCCTAAAGTCTGATTCGATTCAAACGTGGCCAGGATAAGGTACTTATTTCTGCCCCAATAAAACCCATAAAATTAAAATTGCTGTTGAGATGACCAAACTTTAATATTGGTTCATTCGCTCCCCAATTAAATATATTGGTCTATTTTCCTAATTCCAGAAACACAACTCCACTATGGCTGTTCTATAGTGTCAACCCCTTAAGGTCGCTTTGCTCCTATCATTGTATACCATTTTCTCCTGGGGACAGATCTCCATTGACTTTTATGCATAGATCATCTTTGCATCAAATAAGTTGCCTCGAACAAGCTGTTCATCTGGTTGAGTACCTTGCTTCACTTCCCCACAATGCTTTACTTCCCTTCAATTCAGTACAGATTATACTAGATTCACCTTTTTTGCCCAAGCAAACATACCTCCATGAAACATATCAATGATTGCTCCATTCGTATTTCATTCCAAAGAAAATCAGTACCACCTCAAACATCACTATCTACATTAACCCCATACAGACTGATTCTCAGTGTTTCCTACCATTTATAAATTGCATCAACAAATGGCCTTCAAAGTCTTCCACAGCTCTCCCTCAGGGTTTGCTGCTTCATGTACCTCAATGTCCGCTTGTGTAGCATGACGCAAATTGCTCTATTATCTTGATTTCCTTTTTGGATCACTGCACACAGAGTAACATGAGGCATCCCTAAGCAAATTGATCCTTGATGCCCCATCCACAAGTTGACCCACGAACAGACTGAGCCAATCATACTATTTAGCCGCTACTCCCACAGATTACTTCCCACAGAGTCTGCTCTTTTTCTCTGTTCTGATCAGCACTTCTTCACATAAATGTCTTTTCTATGACTTCTCATGGATAATCGTCTTTATATCCCAGTGATTGCTGCTCAATACTTCCGACCACACATTGTTTCTGAATGTGACTCACAAATGGGACCTCCATGTAGTGGGGAAGTTTAATGGTAGTGATGCACAGACAAAGTCTTTCTCAACAAGAGCGCCACATGAGGTTTGGATCAGAGACCTTCTAATCTAAGTATTACCCTGTTTTCCACCAAAGTAAATGAAGTAGCATATTTTCTGGGACTGGCCTAAAAGAACATGAATAGATGCCTAGGGGGCCAAATGAGGTATTGAGGTGACCTGTCACCTACCTCCAGTATTACCTGAAGGGGGCCCACAGAGCTAACAGGTGTCGCTAGTGGATTTTATTGACTGTACTTTGGCGGATTCCTATGAGAAGCAATGTAAGCCTTAATGGAAATGAGAGTAAGGTGGTACATGTATTACAGATAAGACAACCATTAATACAGATAGAGAAATCCATAATATAAAGTTGGACAAGAGGCTTGATGGGAAGTAATGAAAATGTAACTACTAGCAAATCAGGCCTTGCAGAGCTTGGTAAATTCCAAAAGCAAGAAGATTGGTTTGTGGGGGAAGATCAAGCATTGATTTGTATATGACTTGCGTTTGTATTTTATTACCTGAGATAATGCAATGCTTATCTGTTCCTCATTTTCTCCCAAGCCCTATGGACTTTGAATGTTGAGCCCCAAAGGGATCCTCTTTCTCTATCTCCTGTTCTGTTGAATGTAGTTTCCGTTTACTGCCAAGGTCAGATAAACAAGTTTCAAAGTATTTTTCTAAACAGGTGGCATCCAGATTAATCTGAGGTTCAACAATCATTTGGATACATAAATGATCAAACTAACAAATGCCTATCTATATTCCTCCACTTGATTAACTTTAACTTTCTCAAGTTCAATGCATTAACACTGAGGTATTGAGGCTGGTACAGGAACCTCATCAGGCATACAAATTGTGCTCCCCACAGTTTAAACGGATGTTTATACCTACCAGAAAAGATTAGGCGTCTGGGATTTCTACTGGACAAGCAACTCTATTCAATTTTAAGATTAATTCTGTTATTTCTTCCTCCTATCATCCGATGGGAATCTTGAACAAAACCCCTTTCAGTACAGTAGATCTGAGAGCTCTGGTGCAGAATGTCTATATCATCTCCTGATAAAACTATATTGGTGTCTACTATCTGGGCTTTCCAGCAGCTGTGATCAATAGGTTTCAAAAAATGCAGAACATATCAGACTGGTTGGTTTGAATACAGTGTGGTCCCTCCAGGCCCATTGTAGTTTACACTCATTGTCAATCTCTAGATAAGTCCAAATTAAGGCTCTAGGCATGGCTTATAAAACCTTCTATAGGTTTGTTCCTAGAGTCTTATGGTAACTACTTTTACAGATACTCCTCAAGGTGATAGTCACAGTAAAGTTCACACCTCCTGGAGGTCATTCCACGTATTGAAAAAATCTTGCCAGTGCTGAAAAGGAGTGGTGCCCTCCCTCTGGAATTCTTTATTGCTCCATCTGCGTTTATAGACAACTTATTTTGCTAAATTGCTTCAAATAGATGGACTCCATTCAGCTACAAGAAGAATGCATGCCTACGTTTTGAGTTATATACTACCTCATCCATTCATTTATTTATTCAGTATCATTAAAGTTCTTCAAGGTTTCTCCCAATATGTGGTGGAGATTGTTTATTTTCACTTTCCACCTCCCGTGCCCCCTCCCATCCCCACCACTGCACCCTGCTCTTTTTCTCCATCTAGGATCTACTTGATGGTGGCCATAGCAAGAACACGCATTCGGCGCATGAAGCGAACACAACAAAGGCAAGCCAAAAGCAAGCCATTGTGCATTAAATTCTTAGCCTCTCCAAAAACCAGCACCGAGGATCCTGATTCTCCACCCTCAAAGCTATGCTGCTGCAACCCTCTATGTGCTCAACCCCATCCACTGCTTGACGCACTCTGGTCAGTGCAACACTACACAACACTATGGGGGTTTCTTCTGTGACTCCTGCAAGTTTTCCCACACACCCATGTCACTGCACCTGCACCAATCACAAGTCCCATAGTGCTAGGTCTTGGGAAATAATTTTATGGACAGTATTGACATATGGTGTAACTGCCTTTTCCCAATTATTGTAAAGTCATTAACTGGATTATTACGGTATAGTGCTACTCGGGTTCAGTTTGGATGATCTGCTACAAATTTTGGTGGGTTTGGAGCAGGCATATTTCTTTTAACTGCACTCTCTCCAGTACCATTTAGACTGTGAATGTCATTACACAAACAGTACACAGGCATATGTGTCGAATTTGATTTTAGTTATTAGGGCTCAACCTGCAGTTGTATTATTGTATACAGAAAACAAGGGCAGAATTGTAAAAAAAAGGAAAGTAATATAACATTTTTTAATTTATTGTTTAAGTTTTCATCATCGATTACTACAGGCAGATTGAGAAATTTGCAATAACCCATTCAGCCTATGGTTAAACTGCTAAATGCAGTCCCTGGATAAGAAATGCAAATCAAGATGTCTGGAATTGTTTTTGTAATTTACATTTTGATATGCATTAATGGCTGCTGGCTTCAGCAGAACATTAATGCAAATCTAATGTACCTGTTGAAATGATTAGCTGAATCATATGACAGGCATTTAAATAACACCCAAATAATCACCCAAATAATCTTAATTAGGATCTTCAGTTCATTTTAGCACTCAGAGTTCTACAAATGGATGGTATTAATTATCAGCCTGTTGATTAGTGTAACAGCTGTAATCAAGAAGGTAAAGGCCTGAAAGTATCAGTAGATAGGTAACTGATGTTAAGAGGGAACACACTTGCTAGGAAGTGGTGTCCTTTTTCAAAACCACAAAATGGTATAAGCTATAGGTAAGGGTTATGTCAAATGCACATCTCCAATGTATTGGGACATTGTAGATCAGAAAGCAAAAATAATAAATGTTCTGCATTTTTCTCTCATCTTGTTCATTATGCATCATCGGCTTTTTGGTCAACATTTCTGAAATCAAAGGCCATTAAATAATAAAAAATAGCATAACAGCATTCCTGTGTACAAGCTCGTGATATCGATGTACAAGAATAATGTGAACAGACTATTGAGGGACAAGTTATCAAAAGTTAAGTGCATAAATAGAATTAAAGAATTGAATTGTCAAGAGCTCAGTTGAAGACAATGGAACAGCGGCGACCTATTTAAACTGGTACAGGACTGCTGCTCTCAACATCTCAAAACATTTAAGTATTCCAGTGCACAGCATCTGCCTTTCTCTTTCCCCTGCCTCTCCAAAATATATGGAATGAGGGGGGAAATGCAGGAGCTGTGCTGCAGGGCACACCGGAGCCTTCCCCCACCTTCCTGCCGAAGTTTAGCTTAGCTCCTGGGTTTTGGTGGCTCGGCTGTAAAAGAAAAAACAGTTAAGCCTAGCCCAGGACGAATCAGGAGCTGACTTCAGCCCCCTTTCACAGCTATTGCTGTGAATATACAAAAGGTAATCACTATGGCCCTGCACGCGGCTGTCAACTGTTGAAGAATCACAGCAACAGCTGTGGAAAAAGGCTCAAGAGCCTCGAGATATCAGCAAGAGGCCTTCGTTTTTTTTAATTAGAACATTCTGCCCTACAGTGGTCAAAAGTTCTAATAGCCTTGTAGCTAGATGTAGTGGTCTAGACCGGCCACTGAAGCCCCTCTCCTTTGTTAAAGGCCATCACTAACAGCTCAAGCCATTAACGCTTGAGCAGACATTTATACACTGCTATAGTATAGATTTGCTATTCCTAATTACACATCTACGTTCCTTCACGATAAATGTATATATATTTACCATCAACACTCACCATCGTATATTTATGTGAAGTTAGGTGGAGCAAATCTATACCTATTTTTTAATATTTCAGTTTCAACATTTTGTCCTCATAATTCTGTGACATTGAAATTCTTGTTTTGATATTGAGGGTGCAACCATTGCCTGCAGATTTTTAAAAATATAGGAGCAAATATTGGAATTTGTTGAATGCTCATTTAAAACACTAGCATGTTTATTTATATACCATATATATATATATATGAGAAAGAGATGTTCAAAAGATCTCATAACATGCAGATACCACTGAGAATTACCAAAATTGCCATGAATAAGTATTTCTTTCCTTTCTAGCCTGCAGTCTACAGCGCCGGGACACCCCCGTTGGGGGTAGCTGTGCGCTTTACAAGCTTCAAAAATAATTATAATAGTTAATGTGAAATAGTGTTTGAATGTTTCATTAATTGAAACATATATAATACTCTTTTTCTGCAATTACTGTTTACAGATGTGTCTCTAATTTACTTATTGAGTTCTAAATGTGTCATCGCTACTCACATGCAATATGAAAATGCCATAATGTATCTGCAGTAATACATGATTACGTTTAAGTAATGGCATCAGAATATTTGCTACTAGAACCATCAGACAAAGCAAAAGAAATCTACAGAGCAAAATTACAATTGCTACTTGAGCAAATAGATGGAGAACCATTTTTTAGCACGCTCGCTTCTGAACCCACCAGGTAATTCACTTTCATTAGCTTAGAAAGGGGTATGCAGTGTAGCAAGTTAATGTATTGCCCTGCTGGAGTTCAGTACAAAAAAAAAACTCTATGAAGAGATGACCAGTCATTCCACATCACCAATGGCTTTAAAAATGACCTACATTGAGCAGAATGTGTGTCTGTAACAAATTTCTAATTTCACATTTCCTTGTTTATTTTTATAGTAGAGATTCCACATTTATTGTACATGTCGGGAAATTATGTATCAATGAAAAGAAGAAGGAAATCAATTATTTCAAATAGAGTTCCAAAGAACCTAGTTTTCTATGTGGTCATGTATAATAAGGAATAAAGTACCCCCATGTGCTTGTATAGATAGGATTCAGTGGTGTGCTACATTGCATATAGGCACTCTATTTGCTTGTATGGACTACAGTGCTGTATGTCTTTGCATCTAGGCACCCTGTGTGCTTGTAAGGCATCCCATGTCTTTTTATGGACAACAGTGCAGTATGCCATTGCATCTGGGTGCCCCGTGTGCTTGTAAGGCTTACAGTGGTGTACCTAATGCATCCAGGCACTGAAGAAAGAAAACTGAGAGTGAGCTGGTTACATTTGTTCAACTTGCAAAATGAGATTTTAGGCTGTAGATTTTTTTTAGTCTGCTTAGTCCCAAATATTGAGTAAACGGTTCGACAGGGTGTCAGCTAGTCATGATTCCTCAAGGAAGCTGCTTTTACCTTACTAGTCTCTGAGTCAACAAGGCCAGTCCAGCATAAAGAGGGTTATGAGTTGTTCCAACTAACTAGTGGAGCGCAAAATATTTTTGCTGCTGTTCTAGAAGATTATTCTGCAGGGAAATGCTTTTGGCTTTCAGGCATCACTGTGTCCTGTAGATTAGTAGAATGTGATTTGGTTGAATGAGAATGTTTTCATGTTTTTGTTCTCAAGTCCCTGAGGTTTGCTAGAATGGCAAAAAAGGCTGAGAGGGACACTGTTACTCAAAGTTAGATCCATGATTGAGAAACATCTTTCTCCTCTTTATTTACATTTAGTTCTTATGAAGATAAATGTGGTGGTTTGACAGAATCAGAGATGGCTAGCATGTTGGTATCATGATATGTTTGCTTGATATGTAAGTGCTGCACATTTGCGGACTTTTGTAAGTTAGGCGAGTATAGTAGAAAGCTCAGTCAACTTCTAAAAAGTAGATGTCGATCTTACTAAGCTGTAATGGCCAACGTAGATCCCTTGGTAAATTTATCGCTGTCGTGTTTAAACTTCATTAGATGCAACCAATTGAAATAATAATACTCGAGTGAAGCAGAGCATGGGTAAAAAAGTGACAGTACATATTTCTGCATCATACAGCAGTGTATATTGCATTTAGCATGCACTGCTCTTCTTTTGCACAAATAATTGATGTAATGGAGGAGAGCAGCTGCAGCATGGGCACTGAGTGCAGGGGCAGAGTACTATAAAGGGCCATATCAGATATGCCAGTCAATTTCGTACCTCCTCTTGCTGTGGATGCCCGAGGACAGAAGAAGGGGACCATTACGCTGCAGCTGGTGAAGAAGCCATGTTCAAAAATCAGAGCAGGAGGGTACTTCTAGCTTTATAGCGTGAGGGATTAGCACTGTTGTAAATTTCACAGAAATGAAATTCAACAATTGTTCCTATATTAAATTTAGAGAACAATAATTACAGAGCCATCATATGTCAATGCTCACTTAATGCTTATTCAAGATTCAAGATTCAAAAATCTTTATTTGGTTATTCAGACAAACAACCATAAAAGCACATTTCAATATACAAAGTTTTAAAAAAGATTGAGTCGATCTAAAAAACCACTTCCAGAATTAAAAATCACAAATGGCCATGTACAATACAATGTTAAAAACAGTTCAAAACAGTTATCCCTCCATGCTGTTTCTAAATTTTAGAGCCAATTTTAAGAATCCAATTACAAAAAAAATGCAGTCGTGGGTAAGCAGCTGTAGATAACAAAGTGCAGGTCTGACCTGAATGAAATTCATTTTTTTAAGAAGAGGCTTTAAATAAATCCTCCGAGGTATGTCATAATAAGAACAAATAAATAAAAAGGGCACCAAGTCCTGCGGAGACACATTGTCGCAGCCGCAGGACGGTAGCACTTGACCTCGGTGGCTCCCCTTAGGAACGGCAAGCAGTAGATGGAAAAGGTCCAGACGGAACCTAGTTAGCAAAAATCGGTCAAAGCCCGACATAGGCCAAGACAGATACGGTTCCATACTTGGTGTAGATTTTAATACAACATATTTCCGGACACTGCTTTTATTCAGTTCCACCTCCTCACGGTGCAAATACTGAGAGAGGAGAAAGACTTTCCTCACATATGTGACATCAGCTCTGCTGATAGAGTCTGGTCTCATAAAAAGCTCAGGTCGCCCCAATTTTGAGAAGCAGTCTTTCAAATATTTAAGCCACGGGACTTTATGCATATTGTCCCAGGATAGAGCTTCTCTCAGGAGTTGGTGATTAAGTGGCAGATCTTTGTTTAGCCAACAATTTAGCCAGCAGGTTAAAGGCTGTCGTGCTATGGTATCATTTAAAAAGGGAATGCCTAGTTCTTCGTGCACTATAAAACTGGCCGTTCCCCTCGGGACCCCCAGCAGCTGTTTCAGGAAGTTGTTTTCAGCTACTGTGAGGTCATTAGTTACTGTGTGCCCCCATAGCTCACTTCCATAACAGCCTAGTGCCACACTCTTGGCCTGGTAAATTTTTAGCAATGCAGCAATTGGGCGGTTGCCCATTTTCCTAGCAAAGCTAAAAGTGGCTGTGTTAGCCCGAGTTAGCTCCCCCCTTTTCCTCTGGACTGCAGGGCCCCATTTCAGCTGATTATCAAACAGGACGGCCAAATATGAGAACGTTTTTGTGGTAGGGATCTTCTCCCCATTAACATAAAATGAGAGCGTCTTCTTATAACCCTTCCGTACGTTCATTACAAAGGATTTTGTATTGTTAATTGCGAGGTCTCGGGATTTCATAAAGCCGTAGAAGGAGGCGAGTAACAGTTGAAGCCCTTTTGCGGTTCTTGCCAACAAAACGGCGTCATCCGCATAAAGTAATACGGGTAGCCCTTTGCGCCCAACATATGGGTAATCTGCAACAGTATTTAAAAGGTTCTCCTCCAAATTATTAATATATAAATTAAAAAGAAACGGGGCCAAGATGCAGCCCTGTCGGACTCCCCGGTGCACTCTAAAGTCCCTTGTTACCTTTAGCTCCTGGGAGTAACGTACGTTAGCCCTCGTGTCTTGGTGTAGATCTGCCAACAGGTTAACTAGATTTTGCTCCACGCCCATATGTCTCATGGCCTCCCAAAGCTTAGCCCGATTGACACAATCGAAGGCTGATGAGAGGTCCATAAAAGCCATGTGTATTGTGCCCTGACGTGCCATGGTGTATTTTCCCAGGACCATATACAGGTTGGGACACTGTGAGATCGTGGAATGACCTGGCCTAAAGCCGTATTGGATCGGGGAGATTATATTGTACTCATCCGCCCAGGCAGTTAATCTGTTCAGGATTACCCCCCGCTACTTTGACCACAGAGTCGATTAAAGATATTGGTCTGTAGCAGGACGTGATATTGCGGTCCCCTTTCTTAAACACTGGAACTATCGTGGAAACCCCCCACGACCTAGGGCATCCAGATACAGCGGCTGCGTTAAGCACAGCAGTAAGAACAGGTGCCCACAGTGATACACGTGACTTAAAAAGGTCCGGGGGCAAGCCATTGGGCCCTGGAGCTTTGTTACTTGTTAAGGCCTTGATTCCCTTTTCAACCTCACTGATGGAAAAGCACAGAGGGTTATCTACTAAAACACCATTTTTACATTCTGCTTGTGGTATTTTACTATTAAAAATTGAGCTAAAATAGGAGACCCACTCTTCTTCTGGTATGTTAGTGCCTACATCGGAATTACCTGGTGAGTCAAAAAGCGGTTTATTTATAATTCCCCAAAACTTTGCACTATTTCCAAGGGTCTTAGGATCTAACAGGTTTTCCCAGATAGAGGCCTTCACTTCCTTTTTACGTTTGGCTAGGGCCTTATTATAGAAAATGCGTGATGACCTGATAAGTGCCTGGTCTCTGGTTCTGGCCTTTAATGCCGCCTTTAAATCGCGACTTGCCTTACAGCAGGAGTGATCAAACCATTTCGGGCCACTACGTGCCCGCCCCGTAGTGGACACAGTTAGCATTGCCCCAATTTTAGATACAATACCCTCAAAGGCTAACAGGGTCTCCTGGGGGGGAGGTGCCATAGACACACAAAGGGACAGCTCAGAGCCACATGTGTTATTAATTGATTCATACAGGTGGTTCGAGTTTACCATTGCCCACTTTAGTCGTCGTTTGCCGTCAGTACACTTTAGAACCCCATCATCCAACCTCTTCTTACGGAGTTCAAGTAACACACCGCTCAGTTGAATACAGACTGGGTTGTGGTCACTGTGTTGGTTCTCCTGAATTTTAAAATCCAATACAGAAGTACCAAATGTACCGGAGAGAAGTATATGGTCAATATAGGATCCCCCTGGGTTGCCTTTATATGTGGGTACATCATGAAGGGTATGATCAGCCACCCTGGACACGGCCGAGATTAGGTTAAATTCATTCAGAAGGTCATTCAGCTGATTGCCCCTGTGAGTATGATCAAAATGGAAGCCTCTCTGTCTGTGGCAACCCAGTGAACCCGCTACGGTATCGCCTGGGTTCCCACAAGGATGTACATTGAGGTCCCTCACAATCAGTATATATTGTGGCAGACTCTCCAGGATATTCCTTAGGAAATTGCCCAGGTCCGTGAGCCTACACTCCTCATTAAGATTTACAGCATTATAAAAGTTGATCAAGGTTAGTGATTCTTTCCCTTTCTTGACCAACAACACTTGAATGTCAGTATTGCAGAAGGAGTACCTTTTGACTGTACATGTCAATGCTAAGTTGATATACACAGCCATTCCCCCTTTAGCTCTACCGCTACGTGACGGCTCTGCCGGTACAAAAAACTTTTATACCCCTCGATAAATACATTATTCCCTACCAGCCACGTCTCTTGAAAACATATCACTGCAAAAGATCTTATGAAGGCTAACCAGGTCGGGTCACTAATTTTGCCTGCTAGCCCGGCGATATTCCAAGAGATTAGATTGAATCTGGAGGTCATCAGTTCAGTAGGAGCCAACACACGTACATCGAAGGCTTTTGCTGGGGGAGCCACTGGACTGACTTCAAAGCTATCCCCTGCGACTATGTTTGGTTTGGTGTCGTCTCTCTCGATAAATTTTAAAACTTGGATAGGTTCACACGTTTCTGTTGGGTAAGCTTTATCTGAACCACTATAATTCTGAGGAGCATTAACTATCAGCATTTGTCCTAAATAAGGCTCGGCCACATCTGGTACCCTAGCTGTATTATCTGGAATTGTCTTTGGTATATCCCTTCCCGCAGTAAAGGGGTCCAGTGCTGCCTTCACTTGTTCCCTATATGCTATCCCACCTCGTGGTTCATAGGGGTTATATCTTGCAGAGAGCGGGGTCTTTACACAAAGTCAATCCACTCCCTCAAGGTCTCCCTGAGAGTGGAAAGCGTTAAAACGGTTAGAAATAGGAACCCTGTATTGGTTGTCATAGTAATCAAAGTGTCTATTTCCAGGGATATAGAGTGAATGCGGATTACCATGAGTCATATGTTGGTTGTCATAATGGTCATAATGGTCATAGAGACTGCTTCCCTTTGTGTAGTGTTGGGTCGTATTTCTTTGGGCCATGAGAGTTGGTGGGTAAAAGTAACTGAGTTCAACAGTTTGAATCCTGCTTTCTAAGTCACCCTCCCTCCAACCGCTAATATAATTTACCACGCGCCTGTCTTTAAAATTTATAATAATGCAATCGCCTTCTAAGGCCTTGTTTCTTTGACCCACCCATTCTACCCTTCGGACATGAAGTATTTGGCCATTTAGGTATGGGGGAATCGGCCTAAATCTGGTTAGCCAGTGACTAACTTTATTTTTTAATTCACTATGATGTTCTGATTTCCCCTCTCCTAGTGTTGGTACACCTAACAAGACCACGGTAAAGGGGTGGGATTCAGGAGGCAAGTCGATGCGTACAATCTTATTGACAGGGTTTGGTCTTTTGGGTGGCTCTGGCGGGTTGATACCAACGGTATCATTCAGGCCCTCTGCTGCCCACTCACTCTCGTCCCACCCATTTACATTTTCCACTTCTTCATCACTAGGCTGTACGTTGAGAGGGGGCATCTCATCCCTATTCCCACCAGGCTTGTTTTGGGGCTCCTTATGACTTTTATCTGATGGTATCGATGTCTGTAGCTGTTTGGCCGACTTGCGAGTGGCAGGTACAGCTTCTTTGGTATTTTTATTATTTAATAATTTTGTTGATTTGTCATTAGATTTATGATGGGACAGTGGTTTATGGGGTTCAGTAAATTTTGTCAGGAGTTCATTATTTTGTTGTTGCACTACTTCTATTTTCTCCAGTTTCTCCCCTAGTGCTTTTACCCTTTCATGGATGGGGAGCATAAGAGACATCATTAGATGTTCCATTTTTACCATGAGTGTCTTCACACAAGTGGGATTATCACAAGCCTGTTTTGCTGGTTCAGTAATGTCGTATCCTGTGACTCCCTGGGTGTCTATTATCTGAGTTTGGACTACTGGTGTTGTAGGTTGTGCTACCCTATGGGTAGTCCTCTGTATATGGCTCAAACCTCTCTTCTGCCCGGGTCTAAATTTATGCGTTACAGCCTTTGATTTAGCCCTGGATTTATTTGTAGCCCTCACGGTTCTTCTAGATGATGGTTTGCCTGTGTGCCCTTTCCCTCTCGAGCACTCCTTAGAGGGGCTCCCTTTGTTAGAAGATGTACTAACTTCGTTAGGTATGCAGACATCTGTCTCTTCTTCTCCATCCGACACATTAATGAGGTTGGAGGGTTCTACATTTATCTGCATGCTAGGGGTCAAAGACAGCCTGCTTTCCCTGTTATCAAAGCTCGGAGGTAATGTTTGATCTAATGTAATTAACTGATTACTATCTATGTTTGGGAGGCCTGCAAATGATTGCATGAGAATAGAGTCCTGTGAATACGCAGTAGTAGTAGAGGTGTTAACATTCATATTAATTTGAGTTGACTGGTTGGGTAGACACATATTTGGGGGTAGGGAAAGGCGCCTCTCCGTACTCTCAATCGCATTGACCACAACTCCTATGGTCTTTTGGAGCATTCTGTCTATTGCGGTCAGACTTGGGAGAGGGGTGGTAGCTTGCGCCTTTTTCCTTGCAGTAGATCTGGTCGACACTGGTATATTTATTTATTTATTGATATTATAGAGTCTTGGCTCGGCTAAGAGCGTAATACACCGTACCCCCTTAGATAAAGCTGTTATACAACTACAGTGTGTAAGCTTGTTCCAATATGAAAGTCTAAATGCCAAATATTATGTCAAAAAGTCACCTCAGTCACAGTTGCAGGGGGTGCGATGGATGGGATATGGCCCAGCCCAGCCTCCTCGTGCCTCTGAGGGCCACAGAGAGCCCTCCCTTTGCCCGGGCTTAGCCCGGTGTCGCCCGCGCGCATCCCGTGACGCGGAGGAAGCCGCGGTGTTTTGTGTGCCTCCGGGCGGGTGAAAGGGCGTAGATGGGGGGAGCTAGCCCAGCCAGGGATTGTGGGGCCTGTAGTCCCCCCGCTCGGCGGCCGCGTCCGATGTGAAAAGCGGCGGCGGGGGGACCAGCAAATCAAGGCAGCGGCGCTCTCAATAGCGCGGACCCCAGCGGTAAAGCTCCCTCTGTCCCTGGAAACAGGCAGCAGTCTCAGCAAAAAATGGTAACAGGTCGTGGCAGGTAGGCAGTGCGGTCTCCCACTCCTAGGTGGAAGCCGCGGTGTTTTGTGTGCCTCCGGGCGGGTGAAATGGCGTAGATGGGCGGAGCTAGCCCAGCCAGGGATTGTGGGGCCTGTAGTCCCCCCGCTCGGCGGCTGCGTCCGATGTGAAAAGCGGCGGCGGGGGGGACCAGCAAATCAAGGCAGCGGCGCTCTTAATAGTGCGGACCCCAGCGGTAAAGCTCCCTCTGTCCCTGGAAACAGGCAGCAGTCTCAGCAAAAAATGGTAACAGGTCGTGGCAGGTAGGCAGTGCTTATTCACATTTAATAACAGAAGACACATTTCTCACAATTACAGAATGCTCAGTACATACGATTTTTTCAAGTTTATAATAAAATTACTTAAATGACAAATTGGCGAGTAGTGATTGCGTCAGTGAAGGTGCTCAATGCTTAGAGTGATTCACATATCTCCACAATAACGCAGTTGCCAATTTCCTAGACCCCAAGATAAAAATTGGTGATGCTGAATTGCACATCACACATTATTGGAAACCCCCTGACATGAGTACCCTCATACATAGTGCTCAATAGAAAACAAAAAAAGTGTACTCAAGAGGGTAGTGTACATCATCCAATCAGAACTTTGTGAGACAAAAATGCGCCTGGACAGGACAAGCACGAGAATAAGGAGAACAGCCATTGACTCCAGAGCAGACAAATGTGACAATAAAGCCATCCAATCCAATCCCACTCTAACTATATGATAGTTATTCAAAACCATAGATCAGCCTATACCCGTTAACACAGTATGTAAGCAAGATCTAAAGCATGTTACTCTCTTAATAAAATGGTCATATCATTTAAATGTATTTATTCTTAAGCACAATTTCAACGTGCCAGTATTGCCAGGTCTGATGAACTCTCATAATGTCATAATAATGGAAGTGAACCATTTAAAAATTAATCTCATACTCAAATTCTCAAACTTATCTGTCAAGAATTGGGTTTTTAATATACCCACGCCATAACCCCACTCTGGTTAGATTAAAAAACAGCCAGGGGCATATCTGCGAGTCCCCTTTTCGTAGCTCTTACACCATGCAACATGGTGCAAGAGCGCAGAAACGTAATCAGATTCATGAAATCATGCAAGGCCTCCTTCTGTGACTCTGAGTGGCATCACAAATCTTGAGTAATGCAACGCAGCACAAATAGCTGCATTGCAAATGTGCCAGAGAGTGGCATTCCCAGATTAACCTGAAGTGGAAGTTCTGAGAATGTCAAGCTGAAGAGGCGAGCAATGTGTGAGCGTCTGGAAACAGATAATTCTAGGTTACCCTTTGGCGTCAAGAGGTGTTTTTCCTGATGTTTGCATAAATACAGGACTTGTGTATTCGTTTTAATGTTGTGAGAAGCTACATGCATCTACCCGTGATTTGGTCCCTGAGGAAGGGACATTGAGTTCCGAAATGCATGGGGCATCACACCAATAACTGGCAGATGCATCAAGCAAAATACCTCCCGGTAAAATACCGAATCGGTAAAACAGGCCGTTACCGAACGGTAAACCAGAAAATGCCATGCATCAACCAAAAATTGGAAAAAAATAAAAAATCGCTAACAACATTCCCTCGGTAAATTACCGAATCGCTAATCAGACAATCGGAAATAACGAACACCAAAGCTGACCTCGGTAATACCGAATCGCTATTAAAGAATCGCAATGGAATGCATGAACAATCGCTAATACCGAAAAACGCTAAAATCGCTATTTAGCATGAGCAAAATAAGGGGAATCTGAATCAGGAGGTAAAGTTATTTGAAGGAAAGAAAAAAAAGAAAAAAAAATCCCAGCAGGTGCTGACAATCAGTAAGCCTTCATATATGCCCTGGGAAACCCCACAAGTCATCCAAAATGGCTGCCCTCTACGTGCTTGCTAGGAGGAGGAGGATCAACGCCCAGGCTCAGCGCAGGAGGATGATCCAGGACAGGGTCTTCAGGGTGCGCATCACTTTGCTGGGGCAGACCGAGGAACAGGTGTACGATAAGTACAGACTCAACCGTGCCATGATCATGCGCCTGATAGCTGATCTGGAACCATTACTGCAGCATGAGACCCGTAGGACCAACGCCATACCAGCCCATGTCCAGGTCCTATGCTGCCTGCACCTGCTGGCGTCTGGAAGCTTCCAGGGGGTAATAGCTGAGACTGGAGGCGTGTCGCAAAGCGCATTATCACGCTTCTTCCACCAGTTCCTAGAGGCCATGCTGACATTCATGAATCGCCACATCACCTTCCCCACAACCCCCCAGCAGCTGACCCGCACCAAACGGGAATTCTACCAGGTGGCACACTTCCCCCATGTGATAGGGTGTGTTGACTGCACGCATGTCCCCATCTGTCCTCCATCAGCCACCGAATACATATACCGCAACCGGAAGTCTTATCATTCTATTAATGTGCAGGTTGTGTGCAATGCTAAGTACATAATTACGGACTTTGTAGCCCAATTCCCCGGGAGCACACACGACGCTTACATATTCCGTCACTGTGGCCTCCACAGGCGCCTGATGAACAGTGAATTTGGAGAGGGACACCTACTAGGTACATATTGATGCAGCATCGTTCACTCCATCCCCACATGTATCATTGCAATCATGCTGATGACCTTTCTCTCCCCATCCTGCAGGTGACAGCGATTACGCATTGCGTGAATATCTACTGACTCCCTACCTCAACCCAGCCACACCGCAAGAGCAGCGCTACAACAGAGCACACATCAGCACACGGAATGTGGTCGAGCGTACTTTCGGCATCCTCAAAAGTCGCTTCGGAATACTGCACAAGACTGGAGGTGCCTTGCAGTACGACCCAGTGACCTGCTGCCAGATCATAGCAGTCTGTGCCATCCTGCACAACATCGCCACCCGCAGGGGGATACCCATAGAGGTGGACGGAGAGGATGAACTGCGTGCACAGCAACCCCCCCCAACACCAACAGGCGCATGTGCCCAACACAGCAGAAGGGGAACGGAGGCGGACATACATCACACAGCATCATTTCTGAGACAGGTAAGTGAGTGCCATGACAACAGTATTTGATTTGGAAGGGTTTAATGAAAACGAACACCTGACAGATGCAGAAATATGTAACTCAAACATGATGCAGCAGCAGTAGAAGTTAAACGTAAATTGTCCCTTCTCAACACGGGTGATGCATGTGGCACTATAGTTGGGCCATGGTTACGTCACCGTGGATAGTCTGACTTTGCCACATGTTTACTTGCGTTTACCGCGTACCCCCAGTCTCTTGTCCTGTGACTTCTCTGCTTCTCCACGATGGGTGTCAGTGGCAGTTGCGCTGCGCACACTGCGCCTCCTCCCGCTAGTCTCCGGCAGGGAGACGCTGCTCACACTGGAGGCTGCCTCACTCCCCTCATCTACTCCCACACTGCTGACACTGGCTGACCCAGGCTGCAGTTGCTCCACTGCAGTGGTCACCCTCTCAAGGGCCTTTGCCACATCCCCACAATAATGCCCTAGGTCCACTTGCAGGGACACGGACCTGCGGGACAGCACAGCTGTGCTGTTGCACAGCTTATTGATGGCCTTGTTGGTGGAATTCAAAGCGAGCATGACCTGCTTGTGACGCCGGCGCTCACTTTGTTGGCTTGTGACTATGGCACGTGTCATTTCCTGCAGGCAAGGCTTGATCTCATTGTTGCCCGCAGCTACGGCAGTGGTGTGCTCACGCAGAGCGTCAGTCATGTTGCCAATTTTGTTGCACAGTTTTGTCATTGAGAGTTTCATTGCACCCATGTGTCTCCCCTGCAGGCGCTGGACACGCAGCATCCGGGCCTCCACAACTCTGTACCCTTCGGATGGATCCACTTGTCTTGCTGCTGCCCTAACCTGGGGCACAGCCCTCTGTCTGACCCGCTGACGTGCTGCAGTTTGGGTGGTTGGAGTGACGACAGCCTGGCGTGGAACATTTTGGGGTGCTGAACTCTGCTCCGACTCCATCTGGACCAGGGAGGGAACATCTGCCCTGCGGCTCTGCGGAGTTGACCGCACTGGTGGTGGTGGTGGTGTCTTTGCCCGCGAGGATGGCGGTGGTGGTGGTGGTGTCTTTTTCCGTGTGGATGGCGGTGGTGGTGGTGGTGGTGTCTTTTTCCGCATGGATGGTGGAGGTGTTGTCCGCGGTGGTGGTGAAGGGGAGGACATGGCTTCATGTGCCTGTGAGCACTCCGCATCGATCAACACTGGTGACTCCGAGATGACGAGGCGGTCACTGCCGTCAGAATCCATGGGGGATGCATCTGTGTGTGAAACAGTGCATAGTTAATATAAAAGTATTGTATGTGGATATAGCATTGTTGTCTCAAAATAAAGCTGTTTTTTTAACAGACATTTGGCCCTTTGCTGCTGTATTCATTTCATTCACCTCTGGGTTCAGACATGCACTCATTCATGTATTGACTACAACTCCCATGGTGCAACACTAGGGTGAGGCTATGTGTTAGAGGCACGGCTACATGTGCACTGGGCATGGCATGGGGGAGTGGGCATGGATTGACTACACGCTGCATTGCTACGCTGCCATGCATCTTACCTTCTCCTCCTTCCGCAGCACCAGAGGTGTCCAGATGGGTGACCCCCACAACAGCTTCCGGCTCAATGGTAGACTCCACTAGGTCCTCCAGGGCTGTGTTAGGTGTCACATTGGATGTGCCCCCACCTGTGCCAGCAGCATCCTTGAACCTCTGCGCAATCCTCTCCTTGGCCCTTTTACGCAGGTCATACCGGCGTTTTTTTAAATCGTCAACGCTGCGGTGGGTGACTCCGCAGGCATTGACCTTGTCCTTGATGCGCAGCCACATCTTTCGTTTTTCAGCCTCAGGCACCTTCAGCGACAACTTCCCAAACAGTCTGTCCTTGTTGCTGGTCACACACTCTATCAGGATTTCGAGTTCCTTGTCTGAGAACTTGTGCTTCCTCTTTCTGTGTGTGTCCTTTCCCTGCTGGGGGGACTCCTTCTCCATCTTGACCTGCTTGCCTAGTCCTGGTTGCTGCTGGTTCAGTCTGGCTCCTCAGCTCCTGTGCTCTGCCTCCTCCTCTGAGCTCCTCGGGCACAGAATGGAGCATGGACTGTCCTACTTCCTGGTTGTGATGTCATCAGCCTGCTTCCGATGCGTCGCGTATTTTTGCCGTTTTCGCTATTACCGATTTCGCTAATACCGGAATCACTAATACCGATTCGGTATTTGCTAAATCGGAATTTGCTAGTCTCGCTGAGGTTGTTTCGCTATTTAATAGCGATTTTTACCGATTCGGTAATTAATACCGAAATCATTGATGCATTGCAGTTTGCATGTCCTTAATAGCGATTCCTTATTTTTCGCTATTAAGGACATGTAATACCGATTTTTGATGCATATGGCCCTTAATTGGGAGCTACGCCAAAGAAGAACACTTTCAAATTGATGATATGTTCAAATTGATAATATGTCCTTATGTTTGTGCATTGTACATTGATTTGTCAATTGAAAGTGCTAGAAAGCACATATTGCTTTATTTCTTTAAAAAAAAGTCTTGGTAACGATCAAATAGAAATAATAAGAAATAAGAGAAACATGTTCAACAAATGATTGAGTACGTGTTTATTATCAACATTTAAAACGTATGTGTACATAGTTTATAGTTGTTAATCTTCACAGCAGTGCACATAGTTACTCAGGCACATGTGTACCTGAAGACATATAAAGTCAATTCATGGTGAGAGACTGGCAGCCCTCAAACACTGTGTAGCATGCAAAAGCAAGTTGAATTAGCTAAACATTGTGAAATTGAGAAATTCACTAAAAGGAAGATAAAAAAGGTGTGTGATTCCGGAACTTTGATTCGTTTCTATTCAAGTCCTGGGAATGTGCCAAAACCCCTTGCCTCCTCCAGGTGAGTCATAACGAAGAGAAATATGTTTATTTCTCCTCACCTTTTCCTCTTTCAATGTGTGCTCCATTCTGCACCATACATAGAAAGAGGAAAAAGCTTCAAAGGATTGTTTTTGTGTAGGGAGGCACCCCTTCCTGCACAAAAACAGTTTTCCTTAGAACACAGGCAACTTTGCGCCATGGAGCAAAGGTCCCTTCATTAGAGCTAGGCAGCCAAAGGGTGCCAGCACACGGGTTAAGGCAGGAATGTGCCATATTGACTTAAATATGGCACATTTCATCCCTTTCCCTGTCATGCAGTGCAGCAGAGAAAGATTCCTTGCTGCAGTTTCTAACATAAACAATTACAAACAGTTGAAAGAACTGGGAGAGAAAAGTATGAATATGTAGAAACCAGTGAAGTAGATAAAATAAATAGAAGAAGGAAACAAAACACAGAAAACACTACATAAAAAGACAACGGATGTGAATAATAATCTCGAGACACACGTGAGTAGCCATTTGAGTAAAACCTGTAATGATTTCATTTTAGCACAGACACGACTAATAAATGAGTAAATATTATGATCCCCCATATGATATATTTGACATGAGTTGGATAAATCCTGTTTATCCATGGAAAGTGGAAAATGATGATCCAAAAAGCTCGACTTCCTTCAGAACGATGAAACAATCTAGAGATGCCATCATTCCAAATGCACATGATGGCAGCATCAAAAAGACCACGTTTTAATCCAGAGTTCCTAAGTCTAGGTCTTAATTCTGTAAATTCCTTTTGTATTGCAACTGTTTCCTTAGCAATTTCCGGATGTATAAAGATATTATTGCCATTAGTCATGAGAGTAGGAGTTTCTCTTGCTGCTTTCTTATCTTTCCAAGATGATAGTAATGAAGAAACTTAAATATACCGTCCCTTCATTTGATTTTGCCAGTCTTATGATGAGATGCAATTCAATGTGCTTTATCAGTCTCGAATTTCTCTGGAAATTTTTATTTTAAAAGATTAAGCAATCAATTCTTGATATTTCGTCTACAATCGTTGCCTTCTATAGTTTCAGTAAGTGAAAAATTCTCACATTATATTGTCGATTTCTATTTTCCAAGTCTAACAATGGCTTATTCATAGGAAGTATATTTGCAGTAAATAGAATTAGTTGGTCAATGTTAGTGTTTTTGTCATTCATTTTAATTTTATTGAGAGCAACCTTCAGGAAAAGACCTTCCAGATCTTTGCGAATATTTTTGACTTCTGTGACAAAATTGTCAGTGTTAGTCCTGACAGGTTGTAATTCCCCTGGTATAGTAGTAAGTGACGGTTCAGAGGAATCAATTTTTGATTTAATAGGCGGTGGAGATTTTGCCTGTTTACACTTATTAGTGTTGAAAGATACAGATTTACCTTCCATACTAATAAATAAACAGGAGATTATATATACAACAGTAATATGTAGTTGTAAAGTTATTTAAATAAGCCAAACTAATTCAGCTTTGATGAAAAGGTGCAGCAGCTAAAACTGAAAGTGTGAGGATGAAAGCCAAATCTGTACCCCCTCCTGATGAAACTCCACCTTTCCTGATAGGAACTCTGGGTGGTGAGAGTGAGGAGCCTTGGTGCAGTTCCAGTCTTGCCTCTGAAGCATCACAGTGCTCCACAACAAAAAGGGGTCTGGAAACTACTCACAGTGTGGGGTGAGAGAAATATTTAAATAAAATATAAATTATCCCAAAAACTAGTGAAAAGGAGCTTGTCATTTGGTGCAGGTCCAGTCTTGCCTCTGAAGTATCACAGTGCTCCACAACAAAAAGGGGTCTGCAAACTACTCACAGTGTGGGGTGAGAGAAATATATTAATAAAATATAAATTATCCCAAAAAGTAGTGAAAAGAGCCTGTCATATGGCGCACTGAAGATTAGCAGAGGGTGGCCCTCTTGAATTAGGCACTCAAGCGTCTCCCGTAGCGTCAAATTCTGATTCCTCCGCAAATCGCTGTTTGTATAGAGGCTGCAATTCCAAGTAAGGTAGTTTACTACACCCTGTAGTGGTCTGGGTGATAAACTCTGCACTTTTCCCCGGTTCAGTTCGGGCATCAAACTTGCCTACATTTTGCTGTGGAAGAAAGCTCAGTGGTTATCCAGATATTTTCAGTTTTGATGGTAGGCATCGAATTCCGCATGCTGAGCCCATTTTTTAACACAGGATAAGAGGTGATGGCCTGGTCTGGTAAATTTTTCATAACCACACAGCCACTTGTATTCATGGCCTTAACATTTAGAAATGAATAAAACGCTCAGAAACACTAACAGTAAACAGATTAATCTAGAAAAGGGTTATAGGTATTGAAAGTCATGAGAAAGCACAAAGGTGTTTGGGCAGTACTTTAATTATTTAATACGAGAGCTGTATTTTAATCTTGAATATAGCCTATTACATTTCTTTACAGAATTCATTTATGGACAATGCTATTATGTTGTACATTTTTTAGGCCTCTGCCTAAAAAAGATTATTTGGAGTTGCTAATTCACATTACAGTAAGTATTTCTTGCATTACAGTTCCTGAAACAGTTTCGATTTTCCTGTTATCGACTGTACAGCACTGCATCTCCACTCTTGCTTTTAACTCAGTATATTGTGTGTTCATTTTCGATCGAGGTCTGTTGACAAAGGCTGAAAGTCTCCCTTTCACTCTTGCTTTTTACGTTTTAGTGCTTTAGGGCTGTTAGTGAAGCGAAGTTTTAGTGGTGTAAAATCAAAAGGCATACACGGGGCCATTAGAAATATGGGGCTATAGAGGATCAAATTGTATTGGCATGTGCTCTAACGTATGCAGCATGCTTAATGCGATACATTATGTTGCAATATTATTTGCTTAAATTATCTTACTATTTTCTCATTTTAAAACACATTAAAACAGTGTTTTTTAAATCTGCTAATAAGACAGCAGGAAAGGATTTTGTAACAAATGCTGATTCCATAATTATGCAAAAAAGCGATGATCAAACAATAACATATTTCCTCTAAACCTGTGCATGGGGAAGAAGTAGCTAAAATATTCACATGTTCCTCCTTTGCCAAAGAAGAACATCCAATACTGTATATTCATGGTGAAAAGTCATTCTTATATGAAAATTGTTAGTTTGGGTCTGGCAACAACTGCCAGTACAGTACCTATTGCAAGGGTTGCAGTGCTTAATTTGAGCTGGAGGGGTCCAAAAACGCTCAGTTTTGGAGACCAGCTGTTATTTTTCCTCATAAGACATTTTTAAGAGGAACTGGGGGAAAAGCACACAAGTGGGAAAAAAGGAGGAATAGAATGAAGAAAAAAGCCATCACCAAGGGAGAAAATAGGCACCAGCAAGAGTAAGGGTAAGGAGCAGGGAGTGTCTGGCAGTGGATTAAAGAGGCCTGAGGTGGATTCAGGACTATACAGCCTTAGGATTGGTACATTTGATAGTACCGATTCGGGCTTCCGAGCAGAGCTTTGGGAATGACACTCATTATTTCCCAAACTAAGCACTGAAGGTGTTCAACAGCAGTTCTCATTTCAGAACGTTTGAGTTGAGTGCTTTCTCATTTCAAGCATGTGACTGGGTGTAATTGTAAATAGCACATTGCACAGTTAAAATACAACCAATGCTAAACACTACCCTCTGATAAAGCCTTACTGGTTGCCCACACTACCACAAATAGAGAGTAAGGTGCTATCTACTTTTACCTCTGCCTGCCTTTGGGGTTCCACTGGACTCTGTGCACACTATACCTCATTTTGGTATAGTATATACAGAGCCAGCTTTTTACATTGGTTCATTTTTACACTGTGAAGGTATGTGTCCAGGTGTTTCATTATAACAACAGGGAAGAAGATATGCATGGTGATCTGTGTAACACACGTGAAAACAGATGTGACAGAGTTGTGCAGATATCGCTGTGAACTATGAGTTACATAATCAAGTTTTATATTTGTTAGCACTGTCAGAATCTCTCAGAAGAATTGAAGGTTTCAGGAGGACGAGCAAATCAGATCAAGGGAATCGGAGAATGGTAAGTGGGTATGATTCTTCCCTGTAGATATATTTGAACAATCATATGCTTAAAGTCTTCCAGAAATATTTTTGTCAATTTAGGTCGATGGAGGGAGGTTTATGAATCTATAAAAATTCATGTTCACTATTAGTACCCTTTCTGAGCTTCAGTAGACGGAAAAAGATACATAACCCTTTGTGTGACAGATACAATTACAAATGTTGTAAATAATCTTGAAGGTGAGATGGTATTTTGCCTTTGGCCTTAACCCGTTCCATGCTCATGACGGAACCGCTCCATCACGAGCCTCGGGTGGGCTGTGCTGGTGACGGAGCGGTTCCGTCACGGCCCGCTCGCCGCGCCTGTGCGGCACTGATTTCGCACCTGCGCGGGGCGTTTCATTGATATGGGCGGGGCCATGACGGAACCGCTCTGTCACAAGCACAGCCCACCCGTGGCTCGTGATGGAGCGGTTACGTCACGGGTATGGGAGCGCTGCGCGTCCCCCCTCCTCACTAGCGCTGCGGCGGAATAGCCAGCTAAGGGGTTAAACAGCTGGATTGGTTATAATGCATTGCCTATGGCCAGGTCCTATGCACAAAAGGACTGATGCTGCACATGGACTTCAGCCAACTACGCATGAGCTAGCCTATTTGAAGATTCAGTACCACACCCAGGCACATAGTAGGTAGTTCAGCAAGTTTTCAGGAGTCTTTGCCTAGAGTTCATAGACCCCCGAGGCAGTGTCTGCAGGTCATAGATATGCACTGTGTCTACAAACCATGTTTTGGAATCCTCAACACCTGCATGTAAAAAAAAATCTAAGTGGGGATTGTTAGGGCTCCTCCACCTTAGTCTCTGAGGCCAGAGATTCTAACCCCTTTAAAAGATTCATTCTTTTTCTGGAGGACACAGTGGCCTTTCCAGGCATCCTGATTTTTCTCTATTGATGCCAGGCAATGAGAAGCTTCAGTTCCACAGACCTGAAATTGTGGAAGGGGACAAAAGCTGTATCGTCCAATCAGATGAAATTATTTTTTTAATTGATCAGTGGATGGTCCACATACCCAAGTTCGCAGAACACCCAAGGACTAGAGATCAAGATCTATGTAAAATTTCAAAACTTTCAAGGCCCACCTGAAAGTATTTTTGGGATGGTACTTTTCTCAAACCTTACCTCTGCCCATTGTTGTAACAACAATTTATTCAAGAAAGGTAAACAAAACCTAAACATTCTAATTCCAATCTGTGCTCATTGTCAGCTGCAATTTGAAGATTGCATTTTGAATTTTAAGTTTTGTTAACAAATCTAAACATTCTAATTCCAATCAGAGCCCCCTAGTAGGGGCGGAGCAACACAATGATCACAAATTACAGCCGCCTAGTGTGGCTCCAAGCCTTTCACTCTACACGGCTCTGGCAAACAGCTGAATCCTGACTGTTATCACAAGTTCTGATGTCCAGAGGGACTGTGGGTCCTGTGTTGATCGACATGTGGCATCAAATGAGAGGAGCACTGTGACACGGACTGCTACATCCTTGCCAACTGTATATAGACTCTACAACCAGGAGGTGCTGGTGCTGCCATTTGCAATATGGTAAGCCGCCTCTCAGGCCACCATTACTCTTAAGTGGGGTGGCATCTTCGGTGGCTCTATAAATTTCAGCCAATGCATTCCAGCAGCTATTGCTTATATGCTCAACTGGTGAATATCACTGGTCGGTTGATATGATTACTTAGGGCCTAGTCTGATGTTTCCTGGCACCCACTATCTTCGATTCGGTCATGCTTCCTGGATTCAAGGTGGAGCTTTCCTTCTTTCCTGCATTACTCACTGGTATAGCTTTGCCATACTGAATAGATCTGCTTAATTGGGTACCATTTTATTAAGCAGACTACTTTTATTTACCTCATTTCTTGACACTGCTGAGTTGCCTACTCGTCCCCAAGACATTAATGGGTAGGAGTATCTGTGCGGTTAAAGCATCACAGTGAGTTGTGCAAAGTCAATCAGCCTCCTTTGTTGTATGTCCATGACTTCCCGATGTCTGGGATTAAAGTAGTATGACCAGTGAAGTTTGTATAAGCAACTAAAATAAAAAAGCCTCACACCCTAACAAAGACATGGCAACATCAGGAGTCGCAGTAGACTCCATAATAGTAGGACGAAAAAATATTCAATCCACACTTTCCACAGTAGAATAGTCCACCATGAAAACTAACAATGAGCATCATGCTCCTCCTGCAAACCTTCCTTCTAAAGATAACAAGGCTGGCTTTATCACCACCGTTAGAGTTTCAACGTGCACAATGGACTTCGACACTCATTGCAACTACCCGAAATTGCCCTCATCCAATAAATGCACACCTTCTATGTACTCCAGCAAGTACAATACTCTCAACGTAAGTATTGGTAAGTATATATTAATTTTTTAAATGTAAATTAATTGAAATTAATATAATTTAATGTAATTTAATTTAATTTAATTTAATTTAATTAATTTAATTTAAATTTAATTTTACTTTATTTTTACCCTGTACCCCTGTACCCCAAAAACCCAAAACTGACCCTGAACCCTAAAAATACCCCTTTACCCAAAAACCCAAAACTGACCCTGAACCCTAAAAATACCCCTTTACCCAAAAACCCAAAACTGACCCTGAACCCTAAAAATACCCCTTTACCCAAAAACCCAAAACTGACCCTGAACCCTAAAAATACCCCTTAAAAAAACCCAAACTTATAACATTTTAAATATAATTATATACTTACCAATACTTACGTTGTAATGGTATGCGTTGTAAAGGTACCTACGTTGTAAAAACATGCGTTGTAATACATGCGTTGTAATAGTTTTTGCGTTGTAAAAGTTTCGTTGTAATGGTAGTGCGTTGTAAAAGTTGTGTTGTAAAGGTTGTTTCCCGTTCGGTACACATTCAATGACTGCAAGATATTCTTCTCAGTTAACTTCTCTGATGAAACTCCTTTATACCAGAAAAATGTCCTGCCACTGCACTCATTGCTCAAACGACTCAATCCCATATTTAGGCTTTCAGCACTTGCAACCATGCTAGTAGCTGTAATAAAGAAAACCAACCTATTTTATCAACCTGCAGAACTAGAACTTTGGTTAGAAAATCCAGAGGCTCATTCTTCTGCGATTTGCAGGCTCTTCCTGGAGCAGAGCATATGGAACACTTAGGCTACACCAGCAGAGGTAGGGATGCCAGTAAGGAACACAGAAATGAGATATCCATGCACCAAACCGAGGGGGAAAAATATCACACTCGCAAACTGTAATTTAGTCATGGATCTCCTATTATCAGGTGGATATCCACCCCCAGGGGTCTTGGCAATCTTCAACATATGTGACAACTTAACAGACTGTCTAAATGTGAATCACCATATAGGGTGGAGGCTAGTAACTTGTAAGTCTCTTGCAAACCAGTCCCATGCCTACTGAAAAATCCTTGCTTTTCTTTTGTACTTAGACCATATTCCTTCCTTTTCTAGGACCACACCCAGAGCCATCTCTTCTTAACCACATGGGCCACATACATGACAGAGCACAGACTTGCAGATCTACATTTTAAGTAACTTGACCTAAATGCATGAATGGTAAAATCAATTGTAAAAAGGCTAACCTTCCTTAGATCTAAAAAAAACTGACATTGTAGTTTTGTTGGAAACACACCTCAGTGCTGCTGAGTCTGACAAGCTTAAGAAGGATTGGATGGGGAGAGTCACCTCTTCAGGCTCTGATGATCTACTTAGCTTGACATCAGCTTCCACAGATCCTCCATGGAAAAACGGAGTGGTTGTTCTTCTGAATAAAAGATTGCCGGTGCAGATACAAAATCTGTGGACAGACGGCCATTATATATTTGCCCGTCTGAAAACTTCTGACCAAACCTTCATACTAGCCTTTAATTAAGCTACTTTGAGCAGTGGCGGCCGCCACAAAGAAAACGTGGTGGGCAGGGGGTGAGGGGGCAGGGCGGAGTGCAGAAGGGGGAGCGCAGGTAAGGAAGGGTGTTTAATAAGAAGAATTTTGAAAAAGAAAAACTCACCTGCAGCTGTATGCGGCCTCCCACATCATGCCTCCGTTTTTCTGGTCACAGAAGACACTGTGACTACATCACAGACTCCCTGTGCAATCCCTGCACTGCCCTGCACCTCCCTACAGCAGACTGGCTCCGCAAGCAACTGAAAAATAAAATAAAATGAAATTATATTGCTTTATTTTTCGGGTGCCGGCTCTGAGCAACTAGGTCAATGCTCCTTCACCATTGTGGGGGAGCCTACCCTGACTTTGAGGACCAAACATTCATGGTTTTCTGAGTTGGCTCACAAATTGACGGAATTCAACTCCTCTAAACTGATCATTGGAGGGGAATGGAATAAAGTTCTGGATCCGATTTTTTGCCAAATCAGGTCACCCTGACTCCAGACGGCATAATTATCATGTAACATCAATGATATCATGCTGAACTATTCACTTTATGGTCCTTGGCTTCTGTCCCATCCCACAGGAAGGAAACATCACAATAAGTCACCAGCCCATATATCCAGAATTTATTTTCGGGATCAAATTCAACAGCCTTGTTAAAGGCCAGTACCTGTGAAAGCAAGACTGATAGTAGACCAGAACATGCTCCTCTACTACTGTACCGTAGACCTGCATTTACAGCAACCAAAGACATGAACATGCAGATTACATGCTATGAAATTCAGGAGCGCAAATAAAAAGATGAAACTAGTGTGATTTTCAATGTGTAGATAAAACTCTACGATCAAACTGCTGAGTCGCCTCAACTCTTGTGGGCGGCGGGGAAATCCACCTTACGAGGTGTGCTAAAAAGAGGCTCTCACATAGCCTGAAAAGCATCTGAGAAAAAGAAACTAACTTAGAGGCTGAAATACCGAATTTTCAAAATGCATATTGTTTGCCCTCTGCAGAACCGTCTTTGGGTACTAACAGCAAAGAGATTGCATATCATCTACATTTTAGCCACAAAGGCCTTGTTGAGGATTGGACTGAACACATATGACCAGGGTGAAAAGGTGTGAAGGCTTTTAGCTATGCAATCAAAAGAAAAAGAAGCTCAATCAGCCTTCCGGCCATTCGTGTTTCCAATGGAAAACTCATAGACCCATTTGTACAAAATTGATATGTCATGATTTAAAAGAGAGAAGCCTGCTTATAGTGAGGAGATTGGTGAAGCTTACAACCTGAACAATTTTTTGCTGAGGGATGACATTTTAAATTTGAAGACCACCACATGATTTTGACTAGTGATCGTGGGTTTTGAATGGGCTGTGCATTTTATCTGTCAAAATATGTATGAGCATTCTTTTATAGGCCTGTGTGTAATTAGCCTGTTAAATTTTTATCAATTAAAAAGTGTCAGTCATTGCAAGGTTTAAGGGAGGAGGAGACTGGTGCATTATTGTGAAACTTTTACACATGCCTCAAAGATGTGCACCCTTTTTGCTGGCCAGGCACAGTTGTTTTAGTCTGTATTCAACAAACAAGATTGCTTTAATTTAGATGAGAATCTGCAGTGTTATGTTATGTTATGTTAAAGAAATTTGTAAAGCGCACGATTACCCAAGGGTATCTTGGCACTGACTGAAGCATGCTGAGATGGCACACTTAATTGTTAAGAAGCCAAGTCCTGATCTCTTTCCTAAAAACCAACAATGATGGAATAGCTCTTATTTGGACCGTAAGGCTATTTCATAGCTTTTTGTGCATAATATGATGCTCCTTTCTCCCCAGGTAGCCTTCCTGATTCTAGGGATCACTAGAGTGTTGGAGTTTGCGGAACATAGAGGTCTATTAGGGATGTACCATCGGAAGGCATTCCTTAGAAATTCTGGACCTGTATTGTAGAGTCCTTTATGCTCAAGGCAAAGGGCTTTACATTTTACCCAGCTGCAAATCAGAAGCCAATTTAGCTTTCAAAGCCAGTGGGAGATGGGATAACATTTAGGCAGATTTAAGATCAATCTGGCTGCAGTTCTCTGCACTGATTACAGCTTACTTGTGTGCTTATCTTGCAAATTTATACGAAGACTGTTGCAGTAGTCCAATTTTGAGAGGACTAATGTAGTGATCAAAATGTTCCTGGAATTATTGGGGAAAAAGGCAAGATCATTCTGAGGCTATAATAGGATGATGATACCCCAGAAGACACTTGGGCTCCAAGATTGAGTTTGTCGTCGATGATGACTCTCAAGTTTTTGGCTTTGGGGCTAGGAATTGGAGGTTGTCCCAGAAGACCTGGCCACCAGCTAGGGGACCAGGAGGGGAAAGGATTCCCAAATACAATGACCTCTGTTTTTCCCGAGTTGAGTTTCAAACAGTGGCTGCTACCCAAAAGCTGACTGCTTTAATACAGTCTTGACATCTTTGGGGTCCAGACAGATCATTGTTAAAAGCTGTGAATACCAGTTGGGTGTCATCAGCGCAGGAGGTAAGATCCAGATTAAAACTTTTGATAAGTGGGGCCAGCCTAGATATATAAATGCTAAAAAGAGTGGGGATTAATGATGATGCCTGTGGCACCCCACAAGGTATAGAATAGGGTATTGACTCAAATTGGCCTAGCGCTAAGGTTTGTTTCCTATCTGAGAGAAAGGAGATGAGCAAGGCCAGGGCCTTGTCCTTTATCCCTATTTCTGCTTAACGGTGAATAAAGGTTTTAAGGTGCCCCGTATTGAAAGCAGCTGATAGGTCAAGAAGAATAAGGGCTGCAGATCCCCTCTGTCTAATGCCATCCTTACCTCTTCCGTTGCTTCGACCAGGGTGGTGTCAGTACTGTGTCCCGGTCTAAACCTAAGCTGTGTTGGGTCCAGGATTTGATTATCCTGAATTAATTTGAATACTTCTATATTCAGGAATTTTTCGACAAGTTTAAAAGGAAGCAGAAGATGTGATATTGGTCGATAGTTGTTGGGGTCTGTGCAGCTAGGATTCGTTTTTTTTATAAGAGGAAGGATGGAGGCTTTGTTCCAAACCGAATGAAACACACCTGTGGAAAACATGGTATTTAAACTATTGGACACATTTGTGGAGAATATCTCTGGTGCTAATGTAAGTATCTTTGGAGGGCAGGAGTCATAGGGGGAGCCTGATTTTGCTTGCATAAGGAGAGTTGCCACTTGACCTGGAGTGGTGGAAATAAATTCCGAAAAGAGGATAGTCTTGTTTTGACTGAGTTTTCTGCTCCCTCTTAGGTAGATTGTTAGACTTATCAAATTTATAAAAGTGAGGTCTTTGTCCTTTCAAGTGTTCGGAGGGCTAGTTCACAAAAAAGTACAAATGTATATTCGTATATTTCATCTACCATTTTAATGTACTTTTTCAATTTTCTAATATTCAGAGTAATTCATAATGGTACATCTGGAAAGCTCCACAAATCAAGGATTTCTAGGATGACTATGGGAAAAGCCATGCTTGCATATGCCCTTGATGCGTAATTGTTTGCACGCTACAAGTCCACATTAGGTCAAGCCAGCTCCTAAGAGAAAACTCTTCCTCTACGTTAATTTGAAGTTTGGGAATATCTTCTTTCCCACCCAAGAACCAAATGTATACCAGAGTTCAAAGTTTATTCTGATTGCACAATTCAATTAATTAAAAACGTAGCAAACAAATGTATACCAGTCTTTTGCAGAAAACCACATGCAGCCTTTTTAGCTCAGAGAAAATGTTGTGGATGGTCACAAAAGGAATGAGTTTGTGGATATTATCAAACTCACAAATGCTAACCAATAAATGTTATTGCATACTGCTCTTATGTATGATTCTGCTGGAATGAATGGATTTCACCTTGTCATGCATTCGTATGTTAATAATTAGCAGGTGTAAATCCATCCATATTTGCCCATAAGTCAAAGTTTACATCTGGAAGGACTCCATGACTTAAGATGGGCCATAAGTGTTCATCTTTTTTTATAGAGTAGAAAATGTTGACAGACGGAGCTAGCAATAAAAATCAATTAATGAATTAAGTAATCCCAAAAATATATTCCCTGCTCTTCCTCCAGTCTAATTAAAGCCAAGTTCTGACATCCAAGTCTCAACCTCATTAAAACATGGAGGGTGGACTGAACTGATTAATAGCCTTGGTGTCAGTTCTCACTGATAATGAAGATACAGCTCAGTGAAACTACACTCAAGGTAAACAGCTATGAAAAAGAGAGTAAATAAATACTCAAAAAAACAAAACTGTCCTCACTGAAATTAGCACTGGAGTATTATCAAGAGCACAGTTAGACACAATATTAGGATGTTTGCTGCTTGACCACGTTGGAAAAACTCCACTTAAGAAAGACACATTTACATGTACTGATGGTAAATATATGTTTTCACTAGTTGGGATGTAACTACATTATTTATGAAGCAATATTTTCTGACATTTGGCCATGTAAATGAGTTCAGCACTCACCCATTAGTGTCTGTGTAGCTACCACTTTAACCCATATTAAGCAAATTAGCATTCATCTGTATTCCTTAATAATTAAGAGCGTCGATCCGCTGGTCTGGTGTAATGATATACAGGTCTTTGTAATAATGCTATTTTTTGTAGCTTTAAAAAGCATATAAAAAGGACAGGGACATAATGAGACCCTGGATGGCATTTCCTTTGGAAATTGCTCATCATTTGCCATTGCACTAATTGGTCTCTAGCTAAGAATCTCCCATTAAAAATGATCTGCTTCCCTGCAGTGGGCTATAGCTATCAATTAGCCATGACAATGACATTTTGAAAGGCGGAATCCATCAGTCTTGATGTTCAGTGAAGCCTTGAACACCAAAGGAAAGACAGGCATTTATGTCGGATACTTTAGTGTACAGGGGCCATTTAGTTTTATTTTGTTGTTAGCATCTCACATAAAGTAAAGCTTCCCATTCACACTGGCAAATGTACAGCTCTTTCGATTTATGACTCTATTTAAAGAGTCCAAATCAAGAAGTTCAAGCCACTGCAGCCTTTAACAGGCAGTAAATGCACCAAGCAAAACACAGGACTCGTCACTGGTGGTGCTGTTTTGTCTCTCCGAATGGGAGTTTAAAATAGGTTGAACTGAACAGTTGCCAAAATGATGAAGTTAGACGAAAACGTATTTATTTGCCATTTATGGAGAAAAACTCAATTTCTGATCCTAAAGAAGGTCAGTCATGGCAACTGCCCAGCACTGCTACTGACACTGAATACAGCTGAGATCATAAACGCAGAGAAAGTTGACAAATCAAGGCCCTGTGCGAAGGAATGAAACGTGTTTCATGTGTGACAGATGGGCAGGGAAATGAAATTGTTCCTTTCAGACCATTCCAATTTCTGGATTACACAACTCGCTTGTTCTGTAATAAGGACATCAGATGGAATCAAAGGCCACAAATTATTTTTATAAAAGGAAGCCAGATAACTACACATAAAAATTCAGGCAATCTAAAACTGAAGTCTGTCACCAGTGACAGGAGAACACTTGATTATATTCATTGAAGTGAACGACACATGTGACGCACATCACAAGACGAAACATCTCATGGGTGTCTTATTGTAACAGAAGCAAGCCAACACATTCACACACATTAGGTTACGTACAGCGAAAGAAAAAATAGCTGTACACAATATAAAATGTTGCAGACGTGCAAACCTGGTTTATGTATCTGAAACACAAAATTGTTTAAATAGAAGTTTGGAACAAAATTTAAAAAACAAAATGTAATGTACACTGAAATTCAAACGTGGTATTGTGTACATCAACTTGGTTGTGAAAGTGTGCCAAATGTAGTCATCCTGAGTGGACAGATTCCCATAGCAAAGCATCCATGGCCAAAGAGTAGTTTCCTGTAATTATGGATGCCAATAATCAGTCAGGTCAACTTGTGGTAGACTTGGATGTATACACTGTGCTCACTGACAAATGTCTGCCTATTTATGGAATCCACTTGAGGTCTATGTGCCTTTTTTATTCTAAAGCTAAAACATGACCCCATGTATGTCCCATGACCAAGATTCTCAAACTAAGTAATGGGAAACCTGAAGCTCCCCGGCAGGCATATATTAGGCAAGTGGATTGACAAAGTTATCAAAGTATAGGAAGAAACCGGAAATATTTATAAATGTATGTAGATGTGATTAAGACGAGCAGTGAGAATCAGTGGTTCATGGAATATGACCAAGAGCCCAACATTAATTTACTGGAGGCAGGTAGCAGGTAATGTCTTGTACGCATTATGGTGATGCTTCTTTCAAAACACGTTCTTCCAGAATGGCAGATAGGAGGGAACAGTTTGGATGTCAATGAGAATGAGGCGCTGGTTTCTGGTGAGATCCAACCCATCAAAGGTGGTTGATTTCTTGGTCATGTATGTTGGGTGTAATTTCTGATGGCCTTGTATGTGATGCAGCAGGTTTTCAAAGATGGTAACATATTGAAGGTTGAGCCAGCATAGTTCCCTCAGCATTGCTGTGATGTGGGTGAAGCTCCTTAGACCAGCAATGAGAGGTGCCACAGTGTGTGAACAGATGAGATCAAGACGGTTAGCGGAGAATTGCCATCCCTCAGACGGTTGCAAAGTTGTTCTAAAAGCAGCTTCTGGTAGAAAGAGTTTCCTATCCTTCGGAAAATTAAGGGCTTAGCGTAGTCAGCAAGATTTTGGGTGTGTAAATCGTAAATGTATCCAACTAAAAAAAAGTATCCAGAAGGATTGAGGGATGACCAAGGTTTAGGATAGACTGTTCCCATGAGAAACAGGGTCATTACTGATTTGCATTAGGTGGGCCCCTGTTAACGTTCCCAATTAACAAAATCGTACAAGTTAAAACCTTTTAGTCAAACAAGGACAATGAGAAAAACCAAACCAGACATAGGAGACCCTCACTGTGTTTTGCAGTGGGCCTTTAACACGTTCAGACTATATGCTCATCCACTCTTTGGACTCTGCACAGTGTGCAGCTTGATGGTTACATATGTGCCAATTATTATAGTGCCTGATAGTGAGTCATAAATATATTCAGATTACATGTCTATCCGACCCTAGATGCCATCATAGCCCCAACAAAGCGGTTAGCATTGACAACATACTTCCAGCAGACTGGTCGGTCCATCATATCATTCTGTTCCACCTCAACTAAATGAAAATACCCCCTATTCACACTCATAAAACCATACAATTGACCTGCAACTTACGTTAAATTCCCAAGGATGACCTAGCAGACAGAATGACGACTCTTCTCCCCCCAACTGGCCACCTCTTAACAGATGATTTTGCATCCTACTATAACTCTACAATGTCAGCCATCCTAGACCAACTAGCTCCTGTGAAACTTAAAAAAATCAGATATACTTCCTCTAGAGCTTGGTTCAACAAAGACCTCAATGCAGAAAGAAGACAACTTAGAGAGGCAGAAAAACTTTGCAGAACGAAAACCAACTTCAACAACTCAGAGTGGAACACAGAAAATATACAAACCACATTGTTAAAGAAAAAGCTGAACTCTTCTGTAAAACACCAGACAAAGAAAAAAACCACCCCAAATAACTGTTCAAGCTCATTAAAAAACAAACCTCAAACCCGCCTAAACAAAACTCCCATGTCTCCAAAGAACACTGAGACAATTTTGTGAAATTCTTCAATGACAAAATCTCAAAGATTGAACTATGCCAAGACTTCCAGACTGTGACATCCACTGGAAAATCACCCCTCAATATGGAAGAAACTAACGCCCTGCGCCCTCACTGAACTCACATTGGGTGACCCAACACCCGGAGCCTGATGGAGGAAATACCAACCCAGGATCTCCCTTAACTCACAGGAGCCAGAGGGCATTCTATTCACTCTTGGAGGAAGATGTCTCTGAGATTACTGAGAATTCCAAGCCCTCCTCTCACATATCAGATCCTCTTCTGTCCTCCCCAGCAAAGAACCTCAGCCACGTCCTAATAATAGTCTGGACCAAAATAATCAACAGCTCCCTGAGCAATGGGTCGATGCCTTATTACCTCAATAAGCATATTATCTAAAAAAATCTTCTCAACTTACTACATTCAGGATTCAGAAAAGGATATAGCACAGAAACAGCTCTACTGAACATAACCAACGACATACACAAGGCAATCGACTCAGACAGATGTTGCCGACTCATCCTCCTAGAGACCTATCAGCAGCCTCGGACACAGTCAATCATAACCTGCTTCTAAAATACTTCAAAAAAAGAATCAGAGCCAATGGTCTGGTCATGAAATGGTTCTCCTCCTTCCTTCATAACCACTCCTAACAAATGAAAACTAACAAATCATCCTCAGACATGTTCACCATAACCAGTGGTGTCCCTCAGGGTTCAATCTTCTCTCCCACACTCTTCAATGTAAAACATGGAACACCTCACCACCAGTATCAAACAATCAAACATCCTCTACCACCTCTATGCAGAAGACACAGAGATTTACCTAGAAATATCCTCACTTGAAGACATACAAAGACTAAACTCCACTCTCAAAAAAATCAAAATCTGGCTCTCAGCCAACCACCTGAAACTAAACGAAGACAAGTCAGAAATCCTACTTGAACCGAACTATGATTAAACCTCCCACGTCCAAGAATGGCTGAACACCATTGACACTGCAAACCAACGTTATATAAATCTGTCACATCTCTGGGGATCTCCCTTGACCCAAGCCTGAGCATGAGTCAACATATAAAGAATTTAGCCAAGAGTGCATTCTACAACCTAAAACTCCTATACAAAATCAAGCACTACCTACCCCTAAACAACCTGTATTTTTCACTCTATGCTCTCCAACCCGACTTTGTCCCGACCTTGTTGATGTATATATCTGTAAAATGCCCAATTCCATTGTAAGCAGTCACCCATTGAGTCTGTACTTTGTAATCTATGCCATCCAACTCGACCTTGTCTAGGCTGATGTCTCTAAACCCTTGGGGTTTGAAAGCGCTATAAAAAAACTCCTTAAATAAATAAAAACATAAATAAATACAACGTTTTTGGCCTCTCTACAGGGTACACGTAACAATGATCACAAACACACCTGTTGTAATTGCAATTAGTCATAATGCTGTTTAGACTACCTGTCAATCTTGTCTTCGGCCTCACTGCCAAGAGGAAATTACCCTTTCATATCAATTTTAAAAACAGTGACTGACAGTATGAGGTATTCAGATGACATGTTCATCCAGTCTTTGGCCTCTCTGCAGAGCTCAGAGAGTGATATTCAAATGCATAACATTTGTAATTAAAGTGACCATCAGTGGGTCATTACACTGTTCTGTTTACATACTCAACAAATCTTTGACCTTACTCCAGAGCTCACATAGTAATTGTCACATATGTACCAATAGTAAATACTGATAGTATCAATCAATCAAAGCATTTATATAGCGCGCTACTCACCCAGAGGGTCTCAAGGCGCTAGGGGGGGGGAGGGGGTTTCGCTACTGCTCGAACAGCCAGGTCTTGAGTTGCTTCCTGAAGGCGAGGTGGTCCTGGGTCAGGCGGAGGTGGGTCGGGAGGGAGTTCCAAGTCTTGGCGGCGAGGTAGGAGAAGGACCGTCTCCCTGTGGTGGCTCTTCGGATGCGGGGGACGGCGGCGAGGGCGTGGCCGGTCGATCGAAGCTGGCGTTTGGGAGCGTAGAAGGTGAGGCGGCTGTTGAGGTATCCTGGGCCTTGGTTGTGTAGGGCTTTGTGTGCGTGGGTGAGGAGACGGAAGGTGATTCTCTTGTTGACCGGGAGCCAGTGCAGGTCTCTCAGGTGTCCGGAGATGTGGCTGCGACGGGGGATGTCCAGGATGAGTCGTGCTGAGGCGTTCTGGATCCGCTGGAATCTTTTCTGGAGTTTGGCGGTGGTTCCGGCGTAGAGGGAGTTGCCGTAGTCCAGACGGCTGGTGACGAGGGCCTGGGTGACCGTCTTCCTGGTTTCGGTGGGGATCCACCGGAAGATCTTATGTAGCATGCGCAGGATGTTGAAGCACGACGAGGAGACGGCGTTGACTTGTCTGGTCATGGAGAGGGAGGAGTCCAGGATGAATCCCAGGTTGCGTGCGTGGTCTGTTGGTTTGGGTGCGCTGCCTAGGGCGGGGGGCCACCAGGAGTCGTCCCAGGTGGAGGGTGAGGATCCCAGGATGAGGACTTCCGTCTTGTCCGAGTTCAGTTTCAGGCGGCTGTTCTTCATCCATACGGCTACCTCTTTCATCCCTTCGTGAAGGTTGGCTCTGGCGGTGGTGGGGTCGTTGGTGAGGGAGAGGATCAGCTGGGTGTCGTCGGCGTAGGAGATGATGTTGAGGTTGTGCTGGCGTGCGATGTTTGCGAGGGGGCTCATGTAGACGTTGAAGAGGGTTGGGCTGAGCGAGGAGCCTTGAGGAACGCCGCAGATGACTTCGGTGGCTACTGATCTGAACGGGGGGAGGCGGACTCTCTGTGTCCTTCCGGCGAGGAAGGAGGTGATCCACTCTAGTGCCTTCTCCTGGATTCCGATGTTGCTGAGGCACTGCACTAGTGTACGGTGGCAGACAGTGTCGAAGGCCGCGGAGAGGTCCAGGAGGATGAGGGCCGCCGTTTCTCCGTTGTCGAGCAGGGCTCGGATGTCATCGGTGGCTGCGATCAGGGCGGTCTCGGTGCTGTGGTTGGCCCGGAAGCCAGACTGTGAGAGGTCGAGGGATCCGTTCGTCTCGAGGAAGGCGGCCAGCTGCTTGTTGACGGTCTTCTCGATGACTTTTGCAGGGAACTGGAGGAGCGAGATGGGGCGGTAGTTCTTGAGGTCGGTGGGGTCGGCTGAGGGCTTCTTTAGTAGAGCGCAGAGTTCGGCGTGCTTCCAGCTCTCCGGGAAGGTGGCGGTGTCGAAGGAGGTGTTGATGATGTCCCGCAGGTGGGGTGCGATGACAGCGTCGGCCTTGTTGAAGACGTGGTGAGGGCAGGGGTCGGTCGGAGATCCGGAGTGGATGGAGTTCATCGTGCGGACGGTGTCTTCGGTGTTGATCGGGGTCCAGGCGCGGAGGGTGGTGGTGGGGGGCGGTGGTTCGGTCGTGGTGTGCGTCGGTTGAGTGCTGAAGCTGTTGTGTACGTCCGCGATCTTGTTGTGGAAGTAGGCGGCGAGGGAGTTGCAGAGGTCTTGCGAAGGGGTGATGACGTTGTTTCCGCCGTTGGGGTTGGAGAGCTCTTTAACGATGTTGAAGAGTTCCTTGCTGTTGTGTGTGTTGCTGTCCAAGTGTCTTGGTGGCGTGGATCAGTTGGTGGTGTTTTCCGGTGGCGAGCTTGAGGGCAGTCATGTTGTCCGGTGTTGGGTCTCTGCGCCAGGCTCTCTCGAGGGCTCGGCAGTTCTTCTTGGAGCTCTTGAGTTCGTCGGTGAACCATGGGGCTCTCTTGCTGCAGGGTTTGCTAGGCGGGGTCCTCAGGGGGGCGAGGTCGTCTGCGCAGTCGCTGATCCACTTCGTGAGGTTGGTGGCCGCTTGACTGGGGTTCGTTGCGCTGGTGGGTGGGTTCTTGCTCAGGGAGGTCGCGAGCTGGTCGGTTGTGATCTTGTTCCAGCTTCTGCGTGCAACCTGTTGCTGGTGGGTCGTGGTCCTCCTGAAGCTGAAGTGGACGCAGCTGTGGTCCGTCCAGTGGAGTCCGGTGGCGTGGCTGAAGGCGATGTCCTTGCTGGATGAGAAGACGGGGTCGAGTGTGTGTCCGGCGTAGTGGGTGGGGGTGGTCACCAGCTGCTTGAGTCCGAGGTTTGCAAGGTTGTCCAGCAGGGTGGTGGTGTTGCGGTTGTTGTTGTTCTCCAGGTGGAAGTTGAGGTCCCCGAGGAGGATGTAGTCGGCGGAGGGGAGGGCGTGCGGGCTGACGAAGTCGGCAATGTCCTCGCTGAATTGTGTGCGTTGGCCCGGGGGTCTGTAGATGAGGGTGCCTCTGAGGGTGGTCTTGGGGTTGATGTGGACCTGGAAGTGCAGGTGCTCGGCGGGTGCGAGGGTGTCGTCGGTGTTGGTCATGATGCGGACGGTGTTCTTGTGGATGATGGCGATGCCTCCTCCAGTCTGGTTGATGCGGTCCCTCCGGATGATCTTGTAGCCATCTGGGATGGCGATGGCGATGTCGGGCGCTGAAGAGGCGTTCATCCAGGTTTCCGCGAGGAAGGCGACTTCTGGGGCTGTGGTATCGAGCAGGTTCCAGAGCTCGACGGCGTGTCTGTGGACGGAGCGGGTGTTGAGCAGGATGCACTTCAGGTGGTTGCTGCTGTTGCTCGTCTTGGTCTTAGTCGGTGCTGGAGTGGTGCAGGTCCGGATGCAGGTGAACTTGCAGGAGTGGCAGCCGAAGGGTCCGTGAGTGCGTCTCGGGGTGGCTTGATAGCATCCCGGGAGTCGGCCGGCGTTGAGTGCGTGGAGTTCGGTGGTGTCGTAGGTCAGGCGGGTGGGCTGGGATCTGCGGGGGCCAGGGGTCCTGGCACTGGGCGCGGTCCAGGCGCGGACGGGCGCAGACGGGCTTACCTTTGGCACGCCTTCGGCGCACAATCGGCGCGCCCGCTGCGCGTCAACGCTGCGCGTTTGCCACTCTGCCATTTGAGGAGAGTGGGGGGGGTGGAGCGAGGGAGGGACAGCTGGGAGGCGGGAGCGGGGGGGGCGAATGGGAAGGATCCCAGGTGGAAGGGGGCGGGGCCGCAGGGGCGCAGCAGCGGGGAGGTGGCGGGAAACGCGGTGGGGGAGCAGCAGGGAAAAAAACGGCGGGCAACGAAACTAAGACAAAGAAGAGAAAAGGCTGGGCACAGAAGGGCAACAGGGGATACAGCGACAAAGACAGGGGAAACAATACCGCAATCACAGGAGACAGTGGCAGGTTACAAACGGGCAACAGGGGAGAAAAAAGCCGAACAGTCAGCAGGAAGCGGCGCTGCGCTACGGAGGCTGAGACCACACCAGTGGTCAGGAGATAGTACACATCAATGGGTCAAAAAGTAGTAAAGACTACATGCATACCCAATACTTGACCTTTCAAAGTGCACAGAGCCACGATATTCAAATATTTGTATGCTAATTTTAACATCATTCAATGGAGTATGGAGAAGTCTTTGAAGGAGGTACACAGCTGTTGAAATATTTCCAATGCCAAAGTAAAACAAATGTGAGTGGTAAATATGTGTGTGTGTGAGAGAGAGACAGAATGAAGATGGTGAAGTAGAGGAGATAAAAGCAAGTATATGTGATAGAGCGCGCAGGTCACCCGACTACAATAATTTTACCATATGCACGTTTGGGCCCATAAATTCAATTCACCATATTTATTAATCGGGTAACCTACACTCTACTACCAGTAACCCAGTTTATTCCTATTTATTTCCAATGTACCCAACTTACCAATCCTCGTCATGGGTACCTATGATCACAATGGATCAGGGAGCTAGCTGTAAAAGATAAGCAGTTCACCAAACCACAATGACATTTATAATATTTGCACTCTTTATAATAACCACAGACTCAGGAAGTTTTGAAAACCTTTATCTAGTTCTCTTCAATATGTGTAAGTAAAAGATTTACAGCAAATAAGCTATCAATGACCAAGATCATAAAAATCATGTAGCCATGCAGGAATAGAATAAGGCCAACCATTTAGAAGTCTAAAGGGAAGGTAAGAACAGGGAACATTCTATCATGAACTCATAGAAGTTTATTTAGGAAGGTGGTTCTAAAGGACGGGAACATAAGGAACATAGTGAATTGTCACAGTTTACAGTTTCCTACAGGATGGGTAAGAAAAGGGAGCACGCTAATAATTCAGAAATGACTTTTGGGGCTCAGTAAAGGGAAGGTAAAGAAAAGGAACATCTATTTTATTCAGTGTCAGTACTTCAATACCCAACCTATAAGGTAGGGGAAAAATGGAACATGCTAATAAATGCACTTTCACGATTTCATAAATTGTCAGAAAATTAGGGTAAGAAAAGGAACATATGCAATTACGATTTACTAGCAAGATTTCAGTAACGGATTAAGGAGAAAGGACGCAAATGTGTTTCCCTCACAGATTTATATTTACCTAGAACGGTGTGGAGACCAACCCCGGCCAAGGGTCAGTTAAAGACAGAAGGAACCCCAAGGAATGCAGTCACCAGTAGGTGCAGAATTGGAAACCCAGGACAGGAAAAACAGATTAGGATCAGGACGGGACCACTAACGTTGAGACCAGCACCCGCAGTTCAGTTGCAACGCCTGCGCTACACCTTCTCTGCAGCTATCAGTCAAAACCCCAATTGGGTTCACGAGTTCCCCAGCAAAGTGCTTTGCCAGCACTTAAGGTTCTCAAAACCCCGAATGGGTCTGTGAGTCAGTCTGACAGAGTGCTCCGCAGCACCTCGGCATCTTGATCAGCTATTGAGTGCGTTGGGACAGTGACAGGTCAGCTACTCGGACAAGTCGGACAAATTCTCTAGCTAAACCTAGGCTAGTTATACTGTGTTCGGGTCAGTGTTCCACCCCCCAAATGTTGCAAGTGTAAGAATCCCCAATTTCGATTGATCAAAAGAAAGGATGGGTCATCACACCACTAGGATTTGACTTTCTCAAGCCCCTAATTTACATCCTCTGGGACCGCCCATTGAATTTGGGGTTCCCATGACATGTGCTTTATACATAACAATAGAGAATACAATATTCATATACAATTGTTACAAATGCGTTACAGTTCAGCTTCGTCTTGCTGGGTCACAGGTCGGTTCCCAGGAGCATCTTGGCTGTGGCTGCCAGCTGGCTGGGTTCCATTGTTACAAGGTTTTCTTCCCTCTGCCAGGGTGACTTGCGCAGTAGGGACTTCAAAGATGGAGTAGTAAGCACCTCCCAGGCCCAAAAGATTCGATACATGAAAAAGTAAAAGAAAACAATTTAGAACACAGAAATAAGTGATTTCACTGTATACCAGGAATCCCTATATGACTCCCATTACTTTATAATAACTATAGCATTAGGATTACTGCAAAACGAACAGCATAGCAAAAGCTGCAGGGCAAGCTTTGGGCATGTGAGAACATAAAGCAGCCATCTTATTGCTACTGCGCAAGTGCAAAGGTTTCCCCTCAGAACTGCGAGTACGTCAGGTCACATGGGTATGACCAACGCATGCGCAGAAGAAATTCCTGCGTAGCAGCAGCCATTTTAGTGGCAAGCGTATTTAGGATGAGTAAACACATAGGCAAGCATCACCGGGACACCCCGTGTAATATAATTAAATGTGCAATATTAGTAACACGTACATGTTGATTATATTTATTAACATTATTTGAGGTTCTTGACACAAGCAAGTCGCTTTACGTGCGAATCCTTGCTCCATCAATCCCCTCTTTGATGATATTTTATATCATCACAGATTAATGGAACCAGATGCCAACTTTTCACATTTTCCCCAGTTCAATCTCTTCAAACATTCTGTTCAGCTTTTCCTTGATATCTTTGTTAGGGTGAGAATTTTTCACCCTTTTATAAATCTGATTATTTAGTTCTTCTAATTTAAGTTCATCCACATTTCGCTTCACTCCTCTCTTGTTCACAGTGTATTTCTTTTGGTGTTTTCGACATTTGCAGCAGATTATTATGATAAATATTGCTATACATATTCCCGTAATTGGCATCAGTACTTTACTCAAAAGACTTTTACCTAAGTTAGAAAACCAATGGCCTACAGCAGAGAGACCACCGGTAAGTCTCTTCCAGGCACTGTCAACCTCCAAGGGTTTGAGCTCTTTTTCCAAATTTGTAATGTTCCTCACATACCCTTTGATTTCCACACTTTTGTCAGGTATGTAAGTGCAACAATGTTGCGCTTTCAACATTCTGCAGACTCTGCCCTCTTTTGCCAATAATGTGTCAAGAGCAAGTCGATTTTGTAAAACCATGGATCTGATCGCAACCACTTCGGTATTGACCATCAGGAACCCTCCAGCAGTGTTAGTAGATAACCGATCCACTACTGTTGACAATTTGCAAATTCTGTGTGTATTCAGAGTCACTCCCACTGCAGGTATCAATGCACTAAATATATCACCCACTGATTCACCAACACTTTCTCGTTTACTACGTACTAATTCATTAGTCTTTTCAGTGCTTCCTGTGACTTTCCCCACATGGTATATCTTTGGGAAGACTATACCAAAGTAACAGCTTCCGTACCAATGGTCGGGCAATTTGAAATAAGCCTTATTTCCACGCACAAAATAAATTCCAGGAAGCACAGGCTCTGACCCATCTTTGAAACCCCAACCCCCAATTACCCTGTAATTATGTTCGCATTCACTGGAACCCACGAATATGTTATTATAATAACTAGTCATTTCTCTATGAAGACAAAGTTTCCCTTTCTTTTCGAAATCCAGCAACATGGCAGCATTAGCTCCACCATTTGAGGTGTTCCCTATGCTTTCAGCCCATTTAGGTGTTTTCTGATTTTTGTCTTTTGCTTTCTTTTGGAAACTTTCTCCTCTTTTCTACCATATTTAGAAACTCTTTCTCTTTTCCGTATAATGAACAGGTCAAGTTATTTTTGTGTGCGTCATCTATATTTATTTTACCTACAGTTAGAAAATAATCACTCATGTATTTTGCTACATCTCTAGTTGTATGTACAGGGTTCATGTTTCTTCGGACAGGAAGTTCTGAAAATGTCACATCAACATTTGAATAATAATACTGTAAAGGTCCTCTTCTATAAAATAAACTAGTTAGAATGCTACAGGAAATTCCATATGTTAAGGGTAAGTGGTGGTAAGTCACACATTCAGCTACTGAAGTGGGCAGCTTCATGCAGATATAACAATCATCTATTTCCATAGTTTCTACATAATGTAGTAACAGGTGTGCAAAAACGTTTATATGAGTTTTGTTCTTGATCTTATTGAAATGTAATCCTTCCTCATCTGGTACTTCTAAATCTAACTTTGTTTGCTTAAGGCTAAGTGGTCTGTCTAGTGTATCTACTCTTTGTGGTGTATTTCTAGTGTGTGATTCTACAATATCGTTTGGTAGGTTACTATTTGGGTACAGACTTGGATTTTTACTCATCATAGAAGGAATAGCTATTGTTAGTCCTATCCAAAGTATTAGTACTATTGCTGCACTGCATAAACATACTTGGCAGCATGTTTTAAAACAACCTCATCTCGGTCTCCCATTCACAGAAGAATCAGACATTCTGACTTCGAAAGAAACTTCAATCCCTCTTTGTAACTCTGCACAGCTTGCTTACTCGAGGTAACTTTTCAGGTTGGTTTCGACTCTTCACTGGTCTGGGCAGAAATCAATTCTTCATCACTTTCGTCACTTATTTCCAAATTCTCAAATTCTTCCAACACAAAATAAGTCCACTCAGGACTCGGGTATTTGTTGTTTAGTTTCTTGATGCGAGCACTTCTTCTCTTTGGCTTTGTCACTACTGGGTCAGTTTGGCTCGAGACCTCATTCACCTGTTCAGATTCTTCGTATATTTTCTTTAGTCGTAATCTCAGTCTTTTCACGAATCTAGGTACTGAGTCACCTTTTCGGAGTCTTTTAACTGGCACTGTTTCTTGACTTTCTTCAAACACCCTTTTGTTTTCGTTCAGTTGTGGCACAATTTGTTCTAGTTCGTTTTCTGTATTTCTCCCTAACTGACTAGGTCCAGGTCTTTTATCAGTTTCTTCTGCTTGGTCACTAATGTGGCCTTGTTCAGGTATATGCTGATTTTGGCTTTGATCTGTTTCTATTTCTTCTTCCTGAACACAATTGTCTATTTCTATCTGATCCTGTTCAAGCACTTCGAACCCTTGATTTTCTTCTGCTTGAACCTCCGCCCTAATTTCTATCTGTCCCTCTTCTGGCTCAGGAGTTCTTGGTGGAGTGTCAATTACCTGTTCTCGCCCTATCTGGTCCTCCTCAGAATCAGATTTGACTTGGATTTCGATGATCTGAGTACCTTCTTCTTCACCTGTCTCATCCTCACTATCCCACTGTCTATCTAAATAGATTTGTCTTCTGGTTCGTATAGGGTCGATAGTCAGGTCGATTATTGGGACCCAATCTTCTTGACTGGAGCTCGGTTGTTCTTCTTCAGCTACTTCAGGACGGATATCTTGGGACCCCTCGGCTGCACAACCTTCTGCTTCAGTTTCTTCCGGTTCAGTCACTTTCTTCGTATGGCTGGCATGGATCCAGTGAGGTACTCCTGCACACTTCACAGCTGTGGTGGTAACCAGGATCACCTGTCGTGGCTTTCCCCACCTTGGTGCAAGGCAACTTTTCCAAATGTGTTTCTTTATTACGAACCAGTCACCTGGATTCAGGTCATGTGCTGGAGTGGTTGGCCTGGCGACGGCGTCTCCCCCAACCTGGCGAGAGATAGAACGCACTTGGTCAGCCCGTTCTTTACAGTACTCTAGTACCAAATCATCAGATATGCTTATCAGTTTGTATCCTGGTACCCATGCTTGCCGCATTGCTCTTCCCATTAGTATTTCGTGGGGACTCAAGCCCGTGTCCTGGTCTGGAATACTTCTGAGTCCCATCAACACAAGTGGCAACGCATCAGGCCATTCCAATTGAGTGTATTCACACATCTTTCCCAATCTTGATTTGATTGTGCCATTTATCTGTTCTACCACTCCAGAAGCCTCTGGTCGGTACGCACTGTGCAGTTTTTGCGTGATTTTGAATGCTTCACAGATTTGTTTTATTATTTCATTCTGAAAATGCCCTCCTCTGTCTGATTCAATCGTGACTGGGAATCCGTACCTAGGTATTAGTTCCCTAAGCAATAATTTGGCTACCGTGATGCTGTCATTTCTACAGGCAGGGTGGGCTTCCACCCATTTTGAAAACAGGCAGACAATGACAAGTAGGTATATCATTCCTCGACAAGGGGGCAACTAAACGAAGTCCAGTTGTAGTCTAATAAAAGGGCCTTCTGCCTTTCCAATCTTTCCTGGCAACACTACAGTTTTCTTTCCTGGGTTAAATTGTTGACAGACCAAGCACCTCTGGCAGAGTGCTTCTGCTACGTTTCTGAATTTCGAATTGAACCATGTCTGTCTAAACATACGGATCATTGCGTCTCTGCCTAAATGTGTGTCTCCATGTATCAGCCTAGCCATAGGAGCAAGCAGACAGTCCGGCAACACAGGCATACCATCCAAGTAAGCAATGACACCATCATCTGCCCTTCTCTGACAACCAAATTTTCTCCATCTTTGTTTTTCTTGTGGCTCTGCCGTGTCCTGTAAGTCTCTCACTTCCTCCCATGTATTAACTCCTTCTAGCATCATAAGTTGGCAGCTATTTCCGTTTCCCCCAACCTTTACATTGATTGCTATTCGGTATCTTGCACAATGTTGGGCTAACTGGTCAGCATACCGATTACCTGCTGTCACTTTGTCATCGCCAGATTTGTGAGCAGCACACTTGACCACAGCCAATTCTTTTGGTAACTGGATTGATTCCAGCAAATCCTGTACGTATTTTCCATTTCTGATAGGGGTGCCTGGAGAAGTCAGGAACTCCCTTTGCATCTACTGTCGGCCAAAGTCATGCACAACCCCATAACCATATTGGCTATCAGTATATATGGTTATTTTTGAATTCTTCCCAAATTTACTGGCTTTTGTCAATGCAACCAATTCAGCTATTTGTGCAGACTTGACTCCATGTAAATAGGATGCTTCCACTGGACCTCCTAATGTACACACGGAGTAGGCGGCGCTTAGGCCTCCTTCCTCATGTCTCATGCATTAGCCGTCTACAAACAGCTCATAATCTTCATTAATCAGAGAGTTTTCTTTTATGTCGGGCGTGGTTTTGTACTAAACTCAGTCAAATCAATGCAGTCATGTTCAATTTCCTCCATCACTTCTGCTGCGAATGAACCAGGCAGCAAGGTAGCTGGATTCAGAATATTACATCTAGCAATTGTCACGTTTCCTGCACCTACGAGGATTCTCTCATACTAAGTCAGCCGACTAGGTGTGAGATACTGGGTCTTTGTTCTTGTCAGTAAGATTACAACAGAATGCGGAACATACACAGTTACTGGATGTCCCATAATATTGGACTCACTCTGTTCAAGACTTGTGCAAGTTGCAACTACAGCTTTCAAACATCCAGGTAATCCAGCTGCGACTGGGTCCAATGTGGAAGAAAACAATCCCACTGGACGTCGAGTCAAGCCATGAATTTGAGTCAGGACTGAAAGTGTACAATTATCTCGCGTGTCACAGAAAAGTGCAAAATCTTTTGAATAGTCAGGCATTCCTAATGCAGGAGCTGTACACAGACACTCTCGCAGTTTCACAAAAGCAGTCATGCTTTTGTCATCCCATTCCACTGGATCTGTTGCTCCTTTCTTTGTCATCTTTATCAATGGTCTTGCTAGGACTGCAAATCCCACAATACACTGCCTACAGTATCCTACAACTCCAACATTCTGATTTCTTTCTGGTTATTGGGCAATTCCATGTTACGAATTATTCTAATTCTTTCTGTGGTGACTTTCCTGATACCTCTCTCTATCTGGTGCCCCAGATATTTTACTGATGTGGTACAGAATTGCAATTTTTCTGGTGATACTATATGTCCTCCTTCACCTAAATGGTTCAGCAAGGAAATCGTGTCAGTCACACAGTCTTTTCGACTTTTAGACACCACCAAGAGGTCATCTATGTATTGCACCAGGACTGATTTTCCGGGCAATATCAAAGTTTCAAGGCACTTTTTCAGAATCTGATTAAAAATCGAAGGGCTTTCTGTGTACCCTTGAGGGACACGATTCCAGACATAGACATGGCTGTTGAATTCAAATGAGAAAAGAAATTTGCTGTCTGGATGCAATGGAATTGGAAAGAATGCATGACATAGGTCAATGACGGTAAACCATCCAGCATTCCACGGTATTTCTTATAGAATCACTGCAGGGTTTGGCACGACAGGACAGCAAGGAACAACAATTTTATTAACCTTGCGCAGGTCCTGTACGACCCTGTACTTACCACTAGGTTTCTTGATGCCAATTATCGGTGAGTTACAAGGACTGCTCAATACTTCTTGCAAAATGCCTGCTTCTAGTAATCTTTTTATTTCAATAGCAACTCCTGCTTTCACTTCTGCACTCATTTTATACTGTTTGGTATTTGGGTAAACTGCATCTTGTTTTATTGCTATTTTAATTGGGTCAACATTTGCAAATAATCCTACATCTTTTCCAGTAAAATCCCATATTTCCGGTTTCACTGTCTCTTGGAGTTCTTCAGGTAAGTCCTGTACTGTCAGTCTTTTAATTTCTGAATCAGTTCTTGCTAACATTAATTTGTAAATTCCATCTTCGTCTGGGGTCTGGATTTCGACGCCATTTGGAGTGCATAAAATAGTACAGTTCATTTTGCACAGCAAATCTCGTCCTAGAAGGTTTACAGGACTGGAATCACAAACAACAAATCTATGCATCTCTTTAAAATTCCCAATTTTAATTTCCATGGGTTCTGTAACTGGGGTACTAATTAGCTGATTAGAAACGCCCACTACTTGGATCGCTTCTCCCGAGAGGGGTAGGTTTGGAACGTCTGCTGTTCTCACAGTAGAAAGGGTAGCACCAGTGTCCAACAGAAAGGTGACATCATTCCCTTCAACCTTTCCTTCAATGTTTGGCCCTGACTGGTCCACCGGCAAGAAGGCGCCAAGCACGCACTCCTCGTCCTCCCCCCTCAGGCACCGTCAGTAGGCGTCGTCACAGAGAAAGGTGACATTTAACAGAAATTGTGAAGTTGCTGAATTTCTATCCTCCCTTCCTTCCCAACCATCAGTGTTTTCACTCTGTTGTGCTTTGCTCCTGTAATTTGGTCTAGGTGCACCAGGCAACTGATTCTGTTTTACCTGCTGCTGGGTCTTCCGTGGAGCTTCATTCTGCTTCTGTGGATTTAAATCATTAATTTGCACATTACCATTCTGCACAGCCTTACACTCGTCTCTCCAGTGGCCTATCTTTCTGCACCCGTGACAAGGAAACTTCTTGCGTGCCTCTTCTCGGCTCATTTTTACTCTGGGCTTTCCTCTTCCCCCAGGGCCTTGATTCTGATTATTATTCATTTTACTTAACTGCTGTTCCTGGTGTTCTGCTAATTTTACCTGTGCCCACGTGACCTTTTCTTTTAGTTCTTTCCATTTTTCTGCCAGCTCATCTTCGCAATATTTCGCATACTTTAGGACTTCATCAATTGGCTTTGACTGACAGCAGATTTTAATGTCTTTGATCCACTGTGAAATCTCAGGCCTTAACCCTAGCACAAATCTATAAATGAAGTGGGTCATGTCCTTCATCTCAATGTTATCCAGACCACTGTACGTCTTGAACACCTGTAACAGTCGTTCATAGTAAGAGTGCACAGTTTCATCTCGATTCTGGGTAGGTCTATCTATTCGGGTCCAATCAGTTTCTTTTGCAGGTACCTTTCCTTTCAGATGCAATATCACCTGGTTGTATTTCTTCATCACATCTCCTGAAGGAGCCCCTGTCTTTGGGTCTCTAGTGTATTCATCACTTGGCCAATCAACAGCAATTTTACATTCTGTCCATAAATCTACAGGAACTACAATGTCAAAGAAACCATCTAGATCTTTCAGGAGGCATTTCTGCACTTTCACAAATCTCTCGACCTGTCTGTACCAGTCTACAGGTTTTTCTCGTAATTTTCGGAAGTCATTTGTAAAGGACACAATATCCTGTCGGGACCAAGGAACATGTACATATCCTCCACCGGGCACTTCTCGCATAGAATATAATTTTTCTGCCTTGTCTGCTTCTTTTAAGACATACTCTGAAGCCATTTGCTTTGATCTATTATCTTCCTTTTTCTTGGCCCACCTGGTTTTCCATTTTTCTAAATCTCCCCATTTTTGTAACAGGTTTACCAGTTCTCTAATCTGTACCTTTTTCCCTGACACATTCATGTTCTCCAAATCTTTGTCTGAAAATTCTGCTCTGTAAGGTTTTTGCAACCCTTTTGATCGGCTAATGTCTATTCCCATATTAGCTGCAGTGTCCATTAATTTCTAATGGAGCACTCGGGTATTTTGGGTGATGCTTTTACAAATGAACAACAATTCCTCTTCACTAAGGGTGTTCAGTCTGTCCAAACCCACATTTCCAGCCATTAGTTCTTCCAATTCTATTCTTAGTTCATATATATCTAATGGTTTTGGCTGAGGATTCTGTTTCTCTAATTCTCTGGACCACCTTTCAATTTCTTCAGGAGTCATTACCGTGGCACTTCTAGTACCTGACGATGACTCAATTTGAACCTCTCTTGAATTAAAAGGAGTATTCTTTCTCTGTGAACTCCCTTCTGACTCCCTTATCGGTAGATCCATCAAGGAAATCACAGATTCACATTCACTTGCCTGATCATCTACTATTAAGGGCTCTTATCTCGGCTGTACTATAGATGGAGTTATGATTGGAGTCTTCGGACTCCCCTGCTTATCCCCGTACAAAGGAACAACTGGTCCAATAGTTACTGGAATTGTCAGAGCTTCAGGACTCGTATTCAGTTGGGAGATTTTCTGAATTAATTCTGTTCTTTGTTTAACTAAAGCCTCTCGTTCTCTATCCTGCAGTACTTTTTCCATGGTGGTTTCATGTACTATCTGCGGAACTAATGGAGGACTAAAACTCGGGGCAGTTGGGTGTGTCAGACTTGGTCCCTCACCATATTTAGGTTTCAGGAAGGGATTTCCCGTACTTAAGGGTCTCGACTCCTCCTGATAAGGAGGCCTTAAACAGGTGTCTCTCGCACTTAAGGATCTTGGACCTTCATTATAGGGTGGCGGATTCTTCATTAACAATTCCTCCAGATAATCATCATCTGAATCACCACTGGTCATTAAATGCTTTGTCTTCTCTGTCCTTTTCCCTCCCATGGGCTCTTCTACTGTTATTACAGGGTACAGTCCTTCTACCATCATGTTCTGTCTCCAGTCTTTCATTCTCTTTTCTCGGGTCTCTTTTGGTACCTTCGGGTAAAATTTAGCCAACCCTTTGTCCATTCTGGGTCTGTCTCGCTCAAAAGCCTCTATTTCCCATTCTTCTAATGCCTCATATTGCGTTAATCTAGGTCTGGGATGTAAATCATTCATTCGGGTTCTCAGATTGAACAGAATCCTGCCATTGGATGTACCTTCTAAGGGAAATGCTAAAAGTCCGTCATCTTTAGTATATTCCACCCAATTTTCCAACAATACACAAGCATGGTAGCCTCTGTCGAACATCATAAATGATGCAGGAGTATTAGGTGGTGGAATGAGGACTCCTGCTCTAGTTTTGATAGGTTTGTCTTTCTTGAAATAATTCTTTACTTTCAGCTAGATTCATGAAAGGAAAATCGGCTCGCAAAGGGCCAGATTCTCAGAATCTGGCCCTTTGCAAGCGCAATTTTTGCATTTGGGATTCATCATCCCAAATGCAAAAATTGCTATTACAGAATTCGCATTTTAGCGAGGAATTGCATTTAAGGAATCTCTATTTGAGATTCCTTAAATGCAATTCATTAACCAATTTTAAATTGCGAATTCGCAATATTTGGCCGCTATTTACCACAAAGTCAGACTTCGTGGTAAATAGCGAAAAAAATAGAAAAAAGCACTTTAGTGCATTATTCTCTGTTGCATGTTACACACACACATGTCCTTTGGACATATGTGTGCGCAACACCTGTGTAATGTTGCATTTCAGGGGTGTTACAGGGTGTCCTTTGGACACCCCTGGCACCCTTGAAATCGCATCCTTATTTGCGATTAGCAAATTGCTAATCGCAAATAAGGAATAACTCCCCATGCATTCCTATGGGCCTACAGGCAGGTAAGGAAGATGTAGGAATCGCAATATTTTTTGCAATTCCTACATGAATCCAGTTTTGCAAGTCCTTAATAGCGATTCCTTATGAATCGCTATTAAAGACTCGCAAAACGGGTCTTTGATGAATCTAGCTGTTTGTCTACTAATGTCATTTTTCTTTTGTTTCCATACATAATGTTATTTCTAGCTGTTCTCCACTGCTCTCTCGCAAAACCTTGATATCGTGGATCAGGTCGAGTCTGGGGATGAGTTGGATACCACATATACTTCTCCGCAAATTACTTCTGTTTACAAAATCACTTCCAATACAAATTCGCCTTTTATTTTTCTGCAACCAATCAAATGCGCGATTTCAAATAGTTTCAACCAATGGGTGCGCGGCGTTTCTCGTAAACGAGTTCCCACGCTCCTGTGCTCACCCCTCCTTTACAATTCTGTCTCAGCTACACGCCCGCTGTCTCGACCAATACCAGCGCGGCACCGAGTGACTTCAGCGCAGCTCCGCAACTGACTCCCTCCTTCACAAGGTAAGGAAAACTTCGACTTCTACTCTTTAAAGTGCAAGTGCTCTGTTTAATTCACAACGCAAACACATTCGCCACTGTACTCGAGTGTCTAGAAAGGAAAGATTTGTTTCACTGCAAGTAAATCTCTTCCGTTTACTTTTCAAATACTGCGGATAGAACCCTCCTGCCTATCCTTCACACAAGCATTAGAGAACCTGCTACTCCTTTGACTCATCCACTCTGGGATAAATACTAAGCCAAACGTTTCAGCAGCGAACCCCTTTGCTATCAATCAAGCTTAGACGAACCTGCTACTCCTTCCGTGTGACCCTTACTAGGTGATATCACAATAGAAGTTTTGCAAGCGAACTCTTTGCTATCATTTATTCATACATTTATACAGAAACCCTAATTAGTGCTTCCAGTTCTGCCTAACCTGCACCAATTTTCCTCGAGCAACTGACCTCACTGCGAGGTGGATTCTCCTCACCACCCGCTACTCTGCCCCGTGGATTCCAGACAAACATATAACAATCACTAACGAGTGTATTAGTACATCAATCAATATAGCAGCATATCATAGAAAATTTTGAAAATTTCATAACATTTCAAAGCAATTAAAAACAACAATTTTACATTTGATCGATCAATTACTTTTAGCAGCAGTAACATTTTCACAGTTTTAGCAGCAGTTTACCTATCTACCTATCTTAACTAGTCCTACCTATCTTTAACTAGTCCCTAACCATACCTCTGCTACCAGAAAATTACTGATAAAGTGCGCAGGTCACCCGACTACAATAATTTTACCATATGCACGTTTGGACCCATAAATTCAATTCACCATATTATTAATCGGGTAACCTACACTCTACTACCAGTAACCCAGTTTATTCCTATTTATTTCCAACGTACCCGACTTAACAATCCTCGTCACGGGTACCTATGATCACAATGGATCAGGGAGCTAGCTGTAAAAGATAAGCAGTTCACCAAACCACAATGACATTTATAATATTTGAACTCTTTATAATAACCACAGACTCAGGAAGTTTTGAAGACCTTTATCTAGTTCTCTTCAATATGTGTAAGTAAAAGATTTACAGCAAATAAGCTATCAATGACCAAGATCATAAAAATCATGTAGCCATGCAGGAATAGAATAAGGCCAACCATTTAGAAGTCTAAAGGGAAGGTAAGAACAGGGAACATTCTATCATGAACTCATAGAAGTTTATTTAGGAAGGTGGTTCTAAAGGACGGGAACATAAGGAACATACTAAATTGTCACAGTTTACAATTTCCTATAGGATGGGTAAGAAAAGGGAACACGCTAATAATTCAGAAATGACTTTTCGGGCTCAGTAAAGGGAAGGTAAAGAAAAGGAACATCTATTTCATTCAGTGTCAGTACTTCAATACCCAACCTATAAGGTAGGGGAAAAATGGAACATGCTAATAAATGCACTTTCACGATTTCATAAATTGTCAGAAAAGTAGGGTAAGAAAAGGAACATATGCAATTACGATTTACTAGCAAGATTTCAGTAACGGATTAAGGAGAAAGGACGCAAGTGTGTTTCCCTTACGGATTTATATTTACCTAGAACGGTGTGGAGACCAACCCTGGCCACGGGTCAGTTAAAGACAGAAGGAACCCCAAGGAATGCAGTCGCTAGTAGGCCAGTAGGTGCAGAATTGGAAACCCAGGACAGGAAAACCAGAAGAGGATCAGGACGGGACCACCAACGTTGAGACCAGCACCCGCAGTTCAGTTGCAACGCCTGCGCTACACCTTCTCTGCAGCTATCAGTCAAAACCCCGATTGGGTTCACGAATTCCCCAGCAAAGTGCTTTGCCAGCACTTAAGGTTCTCAAAACCCCGAATGGGTCTGTGAGTCAGTCTGACAGAGTGCTCCGCAGCACCTCTGTTTCTTGATCAGCTATTGAGTGCGTTGGGTCAGTGACAGGTCAGCTATTCGGACAAGTCGGACAAATTTTCTAGCTAAACCTAGGGTAGTTATACTGTTTTCGGGTCATTGTTCCACCCCCCAAATGTTGCAAGTGTAAGAATCCCCAATTTCGATTGGTCAAAAGAAAGGATAGGTCATCACACCACTAGGATTTGACTTTCTCAAGCCCCTAATTTACATCCTCTGGGAGCGCCCATTGAATTTGGGGTTCCCATGACATGTGCTTTATACATAACAATAGAGAATACAATATTCATATACAATTGTTAAAAATGCGGTACAGTTCAGCTTCGTCTTGCTGGATCATAGGTCGGTTCCCAGGAGCATCTTGGCTGTGGCTGCCAGCTGGCTGGGTTCCATTGTTACAAGGTTTTCTTCCCTCTGCCAGGGTGACTTGCGCAGTAGGGACTTCAAAGATGGAGTAGTAAGCACCTCCCAGGCCCAAAAGATTCGATACATGAAAAGTAAAAGAAAACAATTTAGAACACAGAAATAAATGATTTCACTGTATACCAGGAATCCCTATATAACTCCCATTACTTTATAATAACTATAGCATTAGGATTACTGCAAAACGAACAGCATAGCAAAAGCTGCAGGGCAAGCTTCGGGCATGTGAGAACATAAAGCAGCCATCTTATTGCTACTGCGCAAGTGCAAAGGTTTCCCCCCAGAACTGCGAGTACGTCAGGTAAAATGGGTATGACCAACGCATGCGCAGAAGAAATTCCCGCGTAGCAGCAGCCAATTTAGTGGCAAGCGTATTTAGGATGAGTAAACACATAGGCAAGCATCACTGGGACACCCCGTGTAATGTAATTAAATGTGCAATATTAGTAACACGTACATGTTGATTATATTTATTAACATTATTCGAGGTTCTTGATACAAACAAGTTGCTTTACGTGCGAATCCTTGCTTCATCATATGCAGAAGGAAAGTGAAAAGACAATGATTAAGAGGAAGATGAAGTGTGTGAGAAGCTTATAGAGAACCTCTAGAAGTGGAGATATGGAGAGTAAGCGTCTTATGTGATTAATGTAGAGGTAAAGATCGCAGAAGAATGTGATGGAGAACAGGAGTGATCAAAACACTCAGAAATACACTCCACGTAAACAAACCTTTGTCATTTTTTTCACAATCCCAAATGTTCCTAATTGTTCAGAATCTCAAATTATTTATTAATGTATCCATGTTTTCAATGTTTTAGCCAAAACCTTAATTAAACAGGCCATGCTTCTTGTAAAGCACCCCAATTTTGCTTCTTCAGCAGTAGCCCTTATAGAGGCCCCCCTCACCTCCCTACCTGTTTCATCCAATTTAAAGCACTGGTTACACCACTACTACCTTGTTTTCCTAATTTACACAAGTGGAATTGTAGAATAAATAGTGGCAGGATCATCCTAACTTAGTCAGTGGAAATTGTGTTAAACGTATATAGGCAAGGAAAAATACATTTCAAAATATTACAATTGCATATTACAATGCTTCATACTCCAGTTTAGGAAGTCAAGTGCACTGTCAGACAGGTAGCATGATACATTGTGGAAAGTCATTCTTGACCACAAAAGTATTGAACTGCAATGTAGGGAATGTCGAAGAGTTTTGTTTTTTTGTGTAATTGTTAACCACATGGTTCTCCAAACGTAATTTGGTTGCAGTGACAAAGAATGCTGTTTCAAAACATATGGCTTTTTGTGCAAGTTAACTGAAAATTATGTTTCAAAAATGCAATTATTGTCCTTTATTTTTTTAGGTTTGGGCGAGAACCCCACCAGCAGTCCTTTAAAAAAGGCAAACTCATTCTATTGAAGCGTTTCATCTTTATGCATTGTACATGCAGGCAGAGGGTGGGGCCACGGTTGAGGGCTCTGACGGTAAACGTCAAGCCATTTTCATATCCTTCATGTTTCCAAGCCTAGTTTAAGTTTCAGAAAGATGAGCCACACCGATGAGCTCTTCTCCAGAATAGTTTTCCTGGCAACCGCAGAGAAAAACACAACATTTTTCGACCACACTCGGTCTTGATCACGTGACACATAGTTGCTGTTACGCATTTTTAAAGACATCCATTCATTTATAATTGAAATAGAAAACATACTTTACGTGAAAGTGTATTCCAAATATTCGAGTACTGTGATTTAACAAAAATCGAAATGCAAATTCCAGTATCTCCAAACCATTCATCATTTTACATTTAATATGGCATTTAATATGGCATTTGATTTAATGGGATATTTCGAGCGGGATATACATTTCATTATCCTGCTTAGTACTTGAGTCTGCAGGCTGGACGTCCACAGGCATCTTCTTTGTTGGTGTATAACATTGCAGCGACACCCGCTGATTGCCTCTCTAAGGAACAAAGGTAAAGCGTGGGGTAAATCTTCTGATGGAACGTGGGTCGGAGGAAGAAATCCTGTGAAATTTTTCAGAACTGAAGTTATGGCAATCAGGACGTGCGAAGGAAGTTTCCTTAAACACACAATCACTTTGGAAACAATGGATAAAATGGCAGAAAGAATTATGAGGGGATGTGAATCCTCTTCAGTAACCATTTTTCGACGAGAAGTGAACGAGGGAGTGCTGCATTCCACACATCACAAAATACATAGGGAAATGTCTGGCAGAAGATTAACATCTTGGAAAAATTGCAGAAAAAAGAATTGAGTCAATGATGGGAGGCTACCTCAATTCTGAAATATTTGGAAGTTGACGTGTTTCACGCGGTCTTTGGATCTTTATAACCCCCACTTTGTCTCACTCGAATCCAAGGTTGCTTGATGAGAGTATGTTAAAAATACTGATTCAATTTGCCTGGGAAGAACATAAATCACTAATTTAACAAATTTAAAAATTATTGGCAGAAATCAAAATGGATCCAGATCAGGAGTGGATTACAAATACCTTAAAAAGGATGCGAAAATAAGTAAATATGAAAAGGACATTAAACAATAGAAGCCACGAAAATGTTAACTAAAGAATCAGGACGAATCTTAACTTTTGCATGTAAATTTGATGTGGCAAGGAAGCTATTGATTAGGGATTCTGTCCTATAATCTATGGCTAGAAGAAAGGGAGATTATTCAACTAGTCTGAGTTATGATGTGGATTCTCATGAGGATTTCCCTGGTGCTTCTAACAGTAAATTGTCTTTTTCCAAGGAATTTCACCTCTTGCAGCAGACTCACGAACAGTCTTTTCGGAATACACAAAGAGGAAAAGGAAACACAAACAAACCAGAAAATGACAGCAAAGACACAACAACCAGCGAAACTGCCACGGGAACACGGGGGCAAGGACATAAGAAAATATCATGGAAAAAATCACTTAGGAGCCCCAACTGATGGTAATTAATCTTTCAAAATGAGAACTTACATCTTTTGAGAACGATGTTTTAAAACTAGGCCTATCTTTTTGCCCAAGTATGCCTGATAGTTTTGCACAACTATGAATAGATCTGTTTAAGTTTGTTCAAAAATTGAAACTTCATAACGATCATCTCTTGAAGGGAGACAATCCTAAAACCATATACTCTGCCTCAGATGCAATCAAATCAAATTTAACCATTAATGGCATTGAAACACTACAGATCCTACATGACATTGATTTAACTCTGAATAGTGATGGTGTAATGAACAGAGATCCATTTGATCCTCATGTAATGGAAAGTCTACAGAAGGACTTTGGGATCAGAACAGATTTATCTGGTAAACCACACTTCAAAACATCATCTAAGTTTCTTCCCCAGAGCAACAAAGATAACATCACAATATTTAGTGATTTAGTTAGTAAAGATCTTGTGCTGTTGTGTAGAAAGAAATCTAAGTCACATAATCTAAATCCTGACCAGTGGGAAGCAATTAAGAATTTACAATGTAATAACATCGTGATTAAACCTTCTGATAAAGGTGGGAATGTAGTAGTGATGTCAAGAGTTGTTATGTGAATGAGGCTCTATACCAACTAAACAATATGGAATGTTATCAACGTATTGATAGAAATTATTATCTTGATGAGCAGAACACATTTTATGATCAATTGAGTGCTTTCTACAATGGGTAATTGGTAATTTGGGATGCAATGCAGTTTTTGAAGAATGATTTCACAGTTTTACCAACATTATATCTGCTCCCAAAAATTCATAAACAGAAAACTTGTCCACTAGGTCGACCAATAATTTCCTCTAAAAATAGTATTTTTTAAAATACTTCAGTACATGTGGATCAATTTTTTTCCCTTTGTAAAAGGTTTAACTTCATACATAAAAGACACAAATTATTTTTTTATCAAAACATGAAAATTTACTATGGGAACACAATGGTGTGCCTTGATGTTGAAAGCCTTTATACAAGTATTCTTCATGAAGATGGTCTAAATGCCTGTACATATTTCTTAAGAGCAAGAGGTATCAACCTTCTGGCACACCCCATCATGTTGTTGGACATGATCAATACCTGTCTCAGAGAAAACATCTTTTTATTTAAAAATGTCCTTTACAAACAAATACAGGGCAGAGCTATGGGCACCTGCTTTGTTTCATCCCCAGCTATGCCAACCTGTTGGTAGGCTGGTGGGAGGTACAGGTGCTCTGGGAAACAGAGATGTCTCAGTGGTCGAGCCAGGTAGTTATCTGGCTCAGGTACATTAACGACATTAGCTGAGTTTGGAATGGTGAGGAGAATTATTTGCATGAGTTTTTGCAAGACCTAAACCCCAACAATGTGAATTTAGGATTTACTATGACTTATAGTAAAGACAGCGCGGAGTTTCTTGATTTAAAGTTGACAGCAGTGAATAACTCTTTGCAGTCCAACCTTTTTGCAAAAGTACTGCAGGAAATACTATTCTACATGCCCATATTAGTCATACACCAAATTACAGGTGGAGTATTCCTTATGGGGAATTCCTCAGAGCCAAACAAAACTGTACATCAGAAAAGGAATATATAATAGCTTGTGATGAAATGATGACCAGGTTTACAACAAGAGGGTACTCTAAAAAACATCTTAACATTGCAAAAAAAATTCTGACTCAGAAAGCAGTGCAATAAATCTTTTTGGGCAACCAAAAACCAAAACAACTGATAAAAGTGGAATGCGTTTCATCAAAAAAAACTCTGAAGGGGCATATGACCTATGGAAAATTCTATTCAACAGATTGGATATTTTGAAACATTATCCAGTATTGAGAAATAACATAAGTGCGTGACCTATGATCACCTATCGAAAAAACACCTCACTTACAGAGACATTTTGGTACATAGTTTCTTGAAACCTAAAGATTGAACTTGGCTCCCACGACTTAAAGGTTTAAAATCTGTGGTCGTTGCAAACCGTAATAACATTGAATCTGGATTGTTGGAATGCACACATGTAAATTGAAAATCAAGAAATTCATAACTTGCAATACAGATTATGTTGTATATGCCATTGTTTGTTCTTGTGACAAGTGGTATATAGGGTCTACCATTTTTCCACTTAAAAAACGTATTCTGGAACATTGGCGAGCCATCACCAATAATGATGAAACATATAGTACGGCAAGGCACTTTAGCCAATACCATGGAGGGGATTGGAGAGTTGGTAAATTCTTCGGTTTAGACACAATTCCGAAACATCCGAGAGGGGGGAATAGGCAAGTGATTCTGAGGAGATTAGAATCAAGGTTGAGTCTGGAAGCAGGTAGCATGATTCCAAGAGGGATGAATGTAGCCGCCAAACTATCTGTACATCTATGAAATGAATTGACGAACTTGTTAACATGTGTGACCTCAGCAGAGTTATCTGTAACAGTAGCTGATATTCTAAATGTATCTACACAATAGTAGGTGTTTTTCAAAGGGCTTTTGTTATTTAGATTTAAAAATTGTTGAATTTGTATGTTTTTTATAGGGGACTCATGTTTTCACCCTCCTAGCATTTTGTATGAAACAATGAGGGATCGAGCGGAAAATCATGGAAGGATAAATTAGCTACAATAGCTTGACTTGTCTATCAACATAAATAGAGAATGTTTATGTAGTACATTATCTTTTCTCTCTTTTTTGGCAGATCTATGCTATGAATAATATATAAAGGAAGCTACTATAGCTTGATTTTGATTTCTCAACAAAGCAACTAAGTACCAGCATTGGACAATTGATGAATTTTACTAATTGCAGACACTGGATGGATTGTAGTGTCAATAAAGTTACAAGGTTTCAAATTGAGAGAGAGACAAAAACTCCTCCGCTTCTCTAATCCTAAGCAGGATAATGAAATTGATATCCCACTCAAAATATCCCATTAAATCAAATGCCATATTAAATGTAAAATGAAGAAGGGTTTGGAGATACTGGAATATACAGTTTGAATTTTGTTAAATCACAATACTCGAATATTTGGAAAGCAGTTTAACGTAAAGTATGTTTTCTATTTCAATTGAAAATGAATGGATGTTTAAAAAAATGCATATCAGCAGCTATGGGTCATGTGATCAACACCGAGTGCTGTCAAACCGTGTTGTTTTCCTCTGCTGCGGTTGCCGGTAAACATATCCTGGAAAGAATTCATCGGGGTGGCTCATCTTTCTGAAACTTAAACTAAGTTTGGAAACACGAAATACATATAAGTTACCTACTGGCGGCCGCCAGTAGGTAGTTATAGTTAGGACCTATGTTCCATAGGAAGAGCATTTTTTGTTTTACTTATAACTTTGGCATAGTTTGATGAATCTTCATGAAATTTTCAAAACTTTCTTTGTTGATATCAGCTCCTATGTTGAAAGTTTGGAGGTGATTCGTCAAGAGGGGCTGAGAAAAAAGGGGGGTCCTAAAACGTGTTTTCTCAATGTTAATTTCCATTGGAAACTTTAGACAAGGCTACAGGTCAAACGGGTGAACGGAATTACCCTACATTTGGCAGGGAGAAGGGTCTTGGTCTAGAAAGTACGCTTTTGTTTATTTGGTGTAAATCTGATCAGTAGTTTTTGAGAAATATCGAAATTTACAGATATCGATATTTGGTAATTCTGCCATCTGATTGGCTGAGGCGTTATGAGCACGAGCTTGCTACTGATTGGCTGCGAGCGCTGCATGCAGTTGCAACTAGGAAGTGTTGGCTGCCATTTTTTGATTCCGTCGATGCGAGTAAGGGGAAAAAAGGGCGAAAAAAGTGGGAAATAGGAGGGTAGGAGCACTGTATCCTCTGTGGCGTGTTTAGGGTGTTGTATAGAGGGAGTGCGAAGTAAAGTATTCACCCCTACCGGTGTGAAAGTGCTGGACTACGGAAATTTAGTGAGGTATTACGTAGAGTCTTGATGCTGGTAAGGTGAGTTGGTGAGGGACTCTGGGATTAAAGCGTGAGCCCAAACTGTGTGAATTATGCTGTGAACTCACGTGCCGTGGCCGTTGCACTACAGCTGTGGAAATAGTGTGAGCATGTGTTTATACCTACTAGGATGAACTACTGACCCATACTGGTCTAAAAGTCCTGGGGTACAGAAAATATGTGAGGTATTGTCTAGAGTCTCATGCAACTAGGAAGTGTTGGCCACCATTTTGTGATTCTGTTGAAGCAGGTAAGGGGAAAAAAGGGCACAAAAAAGTGGAAAGAGGAGGGTAAGAGAACTGTAACCTCTGTGGCGGGTTTAGTGTGTTGTATCGAGCGGGTGCGAAGAAAATTATTCACCCCTGATGGTGTGAAAGTGCTGGGCTACAGAAATTTAGTGAGGTATTGCAGAGAGTCTGATGCTGGTAAGGTGAGGTGGTTCGGGACTGGGGGATTAAAGCATGAGCCCAAACTGTGTGTCATATGCTGTGAAGTTATGTACCGTGGGCGCTGCACTACACCTGTGGAAGTAGTGTGAGCATGTGTTTATACCTACTAGGACGAACTACTGACTGTTACTGGTCTGAAAGTCCTGGGGTACGTAAAATATGTGAGGTACCGTCTAGAGACTCATGCTGCTAAGGTCGGGTGCTGCAGGACTCAGGGATGAAAGAGTGAGCCCAAACTGTGTGTCATATGCTGTGAAGTCATGTGCTCTGGCCGCTGTGCCACATCTGTCCAAGTTGTGTCAGCATGTAGTTATACCGACTTGGAGGAACTTTTGTTTCGAACAGTGTAACTTGTGTATGGTAGTTAGGGGGTGGTATATAGGGAATGCGAAAGTAAATTCGCGCGTATCAAGTGAATTCGGTATTTCTAAAGTGGAAAGCACTGACTCCTACGGGTCTGATGGTGCTGGGAGCAAAAGTTGAGGTGCTGCTGGAGTTGGGGATAAAGCTGATGAACTACTGACCCATATTGTGAACTTTTAACATGAACATGCCATTAAATGTTCAATAAAATGTTGCAAAACTTTATCGAGAGGTTAAAAAAAATTGATGAACTTTTAACCTGCAGGTGTCATAGAATGTTCCAGAAAGAGTGGTAATAAAATATGTTCGAACTTGTGACCTGTTTGTGGCGCAGAATATTAAGTAGCTTTTCGCATGGAAAATTCAAAATTAACCAATGTAGATAAGTTTTGGAATGTCGTTGAAGGAGTGAAGTGTTCTGATTTGTTCTTTATATGTATTTATGTGTGGAGTAAGGGTGGGCGGCCAGATACGCTCCGTGCACGGAGTGCACGTAGTGCCGTCTCCTACGCATTTTGCGTAGCGGGCGTAGCCAGGCGGCCCTACGCGCACTCCGCAGATGGTGCGTAGCCGGCCGCCACCCACCTCCCTCCCGCCCTCCCTAAATACATAAATAAAAGGATAGAAAGCTTTTAAAAACACTTACCTTGTCTGCCGCGTCCCTGGGGCTCCCTCTCGCCGTCCCTGGATTCGCGCCGCCATTTCGGATACTAATGCGCATGCGCGGGCGGCCGCGCATGCGCATTTCTCATGAGAAATGCGCATGCGCGGGCGCCCGCGCATGCGCATTAGTATCTGAATCGGTGGCGGCGCGAATCGCGGGACGGCGAGAGGGAGCCCCGGGGACCCGGCAGACAAGGTAAGTGTTTTTAAAAGCTTTTTATCCTTTTATTTATGTATTTAGGGAGGGCGGGAGGGAGGCGGGCGGCGCGGAGTGGGGCTACGCGGAGTGCGCGGGTGGGCGTAGTTTTGCGCCCACTTTGCGTAGCTCCTCGGAGCCCCACTCCGCACACTACGCCCAGGGTTAGTGTGGAGCGGCAAAGAAATTGTGCCATTACTGGTTCCATTCTTGTTGAAATCGGTGCTTTACATGTACTATGTGACAAAGAAAGAATTGGATGTGTGTGTGACATTTGCAAACTGCATCTCAACTACAAAGGTGAGTTAGAAATGAACAAGGTGTGTTATGTGTTCTGTAGTAGTGATAAAGTATTTGAAGTGATGTTTTTAAGTTTGATAGTATTTTTTATTTCAAAATAATATAGTGTTGGTAAAGTGTGGTGTTTGATATAGGTTATAAAATATGCATAAAGTTTGACCCGTTGTTAAATAAGTACTTTATATATGTTTAGGAATTTTTCACTCACAAAGAAGAAGTGTAGTTTGTCATCTTTAAAGGACTGTATGGTTTTGAAAATTAATTTGGGTATGTAATGTATTCGGGCAACATAAACATTATACTTTTTGTGAAAATAGTGGGGTGGGGTGGTGGTGGTAGGAGATGTATGTGTTATTAAGTTAAAAGCAATAAAACAAAACCCAGAAATGCTATGTGGGCAGGTTATGCTCTCAATTTTGACACTGAGAGGTAGATTTTAATGTAAGTCGAGGTAGGTTGTTGTAGTGTGAGGTAGTCTAGAGTGTTTGGAAATTATATGGAGAGGGGATAGAGATAGTGAAAGTGATACATTCCTTTTATATGTACGCATAGTTTGAATCATTTGATGATAGGTTGAGATATAATATGAACATTGTTTCTGGTTTGCATTTGGGTATAGTTAATAATTTTCGTAGTTTCTGACTAGTGAACAATATAAATGTAGATATACAAAAATATATGGTAGCAAACATATTGATGATTGTCTGTTCTTTTGGAATAGAAGTGGTTGGGGAGTGCTTCTTTAGAAGAGGTGTTTTATAAATGTGTGAGAGATAAAAAAGAAATGAAAATGTGCGGTATATTTTCTGTATGACAGTTGACATTAGAGAACTACATGTAGTTATAAGTGATACTATTTGTCAGGCTGTGTCCCTGTGCTGGATATACGTAGGTGTTGAAGTGAAGTGGTCCAGATTTTACCAGTGCTCAGCTTCACTATCCCTTTTGAGACACTCGTCAATTTTTTCATTGCATTTAATGTCTTTAATATAGATACAGTAAAGGGACGGTATATCAAAAGTTTCTGAATTAGAACTTCCCATCCCCTGCTATACACTCTACAGAGTTTTTAAACAACTTTAGTAACATATAGATGTCTAGCTAGTAAATGGTGCAGTTCCACTGGCCCATTTATAAACCATGCTATGGGATGGTTTATGTGTTACACGCCAATTTGCATTTTTGAATACGTTTTTGCTGATAAGTGTTCCAGCAGACATCTGGTAAAATTAACGTTGTATATGGGTATAGTGGCGCTATTGGGAATGGTGGGGGTTTCTGTTTGATTTCGTACGGTTAAGCAAGGGTGGGGGTGGGTGTGGGGGAGGTGGGTATGTTGGGGATTAAAACACAGAATTTAGTAACGTGCAGATTCGAGCTACTAAGGTGATGTAGTACTACTAGGAGCTCTTATAAAGCGACCTATGGTATGGTATATCTTTTACCCGCAAATGTGCATGTTTTAATATGTTTTGCTGATGAGCGTTTCGGGAGACATCTGTTGAAATGAAGCCTCTGTATGGCTATAGTGGCACTTCTACGTTTGCTGGGGCTCTTTCTTTTATTGCGTAAAGTTAAGCAAGGGCGGGTGTGGAGGTGGTGTAGTGGTACTGCGACTATTTATAAACCGTCTTATGGTATGGTGTATGTTTTAGTTGCATAATTGCAGGTTTTAATAGCTTTTGCTGATGAGCGTTCCAGCAGACACTGTTGACATTAAGTCTATATATGGCTATAGTGGCGCTAATGGGAGTGCTGGGGCTCGTTGTTTGATTTCGTAAGGTTAAGCAAGGGCAGGGGTGCGGGTGGGGAGGGGAGTATGTTGTTGATTATAACACGGATATTTGTAACGTGGACATGTGTAGCTAGTAAAGGTAATCTAGTGCCACTGGGCCCATTTATAAACTGTGCTATGGGATGGTTTATGTTTTACCAGCCAATTTGCATGTTTGAATACTTTGTGTTGATGAATGTTCCGGCACACACCTGTTAAAATTATCCTGTGTATGGGTATAGTGGCGCTACTAGGAATGGTGCAGGTTTCTGTTTGATTATCTACGGGTAAGCAAGGGCGAGGTGCGTTTGGGGGAGGTGGGTATGTTGGTCATTAAAACACAGAATTTAGTAACGTGTAGATATCGAGCGACTAAAGGTGATGTTGTCACCCTGGGAGCAGTTATAAAGCACCCTATGGCATGGTGTATGTTTTACCCGCAAATTTGCATGTTTTAATATGCTTTGCTGATGAGCGTTCCGGCAGACAGTTGTTGAAATTAAGTTCCTGTATTGCTATAGTGGCTCTACTAGGTTTTCTGGGGCTCTTTCTTTGATTTTGTAAGGTTAAGGAAGGATGGGTAAGAAGTTGGTGTAGTGGCAGTGTGCCCATTTATGAATCGCTTTATGGTATGGTAAATGTTTTTCTGGCAAATTCCCATGTTTTTATACCTTTTGGTGATGTGTGTTCCAGCAGACAGCTACACAAATTACACAACATTTCTGTGGATAACAAATCTTCGTGCTGATAGACACTTTTGAGCTGTAGTAGAAGGCTGCCAGCATTGATGGCAAATTATGAAACTTGGTGCCATTGTAGATTTCAATGGAATTTAAGACTATTTCTTTGTTACTATGGTGAGTTTTAAGTAGGAAAAAAGTGGGGGTGCTCTAAAAGGGGGGCAAACCTCTAAAAGGGGTGTGGGGTATGCAAGTAGGGACATGGTCTAAATCAAGATAAGTAGCATTGTGTGCTTTAGGAAATCAATTCCAATTATCCTACGTTCGGAAAAAACATACTTTAAAGGATTTCCTTTACTTATACAACATGGCTCACCTAGCATGATGTCTCTAGTTCTCAGTAGTGAGCAAAATAAAAAAAATAAAAAAAATTGACTATCTTTGCGAGGGCTGAAAATAGAGCCCGATAGAGACCCGTTTGGAGGCTCCCTGAAAATAAGTGCCGGTCCTCAGACCCGGCCTAATTAAAGTCCAGCATCCATCCATCCTAAGCACTGCGGTATCCAACCATATTTTAATTGATGCATACATTCCTAGTTATTTACATACATACACTTATCTTAAGCATCTACGAGCCCACTCACCTGTGGTAAGCACTGTGCATATCCATGCAGCCATACGCCTATATATCCATATATACATCTGTCCCAGAACCAATCCTAAGCATCTATCAGCCCACTCATCTATCCTAAGTACTGGTCCATGCATTCATTTATCCTTCCATCCATATATTGATACATCCATCCATTTACCTATCCATTCATCCATCTGGCCATGCATCCACTCGCCATTTATTCAACTATACGTTCTTATTTCCATGCACCCTACGCCCCGAACCTAAATACGGCGTGTTATACTCGTACACCCAGCCTGTTAAGGGGTCGAAAAGGATGGCGATAAGTATTGACAGGCAGATGTTTCTTATGAAGAACAACAAAGCTTTGAGTTACTCTTTGTGCAGCATAGTTCACCATCCTTCTTTGGTGGTGTTTCAAACAAAGGTTTATCTAGCGAAAGAAATGTAAAGGAGCTTTTTAGTGCGGGACGTTAATTTAGAAACATAACGTTTTGTCCAGTTGAATATAGGAACACTGTTTTAAAGTGGCCATGACTCACAGATACTGAATACCTTTACTTCTTACATTTGAGTGAGTATACCAGAGAGGTAATTTGGGGTGATGAGAACCTGCAGTTCTATATTTTCATGTGAAGAACATTATAGGAATATAAAAGGAATTGCAAAGCTTTTATCTTCATATTAAAGAGGGGGTGTGAGAACTATGTGAGTCAGGCAAAGCGTGTGTTTTCGTAGCACTAAAATAAGACAGTGTGTAAGGTCAGAGTAGGGTTGTGCTGGAGTTGCCTGCTTGTGGTTGTTTGCAGAGGCGCAACCAGAGCGAAATTTCAGGTAAGCCTAATTCTTTCAGCAATAGGCAGAGTTGGATGTAGGGGCTGTAAAATGGGGTGAAAAAGAACAGAGTCTTATTTACAAAAAAATGGTCTTCTGAAGACCTGTGAAGTTCTCGGGTGCTGCTCTGTGTGTGCCCCCGGGAAGCTGTCTCAGAGAGTCCAGGGCACCTGGTGGTCTGTCTGCTAATCACCCTATGAAGATGATGGTCCTGCGTTGCAAAAAGAGAAGGGAAATCCTGAGAGAAAATGGCTCTCTTTAAAGGTTTTCCCTTCTCCTACAATGCGACTCACCTGGCATGATGTCTGCACTTCTCAGTAGTGAGCAATGTGCATGCTCTCACAATATTACTGCAGTTCAATAAAAATTAAAAATAAACGCACTACCTTTGCCAGGCCCGACAATAGAGCCCCATAAAGACCTGTTTTGAGGCCCCCCCCAAAAAAGTACCGGTGCTCAGACCCCACACACAGTCCCCCCCCCCCAATTAAAGCCCTGGGTGTAGTGTTATGTTTGCGAAGTTCAATCAAATTCTTCCAAGCACTCTTATATCAAACCATTATTGCTATTAACTTAAATCAATTGGCAAATGTCACTGTCCTTATTAAGTATAAGAAATATCCAACTCCTCTCCAGATCAAGGTTCTTCGATCTTTATTACTTCATTATTCAGAAGATACACCATGGGCACTTGTTACATCAGCCAACACGTGTTTCGACGTGTAATATTACATCACTTTGACTTCCTCAGGGCTGTAACCAAGTAAACAGTTCCCATAAAATTTCCGACCTACGTATGGCTAGAATTTAGTGGTGTGAAGGTTCAACATATGTAAAAGAATGTGTATTAGCATCTGAAGGTTTATAAGTCCCAGTGCAGAAGGGTGCAGGAAAGATAGTACCATTACCACTTCACAGTACACCCTCAAATTGTGAACAGGTTGTGAATCTAGAGTAACCTCATACCAGAGTGGAATCAAGACTGCAATAATAATGCACTATGTTCCCTGTGAAGAACCAAAATTACCTATAGCTCCATGGCTCATTCTCATATGTCAGGCTCCTCTCTGTCAATTCGTTATTCTGAACCTAAAACCAAAATCATCAAATTAACTCTTTTCTCTCATAGCCTAAACTCTGGTTCTGAGTAAATAATCCTCAAACCTACTACCATTTCTGTAATTTAATATTAATATCAACTGAGATTCCGCGCCAAGTTATTCTCCACTCCACAGCGTCCTAAATCTCAATAATTATTCTCTATTACCCACCTCGCAGCACATATCTACTGCAAATTACCTTATTGTTCAAGTATGAACTCCTCTCCCAATCTTCACACCATCGGTTCACAAGTAATAATCATCACTATCTCTGTAACTGAAAATAAATCACAATCTGTCTTACTAAACTGTACATATCATTCTCAGCTTAATATATATATTTTAATCCTATGTTTTATACCTCCTCGTATCTATAAAGACATGTAAATTATCTGCCTTGCGTCACCTTGTTTTATTTCCAAAATGTCTTCTTCATTGCCGTTGTGTCTGACAGCAGATCGCAAAGCATCCCACTTTGCTATATTCTTAAAATCGATTAGAGAGAGAAATAATAGAAATACATTTTCACCCATCCTTATGTCCTGTATTCCTGTACATTCTATAAACCAATTCCTGAAAATAATCCCAATCTCATACTAGAGGACATATATATTGTTAACACACCCCTGTCCTCGATGTCATATATATCAGTTTAAAATAGTCAACATAACTCACCCTACACTTTCACAGACCATACAGCCTGGGATCATATATCGTCATCTATTTTATGTTTCTGTAATGCTGAAGAGAAGAACATATATATAACAACATAATCTCTTATCTTAATATCCACATGACAATCCCGTCATCCTGTGCGTTATCTACAGAGGTCTACTCACACTTATTTTTTATATCAGTTGTTCTAGACCCCAGTGCCAGAAATATAATCCGTTACTTCCTGAAACAAAAAAGATTTCGGGATAATGTAAATCCCTCAAAGTCACCCTATTCAATGCTATAATCCGAGTCTGGTCCCATACAAGCATAACAGCAAACATTCTCAACTTACTCCGGGCAGCACGTATCTGAACCACTCCGGTCGGTGTTCGGCATAGGCGCTATCTTGGAGTGTCTTTTTATTTGTTAAAACGTCCTGCGCCATATTACAGTGTATTAAAAGGTCAATACAAGAATACCTATTCAAGTTTGTGTTGAAACACGTACTCATATCGAAAATAGTCTCCACATACGCCACTCATAATATATTATACTTGGAACAGGTTCCAGTTATCTTACCCGATATCTAAATTTAGCGCAAAAAGTTATGAATGAATGAATGAACGCTTATTTGTATCGCGCAAAAGAACTTAGCCCCAAGGGGCATCAAGGCGCTATCAGATGGAAACGACAGAGACATAACCTGAGGCAGAATATCAAAAAGAGTGGAAACGCTGTATCAGGATTAATAAGCTAGGGAGAACAGCCATGTTTTTATAAGTTTGCGAAAAATTGTCAGGGATGGTTGTCTGGCAATTTCCGGCGGGAGCGAATTCCATAGTTTAGGGGCCAACAAGGAAAATGCTCTACCGCCCCATCTTGCCTTGTTAACCCTTGGAACTATGAGCAGATTTTTCGAGGCAGATATAAGGCATCTGCTGGGAGTGTAAGGTGTCAGTAGGGATTTAACCCCTTCCGGGCCTGATCCAAAGAACAAACTGTGGGCAAAACAAAGAATCTTAAATGATATTCTCGCCTGAATAGGCAACCAATGCAGTTCTCTTCTAGCCGCCGTCGCTGACGATCGCCTAGGCAGATTCAGATCAAGCCTGGCGGCCACATTCTGGGTAACCTGAAGTCTTTGGATCGCTTTCTTATTTATACCCCCATAGAGAGCGTTACAATAGTCGATCCTGGACAATACCAGGGCGACCGTAGATTGTTTACGCGCCTCAGGGGACAGGAAAAGGGCTATCTTCTTTAAGGTCCGAATGATGGTACAGCAAGCGCCAACCGTTTTGTTGACCTGTAGACCAAATGACAGGGTAGGGTCTATAGTCACGCCTAGATTCTTGGCGGATTTTGCCGGACGAGGGCATTGGCCCAAGGAGGTAAGCCACCATTCCTCACTCCACAAATCTTGATTCCCACCAAAGACCAAGACCTCAGTCTTCTCACCGTTCAGCTTGAGAAAGTTCCTTATCATCCATGATGATACTGCTTCCATGCAGGTCTTGAATTTTATAGCACAGTCTTGCCCCGACTGAATTGTCGAGACAATGATCTGCGTATCGTCGGCATAGGATAACACCTGATATCCAAAGGCTCTTATTATTTTTGCAAGGGGGGTAACGTAAACGTTAAACAGAACCGGGCTAAGCACCGAGCCCTGTGGGACTCCACATTGCACCGCCTGGGTAGGGGACATATAGTCGCCAAGTTTCACTCTTTGCTGTCTCTGGTGCAAAAAAGAGGACAGGAGACTCAGGGTGCTACCTTCGACCCCTATCCCCCTCAGTCTGTCCACCAGAATAGAGGGGGATAGGGTATCAAAGGCTGCTGTTAGAGCCAGCAAGACCAACAGAGTGGTCTGGCCTTTATCCACCTCTGATCTAATATTATTTACCACGACCGTGAGGGCAATCTCCGTGCTATGGGCCGCACGAAATCCATGTTGGGAGGCGTCCAAATGATTCTCCCTCTCCAAAAATGCTGTCAGATGTCGATTTAAATGGGCTTCAAGAATTTTTGCAGGTGCTGGTAATAAGGAAATCGGCCGAAAGTTTTTCAGCACCTCAGGGTTCAGGGAAGCCTTCTTCAAAAGGGGTTTTACCACAGCAAGTTTCCACATTTGAGGGAAAATTCCCTCCGTGATAGCGTTATTTAGTATCTCAAGAAGAGACGGTAGTAGGGTACTTCTGCAGGCCTTTAAGATTTTCAAAGGACAAGGGTCCAGGGGGGAACAGGATTTGGTGGCATCTAAGATGCGATTTAGCTCTTCCCAAGATAACTCGGGAAATTTCAAAAAGAGGGAAGTAGATCTGGGCCCCCCATCTATATTCATGTCAGCCGACTGCACTGAGGAGCCTGGGACTCAGCTTCACTATTCAATTTTTGGTTAAGAATTTCCAATGAAGAGTGAATATCAGCTATTTTGGTTAGGAAAAAGTCAGCAATGTTGTTACATAACATCTGTGTCTCAGTCACAGAGTTAGCTGACTTAGGGACAGAAAGGGAGTTAATGGTTTTAAAAAGCTCCCTAGATGATCTCAGCCCAGAGGTGATCTCATTAAAGTAGTTCCTTTTTTCCTCCATTATAGCTTTTTTGTATTCCTTAAGCGCTAATTTATGTTGTATTTTCTTCGAGCGCAAAAAGTTATGTTGTATTTTCTTCGAGCGCAAAAAGTTATGTGTAAACGGGCGCCATCTTAGAGTGTCCTAATATTACTAGAAACGCCGATAATGTATATTACTCATATTCTACCCACTATTTAAACCTACAGTACTTACATATAACATTATAAAAATATATATATATATATATTGTAGTACCAGACAGGGTCCCATAGAATATCTAATAGTGTAGGTGAGTTCCTAAAGTCTCTTTAAAATAAACAATAATGCGCTATTTCTCACTAAACATTATCTATATCAAATTGTAAACTAAATTATACTCGTCAATACCTGTAGGATACAGGGATAGCATGCATAAGAAGAAGGGGAAAAATAGAATAGGATACCATATACCTAGAATCATTTCTTAATAAGTAAGAAATACATATAGCTATAATTAATACTAGAGTCTAGTGAGTGAGTTAGGGTGTGGATATGTGTATAGGTATACCAGAATTGTACTAATTCAATTAAATAATAATAATTACATGTTGCAAAATCGAATCATATCATATTCTAACACATATTATATATTAAATACATATCGCTTATTTTGCAGTAATCAAAACTCATTGCGAATATACAGTCATATATCGTAATAGCTATCCATCTCATCCATTCACCTATAGCTTAGCTATGTCCTATCTTGTTAAGTTACCATCATGGTCATGTCCAATAGTGGGTTCACAAATGTTTACTCAGGATCAGTATACATTCACATAATCAGTATCGTTGGTATTCCATATTACCAAAACATCTTGATCATATGTAACCTTATATAATCTAAACATATTTCATATAATTTTCCTACAGGTTTCACTTCTTCATTAAGACATTTCTGCATTATTCAACGTATCGTAATAGTTCAGTTAAATATAACACTTATTTTCTCATTCTCCATAACCTTCATTGTTACAAATTTGGTTGCTATCTACTCAGATGTTAGTCTTGTCCCAGAAACAATTGGTATTCATTATCAATGTTCATACCTTTCTCTACCGCTCTGAGTTTCATCATCCAGATGACTTCTCTACGTCTCAATTTCAACAATCTGTTGCCCCCACGAGGGTCTTGTGTCACATGATCTATTCCATAAAAGCTAAAATAATGTTCATTCCTCTTGTCAAAATTCTGTATAAAATGGTAAGCTATCGGGTATCTGGTGTCCCCATTTTTCCATGCTCTAAAGTGTTCTAGCATTCTGTCCCGAAGTCTCCTTTTTGTACTGCCTACATATATTTGCCCACATGAGCACTCAATAATGTATACCACATAAGTCGTATCACAATTAATAAACTCCTCTATTAAATAAGTATCTGAGCTATTGTAATTAAAATTTGTCACCTTTTTCCTGGCCCATCTACACGAGCTACACCACCCACATTTATGAAATCCTTTGATTCTATTCAAAGGCCAGGAAGTCATGGTTTTTGCCGGATAACTGGGACTAAGATCATTGGTCAGGGTTCTGCCTTTTCTGAAGGTTATGCTTGGTCTCTCACTTACATATTTCTGCAGGTCCTTGTCTGCTTTAAGTAAGTGCCAATGTCTGTTTATGATAGAATACAATCTGTGTGATTCCACATTATAATATGTCACCAGACGTATCTTCTCTCCCGTCCTGTCTATAGTATCAACCTCTTTTGGTATCAATGTATGTGATCGCCTGAGTGCACAAGCCCTCCGTCTTGCTTTGTCAATTACTTCTTTCTCATAACCACTTGCAGCAAATCTGTTAACCATATCACATATATTCACCTGAAAGTCAACATCTTCCGAACAATTTCTCCTCGCTCTGACCATTTTACCGTACGGTATCAATTTTATCTGACAGCTCGGGTGACAGCTCCTTGCATGAAGTATCGAGTTACAGCTAGTTTCTTTTCGATACATCCTGGAGCAAAGTCTCATATCATGTACATATAATTCAATGTCCAAAAAGGTAATTAACCTCTCATCATATTGTGTGGTGAAACGTAAGTTTACATCATTCTCATTCAGATATTCAAAGAAGCAATTCAGATTCTCTAGAGTTCCAGTCCAAATCATGAGACAGTCGTCAATGAAACGGCCCCAATATTGTATATACTCGATCCATTTTCGGCCGCGATGGCCCCAGATCCACTCCGCCTCGAACCACCCGGTGAAGAGGTTAGCAAAAGACGGAGCGAATCTGGAACCCATTGCGGTCCCAAGGCATTGTCAGTACCATTTCCGGTTAAATAAAAAAACATTGTTCTTGAGCACAATTCCAGTCATTTCCAATAACATTTTAGTGTGCTCCAGAAATTCTGCTGGTCTTCTGTTCAAAAAGGTTTCCACTGCTGCTATCCCTAATTGATGATCTATATTTGAGTACAGAGAGACTACATCTAAAGTAACCAAGTACATTCCAGCCTCCCATTTAATATCAGACATTATATTCAGCACATGCTTGGTGTCTTGGATATATGAGGGTAAGTTATGCACATACGGTCTCAATAAAATGTCAATATATTCGGAGATTCTTTCGGTCGGGCCACCAATCCCCGAGATTATTGGTCTTCCGGGTGGATTCTGTCTATTCTTATGCACCTTTGGTAAGGTATATAAGCAAGGTGCTCGTGGTGTTGAAATTGACATGTAATTGTACTCATCTATATCTAAGAGTGTCAAATCGTACCAGCTCTTGAGTTTATCATTGATACTATTCTTCAAATTCCCCAGTGGGTTGTTTTCCAGGGATTCATAGTACCTCGTGTCATTTAATTGTGTCAAAATTTCTTCATTATATTTAGTCGTAGCCATAACAACAATATTACCACCCCTGTCTGCCCCCCGAATGGTAATATTGTCGTTGGTCCTCAATGTTTTCAGGGCAGATGTTTGCGAAGTTATAGATAAAATTGTCAGGGTAATAATTGTAACTTTTGTGTGTGCCGTTTGGTTGATAATATCACCCTAAGTACATAGATTACAATTTTTAAAAATACTGTCTATAAAGTTGTCTGCAGTGGGTTGCAGAGAGAGTGCTGTGGGATGGTGGGATGCGGCTGAGAGGTGAAAAGTATGAGGTAGTGCAGTTACATATAAATTGTAAAGGTGTATGTAAATAATTAAATACATTCTTACTGTATGTTCTATGGCACTATTTGTCATCCTATTGCTCCCCTGTCATGCTCTATCACATTGCAGCACTGTGTCTGGAAGTCGTTAGTAGAAGTTTTGTAATTGTATGTTATTATTTTAGCATAGTGAACAGATGTAAAAAATAATTGAATCTATTTTTTGGTTTTTCAGAAAATTGTTTTGTTTGGATTAAAATTTGCAAATGCCTAGAAGAAGTGAAAAAAAAGAAAATAGAAGAAGAATATATATTTGACCAAAAGGAAAGATCTTGAATTAGAGAAAAATGCAAGTAGTACAGAAACATTTTGTTCTAGTAAAAGTACTAAAAAAATTGTGAAAAAAATATGAATGTACATTTAATGAAAAAAACACACAAAGCAAAAAGAAGAATTTTTCAAGTAAGGTAAAGCAGACTTCAATTTCAAATACCAGGAAAAGGAAATATGTATATGTTACTTGGAGACAAAAGCAATTTCAAGAAATTTGTCAGAGACTTTTTCGATCTAGAGTGATTACGAATTTAATGAAAACATGCTGCAAATATAAAAGGAAAGTGTTGCAATTCAAAGAGAAGCAGCATATTGAAAGTATAGTGGATACTGCTCTCAATTTAAAACTGAAGTTATTCATTCTGAATTTGAAGAGAATGAAACAATTGGATAAAATAGTGAAATAGTTGAAAGACAAAAGTAGAAAAAAAGAGACTTGTGAACAGAACCAACTTTTGCAAAATCTTTAGTGGACATTGGAAACATACTTCTACCAGTGAGCCTTTTTTTAATGAGAAAAGTTACTTCCAGGATAATAGTTTACCATTTGCAGTTGATACTAGAGGTCGTTGCTACGAAGTTCAGGATGGTTGTACTCTTCCAAAGGAGGAAATGGTTGGTAAAAGTACAGAAGAGTTAATAACTGAAGAAGTGCAAGGGAAACGTCTACAAGCTCCTGTGTATAAGTGGGGTTGTAGTAGTATTTGTAGTATTCAACAATAATCTATTGATGTAATGCCAAATTTGCTAGGAGTATATGCACAGAAAAGTATTAAACAGAAGATTAAGTTGTTACAAGGACTAGATCCATGTAATGTAAGAAAATATACTGAGAATTATGGACATTCTCTGGCTTGTCTTTCAAGAAAAGTTTGTAAAAGTGTTTTTCATCACTTGAAGATGTTAGCAGTACACCATTCAGAAATGTGGAAGTTTATAAGGAAACTGTAGTATGTAAAATGTCCTGCATTATGTTTAAATGAACTGAATACATGTCTTTTATATGGTTCTTTGTTAGATGTTCAAAAAAGTGTAATGCTATTGAAATGCGATATTTTGGTTCAGAAGAGTAGTCCATATGAAGTGAAAGTTTGACAATTACAGGTATTGGAGGAGATGGGAAAGTGATTAGTACTGATCAGTTTGAAGAAGAAATTGGAAAGTTGAATGTGGTGTGCTCTGGAATACCAAACTATGTTTGTGTTTGTTGTCCATGTACACATTATAAAAGTCAAACAAGGAATGTTGATTTGTATTTGAAAAGGGAAAAGGAGAACAATGGTAAGTGGGTAGAATTTGCAACTTACTTGTTGGTTTAGGGTCGTTTTGAGTTAGGTAGTGATCAACGTATATGTAAATATTGTTACAACAAATTAGAAGAGAAGAAAATGCCTGCTAGAGCAGTACATAATACATTAGAATTAGTAGCTATTCCGGAAGAACTGGCAGAATTGGATACATATGAGTCTGTTCTAGTTCAATCTGTTCATCCTTTTCAAACTATAATTGGGATGGAGCCTAAAACAGGTAAAGTGCCACCAACAGACTTGCAAAGAGGGCTGAAAGGAAGAGTGGTGTACTTACCTTTGAATTTTAGGAAAAATATTGAAACTATTGCTGGAGAGAAAGAGGAAAGTGAGGCAGTAGTCATTCTAGTAAATGGTGTACCAACAATGAGTCAGAAAATATGGCAAGAATTTGTAGATGTTAATAAAGTTGAAAAGGCTACCTTATATGTTATAGAGAACAAGATTTATTACAAAACTGTAAATGTGGTAATTAGTTTAGAAGATGAATCTGACATTTCAAGTGGTCAAATACAGAACGTGCACAAGTCAAGGACTGAAGTGATTAATGAACATTATACAATATGTCCTTTGTATTCCAAAGAAGTAATAGCAAGCAGCATTGACTTATTTGAAATGAAAAAAACACAGGGAACTCCAATGAGTTTATGGGAGAAAAGCAGGGAAGGTCGTTGTTTTCCACAGCTGTTTCCTACTGGAGAAGGTCGACAGTATGATGATCGACCTGTACTTATTGCAGCTTCAGAATATTGGTCAACAAGATTATATTCTGAAGATCCTAGATGTTGACAGTGCATTCCATACATATTTCACCTTTTGTTTGGAAGTAATATGTTTTCTCTGTCGTATGCAGTGAACCACATACTTAAAGCTGGAGTTCATCAATCTCTCATTTCTGCGAAAGAATTTGTGGAGAAAGTTCAAGAAACAGATGAAGATTTAGAAGCACAGTTATTCAATTTGATGGCATGTCTACGTGGAACAAATGAGTATTGTTATCGTCGTCATGAAGGACTCAAGTGTATGTTATGGAACTTAGGTACCCCAACATGGTTTGTCACACTTAGCTGTGCAGAGTATGCATGGGAAGATCTGCTTGAGTTTCCAAGAGAAGCAAATTCCAATATAAAAAATGTTGAAATAAAGACTCCTGGTGAACTGTGTTGATTGGATCCTGTAAATATGTGCAGGTATTTTAATCATAGGTTTCAAGGTGTGATGTCTTTTATTTGCAATAAAAAGAATCCACCTCTTGGAGAAGTTACCAATTTCTTTTGGAGAAAGGAGTATCAAGCAAGAGGTGCACCTCAGATACATATGCTACTGTGGATCAAGGATGCACTTAAATTTGGAAATGATTCTGATGAAACAGTATTGTCTTTCTTCGAACAGTATGTGACATGTGAGATTCCAAGAGAAGAAGGAGATAGAAGCTTGAGACGGCAACTTTTATGTTCCCAAAGTCACCGTTGTGGAAAGTATTGCAGAAGAAACTGCAAGTCTAAAGGAACATTTTACACCAAATGTAGGTCTGGTTTTCCCCGCCCAGTCATTTGTAAAGGAAGAGTAAATTCTTTTTTTCTTCTGTAAGGTACACAATAACTTGAAAATCTCGAAAGAATACCTACAACTGAAAAAGAACAGAAGTGTCAAAGTATATCAATGATTACAATCCAGTCATTTTATAAATGTGGCATGTGAACATGGACATTCAGTATGTTGCAGATAACTCAATTGCTGTTGCACGTTATGTTACAGCTTTACTTTGAAAATGCTTTCCCATACAGAAATTGGATTTTATGAATGTTCAGACCGCTTGTGCTCTTCAAGTTTATAGTCAAAGTCACAAGGAATCATTTGGGTAAGTTTAGGTCTTGCCTGCAAACAAAATAGAGTGTTGAAATCATTTAAAGAAATTGAAGAATTAGCAGAAAATGAACCAGACAGTAAAGACCTTCGTAAAACTAATATGTTGGACACATACTATCTGAAAAGTAGATCTGGAACAACTATGTCTGTATAAAGTAATTCAACATTACAGCTTCAAAAGAAATGTTAAAAAGAATTTAAACGAAGGAAAATATGCAGAAGTTGGATGTCATGGATGTTTAGTAAAACATGCAAAGGGTAATGTCATAAACCACAAGAAACTTAGTTGTGGACCTTCAGATAAGCGAGAATTTTACTATTTAGCATTTCTGCAACTGTTTAAACCATGGTGTAGTGAAAGTGAATTACTTGGAGACTTTGACTGGTAAGAAGATTCTTTTAATGTTTGTAAAGATAGCATTGCATGTACAATTTTTCATATATATTTAAAAATGTTGAATGATGAAGTTGAACAGGAAAAGACTATTACAGGTGAAATAGCTCATGAAAGTTTTCAAGATAGTCAAAGTAGTGGTCCATGTAGTGAAGATCCTCTTGGACAACCAATACTGTAAAATGAAGCAGCGATTGCTATGTATGAAGTTGGAATTGCAATGTGGTACAGCAGGTCCGAACAGTGAAACGGGTTCTTGATTCTATGATGAGGATGTCAGAAGTTAAAGTCTGTGATAATTTGTGTGTACCCCCTCTGACCAGGTGCAACCAACTCTAGGTCCCAATAGTGGAACGGCGTCTTGATCCCATAATGGACGATGTTCGAAATTACCTGTTGCTTACTTTTCATAGACCTCCCTCCGTTAAGGTGCATCAGACTGGGCTTCCGTAGCTAACTGCTGTACAGGATTATTGGGCTTGGTTGACTGTACTTGGTGGACTAAACCGCGGAACAGCAGGTCTGAACGTTGAAACGGGGTCTTGATTCTATGATCGAGGATGTCAGAAGTTAAACTCTATGATTATTTCTGTGTACCACCTCCGACCAGGTGCAAGCAATTCTAGGTGCCAACAGTGGAACGGTGTCTTGAGCCCACAATGGAAGGCGTCCGATATTACATGTTGCTTGGTTTTCATAGAACTCACTCTGTTGAGGTGCATCACACTCCGTGGTTCCGCATCTATCTGCAGTACAGGATTATTGGGCTTGGTTGACTGTAGTTGCTGGACTACACCACGGCACAGCAGGTCCGAACAATGAAACGGGGTCTTGATTCCATGATTGAGGATGTCAGAAGTTTAGGTCTGTGAATATTTCTGTGTACCACTTTCGACCAGGTACAACCAACTCTAGGTCCCATCAGTGGAACGGTGTCTTGATCCCACAATGTCCGATATTATCTGTTGCTTGGTTTTCATAGAACTCCCTCTGTTGAGGTGCCTCAGGCTCTGTGCTACCGTAGCTAACTGTTGCACATGATTATTGTGCTTGGTTGACACCAGTCGGTGGAGTACACTGTGGTGCAGCAGGTCAAACAAAGAAACGGGGATCTTGAATCTATGATTGAGGATGTCAGAAGTTAAAGTCTGTCATTATTTCTGTGTACCACCTCTGATCAGGTGCAACCAACTCTAGGTCTCAAGAGTGGAATGGTCTGTTGGTTCCACAATGGAAGATGTTCGATACTACCTGCTGCTTGGTTTTCATAGAACTCCCTCCATTGAGGTGCATCAGATTCAGTGCTTCTGTAGCTAACTGTTGCACATGATTATTGTGCTTGGTTGACACCAGTCAGAGGAGTACACTGCGGTACAGCAGGTCCGAACAATGAAACGGTGTCTTGATTCTATGATTGAGATTGTCAGAAGTTCAAGTCTGTGAATATGTCTGTGTACGCCCACTGATCTGGTGCAAGCAAATCCATGCTTTCGAATTCAACAGTACATGGCTGTGAGGCGTTAATGGATAGTGCCTCTAGCTTACACTGCGGTCAGAAGGGCTCACAATTTAGATCGAGTGATGATTGTTTAATTACAGAATCCAGTAGTGAAGTAATTAGAACGTCTATTGAAATATACACAATATCCTTTCAGTATGCGTGCTTGAAGAAATTTTTTTAGATGACGTATAGGTTTACTACAATGACCAAATTCATCTTGCAAGCCCAAAGGAACACTGACTAGTCTACACTGTGGACAGCAGAAATCATTATTAGAATTGTTTTGATTTATTTATTGTAGAGTTTCCTGTAATTTATGTTGTTGTATTTTGTGAAGAGGAAGTGAGAACAAGTATTCATTGTTGTCTGTGTGAGTACTGGCTCCAATTAACACTGCAGACAGCAGTGTTTACAATTCAGATCGAGTCGCTGTTGAAGATGACGCAGTCCTGTAGGAAAAGACATTGCTGCAGTTCGCTCTGTCTGCACCATGCATACGTATCATTACAGGCTCTGAACACGCTTTTTTTGCTTTGCTTATGACAAACTGGGGAGCTCAAATCCACGTTACATAACTGTAGGTCCTTGCTGACCGCTCTCTCTGGCCAACACTGCAAACAGAAAATTTCACAATTCAGATCAAGTGGTGATTGTTTAATTACAGAATCTAGTAGTCAAGTAACTACAACAGCTATTGAAATATAGACATTATCCTTTTAGTATGCTTGCTTGAAGACATTTTTAGGTGATTTATAGGTTTAGTACAATGACCAAATGTATCCTGCAAGTGGAAAGGAACACTGAATAGTCTACATTGTGGACAGCAGAAATCGGAATTCAAATTGTTTTGATTTATTTATTGCAGAGTTTTCTGTAATTTATGTTGTTGTATTTTTTGAAGAGGAAGTGAGAATAAGTATTCATGGATGTCTGTGTGAGTACTGCCTTCAATTAACACTGCAGACAGCAGTGTTCACAATTCAGGTTGAGTCGGTATTGTAGATGATGCAGTCCTGTAGCAGAAGATATTGCTCCAGTGCGCTCTGCCTGCACCATGCATACGTATCATTACAGGCTCCGCACACTCTTTTGTTTTTGCTTTGCTTATGAGATACTGGGCAGCTCAAGTCAATAGCATGTGGCTGTGGGCCCTTGCTAAATGCTCTCTCTGGCCTACACTGCAGACAGCAGTGTTCACATTTGAGATTGAGTCGGTATTGTAGATGACACAGTCCTGTAGGAAAAGACAGGGCTGCAGTGCGCTCTGTCTGCACCACTCATACACATCATGGCTTCTTTGCTGCTTCACGTACTGCAAACTGTGGAGCGCAAGTCAATGCCACGTGGTTGTGGGCCTTTGGTGACTGCTCTGTCTGGCTTACACTGCAGACAGCAGTGTTCACAATTCAGATTGAGTCGCTATTGCAGATGATTCAGTGTTGATGGGAACAAATGTGGCTCCTAGTACGGCCCGCCCGCAGCATGCATCATCGCTGGCTGTGCACATGCTGAAAGCTTTTGATGTGGCTATGTGAGTGCACTAGAACTGATAAAGCATTCATGATATTATCTTTTTGTGTATTATTTCAGATCTGTTGATTGTGTCTCAGTATACCACAAATTGTGGTTCTTTTACAATATAATTTTTTCGGTATTATTTCACACCTACTGTCCCTACCTTACTGCAGCACAAATGATCGATTCTTCTAATATTGACTCTCTGTGTGTGATCCAATGATTACTTTTGTAGTTGATGCTAGCAACAACCATTCCCTGAGAGCTGCTTTACACTCATCCCACACGCATCCAGCAGAGACGTCACTGGATATGTGATCCTGGTAATAAAAAGGTGTCAAACGCACGTGCTCGTATCCACTTCCACTATCTATCTGTGTCATTGTGTTAATTATTTATGCATGATACTGCCCCTGGGCCATACCACAATACATTGTGCTGTGGACAGCATATGCAACCATGTTACCTCTGGTAGTGAAGAAAACGTTGGTTATGTAACTTTTAGGTGTATGGCTATCACAGGTGGAAGGCTACTTTACAAAGTATGAATATTGATGAAGATGATCGTTTCATGTTGTGTGTAGTGTAAGATATGTGTAAGTAGCAAAAAGTTTAGAAAAAAGCTCTCTAAGTAGAAGAGATGTGTCTCATCAAATGCAATACAGAGATTAAGCAAATGGCTGGTGTTTTCCAACTGTCACAATGGGAAATGAAATGAACTAATTAAATGCTTTCTTTTATGGTCACATGGCAATCGCGCACCCAGCACCTAGGAGACCGCACCCGAAGTGATTTTGAGAAAGTATATTTACTATAATATAAGTTTATTACAGTTAGAAATATAAAGATGTTTAAAAAATGTTTGATTATCGCATGTTCTCATATACACTTTAAAGTTATTTAGATATAGTTTTGAGACAAATAAAATGGAGGGAATGGCATACGTGGAGCAATACCGTACGTCTATTACGTAACATAGGGTGTGGCAGCATGATCTTGTCACATACGCAACACGCAGCGGGCGCTACCCTTTAGGTATATGACGTAACACGTGGCTTGGTAGTGCGTACCCTTCGCATACCAAAGAAGCAGCTGGTGCGACCTCATATGTATATGTTGTTACGCGGAACGCTGTGCCACAAACCCGTTGGATACGAAATGCACATCATTTAAATGTGATGGATACGGTTCCTGTGCTGATCGAGCTTGGTAGACTACCGGTACGGGACTATAGTTTTCTAAAAATAAAAAAAGATATACATATTTTTGGGGGAAGATATAAAACATTAGATAGATAGAGTTGCAAAATATTAAAAAACAATTAGAAAAAATATAGGTTTTATAAATGTTAAAATATGAAATTAACATTTAAAAACCTTTGAAATTCACAAAAAAAACATAGGTTTTACAGACGTTATAGTTAGGAATTAGCATTTAAAAAACCTTAGAAATTCACTGAAAAAAACATAGGTTTCAGGGACGTTATAGTTAGTTGAACATTTGACTCATATAAAACCCAAAAAATGTGCCAGTTATAGTTAGTTGAGCTAACTATAACTCGCTCACCCGCAATGCACTGCTGATGACGTCACATATTACATCACTCATGACATGGTCAGTGACATCACTGATGACATCTCAAATTACATCACTGATGACATCTCGGATGACATCATCTACGTGATCATCTGATACACACACTGATGCTCCAATATAAACTTTGAAACACCCACTCTAAAATACAGACTACTATTTTTAAAACCATACACACAAGAATGTCAGATACTACATACCACCAACTATGTCCTAGGTCTATACACACATCCAGTGACTTATACATTCAGTTACTCATCAATACAGTACTATAATATGTACTCATACACCTATACATACAGTCACACTCTACCACTCATCCATAGAGTTACTGACACATGTAGTCAGTCATGCAAAGAATGAATTACATACTCATTTACTCATGTATACACTTACACACACCAACTGAGTTATTTATACACACACCACATCACTTATTTATGCAGATACTAAGACATACTTACTGTCTTATACAATCACTGATACAAGCAGAGACTCATTTATACACCCACTCTTTAAATAGCTTACTCTCACGTATAGTCATTTATATACTCCAACACTCACATATACTGCCTTAAAACATATGTAGTTACTCACACATATGCCAATGAGACATTCATTCAGTCATCAAAACACCCTTACACACACTAACTCTCCCATACAGCCCTTCCCAGATGCAATTTTGAATCCATACAACCAGTGAAACACCCACTCAGACATCTGTGCACAGAGTCACACCCCTCCACCGCGCCACACAGAAACTCAGGCACCCATGCAGATACTCAGACAACAAATCAATAACCCATATAGACAGTTATGTAGCTACTCACCAACCCATGCAGCCACTTACACACTAACTGAGAGACTAATACAGAGTTTCACAGTTTAGTCACAAACCCATGTATTCAGTTAGACACGTTCAATCACTCAGTTATACAGTCAGTCACACACCTACTAAATAAGCCATTCAGGCACTTGTAAGTCCACTCATTCTTCAATACACCTTGGCATAGAAATATATGAAAAATATTTAAACTTTACAGAAACACACACTCACTGGATGATGTCATAAGTGATGTCATCAGTGATGTCACTGACCATGTCATGAGTAATGCAATATGTGACGTCATCAGCAGTGCATTGCGGGTGCGCCAGTTATAGTTAACTCAACTAACTATAACTGGCAATTTTCTCTGGTTTTATATTAGTCAAATGTCTAACTAACTATAACGTCCCTGAAACCTATGGTTTTTTCAGTGAATATATATATATGATACTTTCTAATTCCAGGCATAAGCCTTAAAGTAGCTATAATTTGCACCACCACCATGCACGATGTTGTCATCAATTATGTAATTTTAGTTGTTGCCTTGATTTTATCAATGATGTCATAGAACATGACATGAGTGATGTCATTAATGATGTCATGTGGAGAGGAGTTGGCCTAATGGCTAGGGCGGTCAACCCCGAATCTGGGAAACCGGATTCGAGTCTCCACAAACACGTGCAACATCCTGTGATTCTGGGCAAATCACTTAATTTCCCCGTGCCTAACAAAAAAAAATGCGTCCTCATGTAATGCAACTGGTGCTCGTGTATAAGGGTCTGATACCCGATACCTTCAGTTCAAGTTTGCGTCATATAAAACTCTGCAAATTTTTTTTTTATAAGCAGTGCATGTAGAGGGCATGGGTTATAGTTACTTTAGGACATGAGATGGAGTTACTTGAGATAAATATAACTGGTAAATTTCAGTGTTTCGTTTTTTAAAACTGTATATTTTAACTGATATTTTCACTTAACTATAATGGCCCTTTGACCTTTTGTTTTTGCAGTGAATTTCTAAGGTTTTCTTTTTTAAATGCAAAGTAAGATAATATTTTGATACCTAAATATAGCGTCACTTTAACGATTGTTTTTATTCAGTGACTTTTTTAATGTAAAGTACTATTTTATTACCATACATAATGCCAACCCCATGCTGCAGTGCTGCCTGCCTGCTTTTTAATCCCAGAAGTGTACGTTGGGGGCCAGAATGGCCCGACGCACTCCTGTGGGACTCCTGTGTGAATTCAGGGGCTTGATGGTTCCAGCAGGATTATTGGTATTCGAAAACTAAAAATCAATTTCCTATGGTAACAAGGTACTAACTATGACAACAGAGTGGCAATGTCTCTGTAAAAATTATATATACTGTTGACTGCAACTTTGTAACACACACACACACACATATATATATATATATATATATATATATATATATATTACCTACTGGCGGTCGCCAGTAGGTATATATAGTTAGGATTTTTTCTCTATGGGTTTTTTGAAAATTCTATGTCTAATAACTTTGGCGTTTGTGGACGGAATTGGCTGAAATTTTCAGGAAAATGGCACATTTTGTTTCTGAGCAGCCCTTGAAAATTTGGGGGGGGTTTGTCCAGTGGGGGCCGAGAAAAAAGGGGGGTCCCAAAACGTGTTTTTAACATTGAGTTTTCCATAGGGCGGTTGGCCTCACTTTTAGCCCGAACGGCTGAATGGATTTGCACGAAACTTGGCAAAATTGTAGGGACTGGTAGCCCGATGTGCCTTTTGTAGGTCTCAATATATGTGCTCCAGTGGATTTTGAGAAATTAACGTTTAAAAAAAGATATATATCTGTAACAGCGGACCGGTTAGCGCTCTGGTTCGCGGACTTTTCGCGCAACGGAGCTTTGTGAAGCGAAGCTGATTGGTTCTCCGGCGTCTGTCAACATTCCAAACAGTCCGTAGCGGCCGCCATCTTGTCTCTCGGTAGGATCGAGAGACAAGAGGAGGTCAAAACAAAGGGGGAAATAACTATAAGGGGGCATAGTAGATCCTCGCTGACCCCCTAGGTTTGATGTGGAGGTTTTAAAAGGGCCCCGCGGGGCAAAAAAAAATAATAAAAATAATAATTGAACGGCTGAATGGATTTGCACGAAACTTGGCAAAATATTAGGGACTGGTAGCCCGATGTGCCTTTGCTAGGTCTCAATATATGTGCTCCAGTGGATTTTGAGAAATTAACGTTCAAAAAAAGATATATATCTGTAACAGCGCTCCGCTTCGCGTAACGGAGGTTTGCGAAGCTGATTGGTCATTCTGTCACTGGGCTATAGTTGGGCTACATCTGGCTGATATTTGGGCTACATTTGTTTTTTTGTGTGTCTGGCGGCCATCTTTGGGCTACATTGGGCTTCATTGGGCTACATTCGGCTAATTAGCAAATAGCTCGTCGCAAACTAGGAATGGTAAAGAATCGCTATTTATTCCTTAAAGTTCGCTATTTAGGAAATGCAAATAACTTTGATGATACATATGGCCGTTCATCTCTAACAAGATAAGAAGCATAGGGATAGATTTATGATGACTGGCGCATCACCAGGGATGTGTTAGTCATTCTGTGCCGCTGTTCCGTCACCTATGGTGTGCTGCATTTACAATGCGGCGCATCATGGGGCAAAAACAGCACAGATGCGTGATGTATCTGTGCCGTAAAGGTGGCGCATTGCTGGAGTTGTATCGCAAGTGTGATGAAGCTCCAGCAAGGGTCGGGGGTGCCCCTGTCGCAGGGTTTCTGTTCTCACACAGAACTGTGGACAGAGGATTGGAACCTCGGCGAATTAGGGTGTCCCAAAACTCACGTTAGTAATCAAAAACTATTTAGCAAGCTAGGTACAGTGTCACATTGGATATAACAAACTCTCAATGTTTAGACAATCCAGAATATGAACTTATAGTACCTCAGGATACGTGGAACTCATGAACAGTCGGTCGTTATAGATTTCTTAGAAACCAGAACATGGAGTTAAGAAGAACAGATGTGTATTTGAAATGTTTATTTACTAATGCCGTCTTCTCAGTAGCAAAATTACCAGCATAGTTACTAGTACATAAAAAGTGAATGGTGATAGTATGTTAACATGCTGTAAATGAATAAGAGTTAGCAACACTTATAAGCAGCCGCGGGCCGTGGAGGGAGTTACGGTGAGGCAGGGAGGCGGGGAGGGGGAGAAGCAGGGTGGAGAATACAAGTACACATATTATCAGTAGCAAAATTACCAGCATAGTTACTAGTACATAAAAAGCGAATGGTGACAGTATGTTAACATGCTGTAAATGAATAAGAGTTAGCAACACTTATAAGCAGCCGCGGGCCGTGGAGGGAGTTACGGTGGGGCAGGGAGGCGGGGAGGGGGAGGGGCAAGGTAGAGAGGGCTCCACCCTGCTTCTCCCCCTCCCCGCCTCCCTGCCCCATCGTAACTCCCTCCACGGCCCGCGGCTGCTTATATCTCACCCTCCCTAATACACATATTATATTATTTGCTAAGAAGGTCTCTTTGTGTTGGTTTAGGGCGTGTCCATACTTTAGTGTCTTAGATTTGAAGGAATCACATCAGCATACACCAGCTCTCTCTTCATGTGAACCGCATCAACTGTTGTGTATGTGTGTTCGGCAAAGCAATATAAAACCCGCCTCATGCCCAGAATTGGCAGAAGTTGCACTTATGTTATGAGTATGAAGTCGTGGAGATCAGACCTCATAACAATTCTGTATCGTGTTGTTCTTGAAACTTTAGCACTCGCTGTACAGATATAGTTTAACAAGTAAAGCAGATAGTAGACCAATAACATATTATTCTCATGTAAACCACGATGAACTACTAGGTGGAAAGCTAAAGCAACAACTAAGTGTCGTGTGCAGAAGTTGCAAAAAAGGAAAAATGGCGTTTAAACCGGTAATGAGCCCATGCTAACTTAACACGGTGTAAAGAGATCCAGGACCTAGATGACACCTCCTCATGATCCGGAAACGAACTGAATAAGATAATAGAAGTGCCATCTCATGAGAGCAGATTGCAAGTTTATATGTGGACGGTCCGCAAGGTAAAGCATTAAAAACTAGGAAAATTCAATGCTAAAGAAAAATAAAACAGCCAAGTACTTTATCGAGTCTTAAGCCAATAGGCAAGGTAAATAATAAAAACTTGACAAATAAGTCAATGAATTGTCAATGAAATGCTAGTACTCAGCATATCAAACATGAAAAAGGTCTATGACATAACTGTGTATGCAAAATAAGCTGCAACAGCCTCCAATAGGAAGTCACCGTCTTCATCCGAAAACAGTTCAGCCATTCAATTTAAAAGCGGAAAAGAACATACGTGCTCTCCCAGCACCGGATCCTCTATCACCATCAGAGGACAGCTCGGTGGGTTTTCAAGAAAGCTGTGTTCCAAGAAAGACTGTGCTGCCGCCAGTAAATTCCAGGGACCAAGTAGTCCATGCATCAATGCCACAGCCATAATCCTTTCGCCAGGACAAATCAACTCGTGAGTAATGATAGGAGTCATCAGCTGATTAAAGTCGACGTCAGGAGAAACCGGTCCGCAGAGACACAAATCAATGGCCCAATCGAAATCACAGGTCAGGCAGTGAAATACAGGCTGGACACAGGTGAAGTAGGAGAACCGAAAAGATAATCCATATGCCGTGCTTAATATCGCCAACGGCATTGTGCCATAATATTCTAGCATGCGATTGCGGAACAGTGTCAGCAGCTGCAGGGTCGGAGGTTGCATAGGAGGGACATCCATATTTAAAAATGTAAAAAAGCACAAGAGCGTCCGCTGGTAATGCAAGTAAAAATGCCAATCCACGAACCAGAGTGCAGAAAATACAATGAAAGGGAGCAGGGATGACTCCAAAGATTTTCTCAAATGAAGTCACGAGACCACTGGTAACAACTTTAAAAAAGTGTGCCAGGGATTTTGTGGAGGATGCGTTAAAGATAGTCGGAAACATGTTGCTGAAATTGAAAGGCAAACCTGTGTACGGGTGTTCGCTATGTGAAGTACGAAAGTTTCACGGGCCGAACTCAAGGCCACCTCTCTCTGAGACAAAAGAGCTCTTATTCTTGTCATGCCGTTGAAACGTGTCCCAAGGTTGGTATTTGTGGCCAGATTGAAAACTCCCTATGTTCATGTGTGGGAGGAAATAGAACATTTCTGCAGCAAATAACCCGTTCACTTACTGTTACGATAAAAGGAATACTTTTAATTAACTCAGAACAATCTTCATTATTGAGCATCAAATAACTACCATTTTCCAACAACTTGAACGTGGGGATGATAGCAGGAACTGGCGTGCCTTGCAACACGCAAGCCATATTTGGTCGGTGTTTGTTGCATGAATCGTGTAACTGTATGTGCCTACACATTAGTGAATGATCTGGCGTCTCAGTGCATTCCTCTCTATTCAGATAAACTTCTTGATCATCTTTGAAACATCTGTATGTGTATGGAAGCGACCAGACCTCATGAACAAAAGCACTACCTAAAGGTTCATAAAGACCTATTGGTATATATTTCATACAATTTGAAAACTTATATAAAGCAAAAGGCAGCGTTATTAAACCGTGGATAAGGCATGTTGCCAAAAAACCCGCAATCCTCTGCTGATGATGTCACTGAGCATGTCATGAATGATGTAATATGTGACATCATCAGTAGTGGATTATGGGTAATAGTATCTCTAGTTTACTCCCCTATAGCTGTCTTTCTTTTAACATAAGTGTGTGTTTCCTTCCCTTATACTTACTGTTTTTGGTTCGCTTCCAGTTCGCGTACCAGCGAGCGAACTAGGAAGCGAACTAAGAGAAATAGAGGTTGGCACAGTTCCAAATATTGTACCAATTTTTTAATAACGGGGGGGTAGTTCTGAAAAGAACTTTTTTTTTTATTTTTCTGAACATTTTTTTACTGTTTTTGAATTTTTCGGAACAGTTTTATATTTTTTGGGGTTTTTCTTGGAGGGGGCAATGAAAACGATTCATTGTAAAGGGCTCAACAGGAGCAACAAAACAAAAAAAAGAAGTATTTATTATTTTGGGCGTTTCGGACAAACTTGCATATGATAGTCAATAGCTCTGTTGATCAGAGTGATGCTTCTTTCTCCGTAGGAAATGAATCCATCGCAAAATACGCAGGTGTGTTTTACTTCACCAAATCTCATTTGTATATTTGGCACCATCTCCCTGCCCTCTGGTCCCGTTACTTCCGGTACAACAGATCTTCTGGCCATAATAGGGAGATTATCTAGGTCGTTCCGAAACTGTGCAGCACTGTAGTTGTTAGGATGCCACCTAGTCATATGGCGATGCATTGTGTAGTTTCCGAAACTGTATTTTTTGTCGGTCCCTCTGGACAGTCTATCTTGACATATAAGGCAAGTTACGTATCTTGCATTTACTTTTTTCTGACCTTTGGGAATTTTAAAAAATTGCCAAATGAAGTTTTCTTTCCGGTGAGACGTCTTGGGCTGCTCAGGCAAAAACTGCCTCTCTTCGTGCTCGTCCTCCTGTTCCTCTTCTTCTTCTTCTTGTTGAATTACAACTTGAGCAGGTGGTCCACTCTTCCTTGGATGTGGTGGAGGTGGTGGGGAAGCACCAGCTGAAGCTACTAAAGAAGCCATTGCTCAGTGATCACAAAGGGTCTTTCTCTCACAATGATGAAAGTCAGAGTGAGGAAAGAAGGAGGGATTTTCATCATTTGGGAAAAACAAGAGTTCTCAACCAATCAAAAGTGTTCATTTTAGATTATATGACCTAGTCTTACATCATTAGGAAACCAAAAGTGAAATGAACCAATGAAAAGTGTTATTACCAAGTCACATGACTTGCTGTGTTTACGTTAAGCGCTTTGCAGGGCCTCCCGGTTTGCTTCCAGAAACCTGCACTTTGGCACTCGCTTCGCGTACCAGTTCGCTAACGTAGCACGTCATATGACGTATCACGCGACAACGTGGAACGTCATGCGGACGGGAGGCGTCACGATGTTGTTTTCTAACGCGGCACTTGCGGTAAAGAAACGTTTACCGGCTCGCGGTCTATTTCGCGGCATCAAGGTCAGCTAACGGGAAGCTTCCCGATTCGCGAAGCGGGAACGAAGAAAAAAAAATATTTTAAAAAAAAATTATTCATAAACATATAAAATATATTTTTGGATTTAAAGAAGAATACATTTTACAGCTACAGATATTAGCTGTTAAAAAACCAATGAAATTCACAGAAAAAACCATAGGTTATAGACCATATATAGTTAGGAATTAGCATTTACAAAACCTTGAAAATTCACTGAAAAAACCATAGGTTATAGACCATATATAGTTAGGAATTAGCATTTAGAAAACCTTATTTTACTCACACAAAACCATTGAAATTCCATATATAGTTAGTTGCACTAACTATATATCGCGCACCCGCAATCCACTGCTGATGATGTCACATATTACATCATTCATGACATGGTCAGTGACATCACTGATGACATCACTGATGACATCTCAAATGACATCACTGATGACATCACTGATGACAACATCCAGTGACTGTATGCTTCTGTAAAGTTAAAATATGTCTTACATATTGAAGAATGAGTGGATGTATAAGTGTCTGGATGAAGGATTTAGTAGGTGCATGACTGACTGTATAAGTGAGTGATTAAATGTGTCTCACTGAGTGCATGGGTTAGTGACTAAACTGTTTTAAATTGTGCATCATTGTGTCTGTTGTTTTGTAATCTGATGCATGTGTTGATCATTAGCTATATGACTAACTATATGGGTTATTGATTAGTTGCCCAAGTATTTGTATGGGAGACTGAGTGTGTGTGTGGGTGTCTGGGAGGTGTATGACTCTGTGCATAGATGTGTGAGCAGTTGATTCACTAGATGTATGGGTTCAAAAGTGCATGTGGAAACATCTGTATGGGCGGTTGACTGTGTGCATGAGTGTATTGGTGAGTGAATGGATATCTCAGTGCTACATGTCAAAGTAAGTACATATGTAAAACACAGTACATGTGATAGTTGACATATATAAATAACTGTGCATAAGAGCCAGTGAATGTGTGAGTGGCTGTATGGATTATTGTGAACTTGTATCAGGGATTGTATAACAGAGTAAATATGTGTTATTATATGTTCCAATAAGTAAGGTGTGTATAACTATATAGTTGAGGAAATCGAGGTGTGATTGATTCTTTGCAAGACTGACTAGGTGTGTGAGTAACTCCATGGATGAGTGACAGTCTGTGAGTGTCTGTTTACACTGAGTGTATCTAAGGTTATATTAGAGTCTGAAGAGGTTCATTGTATCATCACATGAATGATGTCATCAGTGATGTGATCAGTAATGTCAAATGAGATGTCATCAGTGATGTCATCAGTGATGTCATTTGAGATGTCATCAGTGATGTCATCAGTGATGTCACTGACCATGTCATGAATGATGTAATATGTGACATCATCAGCAGTGGATTGCGGGTGCGCGATATATAGTTAGTGCAACTAACTATATATGGAATTTCAATGGTTTTGTGTGAGTAAAATAAGGTTTTCTAAATGCTAATTCCTAACTATATATGGTCTATAACCTATGGTTTTTTCAGTGAATATATATATATATATATATTCACTGAAAAAACAGTATATATGGTCTATAACCTATGGTTTTTTCAGTGAATATATATATATATATATATTCACTGAAAAAACCATAGGTTATAGACCATATATAGTTAGGAATTAGCATTTAGAAAACCTTATTTTACTCACACAAAACCATTGAAATTCCATATATAGTTAGTTGCACTAACTATATATCGCGCACCCGCAATCCACTGCTGATGATGTCACATATTACATCATTCATGACATGGTCAGTGACATCACTGATGACATCACTGATGACATCTCAAATGACATCACTGATGACATCACTGATGACATCTCATTTGACATTACTGATCACATCACTGATGACATCATTCATGTGATGATACAATGAACCTCTTCAGACTCTAATATAACCTTAGATACAATCAGTGTAAACAGACACTCACAGACTGTCACTCATCCATGGAGTTACTCACACACCTAGTCAGTCTTGCAAAGAATCAATCACACCTCGATTTCCTCAACTATATAGTTATACACACCTTACTTATTGGAACATATAATAACACATATTTACTCTGTTATACAATCCCTGATACAAGTTCACAATAATCCATACAGCCACTCACACATTCACTGGCTCTTATGCACAGTTATTTATATATGTCAACTATCACATGTACTGTGTTTTACATATGTACTTACTTTGACATGTAGCACTGAGATATCCATTCACTCACCAATACACTCATGCACACAGTCAACCGCCCATACAGATGTTTCCACATGCACTTTTGAACCCATACATCTAGTGAATCAACTGCTCACACATCTATGCACAGAGTCATACACCTCCCAGACACCCACACACACACTCAGTCTCCCATACAAATACTTGGGCAACTAATCAATAACCCATATAGTTAGTCATATAGCTAATGATCAACACATGCATCAGATTACAAAACAACAGACACAATGATGCACAATTTAAAACAGTTTAGTCACTAACCCATGCACTCAGTGAGACACATTTAATCACTCACTTATACAGTCAGTCATGCACCTACTAAATCCTTCATCCAGACACTTATACATCCACTCATTCTTCAATATGTAAGACATATTTTAACTTTACAGAAGCATACAGTCACTGGATGTTGTCATCAGTGATGTCATCAGTGATGTCATTTGAGATGTCATCAGTGATGTCATCAGTGATGTCACTGACCATGTCATGAATGATGTAATATGTGACATCATCAGCAGTGGATTGCGGGTGCGCGATATATAGTTAGTGCAACTAACTATATATGGAATTTCAATGGTTTTGTGTGAGTAAAATAAGGTTTTCTAAATGCTAATTCCTAACTATATATGGTCTATAACCTATGGTTTTTTCAGTGAATTTTCAAGGTTTTGTAAATGCTAATTCCTAACTATATATGGTCTATAACCTATGGTTTTTTCTGTGAATTTCATTGGTTTTTTAACAGCTAATATCTGTAGCTGTAAAATGTATTCTTCTTTAAATCCAAAAATATATTTTATATGTTTATGAATAATTTTTTTTTAAAATATTTTTTTTTCTTCGTTCCCGCTTCGCGAATCGGGAAGCTTCCCGTTAGCTGACCTTGATGCCGCGAAATAGACCGCGAGCTGGTAAACGTTTCTTTACCGCAAGTGCCGCGTTAGAAAACAACATCGTGACGCCTCCCGTCCGCATGACGTTCCACGTTGTCGCGTGATACGTCATATGACGTGCTACGTTAGCGAACTGGTACGCGAAGCGAGTGCCAAAGCGCAGGTTTCTGGAAGCAAACCGGGAGGCCCTGCAAAGCGCTTAACGTAAACACAGCAAGTCATGTGACTTGGTAATAACACTTTTCATTGGTTCATTTCACTTTTGGTTTCCTAATGATGTAAGACTAGGTCATATAATCTAAAATGAACACTTTTGATTGGTTGAGAACTCTTGTTTTTCCCAAATGATGAAAATCCCTCCTTCTTTCCTCACTCTGACTTTCATCATTGTGAGAGAAAGACCCTTTGTGATCACTGAGCAATGGCTTCTTTAGTAGCTTCAGCTGGTGCTTCCCCACCACCTCCACCACATCCAAGGAAGAGTGGACCACCTGCTCAAGTTGTAATTCAACAAGAAGAAGAAGAAGAGGAACAGGAGGACGAGCACGAAGAGAGGCAGTTTTTGCCTGAGCAGCCCAAGACGTCTCACCGGAAAGAAAACTTCATTTGGCAATTTTTTAAAATTCCCAAAGGTCAGAAAAAAGTAAATGCAAGATACGTAACTTGCCTTATATGTCAAGATAGACTGTCCAGAGGGACCGACAAAAAATACAGTTTCGGAAACTACACAATGCATCGCCATATGACTAGGTGGCATCCTAACAACTACAGTGCTGCACAGTTTCGGAACGACCTAGATAATCTCCCTATTATGGCCAGAAGATCTGTTGTACCGGAAGTAACGGGACCAGAGGGCAGGGAGATGGTGCCAAATATACAAATGAGATTTGGTGAAGTAAAACACACCTGCGTATTTTGCGATGGATTCATTTCCTACGGAGAAAGAAGCATCACTCTGATCAACAGAGCTATTGACTATCATATGCAAGTTTGTCCGAAACGCCCAAAATAATAAATACTTCTTTTTTTTGTTTTGTTGCTCCTGTTGAGCCCTTTACAATGAATCGTTTTCATTGCCCCCTCCAAGAAAAACCCAAAAAAATATAAAACTGTTCCGAAAAATTCAAAAACAGTAAAAAAATGTTCAGAAAAATAAAAAAAAAAGTTCTTTTCAGAACTACCTCCCCGTTATTAAAAAATTGGTACAATATTTGGAACTGTGCCAACCTCTATTTCTCTTAGTTCGCTTCCTAGTTCGCTCGCTGGTACGCGAACTGGAAGCGAACCAAAAACAGTAAGTATAAGGGAAGGAAACACACACTTATGTTAAAAGAAAGACAGCTATAGGGGAGTAAACTAGAGATACTATTACCCATAATCCACTACTGATGATGTCACATATTACATCATTCATGACATGCTCAGTGACATCATCAGCAGAGGATTGCGGGTTTTTTGGCAACATGCCTTATCCACGGTTTAATAACGCTGCCTTTTGCTTTATATAAGTTTTCAAATTGTATGAAATATATACCAATAGGTCTTTATGAACCTTTAGGTAGTGCTTTTGTTCATGAGGTCTGGTCGCTTCCATACACATACAGATGTTTCAAAGATGATCAAGAAGTTTATCTGAATGGAGAGGAATGCACTGAGACGCCAGATCATTCACTAATGTGTAGGCACATACAGTTACACGATTCATGCAACAAACACCGACCAAATATGGCTTGCGTGTTGCAAGGCACGCCAGTTCCTGCTATCATCCCCACGTTCAAGTTGTTGGAAAATGGTAGTTATTTGATGCTCAATAATGAAGATTGTTCTGAGTTAATTAAAAGTATTCCTTTTATCGTAACAGTAAGTGAACGGGTTATTTGCTGCAGAAATGTTCTATTTCCTCCCACACATGAACATAGGGAGTTTTCAATCTGGCCACAAATACCAACCTTGGGACACGTTTCAACGGCATGACAAGAATAAGAGCTCTTTTGTCTCAGAGAGAGGTGGCCTTGAGTTCGGCCCGTGAAACTTTCGTACTTCACATAGCGAACACCCGTACACAGGTTTGCCTTTCAATTTCAGCAACATGTTTCCGACTATCTTTAACGCATCCTCCACAAAATCCCTGGCACACTTTTTTAAAGTTGTTACCAGTGGTCTCGTGACTTCATTTGAGAAAATCTTTGGAGTCATCCCTGCTCCCTTTCATTGTATTTTCTGCACTCTGGTTCGTGGATTGGCATTTTTACTTGCATTACCAGCGGACGCTCTTGTGCTTTTTTACATTTTTAAATATGGATGTCCCTCCTATGCAACCTCCGACCCTGCAGCTGCTGACACTGTTCCGCAATCGCATGCTAGAATATTATGGCACAATGCCGTTGGCGATATTAAGCACGGCATATGGATTATCTTTTCGGTTCTCCTACTTCACCTGTGTCCAGCCTGTATTTCACTGCCTGACCTGTGATTTCGATTGGGCCATTGATTTGTGTCTCTGCGGACCGGTTTCTCCTGACGTCGACTTTAATCAGCTGATGACTCCTATCATTACTCACGAGTTGATTTGTCCTGGCGAAAGGATTATGGCTGTGGCATTGATGCATGGACTACTTGGTCCCTGGAATTTACTGGCGGCAGCACAGTCTTTCTTGGAACACAGCTTTCTTGAAAACCCACCGAGCTGTCCTCTGATGGTGATAGAGGATCCGGTGCTGGGAGAGCACGTATGTTCTTTTCCGCTTTTAAATTGGATGGCTGAACTGTTTTCGGATGAAGACGGTGACTTCCTATTGGAGGCTGTTGCAGCTTATTTTGCATACACAGTTATGTCATAGACCTTTTTCATGTTTGATATGCTGAGTACTAGCATTTCATTGACAATTCATTGACTTATTTGTCAAGTTTTTATTATTTACCTTGCCTATTGGCTTAAGACTCGATAAAGTACTTGGCTGTTTTATTTTTCTTTAGCATTGAATTTTCCTAGTTTTTAATGCTTTACCTTGCGGACCGTCCACATATAAACTTGCAATCTGCTCTCATGAGATGGCACTTCTATTATCTTATTCAGTTCGTTTCCGGATCATGAGGAGGTGTCATCTAGGTCCTGGATATCTTTACACAGTGTTAAGTTAGCATGGGCTCATTACCGGTTTAAACGCCATTTTTCCTTTTTTGCAACTTCTGCACACGACACTTAGTTGTTGCTTTAGCTTTCCACCTAGTAGTTCATCGTGGTTTACATGAGAATAATATGTTATTGGTCTACTATCTGCTTTACTTGTTAAACTATATCTGTACAGCGAGTGCTAAAGTTTCAAGAACAACACGATACAGAATTTTTATGAGGTCTGATCTCCACGACTTCATACTCATAACATAAGTGCAACTTCTGCCAATTCTGGGCATGAGGCGGGTTTTATATTGCTTTGCCGAACACACATACACAACAGTTGATGCGGTTCACATGAAGAGAGAGCTGGTGTATGCTGATGTGATTTCTTCAAATCTAAGACACTAAAGTATGGACACGCCCTAAACCAACACAAAGAGACCTTCTTAGCAAATAATATAATATGTGTATTAGGGAGGGTGAGATATAAGCAGCCGCGGGCCGTGGAGGGAGTTACGATGGGGCAGGGAGGCGGGGAGGGGGAGAAGCAGGGTGGAGCCCTCTCTACCTTGCCCCTCCCCCTCCCCGCCTCCCTGCCCCACCGTAACTCCCTCCACGGCCCGCGGCTGCTTATAAGTGTTGCTAACTCTTATTCATTTACAGCATGTTAACATACTGTCACCATTCGCTTTTTATGTACTAGTAACTATGCTGGTAATTTTGCTACTGATAATATGTGTACTTTTATTATCTAAGGTACTACGCCTGAGAAGACGGCATTAGTAAATAAACATTTCAAATACACATCTGTTCTTCTTAACTCTATGTTCTGGTTTCTAAGAAATCTATAACGACCGACTGTTCATGAGTTCCACGTATCCTGAGGTACTATAAGTTCATATTCTGGATTGTCTAAACATTGAGAGTTTGTTATATCCAATGTGACACTGTACCTAGCTTGCTAAATAGTTTTTGATTACTAACGTGAGTTTTGGGACACCCTAATTCGCCGAGGTTCCAATCCTCTGTCCACAGTTCTGTGTGAGAACAGAAACCCTGCGACAGGGGCACCCCCGACCCTTGCTGGAGCTTCATCACACTTGCGATACAACTCCAGCAATGCGCCACCTTTACGGCACAGATACATCACGCATCTGTGCTGTTTTTGCCCCATGATGCGCCGCATTGTAAATGCAGCACACCATAGGTGACGGAACAGCGGCACAGAATGACTAACACATCCCTGGTGATGCGCCAGTCATCATAAATCTATCCCTATGCTTCTTATCTTGTTAGAGATGAACCGCCATATGTATCATCAAAGTTATTTGCATTTCCTAAATAGCGAACTTTAAGGAATAAATAGCGATTCTTTACCATTCCTAGTTTGCGATGAGCTATTTGCTAATTAGCCGAATGTAGCCCAATGAAGCCCAATGTAGCCCAATGTAGCCCAAAGATGGCCGCCAGACACACAAAAAAACAAATGTAGCCCAAATATCAGCCAGATGTAGCCCAACTATAGCCCAGTGACAGAATGACCAATCAGCTTCGCAAACCTCCGTTACGCGAAGCGGAGCGCTGTTACAGATATATATCTTTTTTTGAACGTTAATTTCTCAAAATCCACTGGAGCACATATATTGAGACCTAGCAAAGGCACATCGGGCTACCAGTCCCTAATATTTTGCCAAGTTTCGTGCAAATCCATTCAGCCGTTCAATTATTATTTTTTTTTTTTTTTTTTGCCCCGCGGGGCCCTTTTAAAACCTCCACATCAAACCTAGGGGGTCAGCGAGGATCTACTATGCCCCCTTATAGTTATTTCCCCCTTTGTTTTGACCTCCTCTTGTCTCTCGATCCTACCGAGAGACAAGATGGCGGCCGCTACGGACTGTTTGGAATGTTGACAGACGCCGGAGAACCAATCAGCTTCGCTTCACAAAGCTCCGTTGCGCGAAAAGTCCGCGAACCAGAGCGCTAACCGGTCCGCTGTTACAGATATATATCTTTTTTTAAACGTTAATTTCTCAAAATCCACTGGAGCACATATATTGAGACCTACAAAAGGCACATCGGGCTACCAGTCCCTACAATTTTGCCAAGTTTCGTGCAAATCCATTCAGCCGTTCGGGCTAAAAGTGAGGCCAACCGCCCTATGGAAAACTCAATGTTAAAAACACGTTTTGGGACCCCCCTTTTTTCTCGGCCCCCACTGGACGAACCCCCCCCAAATTTTCAAGGGCTGCTCAGAAACAAACTGTGCCATTTTCCTGAAAATTTCAGCCAATTCCGTCCACAAACGCCAAAGTTATTAGACATAGAATTTTCAAAAAACCCATAGAGAAAAAATCCTAACTATATATACCTACTGGCGACCGCCAGTAGGTATATATATATATATATATATATATATATATATATATATATATATATATATATATATATATATATATATATATATTATTTTTATTTTTTCACTGAAAAAATACAAAGGTTATACAAATGTTATAGTTAGGTAAGTTAAGTAATAAAATTGTTATAAAACCACAGAAGTTTAGCAGTTATAGTTATCTCAAACACCCATAACTCGTGCCCTAAGGAAACCTTAACTGACACCTCGCCATGCACAGTTTTCTCATCAATAACTTCACTGCAAATGTTGCAGTGATATTATCATTGATGTCATAGAATATGTCATGAGTAATGTAATTAGCAGGGTATCATGAGGGCATGGTTAGAAGTACCTTAGGACATGAGTTATCATTTCTATGTTTTTGATTTCTATAACTTCTCTGTAACCTTTGTTTTTCAGTGCATTTCAGAGTTTTAAAAGTAATGTTTTTCCTAACTATAACGTCTCTGTAACCTTTGTTTTTTGTGAAGTATTTTAATGTTATTTCTTAAATATGATGTCCCTGTAATCTGGGTGTGTGAGTGGTTGTGTGGGTGTGTAAATAGGTGTGTGAGTCTGTTGGGGGTATGTGAGAGTGTTTGTGTGTAACTGGCTGTGTAGGACTGTGAGTGGGTGTGGACGTGTCTGGGTGGGTGGGTGAGTATGTGTGTGAGTGGCTGTGTGGGTATGTGACTGGTGTTGTGGGTCTGTAAATGGGTGTGTAGGTGGCTATATGTGTGCGTGTGAGTCATTTTGTGGGTGTGCAATTGGGCATGTGAGTGGTTTTGTGGGTCTGTGAGTGGGTGTGTGAGTGGCTGTTTGGGTCTGTGTGTGGTTGTATGAGTTGCTTTGTGGGTCTGTGAGTGGGAGGGTAGGTGTGTGAGTGGTTGCATGGGTGTGTAAGTGGCTGTGTGAGTAGGTGTGTCAGTGCTGCATGGGTCTGTGATTGGTTTTGTGGGTCTGTGAATGGGTGTGTGAGTGCCTGTATGAGTGGGTATCTGAGTGATTGTGTGGGTGTAAGTGGGTGTGTGAGTGTGTGAGCAGGTATGTTTGACTGTGAGTGGGTGTATGTGTTTTTTATTCAACGTTTTCTGCTATGCTCCACAGATTCACCCAAATCCTTGAGGATCCGAGAGGATCCAGGAAGATCTGTGGATCCTCATGCATTCACATTTTTGGACTTTTTTGCCGCTCACAGACACCTTTTTTGGTTCCACTGGGTCAGGGTAACTCTATCCTGACCTCTTCTATGACTTTTACATTTTATTTTCCCCCCAGGTAACTGAGTTCCGATTAACAAAATAGCAGCTGTTACTTTCATCTCAAGTTGCAGCAAGCCAATCATGGCATTCCTGTTGGCGTGTGGATCTTTGAATCCAACTGGCTCTATGGAGGATTTGCAGTGGATCTGTGCCTGTCTCTAGATCTACATAAATCTTTCTGCTTTAATGACTTCAAAACTACTAAACAGATTGATACCAAATTGCAAAAAAGCTTTTTGCCAAATTTGGTGTAATTCCGTTCAGCGGTTTGATTGTGGTTATTTCTAAAATCTCTATGGGAAATAGCATGGGGTAAAATGCATTTTGGGGCCCCCCTTTTTCTTGGCCCCGGTTTGACGGATCACACCCAAACTTTGCAAACAGTTGCTGAAGCAACTGGCAAAGTAGTCTTTAACATTTCAGGAAGATTCATCCAACAGCATCAAAGTTATTAGCAAAACAGAAAACTCTTTTCCTATGGAAACAAGGTCTTAACTAGAACTGACCAACATATATATTTGTATTACAAGGTGGCAATTACCACTGGGTATATATAGTTAGGAGCACATTTCCATAGAAAATGGATGTTTTGGTTTGCTCATAAGTTTGGTGCTGTTTGACAAATATTCACCAAAAAAGGTCTCATCCACCTTGCCTTTTTCCCTGGAAAGTTTTGAAGTAATCCGTCAAGCAGGGGCCAACAAAAAGGGAGACCCAAAACCCATTTTCCTCATTCAAATTTATATAGGAAAATTAGACAAAGCTACAGCCAAAATGTCTGAGTGCAATTATACAAAATGTGGCAGAAAGCTAGATTTTGGTCTAAAAAGAAGGTTTTTTTTTCGATTTGGTGTAAATCTGTTCAGTAATTTTTGACAAATTAAGGTTCAAAATGTACATATATATCATGCCGCAGAGGATATGTGCTCCAACAGATCCAAAGATTAGATCTGATTACCTGCCAGCACAACAATGATGATGTGGCTATAGTCATAATAGGACTTGGGGACTCAGTTCCCTATCCTGAAAATATAAGGAAAAAACATGTAGGGGTAGGGTAGGGATACCTTCTCCAATAGGCCCAGTGGGTGGGTCCAGAGGAATTCCATTTTATTTCAAACTTTTACAGCAAATTAGTGGAGGATACATGAATCTGGGCTAACATTCATTTTTCTTTAAAAAAGGGTGGGCTCCTGCTCTTTTTAAGTAAATAAGCCCCCAGGATGTGCCAGAGCCTCCTAGGGGGGAGGGTTGGATGCTCTGTAGACCCCATTCACCAGGGGCTGATAGGTACATTTAAGGGAGGGGGAAATGAGGCCCCCTCCCCGAGCCATAGAGCGGCACCAGGGACTCCATCCCCAGAACTTAAGAAGGTTTGCGGACCCCCTCTCTTAGCCTTAGCAGTGCCCAGAGACCCCATCACCCAGGGTTCATTGATTATCTCCCACTGGGGGGAGCAAACCTTTGCTTTTTTTTCTCTCCCCACATGCACAGACAGGGAAGAATGTTTACTCCCACTGCAGAAGCAGTGTGAACATCTGCTCACACAGGGCAGGAGAATACTTGTTGCCAGCTCCCACCAGCACCCAGAATGGGTGCTGGCTGGGGAAGCCGGCAAGGGCTGTGTGGGCCTTAGAGCTTACACAACTGCTCAAAACTTATTTAAGGAATGTGGATACCCCAGATGGACACCGGGGCCCCAACTAAAAAACAAAATGGCAGGCTCCCACCAGCACCATCAATGGGTGCTGGCTTTGAGCTGGCAAGGGCCTCCGGCCCTGGACCTCCTTATCTGTTCCTCAACGTATGTAAGAGATGTGTGTGTCTAGAGTGGGCACTGGGCCAGCCACCAAAAAAGAGAATGGACAGCTCCTGCTAGCACCCTGAATGGGTGGTGACCGGGGAGCCAGCTGGGGTTGGCAGGGCCCAGTGGATCCCCTCTGTGCCCCAACCTATTTTAAGGATGTGGGTCACCTGGGCATCCACCAGAACCAAAAAGTGTGTGGCTCCTTCTAGCTCCCGCAATGGGTGCTGGCTGGGGAACTGGTAGGGTCTGTGGGGTGAAATTCACTAGCTAAAGTTACCGCAAGTAGCTTCAAATACTGCCCTAAAGAGCTATAACTCTTGCCTCTTCCATGCACTTCTCATTATCTCTCATATTACATCACTCATGACATGTTCCTTGACTTTGTTGATAATACTAATAAGATCACTTCAACAGCTGAAATGACATAATTGATGACAACATTGTGCATTGTGGGAATGGGACACAGTTATTTAAGGGCACAGGTTATGGTTACTTGAAACAACTAAAAGTGGTGAATTTTAGTGATTTTATCCCTTTAAAATTATATGATTTAACTGACATTTTCAGCTAACTATAATGTCCCTTTAACCATTTTTTTTCAGTAAACATCTTGTTTTTTTATTACCTCGCCATAACTGTAGCTTTAACATTTGTTTTTTCATTGAATCGATAGAAATATATTCATATATAAATGTTTAATATGTACTATGACATACATATATAAGTAATGTGAAAGGTAAAGTGGTGTTACATCACGGTAGGGGTAAGCACATGTGGAGAATTTGCATCCTGCCAGTACTGTGCATATTATGCCCGGGCCAATGTGTCCTATCAAGGCCCAACAACTGTGATATTGCAGTGGTGCAGGGACAAGTGCCCATATTTTACTGTGCATATGCTAACTTGGCAAAAGGTACTATAGTATGGCTTGCTCTGGTATTTGTAGCCCTCGACAGCAAAAGGGAATACAAAGTGATAAAAGGAGTGTGAGCATTTCTCTTCCACTGCCAAAGAAACTTTGATTATATGACTTCAGAAATGTTGGCACAACATTGGATGACCACTGTTTCAATTTATACATCCAGCTCATTTCTAAAAACAGGTTTATATTCCTCTTTCATCTCTGCTAGTTCAATGGCCACTGCTAACGATGTCATGTCCATTGTAAACTGAACATAAGGTAAGGTGCACCATCCATTTTTGTTCGCATAAAGGATTACCAACTCCTAAAATAGGATTTTAAATGCATAACAATTCAGTATTGTGAACGAGCATGATGTAGGCCTCCCTTCCAAATTCTATTTGCAAAAGAAAGGAGCCTTTTTGGGACCCCCTTCGTCTCTGTGAATGTAAATAAAACGTTTGTTGGAGAGTAGACCATTTTTGAACTCTCAACCAAACTTAGAAAAAAACACTTTTTTTAAATGTAGCTCTGTTTTCTTTAAGTAAAATGGACTGCTTTAAAAAAATGTTTACTTCATTTAAAGGAGATCACAAACTTGGTGGTTTGCTGACAGTTGAAGGCCTTCATCTCCATGATGACTACCTAATGGAGGTAGGGGATAATTTACGACCTACCTCATTAATATCCACGAGGTAGGTGAGATTATTGCATAGGTAGGTTTGTTAAATTCAATACTGGGTGCAAAAATGCTGGTCACAAATTGCAACTAGTGTTTTACAGCCAAGATTTAGTACATCTGTTTCTAATTTATTCTACCTGAAAATGATATGAATATCCCCAGAGAGGTGTTTTGAATACTTTAATTTATAGCTCGAAACTGAAAAGCTGTTTTAGTATATCCATTTTAGTTTATGTAACATTGCGTGATCAGTCTTTGAACCTTTAATTCCTTTTATATAATAGATGCATGCTACACACAGTGACAGCATCAGAACACTGTCATTACAAATACCCCAAATGTAAAAATGTAACAATGATTTATTCCATGATCACACATCGAAATATTACTGAATCAGAGACAATTTTTACAGAAAATGATTTACTTTAGTTTGTGAGTTTCTAGTAGTTAGAGTAATAAATGGCCCGTTGGTGTGGCATTTTAAACTATTCTGCTGTTGTTAGATATACGCATTAAAATGAGAGAAATTAACAGGCTTTGATTCAGCGGCTTTACGTCAGAAACTCAGAATCTGACTATGAACTGTCAAGTCGCAGTCACTGTGTTATCTTAATGCAGTTAAGGTTAAAGGTCACCAGACATTTGGATACATAAGTCAAAGACTCCCATAGTCTGAGTGCATGTGTTTGCAATATTTATAAAAACAAACATGTAGCAAGGTAGATTTTCCATATCACTCAGCAGCCCACACGTTGTGTCAACAGTTAAATGCACCCAAGGCTATCTGTGAGGATGTCCGATTAGAACCTATGATTACTGGTTTAAGATTGCTGCTGGAGATAAGGGAGTTTTCAAGTCACTGAAACATGTAAACAAAAGTGCATGATGTATTATCACCATGACACTTCAAACTGAGAATGTTTGAGGTACTTTGCTCCTTGAACATGGAGTATCTGAGCGGTGGTAGGATTGTGTAAACAAAAAAGAACTAGTGATGGTCACGTGAAACCACGCGAAGGGCGATTGTACTATAAAACTGACCAAAAAACAGACAAGACTTCCGTGCTTTTTGCCATTTTTGAGAAAATATGCATTTGATCAGACAACATGTTTCTTCAGAATAGTAAGTTTCAAGATGGGCAAAAGTGTTTGGCTGTATGTGTGAAAAGAATAATATTGGCTTTTGATAAGGGGTTTAAGAGAAGAAATGTTTTGCTGATTAAAAATGATATTTGTTTTGCTGTTAAGGGTATTGGAGTGGCACTCTGCAGTGTTAAACCAAATGTTTTGTAGTTGTTGCAATTGGAATGCCACGTTTTGTTTATATTTTATGGAGAAAATGTTTCTAATCAGAAACCACAACCATTGAGGAACTGACATTTGATCAAGTTGTATGCTAGCAAATCATATTTAGAAATACTGTCAGACATCAAAATTCAATATTGTGTTGTACAAATCATTTTCAAAAATACTTTCCCAGTGAGTGTGGATTTTCTACTAACTGGAATGAAGTGATACTTTTGTAAAGAAATATTTATAGCAGGCGATTTTCTGACAACACTCATCTAGTATTACACCATCTGATCAATGGTTTGCAACTATGAGGTGAACATAATTTATGCAATATGCTTTGACGTAATTTAGCGAAATTTCAGAAAAATCGAGCGAAATTTCAGATCAATTGTGCAAAATTACGCAAAGTTAAAAATCGCAATTTCGGAGCTATACTTCAGCTGGAAAGCCATCATAGCAGCTATTGTGGATGCAAGAAAGCATTTAGCGCTAACACAATAGCAGAAAAAAATACAACTGCTGCAAACAACAGCCACTTGTGTTCTGGTCATTTGCATTGTTCATGTGCACTCGCACTAAGGGGCATATTTACAAGTTCCTTGCTCTTCCAGTACCTCACTATTTCCCATATTAAAAATGACCCACCGTCAGCGCAAGTGGCTTGTAAATAAGCCCCTTCGTTTTTGCCAAAAATGACGCACAATTACATGACATGGCGTAATAAAATAGCTTAGAAACTCATATACAACAAGTCTGAAATTACAGTAAGTAGGTGAAATTACTCCCACATATGGAAATTCCAGCCGTGCGTATTTGTGACCCCATTTGCAATTGCAAAGCATTTGTACATTCCATTGCAACTCCCAAATAGAAGATGGTGTCTTGTTCAAAACTCCCCCTACTTGCAACTCATAATGAGTTGCAGACCCCCTTTATAAGTTTAAATGGGGTTTTGTACACAACAAAATTCTGCCTGCAAGTTACAAATAAACAGGCTCTGTGTCCGCAACAGAGTTAGTTTCAAATATTACCCTGTTCATTTTCAGGTTTCTAAGGAACCCAAACTGAGACTGACTGTCTAAGTAATCCATATGAGCAGTCTGGTGCAATTCAATTAGAGGATTGTTTTCTGTACCCAGGTTGACTTTTTTTATTAAGAAAGTTGTGGATCTGAAGATACTTGAAAGGATATATGCTTTGGTATTCAACAAATATGACTGTATTTCAGTGAATTAACATAAAATAGCAGTATGAGACAATTGATCAAATTGATGAATCCCTTCCAGTTTTCATGCCCTTCGCCCATATTAAAAAAGGGAAGAGATCACAGAAATGTTGTACATAGTATATTTCGTGATTTCACACACTCTTTGCCTTTCCTACTGTTAGAGTGATTTTGTTAATTAGAAACGAATGTTCAATTAGATGTGTTTAAATTAACATCAGTAGGTTGCATTTAGAGTTATAAGGCCTCAAGTTAGCATTTCTAGGTCTCAGACTGCTCACACTGACAAATTTATTTTAAAGTCGCTGAAGATGAATGCACAATTCATCGTTTTAGGAAACAGCTCCCATAAGTGCGTGTTTTCTCTCCCATGTTTCTCCATTTCAGAAAGTAAGTGGAATTGAAGCATTTTCATGGTGTTAATCTACTACTATTGTATAAAAGGTATTTTCTTGTGCGCCTTTGGAGGAAGCAATTTCAGGGTATAGCAACTCAAGATCTTTTACTCTGTGTTGTTCGGTGGCCTATTTATTTCAAGAGTTTCTTACTGTGTGTTGTTGCAGAGCCATTTCTTTATGATCTAATGCTAAATTATGCATGAAGAGAAGGTGTTCCTAAATGTTTTTTGTTTCATGTATTATGTATATATCAATGGTGAAATGTAGTTAGCCCTATGGTCTAATTGCACACCATGTTGAGAGTGTGCCTGTTATTGTCTGAAAACCTATAAAATTTTCTTTTTTTGGAAAGTGTGCCAGTTCTCTTGGCTCTTTCTTTGAAGGCAGTCTCTATATAAGATTATTACTTGACTCTATACTTAGGCTTTCCTTTGCTTTAATATTGAATTGATATTTCATTTGTTTGGTGGCTGACTTTGTGTTGACCCTCTTGCACTGCATTATTGATTGATAAAAGATGCTCAATATGAAGCTAACTAACTATTGTTGCTTTTAGCAATGCTTCCTACATGTAATAAACCTTTATTGTTTTGAATTTGAATTGTGTAAAGCAAGTTTCTATTTATCATTCTAAGGCCACCGTCCAGTGGGAATACATGGCAATCATCCTGCATATCAAAGCTTATTACATTTTAGCTGAAGCCTTGACATCACCATACAGCCGTGGTACGTGCAGGTAAAAGCAGTGGGGCTGTGTAAAGGGGGATTTCAATGGACGATGCAGAGGGAAAATTCATTATTTATTTAATTTTCCACTGCATCGTTCCTCGAAATCCCCCCTTACTTGGCTCCACCGCTGTTACCTGCACGGACTGCGGATGCTACTATATTTTATAGGTGGACTCAATTGTCTTAAATATTACTCTATTGCAGCAGCTTGGCTCAGTGACTCTCAGCAAGCAACTTGTGGTGTTAGTCCTAAGACATATTTAGAATACTGAAAATACAGTGGGGTCAGACACAGGAGCAACTTGTGTAGCCATTCTCATCTCCTTTTCTGCCCAGAAATACCATTTTGAATCAGATGAGTTCACCCAGTTCTAACAAGTGGAAGGCCCAGTCCTACACTTACCTAGACCGGTCCTCCTATCAGTTTAGGCCCTTTCAGACCCAGCTACTCACCTCAAGGCTCACACCTTGCTCCTTCTGATCTCCCTTTTTGGACTTGGCCCCTTCTGCAGGGCCATCCACAGACTTTTGACGTTCACTTCTTCATTTTTGATGAAAACATTTTTATTGGTCTTAGGACTCTGTGCACTTGACCACTGCTAACCAGTGCTAAAGTGTGTGCGCTCTCTCCTTAAAACATGGAAGAATTTGCTTATACCCAATTGGCTTATTAAAGTTACTTATACTTCACTAGTAAAGTGGCACTAAATATGCCCCGGACGTGTAAATTAAATACTACTAGTGGGACTGCAGTACTGACTGTGACACCCAGTTAGGTAGCCCTTTTTAAACATATCTCAGGCCTGCCTTTGCAGAGCCTGTGTGTGAAGTTTAAACTGATTGGTAAAATAAACCTTTTGCCAGGCTCAAACCTTCCTTTTTAAGTCATATAAGTCACACATATGGTAGGCCATGGACAACCCGTGGGTAGGATGCAATGTATTTAAAAAGTTGGTCATGTACTTTTAAGTTTTACATCTCCTGATAGTAAAACACTTTCAAATTTGTGTTTCACCACTGCATGGCCTATCTCTCCAATAAAATTAGTTTGGAGATGCCTTATTACATTTTATAAGTGTAATTTCCAAATGGGAAAGATAACCAGTTCAAGTTTGGTGTCTCTGGAATTTCAATTTAAACTCCTAACTTAGATGTCAGATTTTAAATTGCCATTCAGAAAATGCCACTTTTAGAAAGTTTACATTTTCCTGCCTTATCCATTTAATGCCTGTAGTCTGTCTCTGATCACATGACGGAGTGTCGCTGACAGTTAGTGTAGGAAGGTGGCTCTGTATATACTATACCAAAGTATGGTATAGTGTGCACAAAGTCCAGGGAGTCCCCTGAGGTATAGCATGAGGGTAAATTGTGTAAGCACTAACAACTCTCTTTGCGGTAGTGTGAGTGAGCAGTAAGGCTTACCCAGAGGATGTGTTAAGCATTTATTGTATTCACTCAGTCAAGACTGATGCAAACACTAAGGGGCCGATTATGATGGCGGACGGACCTGAGTCCGTCCGCCACCATAGCGTAGGAGGGAACCTCCGCATTGCCTGCGGAGTTCCCTCCTGTGCAATTAGGAAGTGACCGCCACCCTGGCGGACACATCCTCAATCTTTAATATTGCGGCGGGTGCAGCTTGAAGCTGCACCCGCCGCAATGTTAAAAGTGCATGCACGGCATTTGCGTGCACAAAGCAGCAGGCACCGCGCGGTGCCTGCCCCTTTGTCCACGCAAATGCAGGGGGGTACCATAGGTACCCCCCATGTGCACCCCCCACCCCCCCTTCACCCAGGGGGCCCGCAACGGGCCCCCGAAGTGAAGCTCCGTATGCTTTTCCACGGCGGAAAAGCCGCCGCGGAAAAGCATACTTTGTACTCCATCATAATATGGATGGCGGTGTCTGATAGACACCGCCAGCCATGTTAATGCTTTTCCGCTGCGGGCGGAATCCGCCTGCGGCGGAAAAGCGGAGGACAGATTCTAAGACCCACCAGCCATCCTAATATGGCGGTGGGTCTTTCAAGGCTCCGCGGCGGATTTCCCGCATCTTCCAGGCCGGCGGTGGCTTCCGCCGGCCCGGTGGATGCGGGAACTCCGCCATCGTAATAGGCCCCATAGAGACTGAATCTAGACCAATTAGGAAAGTATAAAAAAGCTATACTTGTGTTTTATTTCTAGAACCAAGCAGGACTTGGTACAGGTAGGTAAACTATACTTTCAATTGTAAACCTTCACACAGAAATGCAATTGAGGATGGATTTGCAATTCCTACAGGTTGGAATTGATTCAAAAAGCTGTTCACATTGCACAATAATTAATTTGAGAGTACTTTTCAGTTAATTTTAGATTACTTTGATTACTCGGGTGGTATGCCTAGATTCCACACCTAACGATCTCACAATACATGGTAAGTAAGACTTTTCTTGGTTAGAGTTATAGTTTTCTGTTTCCTCCACACAAAACAACAGTTCAAAACTTAGAACAGAAACCTGTCTTGTGGTGGCAAATGGCGGGCAGCCATACAGGATCCACACCAGGGCTGATCAGTTTTCAGGGGGCATCTCTTAGATGCCTTCTGAGTGCATTTTACATTAAATTCCACACTAGCATCAGTGTGGTTTTAATGTGCTGAGAAGTTTGCTACCATACTTCCCAGTTTTTAGTAAAGCCATTATGGAGCTGGGGAGTTTGTAATGACCAACTCCCAGACCAAGCACTCTATATGGCTTTACTACACTTACAATGTCTTAGAATGAACTTAGAAAATGTATGGTCACAGGGCTTATGCAACTGTTCCCTCACCTGAGGGCTAGAGAACCCTGCTAGAAAGGTGATTTACCTAGGCCTTAAGTGGTGGGTAGCAGGCATGGCACATAGAGATGTGTGCCATGTTGACCCTTCACCTTTCTCTGCACCAACACATGCAGCATACAATGTCATTGTGTAGGTGTTGAGGTACAGGGCCTCTAAGGGTAGCACAATAGATGCTGCAGCCCTAAGAGGCCTTCCCTGGTCACAGTGCCTTTGTCACCCATGGTACCTTTTCCAAGGGGCTTACCTGTAGCCAGGGATGTGCCAAATGTGCTCACACATTTACAGTCTTGGTAAAGAACACAGGCCCTGGGAACCTGATTGGCAGGGACCCAGGGCACATCAAGTCAGCTTGCATCAGATGTCAGGCAAAAAGTGGGGGGTAACCATGGAAAAAGGAGCACGTCCCTACAGTTGGTCTTTGTACATTACTCTTAGACAGTCACACACAATAGGGAACTTGGGTGTACCTGGATGGGTTGTCCCTGGCACGATGGGAGGGAGAACATGATCACAGCCCCACTTACACCTCAATAGGTTGTATCCTGCCTATACACAAACAGCTGCATTCCCCCTGTAGTTAGTCTGTAGTCAGAACAAGGAAGGCAGGATGCCTAGGGACTTCAAAGGGAAACCTCTAGATGCTTCCTCCCACTTCAAAGGCACAACTGGGTATAAATACTGGGTCTCAGACACCAACTCTTCAGTAAACTTCTGGATCTGTGGATATCCTGCCAGGAAGAATGCCTGCTGTGCCACTGAAGATCTGCCACTCTACTGGACTGCACTCTGCTGGACTCCTGCTGTGCTGACCTGCTGCCCTTTTGCCGAGCTGAGAAGGACTAGACCTTTATCTCTTGAACTCAGAGTGACTCCAAAGGCTAATTAGCTGGCCTCCTGACCTCAAGCCTCAGGGACATAACAGGCTTCCAACAACATTACATCTGCACCTGAATTTGCCTCTAAAACCTTCAAACACTCAATCCTGAATAGACAACCCGATACCCTGATCTCTGACCTACAATATAGCGCGGACAAGGGCACATTAATTAATGACCTCATCTTCTACTCCAGAAAAACATCCCTAAGGCGCAAAACCATCTTGTACCTCCTTAATGTTCACGAAACCAGGAACATTCCGTATGGCACTAAGCTCACGATCGCGCCCTCCTCAAACTTGCGAGCTGACCGTACCATCACCGTATACAAAAACGGCATTGTCCTGATCCAAGCTTCAGCCAAAAACCTCAATATATTCACAGACCTTTTCACCCTCCTCAAAAAACATGTGCACGACCCTCATCCCTCCACACTCCCTCTACACCAACTGTTGCCACCCGACCTCTTCCTTCGTTCCATGCAATGTAGCCCAATGGGTAAGGATAAAAGCCTCACGCTGAGTCCCACCAAAGACCCTTCAGCTCCCGCTCGCCCCCCCACTCCCTCCAAGGGTGCGGCTAGATCGAACCAACTCGGGCCATTCCCCGCTCTAAGAGGCTCTCAAGGCAATGTCTCCCATATTTCTACTAGGGATTTGCCTTCCACTCCTGTACAACCTCTGCCATTCCTCAAAGAGATCTTGCCCCGCCCTCCTCCTCCAACCAGAGCTCATCCCCCTTCTGCATAGTGACTCATAGGCCTGACACCTGCAGGGTAGCAAACACCCACCCTGACGATCCCACGACCAATTCACCAAGCATGACTTGCCACTCACATACCACTCCCCTAAGGGTTTACGACACAGCTCAACCCAGCCCCAATACCATGCTACCAGTGCATGCCAACAGAATTGTTTCCAAACCATTGAACTCCTACCCACAAGCTCTTTCCTCTTCTATGGATATTGAAAATCCTCTAAGGGCGTATGACACAGGTCGACCCAGCCCCGCTACCCTGCTACCAGCGCATGCCAACAGATTCGTTCCCAATCCATTGACCTCCTGCCTGCAAGCTCTTCCCTCTTATATGGATATTGAAACTCTGCACCACAGAGCAGCCAAACTAACTCAGAGAATCCATAACTCCACTCTGGAACTAAAGAGCCTCCTTCACCTCACCAAACTCTCCTTCTCGAATTTTAAGCTCCTGCAGAACTCTACTCCCCCCTTTCACCGAGCCTCGCCATCTCCCGTTACCACTATCTCTGGGACACCTTCGCCCTCGCAAGCAGCCCTGCCACCTCTCTGAGGAGGAAATTCTAGCCCTCCTCCGTACTTACAAATCTGCCCGATAACCCCAAGTCCGCTAGACTTAAGTGACGAACACGCTATCTGCACGGTTGCAATCAACTCCAACAGATCAGCCACCCTCCGCTCCAGAGGAGTTGGTGATAGCAATCTAGCGCAAGTACCCTTTTCCGCCCCAACTCACGACACTCACGACACCCCCTCTGTCCGGCCTCCAAATTACCTGCCGCTCAGCATTAAAGCATGCCGCTGATGTCGCTGATCTCATCCTGAGCCAAAAATCTGAAATAGCATTCTTGACCAAATCTTGGCTCAGGAATCCTCATCTCCTTGCCTAGACCTCCTTGTCCCTCCCAACTATAATATCGCAAGGCAGGGCAGACAATAAAAAAAAAGGGGGAGGCATTACCTGCATCAACCACTCTAACCTCGTCGTAACTGAACTTTTGCCATTCAACTATGCAGACTGCTCATCTTTTACCACCCCCCAGGCAGGAATGCCACCTTCACTGACCACCTCATGGAAATCATCACAGCCACGGCTTCCCCAAATTCTAAAGACATTTTCCTTGGCGACTTCAATCTGCACTGGAACGACCCCAAGAACCCTCAGGTCAACGCCATGAAAGACTTCCTGGCCGACCAAGCCCTTACCCAAGCCTGCACACTCCCAACACACTCAAAAGGTGCCACTCTAGACTGGATCATCGCTAAGGAATCAGCGGTCAAGGTTATCTCTATAGACCCATGCGACTGGTCTGACCACCACGATATCGCCTTCCTTTTATCTGGCACCCACAAGACAAAGGCAGCGAAACCTGTGATTCAAAAACATTGGGTTAGAGACACTAAGAATCTTGATCACTGGAAACTGGTTGCACACTGCGAGTCTGACCTCCCCCCCTTATATCACAATGGTCAACAACCTCACTGAACATTATTCCAAGACCATATCTAACATTCTTGATGATCTTGCTCTGCTAAAATTAAAAAGAACCCAAATCAAAGACAGAAACCCCTGGTTCAACGGATCCCTCAACAATGAGAGGAGATCCCTCCGGCAGACAGAAAGAAACTGGAGACATCACCCTACAGCTGCCCATTTAAAACTTCTCCACCAGTCCAGAAATGTATATATTAGGAAGATCCTCAATTCAAAAAAATTATTCTTCAAATCAGAACTGGGAAACGCCAAGAACAGCCCTCGCAAACTCTTCAAATTGGTCAAACACGAATGTAACAAACTGGCTAAAACCTCTAAAGAAACCCCTAATCTCTAATATCATGGGAGGAATTTTCCCCCCTTCTTCTCTGACAAAATCACTGCCCTGGAAACAAACTTAGATCCGCCACCCACTCCCAACCCCCTCCGGAACTGCCTCATCTCTGCGCTGCACCCCCAGACATCACCCAAAAACCAAGTGCACTAGCCCAACTTCAAAGTTTATGACGAACATTATGTGCCGAAAATTCTAGACACCTTAAACCCGGGCAACCACTTTAATGACCCACTCCCTTCTAACTGCTTAGCCACTACCTTTCATTCTATAATTCCTAGTTGGACTGCAATAATCAACGCCTCCCTTCTTCAGGGGTTGATACCTGACTCTCTTAAAGCCAGCAAAGTCATCCCCATCTTACAAAAACCTACATTGAATTGTGCTTCCCCTAACAACTTCAGACCTATATCTAATATCCCAAACCTAGCTAAAGTTCTGGCGAAATGTGTGCAACTGTATAAATGAATGTCGCCTGGTATCACTAGATAACCAGGACTCTAGTGCGCACAACCAATTCAAATAAATTTTTAAGCAATTTAAATCACTTATTCATTTTTCACAACATATTTTATCGTTGGTTTCTCATGAATTTAGTAAATTCCATTTAACAATTTGACAATGCATAAACAATAGTAAATCATTGAACATAAATCAAATAAATTTTGCAAAACAATCTATATACAACATGGTTATATGTACAACCCAATGCATTTCGGGGTATGAGCCCCTTCGTCAGGGGTCTGTAAAAAAAGAGAAAAGAAAAAAGAAGAAGAGGAAACTTAATTACTCTAGATGCTATTGGAGATATAGGTTTCATGTTCTTAAATAATAAGTCTAGATCTTACTGAAGGTTTTAGAATGTTCCAATGCTGTATGCGGGTAAAAATGTAGTAAATTAATCTGGGGAATCGATGAAAAGGGAACAGGAATCAATAACGTGATTCATGTAAAGTAACACGGGCTAACATAATAGGGAGATTTCAAGTAAAGTACATGTGTCTTTGGGTCAAGACGAATCTGTGTGAAAATAATCGGAAATACGTATCAGATAATACCCTATGAATGCCTGTTGTTGAGGTCTTCTCCAAACTAAATACACAATGCTCACCTGCAGGTCTTGCATGTGTAGCCGCTGATATGTAGAATCTATTGAAATCAATAGAGGAATACTTAGCACCTCTTATCAACAATATGACCTAATACGATGTCACCCAAATCTCGAAGGAGAAATGTTTACCTGCGAGCCTCGTGTTCAATGTTAGGGATCTTGCTCTTGATAATGTTACTCCCATGCTAAAAAATAACAAGGATAAAGTGCCGAATTTTAGTGCGCGGATGTAATAGTCTGACGACCTTCTCGTATTGTAAGATCGTGGGAGTCCACTTACCGGGAGAAAAGGTAAACCGACTGTGAAACGGCGTTCCTGCTCGAAAGTGTGGATCGATAGCAGGTTCTAAGGAAAAGTCCTTTTACTATATCTGCTGATGAAGCCCAACACTGAGGAAGGACTAATGAAAGAGATGGTGGCGGCCATTGTTAAGCAGGAAATGTCGCTCGAGGTTTAAAGTTTTTAGGTGGAAATATGAACGATGTGTTCACTTAGTAACCACCTCTACTGCATTTTAAAGCAAACAGGGTGGATATCACGAAAAGGGAGAAGAAATAGAGTGAAAGAAAGATACATATCTCACAGTATTATCTTTAGACCATTTTGCATTACACCACGGGTACTTATGAAACTGATTTAAACCATAAGATGAACATCCATAAGCTTTTCAAAAACGTGGTGTAATTTATCACCTCTGCCTAACTGACAATATTACATTAAATTAATGTTACTATAATAAGTGTTACTATACTGTATTTTATCAAGATGCTTGTGCTTACGAAATGTATCACTGTGCTGAAGGGTTCCATGGGGACGAGGCTATATTCTATTGTACAGAGATATATGCCTATAAGAAACAAATCATTTCCAATTTATCATTCAACCCTTCTGGGGTCAAGGTCTGTAATCTACGAATCCAAAAGGTCTCCCTCCGGAGGAGGATCTTGGCATTGTCTAATCCTAGACGTTGCGGCACCTGTTCAATGATTTGAAAGCGTATTTGGGCTATCGTATGCCCCATCTCAATCCAATGTCTTGCAAGCGGCGATGTTAAATTCTTGTTGCGAATTCTACTCTTATGCTCAGATAGACGTATTTTTAATTTTCGATCAGTCTTGCCAACATATAACAGCCCGCACGGGCACTTTATTGAGTAGACCACATGTTCTGCATTGCAGTTTGCCGAGTGTCTTAAGATAATTTTCTCTCCCGTTCGCGGATGCGATAGAGTACTGCCTGTGATTACATTGTTGCAGTTTTTACAGTTAAAGCACTTTGTTGTGCCTTTGTGGGTGGTGCCACTGAATTCCATTTCTCCTGGTTTATTGAGAAGTTCATTCATGTTTCTAGACCTTTTGTAGGCAAACAATGGTTTTTGTTTGTACAAATCACCAAAATCACTCTCTGCTTGTAGAATTTCCCACCTCTTGGTTATAGTTCTTTTTATATCCCTTGACGCAGTGGAGAATTTTGATACAAACACCATTTTTTTGTTAGGAACTTTAGTTTTTTTCTGCAATAATTCCACTCGTGGTGTAGTCTTGATTCTCTCCATTTGCATTGTTAAGAGTTTTTCAGGATATCCTCGTGCTAAATAGCATTGTTTCTGATGTTCCAGGCTTCTCATACATTGCGTCTCATCTGATGATATTCTTTTGATTCTCATAAATTGAGATACTGGAAGGTTATTTTTCAAGTTGATTGGGTGAAAGCTTCCATACTGTAGAGATGTATTCTTATCAGTAGGTTTTTTGTATAGTTCTTTCTGAATTGTATTACCTGATATTCCAACTGTAACGTCTAGGAATGGTATTGATGTTGTACTAATCTGGCTGGTGAACTGTATCCTGGGGTTCACAAGATTCAAGCTGTGAATATTCCTCTTTAGATCTGCGATTGGTTTCCTCCATATCAAAAAGATGTCGTCAATGTACCGTTTGTAGTATACTACTCCTTCTGCCCATGTGCTGTCTTCCAATATATACTCCAATTCAAATTTCGCCATGAATATATTTGCATAAATGCATGCTCCCGGAAAGCCCATGGCAGTACCGTTTAATTGTGTATAGTATTCATTTTGCCAGACAAAGTAACTGTTATTCAAACAAAATTCTAACAATTGCATGATGAGATATTTCGTCTCCAAAGGTTTATCCATTCTCAAAAGGGCCCATTCCATAGCCTCGAGGCCCAATTTGTGGGGAATTGATGTATATAGTGATATCACATCGATTGTACAAAGTGTTAAATTCCCTTCTCTTTCCAAATTTAGGGAGGTCAGGCTCCTAAGGAAATGCGATGTATCCTCCAAGTATGTGGACCAATTCTGCATGAACGCTTGCATATGGGAATCGATGAAAATGCCCAAATTTTTGAAAATTGATGAACAGCCCGATACAATAAATGTGTGCAACAGCAGTTGAGCCAACACATCACCAACTTCCACGTACTAGACAACTTCCAATCTGGGTTCAGGCCTTGGCACAGCACTGAAACCACCCTTCTCCACATTGTGGATGATGCCCTCCGAGCCCTTGACCAAGGCAAAACCTGTCTCCTAATCCTCCTAGATCTATCCTCGTCTTTCGATATGGTCAACCATGAAAAACTCCTTGAATGCCTCAAATTTAGGATGGGCCTGGATGGGCCCATTCTCAAATGGTTTAGGTCCTTCCTCAAGAGCCGCTCACAGAGATTCCTAATCAACTGCAACTTATCCGCTCTCGATCCGATCATGGTTGGAGTCCCCCAAGGATCAACCCTGTCCCTTACCCGCTTCAATCTTTACCTCGAACCGCTAGTAGAAGTGCTACGCACTGCCAATATCTCCTACCACATGTATGGCGACGACACCCAGATTTACATCAAAATCTCTTCTCCTGAGGAGATCTTTTCCCTGAATGAGGCCTTGAAGCTGACTGTCCAATGGCTCACCTCTAGCCAGCTCAAACTCAATGCAAAAAAAACTGAATTTCTTCTTATCTCCTCACCCAAAACCAACACTGACATTCAGGAATAGGTCAAGGCGATTACAGCTTTAAACTGCCCACCGACCATAGTGGACTCTGCCAAATCCCTTGGAATAACCCTAGACTGCAGCTTGAATATTCGTGACCACATGAACTCAATGGCCAAAACAGCCAGTCAGTCAGTCAGTCAGGCAGTCATGAATACTTTTATATGATTTCAATTAAAAAATCATAAAAGGGTGGGGAACCACCATAAGTAAAAATATATTTTAAATTTAAAAACAGGAGAATTTGAAACATTAAAACATTGCCGTTGATGGGTATGCTGGAACTTATTAAATTAGTGAATGATTTCCTTTTTTTCAGTTCTATTGCTGCCATTTTGAGAAATGTTATTGCTCTGCAGGACAGTTGGATTGATGACCCCCCGAGGCATTGGATGACAGCAGCTCTACATGTCCCTATTTGTTCCTTCCTGAAGGCTTCCCGGAGGACCGTTCTTCGGGTCACTACCAGGGAATGGCATATGCATAGTAGCTGTAGGAGAGACTCGTCCCAACATTCCTTGGATTGCCAGGGGTATTTCCATTTTGGTGTCAGATCTTTCGATGGAAATGACCCCAGCCACATTAACGTTAAGTACTGTTTTCTCTCCTGGGAGAAATGATCAAGTAAATATGGTTGAGGTTACAGCCGCGGATAGCCTTGAATCACGGTCCAGACGTGTTTTTTTTGTTGAGACAGCTGTTTTGTCCATTAGTAGGGAGGTCCTTATGATTGCGTTGTTCACTACGGTTTTGAAGCTGGAGTAAGTGGGGTGGGTAAGCCAGGCCTCCTCGACTTGCAGTGCCACGAGGGAGTCTTTCAGAACACTGAGCATTGAGTTACTTAACCTGGATTGGGTTTCAATTTCCTTCCAGCAGTAGTGTGTTAAGGTGTTATCCTCTGCATCCCTCATTCTCCAGTAGTATTTAGCTAATGCCCCTTGTCTGTCGGGGTCTGGTTTTTCAGGCCGTACTCTAGACGAATTTGGAATGGTGAAATGTGTCGGGGGGATTGAGAGCAGGGCCTTAAAGAGAGTTGATTGTGCTGAGTTTAGGGAGATGACATCTTACGTATTTCGAATTTCCAAGCTGTCTGAAATTGAGGGTAAAAATTTTGCTGAAATAGCTTTGAGGAAATGGCCTGTAGAGCACCCTGTTAGTTTTTTCTTTAAATCAAATGTGAAAGAGAGTACCCTCTGGGCCCAAAGGAACTGGGTAGAATCAAGTGTTAAAATATTAGGTGTTCCCTGGGTTGGTTTACAAAAGACACAGACGTATTTTATGTCCACACAAACTACTGTCAGTTACACATTCATTCTCAATTCCCCAAGTATGTGCTATATATTGTATCCCATTCAGTAGTAGAACCACAAGGCATTAATGATTTAGTTTACACAGTGGGTTAAAATTCACAAATCTTTTATTCTAAAAAGGAAAGAATCCATATAAAAAAGAATCAATTCTTAATACAGTGCCTAGTGCGAAAGCATTTTATATTCTTGAAGCACACAGTTTTGACAAAATTAAAAAACATATATCATAAAGTCAATCAAAAAAATTTGTCTTTAAAAACAATGATTAAGAGTTTTCTTTAAGACACTGAAGGCGAACTGCAGTTGTTTAGGTCTGGTACGGCCTTGCTCCAGTTGTAAATTGAAGTTGAGGTTGCGGTCTATTATGAAACCTAGATATTTATATGAGTCTACTAGGGACAGAGGTTGCCCGTCCAAGTACCAGGTGAATTTGCGATGCGCCTTGATTTTAACTCGTCTGGCAAAACACATCACTTTTGTAAGCTCCTAGTTTGGTGATGAGTCGCTGCAGACCTACAGGTGTTAGAGCGAGGAGCACAATGTCGTCCGCGTATTGAAGACTGGGTGTAGGGATGTTACTCAGTTTTGGGGGGTCTGATGGAATTGACCGTAGTTGGTTATCTAGGTCGGTGATATAGATGTTAACCCCTTCGGGGCTAATGATGAGCTGGGCTCGTCATCGCGCTTACCTGTGGTGCGCTGATGACAAGGCCAGCTCGTCATCAGCCCCACACTCGAGGGAAGCGCTGGCGCTCCCCCCGAGGCTCTCAGATCTTAGTTTTTTCAATGGGGGCGGCAGCGGAAGAGCTTCCGCTGCCGCCCCCGCCCCCCCCATGGTAATTCCTGATGACGTCAGCACGCACAGCGCGCGCTGACATCATCAGGGATTCCCAGCGCTCGGGAAGCCATTTGCTTCCTGCGCGCTGGGAAAGAAGGTAGGTTTTCTGGACTCCGGCAGGGGTTTGGGGCAGCGAAGAGGCATCAGGGGAGAGGAAAGAGATTTTCCTTTCCCCTGATGTCTCTTTGCAGGGCATTTCTGCCTCACGATCGCGCACAGCGTCGCGATCGTGCGGCGGAAATGCCCCCACTAGACACCAGGGATGTAATTTTAGTTTTTAGGAAGCGACCCCTTGGGCAAGGGTCGCTTCCAGGCGGGGTCTGAGTATGTTTTCGTTTTTCTGCCCCCCCCTGGGGGGAAATCGGCCCGTTTTTTTGCCGTTTTGCCCCCAGGGGGGACAGAAAATGCCCACTAGACACCAGGGATTTCATTTTAGTTTTTAGGAAGCGACCCCTTGGGCAAGGGTCGCTTGCAGGTGGCCTCTCATTTACTTTTCGTTTTTCTGCCCCCCCTGGGGGCAAATCGGCCCGTTTTTCGGCCGTTTTGCCCCCAGGGGGGGCAGAAATTACCCACTAGCAACTTTTTGTTGGGGCAATGTGTTTGTTTTGGGAAGCGACCCCTTGGGTAAGGGTCGCTTCCAGGTGGACATGATTGTGTTTTTGTTTTTCTGTCCACCCTGGGGGCAAATCGGCCCATTTTTTTTTATGCCCACTAACACCAAGGAATATTTAGTTTTTAGGAAGCGACCCCTTGGGCAAGGAGTAGTGCTTGGCTGGCGGTGTGTGTGGAGTGGCGCTTGGCTGCTGGTGTGTGTGGAGTGCTACCTTGCTGTCTGTGCACGGAGTGCTGCTTGGCTGGCGGTGTGTGTGGAGTGGCGCTTGGCTGGTGGTGTGCGTGGAGTGCTACTTTGCTGTCTGTGCACGGAGTGGTGTTTGCTGGTGGTGTGTGTGGGGAGTGGTACTTGGCTGGATGGTGTGCGTGGAGCGGTGCTTGGTTGGCGATGAGTGGCGCTTGGCTTGCGGTGTGCGTGGAGTGGTGCTTGGCTGGCGGTGTGTGTGGAGTGGTACTTGGCTGTCGGTGTGCGCTGAGTGGTGTTTGGCTGGCGGTGTGGGCGGAGTACTTGGCTATCTATGCACGGAGTGGTGCTTGGCTAGCGGTGTGTGTGGAGTGGCGCTTGGCTGGTGGTGTGTGTAGAGTGGTACTTGGCTGTCTGTGCACGGAGTGGTGCTTGGCTGGCGGTGTGCGTGGAGTGGCGCTTGGCTGGTGGTGTGCGTGGAGTGCTACTTTGCTCTCTGTGCACGGAGTGCTGCTTGGCTGGCGGTGTGTGTGGAGTGGCGCTTGGCTGGTGGTGTGCGTGGAGTGCTACTTTGCTGTCTGTGCACGGAGTGCTGCTTGGCTGGCGGTGTGTGTGGAGTGGCGCTTGGCTTGCGGTGTGCGTGGAGTGGTGCTTGGCTGGCGGTGTGTGTGGAGTGGTACTTGGCTATCGGTGTGCGCAGAGTGGTGTTTGGCTGGCGGTGTGCGTGGAGGGGTACTTGGATATCTATGCACGGAGTGGTGCTTGGCTGGCGGTGTGTGTGGAGTGGCGCTTGACTGGTGGTGTGTGTAGAGTGGTACTTGGCTGTCTGTGCACGGAGTGGTGCTTGGCTGGCGGTGTGCGTGGAGTGGCGCTTGGCTGGTGGTGTGCGTGGAGTGCTACTTTGCTCTCTGTGCACGGAGTGCTGCTTGGCTGGCGGTGTGTGTGGAGTGGCGCTTGCCTGGTGGTGTGCGTGGAGTGCTACTCTGCTGTCTGAGCACGGAGTGCTGCTTGGCTGGCGGTGTGTGTGGAGTGGCGCTTGGCTGGTGGTGTGCGTGGAGTGCTACTTTGCTGTCTGTGCACGGAGTGCTGCTTGGCTGGCGGTGTGTGTGGAGTGGCACTTGGCTTGCGGTGTGCGTGGAGTGGTGCTTGGCTGGCGGTGTGTGTGGAGTGGTACTTGGCTATCGGTGTGTGCTGAGTGGTGTTTGGCTGGCGGTGTGCGTGGAGGGGTACTTGGATATCTATGCACGGAGTGGTGCTTGGCTGGTGGTGTGTGTGGAGTGGCGCTTGACTGGTGGTGTGTGTGGAGTGGTACTTGGCTGGCTGTGCACAGAGTGGTGCTTGGCTGGTGGTGCTTGTGGAGTGGCGCTTGGCTGGTGGTGTGCGTGGAGTGCTACTTTGCTGTCTGTGCACGGAGTGGTGCTTTTCTGGCGGTGTTTGTGGAGTGGCGCTTGGCTGGTGGTGTGCGTGGAGTGCTACTTTGCTGTCTGTGCACGGAGTGCTGCTTGGCTGGCGGTGTGTGTGGAGTGGCGCTTGGCTGGTGGTGTGCGTGGAGTGCTACTTTGCTGTCTGTGCACGGAGTGCTGCTTGGCTGGCGGTGTGTGTGGAGTGGCGCTTGGCTGGCGGTGTGTGTGGAGTTGCGCTTGGCTGGATGGTGTGCGTGGAGTGGTACTTGGCTGTCGGTGTGCGCTGAGTGGGGTTTGGCTGGCGGTGTGCATGGTCTGGTGCTTGGATGGTGGTGTGGGTGGACTGGAACTCTGCTGGCGGTGTGTGAGTAGTTACTTTCTGTTGGTCACTACACACACTGCTAGTTGAGTGACACTCTACGCAGTCCATCATTTTCTGTAGTTGCTGTGTCAGATATGTGGGAGTGTGAAAGTGATGGGCGGCTGGCGGTGTGAATGTTTTGTATGTGTCACATGTACAAAAGGTGTATGAATGTCCTTACTGCCCCTGTGTGATGTGGGTACTGGTAGGAGCAAAAGACTGACTGGCACCAAAGTGGTCAGGCAGTTAAAAAAATTCAAAAAATTATCCAGTGTCTTGATGTTAAACCTCATCTAATCTCATTTGGTCTAAGCCCTATTTGATGGCCCATCTGGCCGAATTTTAATTTGGGGGGAACATTTGTGTGTTGTTGTTTTAATTGATATATTGTTTGTGAAATGTGGTAGTAATTTTTTTTCCTTCTCTATTTTTGTCTTGTTCCAGGCTTTTGCTGTTTGGATTGTTGTAGGTTGCGTGTCTGTTTGCAGCTTGTGTAGTTGCTTGTGCTTGGTAAGTGAATGTATTTTGTACTACTTCCCCTTGATGTTTGTCTTTTTGAAAAAGGTTGTACTTCTAGCAGTTTGTGTGGCTCTGTGTTTTTTTTTTCAGCATTAGTGTTTGATGTGCACTTTGTTTTCTAATCTGTCATTTCTTTTTTTCTTTCTAGTGGGATATCATTTCTTTTCGCTGTGTCTCAACAGAGTAGGTGCTGGTGAGTGTAGCTATATTTTGTAAGAGTGAAATTGTTTTGGATTGTATTTATCTTTTAGTGAAAGCCTTACCTTGTTTACTTCTTACTTTGCACAGTGTAGGTTGTTGTTCACTTGTGTGTGCAGTCTTCTTGCTTTGTAAGGATAATGGCTAGTCGCAGGATTACTGCTCAGCAGGTTCTTGGTTTGCTTTTTGAGTCTTCCTCTGACCATGGTTCAGAGTCTGAGTCCGATTCGGACTCCCAGGAAGCGGCAGAAGATTCAGGCAGTGAGTTTTCTCTTCGCATGGAATCATCATCATCGGATGATGACTCTTCTTCTAGTGCTGATGAAGGGCCTATGGTAGAGGAGGACATTGTGTTGCCGGTAGTGGGCCAAGAGGCACCTGTGCTGCTGCCTAGGGCCGCAAGGTTTCCTTTCTTTTTACGTCGGCAAGGAGCATGTGGGCTGGAGCCTGCACCCAAAAGGCTTCACATTGCTGTGGTGCGCAAAGAGGCATCTGGTGCTTTTCGTCTTCCTGCTGGTGTAGTGCAGCAAGGGGCATCTGGGGCTGTTAGGCTTCCCATTGGTGTAGAGCGGCAAGAGACATCTGGGCCTGCTTGGTTTCCCGGTGGTGTAGTGCAGCAAGAAGCATCTCAGGCTGCTAGGCTTCCCGTTGGTGTAGTGCAGGAAGAGCCCTCTGGGGATGCTATGTCTTCTGTTGGTGTTGTGCAGCCAGAAGTATCTGTGGCTGTTAGTTTTCCCATTGGAGAACAGCAGCAAGATGTTTCGGTGCTGCAGGCTGGGGTGGCTGCTCCCCCCGTTGATAGGGATGGCCTCTGGGTTCCCCCTGGCTTGGTGCAGCCGGCATTGCCAGAGTTCACTGGTGTTCCTGGGTGTAGAGTGAATACTGAGAATTTTCAGCCAATTAATTTTTTTCAGTTGTTTTTTGACGATGTGTTTTTGCAAGAGATTGTTGAGCAAACCAATTTGTATGCAGAACAATTTTTGAGGGCCAACAGTGCCAGCCTTAAGCCCTATTCTAGAGCAATCCGGTGGACTCCCACAAATGTTGAAGAGATGAAAAAGTTTCTGGGATTAACTTTTTTGATGGGCTTGCTAAGGAAGTCATCAATGACTTCATATTGGTCCACTAGTCCCTTGATGGCAACAGTTATATTTCCAGCAGTCATAAGTCGTGATCGGTATATGCTTCTTCTTCGGATGATGCATTTTGTTGATAGTAGTTTAGCGTTGTCACGCGATCACCCTGATTGTGACCGTTTGTTTAAAATTCGGCCTGTCCTTGATCACTTTGTTGATCGTTTTTCTGAGATTTTTGTCCCTGGTAAAGAAATTGCAGTGGATGAGTCTTTGGTGTTGTTCAAGGGCCGCTTGGTTTTTCGACAATACATTCCTAGTAGGAGGGCACGCTATGGAATCAAACTGTATATGCTGTGTGACAGTGAGACTGGATATGTCTACAATTTCAGGGTGTACACTGGTAAGGAGTCCAGCATTAACCCTCCTGGTTGTCCCTCTACTTTTGGAGTGACTGAGAAAATTGTGTGGGAACTAGGTAGAGGATTATTTAACAAAGGCCATCATTTATATGTAGATAACTTCTACACTGGTGTGCGGTTGTTCAAGGAGTTGGCCAAAGTGGGCACTGTTGCTTGTGGCACAATGCGCAGTAACCGTAAAGGTTTCCCAAAGGAACTTGTTTGCAAAAGGCTTGTGCGGGGACAGTCTACGGCATTGCGATGTGGGGAGCTTCTAGCTGTGAAGTATTCAGACAAGAGAGATGTGTACATGCTGACTACTATCCACGATGAAAGTACAGAACCTGTGCCTGTTTGGGGTCAGGGTGCTGAAGTGCGCAAACCTGTGTGCATTCTAGCTAACAATAAATTCATGGGTGGTGTTGACAGAGTAGATCAGAGGTTGGAACCTTATGCTGCTCTTCGAAAGGCTTACGTTTGGTACAAGAAGTTGGCTATCCATCTGTTCCACTTGGCATCCTTTAATGCTTTCGTTGTGTACCAGAAGTCTTGTCCTGGGAAGAAGATGCCTTTCGTTAAGTTTCAGGAGTCTATAATAGGCAGCCTTGTACTTGTGGAGCAGGCAAGTGTTCCTAGATTTGGAGTGGTGGAGGAAGTGGCTAGATTGCAAGATCGCCACTTTCCTGAATCTATTCCTTCCACTACTGCAAGAGACTTTCCGACTAGAAGATGCAGAGTCTGTTGGCGAAGAGGCGTGCGGAAGGAGTCTCGTATATACTGCCCTGACTGTCCTTCTAAGCCTGCATTGTGTCTGTCAGCTTGTTTTAAAATGTACCACACGCAAAAGAAGTTTTGGGAGTTTTAATGAGTTGTAAAGTGAATTGCCTGGTCTGCATTCTGTAAAACATTTTTAGTTTGTTTCAAGGATTGGCATTAGTGCAAAGTTTTTATTTTAAGAATTTGTGTTACCTGATTTGTAGGTATTTCCATTTGTTTAGTGTTATTTTCAAAAAAAGAATTCTAAATGTGTTTGTGGTGTGTGCCGGCTGGTGCTTGGCTGGCGGTGTGTGCGGAGTTGCGCTTGGCTGGTGGTGTGCGTGGAGTGGTACTTGGCTGTCTGTGCACGGAGTGGTGCTTTGCTGGCGGTGTGTGTGGAGTGGTGCTTGGCTGGTGGTGTTCGTGGAGTGGTACTTGGCTGTCTGTGCATGGAGTGTTGCTTGGCTGGCGGTGTGTGTGGAGTGGTGCTTGGCTGGCGGTGTGTGTGGAGTGGTGCTTGGCTGGCGGTGTGTGTGGAGAGGTGCTTGGCTGGCGGTGTGTGTGGAGTGGTGCTTGGCTGGCGGTGTGTGTGGAGTTGCGCTTGGCTGGTGGTGTTTGTGGAGTAGTACTTGGCTGTCTGTGCACGGAGTGGTGCTTGGCTGGCTGTGTGTGTGGAGTGGCGCTTGGCTGGTGGTGTTTGTGGAGTGGTACTTGGCTGTCTGTGCATGGAGTGGTGTTTGGCTGGTGGTGTGTGTGGAGTGGTGTTTGGCTGGCGGTTTGTGCGGAGTGGTACTTGGCTGGAGGGTGTGCGTGGAGCGGTGCTTAGCTGTCTGTGCACGGAGGGGTGCTTGGCTGGCGGTGTGCGTTGAGTGGCGCTTTGCTGGTGGTGAGTGTGGAGTGATACTTGAGTGACTGTGCACGGAGTTGTGCTTGGCTGTCGGTGTGCGCTGACTGTTTGGCTGGCGGTGTGCATGGTCTGGTGCTTGGATGGTGGTGTGGGTGGACTGGCGCTCGGCTGGCGGTGTGTGAGTAGTTACTTTCTGTTGGTCACTACACACACTGCTAGTTGAGTGACACTCCACGCAGTCCATCAATTTGTGTAGTTGCAGTGTCAGAAATGTGGGCGTGTGAAAGTGATGGGCCCTTGAATGGCGCTGTTTGCTGGTGTGAGTGTTGAAATGTGATGGGTCCGCGGCTGGCGGTGTGAATGGTTTGAATGTGTCACACGTACGAAAGGTGTATGAATGGCCTGTAAAGAGGTTGGTGCCTTGACGTGGCTTTACAGCTCACGAGCTGTGAGTCAGTGGTTCAGTTAATCATACTTTCAATTATGCGCAGTGTATTTCATTTTTTTGTGAAATTACTTGCGATTACAAATGTATGTACTGAATCATCACTCACCAACGTGCCAAATTCAACCAGTATGTGTGTGTGCTTGCGGATTAGATGGCTGTGCCGTTAATTTTTGTTTTTTTTCTCTTTCTGCAGTAGGGTGTACCTTGTCCCTTATTGTGATTGTTGTAATGTGTTGCTTTTCTTCCAGATGGTGTCAGTGGTCTTGTTTGTATCAGGTATGAAAGGTGCGTGAATGGCCTGTAAAACGGTTGGTGCCTTGTCGTGGCTTTACAGCTCACGAGTTGCGAGTCACTGGTTCGGTTTTTATGCATTTATTTATTGACAGAGCATTTAATTTTTTTGAAATATCTTGTTAATAAAATTTTATGTACTGACCCATCACTCGCCCTCGTGCCAAATCCAACCTGTATGTGTGTGTCTTTGAGGAATAGATAGCCGTGCTTGAATGTTTGACTTTTGAGTAACTCTGTTAAGGTGTGGTATCATTTTACTCGGGAGAACAAGGGGAACACTGGGTGGTAGGAAATTTTTGCCGGCACGGCGATCCCACGCAAAAAAGTTTTGAAAAGTGCTATTTTTACCTAATTTTAAGGTTTGTAAGGAGTTCTGGGTAGGAAAACATTGGGGGACCCACGCATGCATACCTCCCTGGACTCTCCCTGGTGTCTAGTTTTCAGAACTGTTTGGGTTTGCTACTTTCCAAAGAATACCACCCAGCCCCGGGCCAAAAACTCAGGTGCCCCCCCCCCCCAAAATCAAAGTTATATTGCTTGAGGGTTTTTTAAATTCACCACCGTTAGATTTGGACCTTTTCCTGTTGTAGCCACTATGGCTACCCACGCAAGTGAGGTACCGTTTTTATCAGGAGACCTGGGGGAACGCTGGGTGGGAGATAATTTGTGTGAGCTCAGTGATGCCACGTTTTTCCAGACTACAACGTGTGAAAAAATTTATTTTTTTTCTGCTAAAATTGAGGTTTGCAAGGGATTCTTGGTAAAGGAACGTTGGAGGATCCCTGCAAGCCATACCTCCTTGGAAGCCCCCGGGTGTCTACTTTTCAGAAATGTGTGGGTTTGGTAGGTTTCCATAGATGGCTGTCTCGCACGGGGAGAGAAACCCAGGTAACCCCTCTTGCAAAAGCTGGTGAATTTCAAGTCCACCAGCTTTTGCAAGAGGGGTTACCTGGGTTTGTGGCCCCGTGCGAGACAGCCATCTAGGGAAACCTACCAATCCCACACATTTCTGAAAAGTAGACACCCGGGGGCTTCCAAGGAGGTATGGCTTGCGTGGATCCTTCAACGTTCCTTTACCCAGAATCCCTTGCAAACCTCATTTTTTGCTTGGAAAAAATCAGTTTTTTCACACGTTTTAGTGTGGGAAAGCGTGGCATCACTGGGCTCACACAAATTACCTCCCACCCAGCATTCCCCAAGGTTTCCCGATAAAAATGGTACCTCACTTGCGTGGGTAGGCATAGTGGCTGCTTTAGGAAAAGGCCCAATTCATACTGTGGAGACCAAAACATTACCTTTAGCCAAATAATCCTATTTTTTGAGGGGGTCACCTGAGCTTTTGGGCCGGGGCATGGCGGGCATCTTTGGAAACTACCAAACCCAAACAGTTCTGAAAACTAGACACCTAGGGGAGTCCAGGGAGGTATGGCATGCGTGGGTCCCCCAATGTTTTCCAACCCAGAAACCCCTGCAAACCTGAAATTTTGGTAAAAAAACAAAACACTTTTCCGTACTTTTTTGGGTGGGATCTCGCTGCCGGCACAAATGTCCTACCACCCAGCGTTTCCCTTGTTCTCCCGAGTAAAATGATACCTCACTTGTGTGGGTGGGCCAAAGGCATGTGACTCAGGCTGGGGGGCTTAATTTGTAAAACTTAAATATGACTAAAAACTACTTTTTTCAAAATTCATTTTTGGCGTGTTCTGCTTTGGGGCACCCACACAAGTGAGGTATCCTTTTACTCAGGAGAACAAGGGGAACGCAGGGTGGTAGGACTTTTTTGCCGGCACGGCGATCCCACGCCAAAAAGTTTTGAAAAGTGCTATTTTTACCTAATTTTAAGGTTTGCAAGGAGTTCTGGGTAAGAAAACATTGGGGGACCCACGCATGCCATACCTCCCTGGACTCCCCCGGGTGTCTAGTTTTCAGAACTGTTTGGGTTTGCTACTTTGCAAAGAATACCACCGAGCCCCGGGCCACAAACTCAGATGCCCCCCCCCAAAATCAAGGTAGTTTTGCAATAAGGTAATGTAAATTCACCACCGTACGATTTGAACCGTTTCCTGTTGCAGCCACTATGTCTATCCACGCAAGTGAGGTACCATTTTTTTCAGGAGGCCTGGGGGCACGCTGGGTGGGTGGAATTTTGTGGATCCACGCAGATTCCAGAACTTTCCACCACAGAAATGTGAGGAAAATGTGTTTTTTTTGTCAAATGTTTATGTTTGCAAGGGATTCTGGGTAACAAAACCTGGGGGTAGGCAGACGAGTCACCCCATCCTGAATTCCCCTGGGTGTCTAGCTTTCAAAAATGTATAGGTTTGCTAGGTTTCCCTAGGTGCTGGCAGAGCTACGGCGCAAAAACAAAAGGTAGTCTTTTTGTCCGAAAGGTGCTAAATTTCACTGGGAAATTGAGGTGCGACCATGCTGCGTTTTGCGCTGTTTCATGTCGCAGCCACTATGCCTACCCACGCAAGTGAGGTACCATTTTTTTCAGGAGACCTGGGGGCATGCTGGGTTGGTGGAAATTTGTTGATCCACGCAGATTCCAGAACTTTCCACCACAGAAATGTGAGGAAAATGTGTTTTTTTTGTCAAAATTTTATGTTTGCAAGGGATTCTGTGTAACAAAACCTGGGGGTAGGCAGACGAGTCACCCCATCCTGAATTGCCCTTGGTGTCTAATTTTCAAAAATGTATAGGTTTGCTAGATTTCCCTAGGTGCTGGCAGAGCTAAGGCGCAAAAACAAAAGGTAGTCTTTTTGTCCAAAACGTGCTAAATTTCACTGGGAAATTGAGGTGCGACCATGCTGCGTTTTGCGCTGTTTCATGTCGCAGCCACTATGCCTACCCACGCAAGTGAGGTACCATTTTTTTTGAGAGACCTGGGGGCACGCTGGGTGGGTGGACATTTGTTGATCCACGCAGATTCCAGAACTTTCCACCACAGAAATGTGAGGAAAATGTGTTTTTTTTGTTAAATTTTTAGGTTTGCAAGGTATTCTGGGTAACAAAACCTGGGGGTAGGCAGACGAGTCACCCCATCCTGAATTGCCCTGGGTGTCTAGTTTTCAAAAATGTATAGGTTTGCTAGGTTTCCCTAGGTGCTGGCAGAGCTACGGCGCAAAAACAAAAGGTAGTCTTTTTGTCCGAAAAGTGCTAAATTTCACTGGGAAATTGAGGTGCGACCATGCTGCGTTTTGCGCTGTTTCATGTCGCAGCCACTATGCCTATCCACGCAAGTGAGGTACCATTTTTTTTGGGAGACCTGGGGGCACGCTGGGTGGGTGGAAATTTGTTGATCCACGCAGATTCCAGAACTTTCCACCACAGAAATGTGAGGAAAATGTGTTTTTCTTGGTCACATTTTTATGTTTGCAAGGGATTCTGGGTAACAAAACCTGGGGGTAGGCAGACGAGTCACCCCATCCTGAATTCCCCTGGGTGTCTAGCTTTCAAAAATGTATAGGTTTGCTAGGTTTCCCTAGGTGCTGGCAGAGCTACGGCGCAAAAACAAAAGGTAGTCTTTTTGTCCGAAAGGTGCTAAATTTCACTGGGAAATTGAGGTGCGACCATGCTGCGTTTTGCGCTGTTTCATGTCGCAGCCACTATGCCTACCCACGCAAGTGAGGTACCATTTTTTTCAGGAGACCTGGGGGCATGCTGGGTTGGTGGAAATTTGTTGATCCACGCAGATTCCAGAACTTTCCACCACAGAAATGTGAGGAAAATGTGTTTTTTTTGTCAAAATTTTATGTTTGCAAGGGATTCTGTGTAACAAAACCTGGGGGTAGGCAGACGAGTCACCCCATCCTGAATTGCCCTGTGTGTCTAGTTTTCAAAAAAGTATAGGTTTGCTAGGTTTCCCTGGGTGCTGGCAGAGCTACGGCGCAAAAACAAAAGGTAGTCTTTTTGTCCGAAATGTGCTAAATTTCACTGGGAAATTGAGGTGCGACCATGCTGCGTTTTGCGCTGTTTCATGTCGCAGCCACTATGCCTATCCACGCAAGTGAGGTACCATTTTTTTGTGGAGACCTGGGGGCACGCTGGGTGGGTGGAAATTTGTTGATCCACGCAGATTCCAGAACTTTCCACCACAGAAATGTGAGGAAAATGTGTTTTTCTTGGTCAAATTTTTATGTTTGCAAGGGATTCTGGGTAACATAACCTGGGGGTAGGCAGACGAGTCACCCCATCCTGAATTGCCCTGGGTGTCTAGTTTTCAAAAAATTATAGGTTTGCTAGATTTCCCTAGGTGCTGGCAGAGCAACGGCGCATAAACAAAAGGTAGTCTTTTTATCCGAAACGTGCTAAATTTCACTGGGAAATTGAGGTGCGACCATGCTGCGTTTTGCGCTGTTTCATGTCGCAGCCACTATGCCTACCCACGCAAGTGAGGTACCATTTTTTTCGGGAGGCCTGGGGGCACGCTGGGTGGGTGGAAATTTGTTGATCCACGCAGATTCCAGAACTTTCCACCACAGAAATGTGAGGAAAATGTGTTTTTTGTCACATTTTTAGGTTTGCAAGGGATTCTGGGTAACAAACCCTGGGGATAGGCAGACGAGTCACCCCATCCTGAATTGCCCTGTGTGTCTAGTTTTCAAAAATGTATAGGTTTGCTAGGTTTCCCTGGGTGCTGGCAGAGCTACGGCGCAAAAACAAAAGGTAGTCTTTTTGTCCGAAATGTGCTAAATTTCACTGGGAAATTGAGGTGCGACCATGCTGCGTTTTGCGCTGTTTCATGTCGCAGCCACTATGCCTACCCACGCATGTTAGGTACCATTTTTTTGGGGAGACCTGGGGGCACGCTGGGTGGGTGGAAATTTGTTGATCCACGCAGATTCCAGAACTTTCCACCACAGAAATGTGAGGAAAATGTGTTTTTTTTGGTCAAATTTTTATGTTTGCAAGGGATTCTGGGTAACAAAACCTGAGGGTAGGCAGACGAGTCACCCCATCCTGATTTGCCCTGGGTGTCTAGTTTTCAAAAATGTATAGGTTTGCTAGATTTCCCTAGGTGCTGGCAGAGCTACGGCGCAAAAACAAAAGGTAGTCTTTTTGTCCGAAACGTGCTAAATTTCACTGGGAATTGAGGTGCGACCATGCTGCGTTTTGCGCTGTTTCATGTCGTAGCCACTATGCCTACCCACGCAAGTGAGGTACCATTTTTTTTGGGAGACCTGGGGGCACGCTGGGTGGGTGGAAATTTGTTGATCCACGCAGATTCCAGAACTTTCCACCACAGAAATGTGAGGAAAATGTGTATTTTTTGGTCAAATGATTATGTTTGCAAGGGATTCTGGGTAACAAAACCTGGGGGTAGGCAGACGAGTCACCCCATCCTGATTTGCCCTGGGTGTCTAGTTTTCAAAAATGTATAGGTTTGCTAGATTTCCCTAGGTGCTGGCAGAGCTACGGCGCAAAAACAAAAGGTAGTCTTTTTGTCCGAAACGTGCTAAATTTCACTGGGAAATTGAGGTGCGACCATGCTGCGTTTTGCGCTGTTTCATGTCGCAGCCACTATGCCTACCCACGCAAGTGAGGTACCATTTTTTTTGGGAGACCTGGGGCACGCTGGGTGGGTGGAAATTTGTTGATCCACGCAGATTCCAGAACTTTCCACCACAGAAATGTGAGGAAAATGTGTTTTTTTGGTCAAATTTTTATGTTTGCAAGGGATTCTGGGTAACAAAACCTGGGGGTAGGCAGACGAGTCACCCCATCCTGATTTGCCCTGGGTGTCTAGTTTTGAAATATTTATAGGTTTGCTAGATTTCCCTAAGTGCTGGCAGAGCTACGGCGCAAAAACAAAAGGTAGTCTTTTTGTCCGAACCGTGCTAAATTTCACTGGGAAATTGAGGTGTGGCCATGCTGCGTTTTGCGCTGTTTCATGTCGCAGCCACTATGCCTACCCACGCAAGTGAGGTACCATTTTTTTTGGGAGACCTGGGGGCACGCTGGGTGGGTGGAAATTTGTTGATCCACGCAGATTCCAGAACTTTCCACCACAGAAATGTGAGGAAAATGTGTTTTTCTTGGTCAAATTTTTATGTTTGCAAGGGATTCTGGGTAACAAAACCTGGGGGTAGGCAGACGAGTCACCCCATCCTGAATTGCCCTGGGTGTCTAGTTTTCAAAAATGTATAGGTTTGCTAGATTTCCCTAGGTGCTGGCAGAGCTACGGCGCAAAAACAAAAGGTAGTCTTTTTGTCCGAAACGTGCTAAATTTCACTGGGAAATTGAGGTGCGACCATGCTGCGTTTTGCGCTGTTTCATGTCGCAGCCACTATGCCTACCCACGCAAGTGAGGTACCATTTTTTTTGGGAGACCTGGGGGCACGCTGGGTGGGTGGAAATTTGTTGATCCACGCAGATTCCAGAACTTTCCACCACAGAAATGTGAGGAAAATGTGTTTTTCTTGGTCAAATTTTTATGTTTGCAAGGGATTCTGAGTAACAAAACCTGGGGGTAGGCAGACGAGTCACCCCATCCTGAATTGCCCTGGGTGTCTAGTTTTCAAAAATGTATAGGTTTGCTAGATTTCCCTAGGTGCTGGCAGAGCTACGGCGCAAAAACAAAAGGTAGTCTTTTTGTCCGAAACGTGCTAAATTTCACTGGGAAATTGAGGTGCGACCATGCTGCGTTTTGCGCTGTTTCATGTCGCAGCCACTATGCCTACCCACGCAAGTGAGGTACCATTTTTTTTGGGAGACCTGGGGGCACGCTGGGTGGGTGGAAATGTGTTGATCCACGCAGATTCCAGAACTTTCCTCCACAGAAATGTGAGGAAAATGTGTTTTTTTTGTCAAATATTTATGTTTGCAAGGGATTCTGGGTAACAAACCCTGGGGGTAGGCAGACGAGTCACCCCATCCTGAATTGCCCTGTGTGTCTAGTTTTCAAAAATGTATAGGTTTGCTAGGTTTCCCTAGGTGCTGGCAGAGCTACGGCGCAAAAACAAAAGGTAGTCTTTTTGTCCGAAACGTGCTAAATTTCACTGGGAAATTGAGGTGCAACCATGCTGCGTTTTGCGCTGTTTCATGTCGCAGCCACTATGCCTACCCACGCAAGTGAGGTACCATTTTTTTTGGGAGACCTGGGGGCACGCTGGGTGGGTGGAAATTTGTTGATCCACGCAGATTCCAGAACTTTCCACCACAGAAATGTGAGGAAAATGTGTTTTTTTGGTCAAATTTTTATGTTTGCAAGGGATTCTGGGTAACAAAACCTGGGGGTAGGCAGACGAGTCACCCCATCCTGATTTGCCCTGGGTGTCTAGTTTTCAAAAATATATAGGTTTGCTAGATTTCCCTAGGTGCTGGCAGAGCTACGGCGCAAAAACAAAAGGTAGTCTTTTTGTCCGAAACGTGCTAACATTCACTGGGAAATTGAGGTGCGACCATGCTGCGTTTTGCGCTGTTTCATGTCGCAGCCACTATGCCTACCCACGCAAGTGAGGTACCATTTTTTTTGGGAGACCTGGGAGCACGCTGGGTGGGTGGAAATTTGTTGATCCACGCAGATTCCAGAACTTTCCACCACAGAAATGTGAGGAAAATGTGTTTTTTTTGGTCAAATTTTTATGTTTGCAAGGGATTCTGGGTAACAAAACCTGGGGGTTGGCAGACGAGTCACCCCATCCTGATTTGCCCTGGGTGTCTACTTTTCAAAAATGTATAGGTTTGCTAGATTTCCCTAGGTGCTGGCAGAGCTACGGCGCAAAAACAAAAGGTAGTCTTTTTGTCCGAAACGTGCTAAATTTCACTGGGAAATTGAGGTGCGACCATGCTGCGTTTTGCACTGTTTCATGTCGCAGCCACTATGCCTACCCACGCAATTGAGGTACCATTTTTTTTGGGAGACCTGGGGGCACGCTGGGTGGGTGGAAATTTGTTGATCCACGCAGATTCCAGAACTTTCCACCACAGAAATGTGAGGAAAATGTGTTTTTTTTGGTCAAATTTTTATGTTTGCAAGGGATTCTGGGTAACAAAACCTGGGGGTAGGGAGACGAGTCACCCCATCCTGATTTGCCCTGGGTGTCTAGTTTTCAAAAATTTATAGGTTTGCTAGGTTTCCCTAGGTGCTGGCAGAGCTACGGCGCAAAAACCAAAGGTAGTCTTTTTGTCCGAAACGTGCTAAATTTCACTGGGAAATTGAGGTGCGACCATGCTGCGTTTTGCGCTGTTTCATGTCGCAGCCACTATGCCTACCCACGCAAGTGAGGTACCATTTTTTTTGGGAGACCTGGGGGCACGCTGGGTGGGTAGAAATTTGTTGATCCACGCAGATTCCAGAACTTTCCACCACAGAAATGTGAGGAAAATTTGTTTTTTTTGGTCAAATTTTTATGTTTGCAAGGGATTCTGGGTAACAAAACCTGGGGGTAGGCAGACGAGTCACCCCATCCTGATTTGCCCTGGGTGTCTAGTTTTCAAAAATGTATAGGTTTGCTAGATTTCCCTAGGTGCTGGCAGAGCTACGGCGCAAAAACAAAAGGTAGTCTTTTTGTCCGAAAGGTGCTAAATTTCACTGGGAAATTGAGGTGCGTCCATGCTGCGTTTTGCGCTGTTTCATGTCGCAGCCACTATGCCTACCCACGCAAGTGAGGTACCATTTTTTTCGGGAGACCTGGGGGCACGCTGGGTGTGTGGAAATTTGTTGATCCACGCAGATTCCAGAACTTTCCACCAGAGAAATGTGAGGAAAATGTGTTTTTTTGATCACATTTTTAAGTTTGCAAGGGATTCTGGGTAACAAAACCTGGGGGTATGCTGACGAGTCACCCCATCCTGAATTGCCCTGGGTGTCTAGTTTTCAAAAATGTATAGGTTTGCTAGGTTTCCCTAGGTGCTGGCAGAGCTACGGCGCAAAAACAAAAGGTAGTCTTTATGTCCGAAACGTGCTAAATTTCACTGGGAAATTGAGGTGCGACCATGCTGCGTTTTGCGCTGTTTCATGTCACAGCCACTATGCCTACCCATGCAAGTGAGGTACCATTTTTTTCGGGAGACCTGGGGGCACGCTGGGTGGGTGTAAATTTGTTGATCCACGCAGATTCCGGAACTTTCCACCACAGAAATGTGCAGAAAATGTGTTTTTTGGTCAAATTTTTAGGTTTGCAAGGGATTCTGGGTAACAAACCCTGGGGGTATGCAGACGAGTCACCCCATCCTGAATTGCCCTGGGTGTCTAGTTTCCAAAAATGTATAGGTTTGCTAGGTTTCCCTAGGTGCTGGCAGAGCTACGGCGCAAAAACAAAAGGTAGTCTTTTTGTCCAAAACGTGCTAAATTTCACTGGGAAATTGAGGTGCGACCATGCTGCGTTTTGCGCTGTTTCATGACGCAGTCACTATGCCTACCCACGCAAGTGAGGTACCATTTTTTGGGGAGACCTGGGGGCACGCTGGGTCGGTGGAAATTTGTTGATCCACGCAGATTCCAGAACTTTCCACCACAGAAATGTGAGGAAAATGTGTTTTTTTGTCAAAGTTTTAGGTTTGCAAGGGATTCTGGGTAACAAACCCTGGGGGCAGGCAGACAAGTCACCCCATCCTGAATTGCCCTGGGTGTCTAGTTTTCAAAAATGTATAGGTTTGCTAGGTTTCCCTAGGTGCTGGCAGAGCTACGGCGCAAAAACAAAAGGTAGTCTTTTTGTCCGAAAAGTGCTAAATTTCACTGGGAAATTGAGGTGCGACCATGCTGCGTTTTGCGCTGTTTCATGTCGCAGCCACTATGCCTATCCACGCAAGTGAGGTACCATTTTTTTTGGGAGACCTGGGGGCACGCTGGGTGGGTGGAAATTTGTTGATCCACGCAGATTCCAGAACTTTCCACCACAGAAATGTGAGGAAAATGTGTTTTTTTTGGTCAAATTTTTATGTTTGCAAGGGATTCTGGGCAACAAAACCTGGGGGTAGGCAGACGAGTCACCCCATCCTGATTTGCCCTGGGTGTCTAGTTTTCAAAAATGTATAGGTTTGCTAGATTTCCCTAGGTGCTGGCAGAGCTACGGCGCAAAAACAAAAGGTAGTCTTTTTGTCCGAAAGGTGCTAAATTTCACTGGGAAATTGAGGTGCGACCATGCTGCGTTTTGCGCTGTTTCATGTCGCAGCCACTATGCCTACCCACGCAAGTGAGGTACCATTTTTTTCAGGAGACCTGGGGGCATGCTGGGTTGGTGGAAATTTGTTGATCCACGCAGATTCCAGAACTTTCCACCACAGAAATGTGAGGAAAAAGTGTTTTTTTTGTCAAAATTTTATGTTTGCAAGGGATTCTGTGTAACAAAACCTGGGGGTAGGCAGACGAGTCACCCCATCCTGAATTGCCCTGTGTGTCTAGTTTTCAAAAAAGTATAGGTTTGCTAGGTTTCCCTGGGTGCTGGCAGAGCTACGGCGCAAAAACAAAAGGTAGTCTTTTTGTCCGAAATGTGCTAAATTTCACTGGGAAATTGAGGTGCGACCATGCTGCGTTTTGCGCTGTTTCATGTCGCAGCCACTATGCCTATCCACGCAAGTGAGGTACCATTTTTTTGGGGAGACCTGGGGGCACGCTGGGTGGGTGGAAATTTGTTGATCCACGCAGATTCCAGAACTTTCCACCACAGAAATGTGAGGAAAATGTAATTTTCTTGGTCAAATTTTTATGTTTGCAAGGGATTCTGGGTAACATAACCTGGGGGTAGGCAGACGAGTCACCCCATCCTGAATTGCCCTGGGTGTCTAGTTTTCAAAAAATTATAGGTTTGCTAGATTTCCCTAGGTGCTGGCAGAGCAACGGCGCATAAACAAAAGGTAGTCTTTTTGTCCGAAACGTGCTAAATTTCACTGGGAAATTGAGGTGCGACCATGCTGCGTTTTGCGCTGTTTCATGTCGCAGCCACTATGCCTACCCACGCAAGTGAGGTACCATTTTTTTCGGGAGGCCTGGGGGCACGCTGGGTGGGTGGAAATTTGTTGATCCACGCAGATTCCAGAACTTTCCACCACAGAAATGTGAGGAAAATGTGTTTTTTGTCACATTTTTAGGTTTGCAAGGGATTCTGGGTAACAAACCCTGGGGGTAGGCAGACGAGTCACCCCATCCTGAATTGCCCTGTGTGTCTAGTTTTCAAAAATGTATAGGTTTGCTAGGTTTCCCTGGGTGCTGGCAGAGCTACGGCGCAAAAACAAAAGGTAGTCTTTTTGTCCGAAATGTGCTAAATTTCACTGGGAAATTGAGGTGCGACCATGCTGCGTTTTGCGCTGTTTCATGTCGCAGCCACTATGCCTACCCACGCAAGTTAGGTACCATTTTTTTGGGGAGACCTGGGGGCACGCTGGGTGGGTGGAAATTTGTTGATCCACGCAGATTCCAGAACTTTCCACCACAGAAATGTGAGGAAAATGTGTTTTTTTTGGTCAAATTTTTATGTTTGCAAGGGATTCTGGGTAACAAAACCTGAGGGTAGGCAGACGAGTCACCCCATCCTGATTTGCCCTGGGTGTCTAGTTTTCAAAAATGTATAGGTTTGCTAGATTTCCCTAGGTGCTGGCAGAGCTACGGCGCAAAAACAAAAGGTAGTCTTTTTGTCCGAAACGTGCTAAATTTCACTGGGAATTGAGGTGCGACCATGCTGCGTTTTGCGCTGTTTCATGTCGCAGCCACTATGCCTACCCACGCAAGTGAGGTACCATTTTTTTTGGGAGACCTGGGGGCACGCTGGGTGGGTGGAAATTTGTTGATCCACGCAGATTCCAGAACTTTCCACCACAGAAATGTGAGGAAAATGTGTATTTTTTGGTCAAATGATTATGTTTGCAAGGGATTCTGGGTAACAAAACCTGGGGGTAGGCAGACGAGTCACCCCATCCTGATTTGCCCTGGGTGTCTAGTTTTCAAAAATGTATAGGTTTGCTAGATTTCCCTAGGTGCTGGCAGAGCTACGGCGCAAAAACAAAAGGTAGTCTTTTTGTCCGAAACGTGCTAAATTTCACTGGGAAATTGAGGTGCGACCATGCTGCGTTTGGCGCTGTTTCATGTCGCAGCCACTATACCTACCCACGCAAGTGAGGTACCATTTTTTTTGGGAGACCTGGGGCACGCTGGGTGGGTGGAAATTTGTTGATCCACGCAGATTCCAGAACTTTCCACCACAGAAATGTGAGGAAAATGTGTTTTTTTGGTCAAATTTTTATGTTTGCAAGGGATTCTGGGTAACAAAACCTGGGGGTAGGCAGACGAGTCACCCCATCCTGATTTGCCCTGGGTGTCTAGTTTTGAAAAATTTATAGGTTTGCTAGATTTCCCTAAGTGCTGGCAGAGCTACGGCGCAAAAACAAAAGGTAGTCTTTTTGTCCGAACCGTGCTAAATTTCACTGGGAAATTGAGGTGCGGCCATGCTGCGTTTTGCGCTGTTTCATGTCGCAGCCACTATGCCTACCCACGCAAGTGAGGTACCATTTTTTTTGGGAGACCTGGGGGCACGCTGGGTGGGTGGAAATTTGTTGATCCACGCAGATTCCAGAACTTTCCACCACAGAAATGTGAGGAAAATGTGTTTTTCTTGGTCAAATTTTTATGTTTGCAAGGGATTCTGGGTAACAAAACCTGGGGGTAGGCAGACGAGTCACCCCATCCTGAATTGCCCTGGGTGTCTAGTTTTAAAAAATGTATAGGTTTGCTAGATTTCCCTAGGTGCTGGCAGAGCTACGGCGCAAAAACAAAAGGTAGTCTTTTTGTCCGAAACGTGCTAAATTTCACTGGGAAATTGAGGTGCGACCATGCTGCGTTTTGCGCTGTTTCATGTCGCAGCCACTATGCCTACCCACGCAAGTGAGGTACCATTTTTTTTGGGAGACCTGGGGGCACGCTGGGTGGGTGGAAATTTGTTGATCCATGCAGATTCCAGAACTTTCCACCACAGAAATGTGAGGAAAATGTGTTTTTCTTGGTCAAATTTTTATGTTTGCAAGGGATTCTGGGTAACAAAACCTGGGGGTAGGCAGACAAGTCACCCCATCCTGAATTGCCCTGGGTGTCTAGTTTTCAAAAATGTATAGGTTTGCTAGATTTCCCTAGGTGCTGGCAGAGCTACGGCGCAAAAACAAAAGGTAGTCTTTTTGTCCGAAACGTGCTAAATTTCACTGGGAAATTGAGGTGCGACCATGCTGCGTTTTGCGCTGTTTCATGTCGCAGCCACTATGCCTACCCACGCAAGTGAGGTACCATTTTTTTTGGGAGACCTGGGGGCACGCTGGGTGGGTGGAAATTTGTTGATCCACGCAGATTCCAGAACTTTCCTCCACAGAAATGTGAGGAAAATGTGTTTTTTTTGTCAAATATTTATGTTTGCAAGGGATTCTGGGTAACAAACCCTGGGGGTAGGCAGACGAGTCACCCCATCCTGAATTGCCCTGTGTGTCTAGTTTTCAAAAATGTATAGGTTTGCTAGGTTTCCCTAGGTGCTGGCAGAGCTACGGCGCAAAAACAAAATGTAGTCTTTTTGTCCGAAACGTGCTAAATTTCACTGGGAAATTGAGGTGCAACCATGCTGCGTTTTGCGCTGTTTCATGTCGCAGCCACTATGCCTACCCACGCAAGTGAGGTACCATTTTTTTTGGGAGACCTGGGGGCACGCTGGGTGGGTGGAAATTTGTTGATCCACGCAGATTCCAGAACTTTCCACCACAGAAATGTGAGGAAAATGTGTTTTTTTTGGTCAAATTTTTATGTTTGCAAGGGATTCTGGGTAACAAAACCTGGGGGTAGGCAGACGAGTCACCCCATCCTGATTTGCCCTGGGTGTCTAGTTTTCAAAAATATATAGGTTTGCTAGATTTCCCTAGGTGCTGGCAGAGCTACGGCGCAAAAACAAAAGGTAGTCTTTTTGTCCGAAACGTGCTAACATTCACTGGGAAATTGAGGTGCGACCATGCTGCGTTTTGCGCTGTTTCATGTCGCAGCCACTATGCCTACCCACGCAAGTGAGGTACCATTTTTTTTGGGAGACCTGGGAGCACGCTGGGTGGGTGGAAATTTGTTGATCCACGCAGATTCCACAACTTTCCACCACAGAAATGTGAGGAAAATGTGTTTTTTTGGGTCAAATTTTTATGTTTGCAAGGGATTCTGGGTAACAAAACCTGGGGGTAGGCAGACGAGTCACCCCATCCTGATTTGCCCTGGGTGTCTAGTTTTCAAAAATGTATAGGTTTGCTAGATTTCCCTAGGTGCTGGCAGAGCTACGGCGCAAAAACAAAAGGTAGTCTTTTTGTCCGAAACGTGCTAAATTTCACTGGGAAATTGAGGTGCGACCATGCTGCGTTTTGCACTGTTTCATGTCGCAGCCACTATGCCTACCCACGCAATTGAGGTACCATTTTTTTTGGGAGACCTGGGGGCACGCTGGGTGGGTGGAAATTTGTTGATCCACGCAGATTCCAGAACTTTCCACCACAGAAATGTGAGGAAAATGTGTTTTTTTGGTCAAATTTTTATGTTTGCAAGGGATTCTGGGTAACAAAACCTGGAGGTAGGGAGACGAGTCACCCCATCCTGATTTGCCCTGGGTGTCTAGTTTTCAAAAATTTATAGGTTTGCTAGGTTTCCCTAGGTGCTGGCAGAGCTACGGCGCAAAAACCAAAGGTAGTCTTTTTGTCCGAAACGTGCTAAATTTCACTGGGAAATTGAGGTGCGACCATGCTGCGTTTTGCGCTGTTTCATGTCGCAGCCACTATGCCTACCCACGCAAGTGAGGTACCATTTTTTTTGGGAGACCTGGGGGCACGCTGGGTGGGTAGAAATTTGTTGATCCACGCAGATTCCAAACTTTCCACCACAGAAATGTGAGGAAAATGTGTTTTTTTTGGTCAAATTTTTATGTTTGCAAGGGATTCTGGGTAACAAAACCTGGGGGTAGGCAGACGAGTCACCCCATCCTGATTTGCCCTGGGTGTCTAGTTTTCAAAAATGTATAGGTTTGCTAGATTTCCCTAGGTGCTGGCAGAGCTACGGCGCAAAAACAAAAGGTAGTCTTTTTGTCCGAAAGGTGCTAAATTTCACTGGGAAATTGAGGTGCGTCCATGCTGCGTTTTGCGCTGTTTCATGTCGCAGCCACTATGCCTACCCACATAAGTGAGGTACCATTGTTTTCGGGAGACCTGGGGGCACGCTGGGTGTGTGGAAATTTGTTGATCCACGCAGATTCCAGAACTTTCCACCAGAGAAATGTGAGGAAAATGTGTTTTTTTGATCAAATTTTTAAGTTTGCAAGGGATTCTGGGTAACAAAACCTGGGGGTATGCTGACGAGTCACCCCATCCTGAATTGCCCTGGGTGTCTAGTTTTCAAAAATGTATAGGTTTGCTAGGTTTCCCTAGGTGCTGGCAGAGCTACGGCGCAAAAACAAAAGGTAGTCTTTTTGTCCGAAACGTGCTAAATTTCACTGGGAAATTGAGGTGCGACCATGCTGCGTTTTGCGCTGTTTCATGACGCAGTCACTATGCCTACCCACGCAAGTGAGGTACCATTTTTTGGGGAGACCTGGGGGCACGCTGGGTCGGTGGAAATTTGTTGATCCACGCAGATTCCAGAACTTTCCACCACAGAAATGTGAGGAAAATGTGTTTTTTTGTCAAATTTTTAGGTTTGCAAGGGATTCTGGGTAACAAACCCTGGGGGCAGGCAGACGAGTCACCCCATCCTGAATTGCCCTGGGTGTCTAGTTTTCAAAAATGTATAGGTTTGCTAGGTTTCCCTAGGTGCTGGCAGAGCTACGGCGCAAAAACAAAAGGTAGTCTTTTTGTCCAAAACGTGCTAAATTTCACTGGGAAATTGAGGTGCGACCATGCTGCGTTTTGCGCTGTTTCATGACGCAGCCACTATGCCTACCCACGCAAGTGAGGTACCTTTTTTTTGGGAGACCTGGGGGCACGCTGGGTCGGTGGAAATTTGTTGATCCACGCAGATTCCAGAACTTTCCACCACAGAAATGTGAGGAAAATGTGTTTTTTTTGTCAAATTTTTATGTTTGCAAGGGATTCTGGGTAACAAAACCTGGGGGTAGGCAGACGAGTCACCCCATCCTGATTTGCCCTGGGTGTCTAGTTTTCATAAATGTATAGGTTTGCTAGATTTCCCTAGGTGCTGGCAGAGCTACGGCACAAAAACAAAAGGTAGTCATTTTGTCCGAAACGTGCTAAATTTCACTGGGAAATTGAGGTGCGGCCATGCTGCGTTTTGCGCTGTTTCATGTCGCAGCCACTATGCCTACCCACGCAAGTGAGGTACCATTTTTTTTGGGAGACCTGGGGGCACGCTGGGTGGGTGGAAATTTGTTGATCCACGCAGATTCCAGAACTTTCCACCACAGAAATGTGAGGAAAATGTGTTTTTCTTGGTCAAATTTTTATGTTTGCAAGGGATTCTGGGTAACAAAACCTGGGGGTAGGCAGACGAGTCACCCCATCCTGAATTGCCCTGGGTGTCTAGTTTTCAAAAATGTATAGGTTTGCTAGATTTCCCTAGGTGCTGGCAGAGCTACGGCGCAAAAACGTAAGGTAGTCTTTTTGTCCGAAACGTGCTAAATTTCACTGGGAAATTGAGGTGCGACCATGCTGCGTTTTGCGCTGTTTCATGTCGCAGCCACTATGCCTACCCACGCAAGTGAGGTACCATTTTTTTTGGGAGACCTGGGGGCACGCTGGGTGGGTGGAAATTTGTTGATCCACGCAGATTCCAGAACTTTCCTCCACAGAAATGTGAGGAAAATGTGTTTTTTTTGTCAAATATTTATGTTTGCAAGGGATTCTGGGTAACAAACCCTGGGGGTAGGCAGACGAGTCACCCCATCCTGAATTGCCCTGTGTGTCTAGTTTTCAAAAATGTATAGGTTTGCTAGGTTTCCCTAGGTGCTGGCAGAGCTACGGCGCAAAAACAAAATGTAGTCTTTTTGTCCGAAACGTGCTAAATTTCACTGGGAAATTGAGGTGCAACCATGCTGCGTTTTGCGCTGTTTCATGTCGCAGCCACTATGCCTACCCACGCAAGTGAGGTACCATTTTTTTTGGGAGACCTGGGGGCACGCTGGGTGGGTGGAAATTTGTTGATCCACGCAGATTCCAGAACTTTCCACCACAGAAATGTGAGGAAAATGTGTTTTTTTTGGTCAAATTTTTATGTTTGCAAGGGATTCTGGGTAACAAAACCTGGGGGTAGGCAGACGAGTCACCCCATCCTGATTTGCCCTGGGTGTCTAGTTTTCAAAAATATATAGGTTTGCTAGATTTCCCTAGGTGCTGGCAGAGCTACGGCGCAAAAACAAAAGGTAGTCTTTTTGTCCGAAACGTGCTAACATTCACTGGGAAATTGAGGTGCGACCATGCTGCGTTTTGCGCTGTTTCATGTCGCAGCCACTATGCCTACCCACGCAAGTGAGGTACCATTTTTTTTGGGAGACCTGGGAGCACGCTGGGTGGGTGGAAATTTGTTGATCCACGCAGATTCCACAACTTTCCACCACAGAAATGTGAGGAAAATGTGTATTTTTTTGGTCAAATTTTTATGTTTGCAAGGGATTCTGGGTAACAAAACCTGGGGGTAGGCAGACGAGTCACCCCATCCTGATTTGCCCTGGGTGTCTAGTTTTCAAAAATGTATAGGTTTGCTAGATTTCCCTAGGTGCTGGCAGAGCTACGGCGCAAAAACAAAAGGTAGTCTTTTTGTCCGAAACGTGCTAAATTTCACTGGGAAATTGAGGTGCGACCATGCTGCGTTTTGCACTGTTTCATGTCGCAGCCACTATGCCTACCCACGCAATTGAGGTACCATTTTTTTTGGGAGACCTGGGGGCACGCTGGGTGGGTGGAAATTTGTTGATCCACGCAGATTCCAGAACTTTCCACCACAGAAATGTGAGGAAAATGTGTTTTTTTTGGTCAAATTTTTATGTTTGCAAGGGATTCTGGGTAACAAAACCTGGGGGTAGGGAGACGAGTCACCCCATCCTGATTTGCCCTGGGTGTCTAGTTTTCAAAAATTTATAGGTTTGCTAGGTTTCCCTAGGTGCTGGCAGAGCTACGGCGCAAAAACCAAAGGTAGTCTTTTTGTCCGAAACGTGCTAAATTTCACTGGGAAATTGAGGTGCGACCATGCTGCGTTTTGCGCTGTTTCATGTCGCAGCCACTATGCCTACCCACGCAAGTGAGGTACCATTTTTTTTGGGAGACCTGGGGGCACGCTGGGTGGGTAGAAATTTGTTGATCCACGCAGATTCCAAACTTTCCACCACAGAAATGTGAGGAAAATGTGTTTTTTTTGGTCAAATTTTTATGTTTGCAAGGGATTCTGGGTAACAAAACCTGGGGGTAGGCAGACGAGTCACCCCATCCTGATTTGCCCTGGGTGTCTAGTTTTCAAAAATGTATAGGTTTGCTAGATTTCCCTAGGTGCTGGCAGAGCTACGGCGCAAAAACAAAAGGTAGTCTTTTTGTCCGAAAGGTGCTAAATTTCACTGGGAAATTGAGGTGCGTCCATGCTGCGTTTTGCGCTGTTTCATGTCGCAGCCACTATGCCTACCCACGCAAGTGAGGTACCATTGTTTTCGGGAGACCTGGGGGCACGCTGGGTGTGTGGAAATTTGTTGATCCACGCAGATTCCAGAACTTTCCACCAGAGAAATGTGAGGAAAATGTGTTTTTTTGATCAAATTTTTAAGTTTGCAAGGGATTCTGGGTAACAAAACCTGGGGGTATGCTGACGAGTCACCCCATCCTGAATTGCCCTGGGTGTCTAGTTTTCAAAAATGTATAGGTTTGCTAGGTTTCCCTAGGTGCTGGCAGAGCTACGGCGCAAAAACAAAAGGTAGTCTTTTTGTCCGAAACGTGCTAAATTTCACTGGGAAATTGAGGTGCGACCATGCTGCGTTTTGCGCTGTTTCATGACGCAGTCACTATGCCTACCCACGCAAGTGAGGTACCATTTTTTGGGGAGACCTGGGGGCACGCTGGGTCGGTGGAAATTTGTTGATCCACGCAGATTCCAGAACTTTCCACCACAGAAATGTGAGGAAAATGTGTTTTTTTGTCAAATTTTTAGGTTTGCAAGGGATTCTGGGTAACAAACCCTGGGGGCAGGCAGACGAGTCACCCCATCCTGAATTGCCCTGGGTGTCTAGTTTTCAAAAATGTATAGGTTTGCTAGGTTTCCCTAGGTGCTGGCAGAGCTACGGCGCAAAAACAAAAGGTAGTCTTTTTGTCCAAAACGTGCTAAATTTCACTGGGAAATTGAGGTGCGACCATGCTGCGTTTTGCGCTGTTTCATGACGCAGCCACTATGCCTACCCACGCAAGTGAGGTACCTTTTTTTTGGGAGACCTGGGGGCACGCTGGGTCGGTGGAAATTTGTTGATCCACGCAGATTCCAGAACTTTCCACCACAGAAATGTGAGGAAAATGTGTTTTTTTTGTCAAATTTTTATGTTTGCAAGGGATTCTGGGTAACAAAACCTGGGGGTAGGCAGACGAGTCACCCCATCCTGATTTGCCCTGGGTGTCTAGTTTTCAAAAATGTATAGGTTTGCTAGATTTCCCTAGGTGCTGGCAGAGCTACGGCACAAAAACAAAAGGTAGTCTTTTTGTCCGAAACGTGCTAAATTTCACTGGGAAATTGAGGTGCGGCCATGCTGCGTTTTGCGCTGTTTCATGTCGCAGCCACTATGCCTACCCACGCAAGTGAGGTACCATTTTTTTTGGGAGACCTGGGGGCACGCTGGGTGGGTGGAAATTTGTTGATCCACGCAGATTCCAGAACTTTCCACCACAGAAATGTGAGGAAAATGTGTTTTTTTTGGTCAAATTTTTATGTTTGCAAGGGATTCTGGGTAACAAAACCTGGGGGTAGGCAGACGAGTCACCCCATCCTGATTTGCCCTGGGTGTCTAGTTTTCAAAAATGTATAGGTTTGCTAGATTTCCCTAGGTGCTGGCAGAGCTACGGCGCAAAAACAAAAGGTAGTCTTTTTGTCCGAAACGTGCTAAATTTCACTGGGAAATTGAGGTGCGACCATGCTGCGTTTTGCACTGTTTCATGTCGCAGCCACTATGCCTACCCACGCAATTGAGGTACCATTTTTTTTGGGAGACCTGGGGGCACGCTGGGTGGGTGGAAATTTGTTGATCCACGCAGATTCCAGAACTTTCCACCACAGAAATGTGAGGAAAATGTGTTTTTTTTGGTCAAATTTTTATGTTTGCAAGGGATTCTGGGTAACAAAACCTGGGGGTAGGGAGACGAGTCACCCCATCCTGATTTGCCTTGGGTGTCTAGTTTTCAAAAATTTATAGGTTTGCTAGGTTTCCCTAGGTGCTGGCAGAGCTACGGCGCAAAAACCAAAGGTAGTCTTTTTGTCCGAAACGTGCTAAATTTCACTGGGAAATTGAGGTGCGACCATGCTGCGTTTTGCGCTGTTTCATGTCGCAGCCACTATGCCTACCCACGCAAGTGAGGTACCATTTTTTTTGGGAGACCTGGGGGCACGCTGGGTGGGTAGAAATTTGTTGATCCACGCAGATTCCAAACTTTCCACCACAGAAATGTGAGGAAAATGTGTTTTTTTTGGTCAAATTTTTATGTTTGCAAGGGATTCTGGGTAACAAAACCTGGGGGTAGGCAGACGAGTCACCCCATCCTGATTTGCCCTGGGTGTCTAGTTTTCAAAAATGTATAGGTTTGCTAGATTTCCCTAGGTGCTGGCAGAGCTACGGCGCAAAAACAAAAGGTAGTCTTTTTGTCCGAAAGGTGCTAAATTTCACTGGGAAATTGAGGTGCGTCCATGCTGCGTTTTGCGCTGTTTCATGTCGCAGCCACTATGCCTACCCACGCAAGTGAGGTACCATTGTTTTCGGGAGACCTGGGGGCACGCTGGGTGTGTGGAAATTTGTTGATCCACGCAGATTCCAGAACTTTCCACCAGAGAAATGTGAGGAAAATGTGTTTTTTTGATCAAATTTTTAAGTTTGCAAGGGATTCTGGGTAACAAAACCTGGGGGTATGCTGACGAGTCACCCCATCCTGAATTGCCCTGGGTGTCTAGTTTTCAAAAATGTATAGGTTTGCTAGGTTTCCCTAGGTGCTGGCAGAGCTACGGCGCAAAAACAAAAGGTAGTCTTTTTGTCCGAAACGTGCTAAATTTCACTGGGAAATTGAGGTGCGACCATGCTGCGTTTTGCGCTGTTTCATGACGCAGTCACTATGCCTACCCACGCAAGTGAGGTACCATTTTTTGGGGAGACCTGGGGGCACGCTGGGTCGGTGGAAATTTGTTGATCCACGCAGATTCCAGAACTTTCCACCACAGAAATGTGAGGAAAATGTGTTTTTTTGTCAAATTTTTAGGTTTGCAAGGGATTCTGGGTAACAAACCCTGGGGGCAGGCAGACGAGTCACCCCATCCTGAATTGCCCTGGGTGTCTAGTTTTCAAAAATGTATAGGTTTGCTAGGTTTCCCTAGGTGCTGGCAGAGCTACGGCGCAAAAACAAAAGGTAGTCTTTTTGTCCAAAACGTGCTAAATTTCACTGGGAAATTGAGGTGCGACCATGCTGCGTTTTGCGCTGTTTCATGACGCAGCCACTATGCCTACCCACGCAAGTGAGGTACCTTTTTTTTGGGAGACCTGGGGGCACGCTGGGTCGGTGGAAATTTGTTGATCCACGCAGATTCCAGAACTTTCCACCACAGAAATGTGAGGAAAATGTGTTTTTTTTGTCAAATTTTTATGTTTGCAAGGGATTCTGGGTAACAAAACCTGGGGGTAGGCAGACGAGTCACCCCATCCTGATTTGCCCTGGGTGTCTAGTTTTCAAAAATGTATAGGTTTGCTAGATTTCCCTAGGTGCTGGCAGAGCTACGGCACAAAAACAAAAGGTAGTCTTTTTGTCCGAAACGTGCTAAATTTCACTGGGAAATTGAGGTGCGGCCATGCTGCGTTTTGCGCTGTTTCATGTCGCAGCCACTATGCCTACCCACGCAAGTGAGGTACCATTTTTTTTGGGAGACCTGGGGGCACGCTGGGTGGGTGGAAATTTGTTGATCCACGCAGATTCCAGAACTTTCCACCACAGAAATGTGAGGAAAATGTGTTTTTCTTGGTCAAATTTTTATGTTTGCAAGGGATTCTGGGTAACAAAACCTGGGGGTAGGCAGACGAGTCACCCCATCCTGAATTGCCCTGGGTGTCTAGTTTTCAAAAATGTATAGGTTTGCTAGATTTCCCTAGGTGCTGGCAGAGCTACGGCGCAAAAACAAAAGGTAGTCTTTTTGTCCGAAACGTGCTAAATTTCACTGGGAAATTGAGGTGCGAACATGCTGCGTTTTGCGCTGTTTCATGTCGCAGCCACTATGCCTACCCACGCAAGTGAGGTACCATTTTTTTGGGGAGACCTGGGGGCACGCTGGGTGGGTGGAAATTTGTTGATCCACGCAGATTCCAGAACTTTCCTCCACAGAAATGTGAGGAAAATGTGTTTTTTTGTCAAATATTTAGGTTTGCAAGGAATTCTGGGTAACAAACCCTGGGGGTAGGCAGACGAGTCACCCCGTCCTGAATTGCCCTGTGTGTCTAGTTTTCAAAAATGTATAGGTTTGCTAGGTTTCCCTAGGTGCTAGCAGAGCTACGGCACAAAAACAAAAGGTAGTCTTTTTGTCCGAAACGTGCTAAATTTCACTGGGAAATTGAGGTGCAACCATGCTGCGTTTTGCGCTGTTTCATGTCGCAGCCACTATGCCTACCCACGCAAGTGAGGTACCATTTTTTTTGGGAGACCTGGGGGCACGCTGGGTGGGTGGAAATTTGTTGATCCACGCAGATTCCAGAACTTTCCACCACAGAAATGTGAGGAAAATGTGGTTTTTTTGGTCAAATTTTTATGTTTGCAAGGGATTCTGGGTAACAAAACCTGGGGGTAGGCAGACGAGTCACCCCATCCTGATTTGCCCTGGGTGTCTAGTTTTCAAAAATGGATAGGTTTGCTAGATTTCCCTAGGTGCTGGCAGAGCTACGGCGCAAAAACAAAAGGTAGTCTTTTTGTCCGAAACGTGCTAAATTTCACTGGGAAATTGAGGTGCGACCATGCTGCGTTTTGCGCTGTTTCATGTCGCAGCCACTATGCCTACCCACGCAAGTGAGGTACCATTTTTTTTGGGAGACCTGGGAGCACGCTGGGTGGGTGGAAATTTGTTGATCCACGCAGATTCCAGAACTTTCCACCACAGAAATGTGAGGAAAATGTGTTTTTTGGTCAAATTTTTATGTTTGCAAGGGATTCTGGGTAACAAAACCTGGGGGTAGGCAGACGAGTCACCCCATCCTGATTTGCCCTGGGTGTCTAGTTTTCAAAAATGTATAGGTTTGCTAGATTTCCCTAGGTGCTGGCAGAGCTACGGCGCAAAAGCAAAAGGTAGACTTTTTGTCCGAAACGTGCTAAATTTCACTGGGAAATTGAGGTGCGACCATGCTGCGTTTTGCACTGTTTCATGTCGCAGCCACTATGCCTACCCACGCAATTGAGGTACCATTTTTTTTGGGAGACCTGGGGGCACGCTGGGTGGGTGGAAATTTGTTGATCCACGCAGATTCCAGAACTTTCCACCACAGAAATGTGAGGAAAATGTGGTTTTTTTGGTCAAATTTTTATGTTTGCAAGGGATTCTGGGTAACAAAACCTGGGGGTAGGCAGACGAGTCACCCCATCCTGAGTTGCCCTGGGTGTCTAGTTTTCAAAAATTTATAGGTTTGCTAGGTTTCCCTAGGTGCTGGCAGAGCTACGGCGCAAAAACCAAAGGTAGTCTTTTTGTCCGAAACGTGCTAAATTTCACTGGGAAATTGAGGTGCGACCATGCTGCGTTTTGCGCTGTTTCATGTCGCAGCCACTATGCCTACCCACGCAAGTGAGGTACCATTTTTTTTGGGAGACCTGGGGGCACGCTGGGTGGGTAGAAATTTGTTGATCCACGCAGATTCCAGAACTTTCCACCACAGAAATGTGAGGAAAATGTGTTTTTTTTTTGTCAAATTTTTATGTTTGCAAGGGATTCTGGGTAACAAAACCTGGGGGTAGGCAGAGGAGTCACCCCATCCTGATTTGCCCTGGGTGTCTAGTTTTCAAAAATGTATAGGTTTGCTAGATTTCCCTAGGTGCTGGCAGAGCTACGGCGCAAAAACAAAAGGTAGTCTTTTTGTCCGAAAGGTGCTAAATTTCACTGGGAAATTGAGGTGCGTCCATGCTGCGTTTTGCGCTGTTTCATGTCGCAGCCACTATGCCTACCCACGCAAGTGAGGTGCCATTTTTTTTGGGAGACCTGGGGGCACGCTGGGTGTGTGGAAATTTGTTGATCCACGCAGATTCCAAAACTTTCCACCACAGAAATGTGAGGAAAATGTGTTTTTTTGATCAAATTTTTAAGTTTGCAAGGGATTCTGGGTAACAAAACCTGGGGGTATGCTGACGAGTCACCCCATCCTGAATTGCCCTGGGTGTCTAGTTTTTAGTTTTCAAAAATGTATAGGTTTGCTAGGTTTCCCTAGGTGCTGGCAGAGCTACGGCGCAAAAACAAAAGGTAGTCTTTTTGTCCGAAACGTGCTAAATTTCACTGGGAAATTGAGGTGCGACCATGCTGCGTTTTGCGCTGTTTCATGTCACAGCCACTATGCCTACCCACGCAAGTGAGGTACCATTTTTTTCGGGAGACCTGGGGGCACGCTGGGTGGGTGGAAATTTGTTGATCCACGCAGATTCCGGAACTTTCCACCACAGAAATGTGCGGAAAATGTGTTTTTTTTGTCAAATTTTTAGGTTTGCAAGGGATTCTGGGTAACAAACCCTGGGGGTATGCAGACGAGTCACCCCATCCTGAATTGCCCTGGGTGTCTAGTTTTCAAAAATGTATAGGTTTGCTAGGTTTCCCTAGGTGCTGGCAGAGCTACGGCGCAAAAACAAAAGGTAGTCTTTTTGTCCAAAACGTGCTAAATTTCACTGGGAAATTGAGGTGCGACCATGCTGCGTTTTGCGCTGTTTCATGACGCAGTCACTATGCCTACCCACGCAAGTGAGGTACCATTTTTTGGGGAGACCTGGGGGCACGCTGGGTCGGTGGAAATTTGTTGATCCACGCAGATTCCAGAACTTTCCACCACAGAAATGTGAGGAAAATGTGTTTTTTTGTCAAATTTTTAGGTTTGCAAGGGATTCTGGGTAACAAACCCTGGGGGCAGGCAGACGAGTCACCCCATCCTGAATTGCCCTGGGTGTCTAGTTTCCAAAAATGTATAGGTTTGCTAGGTTTCCCTAGGTGTTGGCAGAGCTACGGCGCAAAAACAAAAGGTAGTCTTTTTGTCCAAAACGTGCTAAATTTCACTGGGAAATTGAGGTGCGACCATGCTGCGTTTTGCGCTGTTTCATGACGCAGCCACTATGCCTACCCACGCAAGTGAGGTACCTTTTTTTGGGGAGACCTGGGGGCACGCTGGGTCGGTGGAAATTTGTTGATCCACGCAGATTCCAGAACTTTCCACCACAGAAATGTGAGGAAAATGTGTTTTTTTTGTCAAATTTTTATGTTTGCAAGGGATTCTGGGTAACAAAACCTGGGGGTAGGCAGACGAGTCACCCCATCCTGGATTGCCCTGGGTGTCTAGTTTGCAAAAATGTATAGGTTTGCTAGATTTCCCTAGGTGCTGGCAGAGCTACGGCGCAAAAACAAAAGGTAGTCTTTTTGTCCGAAACGTGCTAAATTTCACTGGGAAATTGAGGTGCGACCATGCTGCGTTTTGCGCTGTTTCATGTCGCAGCCACTATGCCTACCCACGCAAGTGAGGTACCATTTTTTTTGGGAGACCTGGGAGCACGCTGGGTGGGTGGAAATTTGTTGATCCACGCAGATTCCAGAACTTTCCACCACAGAAATGTGAGGAAAATGTGTTTTTTTTGGTCAAATTTTTATGTTTGCAAGGGATTCTGGGTAACAAAACCTGGGGGTAGGGAGACGAGTCACCCCATCCTGATTTGCCCTGGGTGTCTAGTTTTCAAAAATTTATAGGTTTGCTAGGTTTCCCTAGGTGCTGGCAGAGCTACGGCGCAAAAACCAAAGGTAGTCTTTTTGTCCGAAACGTGCTAAATTTCACTGGGAAATTGAGGTGCGACCATGCTGCGTTTTGCGCTGTTTCATGTCGCAGCCACTATGACTACCCACGCAAGTGAGGTACCATTTTTTTTGGGAGACCTGGGGGCACGCTGGGTGGGTAGAAATTTGTTGATCCACGCAGATTCCAGAACTTTCCACCACAGAAATGTGAGGAAAATGTGTTTTTTTTTGTCAAATTTTTATGTTTGCAAGGGATTCTGGGTAACAAAACCTGGGGGTAGGCAGACGAGTCACCCCATCCTGATTTGCCCTGGGTGTCTAGTTTTCAAAAATGTATAGGTTTGCTAGATTTCCCTAGGTGCTGGCAGAGCTACGGCGCAAAAACAAAAGGTAGTCTTTTTGTCCGAAAGGTGCTAAATTTCACTGGGAAATTGAGGTGCGTCCATGATGCGTTTTGCGCTGTTTCATGTCGCAGCCACTATGCCTACCCACGCAAGTGAGGTACCATTTTTTTCGGGAGACCTGGGGGCACGCTGGGTGTGTGGAAATGTGTTGATCCACGCAGATTCCAGAACTTTCCACCACAGAAATGTGAGAAAAATGTGTTTTTTTGATCAAATTTTTAAGTTTGCAAGGGATTCTGGGTAACAAAACCTGGGGGTATGCTGACGAGTCACCCCATCCTGAATTGCCCTGGGTGTCTAGTTTTCAAAAATGTATAGGTTTGCTAGGTTTCCCTAGGTGCTGGCAGAGCTACGGCGCAAAAACAAAAGGTAGTCTTTTTGTCCGAAACGTGCTAAATTTCACTGGGAAATTGAGGTGCGACCATGCTGCGTTTTGCGCTGTTTCATGTCACAGCCACTATGCCTACCCACGCAAGTGAGGTACCATTTTTTTTGGGAGACCTGGGGGCACGCTGGGTGGGTGGAAATTTGTTGATCCACGCAGATTCCGGAACTTTCCACCACAGAAATGTGCGGAAAATGTGTTTTTTGGTCAAATTTTTAGGTTTGCAAGGGATTCTGGGTAACAAACCCTGGGGGTATGCAGACGAGTCACCCCATCCTGAATTGCCCTGGGTGTCTAGTTTTCAAAAATGTATAGGTTTGCTAGGTTTCCCTAGGTGCTGGCAGAGCTACGGCGCAAAAACAAAAGGTAGTCTTTTTGTCCGAAACGTGCTAAATTTCACTGGGAAATTGAGGTGCGACCATGCTGCGTTTTGCGCTGTTTCATGTCGCAGCCACTATGCCTACCCACGCAAGTGAGGTACCATTTTTTTTGGGAGACCTGGGAGCACGCTGGGTGGGTGGAAATTTGTTGATCCACGCAGATTCCAGAACTTTCCACCACAGAAATGTGAGGAAAATGTGTTTTTTTTGGTCAAATTTTTATGTTTGCAAGGGATTCTGGGTAACAAAACCTGGGGGTAGGGAGACGAGTCACCCCATCCTGATTTGCCCTGGGTGTCTAGTTTTCAAAAATTTATAGGTTTGCTAGGTTTCCCTAGGTGCTGGCAGAGCTACGGCGCAAAAACCAAAGGTAGTCTTTTTGTCCGAAACGTGCTAAATTTCACTGGGAAATTGAGGTGCGACCATGCTGCGTTTTGCGCTGTTTCATGTCGCAGCCACTATGACTACCCACGCAAGTGAGGTACCATTTTTTTTGGGAGACCTGGGGGCACGCTGGGTGGGTAGAAATTTGTTGATCCACGCAGATTCCAGAACTTTCCACCACAGAAATGTGAGGAAAATGTGTTTTTTTTTGTCAAATTTTTATGTTTGCAAGGGATTCTGGGTAACAAAACCTGGGGGTAGGCAGACGAGTCACCCCATCCTGATTTGCCCTGGGTGTCTAGTTTTCAAAAATGTATAGGTTTGCTAGATTTCCCTAGGTGCTGGCAGAGCTACGGCGCAAAAACAAAAGGTAGTCTTTTTGTCCGAAAGGTGCTAAATTTCACTGGGAAATTGAGGTGCGTCCATGATGCGTTTTGCGCTGTTTCATGTCGCAGCCACTATGCCTACCCACGCAAGTGAGGTACCATTTTTTTCGGGAGACCTGGGGGCACGCTGGGTGTGTGGAAATGTGTTGATCCACGCAGATTCCAGAACTTTCCACCACAGAAATGTGAGAAAAATGTGTTTTTTTGATCAAATTTTTAAGTTTGCAAGGGATTCTGGGTAACAAAACCTGGGGGTATGCTGACGAGTCACCCCATCCTGAATTGCCCTGGGTGTCTAGTTTTCAAAAATGTATAGGTTTGCTAGGTTTCCCTAGGTGCTGGCAGAGCTACGGCGCAAAAACAAAAGGTAGTCTTTTTGTCCGAAACGTGCTAAATTTCACTGGGAAATTGAGGTGCGACCATGCTGCGTTTTGCGCTGTTTCATGTCACAGCCACTATGCCTACCCACGCAAGTGAGGTACCATTTTTTTTGGGAGACCTGGGGGCACGCTGGGTGGGTGGAAATTTGTTGATCCACGCAGATTCCGGAACTTTCCACCACAGAAATGTGCGGAAAATGTGTTTTTTGGTCAAATTTTTAGGTTTGCAAGGGATTCTGGGTAACAAACCCTGGGGGTATGCAGACGAGTCACCCCATCCTGAATTGCCCTGGGTGTCTAGTTTTCAAAAATGTATAGGTTTGCTAGGTTTCCCTAGGTGCTGGCAGAGCTACGGCGCAAAAACAAAAGGTAGTCTTTTTGTCCAAAACGTGCTAAATTTCACTGGGAAATTGAGGTGCGACCATGCTGCGTTTTGCGCTGTTTCATGACGCAGTCACTATGCCTACCCACGCAAGTGAGGTACCATTTTTTGGGGAGACCTGGGGGCACGCTGGGTCGGTGGAAATTTGTTGATCCACGCAGATTCCAGAACTTTCCACCACAGAAATGTGAGGAAAACGTGTTTTTTTGTCAAATTTTTAGGTTTGCAAGGGATTCTGGGTAACAAACCCTGGGGGCAGGCAGACGAGTCACCCCATCCTGAATTGCCCTGGGTGTCTAGTTTTCAAAAATGTATAGGTTTGCTAGGTTTCCCTAGGTGCTGGCAGAGCTACGGCGCAAAAACAAAAGGTAGTCTTTTTGTCCAAAACGTGCTAAATTTCACTGGGAAATTGAGGTGCGACCATGCTGCGTTTTGCGCTGTTTCATGACGCAGCCACTATGCCTACCCACGCAAGTGAGGTACCTTTTTTTTGGGAGACCTGGGGGCACGCTGGGTCGGTGGAAATTTGTTGATCCACGCAGATTCCAGAACTTTCCACCACAGAAATGTGAGGAAAATGTGTTTTTTTTGTCAAATTTTTATGTTTGCAAGGGATTCTGGGTAACAAAACCTGGGGGTAGGCAGACGAGTCACCCCATCCTGATTTTCCCTGGGTGTCTAGTTTTCAAAAATGTATAGGTTTGCTAGATTTCCCTACGTGCTGGCAGAGCTACGGCGCAAAAACAAAAGGTAGTCTTTTTGTCCGAAACATGCTAAATTTCACTGGGAAATTGAGGTGCGGCCATGCTGCGTTTTGCGCTGTTTCATGTCGCAGCCACTATGCCTACCCACGCAAGTGAGGTACCATTTTTTTTGGGAGACCTGGGGGCACGCTGGGTGGGTGGAAATTTGTTGATCCACGCAGATTCCAGAACTTTCCTCCACAGAAATGTGAGGAAAATGTGTTTTTTTTGTCAAATTTTTATGTTTGCAAGGGATTCTGGGTAACAAAACCTGGGGGTAGGCAGACGAGTCACCCCATCCTGAATTGCCCTGGGTGTCTAGTTTTCAAAAACGTATAGGTTTGCTAGATTTCCCTAGGTGCTGGCAGAGCTACGGCGCAAAAACAAAAGGTAGTCTTTTTGTCCCAAACGTGCTAAATTTCACTGGGAAATTGAGGTGCGAACATGCTGCGTTTTGCGCTGTTTCATGTCGCAGCCACTATGCCTACCCACGCAAGTGAGGTACCATTTTTTTGGGGAGACCTGGGGGCACGCTGGGTGGGTGGAAATTTGTTGATCCACGCAGATTCCAGAACTTTCCTCCACAGAAATGTGAGGAAAAGGTGTTTTTTTGTCAAATATTTAGGTTTGCAAGGAATTCTGGGTAACAAACCCTGGGGGTAGGCAGACGAGTCATCCCATCCTGAATTGCCCTGTGTGTCTAGTTTTCAAAAATGTATAGGTTTGCTAGGTTTCCCTAGGTGCTGGCAGAGCTACGGCACAAAAACAAGTCTTTTTGTCCGAAACGTGCTAAATTTCACTGGGAAATTGAGGTGCAACCATGCTGCGTTTTGCGCTGTTTCATGTCGCAGCCACTATGCCTACCCACGCAAGTGAGGTACCATTTTTTTTGGGAGACCTGGGGGCACGCTGGGTGGGTGGAAATTTGTTGATCCACGCAGATTCCAGAACTTTCCACCACAGAAATGTGAGGAAAATGTGTTTTTTTTGGTCAAATTTTTATGTTTGCAAGGGATTCTGGGCAACAAAACCTGGGGGTAGGCAGACGAGTCACCCCATCCTGATTTGCCCTGGGTGTCTAGTTTTCAAAAATGTATAGGTTTGCTAGATTTCCCTAGGTGCTGGCAGAGCTACGGCGCAAAAACAAAAGGTAGTCTTTTTGTCCGAAACGTGCTAAATTTCACTGGGAAATTGAGGTGCGACCATGCTGCGTTTTGCGCTGTTTCATGTCGCAGCCACTATGCCTACCCACGCAAGTGAGGTACCATTTTTTTTGGGAGACCTGGGAGCACGCTGGGTGGGTGGAAATTTGTTGATCCACGCAGATTCCAGAACTTTCCACCACAGAAATGTGAGGAAAATGTGTTTTTTTTGGTCAAATTTTTATGTTTGCAAGGGATTCTGGGTAACAAAACCTGGGGGTAGGCAGACAAGTCACCCCATCCTGATTTGCCCTGGGTGTCTAGTTTTCAAAAATGTATAGGTTTGCTAGATTTCCCTAGGTGCTGGCAGAGCTACGGCGCAAAAACAAAAGGTAGACTTTTTGTCCGAAACGTGCTAAATTTCACTGGGAAATTGAGGTGCGACCATGCTGCGTTTTGCACTGTTTCATGTCGCAGCCACTATGCCTACCCACGCAATTGAGGTACCATTTTTTTTGGGAGACCTGGGGGCACGCTGGGTGGGTGGAAATTTGTTGATCCACGCAGATTCCAGAACTTTCCACCACAGAAATGTGAGGAAAATGTGTTTTTTTTGGTCAAATTTTTATGTTTGCAAGGGATTCTGGGTAACAAAACCTGGGGGTAGGCAGACGAGTCACCCCATCCTGATTTGCCCTGGGTGTCTAGTTTTCAAAAATGTATAGGTTTGCTAGATTTCCCTAGGTGCTGGCAGAGCTACGGCGCAAAAACAAAAGGTAGTCTTTTTGTCCGAAAGGTGCTAAATTTCACTGGGAAATTGAGGTGCGTCCATGCTGCGTTTTGCGCTGTTTCATGTCGCAGCCACTATGCCTACCCACGCAAGTGAGGTATCATTTTTTTCGGGAGACCTGGGGGCACGCTGGGTGTGTGGAAATTTGTTGATCCACGCAGATTCCAGAACTTTCCACCACAGAAATGTGAGAAAAATTTGTTTTTTTGATCAAATTTTTAAGTTTGCAAGGGATTCTGGGTAACAAAACCTGGGGGTATGCTGACGAGTCACCCCATCCTGAATTGCCCTGGGTGTCTAGTTTTCAAAAATGTATAGGTTTGCTAGGTTTCCCTAGGTGCTGGCAGAGCTACGGCGCAAAAACAAAAGGTAGTCTTTTTGTCCGAAACGTGCTAAATTTCACTGGGAAATTGAGGTGCGACCATGCTGCGTTTTGCGCTGTTTCATGTCACAGCCACTATGCCTACCCACGCAAGTGAGGTACCATTTTTTTCGGGAGACCTGGGGGCACGCTGGGTGGGTGGAAATTTGTTGATCCACGCAGATTCCGGAACTTTCCACCACAGAAATGTGCCGAAAATGTGTTTTTTTTGTCAAATTTTTAGGTTTGCAAGGGATTCTGGGTAACAAACCCTGGGGGTATGCAGACGAGTCACCCCATCCTGAATTGCCCTGGGTGTCTAGTTTTCAAAAATGTATAGGTTTGCTAGGTTTCCCTAGGTGCTGGCAGAGCTACGGCGCAAAAACAAAAGGTAGTCTTTTTGTCCAAAACGTGCTAAATTTCACTGGGAAATTGAGGTGCGACCATGCTGCGTTTTGCGCTGTTTCATGACGCAGTCACTATGCCTACCCACGCAAGTGAGGTACCATTTTTTGGGGAGACCTGGGGGCACGCTGGGTCGGTGGAAATTTGTTGATCCACGCAGATTCCAGAACTTTCCACCACAGAAATGTGAGGAAAATGTGTTTTTTTGTCAAATTTTTAGGTTTGCAAGGGATTCTGGGTAACAAACCCTGGGGGCAGGCAGACGAGTCACCCCATGCTGAATTGCCCTGGGTGTCTAGTTTTCAAAAATGTATAGGTTTGCTAGGTTTCCCTAGGTGTTGGCAGAGCTACGGCGCAAAAACAAAAGGTAGTCTTTTTGTCCAAAACGTGCTAAATTTCACTGGGAAATTGAGGTGCGACCATGCTGCGTTTTGCGCTGTTTCATGACGCAGCCACTATGCCTACCCACGCAAGTGAGGTACCTTTTTTTGGGGAGACCTGGGGGCACGCTGGGTCGGTGGAAATTTGTTGATCCACGCAGATTCCAGAACTTTCCACCACAGAAATGTGAGGAAAATGTGTTTTTTTTGTCAAATTTTTATGTTTGCAAGGGATTCTGGGTAACAAAACCTGGGGGTAGGCAGACGAGTCACCCCATCCTGAATTGCCCTGGGTGTCTAGTTTGCAAAAATGTATAGGTTTGCTAGATTTCCCTAGGTGCTGGCAGAGCTACGGCGCAAAAACAAAAGGTAGTCTTTTTGTCCGAAACGTGCTAAATTTCACTGGGAAATTGAGGTGCGACCATGCTGCGTTTTGCGCTGTTTCATGTCGCAGCCACTATGCCTACCCACGCAAGTGAGGTACCATTTTTTTTGGGAGACCTGGGAGCACGCTGGGTGGGTGGAAATTTGTTGATCCACGCAGATTCCAGAACTTTCCACCACAGAAATGTGAGGAAAATGTGTTTTTTTTGGTCAAATTTTTATGTTTGCAAGGGATTCTGGGTAACAAAACCTGGGGGTAGGGAGACGAGTCACCCCATCCTGATTTGCCCTGGGTGTCTAGTTTTCAAAAATTTATAGGTTTGCTAGGTTTCCCTAGGTGCTGGCAGAGCTACGGCGCAAAAACCAAAGGTAGTCTTTTTGTCCGAAACGTGCTAAATTTCACTGGGAAATTGAGGTGCGACCATGCTGCGTTTTGCGCTGTTTCATGTCGCAGCCACTATGACTACCCACGCAAGTGAGGTACCATTTTTTTGGGGAGACCTGGGGGCACGCTGGGTGGGTAGAAATTTGTTGATCCACGCAGATTCCAGAACTTTCCACCACAGAAATGTGAGGAAAATGTGTTTTTTTTTGTCAAATTTTTATGTTTGCAAGGGATTCTGGGTAACAAAACCTGGGGGTAGGCAGACGAGTCACCCCATCCTGATTTGCCCTGGGTGTCTAGTTTTCAAAAATGTATAGGTTTGCTAGATTTCCCTAGGTGCTGGCAGAGCTACGGCGCAAAAACAAAAGGTAGTCTTTTTGTCCGAAAGGTGCTAAATTTCACTGGGAAATTGAGGTGCGTCCATGCTGCGTTTTGCGCTGTTTCATGTCGCAGCCACTATGCCTACCCACGCAAGTGAGGTACCATTTTTTTCGGGAGACCTGGGGGCACGCTGGGTGTGTGGAAATTTGTTGATCCACGCAGATTCCAGAACTTTCCACCACAGAAATGTGAGGAAAATGTGTTTTTTTGATCAAATTTTTAAGTTTGCAAGGGATTCTGGGTAACAAAACCTGGGGGTATGCTGACGAGTCACCCCATCCTGAATTGCCCTGGGTGTCTAGTTTTCAAAAATGTATAGGTTTGCTAGGTTTCCCTAGGTGCTGGCAGAGCTACGGCGCAAAAACAAAAGGTAGTCTTTTTGTCCGAAACGTGCTAAATTTCACTGGGAAATTGAGGTGCGACCATGCTGCGTTTTGCGCTGTTTCATGTCACAGCCACTATGCCTACCCACGCAAGTGAGGTACCATTTTTTTCGGGAGACCTGGGGGCACGCTGGGTGGGTGGAAATTTGTTGATCCACGCAGATTCCGGAACTTTCCACCACAGAAATGTGCGGAAAATGTGTTTTTTGGTCAAATTTTTAGGTTTGCAAGGGATTCTGGGTAACAAACCCTGGGGGTATGCAGACGAGTCACCCCATCCTGAATTGCCCTGGGTGTCTAGTTTTCAAAAATGTATAGGTTTGCTAGGTTTCCCTAGGTGCTGGCAGAGCTACGGCGCAAAAACAAAAGGTAGTCTTTTTGTCCAAAACGTGCTAAATTTCACTGGGAAATTGAGGTGCGACCATGCTGCGTTTTGCGCTGTTTCATGACGCAGTCACTATGCCTACCCACGCAAGTGAGGTACCTTTTTTTTGGGAGACCTGGGGGCACGCTGGGTCGGTGGAAATTTGTTGATCCACGCAGATTCCAGAACTTTCCACCACAGAAATGTGAGAAAAATGTGTTTTTTTTGTCAAATTTTTATGTTTGCAAGGGATTCTGGGTAACAAAACCTGGGGGTAGGCAGACGAGTCACCCCATCCTGATTTTCCCTGGGTGTCTAGTTTTCAAAAATTTATAGGTTTGCTAGATTTCCCTAGGTGCTGGCAGAGCTACGGCGCAAAAACAAAAGGTAGTCTTTTTGTCCGAAACATGCTAAATTTCACTGGGAAATTGAGGTGCGGCCATGCTGCGTTTTGCGCTGTTTCATGTCGCAGCCACTATGCCTACCCACGCAAGTGAGGTACCATTTTTTTTGGGAGACCTGGGGGCACGCTGGGTGGGTGGAAATTTGTTGATCCACGCAGATTCCAGAACTTTCCTCCACAGAAATGTGAGGAAAATGTGTTTTTTTGTCAAATTTTTATGTTTGCAAGGGATTCTGGGTAACAAAACCTGGGGGTAGGCAGACGAGTCACCCCATCCTGAATTGCCCTGGGTGTCTAGTTTTCAAAAATGTATAGGTTTGCTAGATTTCCCTAGGTGCTGGCAGAGCTACGGCGCAAAAACAAAAGGTAGTCTTTTTGTCCCAAACGTGCTAAATTTCACTGGGAAATTGAGGTGCGAACATGCTGCGTTTTGCGCTGTTTCATGTCGCAGCCACTATGCCTACCCACGCAAGTGAGGTACCATTTTTTTTGGGAGACCTGGGGGCACGCTGGGTGGGTGGAAATTTGTTGATCCACGCAGATTCCAGAACTTTCCTCCACAGAAATGTGAGGAAAAGGTGTTTTTTTGTCAAATATTTAGGTTTGCAAGGAATTCTGGGTAACAAACCCTGGGGGTAGGCAGACGAGTCACCCCATCCTGAATTGCCCTGTGTGTCTAGTTTTCAAAAATGTATAGGTTTGCTAGGTTTCCCTAGGTGCTGGCAGAGCTACGGCACAAAAACAAGTCTTTTTGTCCGAAACGTGCTAAATTTCACTGGGAAATTGAGGTGCAACCATGCTGCGTTTTGCGCTGTTTCATGTCGCAGACACTATGCCTACCCACGCAAGTGAGGTACCATTTTTTTTGGGAGACCTGGGGGCACGCTGGGTGGGTGGAAATTTGTTGATCCACGCAGATTCCAGAACTTTCCACCACAGAAATGTGAGGAAAATGTGTTTTTTTTGGTCAAATTTTTATGTTTGCAAGGGATTCTGGGCAACAAAACCTGGGGGTAGGCAGACGAGTCACCCCATCCTGATTTGCCCTGGGTGTCTAGTTTTCAAAAATGTATAGGTTTGCTAGATTTCCCTAGGTGCTGGCAGAGCTACGGCGCAAAAACAAAAGGTAGTCTTTTTGTCCGAAACGTGCTAAATTTCACTGGGAAATTGAGGTGCGACCATGCTGCGTTTTGCGCTGTTTCATGTCGCAGCCACTATGCCTACCCACGCAAGTGAGGTACCATTTTTTTTGGGAGACCTGGGAGCACGCTGGGTGGGTGGAAATTTGTTGATCCACGCAGATTCCAGAACTTTCCACCACAGAAATGTGAGGAAAATGTGTTTTTTTTGGTCAAATTTTTATGTTTGCAAGGGATTCTGGGTAACAAAACCTGGGGGTAGGCAGACAAGTCACCCCATCCTGATTTGCCCTGGGTGTCTAGTTTTCAAAAATGTATAGGTTTGCTAGATTTCCCTAGGTGCTGGCAGAGCTACGGCGCAAAAACAAAAGGTAGACTTTTTGTCCGAAACGTGCTAAATTTCACTGGGAAATTGAGGTGCGACCATGCTGCGTTTTGCACTGTTTCATGTCGCAGCCACTATGCCTACCCACGCAATTGAGGTACCATTTTTTTTGGGAGACCTGGGGGCACGCTGGGTGGGTGGAAATTTGTTGATCCACGCAGATTCCAGAACTTTCCACCACAGAAATGTGAGGAAAATGTGGTTTTTTTGGTCAAATTTTTATGTTTGCAAGGGATTCTGGGTAACAAAACTTGGGGGTAGGCAGACGAGTCACCCCATCCTGATTTGCCCTGGGTGTCTAGTTTTCAAAAATGTATAGGTTTGCTAGATTTCCCTAGGTGCTGGCAGAGCTACGGCGCAAAAACAAAAGGTAGTCTTTTTGTCCGAAAGGTGCTAAATTTCACTGGGAAATTGAGGTGCGTCCATGCTGCGTTTTGCGCTGTTTCATGTCGCAGCCACTATGCCTACCCACGCAAGTGAGGTACCATTTTTTTCGGGAGACCTGGGGGCACGCTGGGTGTGTGGAAATTTGTTGATCCACGCAGATTCCAGAACTTTCCACCACAGAAATGTGAGAAAAATTTGTTTTTTTGATCAAATTTTTAAGTTTGCAAGGGATTCTGGGTAACAAAATCTGGGGGCAGGCAGACGAGTCACCCCATCCTGAATTGCCCTGGGTGTCTAGTTTTCAAAAATGTATAGGTTTGCTAGGTTTCCCTAGGTGCTGGCAGAGCTACGGCGCAAAAACAAAAGGTAGTCTTTTTGTCCAAAACGTGCTAAATTTCACTGGGAAATTGAGGTGCGACCATGCTGCGTTTTGCGCTGTTTCATGACGCAGCCACTATGCCTACCCACGCAAGTGAGGTACCATTTTTTGGGGAGACCTGGGGGCACGCTGGGTCGGTGGAAATTTGTTGATCCACGCAGATTCCAGAACTTTCCACCACAGAAATGTGAGGAAAATGTGTTTTTTTGTCAAATTTTTAGGTTTGCAAGGGATTCTGGGTAACAAACCCTGGGGGCAGGCAGACGAGTCACCCCATCCTGAATTGCCCTGGGTGTCTAGTTTTCAAAAATGTATAGGTTTGCTAGGTTTCCCTAGGTGCTGGCAGAGCTACGGCGCAAAAACAAAAGGTAGTCTTTTTGTCCAAAACGTGCTAAATTTCACTGGGAAATTGAGGTGCGACCATGCTGCGTTTTGCGCTGTTTCATGACGCAGCCACTATGCCTACCCACGCAAGTGAGGTACCTTTTTTTTGGGAGACCTGGGGGCACGCTGGGTCGGTGGAAATTTGTTGATCCACGCAGATTCCAGAACTTTCCACCACAGAAATGTGAGGAAAATGTGTTTTTTTTGTCAAATTTTTATGTTTGCAAGGGATTCTGGGTAACAAAACCTGGGGGTAGGCAGACGAGTCACCCCATCCTGATTTTCCCTGGGTGTCTAGTTTTCAAAAATGTATAGGTTTGCTAGATTTCCCTAGGTGCTGGCAGAGCTACGGCGCAAAAACAAAAGGTAGTCTTTTTGTCCGAAACATGCTAAATTTTACTGGGAAATTGAGGTGCGGCCATGCTGCGTTTTGCGCTGTTTCATGTCGCAGCCACTATGCCTACCCACGCAAGTGAGGTACCATTTTTTTTGGGAGACCTGGGGGCACGCTGGGTGGGTGGAAATTTGTTGATCCACGCAGATTCCAGAACTTTCCTCCACAGAAATGTGAGGAAAATGTGTTTTTTTGTCAAATTTTTATGTTTGCAAGGGATTCTGGGTAACAAAACCTGGGGGTAGGCAGACGAGTCACCCCATCCTGAATTTCCCTGGGTGTCTAGTTTTCAAAAATGTATAGGTTTGCTAGATTTCCCTAGGTGCTGGCAGAGCTACGGCGCAAAAACAAAAGGTAGTCTTTTTGTCCCAAACGTGCTAAATTTCACTGGGAAATTGAGGTGCGAACATGCTGCGTTTTGCGCTGTTTCATGTCGCAGCCACTATGCCTACCCACGCAAGTGAGGTACCATTTTTTTGGGGAGACCTGGGGGCACGCTGGGTGGGTGGAAATTTGTTGATCCACGCAGATTCCAGAACTTTCCTCCACAGAAATGTGAGGAAAAGGTGTTTTTTTGTCAAATATTTAGGTTTGCAAGGAATTCTGGGTAACAAACCCTGGGGGTAGGCAGACGAGTCACCCCATCCTGAATTGCCCTGTGTGTCTAGTTTTCAAAAATGTATAGGTTTGCTAGGTTTCCCTAGGTGCTGGCAGAGCTACGGCACAAAAACAAGTCTTTTTGTCCGAAACGTGCTAAATTTCACTGGGAAATTGAGGTGCAACCATGCTGCGTTTTGCGCTGTTTCATGTCGCAGCCACTATGCCTACCCACGCAAGTGAGGTACCATTTTTTTTGGGAGACCTGGGGGCACGCTGGGTGGGTGGAAATTTGTTGATCCACGCAGATTCCAGAACTTTCCACCACAGAAATGTGAGGAAAATGTGTTTTTTTTGGTCAAATTTTTATGTTTGCAAGGGATTCTGGGCAACAAAACCTGGGGGTAGGCAGACGAGTCACCCCATCCTGATTTGCCCTGCGTGTCTAGTTTTCAAAAATGTATAGGTTTGCTAGATTTCCCTAGGTGCTGGCAGAGCTACGGCGCAAAAACAAAAGGTAGTCTTTTTGTCCGAAACGTGCTAAATTTCACTGGGAAATTGAGGTGCGACCATGCTGCGTTTTGCGCTGTTTCATGTCGCAGCCACTATGCCTACCCACGCAAGTGAGGTACCATTTTTTTTGGGAGACCTGGGAGCACGCTGGGTGGGTGGAAATTTGTTGATCCACGCAGATTCCAGAACTTTCCACCACAGAAATGTGAGGAAAATGTGTTTTTTTTGGTCAAATTTTTATGTTTGCAAGGGATTCTGGGTAACAAAACCTGGGGGTAGGCAGACAAGTCACCCCATCCTGATTTGCCCTGGGTGTCTAGTTTTCAAAAATGTATAGGTTTGCTAGATTTCCCTAGGTGCTGGCAGAGCTACGGCGCAAAAACAAAAGGTAGACTTTTTGTCCGAAACGTGCTAAATTTCACTGGGAAATTGAGGTGCGACCATGCTGCGTTTTGCACTGTTTCATGTCGCAGCCACTATGCCTACCCACGCAATTGAGGTACCATTTTTTTTGGGAGACCTGGGGGCACGCTGGGTGGGTGGAAATTTGTTGATCCACGCAGATTCCAGAACTTTCTACCACAGAAATGTGAGGAAAATGTGTTTTTTTTGGTCAAATTTTTATGTTTGCAAGGGATTCTGGGTAACAAAACCTGGGGGTAGGCAGACGAGTCACCCCATCCTGATTTGCCCTGGGTGTCTAGTTTTCAAAAATGTATAGGTTTGCTAGATTTCCCTAGGTGCTGGCAGAGCTACGGCGCAAAAACAAAAGGTAGTCTTTTTGTCCGAAAGGTGCTAAATTTCACTGGGAAATTGAGGTGCGTCCATGCTGCGTTTTGCGCTGTTTCATGTCGCAGCCACTATGCCTACCCACGCAAGTGAGGTACCATTTTTTTCGGGAGACCTGGGGGCACGCTGGGTGTGTGGAAATTTGTTGATCCACGCAGATTCCAGAACTTTCCACCACAGAAATGTGAGAAAAATTTGTTTTTTTGATCAAATTTTTAAGTTTGCAAGGGATTCTGGGTAACAAAACCTGGGGGTATGCTGACGAGTCACCCCATCCTGAATTGCCCTGGGTGTCTAGTTTTCAAAAATGTATAGGTTTGCTAGGTTTCCCTAGGTGCTGGCAGAGCTACGGCGCAAAAACAAAAGGTAGTCTTTTTGTCCAAAACGTGCTAAATTTCACTGGGAAATTGAGGTGCGACCATGCTGCGTTTTGCGCTGTTTCATGACGCAGTCACTATGCCTACCCACGCAAGTGAGGTACCATTTTTTGGGGAGACCTGGGGGCACGCTGGGTCGGTGGAAATTTGTTGATCCACGCAGATTCCAGAACTTTCCACCACAGAAATGTGAGGAAAATGTGTTTTTTTGTCAAATTTTTAGGTTTGCAAGGGATTCTGGGTAACAAACCCTGGGGGCAGGCAGACGAGTCACCCCATGCTGAATTGCCCTGGGTGTCTAGTTTTCAAAAATGTATAGGTTTGCTAGGTTTCCCTAGGTGTTGGCAGAGCTACGGCGCAAAAACAAAAGGTAGTCTTTTTGTCCAAAACGTGCTAAATTTCACTGGGAAATTGAGGTGCGACCATGCTGCGTTTTGCGCTGTTTCATGACGCAGCCACTATGCCTACCCACGCAAGTGAGGTACCTTTTTTTTGGGAGACCTGGGGGCACGCTGGGTCGGTGGAAATTTGTTGATCCACGCAGATTCCAGAACTTTCCACCACAGAAATGTGAGGAAAATGTGTTTTTTTTGTCAAATTTTTATGTTTGCAAGGGATTCTGGGTAACAAAACCTGGGGGTAGGCAGACGAGTCACCCCATCCTGAATTGCCCTGGGTGTCTAGTTTGCAAAAATGTATAGGTTTACTAGGTTTCCCTAGGTGCTGGCAGAGCTACGGCGCAAAAACAAAAGGTAGTCTTTTTGTCCGAAACGTGCTAAATTTCACTGGGAAATTGAGGTGCGACCATGCTGCGTTTTGCGCTGTTTCATGTCGCAGCCACTATGCCTACCCACGCAAGTGAGGTACCATTTTTTTTGGGAGACCAGGGGGCACGCTGGGTGGGTGGAAATTTGTTGATCCACGCAGATTCCAGAACTTTCCACCACAGAAATGGGAGGAAAATGTGTTTTTTTGGTCAAATTTTTAGGTTTGCAAGGGATTCTGGGTAACAAAACCTGGGGGTAGGCAGACGAGTCACCCCATCCTGAATTCCCCTGGGTGTCTAGTTTTCAAAAATGTATAGGTTTGCTAGGTTTCCCTAGGTGCTGGCTGAGCTACGGCTCAAAAACAAAAGGTAGTCTCTTTGTCCAAAGAGCTTAAGATTTCACTGGGAAATTGAGGTGCGACCACGTTGCATTTTGTGCCGTTTCCTGTCGTAGGCACAAGGCCGACCAACACAAGTGAGGTACCATTTTTTTAGGGAGACCTGGGGGCACGCTGGGTGGGTGGAAATTTGTTGATCCACGCAGATTCCAGAACTTTCCACCACAGAAATGTGAGGAAAATGTGTTTTTTTTGTCAAAATCTTAGCATTGCAAGGGATTCTGGGTAACAAAACCTGGTGGTAGGCAGTCGAGTCATCCCATCCTGAATTCCCCTGGGTGTCTACTTTTCAAAAATGTATAGGTTTGCTAGGTTTCCCTAGGTGCCGGCAGAGCTAGGGTGCAAAAACTACTGGTAGGCACTTTGCCAAAAAAGGGTCAATTTGAAACTGCAAAATTTAGGTGTGACCACGTTGCATTTTGCGCCGTTTCCTGTCGCAGGCACAAGGCCGACCCACACAAGTGAGGTACCGTTTTTATCGGGACACTTGGGGTAATTCAGATTTGTAAATCAACTGTTATTACCAATTGAGCTTTCTTGCATTTCTCCCTTTGAATGAAAGACATTGTGTAAAAAAAAAAACTTTATGAAAAATGACCAATAATTCTCATGCTAGTATGAGTATTCCCAACTTTGAAAATGTGCAATTATATACTGTTTCTGAACTCTATAATTTGTACCCAATTCATAAATGCATAGGTGTCTTTCATACAGATTATTCCATGTATACATTTTCCAAGACAAAGTGCACTATACCCAGTAAATGAAAAAATACCATTGCAAGTTGCTGCTCAGTTTTTGGATCTGGGTTCGTCGGGTTCTTGGTGAAACTACAAGTCCTATATATCCCCACAACCAGGAAGGTCTAACGGATGTAACGGTATATTGATTTCCAAGAGCTGTCAAAATTAGAAAAAGTTATAGGTGAAAACGTTGAGACAAAAGGCTGTTTTTTTCAACAAACTTTCCAGTATTCCAATATCTAACTGTTAGTTTCTATAACGAAACCTTCATGGATTTAGACAAATGACCCCTTTCTGAATTCAGAATTTTGTCTACTTTTCATAAATGTAAAGCTGTCCAGGATCCATTATTTCTTTCAAACTCATTTCTACCATTAACTGGAAGGAGGTGGAAAGCTCCAAAAATAGCAAAAATAGGCTATGTCCCAGAAAAATGCCAAAACTGAGTGAAAAATGTCGGTTCTCTGACAAAAGACTGTCATTTCCTAAAAGCTGAGAAAATGGAGATTTCAGCCCCACAAACCCTTTTTTGATACCATTTTCAGGAAAAAACCCAGAGGCTTTCATTTGCAGCCTGTTTTCCCCATTTTTCTGAAAAAAACAAAAAAATCACTATATTTTGGTTAATTTCTGGGACCCCTCCAAGGGAATCCACAAACCCTGGGCGCCTTTAGAATCCACATGATGTTGGAAGAAAAGGACGCAAATTTGGCGTGGATACCTTATGTGGTCAAAAAGTTACAAGGGCCTAAGCGCGCACTACCCCAAAACGCCAAAAAAAGCCTTAGCACAGGAGGGGGAAAAGGCCTAGCAGCGAATTAAAGAGGCAGTGTGCCAGCACACACCCTTGTTTTAACCCATTAAGGGTTTGAATCTTTTTGGTTATGCTGTGCCCGTCGCCTTTCCTGACCGGAACCCACGTCTGGGAATACAAGTTGATTATGGCGTCCTGGAGTTTGGTTGGAACACCCCAGTTGTGCATTTTTACCCATAGCTTGACTCTTGGGACTTTGTCGAAGGCTGCTTTCAGGTCTATGAAGCATGCATACAAAGGCCTGGACTTTTCGAGAGCTTGGTTGGCTAGCAGGGTAGCCACAGAGATGTTCGTGAGTGTGCCCATCCCTGCCCTGAATCCTGTTTTGGTGTAGGGGATGAGGTTATTGCTTCTGACCCAGTCCTCCAGGTCGGCCAGCAAGTTTGATGCATACATTTTGGCCTCCACATCAATTAAGGCTATCAAACGGTAGTTGGAGGGGTTGGAGCGGGGACCCGACTTGTATATTGGGTTTTAAATACTGCCCCTCCAAGAGTCTGGGATGGTGGAAGAAGCTAGAATTGAAGAAAAAAGTGGTGTGAGGAGTTCAGACCAGAATGGGGGATTGTGCCGGAACAAGTCGTTTGGCAGCCCGTTGGGTCCTGGGGCTCCCTCGGGTCTCAGTTTTTTAATGATTTTTAGTACTTGCTCCTTCCGGATTTGCAGACAATATTCGAATGCTTCAGGGTTGGGGGTGATTCTGGGATGGTCTGCAACAATTGGCTTGTCGCCTGATTCTTGGCAGTGAGTTACCGGACGAACCATTGACATATCGTTATATAGGTAATCAATGTGGGCACTCCAGGAGTCCTCTGTAATGTCAAAGTTGTGGTGCAGGTTCTTGCCGTTTGCTAACTGGTTGATTATAGCCCAGAACTGCCTCGAGTCCCTTTGTTTAGTAGAATGGTGGAGTTTGGCCCATAGTTGTTCTTGGAACGCTTTTTTTACTGCCTTGATGACTTTTTTTAGGTCTTTTCTGGCTTTGGTGATTAGTTGCAGGAGGTCCTGGGAGGGGGCAGAGCACTGGGTGCATAATCTCCTGAGGTGTTTGTTCAATTGTTGTTTTTGCATCCTGAGGTTTTTTGTGAACCATTCAGCCCCTTGATGACTTTTGACTTTTTTTCCTATGGCCTGCTTGCAAAATGTTTGATTTAATTCTAGGATAAAGCGCTCCCATACCTGAGTGTTTATGGGTTCTGTTTGAAGTCTTACTAAGAGGTTGGAGCATGTCCCCATGTTGTCGTTAATCGAATCTGATTTCCAAACCAGACATTTTAAGTTAAAGTATTGCGTTTGGTGTGATAATACTCTGGATAGCACTGAGTTGTCTGTGTTAATTAGTAACGTGAATGTTTGCGGTTGGTGGTCGTTTTCAGTCCTATTCAATATTTGGAAATTCGTGATAGAGGGGGAGAACTCGTGATCCGTGAAAGTGTCGTCTATTGTTGAAGCAGATTTGTGAGTAATCCTGGTGTGTGCAGCTGGACAGTCTGTCGGGCTGCTCCCATTTAGCATTCTCATTGAAAGCTCCGCCAGACAGGCCGCACATCTCTTGCCGAGCGTATCTCGTTGTTTCGGTGCGAGTGAACGCCCGTTAATGGTAAGTTCATATTAAAGTCCCCTGACAGGATGATATTGGCCAAAACAGCCAGATTTCACCTGAGCTATCTGAGTAAACTGAAACCTTTCCTTGATACACCTGACCTAAAAGTGGCAGTCCATGCTCTAGTCATCTCTAGACTGGAATATGGATGCTCGACCCTCTCTGGTCTACCCAAGATCTCCCTGGCCCCATTAAAAGCCTGCCTCAACGCTGCCGCCAGATTCCTAACAGACTCAAAGAAATTCGACCACATCTCACCACACCTGAAAGCTCTGAACTGGCATCCTCTTGAGGCCAGAATCCAATTTAAACTAGCATGTATCACTCACAAGGATCTATACACTAATTTCACTATATTTCTGGCCCAGAAACTCATGGTATCCGGAGGAGCCAGAAACTCCTGCTCCAGCCACCACGCCTGCAAAACAAAAACCGTACAATCGGGCATTCTCTGGGGCCACACCAAAAATATGGAACTCATCTCGCTACCATTAGAAGAATTCTGTCACTGGCACGCTTTAAAAAGGAGGCCAGAACCTTCCTAATGGGCGAATTCCTCTCCTAACTCTTGCATTGCAATCACCTCAGCAACCTTGCTCTACATCCTAATACTGCCACACCTTGGACGATCTGGATGCTATCCACCCGGCACTTCTGGGCATCCCACCCTGCTATCTAGGACCTCTCATTCTTGTAAAATGTAAATACCTGTTTGTTTTATCCTGAATGTTCTCACCCCCTCCTAAGTCTTTTGTATACAACTTTTTAATCTTGTAAAGTGCTCTGATACCCTAACGGGTCAAGTTCATGCGCTATAAAACCCAAAAATAAAATAAATAATACAATTTTTGCCATTTGTGAGTCTACCCTGCCAAGGGGTGTCACCCCAGTCCTAGACCCTTGTAAGTGGTTTTAAGGTCTGTTGCCAGCCTCTGTGAATCCAGTGGAACTGGCACACCTCATCTGTTGCGTGGCACAACTCTGAGCAGAACTGAAGCATCTCTGCTGTTGCGTGGATGGACCCGCCACAAAGACTCGCATCGCCGCCACAGCCCACAACACCTTCAGACCCACCACATCGTGATGCATCTTCAGGCCAGGCCCTCGCATCTCTGATCGATGGCAGTCTCGACGATGACACTGGAATCCCCATCACAGTCTCATAGCTCTTCAAAACCGACACATCACCCCAACTGTGCTCTGCATCCTCAACACTGGGCTCTCATTGCATGACGCATCGATGAGATCTTCAACGATGATGCAGGCCCTCACACCGCAGCCTTGCCACATCTCGGAACTGACGCATCGCTTTGCCTGCATGATGCATCTTAGAAGCGGCTCCATGCAATGCTCCACAAACCAGGACTGAAGGTACTTTTGTTCAATGGGCCTAACTGGGTCCCTGTAGCCGGCCTGTGTTCCATAGTTGTTGTCATGAACTTGTGACTTTGTCCCAGTCCGGTACAACCATATATCCTCAGTTGGCGCTTTACCCCTTTTGCCGCTATTGTCTCTAAATCCTTTAAAATTTAATATATCTTTTTCTACTAATTGAATTTTTGATGTTTTAATATTGTTTAATTTATTTAACTAACCTATATTTTTCTAATGTGATGTAGAATTCTTTTTTTTTGGTGAATTTACTGTTTAAAGTGTTGCACAAATACTTTACACATTGCCTCTGAGTTAAGCCTGGCTCCTCAGTGTAAAGCTACCCGAGGGTTGAGCACGGTTTAGTTTGGAGTTTGCTTTTGAATTCGCCCAGAGAAGAATTGTGGTTGCTGCTTGAGAAGGGTTTCGCCCCCCTCAATCAGTAACCCAATTTCTTACATCCCTGTTCTTCTGCTCGCTGTTCTCACCCCTTATGCTCTATTGTGATATTTTGGGCTCCCTTGTGATTTTTTGTTCCATTGCACTTCGTTGTGTGTTCTTTTCTGTTTCCTCTGCTATTTTCTGCTTGTTGTGCCCTTTTGTGTTATCTATGCCCTTCTTTGCACTTTTTGTGCATGTGTGCACTCTTTTGGGCCCTCTTTGTGGAGTTGTTGGGCTTTTTGCACTGTATTTCTTCTCTTTTCTGCCTTTCTCCTACTTTTGGCTTTTCTTTGCTATTGTGCTTTTCTGTCACTAGCACTTTTCTCTCACTTGTGCTTTTCTTTCACTTGGGCCTTCTGTTCTATCTGTGGCGCTCCCCACAGCCCCCAACCTCTCCTGCACTTTCCCGCTCCCCCCAATCCTTACCTGTACTCCTGCCACATTCTCCTTCCTGATTCTTCTTCTTGTGCCACAGTAGCGCTGCCCACCAATCCCTGCGCTCTTCTCTGTTCCAGGACCTACTAAATGGTGCCTGCTGCTTGACCCCATTGAGCGGGTGCCTAAGCATAGCCCTACACTTATCTGGAACAGTCCTCTGACCAGCCTAGGCAATTCTGACCCGGCTCCTCGCCTCAATGCTCCTACCATGCTCCTTCATATCTCCCAATTCTTCTGCTCTCTATTGTAACCCATTGTGATCTTTTGTGCTTTCAGTGCTCTATTGTGGTATGTTGGTCTCTCTTGTGTTTTTAGTGCTCCAATGCCATTCTCTGCAGTTTTTGTGCTGTTTTCTGTTTCCTCTGTGCTCTTTTCTACTTTTGTGTGCCCTTTGTGCTCTTGGGCTATTTGTGCTAGGTTACTTCCCTTTCCTCTCACTCTGGCCTTCTTCCCCCTCTGTGGTGTTCCCCACAAGCCTTCTACCCCCTCCCATGATTTTCTAGCCTCCCTCACGCATCTTTTCTGTGCTTTTGTAGCGTTATATTCAAACTTCTTTATTCCACGCTGCAGTAGCTCCACCCCCACATTCCTTCCTCGTCCCAGGGCCTAATTAAAAGCGGCTGCTATTAGCGCCTGCTGCATGGGCACACTGTTGGAGCACCGAGGGCGCACCAAAAAAAAAGCCGTCTGCACTCGTCAGCGTGCAGGCTGCACCGAGGGCTAGTAACCATGGGCAAATCACCACTTTGTGTTACTCCATAGCATTCCTGTGATCACTCGACCCAGGGCACCTCTCCTCCATCTGCTGCTACACTACACCACACACCACAGTTGGAGCTTCCTCATAAACCCACAGTTGGTTCTCCTGCCGCTACCTATCCTCACAGGAACAAGCAAAACCATCTACACCTAGTCCCAACACCACATACCACTGCAACCTCGCACACTCATTTGACTACATGCTAGTCAACACATGTTCGCTCAGCAAACATGCAACCAAAATCTGGGACATGCTGAGCACTGATGCACCAGACATCCTCTTCCTCACTGAAATCTGCCTCATCTCCACATCAGCTCCCAATATCACCACAGCAATTCTAGAAGGCTACAAAGTCGAACAACAGGACCGTGTCCACAAGCTAGGTGGATAACTCACAATCATTTACAAGGAATCCATCAAATGCTCAACATCCACAAAGAATGCCACCCCAATCATGGAACATCTGTTCTTCAAGCTGCAAATTTCTGAAAAATTCACCGCGAACAGGACTCTGACCTACCGTCCACCCAGACCATGATCCACCTTCACCAGCCTCTCCACCAACTTCATCTCCCCCTCACCATCGACTCTAGAGCATACATACTCCTCAGCTAACTCAAATACTACCTGGAAGACAAATCTGACCACTGCTTTACAGCACTCTTCGAAAACCTGGGAAATATCAGACTAACCCAGCACATCTCAGATCCAACACTCACCATGGAACACACACACTGGACCCCATCTAAACCATCAGCAACAGGATCAAATACAACATCAACTCACCGCTCACTTGGACTGACTACTCCATCATCCACTTGCAAATCAACATACTGCTTGTCAACACACCTATCAGTGCTCGTGTATCGAGCTACAGCTGGGGAAAATTACAGAAACAGATTATCTCAGTGCCCTTAGCATGGATCAATCCAACCCACAGAAAACCTTAGCAAGAACAATGCCAACTTCATCAACTGGATTAGGAATTGAACCAGCGTCCTCACTCCCATCAACCCCAACAAGCAAAGATGATCCAAAAAGCAAGCCAGCAGCTACACAGAAGAACTTTGAAGAATCAAACAGCACTGTAAGCAACTAGGGAGGAAATTGATAGCCAGCTACAATACTACCAACAGAACCACCTGTAGAGTCTGTTCTCAGACTCTACCACCAGCAACAAAGAGACACCAGGGAAAGAGCACTAGCCAATTGCATCAAAGAAAGCTCCAACAGCTACAAGGATATATTCTCAATTGTCAAAGATTTCACCACACCCTCATCCTCCGTCAACAACATCACTCATTCCACAAAGCCCTCTGACAACCTATTAAACTTCTTTCACAGCAAATTCGCAAACATCTACAGCAACTTTGCACACCAACCTGACCCCAGTGAATGTATAACCAACCTATCCATCACCAAGCAAGAGTGCTACCTGACAGAATGGACATTTCTCACCAGAGAGAACAGACTGACAATCATGTGGACCATCCTCTCGGGCCCTAACAGATCAATGCCCCCACCACATCTACAACCTGGGAGCACCTCTAATCAGGACCATCCTCACTCACATCATCAACGCCTCCATCATGTCTCCCATATTCCTGGATGACTGGAAACATACAGAAGTCAACGCTCTCCTTAAAAAACCATCAGCAGACCTGAACCAACTGAGCAACGTCTGACCCATCTTCCTGCTTTCCTGCCCAGCAGAGGTGATCAAGAAGGCCGTCAACAAACAACTCTCTACCCACTTCCAGACTCATCACTGGCTTGTCTACACCCAATCGGGATTCAGAAAGAACCACAGCACCAAGGAGGACCAACTGCATGAATCTCATCTCCAACAAGACAGAAGTTCTGGTCCTCATAAATAAGACCTCACCATGGCACTTCACCGGGTAGCCGTTGGAGCTAGACCCAATACCCTTATCCACCGATCATGCTAAATGTTTGGAGACCGTCCTTGACAACGAGCTCAGCATGTAAGCACAAATCAACAGTGAGTACCTCCTGTTTCCACATCCTATGCATGCTACGTTGGTTCTTCAAGTGCCTGACACAGGAGACCATAAGGACCGTCATTCAAGCACTCATCACAGGCGGGATTGACTACAGCAAAAAACCTCTATGGTGGAGTTCCATAACCTTATAAAGGAATGTGTCTTAGGCCTCATTCTATTATATGGTTATGGAACTCCTGGTGACTTCTAATATCTCAATAAAATACTATAGGGTGTAGTTTATCACTTATTTAATTGAATAGTTTTATGAGACAAGAGTAAAACATAAATCCAAGCTCCTTACCGTTAAAATTGCAATCAATTCTCCAAACCCAAAATGTCACTTAACCAAAGGACAGACAACCAAACAATTCTCCAACTCTGTTTAGTCACAAGATTAGAATTATGCCAGTCCCCTGCGTAACACAAAATTAGAAGGAAATGCCACTGTATATCAGAGGGAATCACACTCTGCCAAACCTGTTGCTTCTCTGCCTCCTTTTGATGAGAAGGAACTGCTGATCGCACATCAATGCAGCCTGTGACAGCTACTCTGGCACAAATCATTGGCAGTGAACCCTCACTACCTGGTTGCTTCCTATAGTGCATCAGCAGACAAGCCGTACTTAGGGTGATTCTCTCAGTGCCGGTTTTTCCTGCCCTTTTCCACAATTCTAGATATGGAGAGAACCACGCAAAATTTATTTTCTTTTTTTTTAAATAAAAGCCTGCTTTTGTGGGGTTGTCCCAGAGAAATAAAAATGAATTTTGAGTTGGCTGCTATGACATGTTGACTTGCCTGTCACTCATTTTGGACAAAAGTGCTGCCTTCGGCATGGCCTGAACACTTTTGCCAGAAATAAAATGTCACGATCATAATTACGTTTTAATAGGATGGGCATTCTGAAACTGCATGGCAGTACTTGATTACCTCCTCCAAGATGGGCTTGGGGCATAAACGACACGTGTGTAAAATATCCTCTCCAAGAAATCTGGGATTTAGAAGGGGAATACTAAGGCTGGAGTTAATGATTATGGTTGCTATCTCCTCCACTTTGTCCCTGTTACTGGACATCACAGGTGTTCGATACCAGAAATGGGAGTAACTTGCCAGAACACGAATTACCAGGCCCAAAACTGCAAGATGATCCGAATTTCTGCCCTTTTTCAGATATCTTGATGTAATGGGTGCAGTTCTGTGGTACTTCGTTCGTAACTGGGCTGTTGATATCCACACCTAGAAAAACTACTCATCCCCATTCCTAATAGAACCATTAAGCAGAAATAACAGTTTCTTCATGAACTTCTGAAAGAAGGCCATGTCCTCTCTGTTTAAGGTCAAAGCTAATTCAAGTTTAGATATCCCCTTATGATGTAGTTTGAAATTCCTCTCCTAGACTGTTCTAGTCACAAAGGAGATCATTGCCTTGGAATTCTGTGGCGAATGGCTAACGTTTGGCTCAAATAAGTCATCATTGTGAAAGAATGCTATAGACAGCCTCAATTTTAACCTAGACTGCCAAAACCTGTAAACTCATCTAATTTAGTGAATCATTTAAAAGTTATGAAGAGGGTCCACTGGTATTACTTGCCCACGGTGTAATGCAGCAGCTGCCGATATTATCCATATGTTTGCTACTTGCCCCCAGTTATATACTTTGATTCGAAGTATAGAAGATTTTATTAATAATACTCTGGATATAAGAGTTAAACTAACATCTAGGATGATCTTGTTTGGAGTAGATAATCAAGTTGGATTGGATTATAAAGAATTTATGTTTGTAGCAACTGCAGTACTGAGACTATCAATTGCAAGAGTATGGTTGGATAAGGTACCCCCTGATTTACAAGTATGGCTGTCAAATCTGTTAGCTAGCTATAATCTTGAGAGAGCTATATATGCTCGGAAGGGGAAAAGGGGAAGGAGACTTGGGCTGAAAATTTGGGAACCAATAAACAAATGGAAGGAGAGGATGGCAGTGCAAGATACCGTAATTTGATGAATAGTAAAGGTTAGGATTTTTTTTTAATATAAATATATTGTTTATATTGTTTATATTGTTATGAAAAGCTTCAAACTAGTGGTAATCTGTAAAATGTATAAAAATATGTTTTGTAATTCAATGTGCAAGTTAACAGGAAAAAGGAGAAAAATAAAAATATTTAAAAAAAAAAAAAAAAAAAAAGTTATGAAGATGAAATAATTATGTAGCAGCACACTTCTATATCGGATGTTAAATATCATTAAACTCCACCTAAAAAACTATAAATATATCTAGAAATATATGAAACTTACATATAAAGTAAGGATTGTGAAGTAGCTATCACACAAGAAAATAAATCATTTTCCTCTTGTCACTTGAGGGCACCGGAAATTACAGAAAGACAGTCCCTTTAGAGCCCTTCTCTGTGTAAACCTGCAAACTACAACTCCTAACAAGAGGAGGGTGAACTCGCCTTCAACCTAACACACTTTGAAAAAGAATTCCAGAGCCATAAATTTGACAACTCCTAAGTAACTTGACAGTTGTGTCCTCGCCCATCTGACATTTTGAATCCTAATGTGTTTACCTGTTAAATCCATGTCTTCATTTAATTCGTAAAGTGTACTTAGCTCTCCCTCTGTTCATATCTGTCCATCACAAAGATGCACAGACACTCTATATGTTTTGTGTCAGTGTTCATTGCTGTCCTTAACTTTCTAATGTCAATGTCCAACAGAACATTATTACAATATAAACTTACGCTAATGAACATATTCTGTAGCAATGGTTTAACATGTCTAGTGCTGTGGTGTCTGAATTGATCTCTGTTTTTACAAAACCAGCAAATAAATAAAGGTATGAATACAATAAATCACAAACTGTCACTCCTTGCCTTCAAAGACTAAAAAGCATCTAGTTCGTGTTCATCGTTTATGCTATATGAGAGTAGGCAACCGTCCATGAAAAAACGTGTCAAAAGAAAAGAGAAAAACAAATTATGGAAATTTACCTTCAATCAAGCAAATAAAAGTGCTGATTTAGACCAATAACGTGACTGAATTGTTTTAACGTGCTATTGAGTACTGATATCCGTATACTACAATGCGAGATGTGGCAAATCAAATGAACGTGAGGCGAATGGGCCTGGTTTAGAGTTCGGCAGAGGGGGGGTCTGCCCATTGGAAGTGGATTATATTCCCTGGCACTTGCCATACGGCGGACGAGATTCCCGTCGCCTTTATGACAGAGAAACCGATCTGCCAACTTCTAAATTAGGCCCTTAGTGCGTTGATATATAGTTTGGCTGACACTGTCGCCCAGAGCAGGCCTTTACTCAGAAAGCGCCCTGAGCGGAAACACATTTGGCGCCCAGAGGGGTCCCGTTTCGATTCTTCAGCCTGTTGCCGCCTCTGAACACAAACCTATCTGCGCCTCTCCCAACCCAACTTAATCACCCACATCTTACTTCTGTCACACTGGTGACAAGGTGGTGGTGCTGTGGTAATGGGGTGTGGACATGTGGGATGGGAGGGGGTGAAAGGGAGACCGGATGGTAATGTGGGAGTTAATAGGTGCTAAACATGGCGCCTGCAGCATATTAAAAGAAAAAAGTATAAAAGCAGGTAATGAGGAATAACTTGAGCCTTGTCAGAAGGACACTGCTCCATGCCCAACTTCATACAGACAGGTAAGTGGCTCCATCTAAAGGTTGGCGCCATGTGCCCGGCTCGCCTGTGACAAAATTCAGCCCTGCTGCCACCACATGCCCACTCTCCACTATGGTCCAGGCAGTGGTCTGGTCTTGGCAGATCATGAGCTTTAGAACACCTTTCATTTGAATCACACTTACATGTAACTTCTAATCCAAGTCATGCCCTCTATAAACTGTGGGCCACCAATAAACCTTCCCATGAGATGCCATATCCAAATGTACTTCAAACACAGCACTATTGAATATAGGAGGTGACAATGACCAACACACATAACACTAAGGTACAGGGTATAATAGTGAAAACACAGTGAAAACACAGTAGGCAAGCCTAAATACTTAAACCAAGTCACACGGTCAGCGAAACTGCACTGGCTTTTCAAAAGTAAGCACATTCAGTTTCCCAGTTGTACTTAAGATGAAATCAGGTATGAATAAAACATGTAAAGTAATAAATGAGGCTTTGGGCACCTCGTTAAGGAACACTGGATATGACCTGAAGATATCACCCGGAAAAAATGTAAATACCTCATGATTAGACCCCTGATATTATCCCAAGTAATACCACGCGGAAAAAATAAATACCTTGGGAGCTATTCTTTCCAGTTATGGTATTTCCTCCGCATCAAGAGTCTTGCAGGACGAATGGGGACTAGTGTAATAATTCTCAGGGCAAAAGTCCTAAAAAAATACTTGGGGGAACTAACCAAGTTACACAGTCTTCAAGGACATCACTGCATGTGATTGCACGAAGCATCACAGGAAGTGGCATTACAACCCATGACCTCACAGGAAGTGACATCACAAGAAGTGACATCAGACCATGAGCACATTTGAGCGCATTGCAATGTTCTACAAAGGAGATTTTGCATCGGCGTTGCGCCAAATAAGTGACACAACCCGGACACAAAATCTGGGAATCAAATTATACATTTATTGACACAAAGAAATTGGCAAACATTAGAAACATGGCAATAAATCTGTTCTGCTTAGTAGGCTGCAAAGTCTGAATTTTAAAATATGTTGTGGGCTTAAGTCACCTGCTGCAAAGATCTCTGTGTGGCAACTAAATCTCAGGGAATAATAATAATGGTAAAATAACTTTGGAGGATAACACATTTGCTGGAGGGATCAGTGTTTTGTTTGGTCCCAGTTTTGAATCAAAATAGCATAGACGGTTAATATGTCTCCTGCAATGCACATTATGTAACACGCAGATGAATGATTGTTATTTTATGTAAATGGGTAAGTGGGTTACTGCTTTTGACACAGAGATCATTTTGTTACTTGCAATTCATAAATTGTAATCCTGCTAACATAGCACAGTGAGCTATTAAGGACATGTGACTCCTGCACATTGTAACCCTCACTGTCTTATGTAACACATCCTGTACATTGATTTACACACATTTGATTTATTGTTAATATATAATGTGTACATGTGATGTAAAGCGTCCCAACTTCCTGACTTGGGATGAGTAGTACTATAAAAGAAATAAAACAAAATAGTGGTGTTTAAATTGTTATTTGTGTAAATACTGTGACAGACCAACACATCCGACATTCGTACTCTGCATGCATAGCTCATATGCAGGGACTTGAAGTCAAAAGCATGTCTTGCTTAAGGGCAGGTGAAGCAATAAGCTGTGTGCCTTTGTTTCCCCTTCATTGCATTTAGGTGTGAGGCTCCCCTTAGCTCTTAGCCAGGATACTCCAACATAAGGTTGCATGACAGCCCTTAGCTTCATGCCTTGTTATGGGCCCAGCTGGAATCGGATAATCCCCTTCTTGGCCTGCACATTGCTGCTCGGAATGAAAGCAAACAATGTGCAGGTGCTGTTCAATGTGTCCTGGTGTATGAAAATTGCACCACACGTTTGCCACATTTTGTGCTACGCAACTTCTTGGCAGAGTAGACGGCACTCACCCTGTGAAAAGAGTATGTAGACTGGTCTACACGCGTGTACTCTAGAGTTGTGCCCTTGTAACGCTACATGCTATCCTTGTTTCCAGCTTGGGTATGCAGCATTTGGCCTGTGTTATTTTCACCGAACTTCACTGCAGCCCTTAATTAAACAGTGCTGCAGTTGTAGGTGGTGAAATGTCTGTGGACACAATGGAGAGGATGGTGGGGGCACTCTTGTGTGTACCCCCACCCAATAAAAAGACAACAAAAATCACTGTGGTTCAAATAGGGCATCCAGAGTGTGTCGATGGCTGTCCTGCTGTGCAACGTTCACAAATCCTCAGCTTGGAACCTGGAGTTCAGAAACCTTAAAAGAGTTAATCTGGCAAACTTTGTGTATGGAAAAGCTGATGTATACGTGCAGTATGTGAGCACATCTGGTCATTCCAATTAAAGCTGAAACACTGGTTTGTTTATGAGGCAGGATTACTGGGACCCACGTAACATGAGAGTAATAGTGACAATCTAGATTTCACTAGCCCAAACCAACCTACACATTTTCAGGGTCCAAAGACAAAGGACAGGTTAATGAATGTAGATTTTAAATTTCCTATCACACATTCCGGGCCCGATTCACAAAGGTAAACTTAAACTGTTTTGTAAGTTTAATACTTTTCGATATTAACAAAGGTAAACTTGGACTAAAAGTCTAACTCTCCTACTTTTCGATATTCACAAAGGTAAACTTAAACACAAGGAAAAGGTGAAAGGTCAAGGCACTAGAAACCTGCACCAGTCAGTCTAGTGTATGGCAATTAAAACCGAGGCGTGGTGCAGTGAGCCAGAAACGTGACCTTCCTACGTCCCCACTATTTGGGAAAACACAAAACAAAAAAGAACAAAATTGGCTCTGCACTCAAATATTACCGTACATTATTGTTCATCGGAATTTTGTATCCAAAAGTTACAATAACACATAGAAGTCAGCAATTGAATTCAAATAACATTAGCATAGTGCCTCCCAAATAAATTAAATTAGTCGTCAAGTTACTAGAAACATATTTTTCAATTATTCTTTATTCTTTTGTTCATGATTCTCTTTTTAAAACCACAGCACCAAATTGATAGCCGACACAGCGCATTTCGTCCCCACGGGACTTTTTCAAGGCTATAAAAGTGCATACAAAGCAAACATTATTATACATACTATACAAGTTAAAAACACAATCTTTACAGTATATTACAAAACATATTGAACCAGACATTTTATCCAATCATCAGTCAGTGCTAATATTGCCTAGCTACCTCTAAAGATGATATTTAAAAAAATCTATAGTACTCTTCTAGGGAGACAACTTGGATCTACATCTTATGTAATACAATGATTTGAAAAGGGAGAATAAACCAGAACGATTATTAATGGTCATATAGATCACTATTACAGTTCAAGTTGTCTTCCTAGAAGCGTACTATATATGTTTTAAATAAATCATCTTTGGAGGTATCGATACAATATTAGCACTGAGAGATGATTGGATAAAAAGTCTAATTCAATGTGTTTTGTAATATACTCCCTTTGCTTCCCTGCATGAGATCTATGTCTCCTATTTTCCTGCATGCCCTCACCCCACTCACAAACCTTACCAGCCGCCCTTGACTGCCTTCTCACAGCAGAGTGAGGCGTAACTGGAGCCCACGAGGCCCTGGGGATGCAGCAGGCCCCGTCCACAGTCAGGCAGTCTGCCTGTCTTCCGGGTCGCTTTGCGGCGGCTCTCTCCCCTCGTTTCGGGTCGGGCCGCTGTGGTAATTCCTGGCAAGCGGGGTGAGCTCACACGTTATGACCACACAAATGCAGGGTGGGCTCCCGCTACTAAATAAACATCCATGCGGGGTGGGCTCCCACCAAGAGGCATAAAACAGCAGGGTGGGCTCCTGCTTCCCATGCAATGCGGGGGAATCCCCACGTCGGGATTCCCTCTGAATCAATCGCAGCTCAGCGCTGCAAAGCCACAAGCACTCCTCCTGGAAAATAGAGCACCCGCAAGGCGCTATGCCCCCAACAGTTCCAAGGCAAAGGCTGGGCCCAGGCAGGCCAGCTCACAGGGCCCTCCAGCAGGGAGGCAGTCCCTCGTGGCGGTTCCTCCTGTGGTCCAGCAGCAGCAAGCAACAAGGAAGCACAAAAGCACAAATTTGTCATGGGGCACAGCCCCAATATTTATACACCCTTTTTGTTTGTTCTGCCCTGGCACAGGGCTTGGGGGAACCAGCCTCAACTGGTTGTGGGGGTATTGGGGCACTTTGTTGACAAGGCTCCTATTCCCCTTTGTCAGGTGGGGGCTCGGTGATCAGACACACCACTGGGGGGAGGAGCCAGCATTCACCCAGGCAGGCACAGACCTATTCAGTGTCTCACACTTGCATCATCAAAGAATACAGAAAAAGAATGAGAATTAGTGAAACGGAAAAAGTTGGCTGATGAATGCATATGATAATTTGTCACTGCTTTATGTTGTCCTGAACAGCCTTGAATAAAGTGTTTAAAAAAAAAAGAATGAGAATTAGTGGCAGAACACCTACAAGAGGTTCACTCGCAGATAGCGCTTGTAGCAGTCAGACATTCACTTACCAATCCTTCCCCACAACAGTGGTGGCTACCCCAAACCCAAATGAAAGGACGCTGTACTCAATAGAGTCTAACCCTGCAGTCCTCAGGGCTCGCTAAGCACTCTGGAAAACTGAAACCCAGTGAGTGCCCTGTCATCATGAACCAAAAGGGGACCAACAGTCCAGTCTGGCTGATGGGTCAGAAAAGCTTCCAAATGCACTAGGGGACAGCATCCATTCCCTGGGTCCCTGTGCAGCGGGATGTGGTCACCCCTACCCATTTTGTCGGTCTTCGAACAAACAATAGTGACCACAAGCGAGCCATTTGGCCACTGAATAACATCCCAATGTAGACCCCCACTTCTGTCCTATTTATTCTTGGTCACTTGCTCCCCAACCCACAATGCTCCGTAAAATGCCAGGGAAAAGGCAGCCCTGTAAAGTCAGACCTCATCCTGAGACCTACAAAAGCCTGCACAGTCTGTAAATAAGCATATCTCTTCATTGGACATGGCAGGGCTTGGCCAAACCACTGTACCATTGAAATGCTTCCTAAAAGCCTCCCAGATCCTTATATCCTGGTGCACCTCGTTAGACAGCCTAGTATGGTAGTGCTTCAACTTCAGCCCAGAAATGCCCTGGGCAATTGACCGGCAAAACGGGCGACCCGTGGGAATGATGCAGAGAGCAAAATTCAACTGCCCTACTACCACCTGTAACTGATGCAAAGTCACCTTCCAATGCCTGTGAGAATGCCATACATTTTTCCTGGGGGAGCCAAGACATGCTGCCTCGGAGTCCAGTTCAATCCCCAGGAATTCAAAAGCTGAAGCAGGGCCACAGTTCTTACAGCGTGCCAGGGATACTCCGAAGATCCCCATCAATTCCTGGAAAGACTGCAAGGCCACACCACACTCTGCCATACCCAGAAAAAGGAAATCATACAAATAATGCAGTACCCACTGGTGCCCCAACCTCTGCCTGAATACCCAATCCAGGAAGGTGCTAAACTTCTCGAAGTACACACAGGAGACAGAAAAGCCCATGGGCATACACTTGTCAAAACAGAATGATCCTTCAAATTGGAAGCCCAGTAATTGGAAATCACTTGAATGCACAGGTAGTGCCCTAAAGGCGGATTCTATGTCTGCCTTTACCATCAATGCCCCAACCCCGAGTTCCTGAAGCATCCTAATCACCTGATCAAGAGAGGCATACTTGAATGAGCACAGTAATAATAGTAATACAGCATTTTGTAAAGCGCGAACAGCTACCTCACGAGGAGGTGTCCCGGCGCTAGGAAGAACACAGTTGACCAGGAGAGGTAAAGTGAGGGAGCATTAGCGAGGTAGGGTGAAGAGCCAAGTCTTTAGCAACCGCTTGAAGCAAGGTTCAGAGGGGGCTTGCTGAATTGCTGGGGGCAGTGAGTTCCATAACGTTGCAACATTTGCCGAGAAGGTTCGACCCCCCAGTCGAGCCCTTTTTGCTCGAGGGACGACCAGTTGAACACGGCAATTGGAGCAAAGCGCCCGGGCCTGGAAGTATCTAGGGAGCCGAGTTTTCAAATACTTAGGACAGGTGCCAAACAGAGACCTAAAGGCCAGCGTAAGTGCCTTAAATTTTGATTCTGCTGGCAACTGGTAGCCAGTGCAGTGATCGAAGATACGGAGAGACTGAGTGCTTAAAAGGAATCCGCAACAACAGTCTCGCAGCCGCATTTTGGACCAACTGAAGTTTTTGAGACAGATATTTCGGTAAGCCTAGGTAGAGTCCGTTGGCGTAATACAGCCTAGATGTTACTGTGGCATGGATTACTATCTTCCGACAGCTCTCCGGGAGAAGTCTCAGAATCTTACAGAGATTCCTCAGCTTACTCAAACAGCTACCGGCTACTTGTTGAATATGCGAGGTAAAAGACAGGCTGTCATCCAAACGCACTCCAAGATTTTTTGCCGAGAGACTAGGTGAAGGGGCTTGGCCCATCTCCGCAGGCCACCATAGCTCTGAGGGAGGAGGGGGGTCTTTACCAAAAAAGATCACTTCTGTTTTACTCGCATTTAGTTTTAGTTTGTTCGTATTCATCCAACAAGCCACATCTCGGAGACAGCCCTTGAAGCTCGAGAAGGACTCCTGTGGCACCTCTGAATACGGAAATACCAACTGGGTGTCATCGGCATAAGAGATTGCCTTGACACCCCAATTGGCAATCAACGTAAAGAGAGGCGCGAGGTAGATATTGAACAAGAGGGGGCTAAGTGCCGACCCTTGCGGGACGCCACATCTAAGGACTTTAGGTGTTGAAGAGACAGTCCCTAGTGCCACCCTCTGTGTTCTCTGGGTCAGATACAAGTGTATCCAACCCAGTGCTTTGTCACGGATACCTATCTCAGCCCAATGCATCAGGAGTCTAGCGTGATCAACCGTGTCGAAGGCGGCCAACAGATCAAGGAGAACCAGCATCGCTGAGCTTCCTGCATCCATCGACCACCTTACTGACTCTGCCACCTCAATTAGAGCTGTCTCCGTGCTAAAACCGGGACGAAAGCCTGATTGTGTCTCGTGTAATGTCTTGTTTTCTTCAATGAATTCACTCAGCTGGCGTTGTATAATTTTCTCAAACATTTTTCCCGGAGCAGCTAACAGCGAAATTGGGCGCAGATTGCTGAGGTCTTCTGGATCCCCATTAGGTTTTTTCTTAAGCAGGAGGAGGGTCGCATGTTTCCATATGTACGGGAATACCCCCGAGACGATGGACGAATTCCAGATTTGTTGTACTGTGGGGGCCACAAAATCAGCTATGGTACCCCATAGTTTAGATGGACATGGGTCATCCGGCGAACTGGATTTACAGCGGATAAGTTCATGCCTCACCGCACTCAGAGGTATAATCTGGAATTGAGCTAGGGTTTCACCCACCACATCTTTGATAGCTAGGTCCGATTTCACCGTTTCTGCTTCTGGCCCAAAGGATTCGTAGACTTGTTTGATTTTCTGGTCGAAGACCTCAGAGATGTTTTCGCATAAGGTGAATGACGGAGGGACCTCCCTCTCAATGCATTTAGGTTTAAAAAAGGACTGTACCACCTTAAAAATCTGTTTACTTGACTGCTCTGCCTGCTGTATAGAGTCCGCATAAAACAGTTTTTTAGTTTTCCTAATGGCTTTCTGTAGTTTTCTGGATGCTTCCTTATATTTGGCTTTTTCTGCGAGCCTGTAATTTACCCTCCATAGTCTCTCCAGCTTCTTACAGGCTGCTTTCTCCGTTCTCAGGTCCTGAGAGAACCACGGAGCGGAGGGAAAGTCTCGTTTAGATAATGCTCGTGAGGCTGGTGCGATGGAAGAAACCATATTCCCGACCCAATCATTGAGCATCTGAGCATCTATATTAGCATTTGAGGTGAGGGATGGGATATTCTGCGCCAGAACAGGGCCCATATTGTCGGGACTAGTTTTTTCCATTGTCTCTTCAAAAAAGAGCATTTACTTAAGGCCGGACTATCACATGCCATATTTAGTTTAAATGGGATCAGTGAATGGTCTGACCAGGTCAACGGTAGTGGTGCCTCTGGCTTCACATCTTTAATATTAGAGAAGATGAGATCGAGCGTGTGACCCGCTCTATGCGTGGGACCGTCGTTAATCAGCCGCAGCTTAGCCGTATTTAGTGTGGATCTCAGCAGCTCTGCAAGAGCGCAGTCAGTTTTGTCCATATGAATGTTAAAATCCCCGACCACTATGAATTGAGGGTGGAGTAGGGAGCTCTGGACAATCGTATCAAGCAAAGTGCATAAATTTGGATCCTCACCGCCAGGCGGGCGGTAGATCACTAACCCTGCTAAAGATAGCTGAGGGCTCACTTGAAAACAAAAGTGGAGGCCCTCAATTCCCTGAATCATGGTAGGGGCCGAGGAGGTTAGTACTAGCTGTTCTTTAAAAATAACAGCCACACCTCCGCCTCGTTTGGGGCCTGACCGGTTAGAAAGACATATTTTAAATCCCAGGGGAACTGCTAGCGCAATGGCAGTCATATTATCCTCCTTAATCCACGTTTCTGTTAAAAACAGAACGTCCCACTCGTGCTCTTCTAGTAATAGCCAGATATCATCTGTATGTTTAACTAGGGATCTACAGTTCAGCAGGCCTGCTCTGAGACCTTTGTTAGTTATTGGCTTGGGTTTGTAGCGCCTCGCCGTGTCTCTAGACCCCAGAGATACCCCAGAGACCCCACAAATCTGAGGGGATGCAAGAGTCTGAGGATCTAACTCATGGGTACAGCACATGAGCCAAGACATGCTGCCTCGGAGTCCAGTTCAATCCCCAGGAATTCAAAAGTTGAAGCAGGGCCACAGTTCTTACAGTGTGCCAGGGATACTCCGAAGATCCCCATCAATTCCTGGAAGGACTGCAAGGCCACACCACACTCTGCCATACCCAGAAAAAGGAAATCATACAAATAATGCAGTACCCACTGGTGCCCCAACCTCTGCCTGAATACCCAATCCAGGAAGGTGCTAAACTTCTCAAAGTACACACAGGAGACAGAAGAGACCATGGGCATACACTTGTCAAAACAGAATGATCCTTCAAATTGGAAGCCCAGTAATTGGAAATCACTTGAATGCACAGGTAGTGCCCTAAAGGCGGATTCTATGTCTGCCTTTACCATCAATGCCCCAACCCCGAGTTCCTGAAGCATCCTAATCACCTGATCAAGAGAGGCATACTTGAATGAGCACAGTAACCCTTCAATAGCTTGGTTAACTGATAGACCCCTAGGTGCAGATAGGATGTGACAAGCAGAACTCTCCAGGGTCTTTCTTTGGGCCCTCTCCTAATGGGGAACTGCCGAAATTCTTGAGCAAGACAGATTCAAAAGGACCCGCAACCATTACCAGGTTCCTCTCCTTTAATATCTAAGCCATGGCGAATCTATGGTTCACCCTAAGGTACTGCCGGTTTTTACAGTATGGGACCCCCATACACCCTGATGCCAGGATCCAGAAACCAATTTTAAAGCTATCATACAAGAACTGTGTTTCCGCTAAGTTGTTGTAGACATTGAACCATGACATCATTGCCTGCCATTTTACCGGGGAGGGGACCTTGACCAGAATGGAGTGATCATTCCTGCTTTTTAGGGCCTTTATCCTTTGTAAAATATTTTGACTGTGGGTAGGAGGACAGGACACAGAAGGAACAACGTTCAAACTTGCATGTTCCAGAGAATCTGGAGAAGGATTTCTAATTGAAATCCCAACAAGACCCCTTTGTTGACTCCCCAGACTACTGCTTGCCCCAGAACCCACCCGAAAGGGCTGACTAGAATAGCCTCCTCCCTCTGCAGCTTCATAGCTCAGCCAAGTGTTCACATCAATTTAGTCCCATGCCAGCATAGGCCTACTGGCTTTAATTCTCCTAAACTTCTTGTCATAATCCGTCCAGGCTGTCCCTCCAAACTCACTGCCACTGTACCTGTCAGCGCTGACTCCTGAGGAGGGGGTGGTGCCCCCATTGCCGCCATAACTGCTTGCTGCACACTACTATCATGTGAGCCACTGGCCCCTGCTGATCCTTGTGCCGCGTAACCAGCCATTACTGTCCTACTGGCTGCCCCCACGGGTGCACCAGCAGTCTGTGAGTGACCACTTTGTCCCCCTACACCATCACGATGGGCCACCAGCCTTCTAGCCCTTTCAACATTGTCACTTTCAGCCACACAGGCTGCAGCACCCCTCATTAAGGGGTCCATTAGGATGGCGGGCGGATTGCCCCCGCCAGGCAGGCGGTAGCCACCGCCAGCCTGGCGGGGGCAATCCGCCCGCCATCCTGACTCAAAACCCCCCCCGCCATATTATGATGGCATGGTTGGCCGCGGCGGACGGAAAGACCGTCCGTCGCTTTTCCGCCCTGGTCGCCTTGCGGCCGGGGGCGGAAAAGGGTTTATTTTATTTTTTTTATTTTTTTTGTTTATAAACCTTTATTTGAGTATGCAATAAAATACAAGGATGGGCCTACAACCACACGGGCCAGCCGCTAAAGAGGAGAAAACACACAATATATACTTCCGTAGCGGTAACGATCAATCGTCAATGCAATACTCCATATAATATACAGAACAAAAACAGATTTTGTTTTATGAAAAAGAACAGACACACAAAAAAGGCGAAAGTGTATTACTGAAGGTCAGCCCAAAGGACGGGAGGGGACAGCAACAAAAATGGAATCAAAGCTATAAGCTCCAAAGAGCCCGGATGGGGGGGGGGGACGGGGCACGAAGGAGAAAAAGAAGGGGGGGGGGAGCCGGAAAACCAGCACAACCCCTATATGCAAGGTTCCAAGAACGCTCGCCTAAGGAGACCGGGAAAGCTCAATGTCATCCACAAGGGGAGGAGTACAGATGGCACCACGATATTCATTCCATTGACCCCACACCCTAGTCCATGCCCTGGGTCTGCCCCTAGCCACGTAGACAGTCTTCTCACGGAACATAGACCAATCCATGTTATCTTCCCATTTCGATAGTTCAGGGGGCTTGGAGGCCCCCCAAAGTTGAGCAATATCTCGCTTCGCAACCATATAACCCAGGGTGGCCCACCTAGTCTGGGCCACCGAGCAGTCAGTGGGCTCCCAAACATTCAAAAGACAACGACGAGGTTCCGGACACAAGGACACCCCTGTCACCACCGCCATAACCTCAAGCACAGCCGTCCAGTAAGCAACCACCATCGGGCATTCCCAAAGAATATGTAGGAAAGTCGCACTCAAACCACATCCACGCTTACACAACCCATCGGAAGAAAAACCCATCACAAGCAAACGAGGTCCCGTAACATACACCCGATGAAGGATCTTCAATTGGACCAAACGGAGACGAGCCGGGATAGCCACCTCTTTAGGAGAAGAGAGGGCCGACTGCCAATCCTCGTCATCAAGCTCCAAACCATCACGAACCCACGCCTCCCGAAGTCGGACCAACAGATCAGTCCGATTATTAATCAGTTTCTTATAAATCAGGGAGATAGTGCTGTCAGGAAGATGTCCGTCAAGGACACGGTCTTCAAGGGGGGAAGAATCAGGCGGAATCTCACCAGGAGCAAATACAGCGGTCAAGGCGTGCCTAACCTGTAGGTATCGAAAGAATTCCCGACCACTCAAGCCATATTCAGCCTGGAGGGCCTGAAATGTTCGCACAGAGCCCTTGGAATACACATCTCCCACTTTAGAAATTCCAATCATGTCCCAGCGATCGAAACCGTTGGTAGACCAAAGACCGCCCAGACGTTCGGAAGCATAAAGCGGCGTGGCTAACGTCAAGCGATCCTCCCAGCCCAGGCTCCGAGTCGCGGCCCGCCACACCGCCAAAGCAATCGACGTAGGCCCCACAAGATGGCGCCCAGCAGGGCGAGAGTAAAGCACTCTGTTAAAGTCACTTCCCGGAAGCTGAAGTCTATCCATCTCAAACGCCGGATTACTACCCGGCGAGAACATGATGTGGTTGATAGCGGACAAGTGTGAGGCCCAATAATACCTCTTAATATCGGGGAGTGCAATGCCACCGTCATACCAAGGAATGGAAAGCTTAGCCAGAGCAATACGCGGGCGTCCATCCCAGACAAGTTGTCTCTGAAGGGCCTCAATCTCCCGAAAATAGGACTGAGGGACAGGATCATAATAATTCTGGAGAGCGTAAAGAAACCGCGGTAACGACATCATCTTAAACAGGGCTGCCCGACCAAGGGGAGACAAGGGAAGCCTGTGCCAACGAGCAACGTCCAAACGCAGTCGAAGCAACGGAGGAAGGAGATTACGATCAAAGCGAAGAGACGAGTCCAGAGTAACGAAAACTCCCAAGTATTTGAAACCGTCCCGGGCCACCTGAAGAGGGAGCCTGCTCGGTAATGGAGGCAAGACACCAGACAAAACATACACACAGGACTTGGTCCAATTGATTACGAGGCCCGAGTTAGCACCAAAGGACACAAGAACGTCAAATAAAACAGATAAAGACTTACGAGGGGAGGTAAGATACAAGAGGATATCGTCCGCATAGAGCGAGACTCGGTCCTCGAAGTCCGGGGCCCAGCGGATCCCTTTAAGGGACGGTTCCCAGCGGAGCCAGGCCGCCAACGGCTCAAGGGCGAGCGCAAACAGTAGCGGGGACAAGGGGCAACCCTGGCGGGTGCCCCTGCCCAGGGGGAAGGGAGCAGACACCCTACCATTCACAACAACCTGCGCCAAAGGTTCCGCATACAATAACTTAATCCAGCTAATAAACTCGCACCCGAAACCGAATTTCTCAAGAGTCGCCCATAAATAAGGCCACTCCACAGTATCAAAGGCCATGGAGGCATCCAAGGACGCCAAAATGGCCGGTTCAGTCAGTAGCCCCGCCCTCGCTATCACGCCGTGAAGACGACGTAGATTCAAAGCAGTGTTGCGATGCGGGATAAAACCAGATTGATCCGGATGAACCAAGTCCCCAAGAACCGATAGGAGTCGGGTCGCCAAAAGTTTCGCCAGAACCTTGGGTTCAACATTTAACAGGGAGATGGGTCTATATGAGGAACAAAGGTCGCGAGGTTTACCGTCTTTAGGGATGACGACTATCGTCGCCAAACGCTGATCATAGGGAAGGAGGTTACGCTCACGAGATTCCAAAAACATATCGCGGAGATATGGCGCCATTTTATCGGGGCGCAACTTGTACAACTCAATAGGCAAACCATTTGGACCCAACGCCTTGCCCGAACGGAGCGAACGAATGGCAGTAGCCATTTCATCAACCGTAAAGGGGGAGTCCAAAGCGATACGGTCCAAATCAGAGACACAGGGCAATGCAATATCACGTAAAAGGAGGCGAGAGTCAGCCACATCCCTCACAGACACAGGAGCATACACAACACGGAAATGTTCCGCAAAACGATCCACAATGGCGATCGGATCAATCACATTCTCACCACTCGCAGACTGAATCACAGGCACCACACGATTAGCTCTTTCTTTCTTGTCCAACCACGCCAGGAGTTTACCCGCCTTATCACCAACATCATACAATCTGCCTTGTTGCTCACGAAACATCACTTTTGCAGCGTCAGTAACTAGGGATTTATATGCAAACTGTTTTAGACCCAGGGCATGAAGTTTCTCAGGCGTGACACCAGATCCCAACTCGTCCTCCAAGGCAGAAATTTCCCCCTCGAGGTCCACCACCTCCCTCTTCCCGGCTTTCTTAGCTTCAACAATCAAAGAAAGGGCCTGTCCACGAATCACAGTTTTGAAGGCTTCCCACAGGGACACCGCCGAAGGGACCGACCCCTCGTTTTCCAGGAAATAAGCATCTATGGACTTGAGCAAGAGGGCACGAGTCTCAGGGGAGGAGAGATACCATGGGTTAATGGGAGCCACTCGGCCCACTGCCTCTATCCCAACCTCAAAACGAAGCCAGAGCGGCGAGTGGTCAGAGATGCCCCTTGGCAAATGTATAATCTCACGGACCGCCGACGACTGGGCAGCGGGCATCAGGAAATAATCTAGCCGAGATAGGCTACCATGGGCACCAGAGTGAAAAGTGTATTGAAGCTGAGTAGGATGTAACAATCGCCAGCAGTCCACAAGGCCAAAAGTATCCAAAAACCCACCCAACCAACGCTGGGCATGCGGGGTATCCCTGGGGGGATGGCGATCGTGAAGGCCAGAAAGCACTGAATTAAAGTCACCGGCAAGAAAGAGTACACTATCAGGAAGGTCCAACAAGACACGGCCTAAATCAGTGAAAGTAGCAGTTTGCAAGCCTGGGGGGACATAAACATTAAAGAGGGACAGGGTGCGGCCCTCATATCTACCCACCAGAACAATATATCTCCCACGATCATCCCGAATCACCTCATCTATCGCCAGAGGGAGGGAGTTACGAACAAGGATACCCACACCCCTGGATCCTGAAGTAAACCCCGAGTGTGCCACAAGGCTGTAGCCCCATCTATTCATTGCATTACATACATTCCCAATCAAATGGGTCTCTTGCAGGAAAACAATGTCCGGTGACAAACGTCTTATATATTTCAACACCACACTGCGCTTGATGCGATCTCCCAGGCCGTTAACGTTCCAGGAAACAAATTTCAACCCCCTACCCCCCATCCCACCCACCCGAGCCAGGACCCCCCATCCAAGAGCTAGACATCAGAAACATCAGTAAAGACAGAAGCAATTCGCCTTGAAAACAACACACAAAAAAATAAGAACTTCCCATCCCCCCTCCCCCAAGCTGAAAGGAAACACCCCCCACCCTGCACCCCTGCAAAAAGCTAAAGAGCCACCCCAACCTGCAGTGTGCCTGTCGCCCCATAACCCCTAGTCTACACAAAGACCCCGGAGGAGGAAAGGTCTCCGTTCCACCCGCCCCCAGACTACAGTAAGAGCAAGAATCAACACACAAAAAATAAATAATCACATTGCAGAGGTACGCCGGCCACCACTCCTGGGAACGTATTCAAAACGAGACATCAGAGTCAAACAATCAGATCTCCACACCACCTTCGGCACCACCAGGGTGAGCGGCAGACTCAGTCTCAGGAGGACGGTCAGGCAAGGAGTCCAGCCAGTCATTAACAGCATCCGGTCTATCAAAGAACAGAGTACGCTCATTATACTCAACACGAAGTCTGGTGGGGAAAAGCATAGCATAGCGTAGACCCCGATCTCGAAGACGTTTCTTAGCACCACGAAACTCCATCCGTTGTCTTTGAACCTGTTGGGAGAAGTCCGGGTAGAAGTTCACTGTGGCATTCTCGAAGGCCACCGGGCCCTTCACCCGTGAGGCCTGCAGGATAGCGTCCCGATCCCTATAATGAAACAGTTTAGCCACAATAGGCCTTGGCGGAGCACCCGGCTTAACTTTGCCCCCCGGGACACGATGTGCGCGTTCAACCGTGAAAAATTTGGTAAGCCCGGAGGGGGCAAGATGGTTTAAAATCAGACCCTCAACCAGGAGATCAACAGAGTGGGGTTCAGGGTTTTCCGGTACACCAACCAGGCGAACATTGCAGCGACGTGCCCTGTTTTCAAAATCCTCCAGGCGTCGGGTCATGAAGTCGTTCATCCGACGAAGATTCCCAACCTCCGTCTGGAGCTCCGAGACGTCTTTCGTGAGGCTAGATGATTTAATATCCAATGACTGCACCCTCTCATTCGTCTTGCCGAGATCAGCACGAATCAGATTCACCTCAATGGCCACGGTGTCAAGTTTGTGGGCCAAGGCCTCGTACTGAAGGCCGGTGGATTCCCTCACTCCCGAGATGGCGCCCATGATATCCTGTAGGGAAGGCTCCGCCGACTCTTCCAAAATTCGTTCAGATGCCGTACTGTGGCCAGGTAGGGCAGCACCGGGGGACCCCTTAGATTGAGTATAACGGTCCATGACGTTCGTCTGAACCGGCGCTCCGCGCAGAGGTGTTTTCGTCTTGCGCGTTTCTCTGTCCCCTCTGCCCGCCATTTTGAAGATGCGGCACGGGACAAGCCACCAGGGTCGACGGGCCAAACACCCAAAACTCAGGATCAAAAGTACACCAAAAAGAAGGGCTCAACTCGGGAGGAGGCCACCAAACCAGCAAATAGACAAGAGGAAAGCCCCGTGTCCGAACTGTCTCCAAGTCTCAGCCAAGCGTGATACGCACACTCGTGGCACAGGTCGAGACAGAATCGAAACCGAAACTCAGGAAGGGGGTCTCACAAGGCCAGATCTCCTGCCGTTGTTGTTCAATTCCAGGACGGCCACAGATCTGCACCCCGTCCCGGGCGCACCTCAAGGGCGGAGCCCAAAAGTTCAGACCACCGTAGCTCAGGAGTACGAGATCCAAAGCAAATTCCGAAAAGTGCCAGGGTAATCAGCCAAACGTCCTCTAATTGAATTCTCACAAGAAATCAGGATCTAGTCAGGATAAATCGCCGGGAGCGGCGAGGGTCCGGAGAGCGCTGTGCTCAAGCGGCCATCACGGATGCCCGCCAAGCTCCTCCCCCCGGAAAAGGGTTTATATGGTGGCGGTGTCTATTAGACACCGCCAGCAATATTAGGATAGGCATTTGTGAATGCCTTTCCGTGGCGGCAATGCCCGTTGCGGGCCCCCAGGGACTCCGTGGGGGTTTCAATGCCCAACATGACAGGCACCTCACAGTGCCTGTCATGTTGTGCATTGAAATGCACAACGTGCATTTTTAGCATTGCGGCGGGCGGTGCTTTAAGCACCGCCCGACGCAATGCTACAAATGCAGGAAGCGCCCACCACTGTGGCGGGCACATCATATTATGTAGAACGGGACCCCCGCCCTTATGGCGGGTGGTCCCATACACCGGTAGGATGACGGGCGGACAAAGTCCACCCGTCATCCTAATGGACCCCTAAATGTGCAGGAAACCCCCCTACTTGTGAAAGCCAATGCAAAACACTAGCTTAAATTTGTAACCAACCCATACTGACCCATGGCCCCACAGGCATGACCCCAATCGCCATACAACTATTTCCATTCTGTACAGTACTTTTATTCACTTCCGGCACCAGCACAGCAGAAACGCTTCTCCACGCTGCCCCTTCACCTATGCCAAAAATGTATAATAAGGGTACTCCCAAATTTGCTTTTTAGGTCTAGAGGGGGGAGAAAAAACAGCAACTATGGACACAGAACCTCTAATCTGACCTATTAGTCTTTAAAAAGAGAGTTAATCAAAACCTTTCAGAGAGATGCAACACTAATAAAAGGTATTCAAATATACATATTATTCTTTAGTTTTTCATTTATTTTCATTTTCAAAATTTGAGATAGAATTTTTTTTTAGCATTTTTGATATTTTTTAAAATAAGACAGGTAAATAGTTCAGTGCTAGAGAATCATTATTTGCAATCACAGACTTATTTTGAACCCCACATAAGAACTAAACAATGCTGTCTATCTCTCTATCACTCATACTACATCATTCACTCAAATTACATACATACTCATGCTAGTGACTAAATACAATAAATACAACAAAAAGCAACAAAAATACACCTGAGGACCCCATTTGGTCTTTTATAATTGGATATCCATATCTCTTTCTCTTGATGGGTTCAATGTATATGTTGCTTTTTCATTTAGTTCTTCTTCCTTATATATCTCTTTGTGCAAGGGCCCCAGATATATAGGGCCTACGTACGTTTCGGTGAACTATATAATTTGGATCACCTTCATCAGGGCCAGACAATACATAAACTTACATGTAATAAAATGAGGGGGTTCTTCACATCTAAAATAAGAAAAAAGATAAACTGCGTGTTAATTTAACAGTATACGTTGCATCCTGTTTACAGAAGCCAAAAAGTGTGCTTCAATTTAATACGTGCTATTGTGATGCTACAGGCCCACCTAGTGGTGCCTGTAACGGGAAGATATTACTGCTGTGACCAGAGGGGTTAAAGACCCAAAGGTGCCTAGTTTGTAGCAGAATAGGGGAGATAAAGTTGTTGAGATAGGGAGACGTGTAGTTAATATGGGAATTTGAAAACAAATAAGGACAGCTGAAGAGTTATCTTCCACAGTGTCTCTAGGTTCAAAATACTCTCTTGTGTCTAAACCACCACCTAGTAGAGTCATGTTACAATGTACCTACTTGTAAAATGAAAGAAACGATTTACAAGATGCAGTTCACCTTCACCTATGCCAACCACTGGCAGTACCTCTGGGGTGACAACTGTGCTTGGACACCCTTCCTTCCTGGGCCCTTACCCCTACCATGCTTCTTCACCAGGGTAAATTCCACTCAGGGTACCACCCTTGGTCTTCTTGGCCTCTCCGCGGGCACCACCGGCTCCCAAGGCTGCCCCTCCGGGGGTGGTATTCGTCCACAGCAAGACAAGATCTCGTCCATCGCATCTATCCTGCGCATCAATGCCTCCATAATTACTTTAGTGTTTGCATGCTTGGAATCCTTCTTTGCACTTACTGGCATCCTGACATCAGATGGAGCTTGCCACCAAATCGAGTCTCACGTGCCCCTCCTAATGATACAATCAAGCAAGCAAATTAAAAAGGCGCTCTCACTAAAATTCCACAGACTGGGCAGGAATGAAGAAACAAAAACCAGGGGCCACTCAGCAATGATAATGAGGCCCAAAACATGGAGGATCCAACTACCCAGCACAACACCTACCACGCAGGTAAGAAAACAGGCTCCCAATAATACTCAAATTATAAAATGCTAGGCAAAACCAGAAATGAAAGGGCTCCACCAAGTCAATCTCAAACAGAAGAAAACACCAAATGGTACAGCTTAGCCCCCCAAGCACCACTCTCTTAATGAAATAACAGGCACTCAATGAGGCTACTGCTTCCACAAACTAGACAAAAAACAATGCCCAGACACCCAAAAAAAGAGGCTTCAATGCACCCCCCTCTACCCTCCCTTATCTCCCCAGCCTTGTCACACGCCCACTGGAGCCACCGCCGAGTAATAAAAAACACTTGAGTCAGGCGAGACAAATTTCAAGCCCGGGCAGATCCTGGTATACTCTTGGGCTGGGCAAGGGCTGTGGTGCAGAGTTGCCATAGCACAAAGCATGCTGATGCTGTAGTGTGGTGTGCGGGTGGGATACCGAGAAGGACTCCTAGCGATGCGTCTAGTCCGGCAAGAAGGAAAAAAAAAGACCAGCACATGTGATGCCTTTTAAGGGGTGGGGCTGACCCTGCTCTAAGGTCACGACCCTGTAAGTACTTTAGTGCTTCCAGGGTCTACGCCCGGCCGGCCTGCAAACCTGTGGCGCTCCGCACCGTTACCCTGGTTCGGGCCCTGGCTCCCCGTCGCCATAAGTAAGATCCCCCTGAGTTGGGGAAGCCTCTGTAATTGGATTTACCACTGGAAATATAAAGAACTAGTAAAATGCTTAAAAGTTTTTTTAATGTTCAATATTAAAATATATGATATTTAAGAAAGGATAGATAGCCTAAATGTATAAGGTGGTGGCAGGGGCAAGACAGACACATGTAGATTACAGATTGTATTACAAATTGCAAAACCACACACTTTCCTCACCTCAACAAATGTATTGAGAACAGTCTGTAGTGTAGTTCCTATTTTCCCAATAGGCTCTGCGCATTGGAATAATACCTACAGCAGTAAAGGCCTAGACCAGACGTTAACTAGGTCTACTACTGTCGATACTAGACTTAAGTTTTGGGTTTGCCAGCTAAGCTCAGAGTTCGCTAGAAACTTTCTCGAATGTTCAAGGAAGGAATTAACACCCCTGATTAGACAAGAAGGGATTTAGTTTCTGACAACCATAGAACATGACAACTTTGCTCTCCCCTAATCAAGAGTCAATCTCAAGAGTCGTGTGAGCACAAGGCAATTATTTTACTCAGTCAGTACGTGCATTCTTAGTCTCATCAGATTGTAGAGAAAAGGAAGAGACGGGCGTGTTCAATAAAAAGGTGTTATTTATTGATCAGTCTCTTTTCTCGTACAAGAGAAATGGATCGATATTATTGCAATACTTATAGTTAAGTAAAGTGCATACATTAAAAGCAATAGTATAAAATAATACTGTAAAAACATTGATATGGTTTCTGAGCCATATGATGTTTGAAATGATGAAAATATATTTACATACACATATACATTTGACTAAACGTACTCAACTGGTGTTTCTAAATACGCCTACCCCGTGTACCTGACCTAAGTCTAATGCGTGGGCGGGAATAGAAAGTTACAGTTTAAGTTAAGTTTGTTTTTGCCAAGTGAATAACTAAAGAATTCTCTATGAGGGGTTATTCAGTTCTGTACCTGGAAGTTAGGATGAATGAGGAATGGTATCTCGTTCTCTGCTCTCGATATTCCAGGCTGCCTGCGAGGGCTGCCCAGAAACGCCGGTGCTGGGTCTCTCGGCTTGAGATAGCAGCGCGTCTCTCAGCGCGTCAGGAAGGCGGGGCTGCTACCAGCGGGGTCTGCTTCTGCTCTCGGCTTCGGCAAGTGTGGCTGCTCCGTCTTGTCACCACGCGTGTGTTTGCATAGGGCAAGATCGGCAATATTTATACCTTAAAGGTGCCGAGATTGACGTAAGGATGGACATAGGTACGTCAATAAAGATGTCATACGACTTGCTCGTTAGCACATTCTTTACTAAAGTTCTCTGTGAAATCAAAACAATGGCCGCACGGATTTTCCAGGTTGTCATAGGTTTGATTTGTTATGAGAACGTCGTATGCCTTATCAGGGGCTGGAGGAATGTCGCTTGTCTAATTAGATCTCAAGCGTTATGACCTAATCAGATAACACGTTCCTGTGCCGTAGTGTGACTGCGTCAGATAACGGTATCTGCATCATGGGGGCTTTTCTTGCCTCATGGGCTGACTGCTAGTTAACTTGATAGTTAGTTTAACCAGAATAGGGTCAGGAATAGGGGGATCGATTCAGAACCTATAGAAATACACGACAGCCACTCCACGCTAACTATGGTCATATCTACTAATCTATGCATAGTATAACATAGTACAACATACTATAGAGTATAGTGTATGCCTTACCACCCCAAAATACATAAATGCATTTCGAAATTTTCAAATATACTGAAAAGTTGCAGTCATATATACTGTATGCACTTAAGCTATGAATTAAATGCAAAGTAAACACGCATTTTATGCATTATTGCTTATTGGTATTTGAGAAATACACATGAAATGGCTCTTAATATGGCTATACAGAAAGGAAGTTCGAGACCATTTCATCACATAATAAAATATTTGTGAACATACCAGCGGGCAACTGAAGTTTATAAACTATCTAAAAATAGAAATCTTAGTTCTCTAGGAATAGTTTCTTACTTTAAGCAGAAGATTAGTGTCCCGAAAATTTTGTAAAAAATTATTTGGGGCTGCTAAAAAAATTGTTGTCCGTGAACTGGTGGGAAGAATTGTTCATGTGACTTTATTTTTAAAGTTGAAGGCCGAATTCAGGGAACGCCGTGTGCGAGCTTGCTCAAAAGTCTCTATTTCTGTTCTGGAGAGAACATCATATCATTAAGGCTTTCAAAAAAACTGTCAACAGCTTCATGGGAAAGTTCCACTAAGTCGGAAATAGGTGTAACCATGCATTCATGCGCATGATTGTCTCCATTGACATTCTGATTTACATCACTGACAGAAGGTCGTACCTGTTCGATGCTGCTTTCATCTTGAACTTCACTACTCTTCAATCGTAGTGGTGAAGATTCCAGGAATGCCGTCATCAGGATTGGCAGCCTTTGAGGGCAGCACAAAGCGTGAACCTTGGTAGGAACCAACAGTGTATCTGCATCCACTGGCGCAGCCGATTGTAGCGTCAGACAGGTGTCTAACACGCATTCTTCTCCGCATAGCAGACACCTTAGTACAGGTAAAACACACCTTTGCCACATTGGTCGAAATGATAGAAACCAAGTCATGTTCAGGTCTCTAAGCCGGGAGAGTCCCAGGATTTTTGATATCCGGTCCCGGTATCCAATGGCTAGGATCGTATCTTCCATTGTCGCGAGAGTTTGATCTGTGACATGGGTTGCCATAACGAAAAATAAGGACTAAGAATAGGATTCCTGCAATTAGTCCCAGGATCAGGGGAAGTCCGCCAAAAATCGAATGGACGAAATCTGGAAAAATACCCAGTATGGCTTTGAATGGTGTTAATGCCATCGAAAATACTGTCTTAAATACCCCTGAGATCCCATTGGTATCAGAAATATTTAAGATTTCGCTCAGGATTTCTGCGAAATGTACGGGGGAATTAGTTGATAATAATGTATGTATCTCTGCAGTCGTCCTTGCGACTTGTAGATCATACGTTTCTTTTGATGACGTGAGCCTTGTAGGCGTCTGAAGAAGCACTGTTTTCATTCTGCTTAAAGTATCTATTCGAATAGAAGTAATTTTCAAATTGGGCCATGCCCTTGCCTCCCTGTCTGGAAAGGAGCTGGGGAACAAAGAACGTCCACAGCACTTGACCTTCGCCGTTGTAGTGACTAGATAAGGAGTCCCGGGCATAAGACTACAACATCTGCGGTCTACAATAAGAATGTAACTCCCATTATAGAGTCTTTGAAAGAATGGTTCTATTTCAGTTGCAGGTGTGCCTTGCTGGTGACATGAAAGGTTGTATGAATTCCCTTCACAGGCTCCGTGCAAACTAATACCGTTACACAGAAGCGTGCCGCTTAGTGACATAGCACAATTGTTGCCACTAAGAAACACTTTCTGTCCTTTATTACTGACACATGCATGTGAATAGGGCAGGTTCCAAGTTGTTTTAAGGTACCCCTTTCCCAATTTCTCGTACATGCCAGCCTGTATATATTTTTGGCAGTATTGAAACCTGAAGGTTGAGATTGGAATATTTATGATTCCGTGGATTATCCATTCACTGACAGGTCGTTCTGACATTGTCATTGGTAATCTTTCTAGTTTTTCAATGCTCAAGATTGGAATATTTATGATTCCGTGGATTATCCATTCACTGACAGGTCGTTCTGACATTGTCATTGGTAATCTTTCTAGTTTTTCAATGCTCAAGATTGGAATATTTATGATTCCGTGGATTATCCATTCACTGACAGGTCGTTGTATGAATTCCCTTCACAGGCTCCGTGCAAACTAATACCGTTACACAGAAGCGTGCCGCTTAGTGACATAGCACAATTGTTGCCACTAAGAAACACTTTCTGTCCTTTATTACTGACACATGCATGTGAATAGGGCAGGTTCCAAGTTGTTTTAAGGTACCCCTTTCCCAATTTCTCGTACATGCCAGCCTGTATATATTTTTGGCAGTATTGAAACCTGAAGGTTGAGATTGGAATATTTATGATTCCGTGGATTATCCATTCACTGACAGGTCGTTCTGACATTGTCATTGGTAATCTTTCTAGTTTTTCAATGCTCAAGATTGTATAATCAGCACCCTTTTGCGCCATACCGATTTGTCTATCAGTAAGGTTAAAGATTTGGAATAGTGACGTTGTGTTGATTAAACGCCAAGGCACATAGCCTGAACGCAGATTTTGTAACGTCCAGCCAAGCTGTACAATAGAACGCAATTGTGACTGACCATGTTGTAATAACAGTAAGTCTTGCGATAATATATCGATTGCTGAAGACACAATGCTGTCCAATGAAAAAATTCTGGAGGACAGAGTCATTAACCCATTGTCCACTACAGAAAGTGATTTTTCCAAATTAATACGGTCAATTTCCCGTATTCTTTCTGCTGTTTCAATTTGAGTAACCTTCCAGGCCTCATTGTATGCTGCATATACAGAGGCTGCTATGAAACGCTTTTGACGCTGTTTGCGTGGTCCCAGTATGAAATCACGCAAGTCAGCACCATCAGTAAGTAAAGTTAGGTGTTGCTTAATTTCAGGCAGTGTGGAAGTTTGAAGCCATTGAAGGCATAATTTGCCCACACTGTAGGTTGTTATTATCCCTGGGTGATGTCTTTGGGGATATCTTGGGTCTGGCCTGGTCATTTTGAAACCCTGTGTTTTATTCAGGAATCTATCTTGACAGTTATTTGTATCTGTGGGCCAGATCAACCATTGTTTCCAATCAGGATGTGTTCTGTTTTGGTTTAATATATGGTTTACGTCTATCTCTTCATCTTTAGAAGTGTTGCTAAACCGTGTTGGCTTTGGAATAGACGGGTTATTTAAATCTTTGATTTTGGCTAAGCCAAGACAGGTGGTTTGTTGAACAGTGTCGTTTAAAAATATCATTTGTTCTGGGATCATGCAGGCTCTAAACAAAGCTTCTAAATCCCTGTACTTGCCATTCTTTTGTACCCCAAACACTTTTCAAATCAACATTATTGTCCCAATAATCAAATCCAAAAGTATTCATTTTTTCAAAGAATGAATCTGAATATATCAATTTTGTGTTGGTTATCATGGTTTTCATCCCTGTCTTGTTTGACAATTTAAAATAAAATGTTTCAGCATTACTTGTGTTAAAACCTGAAAAATATGAATATTTGTCATAAACGGTTCTAGAGCTCCCTTTTGGAGGTGTAGCACAATGTTCCCATTGATTATAATTTAAAACATTTCTAGGTTGTGCAGATTTATGCAAAAAATGGTTACCATAATGGTTATAGCAATACATACTATCATAATTTGTAGAACCTTGCAAATAATCATGTTTTGTAAATTTAGCAGACATTACTAAGTCAGACATCATGTTATTAATGCTTTCGAAATCCCAATCATCAGCAAATGAGTTTGGTTTTGCAAAGTCACTCAAGGAGATCTTGATTTGGTGTGGATATTTCAGGATCTCGACCGGACCATAAATTTCATAGTCAGTGTTGTCCCAGGCTACCCCACAAGGTATTGGATTGGCTGTGAAGTTGGCTGAAGAAAGTTCTCTTTTTTCGACGTGTGAAGATGTGTGTGGTTTGAGGACCAAGTTGATGTTCTGACTTGCTGTGTCCATTTTAGCATATTTTCCCTCAATGAAGCGTCCCAAAGTAAATACCATGATGAGCCAAAGTATGAGGATAAATGCACCAAAACCCACCCAAAATTCAATCCATGGAGAAATCAGATATGTTTCTTTCAGTTGTTTCAAAAGTTCCTTAGCTTTGTCTTTAAAGGATTTTGATGATGGCTGTGTCGTTGATTCACTGAAGCCTTCAGAGGAATCATCGAAGTTGATGAAGTACCCGGATGTAGTTCTGTCAATTGTTCCAATTGTTTCAGGATTTTTGTTTCTCGCATTGTCACTCGGTACTTCATTGTAGATTGGTGTGTCTCTGCTAAATGTTTTTATTTGGACTTTCAGAGGTCTTAGTTCTATTGCATTGTTGCATAGTCCTTGTTGTTCTTCTGTAGGCGTTTCGAATGTGATGAGCCTCTTTGTTAGGACCTCTGTACTGGTAGCAAACCTTGGTGTTCTGCTACTTATTGGGAGTCCACTTGGCCTACTGTTTGTTATCGGCCACATGTTGTGGTTTTACCAGGTCGATGGATACAACTCGGTTCTCCTTTTTTCCAGCAAGTGGCGGTAGTACAACTGATCTTGTCCCGTTGACAGACAAGACAGGAACTGCTTTTCTGTAAGAAGGCCCAAATTCCTTCTTTACCGCGATCTTCTCCCTGACTAGATCCCCGACTTTTGGAATCCAGACAGGTCTTGCTGGGACAGGTGGTGATTCTTCAGTGGTTGTTGGCTGTTGTTTCAACTGTATGTTGCTCAGGTCTTTTCTTGTTTTGTTTAAGTCCTGCAAAATAGCCAAACGGTCTTTGACATCAAAGCTTTTTTCTTTCACCACTGAAGTCTGACTATCAAGGTCAGAGATAATCATTCTAGTTCCAAATAATAATTCGTACGGACTGAATCCCTTCAGAGAATTTCTTGGCAAGTTATTTAGACTACGTTGGACACTTATTAGATGTTTGACCCACCCAGCTCCCGAACCTAATACCTTTGCCGTTATAGATTGCTTTATGTCACGGTTTTTTCTTTCAACAATTCCGTTCCCCTCAGGGTGAAATGGACAAGAGTACCGCAATTGCACGCCCATGCTGACCATGGCCTCCTTATAAGCCCGAGAGCTAAAAGCAGGACCATTGTCCGAATGCAGCATGCCAATTGCGTATGTGCCGATAAAGACTCGCAAATCTTTTATAACAGTTCTGGCGTCAGCCGTTCGCTGGGGCCACATCCATATGAATCTCGTGCATGAATCCACTGCGACCAAGATATATTTATAGTTACCATCCCTTTGTAAGGGACCGCAGTGGTCTAGATAAACACAGGCTAATGGTTTATCCGAGATTAGAAGGGGCGTCTGTGCTGGACGTCTCACCGTTGATACTTTCATTTTTTGACATATTTCACATGCTAGAACATAGTTCCTTGTTTGTCTTCTCATTTGTGGCCACCAGTATCTCTGTTTTAATAACGATACTGTGGCTGAGACGCCAGCATGTACAGAAGCAAGCCCTTCGTGTGCCGCTATTATTAGTCCTAACCTATGTTCCATGTTTGGAATCGCCCTATTCCCCACTCCAGGGATTTGAGCAAAAGGAACATTGTTTGCATCAGTTATGTATGAGTATTTTACTGGAAAGCCTTTAGGGAGTGGTTCTATCGAATCCTTTTCTGAAGCGCTGACAGCTTGTAATATTTCGCTGTCTATTTTAGTTTTTGACCGGGTGACGGCAGCTACGGAAAACGTTTGCACAGCTGCCTTCGCGGCCTCATCAGCCAATGAATTCCCTGCAACGTGAACGCCATCACGTTGATGACTCAGTGTATGTATCACTTGAGTCTTTGGTAGTTCTTTTTGTAAAAGAGCTACTTGTTCCCAGAGCATTTTATGCTTGATTGTGCCACCTTTCGCATCCTTGAAACCGTTCTGAAGCCAGATCTGCAAGTATTCATTATAAGATTGAACGCAATAATACGAATCGCACACTATGAGTGTGGGGAATTCTCGATCGGTATTTTCAAGCGCCATCTTGAATGCTAGTAGTTCAGCTCGCTGAGCTGTACAATCTCCTAGGGATTGTGTTTTAGTGAGGGTTGGTTTAAATTTCCCTTCGTGCCAACGACCTTTAACAATCGCGCACGCAGCACTGTAAGCTTGTTTACCCCCTACTGCGGGTTGTGCTGATCCGTCTGTATATATTATACAGCCGTAGTGATCTAGAGGCAGAATTTCGGTTGGCGGAGGACATTCAAATTCATATTGGAGAAATTCTTGTGTTTTTAAGTAAGGATCAAATTCGTACACCACGTCTGTTGCAGCAAGAGAATTAACCCATTGTATCCATCTCGGATGGAGTGCTTTAGCATTTGGAATGCTTGCCTTTGTTACCGCCTCTAAGGCTGGTATCGGTGTCACGATTACTATTTGTTTACCTTGTGCCAGGGCTCGTTCTTTTGCTATAGCTGTCTGTGTTGCTGTAAGAATTTTTTCCGTTGGGCTAAATTTCATTTCAGCCTTAGTGTACAAGTGTGATTTAAATGCAATTGGTACCTCTTCTCCCTCATTAGAGGTCAGGTATGTGAATCCGCATCTCCCTGGGATGACTCGAATCACAAGATTGCGTGTGTTATCACGTGTTTCTAATTTTGTTTTAATTAGCATGTCTGTTTGTAAGGATCTCAACATTTCTGTGTGTGTTTGAGTCCAATTGGGTCTTTTAAAGTCTGGTTTAATTAGATCATAAAGGGGTTTGACCCTTTCTGCGTAATTTGCAATGTATGTTCTTCCGAAATTTAGGAAACCTAGAATTGACTGTAGGTTTTTTAGTGTTTTAGGAGCTTGGATTACGGCACATTTCTCTAGGAAATTGTCTGCCAGGCTTTTACCTTCACTTGATAACTCGTATCCTAAGAATAGGACCGTCAGATGGGCAATTCTGGATTTTTTGAAGTTGAATTTGTAACCCTCTGCAGCGAACCCAAGTATTATGGTGTTCACCCTTTTCAAGTGAGTCTCCAAGTCATCATCTGTTAAGTAAATGTCATCGACATAAGATAATGCTTCATCATCATATAGTTGTAGTAATTCTGTTACTCTCGCTGAGAATACCCCCGGGCTGTTCTTGTACCCCTGGGCTAACCGACAGAATTGTTTTTGAGTGCCATTTACTGAGAATGCAGTTAAATATCTGCTCTCTGGTGCTATGTTTTGACAAAAGAATCCATTGGAGATGTCCAAGGTTGTTTTGTATTTTTTGCGCACTATGTTATTCATTAGTGCAGCAGTGTGTGAGTTTTGCACTGCAAAAGTTTTGCAACATGTGTTAAGGTGTTGGTAATCCAAAACTAGACGGTATGAATTGTCTGGTTTGGAGACCGGAAACAAAGGGTTGTTCATTTGTGAGGTGCAAGTTTCAATCACCCCCTGGTATTCTAGCTGATCTAGTATTTCATTTACTTGTTTTTTAGCTTCTTGCTTAATTGGGTACTGCCTTTGTGCAGTAGGTTGTGATTTTAACTGGATTTTGTGAGGAGGAGAATCCTCATCCCATCCTACATGATTTTTATATTAAGCAGGTGCTAAGGCCACTGCCCACTTTCTAGCAAGTGTGTATTTTTTATGAATCGGTATTTGATTCGAGAAGGCAGGCATAATTACTTCTTCGCCATGAGGGCACTCCCTGACAAACTCTGGTGGCCAGTCTTTTTCAGCTAGAAGGATATCATAGCCCTCGGAGAGATTATCCCAAAATAGTCCCCTTATTTTCCTAGTCTTATCTCCCTCTATACGTAATGTTATCTCGTATATCTTGTGGGGCTTGCTAACTCTGGTGTCTGCAGTTTCCACTTGAAGGTTTTCATTCGTGTCCACTGTCTCCAGATGATTCATAAGGACTTTGCGAGCTATGCTCACCTCTGCTGCACTGTCTAACATTGTCTGAGCCCACTCTCCGTTTTTCAGTTGTGTCCTCAGTATTCTCGGCATTGTTAACTACCTTGATACTGGCTACCTTCTTTTTTGGAAATTGTAATTTCTTTTTTAGCTGAGCAGGTTCCTTGTCTTTGGACTTGGCGTGCTCTTCTGATCGTCCTCTTCTTTCCGATTTCTGCGAGGAATTCTGAAAAGATTGAGAGGGACGTGTATCAATGTCTTGATATCTATCAGGTTTTTTAATATTATCCCTATTTCTAAGGTTATATCTATTCCCAGAGGGGTCACTCTGCGGTGACCTCTGTCTTTGGTTTGGAGATTTCTCTCTTCGCCTAGGAGACCTTCCTCTGGACTGGAATTTCTTTTCTTTAGGATTGGATTGTTTGTTTCCATCCCAGTTCTTTTTTGGTGAATTATTATTAAAAAATATTTTTTCTGGACTTGTAGTCAGTTGCGGTTTTACTGGTATTCCACCTAGACTATCTCTGCCTAGTTCTTCATAGGATTTTTCTATGATTCTGGCAATTTCAGCTGGTTGGTCTGCTATATCTGTCTCTTTTAACCTTTGGCGGATCGCCACGTTTGCTGCTTCACCTTTTATGTTGGCTAGTAATATAGCCGAGACCTGCTTGAAGTCTTTTAGTAATTTCATACCAAGAGTTAAAGCAGGTTCTGGACCGTATTCATCTTGAATTTGTTTTAGCACATCTGGTATTACCGAAATGGATGGAACACCGTGCGTTTTTGTGTAGATGGAAGCAAAGACTGTACCCCAAGTGTCACAGTCCTCAATGTGTGGTGCGATTCCCATTGGGAGACATATAGTCAGAATCCTGTGTTTTTCCAGCGAGGTGGTGTCAGGAAACACCGCCTCTATTTGGGTGATTTTCTGTGCCAACCAGAATGGTATCTGTTCCCGTTTAGCTGGAACTTTACCTAGGCAGGATTGGATGTTCTGTGGTGTAATTTTATTTGTGTTCCCCTGGTGAGGGGTCAGCTGTGGAAGCTTAATTGCTGGCTGAATTGTTGAAGTCCGCATTACATACTGAACTAATTGTCTATGAATTTTTAGTAGTTGTTTTAGCTGTATTAACAGCTCTTCTGCAGGCATTCTATCGATGTCTGGATGTGGTGTGTATCTGGCTAAGACCGGCCACGTTGCTCCTGGTCTTCCTAAAGGACCGAGCCTTGTGATGTGTTTGTTATGTATTAGGGCGCCATCAAATAAGAGCAAATGCTCTTGGAATTTGAGTGGTACTTCCACCTCCTCGAAAGGAGTGTACGTTTCAGGAGGTTCCTCTACTTTGTAATAGTGGAAGTACTTTGTTACAGCATTTGCTGCCGGAAAATGTATCCATGAATAGTATACCTCTGTCTGCCGATATTCGTGTGCCTCTATTACGAATATGACTGTGCCACCTCTAGGTGTCAGTCCATTTTCTATAAGTTTTAAGGTTATAGATCTCCTTTTAATGACCGGAATGAGTGTTATATTCGGGTCTGCTGCTTGCATGGTAGCATCAGCATCTGCGATTTCAGTTGCTAATCTAGCTGCCTCTCTTTCTTCATCACTTTCTGACATTTTACTGTTAGAAAGGTTATGCTTTTTGTTTGCAGATCAGGTTTCTTTATGGAAACAGAGATTAGATGCACAATATTTTGGAACAGTGTATCCTTCAACGTTGACTATACCAAGAACCATACATAGGAGTTCCCTCCTGCGAGGTTTTGGAGGATATAACCTTTCACCCACTCCAGACGTCTTTGGAGTATTTGGGAAAAGGGGTCTGAGTGAGAAAGCATGACTGAGTTACTCTAAATGTCTTACGTTAGTTTTATCGCCCTTTCCAAACGCGTTGGGCGCCATGTAGTGTAGTTCCTATTTTCCCAATAGGCTCTGCGCATTGGAATAATACCTACAGCAGTAAAGGCCTAGACCAGACGTTAACTAGGTCTACTACTGTCGATACTAGACTTAAGTTTTGGGTTTGCCAGCTAAGCTCAGAGTTCGCTAGTAACTTTCTCGAATGTTCAAGGAAGGAATTAACTCCCCTGATTAGACAAGAAGGGATTTAGTTTCTGACAACCATAGAACATGACAACTTTGCTCTCCCCTAATCAAGAGTCAATCTCAAGAGTCGTGTGAGCACAAGGCAATTATTTTACTCAGTCAGTACGTGCATTCTTAGTCTCATCAGATTGTAGAGAAAAGGAAGAGACGGGCGTGTTCAATAAAAAGGTGTTATTTATTGATCAGTCTCTTTTCTCGTACAAGAGAAATGGATCAATATTATTGCAATACTTATAGTTAAGTAAAGTGCATACATTAAAAGCAATAGTATAAAATAATACTGTAAAAACATTGATATGGTTTCTGAGCCATATGATGTTTGAAATGATTAAAATATATTTACATACACATATACATTTGACTAAACGTACTCAACTGGTGTTTCTAAATACGCCTACCCCGTGTACCTGACCTAAGTCTAATGCGTGGGCGGGAATAGAAAGTTACAGTTTAAGTTAAGTTTGTTTTTGCCAAGTGAATAACTAAAGAATTCTCTATGAGGGGTTATTCAGTTCTGTACCTGGAAGTTAGGATGAATGAGGAATGGTATCTCGTTCTCTGCTCTCGATATTCCAGGCTGCCTGCGAGGGCTGCCCAGAAACGCCGGTGCTGGGTCTCTCGGCTTGAGATAGCAGCGCGTCTCTCAGCGCGTCAGGAAGGCGGGGCTGCTGCCAGCGAGGTCTGCTTCTGCTCTCGGCTTCGGCAAGTGTGGCTGCTCCGTCTTGTCACCACGCGTGTGTTTGCATAGGGCAAGATCGGCAATATTTATACCTTAAAGGTGCCGAGATTGACATAAGGATGGACATAGGTACGTCAATAAAGATGTCATACGACTTGCTCGTTAGCACATTCTTTACTAAAGTTCTCTGTGAAATCAAAACAATGGCCGCACGGATTTTCCAGGTTGTCATAGGTTTGATTTGTTATGAGAACGTCGTATGCCTTATCAGGGGCTGGAGGAATGTCGCTTGTCTAATTAGATCTCAAGCGTTATGACCTAATCAGATAACACGTTCCTGTGCCGTAGTGTGACTGCGTCAGATAACGGTATCTGCATCATGGGGGCTTTTCTTGCCTCATGGGCTGACTGCTAGTTAACTTGATAGTTAGTTTAACCAGAATAGGGTCAGGAATAGGGGGATCGATTCAGAACCTATAGAAATACACGACAAGTCCACCTAGTAGAGTCATGTTACAATGTACCTACTTGTAAAATGAAAAAAATGAAAGAAACAATTTACAAGATGCAGTTCACCTTCACCTATGCCAACCACTGGCAGTACCTCTGGGGTGACAACTGTGCTTGGTCACCCTTCCTTCCTGGACCCTGACCCCTACCATGCTTCTTCACCAGGGTAAATTCCACTCAGGGTACCACCCTTGGTCTTCTTGGCCTCTCCGCGGGCACCACCGGCTCCCTAGGCTGCCCCTCCGGGGGTGGTGTTCGTCCACAGCAAGACAAGATCTCGTCCATCGCATCTATCCTGCGCATCAATGCCTCCATAATTACTTTAGTGTTTGCATGCTTGGAATCCTTCTTTGCACTTACTGGCATCCTGACATCAGATGGAGCTTGCCACCAAATCGAGTCTCACGTGCCCCTCCTAGTGATACAATCAAGCAAGCAAATTAAAAAGGAGCTCTCACTAAAATTCCCCAGACTGGGCAGGAATGAAGAAACAAAAACCAGGGGCCACTCAGCAATGATAATGAGGCCCAAAACATGGAGGATCCTGCGTTATGTTACTTTGGTTTATATAGCGCCAGCTCACCGACAGGTCTCAAGGCGCTCCAGACCAAAGAAAACACACCTTATTCTTACTCACAGAAAATTACAGCAAATTACAGGTTAACCTGTATGTCCAAAAGCCTCCCTAAACAAAATTGTTTTCAGCTGTTTTCTGACGCAAAGAAGATTCGACTCCTTGCGTAAGAAAACTGGTAACTTGTTCCATAACAGTGGGGTAAGTATGGAAAAGGACCTTCCGTCTTTTGTGGCCAAATTAAAGCGGGGACAAGTCATCAGTAGGGCATCAGATGATCTTCAGGTTCGTTTCGGGTTGTAAGGCATTAGACGATCCTTAATATAAACAGGAGCTTGCCCATGAATTGCCTTGTGTGCGATACACAGGCTCTTGAATTCTACCCTCTGCTTCATAGGAAGCCAATGAAGCTTAGACAGTAAGGGGGATGCATGAGATCTTCTCGGAAGTTAAAAAATTAGGCGTGCAGCGTCGTTCAAAACGACCTGCAGTCTATTGATCAAGTTCTTTGGTAGACCTAAATAAAGGACATTGCCATAGTCCAGTCTTGATAATATGGTGGCCGAAACCACCGTCCGAAGCATAGATTCGGATAAAAGAGGGACTAGTCTACGCAATTGCCTAATTAGGCCAGTGCAGGTACCCACAACAGTAGAAATCTGGGTAACCATCGACAGATCCTTGTCAATCTTTATGCCCAGACTTTTCACATTGGGCACTGGTGTTGGGGTGGGCCCAAGTTCTTTTGGCCAGAACAGATCTCCCCAAGGTGAAATGCCAGTTGACACCACCAAAACCTCCGTCTTCTCGGGGTTAATTTTCAGCAGATTGTCACTCATCCAGCTGACTGTATACCTAAGGACCTCCTGTGTATGTAGCTGTGCTACTTTGGAGTTCTCGATGCTAAAGAGCAGTTGGGTGTCGTCTGCGTAGTTAAACACCTGACAACCCATCTGTACCAAGGACTCAATAAGGGGTTGCAGGTAGAGATTAAAAAGTAACGGTGATAACGCGGATCCCTGCGGGACCCCACAGTTCATCCTGCCCATCTCAGAAATCTCCTCTCCCAATTGAATCCTCTGCTGCCTCCCTGTCAAAAAGGACTCTAGCCATTTATAGGCTGTGTCCTTTATTCCAAAATTTGCCAGTCTGTCCAAGAGCAGATCATGGCTGACAGTGTCGAATGCCACTGACGGATCTAAAAGTATCAGGGCACTCGGTTTCCTACTGTCAGCCATGTCCCTGAGCTCATCCAGCACCGAGAGCATCACCAACTCGGTGCTGTGATGTGCCCGAAAACCTGCTTGGCGTCCCTGGAGAAGATTGTGTGATTCCAGGAAGGCAGACATCGACTGTAACACATGCTGCTCAAGAATCTTGGACATAAACGGCAGCTGAGAGATTGGTCGATAATTTTTCAGATTTGTTTGTTCAGCTCCTGGTTTTTTCAGCAAGGGTCGTACCCGAGCTTCTTTAAGCTCTATTGGGAGATAGCCCGTTTGTAATGAGCTATTTAAAAAAGAGACAATATGGTCTGACATCAAGGCTAATGCTCCTCGGAAAATAGTCAGAGGACATGGATCTGCCGGTGAGCCAGATTTTATAGAGGACATAAGGTGTTCAAGTCTCTTGACGTCCAGCTCTGGAAAAGTTGAGATAGTACAATCCTGCTGTACTTTGATCAACTGCGGTGCATAAAGGCCACTCACCGTGTTACTCTTGATCTCAGAGAGGATAGTCTCAACTTTTTCTAAAAAGTAATGTTGGAACGTATTACACTCAATCTTTGTAACCCCAATCGTTGGTTTCTTTGTCAGTTCTGACAAAATACTGAAGGTTCTTTCTGCACATTATGTGCACGCTTAATGCGGATATCAAAGTATTCAGCTTTAGCCCCCAACAGACTTTTCTTATAATCTTTTGAAAGGGTTTTATATTGTTCCCTGTCAGATTCCTCCTTAGATTTCCTCCATCTCCTTTCCATACTACGAAGTTTTTTTTAAAGTTCTCTCAGAGGGGGGGTATACCAAGGTGCCCCCTTCCCCAGACCCTTTACTCGTTGTAATTTCTCTGGGGCTATCTGATCGATTGCCTGGGAGATGGTCTGAGTTAAACCCAGATAGTCCTCATCTAAATTTCCGCTGAGCGGAGCAAGGTATTGTGGAAGAATGTCCGACAGTGCTTGTGAGTTAACATTCCTCCATTGGCGTACTCGCTTCAGTTTTGGAACTTGACAAGGGGGTTTCCCACTAATGGGGATAGTACAGTAAATGAAAAAATGATCTGACCAGAGACAAGGCAAAACGCTGTCTATAGTGACCACAGGGTCTGAGGTCCAGATCAAATCAAGCGTATGTCCTTTGATGTGAGTAGGGCATTCCACCAGCTGTGTCAGACCAATTGAGGACATGACTTCCTCCAATTGTCGAGATACTGATACTTTGGGGGATTTTTCCCAATGAAGGTTAAAATCACCTGTAACCACCACTTTTTGGTATCTCGAACAGATATCGGATATGATGGGACAAAAGAGGTCATTAAAAGCAGGCGAGGAGTTAGGGGGACGATAGATGGTAAGAATCACCCAGCAAGAGTTTTCGAAAGTAAACTTGACACCAAGTATATCCGCCAGGTCTATCGAGTCTGCCATCAAATTTTCCATTGTCAAATGCCTTTTGAAAAAGATTGCAACTCCTCCACCTCACAAGTTATTAGCTCGGTTATGCCAGACAACATCATATTCACTGGGCAAGGCGGCCACGATGTCTGGGGCTGAATTATTATCTAGCCACGTCTCAGTTAAGGTTAGAATATCAATATCACCATCTTGGAGGAGGGTGAAGATATCAAGATGGTGTTTATGAAGGCATCTTGTATTCAGACTGACCACTTTCAGTTGGTGTTTCCGGCGATAGGGCGTAGTATTAAAAGATCTCAAAAGATGCAGCTCTTTCAGCCTACCAATAACGTTCGTCTCTAGCCTCACCTTATTTGCGTTGAGCAAATGTAAATCGTCCGCATGATAGGTGTAGTTTTGAGCAAGAGTCCTGGCCCCTGGGCCCGTTCGTGCGCAGACGGGCGCAGACGGGCTGGACTCTGGCGTGACTCCGGCGCGCTCACGCTGCGCGCGAACGCTGCGCGTGTACATGGCCACCTTAAGTAGATGTTCAACCCCTAGCACGCTAACCACAATGGCGTCGCCGAGCGTGCAATCGTTACCCCCAAGATGGCGCTGGCATTCAGTGGAAGTGAGCAGGACCCGCCAAATGCGGTGTTATACCAATTATAGAGCAAGTAAGGGCCAAGACTTTAGGCAAAAAGCAAGGGTAAGGTCAAACAATATTAGCTAAAATACAAAACGGGTATTTAAAAATCCGAGCCTAAGCGCGAATATTTAAGAAATTGTAAGTCTCAGCGCGACCTGAGCGCGACCTGATTCTAGAGCGCTGCTTTGAAAACGAGTGCGCGTTTACCTGGTCAAGCCCGACCTTCTGCCCTAGCTCACCTTAAGTAGATGTTCAACCCCTAGCACGCTAACCACAATGGCCACCCAGCACAACACCTACCACGCAGGTAAGAAAACAGGCTCCCCATAATACTCAAATTATAAAATGCTAGGCAAAACCAGAAATGAAAGGGCTCCACCAAGTCAATCTCAAACAGAAGAAAACACCAAATGGTCCCGCTTAGCCCCCCAAGCACCACTCTCTTAATGAAATAACAGGCACTCAATGAGGCTACTGCTTCCACAAACTAGACAAAAAACAATGCCCAGACACCCAAAAAAAGAGGCTTCACTGCACCCCCCTCTACCCTCCCTTATCTCCACAGCCTTGTCACACGCCCACTGGAGCCACCACCGAGTATTAAAAAACACTTGAGTCAGGCGAGACAAATTTCAAGCCCGGGCAGCTCCTGGTATACTCTTGGGCTGGGCAGGGGCTGTGGTGCAGAGTTGCCATAGCACAAAGCATGCTGATGCTGTAGTGTGGTGTGCGGGTGGGATACCGAGAAGGACTCCTAGCGATGCGTCTAGTCCGGCAAGAAGGAAACAAAAAGACCAGCACATGTGATGCCTTTTAAGGGGTGGGGCTGACCCTGCTCTAAGGTCACGACCCTGTAAGTACTTTAGTGCTTCCAGAGTCTAGGCCGGGCCGGCCTGCAAACCTGTGGCGCTCCGCACCGTTACCCTGGTTCGGGCCCTGGCTCCCCGTCGCCATAAGTAAGGTCCCCCTGAGTTGGGGAAGCCACTGTGATTGGATTTACCACTGGAAATATAAAGAACTAGTAAAATGCTTAAAGGTTTTTTTAATGTTCAATATTAAAATTTATGATATTTAAGAAAGGATAGATAGCCTAAATGTATAAGGTGGTGGCAGGGGCTAGACAGACACTTGTAGATTACAGAGTGTATTACAAATTACAACACCACACACTTTCCTCACCTCAACAAATGTATTGAGAACCATTATACCTGGTCCACTTCAAGTAATTAGCAGGGGCGGGGTGGTGGCCTCTGAGTGATAAGGATGCCAGCCTTGTTTAAGAGGTGAAGGTGGTGAAATAAGGACAATGAGCATAAGTGACAGCAGATAAAAAATTGTAGGCATACAAGGAGCATTCCTTAAGGTGTGAAATGTGTAGAAAATATGAATGACCAGAGGATATAACATAAGGGGTTTGATGTGAGGTATGAAGCCACATGAACCTGCAGTGTAATGAAAAATGTAATAAGGGATCTCTTCACATTCTTTTATACCAACTCTCTCCAGGTTATTTTGAATATTGTCTCCCGTCCTGATTGGTTCACCTACAAATCATTAATTTCAGGTGTGCTTGGTCAATTCTTTTGATGGAATGCTACAACACTCAGAATGCATTATGCATTCTTACAAAAATTCAGGCCTAGAAAATCGTCCGGAATGACCTGGTAGGTTGAGGTAGAGATGCTTCTGTGGTATTGTGTCTTACCTTTATTTTTATGTACTATTTTAGAATTTAGATTACCCCATAAAGGTTCTTAGAGTGTTATGATGTGGATAGGATTCGGGAGGCTAGGAGGGAGAAGACGGTTGGACATCGGTCAAGCTTGAAGTGTTTCCTGCGCATTAGTGGGTCTTTATGTAGCACTTGAATTAAAGGTGTATTTTTGTACATTCCTGTCTCCCTCTCGTCTTTATAATGGCAACGAGGTGTATTTGATGTGCTGACCCACTGTGCGATTTTTCTACCTTTGGCAATATTATCGGAGTCAGATTTACGGACTCTGATTTTTAATGAAACTTCGCTGTAAGGTATTCTTTTGTGTTTCGTCGTCGTCCGTTACCGAATTGAGGCATTTCGGACGTCAGATTTCACTACGGATTGCAAGGATTTAAGGTGCTGCTTATTTAGCGTTACTGGTGTGCTCCTGGATGCCAGTTGATGATCTCAGCGCGAGGAGTGCAGCACGAGTGTCTCTTTGATGACGCATGCATTCAAGCTGACGCAAGAGGAAGTCTACGTTCGCTACGCTGCGTTTCATCTGGCGCGTTACTTGCACGCTGTGACAACCATTTTGTTTGGATTGGTTGCTAGGAGATCGACATTCCTGACGCTGTGCACGTCATCGGCGACCATTTTAATGTGCAACTCGTCAATTCAAGTCAATGCTCTTCATTTTATTGATTTGTGAGCACCTTTGAATATTTCTGGATTGTTTTTTTTGAACAATTCAATCTTCAAGCTGTTTCAACCAACGGACTTACTGGTATTTATTAGGGATTCAATATATATTTTTTTTAATATTATCCGATTTCAAGAATTTTTTTTTCTCATGACTTTCCAAAGCAGAATTTCAGTGATATGCTCACTTGACTAATTTAATTATTTGGCGCATTTATTCAGTGATCTGCACACTTCATTGATTCTTAAACACAGATTTTGTGCATATCTATATTTATTGTTTTTAAATGCATTTCAGTACCTTAGGTTTTTTTCCTTTTAGGTGATGTTATACTGTTTTATGATACTTTAATCTTATATCTTAGCAATCCATATACATTTTATTGATATTTTTTTCTTTGCAATTTATATCAGTCATTATGGCTGCATCGCAAATTTGTAATCAACCTACTATTTTTCTTCGGATTCCTGGCAAACCTAAATTAGAATGGAAAAAATGGTTTGAATCTTTTGAAAATTATATTATCGCTATTGATGGTTCTAAATTTTCAGCGGAAAGGTTGAAAGCAATATTGTTTAGTTTTCTTGGTAATGCTGCCATTTAAATTTTTAAAAATCTTGTTCCTATTGCACCACCTAGTGTTGGAGGGGAAGGCTAGAATGTTTATAAAGAGGCTATTGCAAGGTTAGAAAAACAATTTATGGATGAGCCAAATGTTTTAATTGAGAGACATGCTTTTCATAAAAGAAAACAACTCCCGGATGAAACGATTGAGGAATATGTAGCAGCACTTAGGGTGTTGGCTGCAAATTGTGAGTATGGTTCTACAGTTGACTATTTCATAAGAGACCAATTCATCTTTAATTGTGAGTCTAAGAAAATACAAGAAAGGCTTCTTGCTTGTCGGAATCCTACGCTAAGTGAGGTATTGGATCTTGCGAAAGGAATAGAGAGGTCTATTATATCTTCAAAAGTTATTGCGGCAGAGGAAATTAAGAATTCAACATAATCTTCTCCGGTTTGCGCTATACAATATCATAGTAGGAGTGTTGTGAAACAATATAGTAATCAAAGTTGTTTTAGGTGTGGTGCAAAGACACATTTAGCGTATTCTGCTGATTGTCCGGCTGTTAAAAGAAAGTGTACAAAATGCGGAAAAGTTGGACATTTTTCAGCAGTGTGTCATGCACAAAAGAGAACTATAAATCCTACTGTGAATAGTATATCTTATGTTGAACATGATGTACAAAATGTATTACTTACTATCTATAAAATTGATTTTGTTAACAATGTGACCATTCATTTTAAGGCACCTTTGGGAAGAGTATTGGTTGGTAAAGTTGGGTTCGAAGCAATGGCTGATTCAGGATCACCAATCACTATTCTTTCTGATTCATTTTTTAATGAGAATTGGAAAGATGTTGTCCTTGAGAAAACTGATGTAAACCCTAAGGCTTTTGGCAACTTTGATATTTCCATGTTAGGATTTTTTGAGGACACTTTAGAGTTTGAAGGAAGGAAAATTTTCACGAAAATATATGTGGCCATTGATGGAAAAAACATTGTTGGGTGGTTTGATTTGGGAAGATTGGGTGTTAACCTATGTCCTGGATCAGATCGTCCAATTCAGTTGAGGGATTTAGATGTTAACAATGTTTCCATGGATAAGATTTCTTCGGAAATGATTTTAAAGAAGCATGTTAATGCTTTCAAGGATGAGGTTGGACAGGTCAAGGGTTTCATGCACAAAATTAAATTTAAAAAAGATGCTGTCCCCATTCAGCACAAGGTGCGTATGGTTCCTCTGAGCATAAGAGAGAAATTGAAAACTCATTTAGATACCTTATGCTCAGAGGGTATCATTGAGTCAACTGATAGTTCAGAGTGGGTTTCCGCCATTGTAATTGCACTTAAAAAAAATCAGGATTTGAGATTGTGTGTGGACCTCAGGTCTCTTAATAAAAATATTGTGGTAGATACTTATCCATTGCCCCGTATTCAAGAAATGCTAGCAGCCGTTAATGGGGCTAAATTTTTTTCTGTTATTGACCTTAAGTCAGCGTATCATCAAGTAATTTTGGATGAATCCTCTAAGGATCTAACAACTTTTGTCACTCCCTTTGGTCTCTATAGATTTTTGAGGATGCCTTTTGGCTTGGCCTCAGCGGCCAGTGTATGTCAAAAGCTAATTGAGAATCTTTTTCAAGGGATTAAGGGTGTTCAGTCATTTCAAGATGACATTTTAATTTCTGCAGCTAGTGGAGAACAACACAATTTAGTTCTTGATAAAGTGTTGAGTATTCTGGGTAACAAGGGGATGACAGTAAGTAGGGATAAATGCTAATTTTTGGTGGAAGAGATTAATTATTTGGGACACAGAATAACTCCTCTTGGTATTTTTCCAAAAGAAGATCTTGTCAACACTTTAGAGAAGGTTAGCAAACCACAAGATAAAGATTCTTTGCGTTCTTTTTTGGGACTTGGAGAGTACTATTCCAGATTTGTCAAAGGATATGCTCTTGTTGTTGAACTTCTTAGACAATTAATAAAAAAAGGTTCAAAGTTTATTTGGACAAATGTACATGATGAGGCTTTTCTAAATGTGAAGAAGCTTATCACTAAAGCTCCAGGATTGAATACATGTGCTCCAAAAGGGAAGTCTTTTATCACTGTGGATGCAAGTGCCATTGGACTAGGAGCTGTTTTTACACAGATTGTGGAGGACAAAGAGAGAGTAATTTCTTTTATTTCTAGAGGGATTCGAGGTGCAGAAAAGCACTATAGTACTATTGAGAAAGAGGCGTTGGCCTGTGTGTGGGCAGTAGAGAAGTTTAAAAGTTTTTTGTGGGGAAGACCATTTGTTTTAGTGACTGATCATAAGCCTCTTGTTTTTATGATGAATGGTGTTAGAACTGGTAATGCTTCTTCAAGACTTGTTAGACTTATTGCTAGATTGCAAGAATTTAATTTTGAAATGCAACATATTCCAGGAGGTAAGAATTTTACTGCGGACTGTTTGTCTAGGCTTCCTCCTTTAGATGAATGTGACAATGAGATCCTTGATCATAAGGAGTGTGTGGTGGCATTAGTTGATGCTATTGATTTTTGTAATGCTGCAGTTTCAGAGGAAGAGTGGTTGGATGCCATGAATAATGATCCTGTTTTGTCTAAAGTGAAGCATTTTGTGGTTAATGGTTGGCCTTCTTGTAAAAATTTGGATGTTCATTGTGGAAGTTTTGCACAAATTGCTGAAGAACTCAGCATTGAGAATGATATACTTTTAAGGAAAGATTTGTTTGTTCCTCCTATAGGTATTAGGAATAAACTGGTTCAGTTAGCTCATTCTGGACATCCGGGTGTTTAAGGTACAAAGAAATTACTCAAGGCCCACTATTGGTGGCCTAGTATGGATGCTTGTGTTGAGAGAATGGTGGATAATTGTTCTGTGTGTGTGAAGTCGGATAAGCATTGGAAGGTTTCCACTCATCCATTATCTATTCAAAAGGTTCCTGATGGTCCTTGGAAAAATATTTCTATTGATTTCTCTGGTCCGTTTGAATGTATGGGCAGGGAGAATAGATTTTCTATTGTTGTAGTTGACAATTTCTCAAAATGGATTTATTACACTTTTGTTGAGCATCCAGTAACTGATGTTGTGACAGAATTTTCAGTATTGAAGGAGCTCCTGATACCATTCTGTCGGATAATGGGGTGCAGTTTATTTCAAACAAAATGAAATCATTTCTAGACATGTTTGGGGTTCAATCTGTAAAGGCCCCATTATATTGTCCTTGTGCTAATGGTCAAGTTGAGAGGGCTAATACATTTTTAAAAGAGGGTATTCAGGCAGCGTTGGAGAGCAATTTAGATGTTTCCGAATTTTTGAGAGAAAAAGTTTGGAGTTATCATCTTACTCCAAATACTTGCACTGGAGTTTCACCCTATTTCCTAATGAGAGGGAGACAAGCAAAATCTTTAATAACGCCTGTGTTCAAGAAAGTAAATAATATGGATAATTTGGAGTCTGCTATTGACAAGGCTAAGAAGAACATTTCTGATTCATGCGTATCTGGTAAAAGCTATTATGATTCTTTTCATAAAGTCAGAGGTAAGGACATTAAAGTGAATGATTGGGTTCGTATTGTTAAACCAACTTTTCATAGCAAGGGTTCTTCTAAATTCACGAATCCTTACAAGGTTGTGAAGGTTACTGTTTCTTCTGTTTTTCTCAAAGATAAAGGGTGGTGGAGTAAAAGTTATGTTGTAATTCTCAAACCCGGGCAAGAATTTTTTTTTGATAAAGAGGAGGATGGTGGTTCATGGGTTGATTTTGATTCGCGTTCTTTGTTAAATGCTAATTCTCAACCTAATGAAGAAACAAATGCCACATCTCAATCCAGTGAAGAAACAAATTGTGATACTAATTCTTTAGTTCAGGAAACTGCTTCATCACTTAAAAGAAACTATAGATTGCCCAAGACGTTTGATGACTTTATTTTAGATGTTTAAGTTTCTATTTTATTTACAGCATTTCAAATTTTGTTGTTTTAAAAAGGATACATGTGGTATTGTGTCTTACCTTTATTTTTATGTACTATGTTAGATCTTAGATTACCTCATAAAGGTTCTTAGAGTGTTATGATGTGGATAGGATTCGGGAGGCTAGGAGGGAGAAGACGGTTGGACATCGGTCAAGCTTGAAGTGTTTCCTGCGCATCAGTGGGTCTTTATGTAGCACTTGAATTAAAGGTGTATTTTTGTACATTCCTGTCTCCCTCTCGTCTTTACAGCTTCACTTGGTGTGCAGGGGATCGAGAACTAGGGGACTACACGGCCCAGGAAACAGCGGGGCCAAGCGTTTGACGGCAGTCCCTCCCTCCTGCCCTTTTCAGCTCCAGACGCCCTAAATACTGTTTGCGCCTCCCGCTTCGCGGGAGACGCCTCACTTGATGTGCAGGGAGTCGAGAACACTGGGACTACATGGCCCAGGAAACAGCGGGGCCCAGCGTTTAACGGCAGTCCCGCCCACTACGTTACGAGAAGGATTTAAGAAACTAGTTTTTCCCGCCCGCGGGACGCGCGCGCGCCTGGCAAAGCCGGGGCCAAGGGCGGGCCCGTCTTCGCCCGTCATCGCCAGGAAGAGGCAGGGCAGGGCCCCCCTCTTTACATCTTTACATCTGGAATACGAGGCATAAGGACTAAAGGTACTGTTCTTCCACCAAGTGGGGGCACTGTGGGCCATGGTAGGTGTGGAAAAGTAAATTTTGCCATGTTGTATGTGCCTACGTGTTCCCCATCCTATGTTATATGTGCATGATCGATATGCATGTATTCCCCTCTGATCGATTAAAGACGCAATTACAGTTGTGTCCACCTCTAATATGCTAGTTTCCAGTCCTCGTGAAAACAACGAATATTAGGCCTATGTAAACCTACGTTGCCACATTTCACAGTGTGCACGTTAATTCATTGAATTATCCCCATTTCTAGGCCTCAAAAAGGGCCCGGACTCAGATCCAGCTCCTGTCTCCTGAACCCTCTCCGAGGAGCGATACAGCCCCCACCTGTATCCCTGACCCTTCGCTTACTTCATGCCTCGCAGTGCCCAGCCCGGCCTGGCTCTGCCTCCCAGTCTGCCAAGAATATGTTATGTTTCTAGTTATCAGTCCAGCCCTCCTTCTCTACATTCCTAAGCTACTGAATCGCATCAATAGTTTCCGTCATGGTCTAGCCTTTATGTCTCCATGTAAGAGAAATACTGTATTAATATTCATAGAATATTCCTCGCACACACAATACATGTAGAATTATGTATGCACCAGTCTTAGTGTCTATTAGTCTTTGCCCTGATAACTTTTGGATTCTATCAATATGTACTCCAAACACTAGATACTAGATATGCCTTGGGTACATGTCGCTCTGACACTCCAGACTTTAATCTCCTCTTCTAGCGCAGAAGTCATAGCCCCCAGTTCTCCCTGGTAACACGTCATTGCCGTTTGCGCGCACCACTAGGTTAGAGGTCCCAGCTGCTCAGGTAGCCCCCTCCATGTTTCCGCCCCGTTTATGACATATTCTGTTACGTTTACATCACATGTCTATGTATACGCCCTGTACACGCCTTCTTGTTACATCATTTTGCCCTTATCTTTCGCGACTGCTACGAGTCACGCCTACTGCTACGCCTACTGTATTGAATGTAATGTATTTGTTTAAGTATATATATTGTGCACCCATATTAAAAGTTGGCTAGCCAATTCCCAGATCCTGCCCCCGGCAGCTGCCTTCATTCCCTTCCCGTACAGGCTGTCCTGTTCCTGTCCTTTATGCCTGATTAAAGCCTGTAAACTCAAGATACCTCGAATCCTGACTCTTATTTATTGAGCTACCTGTTTTATTGATTATACTGAAAAATAGTACCGGTAATTAATTATTTATTTACCACATAATGGCGCCCGAACAGGGACTTGCCCTTTCCCCACGTGCCGGAGAAGCCACGCAGGCCCCCTGATCCTCTGCAGCCGTGACGGAACCATACCGTGCACGTGCAGATATTTCTGCTTCAAGTATCCCTCAGGCCCACGGAGGAGACGGAGGTTGCGGTCCAGCATCCAGACGAGGCGGTGAGGAACGCGGCGAGTCCCGACCAGAGCCCAAGCCGAGAGTCCAAGGTCCGAGGTATCCGGAGGCCCACCTGTAACTGAAGTCCGAAGTTCGTAGTCCGTCGTCGTAGCAGTCCAGTCCAGTCCGAGGCCTTCCGTTCTTGCTGCCCGGTGAGTACCGTTGCTGGGGTAGTATCTAGACAGGGTCAATTAATTTGTCTCTGGTCCGTGGGTTTGGGTACACAGATCCAACACGAAGTGTTCACCTAGGTGGACGCGGGTCCTGACGTGTCTCTTTATGGGACCGGTAAGTTTCGTGCTGTTTTAGCAGTGCATCTAGTCATTCCAGTAAGTTCTGTTCTCGAGAAATTCATGTGTTCTGTTCTCAGTATTCCAGGTAGTATTTTGTCCGAACTGTTATTTTAAATGTTATTGCATGTGTTTTCAATGTCGTGGTATGAGTGATTTGTTTTTCTAGTTATTATTGTGTTTATCGTGTATTGTGTTGTGTCCAGATTCCAGCCTAAGTCATGCCTCTATTCTCGAAATTACGTCAGTTAAAAACCAGAAAAGGATTGCTAGAGGAAGCAGTTCCTGTCCCGCCTAGGGACAGTCCAGGTCATTTTATGTATCATAAGCATGGCTTAAGTGCCATATTATATCTAGACTTATGGGTGGAGTACACCAAGGAATTAGAAGAGAAATATAGATGGCCCGTATCAGGTACGTGGGATGCCGAGTGCATCATGCGAGTAGAAGAAGTATTATGGAAAAAGAAAGCCAGACAGTCCCAGAAAGATGCCATCGAGTTATGGCGCAAAGAATCTCATAAAAGAACAGAAAAAGAAATCAGAAAAACAGAATTAAGTAGGGAATCCTCAGAAAGAGCCCAAGAAAGGGAATTAATCAAAGTAGGTGAACGAGTTAAAGCCGAACAGTCAGACAGACAGAGAAATGCCCTTAATAAGGGTATGTATCCTCTTCTTGCCGAGGGCTTGCCGAAAGCAACCCCGGAAGCACCATGTAATTTTCCGCCGCCATTAGTTCCGATTAAGCTACGTCACAAACCGACCGCAGCTGATATTTTTCTCTCGTCCTATTTGGACGACACAGTCCCGGAATATGCAAATCCTGTTCCGCCAGCTCCCGTAAATAATGTAATTCCTGTTCCTCCAGCCACCGGGGCACCCGTTGCAGCACCTGTTACGGTACCCCCGGTCCAGCCTACAGTACATGTACCCGCTACATCAGTCACTCTCCCAGCACGTACAATACCCGCCGACGATTCTAGTCTAGGGGCCACGGGGGGAAGTCCTCCTGGAACCCCGCCTCAACATAAACGTCTAACGTTACTCGAGCTACATGCCCGAGCGTTACAGCGTTCACCCAAACTCCAGTCAGTTGCAGATATCAAGCGAGCACTTACCGAATGCCGTTATGATCCAGTCCCAGGCGATGATGATATGGTCCTGTATTCATTGCGTGTAAGACGGGTGACCGAATATTTGGACACCCTACCGAATATGAAAGGTTATCTAGACAGAATATATAGTTTTATCCGTACAGGAGCAGATCCAGGAAGTATTGGCGACGCCATGGCTCAAAGAAAAGTCGAGACTCAGCTCATGCTTTTAAAGTTTCTAATTAATTGTTTAATACGAGAACAAGATTATCCGGATAAAGATCCGGAAGAAATGAAAGTTCTGACCAGGTGGAGTGACCATATAGCCGAGGGAAGACACAAGACACAGAACTGTATAGAGAGTATGTACAAGAAGATCCGTAGGGAAATAATAAAGTTACACGAGAAACGAGAAACGACACAAGTAACCGAGAAAGAAGACGCCTCTGATACTGAAGAGGTAGACGACGAGAATACCTCCACAATAGCGTATGTAGGTAGAACTAGACTTCCCGACCGACATTCACGCCTAGAACACAAGAAAGTTTTCCCTCTTCCAGCACCAGAACAAGGTTCTCTTGAGCAAGTATTTCAAGGTACCGATCACATTCTAAAAATCACGAATTGGTTATAGTGAACTTAGTACCATGCATGAACAAGAACTAGCCCGATCAGCAGTCCGATGGACTACTGATTCTACCACTTTTCCAGACGAAATAGTGGCACAAATGTTTCTGAAACTGCCCCCAGCCGAGCAGCGACTGGTGGGTATGTATATGATCCAGCACCTCATTACACTATATGAGGGACAGCATTCTGATCCAGGTCCGTTACATGATGTTCTGAACGAGTTACTCCAGTATAGATGGAGAGGTCTAGGTACCGATTTAATTAGTATCATTCTAGAACAGCGCCACAAATATAGAACGTTTCTGAACCCGCATTTTGTTCATGTCTAACCTCCAGAAAGTAAATCATTCTACATAGATAGACAGCATCCGTTACGAGAAGTACACCCAGTTAGGACAACGGGTGGTGATCTAGAACGAGTATTTGTTTACACCCCTATCACAAAGATGGAACTCTTAGAGATGAAAAAGTTAATTCCCTGTCACGACAAAGATCCAGCAGGGTTCCATCGAGAATTGAAAGACATGCTCCGTATGGGAGAATACACGTATCCTGATATCATTAAAATGTTAAAGGTCCTGTTGCCCGCAGGGGTATATGAAAAACTCAAGGAAAAAGAATGGGAGGTGGGAGAGAAAAAGATAGATTGGAAAGCTCTAGAAGCTGAAGATACTTCACGAGTACCAGGTACCGGTCTTGGGGGTAAAGTTAAAGAATTACCCGAGTTATTGATACAGGTTTTGCCTAGATTACTAGCCACGAAAAAGGAAGATTGGGATGCAATCTCAGCTTGTAAACAGAAACAGGATAAAGACACTAGTGATTTTTATTCTAGATTTGAAAAATGTTTCATTATTAACAGTGGTCTGAAGACGAGTAGTGAATCGTACCCTCATCTTTTTGTTACCAAATTAGTTGAGAATTCAAGTCCACAAGTTAAAAATCGAGTATTGAAAGTCGAAAGTAGTTGGCAAGCTAATACTCCATCACAAATGCTACAAATGCTCCAGTATCACCAGAATAGAATCAGGGAAGAGCAAGAACACGAAAGGAGACGTATGAAAGATACGAAAATGAAAGTATTAGTTGCACAATCTGTTCCACAAGACAGTCAGAAGAGGGGTCCGAATCAAGCCAGTCATCTTGCAGCTCCCGTTAAAGGGACCTGCAATTACTGTAAACAGCCAGGTCATTTTATAAACGAGTGTGCAGTTCTGAAACACAACATAGCTACTGGTAAGACTAAAGAAAGACCACGTCCGCCTAGACAAGAACAAGTTTCACAGACTTCTCAGTCACCACAGAATGCACAACAGACAGTTCTAGCACCGCAGCCTATCGCTGCAACACAACATGTTACACAGCAGATGTACCAGTATGCCCAGTCAGAGTATCCAGAGTATCAACAGTATTCATGAAACAGCCTAGAGAGGGAGGTAGGCTTGCCTCTCATCGAGATACCTGTAGATCAAGAGGGTCCCTATGTACACAGTCAAGTATTAGGGAAGGACAGAAAGTTTCTGATTGATACAGGGGCAAGTAGGACTACTATCAGTCATGACAAGGTTCCAGGGGCTCCGCTCTCAGGCTCTAAAAATGTTTCCCTTGGATTTTCAGGAAAGCCGATTGTTAATGAAATTTCGAAACCGGTTACTCTAGAAGTTGGTCCATTGTCCCGAACTACTGATTTGTTACTTACGAAAGCATGTCCAGAAAATTTGTTAGGCATTAAAACGTTAAAAGAATTAGGTGCAGTAATTTGCTGTTCCCCAGAAGGAGTCCGATTGTTTTTACGTGACTTTAAAGGTCACTATGTATTACGTGATTTTGATCCAAGATTATTGAATATACCACAGCATTTATGGGCGCAAGGTCCAACTGATGTAGGTTGCATGCACATCACACCCCATCGTGTGACTCTCAAACAAGGTATAGTTTTGCCACGAATCAGACAGTACAGATTGCCACCTGAGGCTGTAGCAGCCTTATCCAAAATTATTGACGAACTTATTGCTCAAGGAGTGGTTGTAGAAACTGACTCCAATATATGTAATTCTCCTATCATTCCAGTCCTGAAACGTACTGATCCAAATGCACCTCCAGTATATCGATTAGTGATTGACCTTCGAGAGCTTAATAAATGTATCATACCTCAGTATCCAGTAGTCCCAGATATTTCTTCCCTATTGACAGCCATTGATTCTGAAGCTACATTTTTCACTGTTATTGATCTCAAGAACGCATTTTTCAGTGTCCCCATTCATCCAGACAGCCAGTACCTTTTCGGTTTTTGTTTAAATGGAAGGAGCTATAAATTCACACGAGCTCCTCAAGGTTTCACAGAAAGTCCTAGTATTTACAGTCAAGCACTTAAGAGACAACTAGACAATATTCACATGCCAACTGACACTGCCCTGCTCCAGTATGTCGATGATCTACTGATAACAGCCCGTTCTGAACGTGACTGCGAGCGAGCGTCACTTACAGTTCTGTATTTTCTGGCCGAGCAGGGGCACAAGGTGTCTCCTTCCAAATTACAATTCTGTGTCCAGCAAGTGGTATACTTAGGACACTTACTGTCCAAGTGGGGTAGGCAGTTGACACCAGACCGTATCCAGTTAATAGCGAGTCTTCCACAGCCCAAGACACAGAAGGAGGTACGAGCTTTTATTGGCCTCACTTCTTATTGCAAACAATGGATTCCTCAGTATGCATTTCTAGCCAAGCCACTGATACAGTTAACGACACAGGAGGCAGCCGTATCGACTGTCCTCCCTTGGACCCAGGAACATACACTTGTTTTCAATGAGTTAAAGAAAGCCTTATGCCAAGCACCTGTTCTAGCAACACCGAACTACAGTAAGCCTTTTACACTTTTTGTCACAGAACGTGATGGTACTGCATTATCTGTTCTCACACAAGACCAAGCAGGTCAGTACAAGCCTTGTGCTTATTTCTCTAGCACATTAGATCCAGTAGCCCAGGCTCTGCCTGCGTGCCTCAAGTCAGTTGCAGCTACAGCTCTAGCTATCAGACAAAGTGATTCCATAGTGTTAGGACACTCCCTGACAGTACAAGTTCCACACTCCGTGGAAGTTCTTTTAAACCGAACACAGACTCAGCACTTGACAATTGCACGTTTAACAGGTTATGAACTGACACTGTTCCAGCCACACATAGAAATCAGACGCTGCAACATTCTAAATCCTGCTACACTGTTACCGTCAGTTACTTCAAATCCAGCCACACATGACTGTGTGGAAGTTGTTAACACTATGACAAAGCCAAGACAAGACCTGACAGACATTGCATTACCTAATCCCGACCTGACACTTTATGTGGATGGTTCATGTATGAGAACTAGTACAGGAGAACTAGTAGCCGCGTATGCAGTGACTACTGAAACTGAAGTTGTAGAAACACATCGTATTGACACCCTGTCTGCTCAGGCAGCAGAGCTAGTTGCTCTGACCCAAGCCTGCATACGTGCCAAGAACCTGAAAGTAAACATATATACAGACTCACGTTACGCAATCGGAGTCGTACACGACTTTGGAGTGCTCTGGCAGGAGAGAGGTTTCATGACTTCTCATGGAACCAAGATTCAGCATGGTCTCCTCATTCAAGCTCTGATAGATGCAATACATTTACCGACAGCTATCGCTATCATGAAGTGCAAGGCACATACGAAAGTTACTGACATCATTTCCCAAGGTAACGATCTAGCAGATCGAACAGCCAAGCTTACAGCTCAGACCCCAGACATTCCAGTTAACACGACACAGATACTCACTCCAGATCCGACTACTTGTATGACAGTCAAGGACCCTACACAAGATGTCATAGACATACAGTTACACGCTACTCCCGAAGAAATAAAGAAATGGTCCGAACAAGGAGGGGTCCAGACAGATCAAGGATGGTTGACGAAGGGAAAGGCCACATGGTTTCTCCCCGACTCTATGGTTCAAGTCATTATTAATACCGCACATAGTCCAGCACATCTAGGAAAAAAAGCTATGTTAGACAGTATTCAGAACCTTTGGTTCAACAAGCACTTACGAGCTGCAGCCAAACAGAAAGTCCGTACCTGTATGATATGTTGTCAGTTCAATCCAGGTAAAAGTGTCCCGGTGGAACAAGGTGGATTCCAACCTCCTGACCACCCTTTTGAAGTCCTCCAGATGGATTACATTCAGATGGAGCGATGTCGAGGTTTCAAGTATGTCCTCGTAGTCGTATGCGCTTTGTCCAGGTGGACAGAAGCATATCCAGTTCCAGATTACACAGCCGCGACCACTGCCAGGCAGTTGGTTCGTGAATTCTTTCCCCGCTATGGACTCCCTAGGGTCGTGTATTCAGATAACGGCCAGCCATTCTCGTCTGAGCTTATGAAACATGTTTCCCTTCTGTTAGGGTACCAGTGGAAGTTCCATTGTGTGCGCCATCCTGAAGCAGCCGGTCTCGTAGAGAGACATAATCAGACTCTGAAAATCCGCATTGCAAAAATAAGTAAAGAAAAAGGTGTAGACTGGCTAGTTGCCCTGCCAGTTGCTTTATTTTATATGAGGATGGTTGCACATTCCAGATCAGGTCTGTCCCCGTATGAGGTCGTATTCGGCCGCCCCCCAAACATGTGGGGTACACCTAGACCCCGCAGTATTACAGATGTTTCCAGTAATATGCTGACAGATTACCTAGCTTCCTTGATGTCTGCCCTACACTCTTGTCGTTCACAGGTTGCCGCCGCATTTCCAGACAACACCGAGGTGAAACCGCATGAAGTCATTCCAGGAGACCTGGTGTTGGTGCGGAATTTTGATCGTTCAAGTCCGCTGGAGCCCCGCTGGAAGGAGCCCCGCCTCGTTTTGCTAACAACAAGGACTGCAGTGAAACTCGAGGGCAGGAAGGGCTGGGTCCACCTGACCCATATAAAGAAATTCCATGGACTACCAGAAAAGACTTTTGCTAAGGACTGCCTTATTCCTAAAGACTGCCTAAAAACAGACTCTGAACTTGACTCTGAACTCAAAGTTCCCCTGTTAGAGAAAACTCCGCAACAGGAGTATAAACAGAAGCTTCGGTCTAGTAAAATAGGTCAGCCAGTTTAATTGTCTAAGTCCCTCTTGGGTGAAACGGTTAGACAGGTTCCTGACATGTATGAGATAGACCCCCATAGTGAGAGAGTTAGTCAAAACTCTAAAAGATGTATCATTGTTCTAAGTTTCTTGTTATTTTTAAGTATTATGGTTACCTGCACAAGTTATGCTTTACATTTATGTTTTCCAATTTCTCATGTACATATGTCTTCTAATGCTACAGTAGAGCACACATTTAGTGATTTGCCTCCTCACGAGCTATCCTATGGTCTTGCTATGCGAAATAACACATTTATCAGAATGTTACACTATTCACACCAGACCAGCAATGCCACTAATTGTTGGGTGTGTGGTCGACTCCCCCCTTTCCAGACACCAAAGGGAGTTTTGCCACTCTTTCCTTATCCGTTTTCACATAATGGTTCGTGTGGAGCATGGTCCACGTTAACGTCATCCTCCAATGATATGTCCCTTCTGAATAGAACATGTTTTCCAGACAAGCAAGGTCTCTCCCATAGAACAGGGTTAGATCTAGAAAATGAAGTATATGATTTAGGTAATTATTCTTAGAATTTCATGGTCCTGAATGTTCAGTCCGATACTACTCCAGATTTGCCTGCTATTTCAGTACTACCAGTCAAAGGCGAATTATGTGTCAGAAAGAATGGTTCCGCACATGTAGGACATAGTGATTGTACTACTACTGTCGAGTATAGTGGCAGTGGGAAATCTATTTTCAAAGCCTCACGTCATTCTTATTTTGTTTGTGGTCAGACCGCATATGTTCGTCTGCCCCTCGATTGGGATGGAACATGTTACATTGCCTTCCTACTGCCACCAGTTTTTCTAGCCCCATCTGATTATCACAGAAACACACATCTAGTACACGTCAGACATAGAAGGGAGATCGAGTCCCCAATTGTCGATCAAACTGAAACTACTCTAGAACAGTATCAAGACTTCAATAAAGGTTTCTTCTTCTTTATAGGACCTATCCAGAATAGTAAGTTAATACGTAGGTTAACCAGGACCCTTGAAGCAGTAGTGAATGAGACTACTTCTGCTCTAGGTAACTTAACTGAAGAGCAATCTGCTATGAGATTTGTCGTGCTCCAAAATCGTCTCGTTCTTGACGTCATACTGGCCGATAGAGGAGGAGCATGTAGAGTCATCGGATCTAGTTGCTGCATTTTCATTCCTAATAACGCGCCGTCTGTTTATTCAGCGATAACCAGACTTCATAAAATTGCCCATCAGTTACACCAGAATCCAGGCACCTGGACATGGTCCGGTTGGCTCTGGAGTATTATATCTGCCTGGGGATGGAAAGTATTGTCATTCCTAGGTATTGCAGTAATGATCATATTCAGTTGCTGCCTCTGTATACAATGTGGCCCTACGATTTGCGGCATGTGTGCTACCTCTTGTATTCCTAGTCCTAAATCCCGTTCCAAAACAATTCGAGACGAGCAAATGATGCTATATGAAATGATAGATGGTATCATGAATATTGATGTTTCCTGATGGAAACGTAGGGCACAAGGAGGGAATGTGGAAAAGTAAATTTTGCCATGTTGTATGTGCCTACGTGTTCCCCATCCTATGTTATATGTGCATGATCGATATGCATGTATTCCCCTCTGATCGATTAAAGACGCAATTACAGTTGTGTCCACCTCTAATATGCTAGTTTCCAGTCCTCGTGAAAACAACGAATATTAGGCCTATGTAAACCTACGTTGCCACATTTCACAGTGTGCACGTTAATTCATTGAATTGTCCCCGTTTCTAGGCCTCAAAAAGGGCCCGGACTCAGATCCAGCTCCTGTCTCCTGAACCCTCTCCGAGGAGCGATACAGCCCCCACCTGTATCCCTGACCCTTCGCTTACTTCATGCCTCGCAGTGCCCAGCCCGGCCTGGCTCTGCCTCCCAGTCTGCCAAGAATATGTTATGTTTCTAGTTATCAGTCCAGCCCTCCTTCTCTACATTCCTAAGCTACTGAATCGCATCAATAGTTTCCGTCATGGTCTAGCCTTTATGTCTCCATGTAAGAGAAATACTGTATTAATATTCATAGAATATTCCTCGCACACACAATACATGTAGAATTATGTATGCACCAGTCTTAGTGTCTATTAGTCTTTGCCCTGATAACTTTTGGATTCTATCAATATGTACTCCAAACACTAGATACTAGATATGCCTTGGGTACATGTCGCTCTGACACTCCAGACTTTAGTCTCCTCTTCTAGCGCAGAAGTCATAGCCCCCAGTTCTCCCTGGTAACACGTCATTGCCGTTTGCGCGCACCACTAGGTTAGAGGTCCCAGCTGCTCAGGTAGCCCCCTCCATGTTTCCGCCCCGTTTATGACATATTCTGTTACGTTTACATCACATGTCTATGTATACGCCCTGTACACGCCTTCTTGTTACATCATTTTGCCCTTATCTTTCGCGACTGCTACGAGTCACGCCTACTGCTACGCCTACTGTATTGAATGTAATGTATTTGTTTAAGTATATATATTGTGCACCCATATTAAAAGTTGGCTAGCCAATTCCCAGATCCTGCCCCCGGCAGCTGCCTTCATTCCCTTCCCGTACAGGCTGTCCTGTTCCTGTCCTTTATGCCTGATTAAAGCCTGTAAACTCAAGATACCTCGAATCCTGACTCTTATTTATTGAGCTACCTGTTTTATTGATTATACTGAAAAATAGTACCGGTAATTAATTATTTATTTACCACATAGGGAGTATTTAAGCTATTACTGACAAGCCCGCGGCTTTGATTGGGAACTGCCTTGAATTTTGCTAAGTGAATTTCCAAAATGGGGAAAAGAAAGTCAATGGAGGGTGGAGACCCAATTTTATCAACTAAGAAAGGGAAAAAGGCAAAAAAGGTATCCCATGCAGCCACTAATTGCGTTTTTACCAGAATTGAAGCTATTGTTAATGAAGGCGAAGAGGTTTTGGGAGCGAACAAAATTAGTAACTCAGCGGAAAACATAGATCCCCTTGCTGAGGCTCTTTCACAGACCCAGAATCGTGTAATTCCCTCAATTTTTAACAAGAAAATAGCTCCAAAGCTCCCCATTTCCGAAGTTCAAACCCAGTTAGTAGGGGCCGCAAAGGAAATTGTGATGGTTGAATCCCCTAATAAGGTAGAGGATTATACTATCCAAGGGGCCCCACATGTGTGTCAAATTGAAAGAACTCTTCCCTGTTCAAATATGTTTGCTGTATTAGAACAAACTACTCAGGGCACAACAGCAGACCCAGTGAGTGAACACAAGGCCATAGAGCTCCCGAATGATGATGTACCAGCTTGCTCTAAGTGTGGTCATGCAAATAAGGTTTTATTGCAGAAAGTTGAAGTCCTTGAAAGGGATTTGGCCTCCTTGAGATTGAAGGTTGAGGAGCTAACCCGTAGAGTTGACCATCCCGTGGGCGTTCGTGTTCCGTCTCTACCACCCACCCAATTAGGCACAGCAACTAGGGCATCGCCACCCATCCAAGCGAGGGAGGGTGCGGGGTCATTTACAGTGTCAGGCAATTTAGCTCAGGTCCCTCTTGGTTCACCTGTTCCTTCAGGCACCACTAGATCTTATGCTGAGACTGCCAAAGATTGGGGAGATAGAGCCAAGCCCTCGGGTCTACATTTCAGCAAAGCAGGCTATCGAAACTCCCCTCCAGTAAAGGAAGGTGAGAGCAGGCAGGCTGGACCAGGATTGCTAAGGAATAGTATCCCCATAGGGAAATCTCAGTCAATTGTCTACATGACCAAGGTCCCTAAATACACCAACAGTCATGGTTACGAAAGCAGTGAATCTATCCCCAATAAAGCGATTCACTGGTTAGGACATGTAAGGGGCTGCAGGTCAATCATTAGGGAAGACATAGTAAGGGTAAAGAGGATTTCCTTGCCCTACTCTATGACGGACTGCATCGAGCTGCAGTTAACTAATGCAGCAATCGCTGAGAACCTACTGGCTCTTGAGTATCGCACATCTCCCCCTGAGCATTCTGGAATTCAAATTAGATGCTTACCGCTCTGGTTACCGGTTAGGTTGGGGGGTGGATGCGGTCCATCCCGGAGTGGAACAAATTTATTGGCAAGTATGATGTATGCTTGTTTCAGGAGACATGGAGCATGATCTCCTTACACAAGGCAGGGTATACCATCTTCTTCACCCCCGCTGTGAGCTCAGGAAAAGGCCGCCCATCTGGGGGTCTCCTCATATTGGTTAACATCTCATTGAATTGGGCTATTACCATGCATAATTCACCCTCAGGGGATATTTTACATCTGACAATCAAAGGGTTTCCGAATGGTACTAATGTGGAGCTATTTATTGTGTATGCGAGGGGGTCTCCGGGGGCACAATTGTCAGCCACCCTAACAGCATTGGAGTCTGAATTAACTTGTATCCCTCCCCTCGCTAATATCATCGTAGGAGGGGATTTTAACTGCACATATGAACCCTTGAGTGGGGAGGATTTGTTGGGAACTAATGAGGAGGATATGAAATGGGCCATGCCCACTATGACCTTAGCGCCAATTAGGAAGTGGACAGAAAGGGCGATCCAAATGAATGCTCTAACCCTAGAATATAATTTGAGAGCATTAAATGGTAGGACACGCTCCAGTCAGAGTGGGGCCAACACTTATAATAGGATCAGCTGTCCGTCACGGATAGATTATCTATTGTTGGATACCCATCTGTGGAGTGACCTCCTGGATATGGAGGTAAAGCATACCCTGGACAGTGATCATAATCCTTTAGGCATGAAAATCAAGTGGGCATTTTCTCCCGCAAAGGCAACCAAGGCCCCGATAATGCTAACAAAAGAGGTTGTGCCATCGAATTGTAATCAACGCCTGAAATGGCACAAGGTTGTACATCAGGAGGATAAGCTGCTCAGTATAAGGGAGCATATAGACCAAAAGATTGCAGAGCTGGAACTGATTAATGTAGCCCATTAAAATACCCATGATTTTCCCTATACCAAATTTTATGATAACGCAATAGAGAAGCTGGGTTCGTTTTTTATTATCAAGGAGCCTAGAACATTGAAAAGGGGCCCTCCAAGATCTAATAACCTTTGGTACATGACCACTTGCAGAGAAAAGAGGAAGGTATTAACCATAGCTCTGTGTAAAAAGGACCCCCCATTAGTAAGAGTGGCAAGGAAGGAGTACTCAAGAGCAATAGAGCTAGCGAAGCGTGATTGGGAGGAACAGCATTGGCAGGAGCTTAAATCTGCCTCCCAATTGAAAGATTCAACTTTATTTTGGGAGATAATTAATAATGCTAAAATAAGGGGAGCTGACCCCATCCCAAACCACATTACAGAGCAGCAATGGTATGCCCACTTTCTTAACCTGTACTGTGGTGAAGGAGGCTCTCAGTTCCCACAAAGTGCTCCCTTACTATCTAGATCTGAGAACTCTGTATTAGCAGAACCTTTTGTGATCAATGAGGTATACCTGGCCATCGTGAGTATAGCCCCGGGAAAGGCAGCGGGTCCGGACGGCCTCCCCGGAGATTTACTCTTGCACGATCCAAAGCCGTGGGCCAATTTTATCTGTCTCTTAATGAATTTCATTGCGAGAGGCCATGCCATTCCCGACTCATGGAAGGGAGCCGAGGTGGTAATAATATATAACAAAAGGTGCTAGAGAGGACCCTGCCAACTACAGGCCGATTAGCTTAATCAACATAATACAGAAGGTGGTTGGCAGGGTCATCGTTAGGAGGATAGGGTCCTGGATGGAAGATGGGAATATAATTTCGCACCTTCAGGCAGGCTTCAGACAGAAGGTGGGCACGATGGACCAGGTGTTCATATTCTTTATGATTCACTGGAAAATCATGGTCATCGGGAAAGGCAGTCTATATCTGGCCATTATAGACCTGAAGATCGCTTTTAACTTGGTTCCCCGTGCCAAACTCTGGGAGGTGCTGCATGACCTGGCCATTCCCACTTCACTTCTTGATTTTATTAGACGTCTCCATGAGGGGAATTGTGCCAGAGTCAGATGGGGGAACCGAGAGGGTTGCGGTGAATAGGGGATACGCCTGGGCTGTGTGTTGGCCCCGACTTTGTTCTCTCTCCTTGTCAATGGGGTGGTAGACCATTTGAGAGAGGACCTAGCTAATGCCCCAGTCCTGGCGGGAGAGAAAACACCCACCCTGCTTTTCGCCTATGATACCCTCTTGATGTCCAAAAGCCCAGCAGGTTTGAAAAAACTGCTGGACAGGTTTAGCCTGTTTTGTGATGCAAGGGGGTTATCCATCAACACCACCAAGCCAAGTTAATGACCCTGTCGCCGTCAAAATGATTGAGGAATAGTATCACCCTTAAAAGCACTTCACTAGATGTGGTTGAGTCGTTTGATTACTTGGGAGTCCGGGTCAACAATTGGATGAATTGGAACTCTCATATGGCCAAAATGCTTCTCAACCACAAGCGGGTGTCAGGGGCAATTTTAAGAGACCAACAATCCTCTGTTAGTAAACCAATAGTCCCGGCCCTCGTGGTATATGAAGGGAAAGCATTACCCTCGGCACTATATGGGTCCGAACTTTGTGGTTTCGAGAATACCAAGGACCTGGTTAGATCAGAGAATAAGTTATTTAGAGGTCTGGTTTCTCTTCCATCTTCTACCCCATCTAAACCCCGTCTCCAGGATTTGGGAAAACGTTCCATTAAAGATATTGTACGGCTCCGCCCTTTATTATTCTGGGTACGTTTAAGGAGGACCCCCGAACTGGCTAATTATGCGGCAGCCCTAGATGAACTCATGAAATTGAACACCAGCAATAAGATTAAGTGGATAAGCAAGCTTAGACAGCTTGTTTCAAACTTAGGGCTGGGGGAAACATGGGCTAGTCAGTGTTCGCCACCCAAACAAACAATCAAGAAAGCATATTGGGAATGGGTACAGGCGGAGGAGTCCCACAGTGCCAATTGGGGATGCTCACCGAGCAGTTTCTGGAGCACAAACCTGTTATGAAGTTGGAACCTTTTCTCGACTTCATCCAAAATCCTAGAGACAGGATGCTCTATCTGAAGCTGAGGTTTGGAACCCTCCTGCTCAATGAAATAACAGCAGGCTGGAAACAGTACAACTCTGTATCTGTCTACTGTCCAGGCTGCAAAGCCCCTACCAAGTCACTTGCCCACTTCCTTTTTGCATGCACAGCGTATAGGACTGCGAGAAGAATATGGCTTAAACCCATCTGCAAAGAGCTAGGCTTTAGGAACCACAAGATGGCAGAACGTATTTTAACATCTGATACTACTTCCCTTGTTATTGTTTGCGGGGTAGCAAAGTATCTGGGCAGCGCTTGGCTAACTCGTACAAAGCTGTTAATAAAACTAAGAGCTAGGCGTTAGTGGGCTCATCTTGAATACTGTTTTTATAGGTTGTAAAATAGTAGCGCTCTCTGTTTTTATTTGTACATATCCATTTTATTGGAAAATGTTATTGTTTCTGTACAGTGGTTGTATGTGTAAATGAATTGTTTTTTATGAACTGAGGATGTACATACTTTTATGATAAATATTTTTATCGAATAAAGTAACCACAACCAACTAATGCATTGCTTCTCAATGTTACTTTATGGTACTTGAGCTGTATGTAATCGCCTTGTCTCTTTCCTTATGAAAGGTACAAAGTTATTGAGTCTCAGGGGAGACAATAGCATTGCACAATGCTCTTATTGACTTGCTATCAGGTAGCGACCATGCAGCGCTCTACTTTCTCAAATCACATGGTATCTATAACTTTCTATCCCAGTTGCTGGGCTGCTCATCCTTCTGAATGTGATTTGTGGAGAACTAATCTGAACTCTATTTGCCCCTATGACTGGCTGCTTCTTTTTATCAACAGTGCAGCATTTCCTGTAATTCCTCATCCACCTTGTGACTTTAGCTGGGCAAAACTTGTCTTTCTCCTGAAATGACCTGTTAAACAATTGTGTCTTCTTTTTCACTGTTCCTAGCACTCTATCATCAATGGGATAAGAGGTGCCCTCTCAGTTTCTTCAGATCCCCGGTTCCCTTTGCCTTCTGCGACTGTATATTTGAATGAAATAGGTAATGCCCTTTACCCTTTGCACATCTTCAGCAACTGCTGTAATCTTTCGAAGGTATGGATTGTTTGAATGGTTGTTGTTTAGTGGTGGGAGGTAGCAGTAACCAAGATTGAGCCAGAGCTACTGGCATCTTCCTGTCCTCCAGTCCCATGCGAGCAAAGGCCTATTGGCTTTAATTCTCCTAAACTCCTTGTCATAATCCATCCAGGCTGTCCCTCCAAACTCATCGCCACTGTACCTGTTGACTCTGACTCCTGGGGGGGGGGGGGGGGGGTTTGGGGTGGTAGCCCCATTGCCACCATACCTGCTTGCTACACGCCACTTACCCACAAGGATCATGTGAGTCCTTGTCCCTGCAGAGTATCCTCCAGTAGTCTTGCAGATAGAAAATAGGAGAACCATTGCAATCAGTATTTATGTATTTATTCGGTTTCAGAAAGTGTTTCATGTTGCCTTTTGGTTACTTCAAAGTCATATTAATGCTCATTGTAAAGCTGAATAATGCAATGCCTTTATTGACAGTGTCATTGAGAGCACATATAACCAATAAGAGGGAAACTCCCATCCAATCCAGCACTAACATAACAACTCATAGAGGAAATATGGTTATATCATGGTTAAATCAATAATCAAAGTAGAAACCTATAAACATTCATGCAAGAGTGTTTGAAAACTGAAAATGTAAAGATGTACATTTCATATAGGTATATCAGAGAATACATTTTCAGAGAAAAGCAGCTAAGAGATAAAATAGAATTCACAGGATCCTCTTAATCTGAACATTTCACTTATTTAGATAAAACCCTTGGTCAGATTTAAAAACAGTTGTCAACAATTTGTATGAAGACAGGCACAGGGTAAAAGGACGAAACCAAAGTGGGAGTGAAGCCAGGGGTATGCATTTCAACGTAAAGGCAGGCAACCAACTAGGTACTAGAAGTGATGACATGTTATTTTAATTGACAGGATTATTTGAAATCCTGTCCTTTACCCCGGAATAAATGTTTATGACGTGTAGTGATGAAAAAGGATAATCTCATTTAGTTCGGAAAATGAATGAGCAAATTAATGAGGACAACAATAATTAAAGCAATATGTCACTATAATACAAAATCATTCATTACAATTGATTTTCGGTTGCAGTAAACTTCAAGTAATGTCTCGAGTGTGTCTGCACAAAGGTGGAATCGAATCCTTGCAATGCTGATGTACCATCTTGCCTGAAGAGACGTTTCCTTTCTTACTACTTTGTCGACCTCCTAAATTTAGAAGCTAAGGCACTCAATGCTCTCTTTGACTACCTAGGATACACCTTATTTCACTCCACTAATACTAGGAAACTCTAATATTCATATCGATAACTACATTGACTTCACAGCACTGAACTTCTCTTAAACAATGCAAACTTCTGGAGCTTTCAACTTGTATAATAGGACTCTCGCATTAAAGAGCATATCATAAAGCTATCTGGGCATTCAAAGAGACATCTCATTCACTGAATCCTATCCTCTCTTCTGGACAGAGCACTACTAAATGTGCCTTCAAATAACGATTCAGTGTAGAATACATTATCCTGCATCTCCTATCCTAAAAAACTCCTGCGCTCCGAAGTAAATACATCTTAATTTGACACTTTCGTGCTACACTTTTCTGTCTCAGACTACCTAGCCAACCTTAACAGTATTCTTACCCAAGTCTTAGGCTGAGTAAACCAGATATTATAAGATTCCCTCACGTAGGTCACCAAATAAATGGTCTTCCGACAACCCAAAGTAAAATCAGATGACCCTCAGGCAGCTTGAGTGGAAATGCAGAATTTCGCACGTGAGGTTGACAAACCTAACTGTAAGTAGCGCCTGAAGGTTTGCCAAAAAGAAAGATTTTAAGCCAAGTAAGGATTTTTACCCAAATGCATCGTGCAGTACAACAGCACCTAGAGAAATCCATTCCAGACATTGAAAATAATTTCTCAAGCCTCTTGGTGTGACTTCTACAGTTTCATTTGAAATCTTTGAAGGATTAGCACATTTCTTTTTCTCAAAATTTCAGAATAGGTGCAAGGACACGGGGAATGAACGTTCCACATGTTATTGTGCTCTTCTAGCATGTTCTTGTGAATGTGAAATGAAGAATTAACCAAGGTGTTAACGCTAATAAAATCGGTCTTCCCTGACGTCCAGTCCTGTGCATGTGTACTCATGAACATTATTAACTTCTCTTTGTCATCTGGAGTGGTTCCTCCTCGCAGGAAAGTGGACGTAATAATCAATCACTCATTGAAAACAACATGTATGATTCAGTGACAGGAACCTAAAGACACATCATATGATTCCACGCCCCTGAAATAATCACCAAGCACACAATTAATGCAACATTTGCTAACTCTAACTGCATGGATCCTTGGCAACTTGGCTTCTCTCCTGGCCATGGAATGAAGACTGTCTCACACTTGACAAGCTAATACTTATCTTGGACCAGGGTATCTCCACTGCTCTGATATTTCTTGACCTCGCATGCAATATCGTGCCCGTGCCATGCTATTAAAATGTCTGATGGATAATGGCATGAAGGGGCTGTGGCAGCATAGTTCTCTGGTTGTTTGGACGCGATCTGTGGACCTGCAAACTTTTTATGTTTTGTTTCAGATTTATACAGTGTGAACTCGACCAGAAGGTATTTGAGCGCTTCACGTGAGCACCAGGTACGTTACACAAGGACACGTTCATTTATTTGGTAGGCACAGGGAGATTAAGTGATAGACCCAGAATCACAGGATGTGGAGGCAACCCCGGGGCTCGAACATGGGGGCATATTATCAAGGGTGGCGATAGGGAATTTTCGCCCAGACCAGTTCTTAGCCATGTTATCCAATGGGAGGTGGATAACATGGCTTAGAGCATTTCGTCGCTAATGCTTGAATATCGCTGTATTCTCAGTGATATTGACGCATTTCACTGCTATCGCCGGAAAATGTATTGCTTTGGAGATAAACGTTGCTAATAGCACGTTATCTCAGAGATAAAAAAATCGTCGCTAAGCCTATTTAGCAATAAATATCGCTACTTGTTGGTAATATGCCCCATGGTTTCCCAGCTCCAAAGTCGGCAATCTAGCCATAAGACTCCATTCTCTTCCCAACCTTAATGCTCTGTTTCTTCAACCGTCCAATGATGTATTTCTCAGGATTCCTGTTAGCGTCTATATTCGCCGACTTGCCCAACTGATTAGAGCCTTTGATTGACTGGCAGTCTGAAACGCAGATGCACACAATTAATTGTGCACTTTGACCACCATGAACCTAACTCCACAGCTAATCTGACTAATTGTCTGCTTGAATTGCAAACTTTGATGTCTCAGACTTTTGTTTAAATTAATGCAAACAAAGCTGAGATCTTGTTATTGCATCGTGGCGCATCCGTGATTCAGGATGCAAGTGTCTGCAGTAGTGACAATTTTGGAATGGGATTTGATTGGGAAAAACCTTTGCGTGATTGCTGTCCATGCATGCACATGCATTATAAAAAGGCATTAAATGCTCAGCTGAATGCAGTCTACAATATTGACTTGTCATTTTCATCCCTAAAATAGAACTAAATAAATAAATAAAATCCGTTCAATTTAAAAACAAGTTCAAAATAAAATTTAATAGCACATTTTACAAACACCCCAAACCATAGTCATATTTCTTACTCAAAATGATTTATTGGAATGAACTGACAGAAAAACATGTTGCGTTGATTACACTTCCTAATAGCATAGGAACATTTTATACTATGCTGTCAAATTGAATGTTCTAATGTTTTGAAATGTTAATCACAATTTCTTGTCACATAAGTGTATATTTTGGGAATGTTAATCATAACTTTAATGGTTAGGAGCTAACGAATGATCAACACATCAAATATTTCAAATAAGCTTCAAGATGTTAGCAAATGATGTGCAAATTGGAACTTGCAGTCATAGTCTCAGGGCCATGAATAGGATGCATTACTTTCTTAGCGTGCAGTCTTAGGGGCCAGATGTAGGTAATTCATATTTACCGACTCTTAAATACCGAATTTTACCGATTCGGTATTTAAGAGTCGGTAAATATGAAGGGGGGAGATGTAGGTATTACAGAATCTGTAAATACCGAATCCTTAAGATTCGGTATTTACCGATTCTGTAATTACAGATTCGGTATTTCCCATTGATTCCTATGGGCTTTGAAGCCCATAGGAATCAATGTGAAATACCGAATCTGTAATTACAGAATCGGTAAATACCGATTTTAGCAAGGGTGCAGGGGGTATCACTTTGACACCCTCTAGCACCCCAAAGACGGGCATGTGAGCCATGTGGCACACAGACATGCCCTAAGGGCATGTCTGTCTGTCACATGGCTAGGTGTGCATGCACACATGTGCATGCACACCTGGATTCGGTATTTTACCACCCAATTGGATTGGGTGGTAGAATACCGATTCTTAAAGCCCTGTGGCACTCTGACATGTGCCAGCTATATCTGCATTTACAGAATCAATATTTTACCGAGTCTGTATTTACCGATTCGGTAATTTTACCGAATCGGTAAATACAGAATCGGTAAAATACCGATTCTGTAAATGCATGCCCTACATCTGAAAACCCAAATACCGGTCGGTAACGGCCGAATTCGGCCGTTACCGACCGGTATTTTGGCTCCTACATCTGGCCCTAATGTATTACTTTTATGCTCTGAAAAAGATTATGATATTACGATTACGTATTTCAGACTTCTGCTTTACCTTAGAGCAGATTATTTTTTGTGAGGATTACATTTAGGATTTTGTAAGAGTCGTCAGTTATTGCTTTTGGTGTTATATATATATATATATATATATTAAAATGATATTGGACGTCCTAGGGGAGGTCCATTGCCATATAAAGGAAAGATTATTTACAACACGGGGTGGTGATGGACAGAGTCTCTGAATTAAGCAGAGTACTCTCACCCAGTCAAGAGATCAGGGCTAGATCCAACACCGTTTCATCCCCACCCCCTTTTCTGTATCGTTTTTGGCCACTATAGGTGTGGCAGGGTATACTCAGACATGAGTCCCTTTCTCACTGCTCCATCAGGATTCAAGCAAGCCGGTCCGAAGAGGCTGAAATGCCAGAAACCGGTCCCCGGTAGCTTGTCTCCTTTCTGGTGAAGAATTGGCTTGGTAGTTTGGTCTGCCCTGTTCCCATGATGCACTGGGCCAGGGACAGACTAATTTGCATATAGCCAGGTTCTGAGCTGGGATGGGGCAGTGAGATAAATAACGGTGATGGATCAAGCCCTGATCTTTGGACTGGGTAAGAGTGGTCTGCTTAATTCAGACACTCTGTTCATCACCACCCCCTTTTCTGTATCGTTTTTGGCCACTATAGGTGTGGCAGGGTATACTCAGACATGAGTCCCTTTCTCACTGCTCCATCAGGATTCAAGCAAGCCGGGCCGAAGAGGCTGAAATGCCAGAAACCGATCCCCGGTAGCTTGTCTCCTTTCTGGTGAAGAATTGGCTTGGTAGTTTGGTCTGCCCTGTTCCCATGATGCACTGGGCCAGGGACAGACTAATTTGCATATAGCCAGGTTCTGAGCTGGGATGGGGCAGTGAGATAAATAACGGTGATGGATCAAGCCCTGATCTTTGGACTGGGTAAGAGTGGTCTGCTTAATTCAGACACTCTGTTCATCACCACCCCCTTTTCTGTATCGTTTTTGGCCACTATAGGTGTGGCAGGGTATACTCAGACATGAGTCCCTTTCTCACTGCTCCATCAGGATTCAAGCAAGCCGGGCCGAAGAGGCTGAAATGCCAGAAACCGGTCCCCGGTAGCTTGTCTCCTTTCTGGTGAAGAATTGGCTTGGTAGTTTGGTCTGCCCTGTTCCCATGATGCACTGGGCCAGGGACAGACTAATTTGCATATAGCCAGGTTCTGAGCTGGGATGGGGCAGTGAGATAAATAACGGTGATGGATCAAGCCCTGATCTTTGGACTGGGTAAGAGTGGTCTGCTTAATTCAGACACTCTGTTCATCACCACCCCCTTTTCTGTATCATATAAAGGAAAGAGGCAAAAGGCAGTTTCTCAAGTTTATTGGGATACGTTCAGTGCATAAACTGAATTGTGCTGAAATCTGAAGACTAAATGAAATCTTCGTGTGTACTCTCCAAAAACAAGCATTTATGTACAATACTCGAGCCTCACACATAACCATGCACAACATTAGTCACAGTGATTTCAAAGCCTAATTAAAATGTTCAGGGTATCACTTGAAAAGCTCATAGAAGAGCATCAACTTCTGAGACTGGTATACACATCTTGAGGGACGGTCTGTTGTCATATATGTACGAAGGCCTCAGTTAACATTTGAGGGGGTCAAGTACCTAGTCTATGGCATGCGCTCCACTGTCAGATGGCCGTCCATTATTAGGGATTACTGCCTCTCTGTGTGGGATATGCATATCTTCAGGGCGTCTCTTGTTGAGGTGGATGGGTTGAAGGCACAGATCAATGCTAATCAAGCACCATGCACATTAGGCCTGCGCTATAGACATTTTTCTTCTTGAACGTGTAAAAACAAAAGCCAATGCTCCTGATATGCAAGAAGTATTATCCCATCACATCATGGCTATTGTATATTTTCCCTGATATAATTGTTGTTGAAAGAATAAAAAACGGGATTGAACACTCAGATGTTTAAGTGCAATCCCCTTGTGCATATGCCCCTGAAGAGGGCCTCTTTGGAAGCAGGCCCTCCCCAGTAAAGGATATTGCATTGGGTGTTTTCCCAGACTTTGGTGGTGAAGATTTGTTCCAAGTATTGGAGAATCTCTGTTAGAAATCCCAGGGTGTAGAGAACCAGTTGTGTTATATTTGGCGGGTCCTGATGAAGGTGGCTCCTATTGTTGCTGTATGCCACCGAAACGCGTTGACCGAGTCCTTTTAAAATCCTGCTGAAAGTAGTAGCCCTGAACAGGGCCACAGAGACGAAAACCAATTAGACGTGTTAACTTGTACAGATATATTGAGCTGTGAATGGGATATGTATGTAGTATAATAGATATGTATGTGTGAATGAGTGGTATGATTGTGTTAGTTCTCTACCTGGGAGTGAATAGATTGTAATGTGGAAAAATAATTTTGTACTGTAGATTGTTGAGGACATTATAAATATGTATGTTTGATAAAGTTATATGTGGAAAACAATGATGATAAAAAAAGAGTATTAATGAAAAACAGTAAAATAAAAGAAAGTCAAAAAGTAAAATGTGTTTGTTTTTAAATTTTGTTTTTCCTTAGGGCCCATGTGTGAATTCAGAGTCTGAATCCGTTGATATAATAGATAGGTCATGAGGGAGAATTTACAGGGGGAACATCCTTTACAACGCAACTACCATTACGACGCAACTTTTACAATGCATATCATTACAACGCATTGCGCTGGGGGGCGCTCTAGGATAGGGAATAGATTTAATTTACTATCCAACACCTTCCCTACTATCCACGGGGACTGGAGTTGGAATAGTAAATTAAACTATTCACTATCCAGCACCCCTTAGCGCTATGCGTTGTAACAGAATGCGTTGTAAAAACTGCGATGTAAAGGTAGGCGTTGTAAAAGTATGCGTTGTAACATCATACATCCATTTACAGTGTTAGCATCTCCTTAGAAGAAATCTTTTAATTTAGATAGGCCAGGGAAGGCCTGTTTGCTCTGGTAAACTTTAGGGAGAGAGGTTTAGCATATTACAGAGACACATGGGAATGCCTTTTGTTCTTCTTGACGGGAAAACTTGATTTACATTTGCGCTCTTTTTTTCAAGTGATATGAAGCCCTTTGACATATACATTTACCATAAGCAACTGAAGGATTTGAAAGCAAATTGTAGGAAAGTGCCTCTTTTTGCATGTTAGCCCCCACTTTTTGCCTGGTGTGATTTTAAACTATAAATGCACTGAATCACTGCTAACCAGGCCCCTAATGCCAGATCTCTTTCCCAAAACACTGTACTGTGATTGGCACTACTTCAGCTACCCTATAAGTCCCTAGTAAATGGTACCCCTGGAACCTAAGGCATGGGTACTGAAGAGGGTCCTCTGGGGCTGCAGCACTGATTGTGCCACCCCAAGGCCCCTCTCCAAATCTATGCAATCTGCCATTGCAGGCTGCATTTTGGGGTGGAGGAAAATCCAAATTGTTGACAAGGCACACAGCCCTGGGTTGCATGCCACCCATACACTTCATAAGCTATAGGTAAGTCACCCCTTCAGCCCTAAGGCAGGCCTTCAGCCCTAAGGCAGGGCATACTTTATCCTATGTATGGGCATATCAGCATGAGCAGATATGCCCCTACAATGTCCAGTCCATTCTGTGATGTTGTAAGTGAATAGGGGATCCATAAAGAGTACATGGGCTGGATACTTGTCAATACCAGTTTCCTAGCTCCATGAGGTCTTCAATGATTTCTAAGATGTTTATTTCCAAATCTCTTGCCTTAATAAATCCTCACTGATGCCAGTGTTGGATTTATTGATACAGTCCTACTGGAGACCCTTTGGAGGGTCCCCTGAAACCTAACCAAACACTTGTGGGGATTATGACTGGTTACACTGGCATGCTGCGACCAGGTATGTTTCTGAACCCATCAGGTGAGAGCCAGCGCTCTAAGAGGACAGAAACAGTACCTGATCTAGGCGGGGGTGTTTCACACCTCCTCCAGGACAGGATGACCTTCCCAGGCAAGAAGCTTCAAAGGCAATGCTGCCTTTTAAATCCAACCCAGGAACCCCCAGATAGAGGAGAGGCCAACCCTACTTTCCTGCTCAACTGTTGGCAGGAGGGAAGGCGGTAAAATTAGTTAGATGAGGAGAAGGCCTCCCTCCTGAGCCTGCACCACCACTAGGGCGGGGCAGGCAAGGAGAACCCCTCTCCTGAAATTCCACCATCTTGAGATGGTGAGAAAACCTCTAATCAGGGCTTGGGTAGTGCCTCTGCCCACAGGAAGTGGTCGCTAGAGGGTTAGACACCCTATGGTAAGTAGCCCATTGGCTAATACCTGTCACCCCTTGTAACGCCCCTAATTTCAGTATTTAGGTGGCTCCCTGGGACCTGAACCTCAGATTCATCAGATCAAAGAAGTCCAGGACAAAATAAGCTCTGCTGCAGTAAGAAAAGGCGCCAAACCCTGCCAGCTGCCAGAAGGACTTAACAATCACTCTGCTGTGCCTCCCTGAAACCTGAAAGGACTCAGAGAATCCCAGTGCACCTCTAGCCTTTGAAAAATTTCTGAGAATCTCCCTTGGAGTGAAGGTGTTACTCCCGTGCACACCACAGGTACCGATCCTGTGAAGCCTGGTTTCTCGACTTGCTTCTCCCCGACTAACATAACACAGCACCAAAGCAAGAAGAGATACAACAGCTCTGAAGGGTCAGATCTGCCTTTCCACCAAGTTTGGAGGCACCAGGACATATGGAAACCATGGCTTACCAATACCTGGTGTACTGGCTCTGCAATGGTAAAACAAGGATGAAGAGTCCACTCTGACTCCCAAAGCACCAGATGCAAGCACCCATTTAGGGACTTCAAAACACCCGAGACTCAATTCCTGAGTGGCCCAGCTGTCCCGAGACCGCCTCTACAAGTTGCCTTCTCCTGACAGCAAGGGCCCTAAAGAGGCACAATGTCCAGCTGACCCGGCCCTACCAGTCCAGGCACCAACTAACCAGATCTGCTCCCATGGTCTTCAGGCCCTAGTGACCTCCGCCTACCAAGGAGGCCCACATGACTTACCTGCAAGTCCACCTGTGTAGTGCTTTTTCAAGTGGCCCCCATAGTCTTTGCTCACCAGTATCCAAGAGCCTCAGCACTCTGCTCCCACCCATTCTAGGATGCTCCCAAACTTCTCCTGCTGAAACTTTGGACATGACCCCAACATCATCCTAAAACGAGAAGGCGAACTTTGTGAAAGCATTGCCTGATTTTATATGCATTTTTTCTCTTTTTCCCTGTTGACTTCTATGATGTTCCATTGTGCACAAAGGTGATATATTGTCAGAATATTGAAGAATTATATCTCTAAAAGTACTTACCATAGAACTGTGCTCTTGGTGTTAAAACATACATACAAATCAATTTTATTTTTACAAATTGGTCTTGGAAATATTCTTGAGTGGGTGCATCATTTCTTGCCTCTGTGAGTACAAAAAAAGCTTAGCACTATCCTCTGATAAGCCTAATTGCTCGCCCACACTACCACAAAAAGAGCATTAGAATGATCTGCTTTTACCTCTGTGTACCATTTGGGGATTCTCTGGACTCTCTGCACAGTGCGCTTCTTTTTAGTACTCTATATGGAGAACCAGCCTCCTACATAAATCATAAAGAACACTGGTGACAAAATAATGTAATAATGTAGGTGTATTTTGCATGAGAAATTCTTTTTCATCACCTAGTTTCTTTGATCCATTAGCATAATTTCTGTTTAAACAGTATGTACACTATGCATGTACAGTAGCTCAATGTCAAAGTGTTGGAATAAATGATGCACAGGAATATGTTTTTCCTGGGAAAACAAACGCTTAAATATTTTCTCAAATACTGAACCTGGAGCCTTCTGTCATAAAACATATTTTTGAGGATTGGTCTCTATCACTTCCCTGTGCCAGGCTTCATACCCACTGCCTCTAAGGGAGAACTTAAGATCTCAGCAGACATCCTCTAGCCATTTTTGTGGTAGAGGCCCAGACTCAACTGACCCCAAAGCAGACCAACTCACAAATCTTTAATTCCTTTCATTCTGTCAAGGCATTATTACACAGGAGCTTCAGCCTACATGGTAAGAGATCCTTCATCACAAATGTGATGTGAGATGGACTAGCCAATTGGTGGCATGCTCAGCATCAAATTTTCCTGATGCACAGAGCCCTTTCTATTTGCGTTTTGTGAACAATGTTTACCTTTTCCTGCCTGGGTCTGCTATGCCTTGTGTCGTAGTGCTGTGCAGAGAAAATTGTAGTAAGGCCTACACTCCATTGAATGAGTCTTCTGATATTCATACACCAGTAGACAAGTGTGGGAAAAGATGGGGATGTAAGCTTTCCAAGGGCTAAAGTTTCCACAAATGTGATTAGTGGAATGCTTGAATCAATCTTAACCATTGGTAATTACTCAGGTCACATCCCAGTCGATTTTTCTTTTTCACACTATGCCACCTTGTATGCAAATTAGCCTTGACTTGGTCCAATAGGAACAGTCCAGTCCGGTCTGCCAGGTCCTTCTTGAACCAGAACATAAAGCAAGTCAAGACCGGTTGTGCCTCAGTTGGGGCTCTTCAATCGTGTCTAGCCTGGTTCCAGTGGACCAATGAGCACAAAATCAATGTCTGGACTCACCCATCACATTTAGGACATTGCACTGAAATGTACAAATTGAGGTGAGGGAGATTCATGAATTAATCTCAGCTAATGGCAATAGCTTGTGTCTACATCACCGACCATCGTTATTTGGCATGTCATGCTACCTCATTTGGGACCAATGCAAATCATTCTTGACCATGCTCCAATAGGAACAGTCCCATCCAATCTAAATGGCCAGGTCCTCCCTGACCCATAACACAACCAACCTAAGACTGGTTTTACACTCATTGGGGCTCTAGAGTTCGCCGTAGCTTGATTCCTGGGGCACACTGAGCATAGGACACACGTTCTGCCATACCACTTGCACCTATAGCATCACACAGATGAATACAAAAAGTGATGAGTGGAATGATTAAACTAATCTGAGTCACTGGTAATTACACGGAGATGCATCTCAGTCTAACATTATTTTACATACTATGCCATCTCAGTTTAGATCCAGTCACATGCAGATTTGCCTTGACCCGGCTCCAATAGAAACAGTCCAGCCCAAAACTATGAGGCCAGGTCCTCTCCAAACCTGAACACAAGACACCCAAGAACAACTTAGGCCTCATTGTGGCTCTTAGGCTGAGCTAAGAGCCAAACCATCAGATTAGGCTCTGCTATCATAATCCTGGTAATCTCCTCACCTAAAAATGAGACAGGGGAACTTCAATTTTACAATGTGTCAGACTTGATGATTTATAGTGAATCTGACACTGGGAGCAGGGTCAAGGCTGATTTGCATATGGCTGGATCCAAACTGAGTTGGCATGTGAGCAAAAGAATGATGGATTTACCCCGGGTCTTTTGACTGGGTGGGTGAGCGTGTGAAAAATGTCAGCACTCAATCCATCATTGTGTTGTGTTTCCTATGTTCACCCTGAGTGGTCAAGGGTATGCCCAGATGTGGATCCATTGCTTACTGTGCCAATGGATTCAAGGTTAGCCTGGCTTATGACGGGTGATTTTCTGAAACTGGTCCCAGGATGCTTTTTTCCAGCCCAGAGAGGACCTGGCCTGGCAGTTCAGGTTGTTCCCATGAGGAGCAAAAGAATGATGGATTGAACCTAGGGGGATATTATCAAGACAGGAGATAGCATTATCGCCGCTTTATCGGCAGAAAACTGCCGATAAAGCGGCGATAATGGGCTTGATAATATGCTCTATGTAATTCCAATCGAAGCCCATGTTAGATGTCAAGACATCTAACATGGGCTTCGATTGGAATTCCATAGAGCATATTATCAAGCCCATTATCGCCGCTTTATCTGCAGTTTTCTGCCGATAAAGCGGCGATAATGTTATCTCCTGTCTTGATAATATGCCCCCTAGTTCTATTGACTGGTGGTGAGTGTTTGAAAAGTTTCAGCACTCTCTCCATCAGCTTGTTGTTTTCTTTTTAGTCGCATACTGTGCCATACATGAATTGACACTGTATTAATGCCAGGAAATTGTCTTTCCCTTCTTGAACACCTTTACCCATGGAGGATGTCAGTTTGGCGTGTTCTTTGTACTCAGAGAAAACAGCTGGCATATGCTGAATGCCCAATTATTTAGATTACTAAAATTGGTTCTTATAGCTGAATGTAAGTTCTAGTTTAGAGATTTGGCTATAAGCCTCCACAGAGCTCTCCCAGAGTCTGTCTTTCCCCAAACTCCGGAGGGTATCCCTGACATATTTAACTCAGAGTAATTCTCCTGCCCCCTGCATGGCAAGTATCTCTCCCATCCCACAACAGTACCAGGATTTGTCAGGGGTTGCCCATATTTTTCTCCAGTACATTAGGAGTCTTTTGGGAATCCCTTCAGAATGTGGTCTGGCCCCCATATCCAGCCATAATGGAATCAGTGGGGTGCTCACTGGGAGAATCAGTAGCTGGCTGAGCAATCGGTTCTCTGCAAGAACCACAGCATTAAGGGTTTTGTGTCCCCAAAGCTCTGCACCGTTGAGTACAGATTCCAATGCTTTAAGCGCATAAACTTGCATTACAGGAGAGACAGGCCTGAAAAAAGACTCTTGAGAAGCCAGCATCAGACCACCATTGTTTCGTTCCATTTTAAGTCTTTGTTTGGAAGTATGCGCTGAACAATCCATCCATTCAGTGAGGATAAATCCCAAGTACTCACATGCGTGGACCAGCTGAAGTTGGATCCCCTTTAGGGTAGGATGCTGAGCAGCATGGATTAAACACCATCAGCCAGATTCATGAAGCAAAATTGCGATCGCAATAGCTGCGAATTAGCTATTGCGATCGCAATTAACAGAAAAGCAATTCATCATGTCAAAAACACCGAAATAGCGAATTCGTAAAAAAGAATTTGCGAAATCGCAAAATAAATCGCAGAATCTAGGAGGAACCCCTATAGCGAATCGGAAATAGCGAGAATCCATGGATTCTGCGATTTGTTTTGCGATTTCGCGAAATAATCACAAACGCAATTCATGACAACTCGCAAATAGCGAAAAAGCTGAAAATCGCTGTTTGCGAGGCGCAATTTAAGGAGAACCAAAAGCAGGTGGTAACCATTAAGGAAAAAAAAAATACTAACGAGCCACAGGTGCAGTCCTGAAGAAACACTCTTAAGGAAACACAGAAGTAGCATGAGGACTCTCACAATGCCAGGACTCTACATGGTGGTCAGGCGGCGAAGGCTCCAGGCTGCAGCACGGAACAGACGCAGGATCCAGGAGCGAATATTCCGCCTGCGGGTCACCCTGCTGGGCCAAACAGCGGAGCAAATTTACTCAAAGTACCGCCTGAATGGGCCAATGATCATCAAGCTGATCCGGGACCTAAACCCCCTGATGCAGCACCCAACAAGGAGGACCAATGCCGTGCCCTCCCATGTCCAGGTCTTGTGCTGCCTACACCCACTGGCCTCCGGAAGCTTCCAGGGGATAGTTGCTGTTGCAGGGGGGATATCCCAGAGCACCATGTCCCGCTGCCTAAGGAGTTTCCTGGAGGCAATGCTGACCCAGCTACACCACTACATCTCATTCACAACCACCCAACAGGACTTGAATGAGACCAAGCTACATTTCTACAACGTTGCGCAATTCCCACATGTAATCAGATGCATTGACTGTACCCACATCCACATCTGCCCACCAGCACAAACAGAATACATGTACCGCAACTGCAAGTCCTACCACTTCCTCAATATCCAGATGGTGTGCTACGCTAAGACTTACATCACAGACATAGTGGCACAATACCCGGGGCGCACACATTACTCCTTCATATTCCGGCACAGCGGCATTCACACACGACTGGCCAGGGGAGACTTTGGCGAAGGACACCTACTAGGTAAGTACACATGCCCCCATATCGTACACTGTGATCATGTAGCTGCGCAGAACATGCACTCACCCTCTGCTCCTTTCATTCAGGTGACAGCGCATACGGTCTCCGTGAGTACCTCCTCACCCCTTACCTCAACCCTGCAACACCACAGCAACGGCGTTACAATGCAGCACACATCCGCACTAGGAATTGCATTGAGAGGACATTTAGGCTTTTGATGAGCCGCTTCCGCATACTGCACAAGACTGGTGGGGCCCTCAATTACGAGCCTGAGGTCTGCTGCCGCATTGTGGCCGTGTGTGCAATACTCCACAACATTGCTACCAAGCTCAGGATACCTGTTGAGATATCTGGCAGTGAGTCGGAAGGGGACAACCGCCCACCTGCACATGGGCGTCATGCACGCGGGGAAAATCCAGCTGAAGGACACAGACGCCGCAACCAAATAACAAATAACTGTTTCTAGTGCACCCACACTCCTCACCCAACACTTCACTCATGCATGACAATAGAAATAATGACATGAGTCAGATTAACTTGAACAGAAAATTTGTTATTGTTTTTTGCACAATAAAGTTTGAATTTCTCACACAGTAACATGAGATCCATATTGCGTCATATGTCCCATGTATTTGAGGAGGGCATGTTTGTGTCAGCAGCATGGCCCTTCATGCTACTTTACAAATGTTCAATGGCGCCTCCGGGCGGACGCTCGCAATCTTCTTTCAAGCTCTTCCTCCGGATTTGTCCGTGAGGCAGCAGAGGGCCTGGTGCTCTGGCGGGGTGCTACCACCAGTGGCACGGATTGGCTGCTGTGGCTAGAATTAGCCTCGCTAGTGTCATCCACCCCACCCGCCTGGCCATGGCCGGTTGCCTGCATACCCTGCACTGCAGTGGTCACTTGCTCCAGTGCCCTTGCGACATCCTGGCAGCACTGGACCATTTGCACTTGCATGGCCAAGGAGCGTCATGACAGATGGGAGGTGGCATTCCCTATTATATAATTTGACCGTGTGTATGCGGATAGGCGGGTCAGCAGCTTGGAGTTCTGGACTTTTTGGTTCTGTCCAGAGGTGTCAGGGATAACACCCGAAGACCCCGGAGTTCTACCTGTCTCGGTGCACAAACAAACAGAAACACGGGCTTCTCGATGGTGGCGTCAAAGACCAAAGGTTTATTACTGCAGGGACACAGAAGTCACAGAAACTGCACACGGGCAGTGTCTAGGAGCCTGTTCAATTTGTACAAAGAGGGTTACTCCTTAAATACTAAATATTCTGCTCGGGGCAAATTCTTTACATGTTACCACAGTTCTAAACATTCGTGTCTTAAACAATAAATATTTGGCGTTGCACAGGAATTGTCAACAGTATCTGATGTCGAAACATTACAAATGAGGGGTTCCCACTATTCCATCATAATCCCATGTCAATTTCTCATTCAAGACCCGGACCGCCTCATCGTAAATTTCGTTACCTCCCCCTAATAAAGGCCCAGAAGGAAAGGAGCAGAGCCAGGTGCAGAAGATAGAAAGACAGGATAAGAGATGTTTGTGGGTCGTAAATGGGCACGGTTACCAGCTTCGGCCGCCTAATCATGATCAGGCCAACGAACACAAGAACCAGTATAGCAGGACTGGCCTCAGGCTGGGGAGGCAGTTCTTGCCGAGTCATGCTGCCACAGCGTTGCTGGCCTAAGGTGCACGTGTCACTAGCAAGGTGAATCGTCGGCTAAAGCCTACGTGTCCTTAATTGAAAAGAGGTCATTGCGTGTCCATTGACTATGTGAGGGCAAGGAATACAAAATGGCTTCCGTGTTCTAAGATGGATGCCACGGGTAGATCAGAAATGTGTTCATAACAGGAGTGCTCTTGCTCGTAGCATAGCGAAAACACCAGGATATACTAAATGGATCATTTGCGGTTCACTGATACCAAAATTATGTATTTGCGACAATGTTACAAACACGGGTTAAAACCGTCACGGAACCTCAGACCCTCCTTTTGCCCTTACATAGGCAATTACTCAGTCTATGTCTGAATCTAACTCTATGCTCATTAGGTTAGTGACATGTTGTTGCATCATCATCCTGTCTCGTGCCTTTTCTCCTAATGCAGGTGGTTTTCTGAAACAGGTTGCAGCACAGAGACTACACAGAGCGGGACCACATTGGATAATAAGACAGCACGAGAACAGAAATACTAGGATGACACCAATGACCATCAGGACCTTCCATCCCCACGCTGATACCAGAGTCCAAAACCACTCCATGAAGGACCAGTTTCCCTTGTCTACGTGTATAGAGTCGGAAATCTTGTGTAGCTTAGAGATCGCTTCATAGACAGTCGGAGCATTATTGGGAATAAAAACACAGCAGCTCGATTGGATCATTCTGCATACCCCACCTCGATCTGCAAGTATTACGTCTAGAACCATTCGGTTCTGCAACGTCATGAGACGATCCGCCTGAAGCTCAGCTGTTAAGTTGCTAAGGGCACCAGCCATTTCTGTGATAGTAGATTCAACTACCCGTGTTAGTTGACGTAGATTTCTACTATTGGCCATAGGCCCCCAAAACGGAAGGAAACCTTTGAAGAAGTCTCCAGCTTCCTGACCAGCGGTATCTTCCTTGCTGAAGACACCTCTTGCTACTCTGGTCTTGTGATAATCTGAAGAAGCAGTGTATGTCGGAGGTAACAATCGAGCAATATAACATGAACCTGAAAAGTCAGCAGGCAGCCATGTATATGCTCTGTCCTGACAGATGAAGTAAGTACCTCTAGCAGTAAGGAAGGCAGGGGAGGAGTTAGACGGAAATACGTAAGTCTCAACGCACTCACTCCTCCCTAGCTGAGCTCTTGGATTTCTCCCATTTCCTTGCAAACAGACTTGACCTCGGTGAGGCACGACCCAAACTGAAGTGGAGCTTTTACGCTTGCTTTCTCCCAAACTAAGGCGATACTCTGTAGAGTTCCAACTCAAATACACCCGTAATTCATCTCTAGGGTAAGATGGAGTATTATTGACGTCTTTAATCATGTCAATAATTCCCTGGACTAAAGCTTTGTTGGCTGAGTTGTATTTAGTGGACCGTGGTGGACGCGGAGGATAGGTCTCAAGGGCATATGAAAAAATGGTCTGAAAGGCCTGAAATGATCCATTGTAGCTAAAAGGCAAGACTAGATAGGGAATGCCTTTATCCATAGTGTGAGGTATCAAGCCACACACCCAGCAGTCTGTAGTATTAACTACCAGTTGGTGTTGATGCAAGAGCTGTACAAATATATTGTTAATAAATTCTGAGCGTCGAGCTTGTTCGTGTTCAGGAAATGAGTGAAAAGAATGCATAGAAGAAACCGTAGAAGTAGTAGGATCAAGGGGAGGTACAGTAGTTACTGGCATAAAAATCAAATGTACACCAAAGATGATTCCACCCACCAACGTTATCAAAACAATTAAAAATGTAACTGCACATTGCATTAGAAAGCATTTGCTGTGAAGTATTCTGTACAGTCTATTTCTGCGAACATAAATTACATTTTCTCGTTGCAGCTCAGGAAGCTCCATCTTCTACAATCCGCTCGTGACCACTGATGATGTGTACGTAGATGAAAATGCCTCTATCAGCCCTGGGAGTTCCCAGAACTAACAGAAAGATCGACCTTGTGTCTGACCCCCGCAGATTCAACTAGGCACACAGCCACGACCCTACGGCTACCCAGACGGCAAGGCAATTTTAAAACAAAAAGAAACAATACAAAGTATTAGCAAACTTCCTGGCTGGAGGCAATGTATAGAAAATTCAAATCTGAAAATAGGCAGTTTCCTGCTTTATTTGTCCATATTGCGAGGTCGCAAGTTGTATCTCAGTTTTGCAGGAGCTGTCTGATCTGGAAACAGTGTATTTTCAGCCGACGTTGTAATGTTTACATTTGCAGATGGCAAATGTTCAGGGTTCAAAAGAGCAGTTTCAGGAGGAGAGTCAGAATTTGGTGAATCCGTGATCAGTTCTGCATCGCTGAAAGGTATGAACCTGGGGACTTGTTCCGTTTCAGAGGCACCGATTCCTTTCTTTACCCAGTTGTCGTAAGGAAGTGGCAGAGGCACACGTTTGACGTGTGTCGTATGGATCCAGTTCTTCCTTCCGGCCACACGAATAGCAGTTCTCGTTGCTAGTAAGACTTGGAAAGGGCCAATGAATCTGGGTTGAAGATTTTTCGTTCTTGCAAAATTTCTATTGACCACCTGGTCACCCGGTTTCAGCTGATGGCCTGGACTCTCCGGTGGCTTTGGCAATGCATCAAAAACCTGTTGGTGAATAAGACTCAATTTAGCAGTCAAGTCGAAAAGGTAATCAATTAACATTGGGTATTCCAGTTGCTTGAATTCTTTTGGTCTAGGTACCCCCCAAACATTTGCAGGACGACCAAAAACTATTTCATATGGACTAAGCCCTACTCTAGAATGTACAGTTGCTCTTGTTGATAGCAAAGCCAAAGGCAATGCGTCTGGCCAGGACAAACCCGTGGATGCTTGTATCTTAGCAAGTTTCAGTTTAAGGGTGCCATTGTAACCCTCGACTAAACCCGCGGACTGGGGATGATTCGCACTATGAAACTTCTGTCTAATCCCTAGGCCGGCACACACACTCTGCATAACTTTCCCTACAAACTCACTTCCGTTATCTGACCATACAATCCGTGGCATTCCGTATCTGGGGAAGTATTCTTTAAGAAGAATTTTGGCAGTGGATAAGGCAGTATTGTCCTTTAGCGGGTATGCTTCAATCCATCTGGAGAAAGCACAAACTACCACTAGGACGTACTTTAGGTTATTACAACGATCCATGTGAATGAAGTCTAGCTGGATCACTTCAAAGGGGCAGGAAGGAGGAGCGAAATGACCTGCAGGTGTGGGGATTCCCTTGCCAGGATTATGCATCAAGCATACCATACAATTTCTCACCACTCTCTCTGCACACTTACTAATCCCATCATTCTTCCAGACCGGAGCCAACATCTTACAAATCCCTTTTGAACTGATGTGCGCTGTTCCATGTGCCATCGTTACTACTGCAAGCACATACGCATCAGGCAACATCCAACGCTGTTGTTCCGACAAGTCAATCCAACACCCACTCGAGTCCAATTTACCCGTGCTCTCTCTCCATGCAAGTTTTTCCTCCTCAGTCGCCTCTTTCTGAATTTCTTTCACGCTTTCCACTGTGTCTTCACACATTCCAGACTCAGAAATCCATCTTGCAGACGTTGAAACATACATTCTACTCATCATGTTTCTAGCTGTCTGTTTTGCAGTCTCATCGGCAAAAAGCATTCCCACGACCAACATCATCCGTGATTGCTTTATGAGCACTGCATTTCACAATCGCAACTTCAGTCGGCAAGGTTAGAGATTCCAACAAGTCATTAACTAGCTGACCATGTTGAATCTTAGTCCCACGGGACGTAATGAAACCTCTCTCTTTCCACAAACGGCCAAAACTATGGGCCACGCCGAACGCGTACTGACTATCTGTGAACACATTCACTCTCTTTCCCTTAGCTAAAACGCACGCTCTTGTTAGCGCAATCAATTCTGCAGCCTGGGCAGAATTCTGACTCACTCTTGCAGTCTCCACAATTGTACTCAAAGTCGTTACTGCATAGGCAGCAGTCACATCACCATTCTCCAATTTGAAGCAAGACCCATCAACATACAGCGTGCCATCTGGATCTGATAACGGAGTGTCTTTTAGATCAATTCGTCCTTTTGTTTCTTCCTCAGTTTTGAAACAACAGTCGTGTGGTTCGGAATCACTCGACTCTTGGCTAGTCGGCAACAATGTTGCTGGATTCAATACATTGCATCTCTTGATCTGAATGTGACTAGCTAATAGTGTCAGTTCATAACCTGATAATCTAGCACTGGTAAGGTGCTGCGTCTTGGTTCGGTTCATGAGTGTATCCACAGCATGAGGAACCATGACCACTAGCATGTTGTTCATTACTAAACCAGCAGATTGTCGAATGGAAACTGCAGCTGCGGCTGCAGCTCTCAAGCAACTAGGCAATGCTCTGGCTACCGGATCTAACGTTGATGAAAAATACGCACAAGGGCGTTGTTTATCACCAAATTTCTGCGTCAAAACACTCAATGCACAACCTTCTCTCTCGTGGACATAGAGCGTGAATGGCTTACTGTAGTCGGGTGTACCCAATACAGGAGCTGAACACAGTGCATTTCGCAATTCAGAAAAACTCTGCTGACATTCTGCAGACCATGGTACCGGACTCGGAACACCTTTCCCAGTCAAGGCTACCAATGGTTTTGCTAAAAGAGAAAAATTTGGGATCCATTGCCTACAATATGAGGTAATACCTAAAAAGGCACGTACTTCTCTCTGCGTGCTAGGAACATTCATCTGTGTAATTGCTTTTATTCTCTCTGGGGTCAACTTCCTTCCCTCCTTTGACAAGAGATGACCTAGGTAGGTCACTTCTTGGCAGCAGTATTGCATTTTTGAAGGTGACACCTTGTGATTCAAATCTGACAAGTGATGCAATAAAGAAATCGTAGCTGTTTTGCAAGTTTCCTTGTCATCAGCAGCCACTAGAAGATCATCAACATATTGTATTAAAGCAGAACCAGGAGGAAGTACGAAGGAATCTAACTGGCTTTTTAATGTTTGACTGTAAATGGATGGGCTTTCACAATAGCCTTGTGGAGCGCGTTTAAACCTGAAGCTTCGTCCTCCTAGAGAGAAACCGAAGATATCTCTGCTTTCCTCGGCTATCGGAATGCTGAAAAAGGCATTTTTCAAGTCGACAACCGAAAACCATGCTGCTGTAGCAGGAATCAATGTTAACAATGCAGTAATATCTGGAACCACAGGAAACTGTGGAATCACAATTTTATTAACCTCTCTAAGATCAATTACAAACCTATATACTGGAGGTTTTGTTGGGTCAGTTCGTTTCAAAATAGGCAGTACAGGACTATTACAGACATTACCTCTAGTTTCTTCTATAACGTCTTTCTCAATCAGATCTTGCACTATCAGTAGGAGCGCACGCTCACCTTCACTAGAGATTCTGTATTGTGGAATTCGTGGAAGTTTGACATTTGCTTTCAAAGTTACTATATAGGGTGGAATTTCCAATAGACCTACATCATTAGGACCAGTCACCCAAAGAGTATCAGGGAGTGAACGCAGCTCTGGTGGGAGCGCATCCATCGACAAGTACATCGGAGAGATTATTCTTTTACTCAACGTAAGCTGTACTCCTGCTGGAGAACAGTACAATGTCGCGTACAGGCGTTTTAACAAGTCTAGACCAAGCAGATTTTCGTTACAACCTGTCGTCAAAATCAGGGGTGCTTTCAATTGACGGGGTCCAACAGAAATAGACAAAGGACCAGAAACAGGGTTATGAACAGGGGCGCCCGAAAAACCTACTGAAACGTTTGTTGAGCCAGACAAAGGTGCGCCAGGGAGTTTCGCATGTATGATAGAGCTTTTTGCTGCACCAGTATCCAACAGAAACGGTTCGACTATACCTGATGTTGCTACTGCGACATAAGGCCCACTCTGATCTACTGGAACTGATACTACTCCCTCTCTTTGTCCATGGCTGTCCTAGTACTCACTTTGCTGAACTTCCTCACTAGCTTCATAATAGTCTTCAACATGATACTGTGGAGACCTATTCTGTTGGGCAGATTGTCCATTTCGCTGGTCGAAATAATTAGAAGGGCGATCACTCGTCTGCGGAGGCATAGCACCTCGTCCTCGACCTCTAGAGTTTTGCATAGAACTACCACGACCTCTCTGAGCAGCCGCAGTATTATTTTGCGTTCGAACTGGACACTCATTTTTGTAAAGACCTTCCATTTTGCAATAAGCACATTGATTCCATTGGTATTGTGGCCTTTGAAAAGTATAATCCGTTCTTTGATATGACCCTTGCTGTGTATTAGTCTGATTCGTGCGAGGCGGATATGCTTGCTGTAAAAGTACTTTAGTTTTTAAATCTTTCGTCTTTTTATCTGATTTTTCCTTCTCTTCTTTATCCCTATTTTCATAGTACTGGGCAGTCGCAAGTATTTGCGCAGTCGTAGAGACAGCCCACGCACTTTCAGAATTCTTTAATTTACCACTAAGTTCTGGCAACAGATTGTGCACAAATTTATCAACAAATAATCTCTGGCCTCCTTCTGTGCTCATATCCTGACCACTATGATCCACGAAAGTTTCCTCGAATCTTGTGAAAAAGTCGGAGACGCTTTCGTCTTTCTTTTGTTTGCACGCGGACAATTTGTCCCAGTTAACGCGCAATGCTGGCATCAAGGTTTTCATTAAATCGATTATTCTACCAGGCAAATTAGCAATTAAGGGTTCTGGTTTGGAACCACCTAATTGTTGACCATCCGCTGCAATTATAGCTGCCCAATCACCACCTAGGGCAACTGGATGATTCTCTTTACGAATTTTAGCCCAAATTGGTTGTGGTACTACATTACCAAATAGCAGATCTATGTCAGCAAGATTCAATACACAAGCGTCAACTGTTTGAGCCAACTCTTTGTAGTACCCTGCAGGATTTTTACGCGGATCTGGCAAGGCCTGTTTCACTGCTAATACTTCAGCTCGCTTCCATGGAATATGTATCCATACTCTCTGGAATTGGGCCGGAGCGGCTGCAATACCAAGCGGTGCATTAGCTTGCACAGCTTCACGCCAAATTGGTGGAACCTCTCTCATTGGGTATTGACGATTTTGTTTCGTACTACGTTTCCCTAACTCTCTTGGTGAACGAAGGGATGGGTCATTCCTATAACTTAAAATCAGTTCCATCGCTTCTTTTATATTTTGACCAACTATCATACCTGCAGCAAACTCTTTCTGCACATTAATTAATTCTCCTAGATTTGATTCAGGGTCATCCTCTTCCAATTCCTCACGTAGAAGGAAACACATTTCATCGAACACATATCGTTGTGTCGGTTCATTCCATTGCATAAATGTATCTAATACATCTTGTACATTATATCTTCCAACTTTTGAAACCCATCTAAGAGCAGTGGAATCTAATATTCCTCTTTCTTCAGTACTGGGAAGCTGACTACGTCTCTGTACAGAGTCAGAGGTAGGAGTCTTAATCAGAGTTTTATAGAAGGGAGATAGAATATTAGAGACAGAATCAGTGATTCTCCGACGAACAGAAAGCGGAGTCATAATATTAGCAGAAGCACTAAATAGAGTAGCAGTTGGAACAGATAGATCAGGAACAGTAGGAGTAATAGGCAAAATAGCTTGTGAACTAGCAGGTGTGAGCGACACAGGCATAGGCAAAGAAGCCGGCAACCCTGGAAGAGGGGTTGTCAAAGGAACATTAACATTGACCACAGGAGGTACAGGAACTTGATTCAGGGGAGCGGGAACAGGGACACCAGGTTGTCCAGCAACCGGTAATTGAACATTCGGTATAGGTGGAGCCGTAGCACCCTGGGCATACGGTGGGGGTGATCGTAACAAGTAAGACAACAGGGGATCCTTTTCAGGGTCCTCTACTATCTTAGCCGTACTCGATGGCAAAGCAGGATAGCACTTGTCTATCGCTAAATTACGCTCTCTATTGGCCACCTCCATCGCTTTCTCAGACTCGTTGAGTTGCAGCTGTTTAGCAGACTGTTCTAAAGTCAACTCTTGCTCTTTCTGTTCTTTCTTCAATTTTTTAATTTCTCTCTGTTTAGATTCTTTTCGCCAACAACGGAAAGAAACAAACATTGCCGGCCGGGCTTTCTTCTTAAACAACCTTCTTTCTAGATTATCGAGAACTTCAGGTTCAAAACTACCATGTAGTGGCCAACTAAGGACACCATCTTTCTCTGTATAGTGGATCCATACCTCGTTATAAGAGATAGAGCCCACACCAAACTTGCAATATAGATCATAAAGGGGAGTTCCAATCGGAGGAACCAAACACGAGTCCTCCAACTGGGAATCACTGTTGCAACTAAAACAAGACAACATACAATTTTTCCGACTTACCATTTTATAATCCGGAACACAGAACAGACAAAACACAAACAGAAAAGATGCGCACTCGGACCAAGAACTTAGGCCTACCAGAACTGACAAATGTATCGATACCTGAACTGAACAGAATGATTATCGTAACCAGAATAACCAGTGATAATCTTACAGAACTGAACTGAACTGAGAACTAAAAGGATTATCCAAACAGGAGCAACCCTCACAAAATACTTAACTGAGGCACTGAAGACGTCACCAAGGAGAAACCCGTCACGTCTCACCGTACTAAGGACTGCACCTCGGGTCCAAGACAGGGCGACGGTCAAGGCAACGGACCACTGCAGCCGTCTGAACGGGAACCCTCGTGGAAGAGAACGTCGGGCCACTTTTGCGATATGACGGGATCGATGAAGTGGGGCGCCTCCCTCTGAAATCTTCACACGAAGCTCCTCGAACTCTTCAGGCTTTTGGACCGGTACCGAATGACATCGCCCCACGTTGGGCGCCAATTGGAGTTCTGGACTTTTTGGTTCTGTCCAGAGGTGTCAGGGATAACACCCGAAGACCCCGGAGTTCTACCTGTCTCGGTGCACAAACAAACAGAAACACGGGCTTCTCGATGGTGGCGTCAAAGACCAAAGGTTTATTACTGCAGGGACACAGAAGTCACAGAAACTGCACACGGGCAGTGTCTAGGAGCCTGTTCAATTTGTACAAAGAGGGTTACTCCTTAAATACTAAATATTCTGCTCGGGGCAAATTCTTTACATGTTACCACAGTTCTAAACATTCGTGTCTTAAACAATAAATATTTGGCGTTGCACAGGAATTGTCAACAGTATCTGATGTCGAAACATTACAAATGAGGGGTTCCCACTATTCCATCATAATCCCATGTCAATTTCTCATTCAAGACCCGGACCGCCTCATCGTAAATTTTGTTACCTCCCCCTAATAAAGGCCCAGAAGGAAAGGAGCAGAGCCAGGTGCAGAAGATAGAAAGACAGGATAAGAGATGTTTGTGGGTCGTAAATGGGCACGGTTACCAGCTTCGGCCGCCTAATCATGATCAGGCCAACGAACACAAGAACCAGTATAGCAGGACTGGCCTCAGGCTGGGGAGGCAGTTCTTGCCGAGTCATGCTGCCACAGCGTTGCTGGCCTAAGGTGCACGTGTCACTAGCAAGGTGAATCGTCGGCTAAAGCCTACGTGTCCTTAATTGAAAAGAGGTCATTGCGTGTCCATTGACTATGTGAGGGCAAGGAATACAAAATGGCTTCCGTGTTCTAAGATGGATGCCACGGGTAGATCAGAAATGTGTTCATAACAGGAGTGCTCTTGCTCGTAGCATAGCGAAAACACCAGGATATACTAAATGGATCATTTGCGGTTCACTGATACCAAAATTATGTATTTGCGACAATGTTACAAACACGGGTTAAAACCGTCACGGAACCTCAAGCTGCCGGTGTCTGCGCCGGTTGATGTCCCGCTGGCTATACATGGCCTGGGTGTTGGCCTCCACAGCAGCATTCATCCTCTCCATCCGGTCTGAAAGCTGTCCAACATTCTGAATGGTCTTGTTGAGCTGTAAATGTATTGCTGCCAGAGGACAGGCTTGTGTCTGGTGGATGTGGAGCATACGGCACTCAATAGAGAGCCCAGGTGCCCGCACATTCCCCCCCCTGCCAGCGCGTGGTGTGGTATTGCGCAGCTCCCTCACCAGTCCGCTGGACTGGCTCCTCACAGCGGCAGTGCGGCGGGTTTGTTTTCGACCTGCAGCTGTAGTTGTCAGCCCCACTGGTGTGTGAGTCACACGCTGTGGTGCGCCTGTTGGTGCTGAGGTGGCAATGTCCACAGGGGTGGTGGTACTACCGCTGGTGCGGCAGCTTGCCCTGATGGTCCTGTTTGTGTGGATGGATGTACGTCTCCCTCGCTGTCCTCTGTTATGTCTTCTATTTGTAGGGCATCGCTATCCGTATTGGGTACTTCAGCGCCACCTGTGATGTAAAGTGGACGTTGATTAATGACATGTATCTAACACATTGAAGGTTGCTACATGCATGCAGGGTAACATTCCCTGACTCGCTGCAGAATTGACTCTCACTGAACAGGTCTTGCTGTATGGGGCTAGATGGTAATTGTGGTCAGACTACATGTCCCACAATGCAATAGGGCTTTTGTGGTGTGCTTTGGCTGCATGACTAAGGTTTCTGATGGGATGATCTGGGGTCATGGCCATTGTTAGGGGACAGGATCGCAGTCGCATGGCACTTACCTTGTGAATCTTGGGTGAGTCGGGAGGAGTCCAGCTGGGTTACCCCCACGCATGCCAGGGGAGGCAGGGTGTTCTCTACTCGGTCCTCAAGTGGGGTGTTGGGTGGGACAGTGGGCTCCACTCCGCCTGTTGCAACACGCTCCCCTTGTCTCTCTGCGATCCTCTCCTTGGCTCGCCCTCTGAGGTCGTACCACCGTTTTTTCAACTCATCCACAGAGCACTGGGTTACCCCCACACAAATTTACCTTTGCCCGGATGTGCACCCAAATGCTCCTTTTGTCGGCCTCCGGCACCCTTCTGGAGTCCTTCCCAAAAAGGCGGTCGTGGTCCTTGCACACTCCCTCTTTTTTTTCTCGCAATTTGTCTTGAATACCATTCTGCGATTTCTAAATTGCGATTTGCTGTTTCTCGCAATTTAGGAATCGCAGAATTTGAGTTTGATGAATCTGGGGGCATATGCTTTGTTTTGGCCCCATTTATTTCCAAACCCCTTTGCATGCAAAAGCTACTGAATTAATCTAAGATCTTTTGAATGCCTATGGGCGACTTGGAAAGAAGAAGAGTGTCGTCCACGAACATTGGAGCTGCCACATTTATTTTGTCTAACCTTTTGCCATCATTGTCGCACCAATTCAGGTGGGCTACAAGGTAATTTCTAAACAATGTAAAAAATGTTGCCGCAAGCACGCAGCCTTGCATTACACCTCTATTGATCAAGGAATGGCTCAGCTACTTCACTTCCCCCAGTGTACAACAATGAACCTGAGTGATGTTTCGCTCACAAAGTCTTTCTAGGATTGAAAAGAGATACAAAGGAACACCCAGCACAGTAAGGACTTGCCATAGAATCTGTATTGGAACTAGATTGAAAGCCAATCTAGATATACAAAGACAGTGTAGAGCCTAACCCCGTCAAGTGTAACAATTTTCCAGTAAAGTAGCTGCAACCTCAAGACTTAGTCGACAGTAGATGTACAACTACGAACGTCTGCTTGTCGGGGGCTCAACATCTAATTCAATCCAATCCACTCTTGTAATCTTCCCAGAATAACTCCGCAAAATAATTTTTGGACAGAGTTAATGAGACCGATGAGTCTATAATTTGGTTGAGAGAAGGGAAGAGCCTAATTTTCTGTATATTGGTATTATTTTGGCCCTGGCCCAAGAATGGGGCATGAATGTCCCTTCCAGTATAACATTGAAAGCAGCTAAAGTTTAGGTCCTCTAACATTGATCTCTGACAAACATAGGTAGCTGGGTATTTCTTTTATCAATGCCTGGAGCTTTATGAGGGGCAATTGTTTGATAGCCAAGATGACTTTGTTGCTAGTAATAGGTGGGTGCCCCTCATTAGAATGTGCTGCCTCAGCACCTGCCTTTGTTGGTCTCCTGACAGCGGAGGTTACAGTTGAACTCCTGTGCAGTACAGTTTACAGTCTTGAAAAGTAGGATTTCCAAATGTCTGCAGCTTTGTTGTTTTTTATTTTGGAAATTCCTTCACTGTTCCCTGGGGCTGCTATTTTCCAAAAGGTAGTATAGTCTTTACTTTTGATGGCAACAAGTAGAGACTCCGATCTACCTTGATCCCACTTCTTCTTTTCATTTTTGATTACCTTTTATAGCTGGTTCTTGTGACTTGGATTTGACTTCTGTCCTGACACTTAAGGGGCCAATTACGATGCGGTCGGAAACGGCTTCGAATGTCAGTCGGAACAGTTCCGACCACATGGTAATCTGGCGGTTGGATTCCTTTCCGACCAACCCATTTTGATGGAGACGATAGGAAACGAATCCGACTGGTCATTCCGACTGGCTTCTGATGGGGAGAGCTTGTCTGCCAGTCTGAATGCTTACAGTAATCCCAAGGGCGGCTCTTTCAACCCAAGGGATTACGATGTTGGCTTCAACAGCTTTTCTGTGTTGCCCTTTATGACACAGAAAAGCTGTCGGAAGTCAATTTTAGGAGTCCCCAGTAGGGCACCATGGGTGCATGGCCTCCGTTTGTAGGCCGAGGGGGAACCTATGGTGCCCCCCTGTTGATCTCTGCACCTTGTGCCATGCTCCTTGAGGGGACTGCCACGTAGCGCTGGGATGAACTGCACCTCACATTTTTACAATGGGAGCATGCATTTCGGTCGGAATGCATGCTCCCATTGTAAAGTATAGGAGTGTGACCGAACAGTGTTTAGTCACATCCTAATTAGTCGGTGGGAACCGTCGACCGGGTGTCGGTTGGTCCTTTGACCAAGACAATGTCGGACAGAATAAACTCTGCTTGGCATCATTAAAAGGCCCTTAATTGCAGTTAGAAGTGAACCTTGGACCTCTCTACAATTCTTATTAAACCATGAATGAATTTTTAGCTTCCACGTAGAAAAATATTTTTAGGCCCACAAATAAATGGGTGTGAATCTCCTCAAACCTGGCAGTTGAGCCCGGCTGGCCCAATAAGGAGTCGAGATCACTTCGGTCTCCTAGACCATCTGATAAATAGTTTTGACAGTTTCCCGTGTTCACAAAACTATGCTCCACTTAATGCTATGTCTTTTTTTTTTGAACACACATTTTATTGAAGGTTCAGCATCATACAACATTACGTGCAACCTCTCAACATCTTCTACTAATCATGTCTTCTTTTACATCCCAACATTCCTTCGTGTATGCTATGTCTATATGCCTACAATTTCTGCCATCCTTCAAACTGATCTGGCCTAGTGGCAGTACTTTTAACGATTGGGAGATTTATATCTAGTGTTATGTTTTCTATTGCATCTTGGCACTATTTCTCGTATCATATGGCCACAGTCTAACATCAACTAGGATATAGTCTGAAAGAATTGTGCACCCAATGAGATTAAATGTGTGCCTCGCTTCACTGTCAGACTGTGTACTTCCATTGCAAGTGCTGAGAAACTGGTTTAGAGTTAAAGCATTCATTTGTATGGCTAATGAGGACCATTGTTTAATGGGCGGTAGCGCTAGATCCAGGACTGCCCACACTCTGGCCTCCACCTGTGACTAATCATTGGTGCTGACATCCAGAGGCTCAAATTGACAGTTAAAGTCACTTAAAGTCACTGCCCAGTATTTTGCGGGCTTCCTTCGGTAGAGATGCCATGTGTGCCACAAAGGCTCCCACAACTGGTGATTCCTGGCCGTTACCCATGGGCAAGAGTAGCTATTGTAAGTAAAGCGGTACAAAAGGGGGTGGTGATGGACAGAGCATCTGAACAAATAAAACACTCACACCCAGTCAACAGATCTGGGTTTAATCCATCACCGTTCTTTAGCCCACTCTGCCACCCCAGTTCAGACATGGCCATATGCAAATCAGTCTGACCCTGTGCCTCATGAGAACAGTCCAGCCCGAACTGCCAAGCCATGCCTTTCCTGGACCGGATTCAAGCTTCCTAGGACCTGTTTCTGGCATTACAGCCAGGCTTGCTTGAATCCAGTGGCAAAGTGAGAAAGGGACTCACGTATGAGCATACCCTGCCAACTTATGGCGAACAAAGCGGTACAAAAGGGGATGGTGAGGGACGGAGCATCTGAACAAATCAAACACTCACACCCAGTCAACAGATCTGGTTTTAATCCATCACCGTTCTTTAGCCCACTCTGCCACCTCAGTTCAGACATGGCCATATGCAAATCAGTCCGACCCTGTGCCTCATGGGGACAGTCCAGCCCGAACTGCCAAGCCATGCCTTTCCTGGACCGGATTCAAGCTTCCTAGGACTGGTTTCTGGCATTACAGCCGTCTTCAGCCAGGCTTGCTTGAATCCAGTGGCAAAGTGAGCAAGGGACTCACGTCTGAGCATGCCCTGCCAACTTATGGGGAACAAAGCGGTACAAAACGGGGTGGTGATGGACGGAGCATCTGAACAAATCAAACACTCACACACAGTCAACAGATCTGGGTTTAATCCACCACCGTTCTTTAGCCCACTCTGCCACCCCGGTTCAGACATGGCCATATGCAAATCAGTCAGACCCTGTGCCTCATGGGAACAGTGCATCCCGAACTGCCAGGCCATGCCTTTCCTGGACCGGAGTCAAGCTTCCAAGGACCGGTTTCTGGCATTACAGCTGTCTTCAGTCAGGCATGCTTGAATCCAGTGGCAAAGTGAGCAAGGGACTCACGTCTGAGCATACCCTGCCAACTTATGGCGAACAATGCGGTACAAAAGGGGGTGGTGATGGACGGAGCATCTGAACAAATCAAACACTCACACCTAGTCAACAGATCTGGGTTTAATCCATCACCGTTCTTTAGCCCACTCTGCCACCCCAGTTCAGACATGGCCATATGCAAATCAGTCTGACCCTGTGCCTCATGGGAACAGTCCAGCCCGAATTGCCAAGCCATGCCTTTCCTGGATCGGATTCAAGCTTCCTAGGACTGGTTTCTGGCATTACAGCTGTCTTCAGCCAGGCTTCCTTGAATCCAGTGGCAAAGTGAGCAAGGGACTCACGTCTGAGCATACCCTGCCAACTTATGGGGAACAAAGCGATACAAAAGGGGGTGATGATGGACGGAGCATCTGAACAAATCAAACACTCACACCCAGTCAACAGATCTGGGTTTAATCAATCACCGTTCTTTAGCCCACTCTGCCACCCCGGTTCAGACATGGCCATATTCATATCAGTCTGACCCTGTGCCTCATGGGAACAGTCCAGCCCGAACTTCCAAGCCATGCCTTTCCTGGACCGGATTCAGGCTTCCAAGGACCGGTTTCTGGCATTACAGCTGTCTTCAGCCAGGCTTGCTTGAATCCAGTGGCAAAGTGAGCAAGGGACTCACGTCTGAGCATACCCTGCCAACTTATGGCGAACAAAGCGGTACAAAAGGGGGTAATGATGGACGGAGCATCTGAACAAACAAACACTCACACCCAGTCAACAGATCTGGGTTTAATCCATCACAGTTCTTTAGCCCACTCTGCCACCCCAGTTCAGACACGGCCATATGCAAATCAGTCTGACCCTGTGCCTCATGTGAACAGTCCAGCCTGAACTACCAAGCCATGCCTTTCCTAGACAAGATTCAAGCTTCCTAGGACCGGTATCTGGCATTACAGCCGTCTTCAGCCAGGCATGCTTGAATCCAGTGGCAAAGTGAGCAATGCCATTGTTGACCATTGGTGAATTCTTTTCTACGGGGCTCATGTAAGGATAGCGAGTAGGAATTGTCGCTGCAAGTGATAAAGCTGGGTTTATGAAAATATCCTAGAGGCAAAGAATAATATTTATAACCCCATTCCGTCTATAAGTTTCCTCAACCTGAAAGCTTTGCACCAGATTTGGATCCCTAAATTTTATGATAACACAGTACCCTGGATGATCTGCCTAACTTTGCCCAATCCACCCAATTCGATGTGTAAAGAAAATGTGAAGTGCCTGTCCAGTCTAGTTCAGACATTTATTGGCCAGTTCATCCTGTCTTTCTCTCTGTCCCTCTTGCAGTTCAGGAATTCCTGACATATAAGTCACATAAGGGCGGGATGTGGAGCGGGACTTGTAGCTCTGAGCTTGTGCACCTTGTGCACAATTCCCTAGGCCACCCTCCTTCTGGCTTGCAAGATTCTCTCTCTGTCTTGTGACCATGTGCTGACCAGGATTTGCTGGGTTATTTCTCTGTATTGGCACAGATACATTGGGAGCAGGGTTCAGGGAGGAGCCCCTACAATTACTTTGCAGGACTGGACTGCTAGAGCTTCTGTTTGAATTACTTGGGACATCACCACCATCTGTCACAACCCTCTGTGTTTGTGGCTGTTAGTTTGAAAAGTCCTTAAAGATTTTCTCCAAATTTCTAAGACTTGTCAAAATTGAGGTGAGTTCAGTGGTGAAGATGACCATGTCTTTTGCAAAATTTCCACCAATAGTTGTGTTGTCCAAATAGGTGGACAGTCAGAGCCTCAACCTGTTGAATCCATGAAGGCGCAAGTTGTCTGAGCCCTACAGTACTAGCGAGCAGAGAATTAACATGATCTCCCAATTTTTGCTTGATTCAGGTGGCCCTCCTGAGGACCAATGAGAACCGTTACAATGCTAGCGAGGGTGGTATCTATGAACCGTAAATGATGAGATTAATAGGTGTACGCATTTTCGCTACGCTACTTAGGAGGGTTCGTCTTATTTACAGGTTTCTTCATTTGAACCCTCGGGTTCCATTTTAGATACGGCATCCATTTTGTTTCTTGCCCTCACGTAGTCAGCGAACAGGCAAATGTCCGCCTCATGACCCTGTGATTCCCAAGACTGGGGGATGACACGGCAGAGACAGATGGCTCCGCAGCTGGGTAATCTTCCCACGTTGGCCTATTGTTTCAGCGTTGCATGCGCTCGGCTCGAATCCTTTGATCCTGGGATTGCGCTTCCGATATTACCTCCACACTCCTTCTTCTTCTGTAGTCTGACTTCCTTGCACCTGTTCCTGTCTCTTACTCTCGTCCTTTTACAACTAGAGTGGAATGTGCATAGCAGCAGGATAATGTGCTTTTACAGTTGGGAACCGACAAATGTTACTGTGATTATGTTCCTGGTTTCCGACACCATGAATGAAGCCCTTTTAAGTTTATTGTGGGAACTGAGTTGCAACCTTTTTTCGTTACGTTATTGAATGCTGAAAATGTGTATAAAAGGAGCGATCCACATTTGCAATTTGAAGCAGACTCTTGGAACCTACACTCTGTTGTACTTCCCATGACTTTTGCATCCCTGCAGTAATAAACGCTGATCTTTGACGCCGAAAGAAGTGTCCCGTGTCTCTGTCACTTGTGCGCCGAACAGGTATCCTACGAAGGTTTCAGGTGTTGTTCCCTGGCACCGCTGGTTCTTAAAAGTCCAGTCCTTCAGTTGGCGCCCAACGTGGGGCGACATCAGTGGTACCGGTCCAAAACCTGACGATTGGGAGGAACTTGGTGTGAAATCTCCGAGGAAAAGGTGCACCCCGCTTCATCGATCCTGTTGTCGAAATAAGTGGTCCAAAGATTTTTCCCGCGAAGATTCCCGCCTCCTGACGGCTGCAACGGATCGATGCTCTGACTGTCGACCTGTTTTGGTGCCTGGCGTAGTCCTTTGTATGGCGAGACGATAGACGGGCCTTCCTGGTAACGCCATCGAGCTCTCAGTTAAGTATTTGTGGGTCGCTCCCAGTCCTTAGTTGTTGGTGCTTAGTTGTTTGCATGGTTCCATTGCATTTGTGGTGCTTAGTTGTTGGTCCTTAGTTGTTATTTGACAGTTGCAATTGCCAAAAACCGAGGGTTTTGTCTTTCACGAAGATTTAGTACTTTGGTAACCCTTGAAGTTTGATACTTGGTTAGTGTGCATGATGCCTAGCCGTAGTGGTTTCATTGGTTTCTTCAAATGTTGCAACAAGGATTCCCGGTTGGAGGACTCGTGTCCGATACCTCCAGTTGGAACTCCGATATATGAGCTCTATAGTCGACATGGTGTGGGCCCTATTATATATAATGACTGTTGGGTCCGTTATACGAGAAAGGATGGTGTCCTTAGTTGGCCACCACACGGAAGTTTTGAAATGGAGATTTTAGATAATCTAGAAGCTAAATTATTTAAGAAGAAAGCTAGGCCAGCTATGTTTGATTCCCTTCGGTTATGGCGTAAAGAGGCCAAGCAGAAAGAAATCAAACAGCTTAAAAGGAATCGTAAAGAAGGTATCGTCCCGATAATGCAAGTTGTACAACAATGTCAGCGAGATAAAGAAGAAAAAGAAATAGAAGTTTCTACTAGACTACATCACATGAGGATAGACAAATGTTATCCGGTATTATCAACTAGTCTTGATAAGACAGAAGAGGACTCGAAGGAGGATCCTCTGTTAGCGTATTAGATGAAATCGCCACCTCCTTATGCACAGGGTGCTACAGCCCCTGTAGTTCCTCCTGTAGTTCCTCCTGTAGTTCCAGCGGCTGCTGGTCAGCCTGTTGTTGGTCCTGCGTTTGTCCTACCACCTGGTCCTATTCCTACTGCTCCTTTGCCTGTACCTCCTCAGTCAATTGTTCCTGTTACCTCAGCCGTCCCGGCTACCTCTGCTGTCCCTACGTTCACTTCTAATGTTGTTGCTCCTGTTATTTTTTCTCCTTCTGTTCGTAATCGTATCCCTAATACTGTCGCTACTCTTTACTCCCCACTTTCTGGATCGTTATTTCGATCCGATGTCTCTGAAACTCCTCAGAGGCGCAGTCAAATCCCTGGTGGAAGGGAGAGTGCCACGTTGGTAACTATGGCGCGTAGATGGATAAGACACCCTGCTAACTACCCGCCGCGCGTGGTCTTTGATACGTTTTCTCAGTTTAATGAGCCCACTCAGAGATTTGTGTTTGAAGAAATGTGTAACTTTTTGAGAGAAGAATGGTATAATGATGATTTAGATAATGTACCGCCCGATATGACTGAACTTCAGAGTCAATTTTCGAACGGCATGATTGTAGGTGGAGATGTACGACGTGCATTAGAGCGATTATTAGCCTTACGGTGCACAGTGTTTTCTCGAGTGTCGTTTGATGACGATTCCGATACTCAGAAAACGAACTCTGGTCAGTATCCTATGAGAGAGGTTCCGCCAGTATACATGCCAGGTGATCCGCAAGCTAATCCTGTGATTCTGCCATCATTTCAGAGAGTTTGGATACACCTCCCATGGAAGCGATCAGAACTTTTGCAGGTGAAACAATCTTTACCTGATCCACGCAAGAATCCGGCAGGTTATTATAAGGAGTTGTCTCAACTGGTAGACGCTACTATTATGAATCTTGCGGACATCGACATGCTGTTTGGCAATGTCGTACCACAACCGATTTGGGCGAAAATTCGCCAAGAGAATCATTTAGTTGAGTTGGATGGTGACTGGGCTACACTAGTAGCGGCAGATGGACGACAAGTTGGTGGGGCTAAGCCTGAGCAGTTAATTACGGATCTGCCTCAGAAAATTATTACACTTATGAAAACGCTCATGCCAGCGATGAAGGTAAATTGGGATAAATTAGCAGCTTGTAAGCAAAAGAAGGACGAGAGTGTCTCCGATTTCTTTACCAGATTTGAAGAGGCATTTGTCGATCATAGTGGTCAGGATATGGGCACCGAGGGAGGCCAACGGTTATTTGTTGATAAATTTGTATTGAATTTGTTGCCTGAGCTATGCAACAAATTGAAAAATTCAGAAAGTGCTTGGGCGGTTTCAACTACTGCTCAAATATTAGCGACAGCTCAATACTATGAGAATAGGGAAAAGGAAGAAAGTGATCGTTCAGACAAGAAAATGAAGGAGCTTAATACGAAGGTTTTGTTACAGCAAGCGTATCCTCCACGTTCAAATCAAAATGATTCGCAACAGCAATATCGACCACAATTACAATCTTCCAGGATGCAGTCCCGATCTGACTTCTCCGACTTTAGGTCTACGCTTGGGTATAATCAGTGTGCATATTGTAGAAGAGAGGGCCATATAAAATAGGATTGTCCAGCTTTGCGTGACCGGCTTAACGGTGTGTCGGCACGAGGGGGTCGTGGGGGTCCTCAACAAGCACCCCGAGGTAGAGGCCGCGGTGCCCCTCAAAACCAAAATCATGAGCGCCCTCATACCCCATCAGACGCGAATAATTATTTTGATCAACGAAATGTGAGGTCCGATAAATCAGCACAGTATCATGTGGACGATTATTACGTCGAACATGAGATTGATGCAGGTAACCACTACTAGGACAGCCACCGACAGAGAGAGGGAGTAGTATCAGTTCCGGTTGATCAGAGTGGGCCTTACGTCGCAGTTACTACATCTGGCGTAGTTGAGCCTTTTCTGTTAGACACTGGTGCGACGAAAAGTTCCATCATGCATTCGAAACTCCCTGGCGCACCTTTGTCCGGCTTAACAAATGTTTCCATTGGATTCTCTGGCGCCCCTGTTAGCAATCCTGTCTCTAGCCCTTTGTCCCTTACGATTGGTCCTCATGAGCTAGAGGCCCCATTGATTTTATTTACTGGTTGTGGTGAGAATCTTTTGGGCTTGGATTTGTTAAAACGGTTATATGCGACTTTGTACTGCTCTCCTGCGGGAGTGGAGCTTACATTAGGTCAGAGAGCGATCTCTCCTATGTACTTATCAATTGATAAGTTCCCACCGGAATTGAGTTCCCTTCCTGCGTCGTTATGGGCTACGGGTCCTAATGATGTAGGCTTATTGAACATCCCACCTTATGTGGTTCAGTTGAAATCGAATGTGCGTTTCCCACGTATACCACAGTATCGTATCTCTTTTGATGGTGAGCGAGCACTATTAGCGATCATTTATGACCTGATCGAAAAGGATGTCATTGAAGAAACTCGAGGCAATGTGTGTAATAGTCCTGTGTTACCGATTTTGAAACGCACAGATCCAACTAAACCTCCTGTGTACCGCTTTGTAATTGATTTACGAGGAGTAAATAAAATCGTGATTCCCCAGTTTCCTGTGGTGCCTGACATCACGGCTTTGTTGACCCTGATTCCGGCTTCTGCCTCCTGGTTCACGGTAATCGATCTAAAGAATGCTTTCTTTAGTATTCCGATCGCTGAGGAAAGCAGAGACCTATTCGGATTTTCACTGGGTGGTCGCAGTTTTAGATTTAAACGCGCACCACAGGGCTACTGTGAGAGTCCATCGATCTATAGCCAAGCACTTAAAAGTCAGCTTGATGCATTTGTGTTGCCGACAGGCGCAGCCTTAGTTCAATACGTTGACGACCTATTAGTGGCAGCTGATACAGAAGCCATTTGCAAAACCGCTACAGTATCATTGTTGCAGCACCTATGTGACTTACATCACAAGGTGTCACCTTCTAAGCTACAATATTGTTGTCAAGAAGTAACCTACTTAGGTCACTTACTGTCAAAGGATGGGAGAAGGTTGACCCCAGAGAGAATTGCAGCGATTGCTCGAATGACTGTGCCAAAGACTCAGAGAGATGTACGTGCCTTTCTAGGTATTAAGTCATACTGCAGACAATGGATTCCAAATTTTTCATTGTCGGCGAAACCATTGATAGCCCTTACGTGCAAGGATGTTTCATCTCCTTTGCCATGGACTGAAGAGTGTCAGAAAAGTTTTTCTGAATTGCGTGATGCGTTGTGTTCGGCTCCTGTGTTGGGTACTCCTGATTACAATAAGCCGTTCACACTTTATGTTCACGAGAGGGACGGTTGTGCGTTGAGTGTTCTGACACAACAATTTGGCGACAAACAGCGTCCATGCGCATATTTTTCTTCGACCTTAGACCCAGTAGCTAGAGCCTTGCCGAGTTGTTTGAGAGCAACAGCGGCAGCTGCGGCGTCCATTCGACAGTCCGCAGGTCTGGTCATGGATAATATGCTCACGGTGATGGTCCCGCATGCAGTCGACACTCTCTTGAACCGAACGAAAACTCAACATTTGACGAGCGCAAGGTTGTCTGGATATGAGTTGACGTTATTGGCAAGTCACATACGGATAAAACGGTGTAATGTGTTAAATCCAGCAACGTTGTTGCCGATCGACATGGAATAAAGTGATGTAACACCACATGATTGCTATTTGAGAACTGAAGAGGAGATGAAGGGTCGTATTGACCTGAAAAACACTCCATTGGTAGATCCCGATGGTACCTTGTATGTGAATGGTTCATGTTTTAAGTTACCAAATGGTGATGTGACGACTGCGTATGCTGTAGTAACATTGAGTACGGTTGTGGAATCTGCGAGATTGTGTCAGAATTCGGCCCAAGCGGGTGAGTTGATCGCCTTGACGAGAGCGTGTGTGTTATCCAGAGGGAAGCGGGTGAATGTGTTTACAGACAGCCAGTATGCTTTTGGTGTGGCGCATAGTTTTGGTCAATTGTGGAGAGAAAGAGGATTTTTGACGTCGCATGGTACGAAGATTCAGCACGGACAGCTTGTGAATGACCTTTTGGACGCACTCACATTGCCTAAAGAGGTGGCAATAATCAAATGTAGTGCGCATCGGAAGGTGACGGATGATGTTGGTCGCGGTAATGCGTTTGCGGATGAAATTGCGAAGGAGACGGCAAGAGATCTGACAAATCGAATGTACGTTGCGAGTTCAGTAAGATGGCCAGCAGAGACTAGTATGTGTGAGGACACAGTTGAGAGTGTGAAGAAGATACAGAATGAAGCTACTGAGATGGAAAAGACTCAGTGGAAAGAAAGTACGGGAAAGTTAGACGAGAATGGATGTTGGGTTGATTTGTCGGAAAAGCAGAGATGGATGTTACCAGATGCATACGTGCTTGCTGTTGTTACTATGGCTCATGGTACATCACACATTAATACGAAAGGCATATGTAAGTTGCTGTCGCCCGTATGGAAGAATGATGGAATTACTAAATGTGCGGAGAGAGTGGTTAAAAATTGCATGGTATGTTTGATGTATAATCCTGGCAAGGGCACCCCCACTCCACGTGGTCATTTTGCTCCTCCCACATGTCCCTTTGAAATTATTCAGTTAGACTTTATCCACATGGAGAGATGCAATAATTTGAAGTTCGTCTTGGTTGTAGTTTGTGCGTTCTCCAGATGGATTGAGGCTTACCCCCTAAAGGATAATACTGCCCTGTCCACAGCAAAGGTTCTACTCAAAGAATATTTCCCCAGGTATGGAATGCCGCGGATTGTATGGTCAGATAACGGAAGTGAGTTTGTGGGAAGTGTAATGAAGAGTGTATGTCGTGGTCTTGGCATAAATCAGAAGTTTCATAGTGCTAATCATCCTCAGTCTGCGGGTTTAGTGGAAAGATATAATGGCACTCTGAAACTGAAACTTGCCAAAATCCAGGCAACGACTGGTCTATCATGGCCTGACGCTTTGCCTTTAGCTCTCTTATCGACCAGGGCGACTGTGCACTCTCGAGTAGGGCTCGGCCCATATGAGATTGTGTTCGGCCGTCCTGCGAACATTTGGGGAGTTCCGAGGCCTAAAGAATTTGACAGACTTGAATATCCAATGTTAATTGACTATCTCTATGATCTGACTGCTAAATTGAGTTTGATTCATCAACAGGTCTTTGAGGCTCTACCGGCACAAACAGAGGGTCCTGGTCATCGGCTCCAACCAGGTGATTGGGTTCTTACCCGCAACTTTGGACGAAAACGAAATCTTGAGCCAAGGTTCGTGGGACCTTACCAGGTGTTGCTGGCAACGAGGACTGCGGTTCGGCTGGAAGGGAGAAAACATTGGGTGCATGCCACCCACACCAAGAAAGTTCCGCTCCCATTGCCAGCAGATAGTTGGATCAGAAAAGGATTCGGCTCGTCTGAAACTTCCGTCCCTCTAATTTACGTGCCGTTTAGTGATGCGCAGCATGTAGGAGATAACACAGTAAGACCCGACACCCCTGTTGAACCATCCGAAGTTAACCCTCTTTCAGCAGCATTGGAGAATTCAAGTTCTGAACAATTGCGTGGACAATCGAACACTCTTTTGCCGTCTGATCCACTGTTTGAAGAGCAGACTCACCCCGGAAGAAGTCGATACTTTCTTCGACCGCGCTAACAGACTAATAAATTCTGTTTTTTATTTTTTTGAATCTACATCACCTCTATTTCTGCCATAAAAATTGTGGACATTACATATATATATATGTATATATATTGTGTACCTTTTTCCTTACAGCTAGGAGGCGTATATTGAATTCAATAATGATTAAAAACCTTTTCATCTGGGTTAACCCTAGGGCCGTGCGGGTACTTCCTCCTGTTTAGCAGGTATCTGACACTAGGTCGATTACTTTTGTCGATTTCTGGGAACTCCTGGGGATTGATAATCGCTACTCAGAACGAAGTGCGTCAAGAACGTCACGGACGGTTTTTAGAAGATGAAGTCTTCTAAGCTGTTGGGAATTGAGAAAATGGTGGCGCAAAGATCCAAATTGCACAAGACATTTCGAAAAAAATGTTTTTTGTTACAGGTTTTTATGTTGTTCCTAACTGTTTCTATGCTGCTGGTGGGTGGAGTATATTTTGGTTTTCAATCATTGCTGCCTTCTACTTTACCTACTCCTCCTTCTCATGATTTAAATTCTGTTTCCACTATGTCTCCACATTCCTTTCATCTTCTGCCCCAACATGAACAGGTCAGACGTGCGGAATTTATGAACAATTCTTTTGTTCAACTTCTACATCAGCATCAGTTGGTGATGAACACTACCAATTGTTGGGTATGTGGGTTAATGCCACATACCATGAATAAGTGTATTCCGTATTTTGTTCTTCCTTATAGCCCCCAGGGGTCAGCTCGAGCATTCCAGACCATGTTCCGTAGTGCACTAGATTCCTACCCCCATCGAGAGCCTCGCTCTGCAGACCTTGGTCCTGGCCCGTACCACAAGTCTTTGGCGATAGCAATTGCAGATTTAAATAGAGATATTTTTGAAGCAACACTTATCCCAGAGGAAGAGGTGCAAGCTAATAAGGATCTGAGTGAGGTCGAGTATAGTACATCAGTGAATGATAGGCAGTTTAAAAGCTCATCTCCAATCTGGATCGTACCTCATCTCGGTCATTTCTGTCTGCAAGGTCTTGGTCGCAATCCGAGAGCTCAGCTTGGGAAGAGTGCTTGTGTTGATACTTACGTTTTACCAATGCTCTCTTCCCCTGTCTTTCTGACTGCCAAGGGTACCTATTTTGTATGTTATGATCGCGCATATACGTGGTTACCTCATGACTTCTCGGGTACCTGCTATATCGCGAATCTTTTGCCTCCGACTTTCACTGTTGCCTCAGATTATCACAAAACTAGAGTTGTGAGAGGTGTCATTAGTAAAGAAGATACTGCCGGTCAAGAAGCAGGAGATTTCTTTAAGGGTTTCCTACCGTTTTGGGGCCCTATGGTCAATAGCAGGAATCTGAGACAGTTAACTCGTGTAGTGGAAGCAACTGCTAACATAACTGCCAGCGCCCTTGGTAATCTGACAGCAGAGCTTCAAGCGGATAGGCTTATGACGCTACAGAACCGTATGGTTCTAGACGTAGTACTAGCAGACAGAGGTGGTGTGTGCAAGGTCATCCATTCGAGCTGCTGCATTTTCATACCTGATAACGCTCCAACGGTTTACCAAGCCATCTCGAAGTTGCATAAAATCTCAGAGTCCATACACGTGGACAAGGGAGATTGGACGCTACTAGGATGGTTTTGGGGTCTAATGTCAACTTGGGGTTGGAAAATTCTGATGATTATAGGGGTTGTTGTGACGTTTCTGTTCACGTGTTGTCTTTGTGTGCAGTGTGGTCCTGCCTTATGTGGCCTTTGTGCTACAACGTGTATAAGAAGGCCATTTGTTACCGGCGAGACATTGATGAATAAGATGATGTTCCAGCAACACTTGAATGATCTGATGAATATCGAAATTGATTATGATTTCGACTAGTGCTTGCCTACATGAGGGCAAAAGGGGTGTCTGAGGACCAATGAGAACCGTTACAATGCTAGCGAGGGTGGTATCTATGAACCGTAAATGACGAGATTAATAGGTGTACGCATTTTCGCTACGCTACTTAGAAGGGTTCGTCTTATTTACAGGTTTCTTCATTTGAACCCTCGGGTTCCATTTTAGATACGGCATCCATTTTGTTTCTTGCCCTCACGTAGTCAGCGAACAGGCAAATGTCCGCCTCATGACCCTGTGATTCCCAAGACTGGGGGATGACACGGCAGAGACAGATGGCTCCGCAGCTGGGTAATCTTCCCACGTTGGCCTATTGTTTCAGCGTTGCACGCGCTCGGCTCGAATCCTTTGATCCTGGGATTGCGCTTCCGATATTACCTCCACACTCCTTCTTCTTCTGTTGTCTGACTTCCTTGCACCTGTTCCTGTCTCTTACTCTCGTCCTTTTACAACTAGAGTAGAATGTGCATAGCAGCAGGATAATGTGCTTTTACAGTTGGGAACCGACAAATGTTACTGTGATTATGTTCCGGGTTTCCGACACCATGAATGAAGCCCTTTTAAGTTTATTGTGGGAACTGAGTTGTAACCTTTTTTCGTCACGTTATTGAATGCTGAAAATGTGTATAAAAGGAGCGATCCACATTTGCAATTTGAAGCAGACTCTTGGAACCTACACTCTGTTGTACTTCCCATGACTTTTGCATCCCTGCAGTAATAAACGCTGATCTTTGACGCCGAAGGAAGTGTCCCGTGTCTCTGTCACTTGTGCGCCGAACAGGTATCCTACGACGGTTTCAGGTGTTGTTCCCTGGCACCGCTGGTTCTTAAAAGTCCAGTCCTTCACTCCTCCTCCTTTTAGTTACATGCAGATTATCCTCACAGCTGTCCTCCAAGGAACGGTCTCCATTTAGTACAAAAGTGTTGGATCAATTGTTGGATTACGGGCCTCATTTACCATACATATCACAGCCTCAGGGTAGCATTGTTCCTCGACTTTGTTTGAGGCCTTTGACAATGGCAGCAGAGGTACCCCTGGACCCAGTGGAGCCTCCTCTCTACCCTTATCGTCCTCCGTAGCATTTAATCTATTGTGGTGGACTTAGGGGCTGAAGTGACAAACTGGGACCCCCGTAGCACATTTCCATTTCCCCATTTGGGCAACACTGGGGGACGCAGGGGTCACAAACTACTTGGCTATTAAGATCCAGTTTGGTGAGTTGGAGGTAATCCCTTGTTAAATACCAAGGTACTATTGCAATGTCACTACAATCCCAATACGGTCGGCGTGCTGCATGGCCACCCATTTCTGGGAATAAGCAAATACACAAGAAATTGACAAAATATAAAAACTTGCTCAACCCCTTATTCAAGGGGCAACAGTCGGGGGCCGGCACAGCCCTGCCACTTTCAGTTGCTAACTGGCGCAGGATGGGCCTGCTCTTGGCCCTGGCACGCCCCAGGCATGTCCTGTGCTGCAGGATAGCAGAAGGGCTTTTGAGTGCAGGAGGACGCCCCGCCTCCTGGAACTGGCAGTTAGCAGCCGTGCCTCCTGGTGAGTGGATGAATGGGGATGGAGTCCCCAGTTACTTCCAAGGACCGTTGGATCGTATTCCGTATAAGTAAGTCCCAATGTATCCAGCGCTGTGGGATAACAGAAGTGTTTTGAGTGTGGGAGGGGGCCCCATCCCTGGAAACAGCAGTCAGCAGCCAAGCCTCCAGGTGCGTGGATGATTGGGGAATAAACTTCCCAGTTACTTTCAAGATCCATGGGGGTTATACACCACAGCAGTAAGACCCAATTCATTTCCCATAGGTGGACTATGTCACCGAGAAACATCTTTGAATGATTTCTGCAAAATATGATAGAAGGAGGATATCCTTTTCTTATATCCAATGTCCATGTGGAAAAAGGGCAACCAGAAAATTGCACCCAAAGTCCCTTGAGCCTTTACTAAGACACTTTCAGGCCGGGTATCAAAGGAACATTTTTATAGATCTTTATAATTTTATCACAGCGAATCTACTGTCGCTACCTAATCTCCTTGAACCCAAAACTAATACAATCTCCAGGTATGCCCTAGTCAACTTTATAGTTTTAATATTTTTCCTAACTCTGTTATTTCCTGTACATTTGCATTGAAATATTTGTACACAGTTGTGGATGTTTTTGAAGATTGTGTTTACAATATTCTTCTATGGTGATATATATTAATTTTTCAATGTTAACATGTAAGCTTAATTTTTAATTTTCTCTTGCAATTCATTAAATGCTTTTTCACAAGTTTTGTGATAGTGATTTCTTAATTATTGCTAACTTTTCATTTATGTTGATTTTGACTTCTCTTTCCCATTGAAAGTTTATTGATCATATATTAGTTTGTACTATGACATTCAAATTCTTAACATTTTTAGAAAATGTTATCTTAAACCTCTTATTAACATTGAAAGTACTTTATTTTTAATTGCATTTTTGTAATGTTGGTTTATTTTGCATGCTAACTAAATTCACTTTTTTCTGAGGGTTGCAAACTGCTCAGGTCAAGTTACCAATGCTCCGGGTTCTTTTAAATGAAACATGGTGGTTACATGTACTAACTAAACTGTGGGTTCAGTACACAACAGTTCAGTTTCTCAATTAGCCATCTATAGTCAGTAGATTCAAAATTAGGGTAATGTACAAGGAATATATAATTCTTTGTCATTGTTCATCCCTACTGGAAAAACACTGCCTGCCTTTAAGATGAGCTTAGATTCCAATTTGCGTAGGGCTTGGGCACGGTTTCCTCAAGGACGAAGAATTCCATGTACATTTGTAAAGAAGACTGAAAGCCTTTTGACCCTACTCTCTATTAGGAGTTTCTAGAATTGTAATCACTGACACACTTCACTTATTTCAGAATTTCTTTTTTCAAAATGTGTTTTCCGATAACCGTTGCATATACATTATCACTTTCTTACTTGATGACTCACGTCAATATAATTCTAATGATTATTGTTCTCTCTTTGGCAGATTATCCCAAACCAGAAAGAAACAGATGGCAAAGTAGCCACGGTATTACAAGTTAAGAGCATGGGGAATGAATCTTCTCCTTTTCAGAAAGTGTCACACAAGGTGAACCAAGGAGTTGTATAGTTAGGAATACAGAGGGACACAGTCAGATACTTCAATTAACAAGTATTATCAAGTATTAATTTTATGCACATCAAATAGGGTGTAGAATCAAGTTTAAATGCAGTTTACATGGTGATATAAGGATGAGATAATATACCAAAAGTTTGGGGCACTACACCATAATGATAAACAAATAGAGCAAAGATATCATGAACAAGAATAACACATAAATAGATGGCACAGAGGGTACAACAATTGGAATACAGTACTATATCATGAAAAAGGAGTAAAAATAACTCGCTTTTATACAAAGATTTGTTTACATGATGCATTAATTGCTAAAACCAGTATATACCCTGTGTTACATATATCATGAAAAGTTTAATAATGTGAGTTGATAAAGTTATATCATTCTGAAATGTATCAATGTATTGAGTAGAGGCTGAAATTCGACTATGGTACTATACCGTGAATCAGCAGTAAAAAGAACTCACTTACACAAAGATTTATAGAAATTATGCATTCATTGCTAAAACCTGTATAAATTATTCATTATATACATCATGGAATGTCCAAAAAACATGAGTTGATAAAGTTGTACTGTATTTTAATGTATTGATAAAGTTGTACAAAATTGTATGGAAGTTCAGATATCGAGAAACAAAGAAGGGTACCTAACCATATTTGGTCTCTCCGCTCTGAATGTGAACCAACATTCAGTTGACCTGATATAATCATGCAAATATGAATTCTCTTGTAAACGGTTGGTGACTATGAGGAAATAGTCTTTTGTTTATGTAACGTCATGATGACATCAGAATATTTCAAAAAGGTGGAAACTCGAAGAACAAGTTTCGTGAACAAGACCTCTTGAGGTCGAAACGTATTGTCCTTTTTTGCCCAAATGAACTTAAAACATCAAACCGCAACTGGAGTGGCTCGTCCTTTGCCAAATGTGAAAGCGAGGATTGTGAATTTTATATATATATATATTCACTGAAAAAAACATAGGTTTCAGGAGTTATATAGTGAGGAATTAGCTTTTACAAAACCTTTGAAATTCACTCAAAAAACTATAAGTTTTAGTGGTGTTATAGTTAGCTGGACATTTTACTCATACAAAACCATTGAAATTGCTCCTATATAGTTAGTTGTACTATGTATATATCGCGCACTCGCAATCCACTGCTGATGATGTCACATATTAGATCATTCATGACATGGTCAGTGACATCACTGATGACATCTCAAATGACATCACTGATGACATCATCCAGTGAATGTGGTTTGCTTCGTTATTTAAATATGCATTATATATATAGCAATTTGCATTGAAGAATGAGTGGATATATACATAAATATTTGGAGGGAGGATTTAGTAGCAGTGTAATTGACTAATTTATAATGTCTCACTAAATATAGTGGATAGTGACTAAACTGTGTGAATATCTGTATCACTTTGTCAGTTGTTGTGTAAACTGATTCTACAGTTGGTTACTAGCTATGTGAAAGTCTATATTAGTTATTGATTAGTTAACTGAGTATTTGTATGGGAGTGTGAAAGTGTGTGTGGTTCGGTGGAGGGTGTGTGACTGTCCAAAGATGTGTGAATAGTTTATTCAGTAGATATATGAAGTTAAAACTACATGTTCTAACAGTTTGGGTGAGGGAATCTCTTTATGGGTGTGGTGATGAACAAATATATTTCTCAAAGGTACAGGTCCAACAAACTAGAAAAATAAAAGGCAGTGTATGTGTCAGTTGTTGTATATAAATAAGTATACATAAGACACAATGATTGTGTGAGTGACTGTTTAGATAACTGTATACTTGTAATAATGATTTTATAATTCACTAAGTATGACTTACTATCTAAATGAATAGAAGAAGTGGTGTTTGTATAAGTGTTTTTCTAAGTAAATATGTAAGTATGATCCATTGTTTGCATAAGTGAGTAGGATGACTTCATATGTGATAGGATGCGGGCTGTTGTTTAATGTCGATGTAGATGTATAAGTATTTTTGATAGTGTTCTATTGTTCATTGACAGCATGTATGAGTGAATCCATAGGTAAGGGATTAGATGTGTGTATACATGTATGAATCACTGAGTGGATTTTTAGATACTTGTATTGCTGTGACAATGGATTTAAATATGATACTCTGTATTTTACAAAGAGTGCTGAAAAATTGTAATAGTGTATGAAAAGGTGTATGTGATTGTCACGTGGATGATGTAATCAGTGATGTCATCAGTGATGTCATTTGAGATGTCATCAGTGATGTCACTGACCATGTCATGAATGATCTAATATGTGACATCATCAGCAGTGGATTGCGGGTGCGCGATACATACTTAGTACAACTAACTATATAGGAGCAATTTCAATGGTTTTGTATGAGTAAAATGCCCAGCTAACTATAACACCACTAAAACTTATAGTTTTTTGAGTGAATTTCAAAGGTTTTGTAAAAGCTAATTCCTAACTATATAACTCCTGAAACCTATGGTTTTTTCAGTGAATTTCAAAGGTTTTTTTAAATGCTAATTCCTAACTATATAAGGTCTGAAACCTATGGTTTTTTCGGTGAATTTCAAAGGTTTTTTAAATGATAATTCCTAACTATATAAGGCCTGAAACCTATGGTTTTTTCAGCGAATTTCAAAGGTTTTTTAAATGCTAATTCTATTAGTGGATAACGTTTAAATATATTAATATCCTAGTGGGACCACCTGAGCAGCCCTAGGGGGTCAGGGTGTTTCTACCCTGCCCCCTTTTTGTGTTCTACACGTTTGTTTTTCTGCTTTCTTGTGCCTAATTCCTAACTATATAAGGCCTGAAACCTATGTTTTTTTCAGTGAATTTGCAAGGTTTTTTAAATTCTAATTCCTAACTATATAAGGCCTGAAACCTATGGTTTTTTCATTGAATTTGCAAGGTTTTTTAAATGCTAATTCCTAACTATATAAGGCCTGAAACCTATGGTTTTTTCAGTGAATTTGCAAGGTTTTTTTAAATGCTAATTCCTAACTATGTAAGGCCTGAAACCTATGGTTTTTTCAGTGAATTTCAAAGGTTTTTTAAATACTAATTCCTAACTATATAAGGCCTGAAACCTATGTTTTTTTCAGTGAATTTCAAAGTTTTTTTTAATGCTAATTCCTAACTATATAAGACCTGAAAGCCCACCAGGAATCCAGTATGCACCAGGGGACTGCATTGCAGAGAGGTGTAATTAAGCCACGGCCCTTTTTACACCTCTCTGCAACGCAGCCCCCGTGCATGTTTGAAGAGGGGGAACTCATTCTTCCTGAATACTGGGGGCCCCTGGGGGCCAACTAGCCCACCTGGAACCTCCAGTGTGCGCCAGGGGGCTGCATTGCAGAGGTGTAATGAGGCTATGCCCCTTGTTACACCTCTCTGCAACGCAGCCGCCTGGCGCGTTTGCAGAGGGGGAACTAATTCCCCTTGCATAATGGGGGTCCCTGGGGGCCAACTAGCCCACCAGGAGCCTCCAGTATGCGCCAGATGGCTGCATTGCATAGAGGTGTAATGAGGCCACACCCTTTTTTACACCTCTCTGCAACGCAGCCCCCGTGCATGTTTGAAGAGGGGGAACTAATTCCCCTTGCATACTGGGTGTCCCTGGCAGCCATCTTGTGCCTTGTTCGAACCAAGGCACAAGAAAGCAGTGAAAAAAAGGTGTGAAACTCGCAAAGGGGCCAGAGTAGAAACACCCTGACCCCCTAGGCCTGCTCAGGGGGTCCCACAAGGACCCCCAAGGCAAAAAAAATAATAATGTTTTTTTTTTTGAAAGTCGCGGGGTACAAAAAAACAATAAAAAAACATATAAAACAACAATAAGAATAAAAAAACAGTTCTTTTCAGAACTACCTCCAATTTATATAAAAATGCTACATTTTTAAAAAACCCGCTTCACCTATCAGGCAAGGTTCGCCCCTGGCATTCTGGGTAATGCAGTCTGCTCCCACTCCTGCTGTTTTATCCAAATGGACTCCCTTGAGTCTCGGAGCTGACGAGCTCGTGGTTGATGCACCTGCGCGCCAGTGAGCGGTACCTGACCTGAAGATATTTTTGGCGACCTACTCAGCAAACCCCTAAAACTAGTCTGTAATCTCTACTGATGAAGGTTATTGAACCTGAAACACCGGTGTCTAGAGATCAGCACCATCTGCGCCAACATTGGCGAAACACTCGATTTCCTTTTGCAACATGGCGGACTGCCAGAAGACTGCATTACCCAGAATGCCAGGGGCGAACCTTGCCTGATAGGTGAAGCGGGCTGCTCCCACTCCTGCTGTTTTATTCAAATGGACTCCCTTGAGTCTCGGAGCTGACGAGCTCGTGGTTGATGCACCTGCGCGCCAGTGAGCGGTACCTGACCTGAAGATATTTTTGGGGACCTACTCAGCAAACCCCTAAAACTAGTCTGTAATCTCTACTCATGAAGGTTAATGAACCTGAAACACCGGTGTCTAGAGATCAGCACCATCTGCGCCAACATTGGCGAAACACTCGACTTACTTTTGCAACATGGCGGACTGCCAGAAGACTGCATTACCCAGAATGCCAGGGGCGAACCTTGCCTGATAGGTGAAGCGGGCTGCTCCCACTCCTGCTGTTTTATTCAAATGGACTCCCTTGAGTCTCTGAGCTGACGAGCTCGTGGTTGATGCACCTGCGCGCCAGTGAGCGGTACCTGACCTGAAGATATTTTTGGCGACCTACTCAGCAAACCCCTAAAACTAGTGTGTAATCTCTACTGATGAAGGTTAATGAACCTGAAACACCGGTGTCTAGAGATCAGCACCATCTGCGCCAACATTGGCGAAACACTCGACTTACTTTTGCAACATGGCGGACTGCCAGAAGACTGCATTACCCAGAATGCCAGGGGCGAACCTTGCCTGATAAGTGAAGCGGGCTGCTCCCACTCCTGCTGTTTTATTCAAATGGACTCCCTTGAGTCTCGGAGCTGAAGAGCTCGTGGTTGATGCACCTGCGCGCCAGTGAGCGGTACCTGACCTGAAGATATTTTTGGCGACCTACTCAGCAAACCCCTAAAACTAGTCTGTAATCTCTACTGATGAAGGTTATTGAACCTGAAACACCGGTGTCTAGAGATCAGCACCATCTGCGCCAACATTGGCGAAACACTCGACTTACTTTTGCAACATGGCGGACTGCCAGAAGACTGCATTACCCAGAATGCCAGGGGCAAACCTTGCCTGATAGGTGAAGCGGGCTGCTCCCACTCCTGCTGTTTTATTCAAATGGACTCCCTTGAGTCTCGGAGCTGACGAGCTCGTGGTTGATGCACCTGCGCGCCAGTGAGCGGTACCTGACCTGAAGATATTTTTGGCGACCTACTCAGCAAACCCCTAAAACTAGTCTGTAATCTCTACTGATGAAGGTTAATGAACCTGAAACACCGGTGTCTAGAGATCAGCACCATCTACGCCAACATTGGCGAAACACTCGACTTACTTTTGCAACATGGCGGACTGCCAGAAGACTGCATTACCCAGAATGCCAGGGGCGAACCTTGCCTGATAGGTGAAGCGGGCTGCTCCCACTCCTGCTGTTTTATTCAAATGGTTTCCCTTGAGTCTCGGAGCTGACGAGCTCGTGGTTGATGCACCTGCGCGCCAGTGAGCGGTACCTGACCTGAAGATATTTTTGGGGACCTACTCAGCAAACCCCTAAAACTAGTCTGTAATCTCTACTGATGAAGGTTAATGAACCTGAAACACCGGTGTCTAGAGATCAGCACCATCTGCGCCAACATTGGCGAAACACTCGACTTACTTTTGCAACATGGCGGACTGCCAGAAGACTGCATTACCCAGAATGCCAGGGGCGAACCTTGCCTGATAGGTGAAGCGGGCTGCTCCCACTCCTGCTGTTTTATTCAAATGGACTCCCTTGAGTCTCGGAGCTGACGAGCTCGTGGTTGATGCACCTGCGCGCCAGTGAGCGGTACCTGACCTGAAGATATTTTTGGCGACCTACTCAGCAAACCCCTAAAACTAGTGTGTAATCTCTACTGATGAAGGTTAATGAACCTGAAACACCGGTGTCTAGAGATCAGCACCATCTGCGCCAACATTGCCGAAACACTCGACTTACTTTTGCAACATGGCGGACTGCCAGAAGACTGTATTACCCAGAATGCCAGGGGCGAACCTTGCCTGATAGGTGAAGCGGGCTGATCCCACTCCTGCTGTTTTATTCAAATGGACTCCCTTGAGTCTCGGAGCTGACGAGCTCGTGGTTGATGCACCTGCGCGCCAGTGAGCGGTACCTGACCTGAAGATATTTTTGGCGACCTACTCAGCAAACCCCTAAAACTAGTCTGTAATATCTACTGATGAAGGTTGATGAACCTGAAACACCGGTGTCTAGAGATCAGCACCATCTGCGCCAACATTGGCGAAACACTCGACTTACTTTTGCAACATGGCGGACTGCCAGAAGACTGCATTACCCAGAATGCCAGGGGCGAACCTTGCCTGATAGGTGAAGCGGGCTGCTCCCACTCCTGCTGTTTTAGACACCCGAGAAGCAATCAGCTTCCCGTGCGCAAGTCGCGTGGCGCGCCCGGAGCGCTCCCCGGTGCGCGTACCGGGGCGCGGCCATAGATATATATACATTTTTTTTAACCTAAATTACTCAAAATCCTCTGGAGCACATATCTTGAGACATAGCAAAGGCACATGGGCTACCAGTCCCTACAATTTTGCCAAGTTTGGTGAAAATCCATTCAGCCGTTCGAGCTAAAAGTGCAACAGACCGCCCTATGGAAATTAACATGGGGAAAACACGTTTTCGGACTCCCTTTTATCTCGGCCCCCGCTTGACGAATCCCCTCCAAACTTTCAGGGAAGGACCGGAGCGCTGCGAGGCAAAGTTGCTGAAAAGTCAGGCAGATTCCTCAACCGGCGCCAAAGTTATTCCCAATAGAATGTTGCGATTTCCCTATGGAAATCAATCCTAACTATATATACCTACTGGCGACCGCCAGTAGGTAATATATATATATATATTCACTGAAAAAGCATAGGTTTCACACTCGTTATAGTTAGGAATTAGCATTTAAAAAACCTTTGAAATTCACAGAAAAAAACATAGGTTTCACACCAGTTATAGTTAGCTGAACATTTTACTCATACAAAACCATTGAAATTCCCACGTTATAGTTAGTTGGACTCACTATAACTCGCGCGCCCGCAATCCACTGCTGATGATGTCACCTATTACATCATTCATGACATGGTCAGTGACATCACTGATGACATCACTGATGACATCTCAAATGACATAACTGATGACATCTCAAATGACATCACTGATGACATCACTGATGACATCTTAAATGACATCACTGATGACATTACTGATGACATCATTCATGTGACAATATGATGCACCTCCTCACACTCTAATCTAACCTTTGATACATCCAGTGTTAAATAGAGACTACCATTCCAGAAACCATTGACACACCAATACCAGTTACTACATACGCACTCACTGATTCCTTAGTCTACACGCATATCCACTCATTAACACATACAATCACTCATACATACAGTCAGTCATCAATACAACACTATTATATGCACTCATACACCTATACAGACACTCACACACTGCCACTCATTCATAGAGTTACTCACACACCTAGTTAGTCATGGAAAGAATCAATCACCCTCCCATTTCCTCATTTATACAGTCATACACACAAAACCTTACTTATTCAAACATAGATTAACACATACTTACTCTCTTTTACAATCACTGATAGAACTACACATTGATCCATACAGTCACTTACGCAATCACAGGCTCTCATGTATAGTCATTTATATATGCCAACTCTCACATGCACTGTGTTTTATATATCTACTTACTTGGACATGAAGCACTGAGATATCCATTCACTCACCAACACACCCATGCACCTAGTCAACCGCCCATACAGCTCTTTGCACATGCACTCTTGAACTCATATACCAAGTGAATCAACTGCTCACACATCTATGCACAGAGTCACACACCTCCCAGCCACCCACAAACACACTCACCCTCACATACAAATACTTGGGCAACCAATCAATAACCCATATAGACACTCATATTGCTACTGATCAACACATGCAGCAGCTTACACAACAACAGACATACTGATGCACACATTCAAATAGATTAGTCACTAACCAATGCATTCAGTAAGACACATTTAATCACTCACTCATGCAGTCAGTCACGCACCTACTAAATCCTTCATCCAGTCACTCATACATACACTCATTCTTCAATATGTAAAACATATTTAAACTTTACAGAAACAACAGTCACTGGATGATGTCATCAGTGATGTCATCAGTGATGTCATTTGAGATGTCGTCAGTGATGTCATCAGTGATGTCACTGACCATGTCATGAATGATGTAATATGTGACATCATCAGCAGTGGACTGCGGGCGCGCGAGTTATAGTGAGTCCAACTAACTATAACGTGGGAATTTCAATGGTTTTGTATGAGTAAAATGTTCAGCTAACTATAACTGGTGTGAAACCTATAGTTTTTTCAGTGAATTTCAAAGGTTTTTTAAATGCTAATTCCTAACTATAACGAGTGTGAAACCTATGGTTTTTTCAGTGAATTTCAAAGGTTTTTTAAATGCTAATTCCTTTGTATATCGACTTTGTAACTTATGTTTCTTTTTTTTTATTAGCTGTTTTTAACAAATAATAATTATATTTAAAAAAAAATAATAATTATTAGTTCAATGTATATATATTTTTTTTAACAATTTTTTCCTGGTGCGCTAAGGTTGCGCGCACCGGTAAGCTCTCCCGACAGCGCAGCGAGAGCGCTATTTCTGCGTTAGTAAAAAAAAATATGTATAAAAACTAAATAATAATGCAAGACATTCTGAACCATACTGATAAAACAGTATTTTTGATTTTCCGAATGAAATGAGTTTTGATTTCCGTAAAGCTACCAAAACGTCACTCAGGCACGCTGCGTAAGCGCCCCCGGAACCACCTACGTTCGCACCGCGTGAGGGCCCACGGAAGCGCCTACGTTCGCGCCGCGTGAGCGCCCCCGTAAGCGCTCCGGTGCGCATAGCGTAAGCGCGTCAAGTCATGTGACCTTAAAATAACAATTTTCATTGGTTGCTAACAGATTTTTTTTCCAAAGAATAAAAACCCCACCCTTTTCCTTCACTTCTTCTTTCATTTTGGTGAGAGCAAGACCTCTTTTTTTCTCTGCTTATAATCTGTGGATACAATGGCTGCCAGAGCATCCAGCAGCAGTGATGACTCCGATGGATTCATAAATGAATTGCCTCCTCAGCCGAAGGTCAAAGAACATTTCATATGGAAATTTTTTAATATACATGAGGGACGTAAAAAAGTAAATGCTCCAAAGGTGGAGTGTAAGATCTGACATACTGTACTTTCCAGAGGAGACCCCACAAGGAAGTACAGTTTTGGTAATTCTACCATGATTCGCCACGTGCAGAGAAGGCATCCCCAGAACTATGCTCGGGAGAGTGTCAGGGCTCTGGCACGAGAGGTTCCCAGTGATGGGGCCTCTACTTCAACCGGAGGACAAACTGCATCAGGAAGGGAGCAATCACAAGAGCTGATTCCTAACATTCAGCCTGCTTTTAATAAAGGCGTTATTAAATGCAGATATTGCGATCAACTACTTTGCTATGGGGAACAAAGTGTTCTGCTCACGGCTCGAGCATTGGAGAACCATCGCTGCCATTCCCAGCCCTAATTTTGTTTTGTTTTTTTGCTCCTGTTGAGCAGTTTCCCATTCCCTGTTTTTGTTTTTGTTCTAAAAAAAGAAAAAAGAAGAAAAAAAAAGTTCTTTTCAGAACTACCTCCAATTCTCATCAAAGAGCTGTGTTCTTAAAAAAATGAAAAAGAGTAAGTGAAGAGGAGTGCAGTGAGAGAGGAGAGGAAAATGAGCGAGAAAGCAAAAAAAGGTACAAGAGGAGAAGGGAAGTGAAGTAGGGGGACTGAAAGAAGGTGAGTGTGGGGAAGGAGAGTTAGGAGAAGGAGAGTGAACATGGGGAATGTGGATATGCGAAGAAAATGTAGTAAAGGAACGGGGGTGTGGAAGGGTAAGAAAAGAGCAGTGATGTTTTGGAAAGAGTGGAGATACAGACTGGATAAAGACAAGTAAGTGTGAGACCAGTAAGTAAGGCAGTGAAGAAACAGAGAAAGTGAAAGAAAAAATAAGAGTAGAAGACTGAAGGCCTCATTTTTGCACCTGCCTCACAGCAGGCGTAACACTGACGCAGGTCCTTTAACATGGGCCTGGCCCCATGTGAAAGGATGCATTGCTGTAGTTGTGTTACTTTTGTGACACACTCCAGCAATGCATCACTTTTGCGCTTACAGGTACGTCAGAAATACTGACGTATCTGTAAGTACTTGCGACATAATGCGTCATAAATTAAATATGACGCATGAGTAGAAGACTGAAGGCCTCATTTATGTGGCCATGCGTCACTTTTACGCCACCGGTGCGTCACTTTTTGTGACGCACCAGTGCTGTAAAAAATGCACCTTGTTGAGTCATATTTACAAAGTGACGCATCTAGGTAGATGCTTCACTTTGCAAAGCCCTGCGCCACATTATACCTACGTCAGGTGTAATGTATGCAAAAGGGGCGATTTGACGCAAGAAAGGGTCGTAGAGGTGACGCAGTGAAATCAATGAGATTTCACTGCGTCACTTTTAGGACGCCGTTGTGTCAAAATCTTGCGCCTGTCTCACAGCAGGCGTAAGACTGATGCAGGCCCTTTCACATGGGACTTGCCCCATGTGAAAGGATGCAATGCTGGAGTTGTGTCACTTTTGTGACACACTCCAGCAATGCATCACTTTTGCGCTTACAGATACGTCAGAAATACTGACGTATCTGTAACTCCTTGCGACATAATGCGTCATACATTAAATATGACGCATGAGTAGAAGACTGAAGGCCTCACTTATGAGGCCATGCGTCACTTTTACGCCAACGACGCATCACTTTTTGTGACGCACCAGTGGTGTAAAAAATGCACCTTGTTGAGTCATATTTACAAAGTGACGCATCTAGGTAGATGCGTCACTCTGTAAACCCCTGCGCCACATTATACCTGCGCCAGCTGTAATGTATGCAAAGGGGACATATTGACATAAGGAAGAGTCGTAGAAGTGACATCTAAGAGATATCACTGCGTCACTTTTATGACGCTGTTGCGTCCAAATCTTGCGCCTGCTTAACAGCAGCCGTAAGACTGACGCAGGCCCTTTCACATAGGACTGGCCCCATGTGAAAGGATGCATTGTTGCAGTTGCATCATTTTTGTGACACACTCCAGTAATGCATCAGTTTCTTCTAAACACTCTACTTAATTTTTTTACTCTATTTTTTAACACTGTTTTTCCCCGTGGTGCGCTCAGGGTGCGCGTACCGGAGAGCGCACCGGTGAGCTCAGCCAGCGCTTACCCCGCAAAAATTTCAAATAAAAAAAAAATGTTTTTGTCCTTCAGGGTCCTTCTAGGCCCCCCTCAGAAAACCTAGTGGGTCAGGGGGTGTCTACTCTGCCCCCTTTTAATTATTTCCCCCTTTATTTTTCACCTCTTGTGTCTTGATTCTACCGAGACACAAGATGGCGGACTCTCCGGACTGTTTAGAATGTTGACAGACACCCAACAGCCAATCAGCTTTCCGCTCGCGCACTCCCGTAGCGCGCCGGGTGCGCTCCCCGGTACGCGCACCTGTGAGCGCTCGAAGCGCGCCTATAGATATATATGTGTTTTTGAAGTTAATTTTCAAAAAAACCACTGGAGCAATTTTCACCTAATATAGCAAAGGCACATCTACGTAACAGGCCCTACAATTTTGCCAAGTTTGGCGTAATTCTGTTCAGCGGTTCGGGCTGTAGACTTGTCAGACCGTCCTATGGAAATTAACATGGGGAAAACACATTTTGGGACCCCCCTTTTTTCTCACAGCCCCCACTTCACAAATCCCCCCGAAATTTTCAGGGAAGGAGCGCAGAGGAGCTGGCCAATATTTTGGAAAATTACACACAAATTCCTCAACCGGCGCCTGAGTTATATTCCCAATAGAATGTTGCGGATTTCCTATGGTAGCCAATCCCTATAACTACCTACTGGCGACCGCCAGTAGGTAAGTTATGTATATATATATATATATATATATTTGCCACCAAAGAAATCCCGTTACCGAGGGCAAGCTTCTCACAGCCGGTGCGAGTCTCAGGGATGGGCATTCCCTGTAATTAATTATCCACCAACTCGAATTATACTCGCACTCCACCAGGATGTTTTTTACAGCAGGTTTATTGTTAACCAACGCGTTTCAATCTTTCGATCTTGCTCACGGTTACAAACATTTGTCCCTTCTTAGTTTCCACACATTTATACCAGGAAATAAAGCTTGCATTATTATGATGCATTCTGGTACTGGTAGTTACATTATTGATTTAAACATTTTATCTTTACCAGGATATTCATACTAGCATTTTTTATGGTGCATTATGGTGCTGGTAGTTACATTCACAAGTTTATCATTTATATCATGTCTACAGCAAAAACATGGTTGTATGCAAGGTACTGGTCTTGGTCAGTGTACACGTATATAATTCTTTTCTGTATAGATTGCGCTTATTCAACCCACGACTATATTATCTCTAAGTGAGATACATTCAGTTTTTTTGGCACATGCAATTTTAGTATGATTGTATGTTCTTTCATCGAGGTTAATATACTTTACATTTATTAGTATGGCGCAGTGTAATCCTATATAGGGACTAAGTGCCCTCTTTTAAAGAAATTTATACTTTTTACATATTTGACCTCCATATATCTTGTTCCCATCCTCACTTTCGCCAAACGCTTCATAAATCGCAAATTGCATGTGCCAAAAAAACTGAATGTCCGTCTGCTGCACAGACTTCAGGTGTGTGTGCATTGCTGTCGTGTCCTAGCCAGGTTTAAACACGATTCTGTGGAATATATATATATATATATATATATATATATAGCTTACCTACTGGCGGTCACCTGTAGGTAGTTATATTTAGGACCTAGTTTCCATAGGAAATCCGCAACATTCTATTTGGAATAACTTCGGCGCTGGTGGACGAATCTTCGTGAATTTCTCCAAGAAAATGGCCTGCTTGGTTCCGCTCCTTCCCTGAAAGTTTGGGGGTGATTTGTCAAGTTGGGGCCGAAAAAAAAGGGGTGTCCCAAAACGTGTTTTCCCCATGCAATTTTCCATAGGGACCTTTAGCCAGGGCTACAGCCCTAATGGCTGAACGGAAAGGTAGAGTTCAGTTCGCAGATTATGCTTTTTGTTAAATGGTGTAAATCCGTTCAGTAGTTTCTGAGAAAATTACAAGTAAAATCATAGCGATATCTAGAGACGGAGTTCAGCACACGTACGGAAATCTGTTCAATTACGAGCACGAGCTGAATGCTGATTGGCTGTGAACTCAAAACCAGGAAGTGTTGGCGGCCATCTTGTGCCTCGCTGGAACCGAGTCACAAGAAAACAGTAAAACAAAGTTGAGAAATAAGGGAAGGGGGTAGGCTGGAAACATTCTGACCCTCTATGCTTGCTCAGGGAGTCGTACATCAATGTTTAGGCTCTATGTTTTATTTTTAATTTTTAAAGGAATATCGCAGAATAAGTGTATGGAAATACGTACAATTACGAGCAAGAGCTGCATGCTGATTGGCTGTCAATACTCTAAACCAGGAAGTGTTGGCAGCCATCTTGTTTGTCGGGAGAGCAGAGTCACAAGAAAACAGTAAAACAAAGTTGAGAAATAAGGAAAGGGGGCAGGGTAGAAACATTCTGACCCTATAGTCTTGGTCAGAGGGTGGAACATGGATCTTTAGGCTCAATTTTTATTTTTTTTAAATAAAAAAAGGCTAGGTACTCGTGCAGTAGTCCGTTTTATTCATTAGGTTCCGGGGGGGGGAAATTACAGGGGCAATTTTTTTACATAATGGGGGCTTGTAAGGTGCCCCGAGCACTGGGGAATGGCAATCCTCTGGGATTACGGGGGGGGGTTACGGTCCTACTCCCCGCAGGGGGGGGGGGTTACGGTCCTACTCCCCGCAGTCTCGGTGAGCGACATCCCTCAGGTCTTTTAAAAAAAAAATATATGTTTTGAGCTCTCTCTCTCTCTCTCCCCATACACGTTGCGGGGAACGCCACCTTTCTGGGGCAGTGATTTGTAAAATGACCTTCCAGCTCCGGGTACTTGCATTGTCTGGAGTTTTTATTAATGTTGGGAGGGTGGGCTTGATAATACGTCCTTGTTAATTCCCATAGAAGCCTATGTTCTGGTGTTACATGGGCTTCTATGGGAAATAACAAGGCCGTATTATCAAACTCATTATTGCCGTTGTATCGGCAGTGTCCTGCCAAAAAAACTGCGATAATTTTAACACCGGTCCTTGATAATATGCACCTAAGTTTACTGGTCAAAAAAAGAGCAATGGCCCATATTATCAACAAAAGGCGATTCATTATCGTCGCTTTTATCGGCAGGAAACTGCCGATAAAGAGGTGATAATGGGCTTGATAATATGCTCTTGTGAATAACAATAGCAGCCCAGGTTACCATCAGAACCTGGGCTGCTATGGGAATTTACAAGGGCCTATTATCAAGCACATTATTGCCGCTTTATCGACAGTTTCCTGTCGATAAAAGCGGCGATAATGTATCGCCTTTTGTTGATAATATGCTCCTTAATTTCTATGATAGTATGTCAAGTTTTCCTTTTTTTGTGTAGCAGTTGTACTCTCTACGCATGCGCTGCGTGGTTTCAAAGCCCACATTTTCTTTTTCTTCAAGTTCAACAAGCAAACCTTTCTTTATTTCAGGTAGTAAATCTGTCACTTCTGTCAAAAAAGGAAAATAAAAAACTAAACACAGTTAGATCAAAAGAACAACAAAATCAACATAAAATATTAAACTATCATTAGCTCTGCGGCATCATTGCGAATATGGACATCCTTAAAGAATAGCAAAAACTGGCTAACCTAGATGGATGGCTAGCTCCTCATCAAAATTATGGCCTGAAGGGGTAAGGGTCCTGTATTGTATAATCAGTTTGGACACAAATATAATGTTTACCCATGTCTCCGTATACAGTCTACAAGTACGATTCTGCCCACATGGGCTTGACATTGTAAATAGAATGATTGTGGTATACACCAACTTAGACTGGTGAGATAGACCAATGGGAGTGCAGTGGTGCACATTGAGTCTCTAAACAAAACTTTATTGAGACACACGAAGAGAACATTATTAGTTCCGCTCTTTGCATGCATTTGCAATAATTTACACAAGTTGTTTATTGAAAGATAAGCGGTTTTGTATCTTTTTATTGCTTTATCTTTTGCGCCCACAATATTAGGCATGTATTCGGCTGAGTACGTGTTTAGCAACATTTGTTAAGTTGCCGAGTCTGTTTTCACTTGCACGAGTGTCACGTGGTATTTAAAAACGTATGCACTGGTAGATCAAACACTCATGACTAAGGTGCGTCTGCACTGAAACGCGTCGAGTATTTTTCTTGTCTGTAAGACCATTGAAGAATAAATCTCCGTCTGCTGCACAGACTTCTGGTGTGTGTCCATTGCTGTCGTGTCCTATCCAGGTTTAAACACGATTCTGTGGAATTTGAAGATGCTGCCTGCTTCGCAACAGACCGCCTTCATTGAAGTGGCTGGGAAAGGCGCTGCGGGCGTTCGCGCTCGCTTGTGGGATTTGAAGTAATGCAGAGTCCCAGCCCGCTGGACTAACTATGCCGACGGTGTCGAGACGAAGATCAACGGATGCCACATAACTCAGGTGGAGTTTCATTGAGCATCCAGACTCTTTTCTCGTGAGCCGCGTGTTGAGTAATTATTGTCCAGCTGAAGGCTGACATGAGGTCGCTCTCAGTATGAGTGAAAACGTGTCGGAGATGTGCAAGCGAAAGATCGGAGCATAACGAGTTTGAAATCATACTCGTTCTACACGATAATGGCAACAGCAAGAAATGAAAAACGCTCGGAAGCGGCAAGCAAATTGTTTGATGTATGTCAACACAGCGACACATCAACGAATGCGAAAGGAGAAGCGGTAAGTCAAACCCCTCCTAACAATAGGAAGGTGATTTTGGATAAACTTTGGAAGGCTTGTAAAAAAGAACAGAATAAATGGTGGGAGGGGACCACCTTGAATAAATACATAGAGGTCGGGAGAATACCGAGAGGCCTCCGTATTTTTATAACCCCGACGTTCGAAGACCCAGACCCAGAACTTGTTGAGGATTGGATTGACAACAATCACAACTGCTCCACAAACATGCTGAAAATGCTGGTCAAGTTCGCAAGAAAAGACTGCGACAAATTGGGCACCACTATTGAAAATCTGACGGCTGAATTGAAAGAAATATGCACAGAAGATGAATTTCAAAAAGAAATGGATAAAATAGAAAAAGGACTTGACAAAATTGAATGTGAGATAAAATTGAAAAAACAACGGAAATTCCAACGTGATCTAGTGGATCATCAAAAAGGTCAAATCCTCACATTTTCAAAAAAATACGATCATCTTAGAAAAAAGACAACAGGTCAACAAGTGCAGAATACATCCACAACAACCAATGTGGAACAACAACTGGATGATAGTCGTTCAGTAGAGAGTGGTACCAGTCTGGCCAGTGGCAGTGGTATCACGAGTGGTAGCGATTTCTCAAAAATACCGGAATACACTGGAGTAAAAACCAGCATTTTAGCGGAGTACGATCTAGTAGCCAAGGGCAGACAGTCCAGCAACAGATCGGAAGGATTTCCAAAACGAGGAAGAGGAGGCAAAGGAAAAAGAGGAAACAACAAGCCATCCGGAAATCCAAGCAGCCCTGTGGGAAGTCGAACAAGGGGCCAAGTAAAGATAAAGTAATGGATGAGAAGACGGTGATCAACTTATCATCAAGAACATTAAGTAAGACTGACATTGATTTGTTATCTAAAGGCCTATCATTTTGCCCCACGAACACTTTTGATTACACGCAGAGTCGCATAGACTTATTTTATTTTACACGCAAATTGCGTTTAAGAAAATGGCATGCCACTAAAGTCCATCCCAACGACCCAATTGTTACCAATGTTGTTAGTGATTTACGTATAGGCAATGTTGCACTGTTACATACGATGAATGAATTGGCAGAAGTTAATGACAATTGCAATGATCCAACGACTAGCCTAGAATTAGAGAATATTCCTTTTGATCTCAGTGCCAAGAGCGATTTTAGACCGAAATCAGTGTTTTTGCCCCAAATTAAGAACGAGGCAATAGAAGTGTTTGAAAAAGGAGTGAGGACGAGCTATGGAAAATAGCAAAACGTAGAAATTCCAATGTATGGAATAATATGAGTAGAGCGCAGAGAGCAGCCCTTGATGATTTAAAAAATGACAACTCTATTGTGATGAAGAAGTCCGACAAGGGCGGAAATGTTGTTATTATGTCGAAAGTCGATTACATCAATGAGGGTCTGAGACAACTTGGTGAAACTGACGAATACGAAAAAAGTAACAGGATGGAGTATGAACACGCCATTAGACAATCTAGTACACGGTTATTAGAATGGAAGAGGCAGGGACTCATTGAAGACAGTGAATATAAATTCCTTGACTGTAAGTTCCCTAAGCTTCCAGCTCTATACCTGCTGCCTAAAATTCACAAGGAGCCACTCAAGCCACCAGGGAGACCAATTGTGTCATCACGAGGGAGTTTTTGGGAAAATATGTCCAGATATGTGGATTTTTTTCTTCAGGGCTTAGTACATGACACCAGCGATTTTTTCCGTAAACTGGAGGGTACTGAGTGGAAAGATGAGTACTCTCTGTTGACTATGGATGTGTCAGGTTTGTACACGTGCATACCCCAAGAGAAAGGAGTTGAAGCTTGCAGGCATTTTTTAAGCAGCAGGTCAGCCTCGTATATGGCCCACACAGAAATGTTGTTGGAGATGATATCCATATGTTTGAAACAAAATTACTTCCTCTTCGATAATAAGATCTTTCATCAGACCCTAGGTACATCTATGGGGACCTGCTTTGCTCCATCTTTTGCAGGTCTCTATATGGGCTTAAGGGAAGAGGAAGTAGTAAGCAAATTAACATCATTCAAAGATAAAGTCCCAATGTATGTTAGATATATTGACAACATTTTCTGTATATGGAGAGGGACAGAAGAAGAGGCAAAAGACTTTGTACGAACACTGAATGCCAATAGCTTTAATCTCCACCTGACTTCAAATTGGTCCAAAGGTGTAGTTGAATTTCTAGACCCTAATGTATCTATAGAGAATGGTAAAATTGAGAGTTCCCTGTTTAGGAAGAGCACAGCAGGAAACAGTCTGCTACACGCTGACAGTTGTCACTCTGTGGCACTCATTGAGAGTATTCCTCTGGGTGAGCTCCTCAGAGCTAAACGAAATTGCAGCACTAAAGAGAAGTTCGAAACAGAATCCAAAATCATGGCAGAACGCTTTTTGCAACGTGGCTATACTAGAAAAACGGTCAATAGGGCGTTAAAAGGAGCAGCTCTCCGTTCGAGAGAATCTCTGCTTATTGACAAATCAAAAGAGGCAGGGGGAGAGAGTAAAGAAACGAACGATCAAACATTAAGGTTTATAACCACGTATAGTAAACAAACACACGCAGTGCGCAAATGTCTGAAAAAATTCTGTCCGGTTCTAAAAACTGATAGAGACCTGATTGACTGCATAGGACTGAACCCACAGATCACATATAAGAGAGCTAGATCTCTGAGAGATACGCTGTGCAGAGCAGTGGAGACTGATAAGAAGGGGATCCCAGACATTCAGGGATTTTACACTTGCAGAAGCTGCAAAGCCTGCAAGAACAGTAAGAACAAAAAGGAGTGCATCCTCTCAGCGGACAGCCACCCATATGTGATTAAGAAGCATACGTCATGCAATACGGAATATGCGGTGTACGCTTTATTCTGTCCCTGCGGTCTGGCCTATATTGGCAGCACCATTCACAAGGCCAAAATACGAATTCTAGAGCACCTTCATGCAATAAAAAACTTTGACAAAGCATACCCCGTAGCCCGCCATTTCCGCAGCCACCATGAACAGAACACAAATCTACTCAGTTTCGCTGTTTTGGACTTTGTGAGGGTGGACATACGAGGAAGTAATAGACTGAAAGAACTCCGTAGATTAGAGTCCAAACTGATTATACAATACACGACCCTTACCCCTTCAGGCCATAATTTTGATGAGGAGCTAGCCGTCCATCTAGGTTAGCCAGTTTTTGCTATTCCGTAAGGATGTCCATATTCGCAATGATGCCACACAGCTAATGATAGTTTTATATTTTATGTTGATTTTGTTGTTCTTTTGATCTAACTGTGTTTTGTTTTTTATTTTCCTTTTTTGACAGAAGTGACACCATGTATTTTATTTCATTTTAGATCAGAACCGCAATGCATTGAAGAAATTAACTTGAATCATTATGTTATAGATGCTGCTTATGAGCGATGAACTTTTGGAGACCTAGCACACAAGCCCACTTGGGCAGGACTCAAGAATTTAATGTTTACCCATGTCTCCATATACAGTCTACAAGTACGATTCTGCCCACATGGGCTTGACATTGTAAATAGAATAATTGTGGTATACACCAACTTAGACTGGTGAGATAGACCAATTGGAGGGCAGTGGTGCATATTGAGTGTCTAAACAAAACTTTATTGAGACAGACGAAGAGAACATTATTAGTTCCGCTCTTTGCAAGCATTTGCAATAATTTACACAAGTTGTTTATTTAAAGATAAGCGGTTTTGTATCTTTTTATTGCTTTATCTTTTGCGCACACAATATTAGGCATGTATTCGGCTGAGTACGTGTTTAGCAACATTTGTTAAGTTGCCGAGTCTGTTTTCACTTGCACGAGTGTCACGTGGTATTTTAAAACGTATGCACCGGTAGATCAAACACTCATGACTAAGGTGCGTCTGCACTGAAACGCGTCGAGTATTTTTCTTGTCTGTAAGACCATTGAAGAATAAATCTCCGTCTGCTGCACAGACTTCAGGTGTGTGTTCATTGCTGTCGTGTCCTAGCCAGGTTTAAACACGATTCTGTGGAATATATATATATATATATATATATATATATATATATATATATATATATATATAGCTTACCTACTGGCGGTCACCTGTAGGTAGTTATAGTTAGGACCTAGTTTCCATAGGAAATCCGCAACATTCTATTTGGAATAACTTCGGCGCTGGTGGACGAATCTTCGTGAATTTCTCCAAGAAAATGGCCTGCTTGGTTCCGCTCCTTCCCTGAAAGTTTGGGGGTGATTTGTCAAGTGGGGGCCGAAAAAAAAGGGGTGTCCCAAAACGTGTTTTCCCCATGCAATTTTCCATAGGGACCTTTAGCCAGGGCTACAGCCCTAATGGCTGAACGGAAAGGTAGAGTTCAGTTCGCAGATTATGCTTTTTGTTAAATGGTGTAAATCCGTTCAGTAGTTTCTGAGAAAATTACAAGTAAAATCATAGCGATATCTAGAGACGGAGTTCAGCACATGTACGGAAATCTGTTCAATTACGAGCACGAGCTGAATGCTGATTGGCTGTGAACTCAAAACCAGGAAGTGTTGGCGGCCATCTTGTGCCTCGCTGGAACCGAGTCACAAGAAAACAGTAAAACAAAGTTGAGAAATAAGGGAAGGGGGTAGGCTGGAAACATTCTGACCCTCTATGCTTGCTCAGGGGGTCGTACATCAATGTTTAGGCTCTATGTTTTATTTTTATTTTTTTAAAGGAATATCGCAGAATACGCGTATGGAAATACGTACAATTACGAGCAAGAGCTGCATGCTGATTGGCTGTCAATACTCTAAACCAGGAAGTGTTGGCAGCCATCTTGTTTGTCGGGAGAGCAGAGTCACAAGAAAACAGTAAAACAAAGTTGAGAAATAAGGAAAGGGGGCAGGGTAGAAACATTCTGACCCTATAGTCTTGGTCAGAGGGTGGAACATGGATCTTTAGGCTCAATTTTTATTTTTTTAAATAAAAAAAGGCAAGGTACTCGTGCAGTAGTCCGTTTTATTCATTAGGTTCCGGGGGGGGAAATTACAGGGGCAATTTTTTTACATAATGGGGGCTTGTAAGGTGCCCCGAGCACTGGGGAATGGCAATCCTCTGGGATTATGGGGGGGTTACGGTCCTACTCCCCGCAGGGGGGGGGGTTACGGTCCTACTCCCCGCAGTCTCGGTGAGCGACATCCCTCAGGTCTTTTTAAAAAAAAAATATGTTTTGAGCTCTCTCTCTCTCTCTCCCCATACACGTTGCGGGGAACGCCACCTTTCTGGGGCAGTGATTTGTAAAATGACCTTCCAGCTCCGGGTACCTGCATTGTCTGGAGTTTTTATTAATGTTGGGAGGGTGGGCTTGATAATACGTCCTTGTTAATTCCCATAGAAGCCTATGTTCTGGTGTTACATGGGCTTCTATGGGAAATAACAAGGCCGTATTATCAAACTCATTATTGCCGTTGTATCGGCAGTTTCCTGCCAAAAAAACTGCGATAATTTTAACACCGGTCCTTGATAATATGCACCTAAGTTTACTGGTCAAAAAAAGAGCAATGGCCCATATTATCAACAAAAGGCGATTCATTATCGTCGCTTTTATCGGCAGGAGACTGCCGATAAAGAGGTGATAATGGGCTTGATAATATGCTCTTGTGAATAACAATAGCAGCCCAGGTTAACATCAGAACCTGGGCTGCTATGGGAATTTACAAGGGCCTATTATCAAGCACATTATTGCCGCTTTATCGACAGTTTCCTGTCGATAAAAGCGGCGATAATGTATCGCCTTTTGTTGATAATATGCTCCTTCATTTCTATGATAGTATGTCAAGTTTTCCTTTTTTTGTGTAGCAGTTGTACTCTCTACGCATGCGCTGCGTGGTTTCGAAGCCCACGTTTTCTTTTTCTTCAAGTTCAACAAGCAAACCTTTCTTTATTTCAGGTAGTAAATCTGTCGCTTTCTTTTCCCGGTTCGTGTGTGTCATCCGCTGCTGTGCTTTTGTACAGTATTAATAATCAATTTTTTAATTTTTTTATTTGAAAGGCAGTGTCGAGGCGCCAAATGTTGATTACATACTCCATCCACTGCCATTTTAGTAGTTTTTCACCATTGTTTTTATTATTTCTTTTAGTTAGAACTCAGTAGTTTTCAACCCAAGTCTTGAATATCTTACTATAGTATTTCAACATTATTTTTATTGTGGACCGTCATACCCCTCCCCCACAAAATAAAAGAAGTATGTCGTTTTTAAATAACTTTTATTAAACAATAACGAAACTCAATTATAACTATATTAGAACTAGAAAAATAACTTTAACAAACAATGTTATAAACAAATTGTGAAATGGATTCCAAAAGGTGTCCGATTGGTAATCTGCAAAAGAAAAAAGAAAATTAGAGTTTAGAATTATGTAGATGTGAGTAAATGAAATGAAGCATTACGGGGCATATTATCAAGACGGCGATAAAATGATCGCTGTTTTAGCGGTAGAAAACTGCAGCTAAAGCGGCGATAATGGGCTTGATAATATGCTCTTGTGAATTCCCATAGCAGCCCAGGTTCTGGTGCTAACCTGGGCTACTATGGGAATTCACAAGGGCAGATTATCAAGCCAATTATCGCCGCTTTAGCGGCAGTTTCCTTCCGGTGTCTAAGTTTAAGAGAGAGAGAGAAATTATGTCACAGAGAGTGAGAGAGAGAAAGAGATAGAAAACAACATTAAAACTGTGTCGCAGAGTCTGGAGTTGAGATTTTTTTCTTGAAAAGTCAGACGTAGATTTACTAGCTCCTTGCATCACTTTACCCATGTTAAAAGTGACTCAAAAGTGGCGTAATAAGGTTGTGGATCTGTTTGTCAGACTGTTGTAACCTATCTGTTGTCACTGCTCGGAGGTAATTATAGATTTTACAGAGAAGCTGCTGTACACTACGCACTCTGGGCCATAATATCAAGCCTGGGTGACAAAATTATCGCCACTTTATCGGAAGGAAAGTGGCGCTAAAGTGGCGATAATGGGTTTGATAATATGCTCTATGGAATTCCAATCGAAGCTCATGTTAGATGTCCTTCACATCTAACATGAGCTTCGATTGGAATTCCATAGAGCATATTATCAAACCCATTATCGCCACTTTAGCGGCACTTTGCTGCCGATAAAGTGGCGATAATTTTGTCGCCAAGGCTTGATAATATGGCCCTCTCTCTTTTCACAAATAAAGGTTACACTACAGTTTTGCGAGTGCAGTGTACCTGGTACATTTCACTTTTTATAGTGCCACGTTCAAGTGGTTTCTATATGGAAGTGCCTACTGCGTTACTGACGCCCGTTATGCCGACTTATTTCTAATGCATTGCTATTAAGGCTTTGTAGATCTAGGATGCTGTGCTTCCCTTGTATAAACAGTGCGGCCACCTGAGTTCACCACTCAACTTGAACTCTGCTTTTATACGTCAAAGTATATTCAATATACTTAGCGCCAGGACACCTACGGGTAACAGAGCGCTGTACAAATGCCAAAAATAAATAAATAAATAAATACAATTCAATACGTTGGAGACAATTCCATTGCTGTTACTCGATAGGCCGTGGTTGCTTCTGAACGATGTTTGGTGAAGGAAACAAAAGGATATTTTGATTAGTCATCATAAACTGAGTTGCGTAACTATTATCAAAAGTGAATTTTAATGTGTGTTCTTAATATTCCGTAGTTAGACTGTTGCAGCTTCAGCAAACAAAGGAAGATCAATAACTTAATACAGGCCTGGGACGGCCTTGTGACGCAGAAAAAAAAATACTATCATGGATGCACAATTAAAAATAATGGAGGCCTACGCACGTGGCGTAGTACAGAAATACGACACAGAAATGTATGCACGGACAATTTTTTTAATTAAAGGTGTATAGGACCTTGTGACTTATAAAGAAATATTTCAATTATGTAAGCACAATTTAAAACCATTGAGGGGTAGGAAAGCCATATAAAGGAGAAAAAAATAGCATTATGCATATACAATTTACAGTGGAGGCTGATGTTGTGACGTCTTCTCTTACCTTTGCTTCTGTCGTCTTTTGTCGTGTCTTCAAAGGCTGCGGTTGCGCAGAGTCTGGGGTGTTTTCCACAGTGTGTCTGTCACAGCAGCACAGGCAGGCAAAAGAGAGCATGCTCACGTCAGTGCCCGCATTATATGGGTACCGTGCGGGCTGACCAAACCAAGCCCAGGGCCATCATTGGTAGTGTTTTCGCGAGGTGAAAAAATGACGCCCCTGGGAGACGTCCCATTGGCTAATGTATTGGTTTCCAGGCTTAGTGATAGCAAGCATGCTAGGTGGTGGCATGTGGGGAGTGTGGGCGGGCGTGCACCGCGCATGTGCAAGTATGAGTGTGTGCACTAACAATTAACCACTTGGATGCTGAGCCCCTGGTACCACAGCAATGTAATTTCCATTGAAATCAATGGAAACTCCATGACGAGCTGAGCTCGTCATGAGCGTCGAAGGGGTTAACAACAGAGAGAGATGGGGGCAGTGTTATAATGTATGCAGAGGCAGGCCCAGAATCGGATCTGCAATGAGTGAACACTTCTAATCATTCTCCTTAGCGCACCCTGATCTCTGATTTGTCACTGAGAGGGTGAACGCAACATAGTTTGTACTGCTTATCATACTCAGCGTGTACCCGCGCATATGGTACGAATATGCTGACGTCATGTACGGCGTGCGGTATGCGAAAGGGGGCAATGTTTCTACTTGGTTTAAAACATTTTTTTATGTATTTAATGTACATACTAAGGGCAGACATTTGGGATAACTATGATTTTTTTTTAATACTTGTAATAATCATATATTACTTTTAAAAACAATTACACAAATCGCGGTAGAACATCATGCGTTCTGGTATCGAAATAGCTGCGTAAGCGCATCATAAGCGTACGCAAAGGCATGTGACTTGGTTGGTTCCTAACTTTTCCTATTGCGACTGTTGAAAGTTCCGTCCCATTATAATTATTCGACTTTGAGTTTCTAAGAAGAAGCATTTCTTCTGAGAATCTTCTCAAATAGAAGGAAGATCACAATAATAAGAGCAATGGAGTCATCTTCCAGCAGTTCTTCAGAGGGAGATTTCATTCCTGAAGAACGTCCAAAGAAGAGGAAAGAAGCTCTAAATTGGAAGTTTTTTACTTTTCCAGAAGGACAAAAAAAGGTTAATGCTCCAAAAGTAACCTGTAAAATTTGCCAAACAACTCTTTCAAGGGGTGATCCATCTAAAAATGAGCGCCATGAAACCGTTGGTGAACGTGCGCGGTACAAATACTTTTAACGTAACGTTAACGTAAAAAATACTCCTTTGGCACAGCAAATATGGTGCGACACGTGAAGAACTTGCACCCCAAGAACTTTGCTCGAGCTGCAAGATGGAGGTTTCACGAGAACCCACCTGCTGCTACATCAACTAAGGCAAGAGCATTTTCAGCAAGCAGTCCGCACCCACATATTGATTCTGACTTTGCTAAAGTTAAAATTCTATGCATTTATTGCGATAAACTTTTGGGTTATGGGGAACACTCTATAGACCTGATGAAACGCAGGATGCAGGATCATTGCTGTCCTCGACATTAGTTGGTTTTTTTTTCATTCTTTTGTTCCGCTTGGAATTTGTTGAGAAAACACAAAAAAAACTACAAAACTAAAAAAACAAAAAAAAACTGTTCTTTTTAGAACTACTTTCACTGGTCAAAGAAAGAACTATATTTCTATGTTAGTGTATAAAAGTTTGTCAGAATGAATGTGTAGTTCATAAATGAATGAATGAATATCTTACTAGTGTATGGAGAATGGGAAAGTGCAGAACTATAAGGAAGTGTTACAGCATAAATCTATAAGGTGTTTATCTATAGTATACTGTAGTATGTCCGAAGCACTTGAATGTAATATATGTACATAAATATGTTACAAGTCTATGCTTCAATTTGCACAGCTGGTGAAACTGCCTGGGTGAATTTGTATGTGTTAGGGGCGGATTTACAATACCCTTGTGCCTCTTTTACACAGCCGTTGCGTCACTTTTGTGACACAGAGGTGGTGCAAAAGATGTGCCATGGTGTGTGCTACTAACAATGTGACGCATCTGGAGGGTGTATTACATTGTAAAGCGCTGTGCCAGAAGAGGCTTTCTTGTGCAGAAGGGGGTGCAGCAACGCATCCTAAAAGTGACTGAGTGATATGTATAACATTTCAATCAGTCACTTTTGAGCTTATGCTGCGTCAAAACCTTGCATATGCTTGAAGCAGATGTAAGGATTGATACAGCATTGTGAGCATAGGGCCCCAAGAGCATTGGTGGAGCTGTGTTATACTTACAACCGACGTCAAGCAATTATTACTCCAAAAATTCCTTTGCAATTTACTTTTGTTATTTTATAATAAGAATATGAAATATAATTTAATAAATATAAATATTTATATTAAAAATATAAGAAATTAGTATAAAAAGAAAGACATATTAATTAATACATTTAATACATTTATAAATTATCATTTACAAAACCTTCGAAATTCACTGAAAAAAACAATAGGTTTCACACACGTTATAGTTAGGAATCAGCATTTAAAAAACCTTGCAAATTCATTGAAAAAAACATAGGTTTCACACACGTTATAGTTAGGAATTAGCATTTAAAAAACCTTAGAAATTAATTGAAAAAACCATAGGTTTCACACGTTATAGTTAGCTGAACATTTCTCTCAAACAAAACTTTTGAAATTCCAACTATAACTTGCACGCCCGCAATGTCCTGCTGAAGACGTCACATATTACATCACTCATGACATGGTCAGTGACATCACTGATGACATCTCAAATGACATCCTAAGGTTTTTTAAATGCTAATTCCTAACTATAACGTGTGTGAAACCTATGTTTTTTCAATTAATATATATATGGTCCTTTTGATGGGTTTTGAAATTCAGACACTGCAATGAATCAGGCAACAAGGTACGTGGAGCCTTTTTTTGTGCAGGAAATCACGAACATATGCAAAATTATAAGCCTGCCTTTTCCCCGGAACTAATCATTAAAGTGGAAAACGAAATTGCAAGCTTTAAAATTAACACAGCATTATCATTTGAAATGTGATTTCCTAGTGCATTATGGACATGGCAGTATGAAGGAACTACGGAATGATACCGTGGCCCTTTAAATGCAGACTGAATCCAAAGTCACTCCTCATTGTGGCTCACCTGTGAACAAGACTCGCCTGGAGTTGAAACGCGTCAGGATTGAATCTGTTGCCTCCCTGAATGTTTGCATTAAATAAAGTGCCTGTTTTCACCAAAATCCGGGCTGCGGCGTCCTTCTACCTTGGAGGTTTTGTTGGATGTTAGCGGAGTGCTCCAATACCCGCGCGCCGTGGCCGCCCTGTTGAGGTCTGGGCTCAAGATTGGAGAAACTACGTTGGATATTTAAAAATAGCATGAGCCCGACCCGCCTGCATGGTACACTTTATCTAAAGGTACGAAAATAAAATTCACCTGGTATCACGAAGTGTAGCAGAGCAAGGGATTTCAAAGTGACACTGGTCCTTTTGATTGGTTTTGAAATTCAGACACTGCAATGAATCAGGCAACAAGGTACATGGAGCCTTTTTTTGTGCAGGAAATCGCAAACATATGCAAAATTACAAGCCTGCCTTTCCCCCGGAACTAATCATTAAAGTGGAAAACGAAATTGCAAGCTTTAAAATTAACACAGCATTATCATGTGAAATGTGATTTCCTAGTGCATTATGGACATGGCAGTATGTAGGAACTACGGAATGACACTGTGGCCCTTTAAATGCAGACTGAATCCAAAGTCACTCCTCATTGTGGCTCACCTGTGAACAAGACTCGCCTGGAGTTGAAACGCGTCAGGATTGAATCTGTTGCCTCTCTGAATGTTTGCATTAAATAAAGTGCCTGTTTTCACCAAAATCCGGGCTGCGGCGTCCTTCTACCTTGGAGGTTTTGTTGGATGTTAGCGGAGTGCACCAATACCCGCGCGCCGTGGCCGCCCTGTTGAGGTCTGGGCTCAAGATTGGAGAAACTACGTTGGATATTTAAATATAGCATGAGCCCGACCCGCCTGCATGGTACACTTTATCTAAAGGTACGAAAAATGTTTTCACCTGGTATCACGAAGTGTAGCAGAGCAAGGGATTTCAAAGTGACACTGGTCCTTTTGATGGGTTATAGAATTCAGACAATGCAATGAATCTGGCAACAAGGTACGAGGAGCCTTTTTTTGTGCAGGAAATCACGAACATATGCAAAATTGCAAGCCTGCCTTTTCCCCGGAACTAATCATTAAAGTGGAAAACGAAATTGCAAGCTTTAAAATTAACACAGCATTATCATGTGAAATGTGATTTCCTAGTGCATTATGGACATGGCAGGATGAAGGAACTACGAAATGATACCGTGGCCCTTTAAATGCAGACTGAATCCAAAGTCACTCCTCATTGAGGCTCACCTGTGAACAAGACTCGCCTGGAGTTGAAACGCGTCAGGATTGAATCTGTTGCCTCCCTGAATGTTTGTATTAAATAAAGTGCCTGTTTTCACCAAAATCTGGGCTGCGGCGTCCTTCTACCTTGGAGGTTTTGTTGGATGTTAGCGGAGTGCTCCAATACCCACGCGCCGTGGCCGCCCTGTTGAGGTCTGGGCTCAAGATTGGAGAAACTACGTTGGATATTTAAAAATAGCATGATCCCGACCCGCCTGCATGGTACACTTTATCTAAAGGTACGAAAAATGTGTTCACCTGGTATCACGAAGTGTAGCAGAGCAAGGGATTTCAAAGTGACACTGGTCCTTTTGATGGGGTTTGAAATTCAGACACTGCAATGAATCAGGCAACAAGGTATGTGGAGCCTTTTTTTGTGCAGGAAATCACGAACATATGCAAAATTACAAGCCTGCCTTTTTCCCGGAACTAATCATTAAAGTGGAAAACGAAATTGCAAGCTTTAAAATTAACACAGCATTATCATGTGAAATGTGATTTCCTAGTGCAGTATGGACATGGCAGTATGAAGGATCTACGGAATGATACCTTGGCCCTTTAAATGCAGACTGAATCCAAAGTCACTTCTCATTGTGGCTCACCTGTGAACAAGACTCGCCTGGAGTTGAAACGCGTCAGGATTGAATCTGTTGCCTCCCTGAATGTTTGCATTAAATAAAGTGCCTGTTTTCACCAAAATCCGGGCTGCGGCGTCCTTCTACCTTGGAGGTTTTGTTGGATGTTAGCGGAGTGCTCCAATACCCGCGCGCCGTGGCAGCCCTGTTGAGGTCTGGGCTCAAGATTGGAGCAACTACGTTGGATATTTGAAAATAGCATGAGCCCGACCCGCCTGCATGGTACACTTTATCTAAAGGTACGAAAAATGTTTTCACCTGGTATCACGAAGTGTAGCAGAGCAAGGGATTTCAAAGTGACACTGGTCCTTTTGATGGGGTTTGAAATTCAGACACTGCAATGAATCAGGCAACAAGGTACGTGGAGCCTTTTTTTGTGCAGGAAATCACGAACATATGCAAAATTACAAGCCTGCCTTTTCCCCGGAACTAATCATTAAAGTGGAAAACGAAATTGCAAGCTTTAAAATTAACACAGCAGTATCATGTGAAATGTGATTTCCTAGTGCATTATGGACATGGCAGTATGAAGGAACTATGGAATGATACTGTGGCCCTTTAAATGCAGACTGAATCCAAAGTCACTCCTCATTGTGGCTCACCTGTGAACAAGACTCGCCTGGAGTTGAAACGCGTCAGGATTGAAACTGTTGCCTCCCTGAATGTTTGCATTAAATAAAGTGCCTTTTTTCACCAAAATCCGGGCTGCGGCGTCCTTCTACCTTGGAGGTTTTGTTGGATATATATATTAACTCACTTGAGGTGTGACTGTTTCTTGGTCGGATTTTCGCTGCATTGTGAGGGGTTATTGGAGGTCCAAACCTATTGGGTTCCACCGACCATTGACGGAACAAGGATTGTTTTTTCATATATATATATATATATATATATATATATATATATATATATATATATATATCACCATCCACCCTCCAAAGCTATGAAAGGAAGGAGCCACACGCCGGGATTTAACAGGTGAGGTTCTTTTTTAATGGAAACTAAGGCAGCTGGGCATTATGCATTTCGGTAATGACACCTTCTTCAGACACCCCTCTCTGCCGCTCCTCATGTCCGTAGTGCCCTGTTGCAATGTTCGTGGCTTAATGACAAGTCCATTTGTAAACGCCGCCTCAATCATGTGATCAACCGCCGAGTTGCAGCCAATGTCAAACTCCAACTCCCAGAAGGCTATGTGTCTGGGATGCGTGTTGTGGGAAACCAAAGCCGTTTCTTTTCGTTTGTTGGCGTTTACAAATCCGGGCACACTTGATGAAGTGCTCTTCTTAATGCCTTGACCCCTCGAGTCCCCGCCGAACGTTCCAACCTTCAAAACGCCGGACCTCTGGGTTGTGAGTTGGCGAGATTGCACCAAACTCTCCCCTGTAGTCACGGGCTCCTGCTACTCATGATACCCGCCCCAGTGGGCATTGACTGCTGCTCAGTCTGCTGGTATCCGTAGTGCTCGATCGTATTCCTCTAGTGAGTTGTCTGGCATTTCAACAATTCTAATCTATATAACCCCAGTGGGAGATGTGGTGTCCCGCTTTTACTGGGTTGCATCTTATAACTTCCACTATGAACTCCTGTCCAAAACTGGTGACCGCCGGTTGGCATCACCATTGGTCCGCTACTACACGGCGTGGCTTCTTCCACGGCTGGGCCAGCCATACAAAATCCACACCCAATGGTTGCCCCTTGAAGAATAGCCCACAGAGGTGAGTAAACTTTATCATTGTTTAATGGAGGCTGCAGCACAGTTATCAGGACACCTCACATCATATTTCTCAAAGCCAACGCGTTTCGTGCTGACTCGCACTTTATCACAGGCATAGTCTTCAAACAAAGCAAGGCAGTTCGGGCACCTGTTTTAACTCCTGAGACCTGCCCCCCGTGGGCGTTGATTGCTGCACAGCCTGCTGGTATCCGTAGTGCTCGAACTTATTCCTCTAGTGAGTTGTCTTGCTTTGCAACAATTCAAATCTATATAACCCCAGTGGGTGATGTGATGTCCCGCTTTTACTGGGCTACATCTTATAACTTCCACTATAAACTCCTGTCCAAAACTGGTGACGGCCATTTGGCGTCCCCATAGGTCTGCTACTATGCAGTTCTTTTTTCCCATAGTCAATAGTGTGGTTTTCTATACAGTGGCCTATTTTGTGTATCTTGCACTTTATGAGATACACAAAAATAGGTGATTTGCAACTGGATTCACCATTGATTCCTTATGAAGTACCAGGCCTGCCAGCACTCTGCAAAAGTGCAAGCAGTAAGAATGAGAGTTCACCATCTGAATAAATGTTGATGAAAATTGGTAATAGCAAATTGAACTCTTGCAGTCAACTAAATGTGGAGTCATTGGGAAAGGAGGGCATACATAACAAATGAATTTCTATGAGCTTAAGTGCCTTTGTAGACATGAATGGTAGTGAACCATGCACTTTAGGATTGTTTGATGCCACACGGCAGGAAGATTTGAAAAGAATATGAGTTTCAACTAAACACAATCTTATATGTCTCCCTTTGAAACCTGCAAATGGGAGTGAGGCCAGAAACGACCTATCATTGCTAAAAGACTCAATTCCTGCGTGTTGGAACCCAAATTTATGTAAACAAACTCTACTAGTTTCATAACCGGTTGAGAAACAGGGTTCAAGAAGAGACCCCTTTAATAAATATCTGATGTATGAAATGAATGGTGTATGAAATACCTTTACATTTGCAGAAACATCACCAAACAGTAGAACTGCCTTTGAGAATACAAAGTGCTATTTTGCTATGTAAGAAGAGACAGTGCTTGTAATCTTGTGAAAATACACAACATTGTGATTCCTTGCAATTATCAAGTTGTCCTCAACGGGCCAATCATTGCACATTCTTCCATGCACTGCAGTGTAGAATGAGACACAGACGCAAAAGCTGACTAATTAAAAAAGTAAGGCATTCTCTTTGTGCCCCAATAAATCGAGAATCCTTGGCCCAGCATTCGACAAAGAAATGGCTGGATTTCATATCAATACTGCACATCCCAAACCAGCATGCTGCTATAATCAGGGAGCATATCTTGAACAATGTGTGCTTGTACAAAAATGTATTTGTGCACTTTCTTTTGCCCAGATGCAGCGACATTTTGGTTTTTTAAGCTCCTATTCCTAGCAGATGTACAGATTAAGTCACGTGATTTCTCAGGTAAAACTTTGCTCTTGTTCCAAATTCAAACTTCATCATCAAAATCTGGTACCGGTATGCTTCTAGAGTCTTGATATTTAATTTTCCTTCTCAAGAAAACCCTGGTGCATTGATTTTATTTACCATTTTTGTGAATCATGTATACACCTTTGATGAGTTTTGCAAGTTTGTATCCATGCAAATTGTTGCACCTAAGAATCTTTACATTAGTCACTGTTAGTGTTTCCTCACACAATATTGTCAGAAATATTTTCCCACACTGTTTTCCAAATTGTATTTATCATCCTGCCTCATATATTCACATGTGCACTTATTCACTTTGAAAAGCTGGTTTGGGGTCCCCAGTTCTAGGCTTTGAAATCCCTGCTCAGTTTCTTTTCAAATTTCTCAAGACCGCTAATGTCTTGCTAACTCCCAGTTAGTGTTTAGCTAAAAACAGATATTCTTCTATCAGAATCGTAGAGCACTTCAACACATTTCTCTCTAAAACATGGGATCTTCTATAGCTAGATAGGTAGCAGAAAACAGTGATGTGCCCACTGATATGAAATGTACAATATTGATGGGACAGAATATCGAGTACAAAATATCAAAAATAAAATATTGACAGGTAAGTGAATCTTGATTTTCTATAACTAACGCCACATATAAGCATCTACATGCTACTTATACCTTCAAGGTACGTAGATGTTGAATAGGAAAGAAAGAATCAATACTTTCTAATATGCACTTAACTTTCAATAAGTTGTCCCTCAATATTACTATGCCACTATGTTGTTGGTTTCAATATTCAATACTGCAATCGAAACAGCAATAACGACCCTTCCACGCTCAGCAACCACTAGAATAATGAGTGGTTATGCTAGAGCATGTTCCCTTTTATATCTGAGGCGGTCAGAAGTGTCATATCCAGTGTTTATGTGTATGAGGCCTCTAGTGGCTCTCTGCAGACTACTTACAAGTATTACTGGAGCGTGGCCACCCTAGTACGGTTGCTGTCCCTGTTGTCCGCAGTTGATCAACAACACACGGGTAAGCGCCGTCACAGCACAACCGAGGGGGCACCTTAGGAGTGGCAGAAAGGGTGAATAGTAATAGTTCGCATATTTCAGGAACTACGAACCCCTTGTGACTCCCGCTGCGGACAACAGGGACAGCAACGCCTCAACACGGAAGCGCACGGACTTTGACCATAGCGCTGAGCCCTGCAGCACAACGGGGATACCCACCCCTTCCCCATACTAGGGTGGCCACGCTCCAGGCTCCACAACCGCTAAAATAAAATGGTGTCATTTGGATTACTGATGTGTTTTGACAGATGACCTACGCAACCGCAGACTGTTCTATTTGACTTTAGAGCTTATTTGTCCTGATGAGAACTCCGCGACTAGTGTGAGTTCGAAACGCGTAGACAATCTTTTTCGCCATCTAAAACACAGGAGTAATAGAAAGAAAATCCTTCAAAAATTTGTTAATATTGAAAATTAACTGTATATGGCGCACTGTGAATATTTAGGATTCCAGGTTTTGTGATAACACTTTTTGTTATGTATGGATGTGAATGCATGAGGGTATGATTGTTTTAACAATAATGTTATTGTGAATATTGTAAATGTTTTTCTTGTGAATATTTTGTAAATATATGTATATTGAGAAGAGGTTGTATAATGCATAATGAATTGGTGAAATAATAACCAATATCCTTGCTTTGAAACATTTAAAAATAAAATAGTGGATTCATTCATAACTTTGATGTGTTATTTGACCATATTGCACAATTCTTATGGTCTGACAAACTAAAAATAAGTAGTGGTGACAGTACTGGCATTCTGTTTGTTCATTGATACTTTGTGGCTTAGCCTTGCTGTTGGGGGCCCAGACCCAGTGGTGGTTTTTGGTTGATTTGAACAAAGGCTAACATCAACTTGAACTGGAAGAAAACTGTAGGTACATTGCTACTTTTTCAACTCATGATGGTTTGTTCAGATACAAGATTCGCAGTTTTGATGTGTCATCAGCTGCAGAAATCTTTCAAGATATAATTTGTTGAATAATTTAGCCTGTCGCACATTCCTTTAAGTACTGATATGCTGCTGTTTGGGGCCCCACAAAAGGAACATGATAAAGCACTCACACATGTATGACATCTACTTGCTGATGCAGGTCTCACACTAAGGGCCTGATTAGGATTGTGGTTTTCCCGCATCCTCCGGGCCGGCGGAAGCCACCGCCGGCCTGGAGGATGCGGGAAAACCGCTGCGGAGGCACAGAAGACCCACCGCCAAATTAGGATGGTGGTGGGTCTCAAAATCCGTCCGCTGCTTTTCTGCCGCAGTCGCCTTCCGACCGCGGCGGAAAAGCCCTAACATGGCTGGCGGTGTCTGTAAGACACCGCCAGCCATATTAGGATAGCGGAAAACATATGCTTTTCCACGGCGGCTTTTCCGCCGTGGAAAAGCATACGGAGATTGCCTTCGGGGGCCCGTTGCGGGCCCCCTTGGTAATGGAGGGGTGGGGGGTGCACATGGGGGGTACATATGGTACCCCCCTGCATTTGCGTGGACAAAGCGGCGGGCACCGCGCGGTGCCTCCTGCTTTGTGCACGCAAATGCTGTGCACGCTTTTTTAACATTGCGGCGGGTGCAGCTTGAAGCTGCACCCGCCGCAATGTTAAAGATTGAGGATGTGACCGCCACCCTGGCGGTCACATCCTAATCTGCACGGAGAGACCTCCGCAGCCCCTGCGGACGGTCCCTCCTACTCTATGGTGGCGGACGGACTCAGGTCCGTCCGCCATCATAATCGGCCCCTAAATGCAGAGAAGTGATTTTTTATGTTTTTTTAAATCGACTTAAATTCTTTGGCCATATTTTCTTTGAAAAGGGACTGACCCCTGACCCCAGAAAGGTACAAGCATTGTCATCTACCTGCCCTTCAGAAGATGTGATCATGCTGTGATTTTTATTAGGCATGTCCAGCTACTGCTCTAGGTACATTTGCGATTTTGTCACCGTGAGTGCCCTTCTAAGAGAACTAACAAAGCTAGATGTTGTGTTTCAATGCTGATCTGAATGTGACCAAAGTTTCAAGAAAATAAAACACAATTGAAAATGCATCTGAAGGGCTTACTTTGATCATAATTGCATACAGGGATTATGGTGGATGCATATGGTGGATGCACGCCCGGTGGGTTTGGGCGTGATCCCTGCCCAACACAATGACAAGCCCGATGCTCAGAGATACATTGTGGCTTATGTTAGCCGGAGTCTATCTCAAACGAAATGTGCTTATTCTCAACATGAGAAAAAAACTTAGCCGTAGTGTGTGCATGTGAACACTTCCAAGTGTTTTTGCATGGAAAGGAGTTCCCCCTTGTCATGGATCATCAGGTGTTGCTCACCATCTTTGGAAATCCAAAAGCCAAGATGGCCTCTTGCATCTAGAGGTGGGGGTTGCATCTGCAGAAGTATGATTACGATATTGTGCACAAACCAGGGAAGGAGGAAAACCCCGGCAGGCCACTTTTCAGAAGTGCTGATCCAGCATCATAGTTCAACGTCCAAAGTGTCTGAGCCCTACATCAATTTCATAGTAAAGTCAATTGCATCTGCAGCTCTTTCTATTAAACAAATTCTGACAGCTACTGATACAGACAAAGACATTCTTAAGCTCAAAAAATTGTTACAATGCAATCACAGGGAAAATATACTTGATCTCTTGCAGATTATGCTGAGTGCCAGAAGTTCAAGAATGTTCCAGAACAACATTATGTTACACATGATGGTGTCATACTAAGAGGGGCAAGCATAGTTATTCCTGAAAGCTTGGGGCAACAAGTTATTGAAGTAGCAAATGAGGGACATTGTGGCGTTGCCGCAACTAAAAGCCCTTAGGCATCAGGTGTGGTTCCTGAGTCTTGATGAACAAATTGAAAGAGACCTTAAAAATAGTCATCTGTGCAACTGTCTACTTCCCAAAATGACTAAGCACCCGCTGAACATATCTGATCTTCATGGGCAAGCCTAGGAGTGAACTGTGGTTGACTTCTTCAGACTCCTCAATAATGGACATTATCTCATGGTAGTTGTTGATGAGCACTCATGTTTTCCTCTAATGGAAGTCTTATCATCAACCACACATGACAGAGTCATTGAGAGGCTGGGTGACATTTTCACAACATGGGGTGGTCCCTCCGTTTTCAAATCTGACAATGGTCCACCCTTTAATAGCAGGGAGTTCAAAGACGTTCTTAATCATTTGATAATCAAACACCAGAAAAGTACAGCTCTCTGACCACAGGCAAATGGTGTTGTTGAACGATTTATGAGTACTTTGAAAATGGTGGTTCAGCATGTTGCGCAGGAAACTTGGCTTTTTAATTACTAACTGGGTTTTCTTTCTATGAATTCTCCCTCTGCTGTTTATGCACCAAGACACTCTAGTTTGAGTAGCTTTGTGTTCTATCAAATACATTATTTCATTTCAAGGCAATTACCTCAAGTCAGCTTTACGCCCAACCCTCCATGCCTACCACTCCACCCCTCATTCCACAACAGGAGAACGTCCTGCCACCTTGCTGTTCAGGAGAGCGCTTGTAATGAAGAGACCATGGCTGGTCAATAGACCCTGACGAGATTTGTGTCACTGAAATCTCTTGCAAATGCAAAATAAAAGTTTTTGCAGGTAAGCGCCGATGTAATTGAGACAAAAAGCCAGAAATGAAGGTCTCTAGTTGGCAGTTTGATATCCTGTCCAAGAAGGGACCTTTCTTCCTAGTCAGGATCACGGGGATACACTTTAAAAATAACCCCTGCTTACCCCATTGGTAGCTTGGCACAAGTACTCAGGCTTATCTCAGTGGCAGTGGGTAAAGCATTTGCACATAACATAAAGTAATACAGCAAAAACACTACAAAAGGACACCACACCAGTCTTAGAAACATATCCAACATTTTATCTGTGCAAACAAGACCAAACATGATAAAAATCCACTGTAAATTTCTTAGAAATAGCAATAAACTAAATTAGGCTAAAAATACAGTTCCTTGAAGTCGATAGCTCCATCGGGGGCTATCACAGAGTTGTGAACAACAAATCCAACCATTTCTCGCTGACTGTGGTGCAGCAGGCCAGCTATGGTGTCCGAAAGAACCGCAAAACAGTACCTTTTGAAATGCAGGGCATTGGGGACCTCGCCGTGAGCTCTAAAGAGCTGGCGTTGGCAGGCGTCAGTTCCAGAGGTCGGTGCAGGAGTCGTCAGGCCATTGAAGTCACGCGGGTTGCAGATCGAACTCCGTGAGGTCGGGATTGGGCTGCGGTGCGAAGTGCAGCAGAGCGGTGTGCGGTGCCCTCAGGTCGTGGTGCAGACAACGGCTCGGTGATGGTCATCCAGCTGTGTCGTGAGACCAGGGCTACAATGCAAAGTGATGTAGTGCTTGTCGCGGTGCTGGCAGGTCACAGTGCAAGCAACGTCGTCAACGTTGCTGAAGCGCTGTCATCGGCTGGCGAACCGGATTCGATGGCACCTGCATCTGTAGGCCAAAGCAGTGGTGTGGGATGGGGTGGTGTTGTATAGCATTTTAGGACCCTAGTGTAATTTTGCCGATTCATGCCCTTATATAGGTACAAATCACCTTGCCCTTATATAGACAAAGAAATCATAGCCATATTTAGACATAACCCATGCAGTCCAAATGCAGGCATGGATACTTCCACAAGTTCCGAAAAGCCACAACGATTTCTTGGAAAACTCGGCTTCAGCAGTCAGGGACTTCCCCTTGCTTGAATATTGATTAGTCCAAGAACTCATGGAGTTTTCAAAGAACTTACATTCCCTTGGAGTACTTTGGTGACGTTATTATGTCCAATTTATGTCAAACTCGGCACTTTCAAGGTATAAATATGCCCACACTTGCTCTGGCAAACACACAGTGGTTTGGAGCGGTACGACTACCTACTTGCCCAATGCAGTTCGCTACAGCAAGTGCCGAAGAAAGCCGACCCTCCAACTAACGCACTGAGAGAGACGCTGTCTTTTCTCTCGCTGAGAAATCCAGCTCCAGTGTTTCCAAGCTCCCCTGGTGGGTTTTTGGGAAATCGAGTCCCGAGACAGAGATACCAGACCTCCTTCATTCTAAAGCAAGGTACGGAGCTGCTTAGACCCTAATAGAAATCTTGGATAGATTCTTGGCAAAGAAACTAAAACTTATGCTACACCTCACTTACTTCTTCCATCGTACTAGACTTAGTTTAGGTACATTGGGTAGGCGTATTTTAGAAGCACCAGTTGAGTACTTTTAGTCTTTGTTATTTAAGTTTATATATGGCTTAGAAACCATACCATGCTTTTACAGTATTATTTTATAATACTCTTCTTGCTGAAAGCATTATACTTTACATTATGATTGTAGCAGTTCATTTCTTCTGCATGAGAAAGAAGATTGTTCAATAAATAATTTTATTGAAAACGCCCATCTCTCTATTTCTCTGCATGAAACGAAGCATGCATGATTGACTGAGTAAAATATCTATCTATTGTTTCCACGACTCTGAAGATACGTTTCATTCTTGGGAAACAAACTTGTCATGTTTATGCGGTTGTCATAAACTAATCCCTTCCTGTTTATTCGAGAAAGTTTCTAGTGACCTCTGAGCTAGCTGGCACTCACATTTAAGTGCAATACATTCGACAAAGACCTAGTCGACCTAAGTCCTACGTCAATTCTATATGATATATTATTCCAATGTGCAGAGCCTATTGGGAATATAGGAACTACACTACAGTGGTGTGTCTTGTACCTAACGAGCGGTGCCCTCAAACCACAGTGCAAGCAGTGGCTATAATGTCTACATGGAGTTACGTCGTTGGGGATAACAGGGTGGTGGCGTGAAGTGAGGCAATGCAAAGTGCCGTGCCCACAGGTCACAGTGCAAACAGTGACTCTGTGGCAGTGGCAGGTGGCGTCGTCAGTGAGGCCAGGGTTGTGGAGCAAAGAGCGGCAGTGCCCTCTGCTGTACCTTCAGGACACGACACAGTGCCAGCAGTGATGTTGGTGACAGCATTGGGCTGCTTTTTCTTCTGTTACAGCACAAAAACACAGTTCCCAATGCTGGTAGCAGATGAACCTGAAGTCTTTGCTGTTCCTGAGACTTCTTGAATAGGGGGCCAGCTCTACCTCAAGCCCTTGGAGAAAATCAATCAATCAATCAGGGGGTTTATAATGTGCGCTACTCACCCCTGAGGGTCTCCGGATCAGTCGAAGAGCCAGGTCTTGAGGTCCTTTCTGAACGTGTGCAGGGTTGGCGAGTGTCTGATGTTCACAGGGAGCTCGTTCCAGGTCATGGCTGTGATGTAGGAGAAGGCTCTCCCGCCTGCTCAACCAAAGAAGTTGCAGAGAGTTCAGTCCAGTCCTTTCTCTGCCCAAGATAGAAACAGTCACTGCAGGCGAACACAGCAGAGCACACAGCAAAGTGGTAGTTCCTCCTCACAGCTTCTCCAGCTCTTCTTCTTGGCAGATTCCTTGATCTAAAAGAGTTCCATTGTTCTGGGGTATGGGCCCCAATATTTATACCACATTTTCCTTTGTTCTCTTGTGGCAAAAAGATTCTCAGCTTAGTCCAAACCAGTTCTGTCATCTCCGGTCCAGCTTCTTAGCAGGAGGTGGATACAGCATTGTGCACAGGAGACAGGGCCGATTCAGGTGCAAGGAAAACTCAAACCACTATTCTAAATGCTCTGAGTCACCCAGGAAAGGCAGGACACACCTCAACCCCCGCAGTGGCTGTCTGCAGTGAGTGCACATCCTCAGCCCCTGTCACTCCAAAACCAGACAGTCAATCCACAAACAGGCAGAGGCACACAGAATGGTTAAACAATAAAATGCCTCCTTTCTAAAAGTACATACTTTTAGATTCCTTTGTGAATGAGCCCCAAAATAACAAACTCCATATTGGTATAAGTGCATAGTCTATTCTATTTGTACTAGTTGTATATGAATTTTTCCTTAATAGTCTCATTTTAGATGTTCTGTTGCTAAGTCAAAAAAGGCATGTATGAGTACGTAAAAGAGTGCTACTGGAGTACCACTTTAGGTACTCCAAAATGCATTTGTGACCAGGCCCTATGTTTCTAAGTTGTGCTATCCGCAGTTCATGCACTAACTCATTCAGTTACAGAATTAGGCACTGACCCTGTGTGAGCAATATTTGTCGAGTAAAATTTGGTCATCAGAAAATGTGTGCTAGCTAAGGGTCTTGAAATTGGTGTGTACACAATTTGTACCCAATATGTGGATGGGAAATTCTGCATGTGCAGATAGTACAGGTCTACTATCTGCATCTTGTATTTGCAAGAGGTTTTTTCTGCTGAAATTACTGAGTTCAAACACTGGCAAGTTGCAACCAGATAGTAATCAAAAAAGATGTTTGTGTTCAAAATGCAATTAACTGACTCATGGTGAGCAAGTATATGCTGCAGACAGCATCTATGCATATGTGCAGATGGGTTCATGGTAAGGCAACTGACAGTATATTATCTGTGTCAAGTCAGAGTGAAAAGTTTTTTCCAGTCAGAAAAATTTACTTTACCTTATAACTTTCAGTATTTGGAAATGGAAAAAAGGATTTAAGAGTTATTGTTTACAAAAACTAGTTTAAAAACAAGAGGATGATAAGCAGCTTTTGGATTTTTTCTAGGATTATTGAGTTGGCATGTTCCTCAGGGCTCCTTATCCAAATTAGAGATGAATGTGTCACTGACTCCAATCTAATACCCCATCAGCAGTAAATATTGTGTGTTGAAGCTCCTTGTCAATTGTGGATCAATACGTCTTTTCATACACAATGCATTTAAGTCATATCCTCTTTATCACATTTGAACTGCTGTTACAGAGGTGACAGCTTAGAGATGTGTTACTACTGATATATGATTAGATTCTAGCGCTCCGCATTCCCACTACTTTGCCAAGGGTTGTCGTCACAAAAGTGATAGAAACACAGACCACAATGTTGTAGTGAGATTTAGTTTCCGAAATAAATCATGTTTTGCATTAGAAAGTTGGCTAAATGAATGCAAAGTCGTTTTCTGTACTACTTTGCGCTAATTTTCATCAAGGGCATTTGTTTGCAGCCACTCAATGGTTTGGGCGCAAATACCTTTTTTCTAACATTTGTAGACATGGGGCCCGATTCATAAAGGTTTACAGACGAAAGTCTAACTTTATAACTTTTGGCATTCACAAAGGGCATTTACGAGTATTAAAGTTAGACTATTGTCTCAGTTAAACTTATGTTTTGATCTTAAGTTTAACTGAGACCAAAACTGAGACAAAAGTCTTACTTTACTACTTGTAAATGCCCTTTGTGAATACCGAAAGTCGTAAAGTTAGACTTTAATCTCAGTTTACCTTTGTGAATCAGGCCCCATGGATTTTTGAAAAAAAAGTAGGCCTTCTCGAAGCAGTCATAACAGTGGAGCAAGTTTTACAACGCTCCACATTGTTCTAACATTGCATGTTTGCCTTTCCAATGCTGCCATCGAGCAGTTTGTATCAGTCTCATGACATTTACCGGCTTAATGACTAACTTGTTAATAATGAAAGCAATATTAATGTTTTTCTATGTGTGCTCAGCTACATTAACAGATTTGATGAGGACATTAAAACTTCATGACATTCATATTTTTCTGTCGTTAATTACCTTTAGAATTGAAAAGTGTATGTTGGCATTTCAGTCAGCTGCATGAGAACAACTGGCTCATCAAATTCCTCAAATGTCTTTGAGAACCGAATCAGGCACGTATTGTTGTTATTGGTTATCTGAAATAAATAGTATATTTTCAAATATAATTATTCATTTCCAAAAAATACAGTTACTGCAAATAACTTGCTTGAAGATGAAGCTTATTTTTGGAAAACAATTGTGGAGCTGCTGGAAATCTTTGCACAGCATCAATTCTAACAGTTTCAACAGTCACCGCCATCTCCGTTTTAGGCTGTGGCATATTTTTTCACTTCTTGCATGTTAATGTGTGCGCCACGCAGATCTGTGTATTAATTTAAAGAAATTTGGTTCGGTTCTATAGAAATTCGTCAGAGGCAATATCGGGATCCCATAATCAAATGTGTGCCTGTCGAGTTTTTGAGGTGTAAACATGGGCATTAGTAAATTGTGAAATGCTTGATGTTAAGATCTTATGTATATTGCACCACAGAGATTCAGATTTTAGTCATAGTTTCACATACTGGGAAACAACGAGGTAAAATACTTCTAACAGTTTTCATTGTTATTAGGTTCCAGTCAGAGCTGCCACATATGTGGATCGCTATTAAACCTGACAAAATCAAGTACTATCAATAGAAAGGCATTTATTTACGTTATCTTACCTTTATGCGTTTTTACAGTGTACTTTGACATTCAATGTGCCTATTCTCTGCTGTGGTACACATAGGTAGTGCATGATTGTTTCTCAAAATACAGAGCGCTGAATTTCAGTCGTACCTCAGCCGTTTTCACTAAATATTCCAGGTTTATTTTCCTAACTTATGAAATTCTTTTTTTAAGCCCAGCTAAAGACAATTGTAGCTGTATAACATAGCTTTGTTCATCATATCACACAAATAAATATACAGAATTAGGACTTGAGTCATGCCATTTCGTCTGTTTTGGTTATTCTCATTCAGTCATTGTTCTAATTCAGTGCCATACACAGGGCCTGATTACGAGTACAACGAGAACTATTGATGGACAGAATGCAGAACAATGTCATACATATGCGACGGATATGCAGTACCAAGCCGCGCATTACGTCATGTACGTATGGGATTGCGCCCGCTGGGTGTTGCGTATACGACGAGTGCACCCTGCCAGGCCCTGTCTTACATCATAAATGTATGGTGTTGCGCCGGGTATGCCATTCCCTCATTTTTTTTAATGTCTCTAAAGTATATGTAAATAACTTTAAAGTGTATATGACAGCAAGCGATAATCTAAAATATTTCAAACATTTATATATTTCTAACTGTAATAAATATATTATAGTAAATATATTGTTTCAAAATTGCAGCGGGTGAGGTTTCCTTCCTCACTGAGTGCGCGATTGCCATGTGACCTTAACAAAAACGTTTGATTAGTTCATGCCATTTCCCATTGTAGCAGTTGAAGGACACCACCCATTTTAGTTGTTCTCTCTACAGCATATCATGAGACACACCTCTTCTGCTTAGAGAGCTTTTTTTAAACTTTTTGCTATGAACACATATATTGCACTACACGCAACATTCAACGACCATCTTCATCAATATTCATCATCTGTAAAGTAGTCTTCCACCTATGATAGCCATACACCTAAAAGTCTAAAAGTTACATCTCTATTAGAAGTCAGTTACCATCAAAAGGGGTAGCCTTTACATGGCTTTCATAGATCTCAAGACGGCTTTTGACTTGGTCCCTCGAGTAAAGCTGTGGGAGACACTGGAGAGGATGGGATTCCACGGTTCTCTTCTGAGTTTTATTGTAAGGCTCCACGAAGGGAATTATGCGAGGATCAGATGGGGCACCCAGGGCCAGCTGACAGATAGGGTGCCCGTGAGGAGGGGAGTACGCCAGGGATGTGTTATGGCCCGACCCTCTTCTCTCTGTTTGTGAATGGAGTGGTGGACCATCTGAGAGAGGAAGAGGCGGATGCACCATCCCTGGCGGGGGAAAGAATCCCCACTCTACTCTTCGCGGATGACACCATACTGATCTCTAAATCCCCGGTGGGACTTCAAAAGCTTCTTCACCGTTTCAGCACCTTTTGCACAGATAGAGGACTCACTATTAACACCTCAAAAACTAAGCTCATGGCTCTTTCACCCTCCAAAAGGTTTAGAAATAATTTTATGCTCAATGGGGCACCCTTGAAGTTGGTTGATTCATTCGACTATTTGGGGGTGCCGATAAATAGTCGGATGAATTGGAGGGACCACTTGACTAAAATGTTACTTGCCCACAAAAGAGTATCAGGGGTGACCCTGAGGGAGCATCGGGAGTCAACGAGTAAACCTGTGGCACCGGTTATGGCAATCTACGAGGGCCATATACTCCCGGCTGCATTATATGGCTCCGAGCTGTGGGGGTTTGAAAATGTTTCTGAGCTAGTTGTAGCGGAAAACAAGTTTTTGAGGGACGTGGTGGCTCTCCCTGTTTCTACCCCGCTAATCCCATTGCGGTTAGATCTGGGCAGGCGATCCTTCAAGGATCTAGTGCTGTTGCGCCCCCTACTGTTTTGGGTTCGGTTGAGAAGGACCAGGGAACTTGCCAAATATGCTGCGGGGTTGGATGAACTAATACTACTAGACATCGGTAATAGGATCGGGTGGTTGAGCAACGTGAGGCAGTTGGTGGTGCAATTGGGCTTGAGAGATGTGTGGGTGAGTCAAATGCCACCCCCCAAACCGGTGATCAAGAAGTTATACTGGGACTGGGTTCAGGCAGAGGCAACACGCAGCGGGGCTGGTGGTATACTCACTGAACCGTTTCTAGAGTTTAAATGGTCTAGAAAATTGGAACCCTTCCTCGACCTCATAGCCAAGCCTCTGGACAGAGCCCTCTATTTAAAACTCAGGTATGGGACCCTCCCGGTGCATGAGTTCACCGCGGGGTGGTCTAACGCTGGTGGTCCTCCGCGCCCCTGCCCCGGGTGCGCGGCTCCAAAGGAGTCTGTGGCGCACTTACTCTTTGCCAGCCCCGCTTATAAAGTGGCCAGGAATGTCTGGTTGAAACCAGTATGCACGGGGTTGGGTCTGAGGTGCCACAGAATGGCCTTACGAGTACTTACTACCGACCCAACATCCTCTGCCATGGTATGCGGGGTGGCTAAATATTTGAGTAGTGCATGGCTGACCCGTACTAGGAGAATGAAGCTGTATTCCACCTTACCAAATTGCTAGCAGGCCCTATTGGCAGGCCGCTATGATGATGACTGGATGGATTTGAAGTCATTTTACCATTATGTAACAATGTACTGATGAGTGATGTTGACTAGGGTCCATAAAAATCACCCATTGTACTGTATAATGTGTAGGCTTGAACCTTTTAAAAAGGGAATTTTATCGTCGATAGATTTTATTAATGTTTTATTGTGTAAAAATGTATTCTTTTATGGTGAGAATTTTTACCGAATAAAGATTAACAACAACATAACCAAAGTTTTCCCCACTACCAGAGGTAACATAGTTACATACACTGCCCACAGCACAATGTAATGTAATACAGCCCAGGGGCAGTATCATGCATAGATAATGAACACACAGACACCGATAGATAGTGAAAGTGGGTACGGACATGTGCGCTCGACATGTTTTTATTACCAGGGTCACAGACATATCCAGTGACGTCTGTGGTGGATGCGTGTGGATTCAGTGTAAATCAGCCCTCAGGGAATAGTTTCTGCTATCATCAACTACAACAGTAATCATTGGATCACACACAGACATTCAATAATAAAAGAATAGTTTGTGCTGCAGTAAGGTAGGGACAGTAGATGTGAAATAATGCAGAAAAATATTCTATTGTAAAATAAAAACAACTTGTGGTATACTGAGACAGAATTAATAGATCTGAAATAATACACAAAAAGATTGTATCATAAAGTGCACTCAGATAGCCACATCAAAATCATTCATCATGTCAACAACCAGTGATGATGTGTGCTGTAGATGGGTGGGCCGTACTAGGAGTAATATCTGCTGCCATCAACACAACATCATTTGCAATAGCAACTCAATCTAAATAGTGAACACTGGTATCTACAGTGTAGGCCAGAGAGAGCCGTCAGCAAGGGCCCACAGTTACATAAGGTGGAATTCACCTACACAGTTTGTCATATGTGAAGCACCAAAAAGCGTGTCTGGAGCCTGTTATAATACGTATGCATGGTGTAGACAGAGTTCACTGGAGCAATGACTTTTCCTACAGAACTGCGTCATCTACAAGACCAACTCGATCTGAATTGTGAACACTGCTATCTGCAGTGTTAATTGTAGACAGTACTCACACAGGCATTCATGAATACTTTCTCTTACTTCCTCTTCACAAAAGACAACAACATAAATTGCAGAAAAATCTGCAATAAATAAAACAAACAATTCAAATACCATTTCTGCTGTCTACAGTGTAGACTATTCAGTGTTCCTTTGCACTTGCAAATTAAATTTGGTCATTGTAGTAAACCTGTAAGTGATTTTAAAAAAATGCTTCAAGCAAGTATACTAAAAACATAATATGTATATTCCAATAGACATTGTAGTTACTTGACTACTGGATTCTATAATTAAACAATCAGCACTCGATCTGAATTGTGAACACTTCTGTATGCATTGTAGGCCAGTCTGACCATTCATTAACACCTAACAGCCATGTACCGTTCAATTCGAAAGCCTGGACTTGGTTTCCACAGAAATTATCACAGTCTTTAACTTCTGACATCCACAATCATAGAATCAAGACCCCATTTAATTGTTCGGACCTGCTCTACCGCAGTGTAGTCCAGCGACTAGTCAACCAAGCCCAATAATCATGTGCAACAGGTAGCTACGCAAGCACAGAGTCAGATGCACCTCAACAGAGGGAGTTCAATGAAAACCAAGCAACAAGTAATATCGGACATCTTCCATTCTGGGATCCAGACACCGTTCCACTGTTGGCACCTAGAGCTGGTTGCACCTGTTCGAAGGTGGTACACAGAAATAAACACAGACTTTAACTTCTGACATCGTCAATCATAGAATCAAGACCCTATTTCAGTGTTTGGACCTGCTGTACCGCGGTGTAGTCCGCCGACTACACTCATCCAAGCCCAAAAATCCTGTACAGCAGTTAGCTACGGAAGCACAGAGCGTGATGAACCTCAACAGAGGGAGTTCTATGAAAACCAAACAACATGTAATATCGGACATCTTCCATTGTGGGATCAAGACACCGTTCCACTATTGGGACCTAGAGTTGCTTGCACCTGGTCGGAGGTTGTACACAGAAATAATCACAGACTTTAACTTCTGTCATCCTCAATCATGGAATCAAGACCCTGTTTCAGTGTTCGGACCTGCTGTACTGTGGTTTACTCCACCGACTACAGTCAACCAAGCCCAATAATCCTGTACAACAGTTAGCTACGTAAGCACACACGGTGATGGACCTCACCCTTCTGTGAAAAGTAAGCAGCAGGTAATATCAGACATCGTCCATTGTGGGATCAAGACACCATTCCACTGTTGGGATCCAGAGTAAGTTGCACCTGGTCGAAGGGAGCACCTGCATCTCCACTCTCAAATGCAGTTCTAACATCATCCATTGTGGGATCAAGACACCGTTCCACTGTTGCAACCTACAGTTCTTTGCACCTGGTCAGAGGGGTACACAATAATGATCACATACTTTAACTTCTGACATCCTCAACCATAGAATCAAGCCCCATTTCACTGTTCAGACCTTGTGTACCATGCTGTAGTACAGCAACTACAGTCAATCAAGTCCAATAATCATGTGCAGCAGTTAGCTACGGAAGCACAGAGTGTGATGCACCTCAACAGATGGAGTTCTGTGAAAAGCAAGCAGCCTGTTATATCGGACATCGTCCATTGTGGCATCAAGACAACGTACCACTATTGGAACCTAGAGTTGGTTGCACCCGGTCAAAGGGAGTACCTTCATCTCCACTCTCAGATTCAGTTCTAACATCGTCCATTGTGGGATCAAGACGCCATTCCACTGTTGGGACCTAGAGTTGATTACACCTGGTCAGAGGGGGTACACAGAAATTATCACAGAATGTAACTTCTGAAATCTGTGGTAAATAAATAATTAAATACCTGTTCTATTTTTGACTAGATATACAATAACAGATAGCTCAATAAATAAGAGTCAAGATTCGAGGTATCTTGAGTTTGCAGATTTAATACAGCATAAAGGACAGCAACAGGACAACCTGCACGGGAATAGGATGGCAGCTGCCGGGGGGCAGGATCGGGACAACAGCTAACTTTAATAACAGCGTATAACATATATATACTAAAACAATTGCATTACAGTTAATACAGTAGGCGTAGCAGTGGGCGGAGTTCGTAGCAGTCGTGAAAGATAAGGCATAAAGTAGGTGTAACAAGAGGCGTGTACATAGACATGTGATGTAAACGTAACAGAATATGTCATAAATGGGGCGGAAACATGGAGGGGGCTACCTAAGGAGCCGGGACCTCTGACCTAGTGGTGCGCGCAAGCTGGCAATGACGTGTTACTAGGAGGAACTGGGGGCTATGACTTCTGCGCTAGAAGAGGAGACTAAAGTCTGGAGAGTCAGAGCGACATGTACCTAAACACTATCTAGTATCTGATGTTTAGAGAACATGTTGATAGAATCCAAAAGTTATCAGGGTAAAGGCTAACAGACTCTAAGACTGGTGCATGCATTATTCTACATGTAGTGCGTGTTGAGGAATATTAAATGACCATTAATACAGTATTTCTCTTACATGGAGACGTAAAGGCTAGACCATGACGGAAACTATTGATGCGACTCAGTAGCTTAGGAATGCAGAGAAGGAGAGCTGGACTGATAACTAGAATCATAACATACTCTTGGCAGACGGGCAGGCAGAGCCAGGCCGAGCCGGGCACTGTGAGGCAGGAAGTAAGTGAAGGGTCAGGGATGAAGGTGGGGGCTGCATCGCTCCTCAGCGAGGGTTCAGGAGACAGGAGCTGAATCTGGTGTCCGGGCCCTTTTGAGGCCTAGAAACGGGGACTTTTACTGAATTAACGTGCACACTGTGAAACGTGGCAACATAACTTTACATAGGCTTAATACTCGTAGCTTTCACGAAAACTGGAAACTTGGCATACTAAAGTTGGACACAACTATAATTGCGTCTTTAATCGATCATAAGGGAATACATATGCATATTAATCATGCACATATAACATAAGATGGGGAACACGTAGGGACACAGAACATGGCAAAATTTACTTTTCCACATTCCCTCCTTGTCACTACGTTTCCATCAGGAAACATCAATATTCATGATACCATCTATCATTTCATACAGTATCATTTGCTCGTCTCGAATTGTCTTGGAACGGGACTTAGGACTAGGACTGGGAATACAGGATGTAGCACAAATGCCGCAAATCGCAGGGCCACATTGTAAACAGAGGCAGCAACTGAAAATGATCATTACTGCTATACCTAGGAATGACAATACTTTCCATCCCCAGGCAGAAATTATACTCCAGAGCCAACCGGACCATGTCCAGGTGCCTGGATTCTGGTGTAACTGATGGGCAATTTTATGAAGTCTGGTTATAGCTGAATAAACAGACGGCGCGTTATTAGGAATGAAAATGCAGCAACTAGATCCGATGACTCTACATGCTCCTCCTCTATCGGCCAGTATGACGTCAAGAACGAGACGATTTTGGAGCACAACAAATCTCATAGCAGATTGCTCTTCGGTTAAGTTACCTAAAGCAGAGGCAGTCTCATTCACTACTGCTTCAAGGGTTCTGGTTAACCTACGGATTAGCTTACTATTCTGGACAGGGCCTATAAAGAAGAAGAATCCTTTATTGAAATCTTGATACTGTTCTAGAGTAGTTTCAGTTTGATCGACAATCGGGGACTCGATCTCCCTTCTATGTCTAATGTGTACTAGATGTGTGTTTCTATGATAATCGGATGGGGCTAGAAAAACTGGTGGCAGTAGGAAGGCAATGTAACAGGTTCCATCCCAATCGAGGGGCAGACGAACATATGCGGTCTGACCACAAACAAAATAAGAATGACGTGAGGCTTTGAAAATAGATTTCCCACTGTCACTATACTCGACAATAGTAGTACAATCACTATGTCCTACATGTGCGGAACCATTCTTTCGGACACATAATTCGCCTTTGACTGGTAGTACTGAAATAGCAGGTAAATCTGGAGTGGTATCAGACTGAACATTCAGGACCATAAAATTCGAAGAATAATTACCTAAATTATAAACTTCATTTTCTAGATCTAACCCTGTTCTGTGGGTGAGACCTTGCTTGTCTGGAAAACATGTACTATTCAGAAGGGACATATCATTTGAAGATGACGTTAACGTGGACCATGCTCCACACGAACCATTATGTGAAAACGGATAAGGAAAGAGTGGCAGAACTCCCTTCGGTGTCTGGAAAGGGGGGAGTCGACCACACACCCAACAATTAGTGGCATTGCTGGTCTGGTGTGAATAGTGTAACATTCTAATAAATGTATTGTTTCGCATAGCAAGACGATAGGATAGCTCGTGAGGAGGCAGATCACTAAACGTGTGCTCTACTGTAGCATTAGCAAACTTATTTACATGAGAAATTGGAAAACATAAATGCAATGCATAACTTGTGCAGGTAACCATCAAACTCAAAAATAGAAGAAAACATAGAATAACGATACATCTGATAGAGTTTTGACTAACTCTCTCACTATGGGGGTCTATCTCATACATGTCAGAAACCTGTCTAACCGTTTCACCCGAGGGGGACTTAGACAATTAAACTGGCTGACTTATTTTACTAGACCCGAGCTTACTTTTATACTCCTGCTGCGGAGTTTCCTCTAACAGGGGAGGCTTGGAATCAAAGTTTGTAGCGGGACAGTCCTTGAGAATAGGGCAGTCCAATGTTTTTATGCGACATCCATGGAATTTCTTGACGTGGGACAGGTGCACCCAGCCCTTGCGGCCTTCTAGCTTCACGGCCGTGCGGGTGGTCAGAAGGACAAGTTGAGGTTGTTTCCAGCGGGGCTCCAGCGGACTTGAACGATCAAAGTTCCTCACAAGTACAAGACATCCTGGAACGATTTCATGCGGTTTCACCTCGGTATTGTCTGGAAATGCGGCGGCAACCTGTGAACGACAAGAGTGGAGGGCAGACATCAAGGAAGCTAGGTAATCTGTCAGCATATTAATGGAAACATCTGTAATACTTCGGGGTCTAGGTGTACCCCACATGTTCGGGGGGCGGCCGAATACGACCTCATAAGGGGACAGACCTGATCGGGAATGTGCGACCATGCGCATATAAAATAGGGCGACTGGCAGAGCTACTAGCCAGTCCACACCTTTCTCTTTACAAACTTTAGCAATGCGGATTTTTAGGGTCTGATTATGTCTCTCTACGAGACCTGCTGCTTCAGGATGGCGTACACAATGGAACTTCCACTGGTACCCTAACAGAAGGGAAACATGCTTCATTAACTCAGATGAGAATGGCTGGCCGTTGTCTGAATACACGACCCTAGGGAGTCCATAACGAGGGAAAAATTCACGAACCAGCTGCTTGGCAGTGGTCGCGGCTGTGTAATCTGGAACTGGATATGCCTCTGTCCACCTGGACAAAGCGCATACAACTACAAGGACATACTTGAAACCTCGACATCGCTCCATCTGAATATAATCCATCTGGAGGACTTCAAAAGGGTGGTCAGGAGGCTGGAATCCCCCTTGTTCCACCGGGACACTTTTACCTGGATTGAACTGACAACATATCATACAGGTACGGACTTTCTGCTTGGCTGCCGCTCGTAAATGCTTATTGAACCAAATGTTCTGGATACTGTCTAACATGGCTTTTTCTCCTAAATGTGCAGGACTATGTGCGGTATTAATAATGACTTGAACCATTGAGTCGGGGAGAAACCATGTGGCTTTTCCCTTCGTCAACCATCCCTGATCTGTCTGGACCCCTCCTTGTTCGGACCATTTCTTGATTTCATCAGGAGTAGCATGTGACTGGATATCTATGACATCTTGAGTGGGGTCCTTAACTGTCATACATGTAGTCGGATCTGGAGTGTGTGTCTGTGTCATGTTAACTGGAATGTCTGGAGTCTGAGCTGTGAGCTTGGCTGTTCGATCTGCTAGATCATTACCTTGGGAAATAATGTCAGTGACTTTCGTATGTGCTTTGCACTTCATGATAGCGATAGCTGTCGGTAAATGTATTGCATCTAACAGAGCTTGAATGAGGAGACCATGCTGAATCTTGGTTCCATGAGAAGTCATAAAACCTCTTTCTTGCCAGAGCACTCCAAAGTCGTGTACGACTCCGAATGCATAACGTGAATCTGTGTAAATATTAACTTTCAGGTTCTTGGCACGTATGCAGGCTTGGGTCAGAGCAACTAGCTCTGCTGCTTGAGCGGACAAGATGTCAATACGGTGTGTCTCTATAACTTCAGTGTCAGTAGTCACTGTATACGCGGCTACTAGTTCTCCTGTACTTGTTCTCATACATGAACCATCCACATAAAGTGTCAGGTCGGGATCTGGTAGTGGAATATCTGTCAGGTCTTGTCTTGGCTTTGTCATAGTGTTAACAACTTCCACACAGTCATGTGTGGCAGGATTTGAAGTAACTGACGGTAACAGTGTAGCGGGATTTAGAACGTTGCAGCGTCTGATTTCTATGTGTGGCTGGAAAGTGTCAATTCATAACCTGTTAAACGTGCAATTGTCAAGTGCTGAGTCTGTGTTCGGTTTAAAAGAACTTCCACGGAGTGTGGAACTTGTACTGTCAGGGAATGTCCTAATACTATGGAATCACTTTGTCTGATTGCTAGAGCTGTGGCTGCAACTGACTTGAGGCACGCAGGCAGAGCCTGTGCTACTGGATCTAATGTGCTCGAAAAATAAGCACAAGGCTTGTACTGTTCGGCTTGATCTTGTGTAAGAACAGATAATGCAGTACCATCACGTTCTGTGACAAAAAGTGTAAAAGGCTTACTGTAGTTCGGTGTTGCTAGAACAGGAGCTTGGCATAAGGCTTTCTTTAATTCATTAAAAGCAAATGTATGTTCGGATGTTGTGGAAAAGTAAATTTTGACATGTTCTGTGTCCCTACGTGTTCCCCATCTTATGTTATGTGTGCATGATTAATATGCATATGTATTCCCCATGTTCGATTAAAGACGCAATTATAGTTGTGTCCATCTCTAGTATGCCAGTTTCCAGTTCTCGTGAATACTACGAATATCAGGCCTATGTAAAGCTACGTTGCCACGTTTCTCAGTGTGCACGTTATTTCATTGAAAAGTCCCCGTTTCTAGGCCTCAAAAGGGCCCGGACACCAGATTCAGCTCCTGTCTCCTGAGCCCTCGCTGAGGAGCGATACAGCCCCCACCTGTATTCCTGACCCTTCACTTACTTCCTGCCTCACAGTGCCCGGTTCAGCCTGGCTCTGCCTACGAGTCTGCCAAGAGTATGTTATGATTCTAGTTATCAGTCCAGCCCTCCTTCTCTGCATTCCTAAGCTACTGAATCGCATCAATAGTTTCCGTCATCGTCTAGCCTTTACGTCTCCATGTAAGAGAAATACTGTATTTATGGTCATTTAATATTCTTCAACACGCACTACATGTAGAATAATGCATGCACCAGTCTTAGAGTCTGTTAGCCTTTACCCCGATAACTTTTGGATTCTATCAACATGTTCTCTAAACATCAGATACTAGATAGTGTTTAGGTCCATGTCACCCTGACTCTCCAGACTTCAGTCTCTGCTCCTAGCGCAGAAGTCATAGCCCCCAGCTTCTCCTAGTAACACGTCATTGTCAGTTTACGCGCACCATTAGGTTAGAGGTCCCGGCTCCTTAGGTAGCCCCCTCCAGGTTTCCGCCCCATTTATGACATATTCTGTTACGTTTACATCACATGTCTATGTATACGCCTCCTGTTACACCTACTTTCACCCTTATCTTTCGCGACTGCTATTGACCACACCCACTACTCCGCCTATTGTATGTATTGTAATGCAACTGTTTTAGTATATATGCTTGTGTACTGTTATTAAATGTTACGCCGATTCCCGATCCTGATTCCTGTCCCCGGCAGCGCTGCCAGGAGCTGCCCTCCTATTCCTGTGCAGGTTGTCCTGTTCCTGTCCTTTATGCTGTATTAAACCTGCAAACTCCTACTACCTCGAATCTTGACTCTTATTTATTGAGCTATCTGTTATTACTATGTCCAGTCAAACCTAGATCCGGTATTATTTATTTATATACCACATAATGGCGCCCGAACAGGGACTTGCCCTTTCCCCACGCGCCGGTGAAGCCACGTATGCCCCCTGACCCTCTGCAGCCGTGACGGAACTCTTCTGCACACCGGCAGATATTTCTGCTTCAAGTATCCCTCAGGCCCACGGAGGAGACGGAGGTTGCGGTCCAGCATCCAGACGAGGCGGTGGAGGAACGCGGCGAGTCCCGACCAGAGCCCAAGCCGAGAGTCCAAGGTCCGAGGTATCCGGAGGCCCACCCGTAACAGAAGTCCGAAGTTCGTCCGTCCGGCGTCGAAGCAGTCCCGTCCAGTCCGAGGCCTTCCGTTCTTGCTGCCCGGTGAGTACCGTTGCTGGGGTAGTATCTAGACAGGGTCAATCTAATTGTCTCTGGTCCGTGGGGTTTGGTGGAACACAGATCCCAAAACGAAGTGTCCACTTCCGTGGATGCGGGTCCTGACGTGTCTCTTTATGAGACCGGTAAGTTTCGTACTGTTTCAGCAGTGCATCTAGTTTCTGTTCTAGTCTGTTCTATTCTCGAGAAAATTCATGTATTCTGTTTTCCGTATTCCAGGTAGTATTCTGTTCGAACTGTTATTTTAAATGTTCTTCATGTATTTTAATGTCGTGGTATGAAAGTGGTGTAATTTTCGTGTTCATTGTGTATTGTATTGTGTCTAGATTACAGTTCCGTCATGCCGTTGTTCTCGAAACTACGTCAGTTAAAAACCAGAAAAGGTCTGTTAGAAGCAGCAGTTCCTGTCCCACCTAGGGACAGTCCAGGTCATTTTATTTATCAGAAGCATGGCATAAGTGCCATATTATATCTAGATTTATGGGTAGAGTATACCAGACAGTTAGAAGAAAAGTATAGATGGCCCGTATCAGGTACGTGGGATGCCGAGTGCATCATGCGAGTAGAAGAAGCATTATGGAAAAAGAAAGCCAGACAGTCACAGAAAGATGCCATCGAGTTATGGCGCAAAGAATCTCATAAAAGAACCGAAAAAGAAATCAGAAAGTCAGAATTAAGTAAAGAATCCTTAGAACGAGCCCAAGAAAGGGAATTAATCGAGATAGGTGAACGAGTCAAAACCGAACAGTCAGACAGACAGAGACATGCCCTCATTAAGGGTATGTATCCTCTTCTTGCCGAGGGCTTGCCAAAAGCGACCCCGGAGGCATCCAGTAATTTTCCGCCACCATTAGTTCCGACCAAGCTACGTCACAAACCGACCGCAGCTGATATTTTCATCTCGTCCTATTTGGACGACACAGTCCCAGAATATGCAAATCCTGTTCCGCCAGTCCCTGTAAATCATGTAATTCCTGCTCCTCCAGACACTGGAGTACCTGCTACGGTACCCCCGGTCCAGCCTACATTACAATTGCCCGCCGCGCCAGTACGAAGAGTATCAGTCGACGATTCCAGTTTAGGGGCCGCAGGAGGAGGTCCTCCTGGTACCCCGCCACCACACCAACGAGTAACGTTAGTCGAGTTACATGAATGTGCGTTACAGCGTACGCCCAAATATAAGTCCGTTGCAGATATCCGACGAGCTCTTACTGAATGCCGCTATGATCCAGTCGCAGGTGATGATAGTACGGTTATATATTCCATACGTGTAAGACGGGTGACCGGGTATTTGGACACCCTACCGAATATGAAAGAAGATCTAGACAGAATATATCGTTTCATCCGTACAGGGGATGATCCAGAAAGTATTGGCGAAGCCATGTCTCAAAGGAAAGCTGAGATCCAGCTCATGATATTAAAGTTTCTAATTAATTGTTTAATAAGGGAACAAGATTATCCGACCAAAGATCCGGCCGAAATGAGAATCCTGACGAGGTGGAGTGATAATATAGCCGAGGGTAAACACAGAACTATCAGTAGTATAGAGAGTATGTACAAGAGAATTCGTAAGGAAATAATAAGGTTACACGAACAACGTAAAGCAGCACAAGTAAGCGAGAAAGAGAATGACTCTTCTACAGAAGAGGTGGAGGACGAGAATCCCGCCAGAATAGCGTATGTAGGAAAATCTAGATTTCCAGACCGCCATTTACGCCTAGAACACAAGTCAGTTTTTCATCATCCAGCACCAGAGCAAGGTTCTCTAGAACAAGTATTTCAAGTTACCGATCATATTCTGAAATCACGAATCGGTTATAGTAAGTTAAGTACTATGCATGAACAAGAACTAGCACGATCAGCAGTCCGATGGATTACTGATTCTACCACTTTTCCAGACGAAATAGTGGCACAAATGTTTCTGAAACTGCCCCCAGCCGAGCAGCGACTGGTGGGTATATATATGATCCAGCACCTCATTACATTGTATGAGGGTCAACATTCTGATCCAGGTCCGTTACATGATGTCCTGAATGAGTTACTCCAGTATAGATGGAAAGGTTTAGGTACCGATTTAATTAGTGTCATTCTAGAACAGCGCCATAAATATAGAACGTTCCTGAACCCGCATTTTGTTCATGTCTCACTTCCAGAAAGTAAACCGTTTTACATAGATAGACAGAATCCGTTACGAGAAGTACACCCAGTCAGGACAGCAGATGGTGAAATGCAACGAGTATTTGTTTACACCCCGATTACAAAGATGGAACTCTTAGAGATGAAGAAATTAATTCCTTGTCATGACAAAGATCCAGCAGGGTTCCACCGAGAGTTAAAAGACATGCTCCGTATGGGAGAATACACGTGTCCAGATATTATTAAAATGCTAAAGGTCCTGTTGCCCGCAGGGGTATACGAGAAACTCAAGGAAAAAGAATGGGAGGTGGGAGAGAAAAAGATCGATTGGGCAGTTCTAGAAGCTGAAGATAAGATACGAGTACCAGGTACCGGTCTTGGAGAGAAATGTAAAGAATTACCAGAATTGTTAATACAAGTTTTGCCCAGATTATTAGCCACTAAAAAGGAAGACTGGGATGCAATCTCAGCCTGTAAACAGAAACAAGACGAAGACACTAGTGATTTTTATTCTAGATTTGAGAAATGCTTTATTATAAACAGTGGCTTGAAGACGAGTAGCGAGTCGTACCCTCATCTTTTTGTTACTAAATTAGTCGAGAATCCAAGTCCACAAGTTAAGAATCGAGTTTTGAAAGTCGAAAGTACATGGCAAGCTAGTACCCCGTCCCAGATGTTACAGATGCTCCAGTACCACCAGAATAGAATCAGAGAAGAGCAAGAACACGAGAGAAAACGTATGAAAGACACAAAAATGAAAGTACTAGTTGCACAATCTGTTCCACAAGACAGTCAGAAGAGGGGTCCGAATCATGCCAGTCATCCTGCAGCTCCCGTTAAAGGGACATGCAATTATTGCAAACAGCCAGGTCATTTCATAAACGAGTGTGCAGTTCTGAAACACAATATAGCTACTGGTAAGACTAAAGAAAGACCACGTCCGCCTAGACAAGAACAAGTTTCACAGACTTCTCAGCCACAGAATGCACAACAGACAGTTACAGCACCGCAGCCTATTGCTGCAACACAGCATGTTACACAGCAGATGTACCAGTATGCCCAGACAGAGTATCCAGAGTATCAACAGTATTCATGAAACAGCCTAGAGAGGGAGGTAGGCTTGCCTCTCATCGAGATTCCTGTAGATCAAGAGGGTCCCTATGTTCATAGTCAAGTACTAGGGAAAGACAGAAAGTTTCTGATTGATACAGGGGCAAGTAGGACCACTATAAGTCACGCCGAAGTTCCAGGGGCTCCGCTCTCAGGCTCTAGAAATGTTTCCCTTGGATTTTCAGGAAAGCCTATTGTAAACGAGATATCTAAGCCAGTTACTCTAGAAGTAGGTCCATTGTCCCGCACTACTGATCTATTACTTACGAAGTCATGCCCAGAAAATTTGTTAGGTATTAAGACACTGAAAGAATTAGGTGCAGTTATTTGCTGCTCCCCAGAGGGAATACGTTTGTTTTTACGTGACTTCAAGGGTCACTATGTATTACGAGATTTTGATCCGAGATTGTCCAATGTTCCGCAGCATCTATGGGCGCAAGGTCCAACTGATGTAGGTTTCATGCAAATCACACCCCACCGTGTGACTCTCAAACCAGGTGTAGTCCTGCCACGAATCAGACAGTACAGATTGCCACCTGAGGCTGTAGCAGCCTTATCCAAAATTATTGACGAGCTCATGGCTCAAGGAGTAGTTGTAGAAACTGACTCCAATGTATGTAATTCTCCGATCATTCCAGTCATGAAACGTACTGATCCAAATGCACCCCCAGTATATCGATTAGTGATTGACCTTCGAGAACTCAATAAATGTATTATTCCCCAGTACCCAGTTGTTCCAGATATTTCATCCCTATTGACAGCCATTGATTCCGAAGCGTCATTTTTTACAGTCATAGACCTCAAGAACGCGTTTTTCAGTGTCCCCATTCATCCAGACAGCCAGTTTCTTTTCGGATTTTGTTTAAATGGAAGAAGCTATATGTTCACACGAGCTCCTCAAGGTTTCACAGAAAGTCCTAGCATTTACAGTCAAGCACTTAAGAGACAACTAGACAACATTCACATGCCAACAGACACTGCCCTGCTCCAGTATGTCGATGATCTACTGATCACAGCCCGTTCTGAACGTGCTTGCGAGCGAGCATCACTTACAGTCTTGTATTTCCTTGCTGAGATGGGGCACAAGGTGTCCCCGTCGAAGCTTCAATTCTGTGTCCAGCAAGTGATCTACTTAGGCCACTTACTGTCCAAGTGGGGTAGGCAGTTGACACCAGACCGTATCCAGTTAATAGCGAGTCTTCCTCAGCCCAAGACACAGAAGGAGGTACGTGCTTTTATCGGCCTTACTTCTTATTGCAGACAATGGATTCCTCAGTATGCATTTCTAGCTAAGCCACGGATACAGTTAACGACACAGGAGGCAGCCGTATCGACTGTCCTCCCTTGGACATCTGAACATACACTTAGTTTTAATGAGTTAAAGAAAGCTTTATGCCAAGCTCCTGTTCCAGCTACACCGAACTACAGTAAGCCTTTTACACTTTTTGTCACAGAACGTGATTGTACAGCATTATCTGTTCTCACACAAGATCAAGCAGGACAATACAAGCCCTGTGCTTATTTCTCTAGCACATTAGATCCAGTAGCCCAGGCTCTGCCTGCGTGCCTCAAGTCAGTTGCAGCCACAGCACTAGCTATCAGACAAAGTGATTCCATAGTATTAGGACATTCCTTGACAGTACAAGTTCCACACTCCGTGGAAGTTCTTTTAAACCGAACACAGACTCAGCACTTGACAATTGCACGTTTGACAGGTTATGAATTGACACTGTTCCAGCCACACATAGAAATCAGACGCTGCAACGTTCTAAATCCTGCTACACTGTTACCGTCAGTTACTTCAAATCCTGTCACACACGACTGTGTGGAAGTAGTTAATATTATGACTAAGCCAAGACAAGATCTGACAGATATTCCATTACCAGATCCCGACCTGACACTTTATGTGGATGGTTCATGTATGAGAACAAGTACAGGAGAACTAGTAGCCGCGTATGCAGTGACTACTGACACTGAAGTTATTGAAACACACCGTATTGACACCCTGTCTGCTCAAGCAGCAGAGCTAGTTGCTCTGACACAAGCCTGCATACACGCTAAGAACCTGAAAGTTAATGTTTATACAGATTCACGCTACGCATTCGGAGTTGTACACAACTTCGGAGTGCTCTGGCAGGAGAGAGGTTTCATGACTTCTCATGGAACCAAGATTCAGCATGGTCTCCTTATTCAAGCTCTGTTAGATGCCATACATTTACCGACATCTATTTCTATCATGAAGTGCAAAGCACACACGAAAGTTACTGACATTATTTCCCAAAGTAATGATCTAGCAGATCGCACAGCCAAGCTTACAGCACAGACTCCAGACATTCCAGTTAATCCAACACAGACACATACTCCAGATCCGACTACATGTATGACAGTTAAGGACCCTACTCAAGATGTCATAGATATCCAGTTACATGCTACTCCCGATGAAATCAAGAAATGGTCCGAACAAGGAGGGGTCCAGACAGATCAGGGATGGGTAACGAAGGGTAGAGCCACATGGTTTCTCCCCGACTCTATGGTTCAAGTCATTATCAATACCGCACATAGTCCAGCACATTTAGGAGAAAAAACTATGTTAGACAGTATCCAGAACATTTGGTTCAACAAGCATTTACGAGCTGCAGCCAAGCAGAAAGTCCGTACCTGTATGATATGTTGCCAGTTTAATCCAGGTAAAAGTGTCCCGGTGGAACAAGGTGGATTCCAGCCCCCTGACCACCCTTTTGAAGTCCTCCAGATGGATTATATTCAGATGGAGCGATGTCGAGGTTTCAAGTATGTCCTTGTAGTTGTATGCGCTTTGTCCAGGTGGACAGAGGCATATCCAGTCCCAGATTACACAGCCGCGACCACTGCCAAGCAGTTGGTTCGTGAATTCTTCCCCCGTTATGGACTCCCTAGAGTCGTATATTCTGATAACGGCCAGCCATTCTCATCTGAGCTTATGAAACATGTTTCCCTGTTGTTAGGGTACCAGTGGAAGTTCCATTGTGTACGCCATCCTGAAGCAGCCGGTCTCGTAGAGAGACATAACCAGACCCTGAAAATCCGTATTGCTAAAATATGTAAAGAGAAAGGTGTAGACTGGCTAGTAGCTCTGCCAGTCGCTTTGTTTTATATGCGCATGGTCGCACATTCCAGATCAGGTCTGTCCCCGTATGAGGTCGTATTCGGCCGCCCCCCTAATATGTGGGGTACACCTAGACCTCGAAGTATTACAGATGTTTCAAGTAATATGCTGACAGATTACCTAGCTTCCTTGATGTCTGCCCTACACTCTTGTCGTTCACAGGTTGCCGCTGCATTTCCAGACAATACCGAGTTGGCACCGCATGAAATCGTTCCCGGAAGTCTGGTTCTCGTAAGGAACTTTGATCGTTCAAGTCCGCTGGAGCCTCGCTGGAAGGAGCCAAAACAGGTCCTCCTGGCCACCCGTACTGCCGTCAAGCTGGAAGGCAGGAAGGGCTGGGTCCACCTGTCTCATGTGAAAAAGTTTTATGGACTAAAGACTGTTTCCAAGAACGTTTCCGAGGATTTCAAAGACTGCCAAAGTACTATTCTTAAGGACTGTCCCGCAAAAGACTATGATACAAATCCCTCCCTGTTAGAGAAAACTCCGCAACAGGAGTATAAGAAAAAATTAAGGTCTAGTAAAATAAGTCAGCCAGTTTGATTGTCTAAGTCCTCCCCTAGGTGAAACGGTTAGACCGGTTTCTGACATGTATGAAATAGACCCCCATAGAGAGAGAGTTAGTGAGAACTCTAAAAGTTGCATTATTGTTTTATGTTTTCTGCTATATCTCAGCCTTATGATTACCTGCACAAGTTATGCATTTTATTTGTGTTTTCCAGTTTCTCATGTAAATAAGTCTTCTAATGTTACAGTAGAACACACGTTTAGTGATCTGCCTCCTCATGAACTATCTTATCGTCTTGCTATGCGTAACAACTCATTTATCCGCATGTTACATTATTCACACCAGACCAGCAATGCCACTAATTGTTGGGTGTGTGGTCGACTCCCCCCTTTCCAGACACCGAAGGGAGTTCTGCCACTCTTTCCTTATCCATTTTCACATAATGGTTCGTGTGGAGCATGGTCCACGTTAACGTCATCTTCAACAGATATGTCTTTTCTTAACAGTACATGTTTTCCAGACAAGCAAGGTCTTCCCCACAGAACAGGGTTAGATCTAGAAAATGAAGTTTATAATCTAGGTAATTATTCTTCGAATTTCATGGTCCTGAATGTTCAGTCTGATACTACTCCAGACTTACCTGCTATGTCAGTACTACCAGTCAAAGGCGAATTATGTGTCCGAAAGAATGGTTCCGTACATGTAGGACATAGTGATTGTACTACTATTGTCAAGTATAGTGACAGTAGGAAATCTATTTTTAAAGCTTCACGTCATTCTTATTTTGTTTGTGGTCAGACCGCATATGTTCGTCTGCCCCTCGATTGGGAGGGAACCTGTTACATTGCATTTCTACTGCCACCAGTTTTTCTAGCCCCACCTGATTATCATAGGAATTCCCACCTAGTACATACTAGACACAAGAGAGATCTCCCGATTGTCGATTATACTGAAACTGCTCTAGAACAATACATAGATATCAATAAAGGAGTCTTCCCCTATTTAGGTACTGTTGTGAATAGTAAACTGATACGTAGATTAACCAGAACCCTTGAAGCAGTAGTGATTGAGACTACCTCTGCTCTAGGTAACTTAACCGAAGAGCAATCCTTTATGAGAATTGTCGTGCTCCAGAATCGTCTCGTCCTTGACGTCATACTGGCCGATAGGGGCGGGGCATGTAGAGTCATCGGATCTAGTTGCTGCATTTTCATTCCTAATAACGCGCCGTCTGTTTATTCAGCTATAACCAGACTCCATAAGATTGCCCATATGTTACACCAAGATCCAGGCACCTGGACATGGTCCGTTGGTTCTGGAATATAATTTCCGCCTGGGGATGGAAAGTATTGTCCTTTCTAGGTATTGCAGTAGCGATCATATTCAGTTGCTGCCTCTGTATACAATGTGGCCCTGCGATTTGCGGCATTTGTGCTACCTCTTGTATTCCTAGTCCCAAGTCCCGTTCTAAATCCAGTTCCAAGAAAATTCGAGACGAGCAAATGATACTGTATGAAATGATAGATGGTATCATGAATATTGATGTTTCCTGATGGAAACGTAGTGACAAGGAGGGAATGTGGAAAAGTAAATTTTGCCATGTTCTGTGTCCCTACGTGTTCCCCATCTTATGTTATGTGTGCATGATTAATATGCATATGTATTCCCCATGTTCGATTAAAGACGCAATTATAGTTGTGTCCATCTCTAGTATGCCAGTTTCCAGTTCTCGTGAATACTACGAATATCAGGCCTATGTAAAGCTACGTTGCCACGTTTCTCAGTGTGCACGTTATTTCATTGAAAAGTCCCCGTTTCTAGGCCTCAAAAGGGCCCGGACACCAGATTCAGCTCCTGTCTCCTGAGCCCTCGCTGAGGAGCGATACAGCCCCCACCTGTATTCCTGACCCTTCACTTACTTCCTGCCTCACAGTGCCCGGTTCAGCCTGGCTCTGCCTACGAGTCTGCCAAGAGTATGTTATGATTCTAGTTATCAGTCCAGCCCTCCTTCTCTGCATTCCTAAGCTACTGAATCGCATCAATAGTTTCCGTCATCGTCTAGCCTTTACGTCTCCATGTAAGAGAAATACTGTATTTATGGTCATTTAATATTCTTCAACACGCACTACATGTAGAATAATGCATGCACCAGTCTTAGAGTCTGTTAGCCTTTACCCCGATAACTTTTGGATTCTATCAACATGTTCTCTAAACATCAGATACTAGATGGTGTTTAGGTCCATGTCACCCTGACTCTCCAGACTTCAGTCTCTGCTCCTAGCGCAGAAGTCATAGCCCCCAGCTTCTCCTAGTAACACGTCATTGTCAGTTTACGCGCACCATTAGGTTAGAGGTCCCGGCTCCTTAGGTAGCCCCCTCCAGGTTTCCGCCCCATTTATGACATATTCTGTTACGTTTACATCACATGTCTATGTATACGCCTCCTGTTACACCTACTTTCACCCTTATCTTTCGCGACTGCTATTGACCACACCCACTACTCCGCCTATTGTATGTATTGTAATGCAACTGTTTTAGTATATATGCTTGTGTACTGTTATTAAATGTTACGCCGATTCCCGATCCTGATTCCTGTCCCCGGCAGCGCTGCCAGGAGCTGCCCTCCTATTCCTGTGCAGGTTGTCCTGTTCCTGTCCTTTATGCTGTATTAAACCTGCAAACTCCTACTACCTCGAATCTTGACTCTTATTTATTGAGCTATCTGTTATTACTATGTCCAGTCAAACCTAGATCCGGTATTATTTATTTATATACCACAATGTCCAAGGGAGGACAGTCGATACGGCTGCCTCCTGTGTCGTTAACTGTATCAGTGGCTTGGCTAGGAATGCATACTGGGGAATCCATTGTCTGCAGTAAGAAGTGAGGCCGATAAAAGCTCGTACCTCCTTCTGGGTCTTGGGCTGAGGAAGACTCGCTATTAACTGGATACGGTCAGGTGTCAACTGCCTACCCCTCTTGGACAGTAAGTGGCCTAAATAGATCACTTGCTGGACACAGAATTGAAGCTTCGAAGGGGACACCTTGTGCCCCATCTCGGCTAGGAAATACAGAACTGTAAGTGACGCACGCTCGCAGTCATGTTCAGAACGGGCTGTGATCAGTAGATCATCGACATACTGGAGCAGGGCAGTGTCAGTTGGCATGTGAATATTGTCTAGTTGTCTCTTGAGTGCTTGACTGTAAATGCTAGGACTTTCTGTGAAACCTTGAGGAGCTCGTGTAAATTTATAGCTCCTTCCATTTAAACAGAATCCGAAAAGGAACTGGCTGTCTGGATGAATGGGGACACTAAAAAATGCATTTTTGAGGTCTATGACAGTGAAAAACGTAGCTTCAGAATCAATGGCTGTCAATAGGGAAGAAATATCTGGAACAACTGGGTACTAGGGAATGATACATTTATTAAGTTCTCGAAGGTCAATCACTAATCGATATACTGGAGGTGCATTTGGATCAGTACGTTTCATGACTGGAATAATAGGAGAATTACATACATTGGAGTCAGTTTCTACAACCACTCCTTGAGCAATGAGCTCGTCAATAATTTTGGATAAGGCTGCTACAGCCTCAGGTGGCAATCTGTACTGTCGGATTCGTGGTAACACTACACCTGGTTTGAGAGTCACACGGTGTGGTGTGATTTGCATAAAACCAACATCAGTTGGACCTTGCGCCCATAGATGCTGCGGGACATTCAGTAATCTTGGATCAAAATCACGTAATACATAGTGACCCTTAAAGTCACGTAAAAACAAACGTATTCCTTCTGGGGAGCAGCAAATAACTGCACCTAATTCTTTTAATGTCTTAATGCCTAACACATTTTCTGGACATGATTTCGTAAGTAACAGGTCAGTAGTTCGGGACAATGGACCTACTTCTAGAGTAACTGGTTTGGAAATTTCGTTAACTATTGGCTTTCCTGAAAATCCAAGGGAAACATTTCTAGAGCCTGAGAGCGGTGCCCCTGGAACCTCGTCATGACTGATGGTAGTCCTACTTGCCCCTGTATCAATCAGAAACTTTCTGTCTTTCCCTAATACTTGACTGTGAACATAGGGACCCTCTTGATCTACAGGTATCTCGATGAGAGGCAAGCCTACCTCCCTCTCTAGGCTGTTTCATGAATACGGCTGGTACTCTGGATACTCGGACTGTGCATACTGGTACATTTGCTGTGTAACATGCTGTGTTGCAGCTATAGGCTGCGGTACTGTAACTGTCTGTGGTGCATTCTGTGGTAACTGGGAAGTCTGTGAAACCTGTTCTTGTCTAGGCGGACGTGGTCTTTCTTTAGTCTTACCGGTAGCTATGTTGTGTTTCAGAACTGCACACTCGTTTATAAAATGACCTGGCTGTTTACAATAATTGCAGGTCCCTTTAACGGGAGCTGCAGGATGACTGGCTTGATTCGTACCCCTCTTCTGATTGTCTTGAGGAACAGATTGTGCAACTAATACTTTCATTTTTGTGTCTTTCATACGTTTCCTTTCGTGATCTTGCTCTTCTCTGATTCTATTCTGGTGATACTGGAGCATCTGAAGCATTTGGGACGGAGTATTAGCTTGCCAGGTACTTTCGACTTTCAAAACTCGATTTTTAACTTGTGGACTTGAATTCTCGACTAGTTTAGTAACAAAAAGATGAGGGTATGACTCACTACTCGTCTTCAAACCACTGTTAATACTAAAACATTTCTCGAATCTAGAATAAAAATCACTAGTATCTTCGTCTTGTTTCTGTTTACAGGCTGAGATTGCATCCCAGTCTTCCTTTTTCGTGGCTAGTAATCTTGGCAAAACTTGTATTAACAGTTCAGGTAATTCTTTACATTTCTCTCCTAGACCGGTACCTGGTACACGTGTATTTCCTTCAGCTTCTAGAACTGCCCAATCTATCTTTTTCTCTCCCACCTCTCATTCTTTTTCTTTGAGCTTTTCATATATGCCCGCGGGCAACAGGACCTTTAACATTTTAATTATATCTGGATACGTGTATTCTCCCATACGGAGCATGTCTTTTAATTCACGGTGGAACCCTGCTGGATCTTTGTCGTGACAGGGAATTAACTTTTTCATCTCTAAGAGTTCCATCTTTGTAATCGGGGTGTAAACAAATACTCGTTGCATTTCACCACCCTGTGTTCTAACTGGGTGTACTTCTCGTAACGGATGCTGTCTGTCCATGTAAAACGGTTTACTTTCTGGAGGTGAGACGTGAACAAAATGCGGATTCAGAAACGTTCTATATTTGTGGCGCTGTTCTAGAATGATACTAATTAAATCGGTACCTAGACCTTTCCATCTATACTGTAGTAACTCGTTCAGAACATCATGTAACGGACCTGGATCAGAATGCTGACCCTCATACAGAGTGATGAGGTGCTGGATCATATACATACCCACCAGTCGCTGCTCGGCTGGGGGCAGTTTCAGAAACATTTGTGCCACTATTTCGTCTGGAAAAGTGGTAGAATCAGTAGCCCATCGGACTGCTGATCGGGCTAGTTCTTGTTCATGCATAGTACTAAGTTCACTGTAACCGATTCGTGATTTCAGAATGTGATCGGTAGCTTGAAATACTTGCTCTAGAGAACCTTGTTCTGGTGCTGGAAGAGGAACAGTTTTCTTGTAGTCTAGACGTGAATGTCGGTCGGAAAGTCTAGTTCTACCTACAGACGCTATTCTGGAAGGATTCTCGTCGTCTACCTCTTCGGTAGGAGAGTCGTCTTCTTTCTCACTTACTTGTGCTGTTTTGCGTTTCTCGTGTAACCTTATTATTTCCATACGAATTTTCTTGTACATACTCTCTATACCACTGAGTGTCTTGTGTCTTCCCTCGGCTATATGATCACTCCATTTTGTCAGAACTCTCATTTCGGTCGGATCTTTAGTCGGGTAATCTTGTTCCCTTATTAAACAATTAATCAGAAACTTTAAAAGCATGAGCTGGATCTCAGCTTTCCTTTGAGACATGGCTTCGCCAATACTTTCTGGGTCTGTTCCTGTACGGATGAAACGATATATTCTGTCTAGATCTTCTTTCATATTTGGTAGGGTGTCCAAATACTCGGTCACCCGTCTTACACGCAATGAATATATAACCATACTATCATCACCTGGGACTGGATCATAACGGCATTCGGTAAGAGCTCGCCTGATATCTGCAATGGACTGATGTTTGGGCATACGCTGTAACGCACGTTCATGTAACTCGGCTAATATTACACGTTTCTGTGGCGGCGGGGTACCAGGAGGACCTCCTCCCGCGGCCCCTAAACTGGAATCGTCGACTGATACTCTTCGTGCTGGCAGAGTGATCGATGTAGCGGGTACTTGTAATGTAGGCTGGACCGGGGGTACCGCAACAGGTGCTGTAACGGGTGCCCCGGTGACTGGAGGAGCAGGAATTACATTATTTACAGGAGCTGGCGGAACAGGATTTGCATATTCTGTGACTGTGTCGTCCAAATAGGACGAGAGAAAAATATCAGCTGCGGTCGGTTTGTGACGTAGCTTGATCGGAACTAATGGCGGCGGAAAATTACTGGATGCCTCCGGGGTTGCTTTTGGCAAGCCCTCGGCAAGAAGAGGGTACATACCCTTAATAAGGGCATTCCTATGTCTGTCTGACTGTTCGGTTTTAACTCGTTCACCTATTTCGATTAATTCCCTTTCTTGGGCTCTTTCTGTGGATTCCCTACTTAATTCTGACTTTCTGATTTCTTTTTCGGTTCTTTTATGAGATTCTTTGCGCCATAACTCGATGGCATCTTTCTGTGACTGTCTGGCTTTCTTTTTCCATAATACTTCTTCTACTCGCATGATGCACTCGGCATCCCATGTGCCTGATACAGGCCATCTATATTTCTCTTCTAATTCCTTAGTGTACTCGACCCATAAGTCTAGATATAATATGGCACTTATGCCATGCTTATGATACATAAAATGACCTGGACTGTCCCTAGGCGGGACAGGAACTGCTTCCTCGAGCAGACCTTTTCTAGTTCTTAACTGACGTAATTTTGAGAACAGAGGCATGACGTAAACTGGGATCTGGACACAATACAATACACAATGAACACAATAATGACTGAGGAAACAACTCATTCATACCACGACATTGAAAACACATTGAAATGACATTTAAAATAACAGTTCGGACAGAAACATTACCTGGAATACTTGAGAACAAAAACACATGAATTTCTCGAGAACAGAACTTACTAGAATTACTAGATGCACTGCTGAAACAGTACGAAACATACCGGTCTCATAAAGAGACACGTCAGGACCCGCATCCACCTAGGTGGACACTTCGTGTTGGATTTGCGTACCCAAACCCACGGACCAGAGACAAATTAATTGACCCTGTCTAGATACTACCCCAGCAGCGGTACTCACCGGGCAGCAAGAACGGAAGGCCTCGGACTGGACTGGACTGCTACGACGACGGACTACGAACTTCGGACTTCAGTTACGGGTGGGCCTCCGGATACCTCGGACCTTGGACTCTCGGCTTGGGCTCTGGTCGGGACTCGCCGCGTTCCTCCACCGCCTCGTCTGGATGCTGGACCGCAACCTCCGTCTCCTCCGTGGGCCTGAGGGATACTTGAAGCAGAAATATCTGCCACTGCGCAGGATGGTTCCGTCACGACTGCAGAGGATCAGGGGGCTTGCGTGGCTTTTCCGGCGCGTGGGGAAAGGGCAAGTCCCTGTTCGGGCGCCATTATGTGGTAAATAAATAATTAAATACCTGTTCTATTTTTGACTAGATATACAATAACAGATAGCTCAATAAATAAGAGTCAAGATTCGAGGTATCTTGAGTTTGCAGGTTTTAATACAGCATAAAGGACAGCAAAAGGACAACCTGCATGGGAATAGGATGGCAGCTGCCGGGGGGCAGGATCGGGACAACAGCTAACTTTAATAACAGCGTATAACATATATATACTAAAACAATTGCATTACAGTTAATACAGTAGGCGTAGCAGTGGGCGGAGTTCGTAGCAGTCGCGAAAGATAAGGCATAAAGTAGGTGTAACAAGAGGCGTGTACATAGACATGTGATGTAAACGTAACAGAATATGTCATAAATGGGGCGGAAACATGGAGGGGGCTACCTAAGGAGCCGGGACCTCTGACCTAGTGGTGCGCGCAAGCTGGCAATGACGTGTTACTAGGAGGAACTGGGGGCTATGACTTCTGCGCTAGAAGAGGAGACTAAAGTCTGGAGAGTCAGAGCGACATGTACCTAAACACTATCTAGTATCTGATGTTTAGAGAACATGTTGATAGAATCCAAAAGTTATCAGGGTAAAGGCTAACAGACTCTAAGACTGGTGCATGCATTATTCTACATGTAGTGCGTGTTGAGGAATATTAAATGACCATTAATACAGTATTTCTCTTACATGGAGACGTAAAGGCTAGACCATGACGGAAACTATTGATGCGATTCAGTAGCTTAGGAATGCAGAGAAGGAGAGCTGGACTGATAACTAGAATCATAACATACTCTTGGCAGACAGGCAGGCAGAGCCAGGCCGAGCCGGGCACTGTGAGGCAGGAAGTAAGTGAAGGGTCAGGGATGCAGGTGGGGGCTGCATCGCTCCTCAGCGAGGGTTCAGGAGACAGGAGCTGAATCTGGTGTCCGGGCCCTTTTGAGGCCTAGAAACGGGGACTTTTACTGAATTAACGTGCACACTGTGAAACGTGGCAACATAACTTTACATAGGCTTAATACTCGTAGCTTTCACGAAAACTGGAAACTTGGCATACTAAAGTTGGACACAACTATAATTGCGTCTTTAATCGATCATAAGGGAATACATATGCATATTAATCATCCACATATAACATAAGATGGGGAACACGTAGGGACACAGAACATGGCAAAATTTACTTTTCCACAAATCTTAAATCATAGAATCAAGATCCCGTTTCACTATTTAGACCTGCTGTACCGCATTGCAATTTCAACTTCATGTATAGCAATGGCTGCTTCATTTTCCAGTATTGGTCGTCCAAGAAGATCGTGACTACATGGACCACTAGTTTCACTATCTTGAGAACTTTCATTACTAATTTCAGCTGTAATAGTCTTTTCCTGTTCAACTTCATCATTCAACATTTTTAACCATATAGCAAAAATTGTACATGCAACGCTAACTTTACATGTATTACAAGAATCTTCGTAACAGTCAAATTCTCCAAATAATTCACTTTCACTACACCATGGCTTAAACAGTTGCAGAAGTGCTAAATAGTAAAAATTTCGTTTATCTAAAGATTCACAACTAACTTTCTTGTGGTTTATGAGATTACTCTTCGTATGTTTTACTAAACAACCATTACATCCAACTACTGCATATTTTCCTTCTTTTACATTCTGTTTAACATTTCTTTTCAAGCTGTAATGTTGAAGTACTTCAAACAGACATAGATGTTCCAGATGTTGACTCCTTTTCGGTTAGCATGTGTCCAACATATTCATGTTTTATTATTGTCTGTACTGTCTGGTTCATGTACAGCTAATTCTTCAATTTCTTCAAATGATTTCAAGACTCTATTTCATTTGCAGGCAAGACCTAAACGTACCCGAATGATTCCTCATGACTTTGAATTTAAACTTGAAGAGCACCAGTAGTCTGAACATTCATACAATCCAATTTCTCAGTGGGAAAGCATTTTCAAAGTAAGGCTGTACAATTGTTTACTAAGGCTTTTCTCTTGTGCAATTTCTTCCCACATTTCTTACATCTCTATTTTTTTCTGATTTTGTTATGTACGATGTAACATAACATGCAACAGCAATTGAGTTATCTCCAACATACCGAATGTCCATGTTCGCATTCCACATTTTTAAAATGCATGGATTGTAATCATTGATATACTTTGACACTTCTGTTCTTTTTAACTTGTAGTTATTCTTTGGAGATTTTTGAGGTATTGTGTGCATTACAAAAGAAAAAAAAGAATTTACTCTCCCCTTCCAAATGAATGGACAGGAAAAACCAAACCAACATCTGGCGTAAAATTTTCCTTTAGACCTGTATTTTCTTCTGCAATACTTTCAACAACCGTGACTTTCTCAAGCTTCTATCTCCTTCTTCTCTTGGTATCTCACATGTCACATACTATTCAATGAAAGACAATAGTGTTTCATCAGAATCATTTCCAAATTTAGGTTCATCCTTGATCCATAGTAGCATTTGTATATGAGGTGCACCTCTTGCTTGATACTCCTTTCTCCAAAAGAAATCGGTAACCTCTCCAAGAGGTGTGTTCTTTTTATTGCAGATAAAAGACATCATAGCTTGAAACCAATCATTAAAATATCTGCACACATTTACAGGATCCAATGAACACTGTTCACCACAAGTCTTTATTCCAACATTTTTTATATGGGAATTCTATTCTCTTAGACAGTCAAGCAAATCTTCCCAAGCATACTCTGCACAGCTAAGTGTGACAAACCATATTGGTGTACCTCAGTTCCGTAATATACATTTGAGTTTTTCATGACGACAATACCAATACTCATTGGTTCCACGTTGACATGCCATCAAATTGATTAAGTGTCCTTCTAAATTTTCATCTGTTTCTTGAACTTTCTCCACAAATTATTTCGCAGAAAGAACTTATTGATGAACTTTAGTTTTAAGTATGTGGTTCACTGCATACGACAGAGAAGACAGATCACTTTCAAACAAAAGGTGAAATATGTATGAAATGCACTGTCGAAATAAAGGTTCTTCAAAATGTGTCAAATTGAGAAAGTGGACAAGTCAAGGACTGAAGATATTTACACAATTTATCCTTTGCATTCAAAAGAAGTACTAGGAAGCACCATTGAGTTATTTAAAATGAAAAAAGCACCGGAACTACAATGAGTGTATGGGAGAAAATCTTGGAAGGTCATTATTTACAACAGCTGTTTCCTACAGAAGAAGGTGGACAATATAAAGATCAACCTGTATAGATTGCAGCTTCAGAATATCGGTCAACAAGATTCATCTTCTAAACTTATTACCTGTTCACCCACATTTACAGTTGTATAATAAATATTGTTCTCTATATGATTTAAGGTAGCCTTTTCAACTTTAACACCCACAATTTCTTGCCATATTTTCCGACTTTTTGTTACTACACCATTTACTAGAATGACTACTGCCTAATTTTCCTCTTTCACTCCAGCATTAGTTTCAATATTTTTTCCTAAAATCCAAAGGTAAGTACACCACTCTTCCTTCAAACCTCTTTGCAAGTCTGTTGGTGGCAGTTTACCTGTTTTAGGCTCCATACGAACTATAGTTTGAAAAGAATGAGCACATTGAATTAGAACAGACTCATATATATTCAATTCTGCCGGTTTTCCGAAATAGCGACTAATTCTAAGTTATTAGGTACTGCTCTAAAAGGCATTTTGTTCTCTTCTAATTTGTTGTAACAATATTTACATATACGTTGATCACTACCTAACTCAAATTGACCTTCCACCAAAAAGTAAATTGCTATTTCTACCCACTTAATATTGTTCTCTTTTCACTTTTCAAATACAAATCAACATTCCTACTTTGACTTTTATAATGAGTACGTCGACAACAAACACAAATATAGTTTTATATTTCAGACCACACTACATTAAACTTTCCAATTTCCTCTTCAAACTGATCAGTGCTAATCACTTTCCCATCTCCTCCAACATCTGTAATTGTCAAACTTTCACTTTCAATGAACTGCTCCTCTCGACCGAAATATTGCATTTCAATATCATCACACTATTTTTTCAACAACTAATAAAGTGGCATATAAAAGACTTGTACTCAGTTCACTTAAAAATAAGGCAGGACTTTTTACATAGTAAACTTTCCTCACAAACTCCCACATTTCTCAATGACGTACTGCTAACATCCTCAACTGATGAAAAACACTTTTACAAACTTTTCTTGAAGGACAAGCCAGAGAATGCCCATACTTCTCAGTATATTTTCTTACATGACATTGATTTAGTCCTTATAACAACTTAACGTTATGTTAAATACTTTCTCTTCAAAATCACAATGAATACCTTCTGTTTTAAATTGAAAGCACCATCCACTATACTTTCAATACGCTCCTACTCTTTGAATTCAAACACTTTACTTTTATATTTGCAGCATGTTTTCATTGAATTCTGAATCACTCTAGATCGAAAAAGTCTCTGATGAATTTCATGAAACTGCTTTTGTCTCCGAGTAACAGATACTATTTCTTTATCATGTTTTCTTTTCCTGGTATTTGAAATTGAACTCTGCTTCACCTTACTTGAAAAAATATTCTTTTTCCTCTTGTGTGATAATTATTTCATTAAATGTTCGTTATATTTTTTCACAAACTATCTTGTACTTATAGTAGAACAAACAGTTTCTGTACTACTCACATTTTTTTCTAATTGAAGATTTTGCCTTTTGCTGAAATATATATTTTTCTTCTCATCTTTTTTTTCACTTCTTCTTGGCATTTCCAAATTTAAATCCAAACGGAATAATTTTCTGAAAAACAAAAAATAGATTCCATTATTTTTCACATTTGTTCACTATGTTAAAATAATAACATACAATTACAGAACTTCCACTAACGACTTCCACACCCAGTGCTGCAACGTGATGGAGCACGACAGAGGAGCACTAGGATGCCAAGTAGTGCCATAGAACATACAGCAAGTATTTATGTAATTATTTACATACACCTTTACAATTTATATGTAACTGCACTACCTCGTACTTTTGACCTCTCAGCCGCACCCCACCACCCCACAGCACTCTCTCTGCCACCCATCGCAGACAACTTTATAGACAGTATTTTAAAAATGCATGAATCTATGTACTTAGGATTAATTATCAACCAAACAGCACACACACAAATTACCATTATTAGCCTACAATTGTATCTACAACTTCCCAAACATAACACTGCACCCCGGTCTATAAATGGGTGGGGTATCTGTGGGGGTCTGAGCCCCAGCTCTTTATTTTTGGGTGCCTCGAAACAGGTCTTTATGGGGGTCTATTTTTGGGCCTCGCAAACCTCATCCGTTTTTTTCTTTATTGCACTGCACTGAGACTGTGAGAGCATGCACATTACTCACTACCATCATGCCTGGTGACTCGCATTGTAGGAGAAGGGAAATCCTTTAAAAAGACACATTTTCTCTCAGAATTTCCCTTCTCTTTTTGCAACGCAGGACCAACATCATCGTGGGGTGATTAGCAAACAGACCACCAGGCGCGCATCGCCCATTGCCCCAGACTCTCTCAGACAGCTTCCCGGGTGCACACACACAGACGCACCCAAGTACTTCACAGGTCTTCAAAGATAATTTTTTGGTAAAGAAGACTCTGCTCTTTTTCACTCGTATTTACAGCCCCTGCATCCCGACTCTGCATATTGCTGAAAGAATTAGGGTCCTCAAAACTTCGCTCAGGTTGCGCCTCTGGAAACAACTACATGCAGGCAACTACAGCACAACCTTGCTCTGACCTTACACATTCTCTTGTTTTAGTGCTATGAAAACACAAGCTTTGAATGCCTCACTTAGGTCTCACACCCCCTCTTTATTATGAACTTAAAAGCTTTCCAATTACTTTTTTATTCCTATACTGTGCTTCACATGGAAATATAGAACTCAAGGTTCTCACCACCCCAAATTAGCTCTCTTGTCTATTTTCCCAAATGTAAGAAGTACAGGTGTTCAGTATCTGTCAGTCACAGCCACTTTAAAACAGTTTTCCAATATACAACTCGACAAAACGTTATGTTTCTAAATTAACATCTTACACTTAAAAGCTCCTTTACATTTCTGTCGCTAGGTGTGCCTTTGTTTAAAACTAACCCTGGGCGTAGTGTGCGTAGTGGGGCTACGCGAAGCTATGCAAAGTGGGCGAGAAACTACGCCCACCTGCGCACTTCGCGTAGCCCCACTACGCGCTGCATGCCCCCCTCCCCTACATCCCTAATTTTATTAAATGGGCACATCAAAATAAATAAAATGCACTTACCTTGTCCGCGGCGTCCCGGGGCTCCCTCTGCTCGTTCATGCCGCCGTCTGCTAACCAATGCGTGGGCGGCCGCGGATGCGCGACCGCCTGCGCATGCTCATTGGTTAGCAGACGGCGGCGTGAACGAGCAGAGGGAGCCCCGGGACGCCACGGCGGTAAGTGCATTTTATTTATTTTGATGTGCCCATTTAATAAAATTAGGGATGTGGTGAAGTATGCTCCACAAAGAGCAACTCAAAACTTTGTTGTTCTTTATTGAAAAATCTGCCTGTCAATACTTTTCGCAAGCCTTTTCCACCCCTTAAGAGGCTGGGTGGATGACTATAATACGTCGCATTTAAGATGGGGGGCAGACGATGCACGGAAATAAGAACGTATATTAAACGAATAGTTAAATAAAGAGCCAGTGGATGCATGGCCAGATGCATCAATGCGTAGATACATAGATGGATGTATCAATGTATGGATGGATGGTAGGATGAATGAATGCAGGGACCATTACTTACGATAGTTGGGTGGGCAGATACATGCTTAGGATTGGTTCTGGGACAGATGTATCTATGGATATATAGGCGTAAGGCTGCATGAATGGCACAGTGCTTACAATAGGCGAGTGGACTCATAGATGCTTAAGATAAGTGCAGGAACAGATGTATGTATGTATATGAGTAGGAATGTATGCATCAATTAAAAGATGGTTGGATGGCGCAGTGCTTAGGATGGATGGGTGCTGGGCATTAATTGGGCCAGGTCTGAGGACCAATGCAAATCAACAGTTGATGGACAGAATGCAGAACAATGTCATACATTCACCTAGTACAGAGATCTGGGCCTAAATCCAGGGTTTTTGGCTCATCATGCCATTCCAGTTTGAACCCAGCCATATGCAAATCAGTCTTGACCCTGTGTCCCATGGGAACCGTCCAGCCCAAACTGCCAAGCCAGGTCTTTCCTGGACAGGAAACCAGCATCCTAGGACCGGTTTCGGGCTTTCAGCCCTCAATAGCCAAGATAGCTTGATTCCAGTGGCATGGAGAGCACGGGACTCATGTCTGAGCATAACCGTCCCACTCGGGCTGACAAATGCAAAAACAACAGTTGATGGACAGGATGCAGAACAATGTCATACATTTACCCCAGTACAGAGATCTGAGCCTAAATCCATCGTTTTTTTGCTCACCATGCCACTCCAGTTTGAACCCAGCCATATGCAAATCAGTCTTGACCCTGTGCCCCATGGGAACTGTCCAGCCCAAACTGCCAAGCCAGGTCCTCCTGGACTGGAAACAAGCATCCTAGGAACCGTGTTGGGCTTTCAGCCCTCAATAGCCAGGATAGCTTGATTCCAGTGGCATGGAGAGCACGGGACTCACGTCTGAGCATACCCGTCCCACTAGGGGTGACAAATGCAAAAACAACAGTTGATGGACAGAATGCAGAACAATGTCAGACATTCACCACAATACAGAGATTTGGCCTAAATCCATCGTTCGGTTGCTCACTATGCCATTCCAGTTTGAACCCAGCCATATGCAAATCAGTCTTGACCCTGTGCCCCATGGGAACAGTCCAGCCTGAACTGCCAAGCCAGGGCCTCCTTGGACTGAAAACAAGCATCCTAGGACCGGTTTCGGGCTTTCAGCCCTCAATAGCCAGGATAGCTTGATTCCAGTGGCATGGAGAGCATGGGACTCACGTCTGAGCATACCCGTCCCACTCGGGGTGACAAATGCAAAAACAACAGTTGATGGACAGAAAGCAGAACAATGTCATACATTCACCCGAGTACAGAGATCTGCGTCTAAATCAATAGTTTTTTTGCTCACCATGCCCTTCCAGTTTGAACCCAGCCATGTGCAAATCAGTCTGGACCCTGTGCCCCATGTGAACAGTCAAGCCAGAACTGCCAAGCCAGGTCCTCCCTGGACTGGAATCAAGCATCCTAGGACCGGTTTCTGGCTATCAGCCCTCATCAGCCAGGATAGCTTGATTCCAGTGGCATGGAGAGCATGGGACTCACATCTGAGCATACCTGTCCCACTCTGGGTGACAAATGCAAAAACAACAGTTGATGGACAGAATGCAGAAAAATGTCATACATTCACCACAGTACAGAGATCTGGCCTAAATCCATTGTTTGGTTGCACACCATGTCATTCCAGTTTGAACCCAGCCATATGTAAATCAGTCTTGACCCTGTGTCCCATGGGAACAGTCCAGCCCGAACTGCCAAGCCAGGTCTTCCCTGGACTTGAAGCAAGCATCCTATGAACGGTTTCGGACTTTCAGCCCTCATCAGCCAGGATAGCTTGATTCCAGTGGCATGGAGAGCACGGGACTCACGTCTTTATGCACCGCAGACCAATGGCCTTGGAGAGTGTATGAATAGGGTGGTTAAAGCTTGTTTCCAAAGAGCTTTGGAGTCAGGGGTCCCACTTAAGGAAGTTTAATTTAATTGTGTTATGCAGTGTTTTCCATTCCAGCTGTTGAGGGCTAGGCTAGCCCATTCCAAGTTGAATCCTGGATGGCTGCCCTTGAAGGAAGGTATCTCCTAGGATAAGGAGGAGATGGATGCTAGGATTAAAACTTATCAAAGGAGATATAAGGCAAGATATGATTTCAAGAAATCAGTGAAGGAAAGATCATGGAGTGTGGGTGTCGGCCAAAATTCTTTTTTATGGTTACCTTTTTGCTTTTGCTGGGGCCCGTTGTACAAATAAACTGACATTTTTTATAACTATAAGAAGCATACCTTTTGTTTGGTCTATCAGTTTATGTTGCTGAAGAAGCTGCATGGAGGAGACAATGAGAGGCAGTGTAGTAATATATATTTTCACTAAAACACCAACAGTTACAGGGTTGTTATGGCTAGGTTCAGATTTTACACATGTTAAACCAAAGAAATTCAGAAGTCACAGTAATTTCAAGTAACTATAACTTGTGAACTAAGGTAGCAATAACTCAAGCTCCTACCATGCACAGTGTTATCATCATGAATTTACAGCAAATGTTGCAATGATATTATTAATGATGTCAAAGAGAAAAGTCATGAGTGATGTAATATGTGGTGTAATTAGCAGTGCATGATGAGGGTGTGAGTTATAGTTACAGTATGGCACAAGTTATAGTTACTTTGGATAACTATAACTGTTGAATGTGTATGGTTTTATGTGTGTAACAATCTGAACCTATCTATAATGTCCCTGTAACCCTAGTTTTTTTAGTAAATTTCGAGTTTTTTTAATTACTATAATACATATATAATATTCACTGGAAAAAAAAAGATTCAGTGGCTTAATATTTATATATCTAGTTATAGTTAGGACCTAGTTACCATAGGAAAATCGCAACATTCTTTTCCCAATTACTTTGGCGCCGATCAACGAATCTTCGCGAAACTTTCAAAACTCAGGGCTGTTCTCTGATGGGTTATACCAAGATCTTTAAAGAAGTCTTGCATTTCTTGGGAAGTGAATTGCACTCCGTTGTCAGTGACCAAGAACTCGGGAATACCTTCACTAGCAAACTCATCTTTGAGGAAATCCAGAATCATTCTAGTGCTCACACATCTAGTGGAAACCCATTTTGAAGAGTAATCCACCAGAAGAATAACAAATCTCTCGGTGGGCCCTAACAACTCAAATGGTCCCATAAGATCTAAACCCAATTTATCCAAAGGCTCCCGCGGAATCTCCACTGCGGATAGGGGAGCAGAACTGGTGACACAAGTCTTTTCATTTGCGGCACATTGATAAAACTCCTTGACCACCTCTTCTATTTCCATCCCAGGCCACCAATACATCTCACGGAGCCGGGCCTTAGTAAGGCTTCTTCCCAAGTGTCCCTCATGTGCAAGTTTCACCAGTTTGGGTCTCAAGTTACAGGGGGGTACAACCCTTTTGCCACGTATCAACTTATTTTGAAGAAACATAAGTTCATCTCTAATAGATCAAAAAGGCAACAAATCAGATTTAACATTCTTGCACACATAGTCAGCAACAACAGGTAGTAGCGCATCATGAGATCTGGTTTCTACCCATTCATCTTCTGCGATGGCTGTTTCTCTGACCTATAGATTCAGCATCACCAACCTCACCACTGCCCTCAATTGGTAACCTGGACAAACAGTCCGCAGCCTTATTTGCAAAACCAGGAAGATATTTCACTTGGAAATTGAACTCCTCCAAGCCTTCACTCTAGTGTTTTAACCTCAACGTCAACCTTTCACTTTCCCTGCAAGAGAACACTTGCACCAAGGGACGATGGTCAGACCTTGCTACAAAAGGTATTCCCCACATATAGAATTTAAAATGCCTAATGGCCCAGCCAATGGCAAGCGCCTCTCTCTCAATACAGGAATATTGTTGTTCAGCTTTCTTAACCACTCTAGACTCAAATGCAACAACTTTCTCTTCACCAGCATCCAATTTTGTAACAACTGCGACAAGTCCACAAAGACTGGCATCTGTGGTGAGAATAGTTTTCTTCCTTGTATCAAAATGACCAAGGGTAGGCATTTCACCAATAACGCATTTAATATTTATTTATTTTGAAAGTTTTATATAGCGCGAACAAGATCTTTGCAGATATCAGAGCGCTTTACAAGGGCATGGGGATAAAAAATACAAAGTAATAAAGCGTATATACAGAGTAATATATGAGGTAGTTAGGTACAAGGTGCTAGTTACATAGGTGGGACAAAGGACATGAGGTAGGTCACAGGTGAGGTAGTGTCGGTACACAGTGTATAGACAAACAATTGCGTCAATAGTATAAAGTGCAATAATAAGGAGCATATACTTGCTTAAGCGTGTTTAGAATATTTAGAGTTTAAAGGTGGGCACAGTTGAGGTAGGTGTGAGCAGGGTGTATAGTCCCACAGGTGCGAGAGTATTAGGGGAGTAAGGAACGTTGAGATGGAGAGGGTAAAGTGTGCAAAGTCAACCAGGTGCGTCAATAATATAACAATATACATAATCAACCAGGTGCATCAAACATTATAACAAAATACAAAGAGTGATCGTATACAGTTAAGTAATTCGATAACACGGGTGGTACAGTAGACCAGGGTCGGGCAGGACTTACAGGGCAGATTCATGAGTGATACGGAGCAATAGATCATGTGTATTTTGCCATGAGGATCGCTTTAACTTCCCTCTTAAAGATTGTTTCGGAGGAGATGAGCCTTGTTTCCGGAGGGAGTGAGTTCCAGATCCTGGGTGCCATTCCTGAAAAGGAGCGTTTATACGTTTTTTCCTTCCGAAATCTTCGAGGTTTCAGCAAAAGATTGTTTGTGCTTCTCGTAGTTCGGGAGCCACCCGAAATTGTCAGCTTTTGAGTGAGATAGGCGGGTGAATTCAGGTGCACAGCCTTGTGTGTCATGCATGCGATTTTCAGTTGTATTCTGGCTTCAAAAGGTAGCCATTTCAGTGATTTAAAGTCCGGGGAGATATGCGAGTGTTTTTTTGAGCCAGTGACGAGTCTCGCTGCGGCGTTAAGGGACGCTCTTAGGGGTGCCGTTGTAGTTAGGGGAAGCCCGCAGAGGGCGGTGCTACCGTAATCTATGTGCGGGATGACTATAGATTGTACTGCAGTTTGGAAGTCTTTGGCAGGAAGGAAGGGTTTAAGTTTTCTCAGGGTATTGATTTGGAAGTTCGCTCCTTTGGTTGCCTTGCTGATGTGCTGCTGCATGTTGAGATTGGTGTCCAGTGTTATGCCTAAAGATTTTGCTGAGTCTACTACGATGGGCTGTACATTTAGAGCCGTTAATTGCTTAAGCCATGTTTGAGCCGTGGATATTTTAGCGGGAGGTGAGATCAGGAGGAACTCGGTCTTCAGAGCATTGAGTTTGAGGTGATTCTCAGCAAGCCAGGATTGGGTGTTTCTGATCGTGGTGTTCAGAAGCATGATGTCCTTGGGAGATTGTATTTTGAGATAAAGTTGGGTGTCGTCGGCATACATGTGAAAGTGCACATTAGATGCCTGTAGCGACGTAGTGAGAGGTTCCATAACTAGGTTGAACAGTGTTGGGGAGAGGGAGGATCCTTGAGGGACGCCTAGCGATACAGGTACCGGAGAGGACAGCAGGTTGTTGCTTTTGAATCTTTGTGTCCGGTTGTGTAAAAATGAGGTGAACCACTTTAGAACAGTCCCAGATATGCCCATTCTTGTGTTTAACAGTTCGAGTAAGTTCTCATGTTTAACTGTATCGAATGCTGAGGAGAGATCCAGAAGGATGAGGAGGCAGGTATCGTTTTGGTCTAGGATTTGGAGGGCATCGTCCAATATGTGAGTCATGGCAGTTTCGGTACTGTGCCCTGCTCGGAAGCCTGACTGATGAGCGTTTAGGAGATCAAACTTATCTATGTGTTTAGTCAGTTGTAGTTGTACGCATTTTCCCAACAGTTTAGCGAGAGTGGGAATGTTTGTAATAGGGCGGTAATTGTTTAGATCAGTGGGGTCTGCTGTTGGTTTTTTTAGTAGCGGAGTGACTTGCCCTACTTTGAGGGCGTTGGGGATGGATCCTTGTTGAAGAGAGCTATTGATAATCTTTGACCAGAGTGGGAGAAGCCAAGGGGAAAAGTCTTTTACAGCGTTAGCAGGAAGGGGGTCAGAGAGGTGATTGGAAGGTTTCAAGGTGTTGAGCAGTCTGCCAATTTCTTCTTCGGAGTAGGTGTCAAAGGCTGACCAAGTAGCATTGTTCTTTGGTTGAGGCACTGCTGTGTGTCGGGGGTTGGAGTACAGGATAGCGTCATTGAGGAGATCGCTTCTTATTCTCTCAGTTTTTTGGATAAAGAAGGCAGAGAAGTCTTCGCAGGAAGGAGTATCGCCCATGGAGCTGGGTGTCTGGGGTTGCTCTTTGGATTGTGTTCTGACTAACTCAAACAGTTTTTTTGGACGGTTTTTAGCTTGGGCGAGTTGGAGGCTGAAGAAGTTTCTTTTTGAGCGTTTTATTTTCCTGAAGTAGGCGTTTCTCTGTATCTTTAGACTTTTTAGGTGCACTGCAGAAGGGGCTGATCTCCAGGTGCGCTCTGCCATTCGCATGGCCCGTCTATCCTCATTGAGGCTACCGTCATACCATGGGTTGGAAGTCTTCTTGGACGAAACTCTTTTCAGTTGCATGGGCGCCGCCTCATTGATTATTGTGGACATAGTATTGAGATAGTAGTCAGTGAGAAGTTGAACGTCTGAAACGCCGGGAGGGGGAAGTAGGCGATTGCAGCTGTTAGGCAGTAGGGAGTTTGGATTGAGTTTCTTCAAGTCTCTTTTCCACACTTTGTGCTTAGGGGGTTGAACTGAGTTAAGTCTGATTTTTTTCCTTGATGAGGAAGGAGACAATGTAGTGATCTGACCAGTCACAAGGTTGGATTGACTCCAGTTGAATAGCGCCCTCTTTGGAGATGATAAGGTCAAGGGTTGAACCTCTCTTATGGGTCGGGTTATTGCATATTTGGTTGAGATCAAGTGCGTTGAGAAAGCTTTTGAGGCTGTTTACCACTGTGTCACTGCTGTCATTCCAGTGGAGATTGTAGTCGCCAAGGAAAATTTGGGTGTGCTGCCGTCATGAGTTGGCTGATATTGTATCCATGAGTTGTTGGACGAAGGAGAGATTGTCCCCAGGTGGGTGGTATATAATGTGTAGTGAGCATACCGGTTTGCTTTCGCTGATGATATTGAGGCAGAGGTATTCACAGGAAGTAAGAGAGGGTACGGCCACTTTGGAGACTGAGAGGTTGCTTCTGTAGATGCAGGCAATTCCACCGCCTGTCTTTATGGCCCTGTCAAGTCTAATGATACAGTAGTTGGGAGGGACTAGGATATCCAGTATAGGTGTAGAGGAATCAGACAGCCACGTTTCAGTCAAAATGGCTAGGTCCAGTTCCAGGGACATGATGAGGTCGGCGACCTCCGTGGAATGTCTTTGGGCCGATCTGCAGTTGAGAAGTATGCATTTAAGGCTAGGGGTGCAAAGGGTGGAGGACGATTCCGTAATGAGGGGTACATTAGTGAGGTTGTTGGGGACAGCGCCTCTGTTGTTATCCTTTTGTTGCCTAAGGGGGTTAGATATAATCGTTGGGATGGACATGTTGTTGGTAGCTAGTGGCTTTTGGGGAGCCGGGTCGTAAGAGTGGAGAAGGGTGTGTGCGTCATGGTCAGAGATCGAGTTGGAGGTGCGTCTGGGGCGATTGGTGGTATTGCAAGAGGGGGTAGAAGTCCAACGTGGGGAAAGATGTGGGATAAGGCGAGTAGGAGGAGAGGAGGAAGTGTTGTTAGGTGTAGAAGGGGGAGTATTGCGCTTGGTAGTGATGAGATTGCAATTGTTATTGCGATTGTTGGTATTGCGAGGGGGATAGAGGTCCGGTGTGTGGAGTGTTGTGTGGTAGGGCGGGTAGGAGGTGAGGGGGAAGTGGTGTTAGGTGTGGTAGGGGTGGTGATGGGGGGGTGTCTGGGGTGTGTGAAGAGCAACTCTTTAACGGAGTGTAATTCTTCTTTCAATTGGAGGAGGGTAGACATAATAGTGTCCAAGGTGATGATGGGCGCGGTGTTGGGGGGGGTACTGGCGCTGAACCGGCGCATACGTTGACCGGGGGCAGTCCGGGTGGAGAGTCGGAACTGATGAGGGTGTTGGGGGCGTTGGGGGCGTTAGCGAGAGGGTAGGTGTTGGGAAGCGCATCCGTGCTAGGGGGGAGGGGAAAAAGGGGGTGATGTGAAGGCTGGCTGTTGTGGGGGAGGAGGTGGGGTATTGAGGAGTGAGCGAGGGGGGTGGGAGGTTGATGGAGGGGTGCAGGCTAGGTGTGGTGGGAGTGCTAAGTGTGGGGAGGGCGGAAGTCGGAGAGAAAGTCATGTTGTGTGTGGTGCCATTGGGGGAGGAGGGGTGCTCTGAGAAAAAATGTGCGGGGGAAGGTACGGGAGTGCAAAGTGTGGAGGGGGAGACAGGAGGATGAGCGGAGGTACGAAGGTTAGTAGGGAGGCTGGGAAAGCGAGTGGTGTGTGGAGGGACCAGGTCTATGTCTGTGAATGAGGGGCAGGGAGGGGTAGCTGCGAGGGGCAGGTGATTGACTGTGGAGCAGGGTGTGAAGGTGAGGTGTGTGTCTTCTTGCTGCTGAACTGTGTTAGGAGAGTTAAGGGTGGGGCCTGTGACGTTAGGGGAGGTAGGACAGGGGGTGATGTGAATGTAAGTCCGGGGGTTGGAAAGGTGCTCTTTGAGAGAGGGGAACATGTTGTCCAGTAGCTCCAGGTTCCTGTCTATCGCTTGAATTAAAACAATCCCGTTGTTGTAAATAGTGATGGTGGTTCTGCCTGGGAGGAGTTGGGACGATGTGATGGAGAGTGTTAGGCCATGTGCGGATTTCCTGGTGGTGGAGACGGTGAATAGGGTGAGGAACACTTTTTTCCATTGCGCTCTGCGTGTGGTGTGGAAAATGATGTCGGTGTTCAAGGGTCCATTGACCGATGAGAAGTAGGTGTCGGCAAAGGGTGTTTCTGGGTGGGACCTAAGGAAGTCGTGTTTAAAGCGTTTAGTAGATTTTTTGGTGAGAGAGGAAGGGTAGTTTATTTTATATGTGTGTTTGCCAATGAGCTCCATGTTGGAATGGTAGCAGTGTAGCGCGGGGGTGGGTGAGCAGTAGTGATATGCCGGAGCAAGGTGCACATGCAAGCACAACAGGTTATCTGGGTCAGAAATCAGAACATTAGTGATCTTAGAGAGCAATCAAAATATATGAGGTAGCAATCGGTGCGACCCAAGAGAAAGTGAAACTGGGTGCAGGTTACAAAAGTGAGCAAAATACAGGTAAAAATATAATATTGATATAGGAGGTAGCATTGACATTAGTGTGCGATCAAAGTATCTGAGGTAGCAATCGAAGTATATGAGGTAGTATATGAGGTAGCAGTCGGTGCGTCCCAAAGAGAAGGTGAACTGGGTGCAGGTTACAAGGTGTACAAGATACAGATACAAATATAATATAGCAAAACATAGTCTATCTCTATCACAAGTAGTAGTGGGAACATGTAGGTATGACCCCAAATATAAGAGGTAGCAGTCTCTGTGTTACATGGGAAAGTGAACAGAGTGCCGGTTAAAAAAAAAAAAAAGGTATAATACTGCAGAAATGTTTATAATACAGATAGAGGTATAATCCTGCATAAGAGACCGACATTCTGTCAAAAGTGAACAAAATACAAGTAAAAATATAGTGTTGCCACAAAAAAGGTAGACTAAGCGGTAGCCGGTGTTGAGTTCTTAGTGTAAGTTCAGATAGTGTGAATGAATGGATGATAGCCCCGCTACAATGACTAGTCCAAGATGGCCACCCGAGAGAGAGACTGGGCGAAAAAAAATAAAAAAAAATGGCCGCCCCATATGGGAGAAAGAGACAGTAGTCCTCTTATTATTTTTGTTGCTTTGTGAGCAGGGAGGGCAGTTTCGCTTTCAGCTAGCCCAGTTTCTAAGTTGCTGCGAGGGAGTCTTATCTTGCAGGAGCCTCGTGGGCATCTGAGGCACAGGTGATTTATTGCCTTAGTTTCTGGACCCTGCCATTTTGGACAAAGGGTTTTAACATCATAAAAAGCGAGTTCAAGAAAATACCTTTTTTTGTCACAAACCCTGTGAAGTAGCTCTCGCGGGTCCTCTGCGGGAAAGTTGAGACACCCTTGTTTCAGCAATTATAGGAGGGAGGGAGGGCATCCACCGCCGCCCGTGGTCTGCTGGTCTCCCCCAGCCCCTCACAGCCCTCAAGACCGCCAGGAGTCCTCCGCTGCGAAGCGGGAGCAGGACGAGAGGGGGGGCGTCTATTGACGAGGCTGGTCCCGCGCTGGTCCTGGGATACTCCGGGGGGGGGGGGGGGAGTTCCGAAGTTGTCGCCTCGTTCCTCACTGGTCCCGGCTGTCACCGACGTCCTCTGCTGTCGGTAGGCGGTAGGATTCCTTCTGCTGCGGGGGAATGGGGTGTTCCGTTGTCCCGCGCTGGTCCCGGTGTTCTGCTGTCCTCTGTTGCCGTCGGGAGGGGGTCCTCTGCTGCCGATGTCGTCGTAGTTGCCTCGACCCTCAACAGCCTCCGCTTCTGCTCCGGAGCGGGGGAAGGGTCCGGCGCTAGCTCCGCTCTGGTCCCGGTTCTGGTCCTGGCCGCTACAGTTTCGGGGCAGCCGCTTCCAGCGTCACAAGCCGCTTCCAGCCCTCCGACGCCGCTGCAATATTCCTTCTGCTGCGGGAGGGGGGAGGGGGTGTTCCGTTGTCCCGCGCTGGTCCCGGTGCTCTGCTGTCTTCTGTTGCCGTCGGGAGGGGGTCCTCTGCCGCCGCAGTCGTCGTTGCCTCGACCCGCTACAGCCTCCGCTTCTGTTCCGGAGAGGGTCTGGTGCTAGCTCCGCTCCAGTCCCGGTTCTGGTTTCGGTGCAGCAGCTACCAGCGTCTCGAGCTCTCCCAGCCCTCCGACGCCTCTGAGCCCCATCTGCTGTGGTGCTGGCCAGCCGCGACGACGATACACGTAGTATATGTCATCCAGTACTTTTAGGTTACTCCTAGTTACTCTTGGGTGTTCCTGTTACTCTTGATGATCCAGCGAGCGATTGATGGTTGCTGCTAACAGGGATATATCCGGTTAAGGGATCCCAAGCACGGGGAGCTCCTCCAGGCAGCTCCTACCAGGCGGCCATCTTGGATCCTTGGATCCTTGGATCTTGAATAGAACTGAAAGCTACATTGCAAACACCTGTCTAGGTAAATTGGGTTCTCTTCTTGAGCAGAGCTCTAATAGGTTCTACAATGGTGGCAAAACCCTAGATAAACTTAGAGTAGAATTCAGCAAGCCCAAGAAAGGATCTCGCCTGCTCCTTGTCAGTGGGAGCAGAAGCGTTGACAATGTTCTTAGCCAATTCCAATTTAGGTTGAATACCCTCCCCAGAGATGACATGACCTAGATAAGTAACAGAGGACACACTAATTCTACATTTCAGTCAGTGACAGTGAGCCCTTTGTCAGATGATCTCATGAGAACATTTCTCAGCACAATGTCATGTTCAGTGTCATACTTACCATAAATCAAGATATAATCTTGGAAGAACAAGATGATTGACATATCACCAGGAACCATCTTCATGACACTCTGGAAACAAGTAGCTGCCAAGGCTAACCCAAATGGCATCCTGTCTAAAAGAAAAGCTCCCTGCGGCATCACAAAGGATGCCAGGTGTTTAGAGTCCTGGTGGAGCGGTACTTGGTGATACGCCGATGACAGATCTAATACACTAAAAACTTTTGTACTATTGAGCACGGTAATGGACTCAGCAATGTTAGGGAGAGGCTGACGATCCACCCATATTCACTTGTTCAAGCTTCTTAAGTCCACACACATCCTGATGCTCTTCCCACCATCCTATGGGCCAAAACCACTGGTGCCAACCAATCTGAGGACTCAATCTCCTCAATGACATTCAGAGGCACACGTCTATCAAGCTCAACCTTCAGAGGCCCCAGCATTGGGAAGCCTTCTAACTTCATGTACACAAGGCACAGCATTTGTAATAGGATAATGTGATGCTCAAAGTCTTTCAACAGACAAGTCTGTCAGTAAACCTTGTGGGAACTCATAAAATAACTTATTAGTGACCCAACCATCATTTACTACCATGACTTGGTCAGAGGCATTTGGATTGAGTATTATTCCCAAGTCTCTTTGGTGTCTCCAACCTAAGAGATTGTATCCTCATTTGGCTACATAGATCATGCCAATGGTTTCCCTGCCCTTGAAATGTATCCTCATAACTGTATAATCAGAAACATCAATATGTGTACCACCATAGCTCACAGGGTTGATATCAGGAGGAAGCAGTTGGATGCCAGGAAATATCCCACAACTCATTACCTATCATTGTGAAGGGGGAACCTCAATCTGCTAAGACAACAAGCAATTTGCCACCAATCTCAACCTCACACTCAGGCATGTTTATGGAGTCAGCATCCACCACACCATCACTCCTTATGTTCCACACTACCATTTTTGGGTTTTCTTTTATAGTTTCCACACCTTCTACACTACGCACCTGCTCACCAGATCTACAAACTCTGGCATGGTGACCCTTAATCCCACACTTAGGACAAGTGGAATTTTTCGCATAACAGTTAGGGTTATTGGAAGTGTGATTGAGACTCCCACAATGATAGCATTTGATTTTTGATGACTCATTGTGCGCTTTGACCCTGGGTGTTTGAGCCACTTTACAAACACTGTCAATAGAGTCTTGCAGAACATCCTTAAGCACTACTTCATGAATGTTACTAGTGGTTGGAACATCCTCCGACCCAGGTTTCTGGGCCTTCATTTCCTTGACCCAACCAGAAGTGTTCTCTACGCCCTCCACGAGAGCAATAGCTTCCTTAAGCGATGGATTTCTTGACAGAAGCTTCTCTTGTACCTTGGAGCTATTAGTACATCTGACCAACTGGTCACGAATTAAAGAGTCAGTCATGTCACTGAATTTGCAAGTTCGGGCAAGTGTTTTCAAAGAAGCAATGTAATTGCCAACTTTTTGATTAGGCTCTTGGACTCTCATAAAGAATGTATCTAGTTCAAGCACAACGTTAATCCATGGACCAAATTAAGTTTCAAGCCTTTTAATAGACATTTCAAAGACATCCCTGGGTTCACATTTCCCTCACCAATAGGTGCTTCATCAATGCTCTCATAAATATTGCGGCCTTCAATTCCCAAGTTGTGAAGTAATATGTATGTTTCCTATGAGCAGAGAACTTTACACCACCTAAACGTTTTTAGAAACTGTTATCTCTGTTAAGTTAAACAGTAATGATCACATCAACTATTTCTTGTATTCTTGAAGTTTCTTTATTCAATTCAGTTGAAAAGCTATACACAGGGTCTACAGATTTCTAAAAACGTTTAAGTGGTGCACCTTGACCCTTTCCCCCCTTTCTCTCCAATTCCTTTCATAGTTCATGTTTTGAACCTACAATGTAACAGTGGGTGTTGTGGAGTGTGCACACAGACTGCCCCGTGTACTAGGGGGTGGGCCCCAAAAAAAATTTCCTGGGGAATCTTTGATTAGGTGCTGTTTTCTTGGGAACCTTCCACTGTTGTCTTTCCCTTCAAACAAACTTTACACCACCTATTGCCACAAGGTAGGAATCAAATAACTTCATCCATCTTTTCCATGGAAGTAAGGGTTCACCTTTCTCATAAAGGAATGCTGGGAGCTGGCTCATGGAGGTTGCAGACATGCTAGCAAAATAAATCTATTACTTAAAAAAAAGAAGAAATACCTGGAAATGCACAAGTATACTCTTGTTGAAGAGAAAACAATGAAATTAAATTGCGTGAAGACGCGGCGAAAAACTGAGCTTCTGCTTCGTTATGCGTACAGCTGTTACCAAGGAAACTCACATCAAAAGAACAAAGATGGCGGCGTACGCATCCATCGTGATGCCAGCTTGACGATGCTGATGACAATGTGTCACCGCGCAAGAGTAACACGAGCAGCTGCACGACTGCCAGCGTGAGCCAGCAGAGTGCCATTACAGCATACCGAGGCAGAAATAAGGTAACAATTTACCAATTCTCACTGCAATCCATATGGAGATTCGGGTGTCAGCCGGTCGTTGAGTCGATGTGCCGAACAGGCGCCGAGATGAGCTAGATTGCAAAAAAAACATAGCAGAGGAAACTCAGCCAAAATCCGTGGTTCACTTGGGAGTTGGTGGTGAGTGCTTGTCCCCCACGAGCATTACTGGTCACCAGTGTTAAAATGACAAACACTGGATAGATTTGAATACGTTTATTGGCATACAACTGCACCACCAACAGACGCTGAGAGCTCGTCGATCCCCCAGTCTCCAACTGTCTCAGCATAGACATTACCATTGAGACCTAAAACACACAGCACAAGCTAGAATGCAAGGCATAAAATGACAAGCTATCATAACACATACACCTCTACTCAAGCATAATGAATCCTCAGTTGATCAAAACTTTGAAGTTCATAACACGTCCAGAGGAATACAATGTATGTTATCATCAACCCATTTTTCATCTCCAGTTAACTCACATATTATCAGATCACATCTCTTTCAATATTAGAAAACAAAATTCATATTGTTTTTAATATGCTTATATTGTTCCCACTGAAAAAAAAGATTAGCGGGACAATATGCAGAGGTGAAATATCAGTTAAAACACACCATTTAAAACAAACAAAAACAACTGACATTCACCAGTCAAAGTTTTCTCAAGAATGTAAAACTCAGGCCCAAAATTAACTATACCTGTTGCCCTTACCCTGAATCTCAGTGGTTTTGTTTGTGTAAAACTGTATGTTTTAACTGACATTTTCACCTAAGTATAACATTCCTTTAACCTTTGGTCTTTGTCAGTGAATTTCTAAGGTTTTTGTTTATGCCAAATCAGATATTATTACCATTCCTAACTATAACATCACGTTAACCTTTATTTTTTCAGTAAACTTCTAAGATTTTTAGACATGAAGTGATATTTAATTACCATACTTAACACCAACAACAGGTTTACCACAGGGCTGAGACAGATTTGGTCAGGGTGGCTGTAGGTCTCCATGCATGTCTTCCCTTATTTTAAAATCAGCCCCATGGGATGAAGTCCCTTTGGCCTCCTAGAATCTCTGGAGGGGGGTCTAGTGTCCCCTTACCTTATTATAACATTGCCCCGCTGGATGGGGTCCTTTGTGCCTCCTTGTGGCTCAGGGGTAATGTTGCGTGCCCCTTTACCAAATTAACTAATGCCCTCCCCTTATAGCATTTTCAAGATGGCTGCCACCACATTGTTGATTTGGTGGCAGCCAATCAGGTCGTATCTCAATATCTGCCGGCCCGCAGATCCTATACGGGGAGAAATTTACAATGTTTTTGTGAAAAACAATTGAATGGAATAACACGAATACCAAAAACCTCGCTAAGTGGACCAACATCTATCTTTCATCCAAATTTGGCACAATTCTCTACATCTGTTTTAGCAGTGTTGCTGTTCAATTTTCCTATGGAAAAATGAATGAGGCAAACATGTTTTGGGACCCGCCTCCTATTTTTTCAGCCTCTGCTTGACGTATCACCCCAAAACTCTCCAGAATGGAGAAGAAATGGATGAGACTTGTTTGGAAAATTTTGTGAAGATTCATCAAGCGCCATCTATTTTATAAGCAAACAAAAAAATGCTTTTCCTATGGAAACGCCACCCTTACTATAACTACTCAATGCTGACCTCCAGTGGGTAACATATATCTATATATATATATATATATATATATATATATATATATATATATATATATATATATATATATATATATATATATATATATATATATATATATATATATTACCTACTGGCGGTCGCCAGTAGGTATATATAGTTAGGATTTTTTCTCTATGGGATTTTTGAAAATTCTATGTCTAATAACTTTGGTGTTTGTGGACGTATTTTGGCTGAAATTTTCAGGAAAATGGAACATTTTGTTTCTGAGCAGCCCCTGAAAATTTGGGGGGGTTTCGTCAAGGGGGGGCCGAGAAAAAAGGGGGGTTCCAAAACGTGTTTTTAACATTGAGTTTTCTATAGGGCGGTTGGCCTCACTTTTAGCCCGAACGGCTGAATGGATTTGCACGAAACTTGGCAAAATTGTAGGGACTGGTAGCCCGATGTGCCTTTGCTCGGTCTCAATATATGTGCTCCAGTGGATTTTGAGAAATTAACGTTCAAAAAAAGATATATATCTGTAACAGCGGACCAGGCAGCGCTCCAGTTCGCGTACTTTTCGCGTTACGGAGCTTTGTGAAGCGAAGCTGATTGGTTCTCCGGCGTCTGTAAACATTCCAAACAGTCCGTAGCGGCCGCCATCTTGTCTCTCGGTAGGATCGAGAGACAAGAGGAGGCCAAAGCGAAGGGGCAAATGACCATAAGGGGGCATAGTAGATCCTCCCTGACCCCCTAGGTTTGATGTGGAGGTTTTAAAAGGGCCCCGCGGGGCAAAAAAAAATAAAAAAATAATCGAACGGCTGAATGGATTTGCACGAAACTTGGCAAAGTTGTAGGGACTGGTAGCCCAATGTGCCTTTGCTAGGTCTCAATATATGTGCTCCAGTGGATTTTGAGAAATTAACGTTCAAAAAAAGATATATATCTGTAACAGCGCTCCGCTTCGCGTACTTTTCGCGTTACGTAGCTTTGCGAAGCTGATTGGTTCTCCGGCGTCTGTAAACATTCCAAACAGTCCGTAGCGGCCGCCATCTTGTCTCTCGGTAGGATCGAGAGACAAGAGGAGGCCAAAGCGAAGGGGCAAATGACCATAAGGGGGCATAGTAGATCCTCACTGACCTCTTAGGTTTGATGTACCATTTTGCCAAGTTTGGTGTAATTCCGTTCAGCCATTCAGGCTGTAGACGTATCTAAATGTCCTATGGAAAATTGCATGGGGAAAACACATTTGAAAGTGTTGAAATTTAGAACCAATTAAAATGTTACTTTGGTTTTGTATTTGTGTGTGATGAAAGTTAATTGGTTATGTATATATCTAAAATGAGAGGAAACCACAGCCATTTTGTGATACTACTGTCTGAGGTACATTTGTGAGGAATTTTTGGTGCTCAATTTCTGGTGTTTGATTTACACAGTACTAACACTTCTCCTACTTTCAAAAAGATGAGTTGTTAATTTGTAAGGGGAACTATGTTGTACACTTTAAGATAATTTGAAAAATGTTTTCTGTTATTCATTTTCAGTCCTTCTGGTATACTAAATACTTGATAAAGTTAGTTTTATATTATGTATTACTAAAAACGATAAATGAAAGTGATTTTTTTTTCCTGCAATTTACAGCAAGAAATTTCTAAATAAAATGGATCACAATGAAGAGCCCGTGGCAATTTCTTTTGAATTATCCACTACATTTATTGAAATTGACAGCACCAATAATGAAATATTCTCACAAGGAGGAGATGACTTGAATGATTTTTTTGATCAATCTCTTGACGGCGAATTTATCGAATGTTTGGAGACCATAGAGTTACAAGAATCATCATTGCAGACTTTTCATGAGGAGATTTCTGATGAGATGATTGAAGAGGAAATTCCTGATGAGGACATGTTACTAGTTCTTTCAAATTATGAAAATTCAGAAGAATAAATTTATATTTAGAAATCAAAAATTGTTTGAGACATTATTCATTTTTATTTTTAATTTATGAGGTTGTAGCGAAGTGATTGTAGTATAAAAAAAGACTTATAGTATAGAGTGCAAAAATTGGTTCTTTTTGGAGGGGCAACAAAAAAAAAATAGTTTTTTTGGTGGGGTGCGCCCGGTTAGCGTAACGGGAAGTGGACTGGGGAGTGTACTACAAGGAAAGAAGAATGATTGACTTTTAACTTATTGTATGTTTATAGACTTGTTTTTCTGCTGAGTGACGTCTCGGCCTATCTCCACGGGATGCAGTCCCTACCATCTCGGCGTTTAAGCCCAGGGGGACCGGTAGTGTGGGAGAGATAACGGGGCATATTATCAAGGGGGTTTATCTCCGCTTTTTTGGCTTTAAAAGCCAAGAAAGCGGAGATAAAATTATCTCCGTATTACGTAGCTGTCGCTAACACCAGTTAGCGACCGCTAGTAGGAGATAGCGACCATCTTGGGCTCCACTTTGCATGTCAGTGATATTTATCACTAATGACATGCAAAGTGGGCATGCCAAGATGTTAGCGACTGGAAACAGTCGCTAACATCGCTATCTCCTATTACCAACTTTTGGAGATATTCGCGCTAAGCGCGAATATCTCCAAAAAGTAACACCTGTCCTGAGCAGTTCTTAGCCATGTCATCCAATGGGAGGTGGATAACATGGCTAAGAGCATTAGCTCGGTAATGCATGAATATCGCTGACTTTTCAGCGATATTAATGCATTGCGGACGTTTTTTATCGCATTTGCGATAAACCTTGATAATAGCAAGGTTTATCTGCGATAATTTCTGACGATGCTTAGCGGTAAAAAATTCGTTGCTAAGCATCGTTAGGGATAAATATCGCTTAACTTTGGTAATATGCCCCAACGTCTGTTAACGTTCGATTCGAAGGAAATGAGGAAGTGTTGAAAAACATTGTCTGCGCCATCTTGCCTTTTTTCAAATGCCACACTTTTGTCGTGCACGGCAGCCATTTTAGATGCCTTGACCAGACCCACTCTCTGCACGCTGTCGATCCGTAGCATGGCTCCCCACCCTCGCAAGCATCTTCCCCAGGCACTGGTCACCCCCTCTCTCTGTCTTATGCATGGGCAATAAACCTCCCCCCATCTGCGCTGCTCTTCCCTGAGAATCACACCCTGTGCCCGCCCGACACCTCCTTTTCGCCCTATTCACTACCGCACCCTCTGACACTCCTCTTCCTCTGTGTCCGATTGTCCAGGCCGGTCCCAGGCTATCAGCTAGCCCTGCAGATGTAGTTTATGGCCCCAGCTGTAAAGAATCACCCCTCTTCAAAGGAGTTATAGTAGATCAAGGCCCACACCCGATGAGATCCGTCACACCACATGCGTTCCTACTATCTGAAAACCATCCTGTATTGTGATTGGGGAGGGGACCGAGCCTGAAGCGGAAGATTCCAGGGATGACTCTTTGTATATCAAAGTTTTTACAATTATGTGTCACATTAAAAATATATAGCACTCCAACAAAGTAGTAGGAATATAAAACTTTAATAACTTATAAATATATACAACAAAACAAAAACAGTAAAAACATTTAAACAATGAAGAGACCGTGGTAATTTCTTTTGAATTATCCACTACATTTATTGAAATTGACAGCACCAATAATGAAATATTCTCACAAGGAGGAGATGACTTGAATGATTTTTTTGATCAATCTCTTGATGGCGAATTTATCGAATGTTTGGAGACCATAGAGTTACAAGAATCATCATTGCAGACTTTTCATGAGGAGATTCCTGATGAGATGATTGAAGAGGAAATTCCTGATGAGGACATGTTACTAGTTCTTTCAAATTATGAAGATTCAGAAGATGTTGCCTGGGGGTGGGTCGTCAGTAGCGGTCTGTTGTGCGAATAGTTCCAAGGCAGCAGAACGCGCTGAAATCTGGATGGCACCAAGGTGATGTCCAGTAAGTTGCCGCCCACCAAATAACGGCGTGGGGCGCCGCGGGGGGGGGGGGAGGCAGTCCAAAGTTCCGTTAAAAGGGCAAAGGAAAGGCTCGGTGGTTTGAACCATCAGTCAAAAAGGGGAGGGGGTGCAACAATTTTTCCTACCGGGTCACACTGTGCTTTCACCGGAACTGAGGTCTGCAGGATTCTAGTCATTCAAACTGAGGCTGGCGCCAGCATGGGAGCGCCGACGTCCCGCGGCTACAGTTTTGTCACTCCACGGGCGATCATGGCAGTCATTCCCCATCGGGGGTGTCTGCGGGGGTCGGGGACTCCCGCGGCTCCTCTAGAATCTTCAAGGTCGTGGAGGACTACGGTGGTGGAGTCAACCAGTGACCGGGCCATTTCTTTATGCTGGGCCCGCTCTTGCCAGGTCGACCGCCATTTTGAGAGTTCGGTAGCTACCGGCGATCGCGGGGTCAAATGAGCGGACGGGCTCCACCCTGCCAGCCGAGACGTTGCAGCATGGCCACAGTGGAAGAACCCTTTTCTGGGCGCCTGGAGCGCTGAGGGTGCAGCTGGGAAGCCTCCACCTGGGGAGGCGGGAGAGGCCTGTTCGCACCGTCTCTCCCTCCCAGTGCACCCCACGGCGTCTCGCTTGACATTTGTTATGGCCGGACCAGGCGATGAGGACGAGGGGGGGGGTCGGAGGCATGTGCAAGACATCCCCCCCCCAGTGTTGTCGCAGCCATTATAAAAGAAAGAAGAAATGTCCCGTCCGTCTTTGGGCCGGACCTCCGGTGGATGGCGGCCGGACGCCCTTTGCTCTGGCCCCATGAACGGGTTCCTTGGCTCATCCGGTGGGGCAGGCCTTGGCGTGTGGTGCCTCTCCTGGGCCTTTCGTGCAGTGGCCTCTCCACTCCCAGGCCCTCCATGGATGCTGGCCCAGACTGGGAGAGAGAGGGTCTAACCTGCAATTCTCCAGGGTTACCGCCACCGCGGCCGGATCCCGTCGGCCTCGGCCTCTGGTTGATGGTGGCCGGACTGGGAGAGAGAGGGGAGGGTCGAGGACACAGACATTCCCCCCCCTTGCAACTCTCCAGGGTGGTCGTAGCAATCCCCCTGGACAGGTGCCATTGGCCTCGGCCTTTCCTCCGGCTACACCCTACGTGATGATCTTCTGCCGACGGTTGGCAGCAGGACCCGCCTTATATGTGTTGCTTCCGGCTGGGCGTAGCCGGAAACCTGTTGCACTTTGGAAGTTTCCAGAATGGGGCAGATGTCTGCTGACTTGTATCTTTCCCAGTTTGCCGTTATTTGGCCGTGGCAGGCGGTGGGACAGACACGTTTTGGGGCAGTGAGGGGCGATGAAGCCTCGTTGCCTTGTGGCTGTTGCAATGTCACACTTGGTTTCTCTTACTGTTTCCAGGTTTCTTATTACGGGCTTACTTCTAACGTTTCTTGTTTCTAGGACAATAATAGGTTTTATCATTACGTATTGTTATTGTTTCTTTGTTTGTTATTTAATAAAAAGTTCATCAGTGGCCTACTGATTTTCGTTTTCCTATTCCTTTCTTTCCAGGTTGTTTCATGCTAAAGTTTCTGTTAACAGGATACAGTGATCACTTCGTTATTATTGCATATGTCCTTTTCACTAGGGGTGCTCTCTGGTCGGGCCAGATGACCTATCTCTAGTAAATGGTCCGGGTGAAACAGGTGCATCAATCAGTGGGGAGTAGATAGGCATGACAGATTACAACGGGGGACAAAGGTCCGCATTACCTACCCTTTCACTACTTGCAAAGATTTTCCTACGTTTATTTGCAAACAGGGAATACCTCCAAAAAGAACCAATTCCCAAACAGTCAATGTTCGGGCAAACAATCAATCAATGAGGAACGAAATAGGCACGATGTGTTAAAGGATTGCGTTACCTACCCTTCACTATCTGCAAAGGGAGAGAGAATATTCCTATTCTTCCCCGTTTGCAGGCAGAGAAGATCCTTAAGAGAACCAACTTCGAACAATTCAATGCTCGATTCAATCAATCAATCAATGGGGAGAAAAATAGGTATGACGGATTACAATGGGGACAAAAGTCTGCATTTACCTATCCTTCACTATCTGCAAAGACTAAACAGAGTATGGCGATTCTGTGCTTGTTTGCAAATGCTTGTATAACAATCAATCAAATGGAGAGAGAAGCAGGCACGACGGATTACAACGGGGGCAAAGGCCTGCGTTAACTAACCTTCACTATCTGGAAAGAGAGAGTACTCCTAATAGAAATGAGGGGGGGGGGCAGCATTGAAAGCAGATCAGTGTGCATAAACACGAAAATGTTTTTTCTTACCACGTACTTGACAATCGACAGCTTATGATATTTGCTATTAAAAAACCATTGAAATTCACTGAAAAAACCATAGGTTATAGACCATATATAGTTTGACTGATGGTTCTTGTTGCCTGTCCCTTCTGTTGTCATTTAACAGAACTATTTAGCCTGCTGAAAGGGGTTGTGTTTCGACCGCTGGTTGGTGGAGACATTTTGACTATATTCTGGACCTGCGTTGTCGCGTAATGCGTCATATGACGCGCCGCGTTAGCGCATCCGGAAGTCATCCGGGGCGCGTAGCGCGTAACGTAAGCATAACAAGTCATGTGACTTGTTAATAAAACTTTTCATTGGTTCATTTTACTTTTCTTATTCTAATGATGAAAGCCTTGGTCATATCACCTAAAAATTACGCTTTTAATTACTTCCGAACATTATTTTTTCTTAAATATATTTTATAATGTTCCAGGCTAATGTACTTTCCCGGAAATTTTACAACTGTCCTGCAAGTAAAATATATTCTTTTTTCGAGAAAAAGAGCGTTTCTTTGTCCCATGACGGAGCCGTTGAGCAAAAGAGGGTCGACCTGCTGTCTTAGTCGCCGATACGCCTGAATATGAGATTCTTATCGATCACTTTATGTTGCAGGAATAGAAAACACAACAGCCCTTGACCATTTATCTTTACTGCGTTCCTTCGTATTATACCTTTTACCCTTCATGTAATTGGTCTGCTTTATTTCACTTGCCTTTTAATGATTCTAAAACAGTGACTATTATTAAAAACTTTACCAATGTATATACTACTACCATGTTTTCTTTTAAAAACCTTTATTGTGAAAATTTCATTATACAAATACGAGCCTATAACCACGTGGGCCTGCCACGGAGCAAACTGTAATCGTATATGATGAATAGACATTTACACTGTAGAGGAACGTAACGGGCGGGCCATTAGGTTGCAAGAACTAAGGTGTCTAACAGTTACGGAATCGGTGGATGTACATTTTATAATTAAAATACGACAGGGCCAGTTACAATAAAATTATCTAGATATACATTTGCGGGCAAGTACCATGGGTGACGTTAATTCGAATTTTCAACAGTACAGTAATCAATAACACATCAGAACTTAATATCAATAGGGATGTCGAAATATTCAATCAATTCTCGTCCCCGCCCGCCATGTGCTTCAAAACTGCATACGTATCTCGTGATTTCAAGGTTCTGCAACCAGTACACAACAAGGAGTTACGAGTCCCATTTATTCCGGCGCCATTTTGGGCGAGGACGGGCAGGTCCAGGATATAGTCAAAATGTCTCTACCAACCATCGACTATGATGATGTTCATATGCTGTATTTATTAGAGTAACACTCATCTGTCCACATGAAATTAATTTACCACAATCTAAACATGTCATTTTAATCTTTCCAAAGTTCTTCTAAATATTTGGGACCGTTTCCCTTGCCTCTGAAGCTCTCAGTGCCACTTCTTTGATGAATGTACTAGCAGGTCAGGGGTTCTCCTCCAAATCTCTCTTTTATGCAGCACTATAATTAATTGGTGCCACCTCTCCATATGACGATGCATGGTATAGTTACCACAACTATATTTTTTTTCGGTTCCTCTGGAGAGTTCATCGTGGCAGATGAAGCGTGTAACGTACCGGGCATTTACTTTTTTTTGCATGTACAGGAAAGGAAAAAAAAATCGAGCGTCCGAGTTCTAAGGTGTCCCAGGGCCATTTTAGTGGACCAGGCCCAAATCCAAAGAACAGGCCGCCATTTTGAGAGTCCTCTTGCAGCCGCCTGTCGCTGTAGCATCAAGAGAAGCCGAAACTCAGCTGAATGGCAACTGAAACGGTAAATGGGCGCCCCACTACATTTCAGCATTGTAGGATGACCACACCAGTACAGCAACTTGCTAGACATCACCTCGGTGCCATCCGGATCTCGGCGCCCCACTGCAGATGAAGTGCCTCTCAACTATGAAACCACCACGGTGACATCCGGATTTTGGCGCGTTGTGCTGCCTTCGGCCTATTCGCACATCGGTCCGCTACTGACGCCATCTCACAGGCTAATGGGGTGACCCACGCCGAGTTTCAGCATTGTAGGATGACCACACCAACTTGCTAGACATCACCTCGGTGCCATCCGAATCTTGGCATCTCAACGCCTAGTGGTATCTTCCATACAGAAAATATTGTTACGCTGCCTTTGGCCCCATTCGCACATCAGTCCGCAACTTAGACATCACCTCGGTGCCATCCGGATCTTGGCATCTCAGCGCCTTGTGGTGTCAGTCAGAAAATATTGTTGCGCTGCCTTTGGCCCCATTCGCACATCAGTCCGCTACTGACACCATCTCACAGGCCAATAGGGCGCCCCACGCCGACTTTTACCATTGTACAATGGCCACACCAGTGGCACAACTTGCTAGACATCACCTCGGTGCCATCCGAATCTTGGCATCTCAACGCCTAGTGGTATCTTCCATACAGAAAATCTTGTTACGCTACCTTTGGCCCCATTCGCACATCGGTCCGCAACTTAGACATCACCTCGGTGCCATCCGGATCTTGGCATCTCAGCGCCTTGTGGTGTATTCTCTTCAGAAAATATTGTTGAGCTGCCTTTGGCCCCATTCGCACATCGGTCCGCAACTTAGACATCACCTCGGTGCCATCCGGATCTTGGCATCTCAGCGCCTTGTGGTGTCTTCTACTCCGAAAATATAGTAGAAAATATTGTTGCGCTGCCTTTGGCCCCATTCACACATCAGTCCGCTACTGACACCATCTCACAGGCCAACAGGGCGCCCCACGCCGACTTTTACCATTGTACGATGGCCACACCAGTGCCACAACTTGCTAGACACCACCTCGGTGCCATCCGGATCTTGGCATCTCAGCTCCTTGTGGTGTCTTCAAATCAGAAAATATTGTTGCGCTGCCTTTGGCCCCATTCGCACATCGGTCCGCTACTGACGCCATCTCACAGGCCAACGGGGCGCCCCACGCCGACTTTCAACATTGTAGGATGGCCACAGAAGTGCGACAACTTACTAGACACCACCTCGGTGCCATCCGGATCTTGGCGCGTTGTGCTGCCTTCGGCCTATTCGCACATCGGTCCGCTACTGACGCAAACTCACAGGCCAACGGGGCGCCCCACGCCGACTTTCAGCATTGTAGGATGGCCACACCAGTGCGGCAACTTGCTACACACCACCTCGGTGCCATCCGGATCTTGGCATCTCAGCGCCTAGTGGTGTCTTCTATTCCGAAAATATTGTTGCGCTGCCTTCGGCCCCATTCACACATCGGTCCGCTACTGACGCCATCTCACAGTCCAACGGGGCGCCCCACGCCGACTTTCAGCATTGTAGGATGGCCACACCAGTGCGGCAACTTACTAGACACCACCTCGGTGCCATCCGGATCTTGGCGCGTTGTGCTGCCTTCGGCCTATTCGCACATCGGTCCGCTACTGACGCAAACTCACAGGCCAACGGGGCGCCCCACGCCGACTTTCAGCATTGTTGGATGGCCACACCAGTGCGGCAACTTACTAGACACCACCTCGGTGCCATCCGGATCTTGGCGCGTTGTGCTGCCTTCGGCCTATTCGCACATCGGTCCGCTACTGACGCAAACTCACAGGCCAACGGGGCGCCCCACGCCGACTTTCAGCATTGTAGGATGGCCACACCAGTGCTGCAACTTGCTGGACACCACCTCGGTGCCATCCGGATCTTGGCGCGTTGTGTTGCCTTCGGCCTATTCGCACATCGGTCCGCTACTGACGCCGCCTCACGTGCCAACGTGTTTTCTCCGCATTTTACACCCTATGCCGCATAACAGGTCATGTGACTTGTTTATAAAACTTTTCATTGGTTCATTTTACTTTTGGTTTCCTAATGATGGAAGGCTTGATCATGTGACCTAAAAACAACACTTTTCATTGGATGAAAACTTTTTTTTTTTCCAAACGATGAAAGCCCCACCTTGTTTCTGGATGTTTCAGACTGAAGCTGGCGTCAGCATGAGAGCACCACCATCTCGTAGCTCAGTCGTGGTCATTCCGCGAGCAATCATGGCAGCCGCTCCCCACCAGAAGCCTGCAGGAGTCGGAGCCCCCAAAACTTTTGATGAATTCTCAAGGCGGAGGGGACGCTTTCGAGAATGGGGTCCAAGACCTAGCAGACAAGCGTCCGATTTCCAAGGTGTCCCAGGGCCACTTCAGTGGACCAGGCCCAAAAAGGAAACAGCCTGCCGCCATTTTGAGAGTCCTGTGACAGCCGCCTATCGCTGCACCGCAAGAGTGGGCGCAACTCAGCTGAATTGCGGCTTTTGACACAGTGGACCAAAAACGGACGGAATGGCAACTGAAACGGTAAAGGGGCGCCCCACTACAACAGATGACACTCCACCTGGAGAGGCCCGTTCACGCCGCCTCCCCCGGGGCGCCCCACGCCGTTATTCGGAGCAGCATTGTAGGATACCAAAACCAGTGCGGCAACTTACTGGACATCACCTTGGTGCCATCGTTCTGCTGCCTTGGAACTATTCGCGCAACAGTTTGCTACTGATGACCCACCCCCCGCGACGCCCCATGCCGTTATTTGCTGGGTGGCAACTTACTAGACATCACTTTCGTGTCATCTAGATTTCAGCGCGTTCTGCTGCCTTGGAACTATTCGCACAACAGTTTGCTACTGATGACCCACCCCCCGCGACGCCCCACGCCGGAAATCTGGACGTTGTGCTGCGTTGGGACTATTCGCACAGCCGACCGCTACTTCGTTGTTTTTCCCTAAAAATGTTTATATGTTATTACTATTTTTGTTTTCTTGTATATATTTATAATTTATTAAAGTTTTATAATCTTACTACTTTGTCGGAGTGCTATATATTTTTAATGTGACACATAATTGTAAAAACTTTGATGTACAAAGAGTCATCCCTGGAATCTTCCGCTTCAGGCTCGGTCCCCTCCCCAATCACAATACAGGATGGTTTTCAGATAATAGCAACGCTTCTGCTGTGACGGATCTCATCGAGTGTGGGCCTTGATCTACTATAACTCCTTTGAAGAAGGGTGATTCTTTACAGCTGTGGCCATAAACTACATCTGCAGGGCTAGCTGATACCCTAGGACCAGCCTGGACAATCGGACACAGAGGAAAAGGAGTGTCAGAGGGTGCGGTAGCGAATAGGGCGAAAGGGAGGTGTCGGGCGGGCACAGGGTGTGATTCTCAGGGAAGAGCAGCGCAGATGGGGGGAGGTTTATTACCCATGCATAAGACAGAGAGCGGGGGTGACCACTGCCTGGGGGAGATGCTTGCGAGGGTGGGGAGCCATGCTAAGGATCGACAGCGTGCACAGAGTGGGTCTGGTCAAGGCATCTAAAATGGCTGCCGTGCACGACAAAAGTGTGGCATTTGAAAAAAGACAAGATGGCGCAGACAATGTTTTTCAACACTTCCTGATTTCCTTCGAATCGAACGTTAACAGACGTTGGGGCATATTACCAAAGTTAAGCGATATTTATCCCTAACGATGCTTAGCAACGATTTTTTTACCGTCAGAAATTATCGCAGATAAACCTTGCTATTATCAAGGTTTATCGGAAATACGATAAAAAACGACCGCAATGCATTAATATCGCTGAAAACTCAGCGATATTCATGCATTACCGAGCTAATGCTCTTAGCCATGTTATCCACCTCCCATTGGATAACATGGCTAAGAACTGCTCAGGGCAGGTGGTAGCTTTTGGAGATATTCGCGCTTATCTCGAATATTTCCAAAAGTTGATAATAGGAGATAGCGATGTTAGCGACTGTTTCCAGTCGCTAACATCTTGGCATGCCCACTTTGCATGTCATTAGTGATAAATATCACTCACATGCAAAGTGGGGCCCAAGATGGTCGCTATCTTCTACTAGCCGTCGCTAACTGGTGTTAGCAACAGCTAGGTAATACACATATAATTTTATCTCCGCGAAGCGGAGCGCTGTTACAGATATATATCTTGTTTCTGAACGTTAATTTCTCAAAATGCACTGAAGCACATATATTGAGACCTAGCAAAGGCACATCGGGCTACCAGTCCCTACAATTTTGCCAAGTTTCGTGCAAATCCATTCAGCTGTTCGATCCTACCGAGAGACAAGATGGCGGCCGCTACGGACTGTTTGGAATGTTTACAGACACCGGAGAGCCAATCAGCTTCGCTTCGCAAAGCTCCGTAACGCGAAAAGTACGCGAAGCGGTGCCCTGTTACAGATATATATCTTTTTTTGAACGTTAATTTTTCAAAATCCACTGGAGCACATATATTGAGATCTAGCAAAGGCACATCGGGCTACCAGTCCCTACAATTTTGCCAAGTTTCGTGCAAATCCATTCAGCTGTTCGATTATTATTATTTTTATTTTTTTTTGCCCCGCGGGGCCCTTTTAAAACCTCCACATCAAACCTAGGGGGTGAGCGACAATGTACTATGCCCCCTTATGGTCATTTGCCCCTTCGCTTTGGCCTCCTCTTATCTCTCGATCCTACCGAGAGACAAGATGGCGGCCGCTACGGACTGTTTGGAATGTTGACAGATGCCGGAGAACCAATCAGCTTCGCTTCACAAAGCTCCGTTGCGCGAAAAGTACGCATCCTGGGCCGCTGCCCGGTCCGCTGTTACAGATATATATCTTTTTTTGAACATTAATTTCTCAAAATCCACTGAAGCACATATATTGAGACCTACAAAAGGCACATCGGGCTACCAGTCCCTACATTTTTGCCAAGTTTCGTGCAAATCCATTCAGCCGTTCGGGCTAAAAGTGAGGCCAACCGCCCTATGGAAATTAACATGGGAAAAACGCGTTTTGGGACCCCCCTTTTTTCTCGGTCCCCCCTTGACAAACCCCCCCAAAATTTTCAGGGGCTGCTCAGAAACAAAATGTGCCATTTTCCTGAAAATTTCAGCCAATTCCGTCCACAAACGCCAAAGTTATTAGACATAGAATTTTCAAAAATCCCATAGGGAAAAAATCCTAACTATATATACCTACTGGCGACCGCCAGTAGGTAATATATATATATATATATATATATATATATATATATATATATATATATATATATATATATATATATATATATATATATATATATATATATATATAATTATTGGTGTATTGCTTTTTTTAGGTTAAAGTGAATAGTGTTGTAAATTAAAAAAATATAAATATGTCAAAAATAGAAATTATCCAATTAAAAGTGTTATTTATTGTGGTTCTATTCTGAAATTTAAATGTTTTAGGTTAATGAACTGAGGGGTTTCATCAATTTAGTTTCTTATTGCATATGTATATTTAGTTGATAATTGGGTTGGAAAGATTTATTAGATATTCATTTGAATTAAATTAGTAATAAATATATTTCGTTTTTATTTATATTTATAATTTTGTTATATTCATTGTAATTAAATTATATAGAGTCTTTTTTTAAATTTTATTTAATGGTATTTCAAAAGAAATCAACATAGGACATACAATGTCCAACATTGAGGCATATCCGCCCCATACAACTGAACTGCATTACAACACTCCATATCCAATATGTCACATCTATATACATTCTATCTTAATGCTGTTCCAACTGTTCATCCAATCCAGATAGATAATCTACTAGATAATGCCAATAGTCTTTAGGTCGTGCTATTAGCGGAAGTTCGTCCTCATATAGTTTGAAAGTGTCCTTACAATATACCATATCGCTTACCCATTGTTTGATTCGATGTGTCTCCTTACCTCCCCAACATAGTGCTATGTTACGTTTGGCCAGTAGTAGTGCCAGTACACAAAATTTGCGTTTTCCCGCTTTGAAATTTGGCAGTGGACTCAGGAGGCACGATCGTATAGTACATTGTATCTCATTTCCCACCATCTTACCCAGCATTTCTGTAACCTCTACCCAAAATTTAGCCACCCCTCTACAATACCAAGCCATATGTATAAAATTTGCGTCTTCCATCCCACATCGTTGACATCTGGAGTCTTCGCGCAGACCGTATTTGTGTAAGCGTTGTGGTGTGTGGTATGTATGATGTAGGTATCTAATGTGTATGAGCCTTAGGTTCCCGTTTGGTGGTAGTATTTCGGTAATAGTGCCTGCTGCACTCCATTCATCATCAGTTAGCGGCGTTTCCAAACAAGATTCCATTTCTGAATCGCTTTACCCGCTGTGTCTCCTATTTCAGCTTGCAGTGCAATGTACAATCTAGACACGAGGTGTCTGGGGTCGGACGAAGTGATAAGCATTTGCAACGTCAATAAAATGTCAGGTTCTGCTGGGTAAGTTGGATATTGTGCTCTTAATGCTCTCTGCAGTCTATAGTATGTAAATCAAAACAGCAAGGATTGATTTTGCATATATGCTAGGTCTTCTAACGTTTTAACTGTACCTTCATGATATAGATCCCCCAGTTTATCAAATCCTACTTGTTGAAGTAGCTCCATCCCCACTTTCTCCTGCGTAACCGACAGTGCCGGGTGATGGTGTAGTGGCATTTCTGGTGTATAAATTGGTTATTTGTTCACTTTTTTAGCTATCAGCTGCCATGCTGCTGTTGTAGCATCCACTGTATTAATATCTTGTTTGTGTAATGGCGGCCTTATGTGTGTCAGTACTGCATCTAAGGGTATAGGGAGGGTGTCTCCTTCTTCTACCGCCACATGAGTGAGGAATGGGATGGGGTGGTACCAAAAGAGGGCATATTGTGCTTGCGCGCATAGATAGTACAGTAGAAAATCGGGGACCTTAAATCCCCCTTTTGCATATGGCAAAGTCAGAGTGTGGAGGTCTATCCTAGCCGTCTTTCCTGCCCAAATCAATTTTAGGGTTGCTGATTTTATCCCCTGGAACACAGGCTTCGGTGGCTTTATCAGGATATTATTAAACAGATAGAGTAGTTTTGGTAGTAACACCATCTTAAATATTGCTATCATATCCGCCATAGATAATGGCAATTGTATCGACCTATCTATTTTCTGTTCCAGTCCTGCTATCACTCTGCCGTAGTTCGTGCGGATCACCACTTCAGGATCTCTATGGAACCATACCCCCAAGTATCTTACTGGGTCCAAGGGGTAGTCCAGTTGGGAGGGGAGAGTGCTGTCAGTGAGGGGTATGATCCTGGATTTAATCCAGTTGATATTGAGCCCAGAGTGGTAGCCAAATTTGACAAATTCCCGTAGGAGCGGGTTCAGATTTTCTTTTGGATCTCTTACATACAGCAGCACATCATCCGCGTAAAGCGAGATGTGAAGTGGTCTTTGAGGGAACTGCAATGCTGAGTAATGATGTTCCTGTCTAATTTTGCATGCTAGTGGTTCTATTGCTATGTCAAATAAGAGGGGGGAGAGTGGGCATCCTTGCCGTGTGCCCCTCTCTATAACTATGGGGTCTGAGACATATTTGTTAACCCTAATTCGTGCTATAGGTTTTGTGTATATTAGTGCCACCCATTGCAGGAACATTGGTGGGAAGCCCGTTCTACTCAATATCGTGCGCAGATATATCCAGGCAATGGTGTCAAAAGCTTTCGCAGTGTCTAACAGTACCGCTGCCGCTTTCATTTCTGGGGTCAAATAGTGAGACAGGGCAAACAGGGTTCTCGTGTTATGGGAAGTCGATCGGGTGGGAATAAAGCCTGATTGGTCAGGAAGGATTAGTCTCGTTATTAAAATGTGCAGCCTTGTCGCCAGGATCTTAGAAAGTATTTTGGTGTCGACATTTATTAGCGATAGTGGCCTGTAGGAGTCGCACGCCGCCGGGTCCCTGTCCGGCTTCAACAGCGCTAGAATCATAGCCTCCCTTAGGGAAGCCGGCAGTGTTCCCTTCTCATGCGCATCTCCCAGCATAGCTACCACATGGGGGACCAGCATGTCTACAAAGGCTTTATAAAATTCCCCGGTGAACCCGTCTGGGCCGGGTGCTTTGCCATTCGGTAATGCTTTTATAATCTCTGTTACCTCCTCTACTGTGACTGGTTGGGAGAGGTACTGCCTCTGAGCGTCCGATAGCCAGGCTAATGCTACCGTGTCACAGTATTGCGCTATTTCATCCGCTGGAGCGGTCGTGTCAGCTTTATACAACTTTCCGAATGTATGTCGGAATGCCTCCAATATGCCCTTCGTGTCATGTTGCAGCACTCCATATTCATCGCCCACTGCCTCCACTACTGGTGGTGGCTTCTGCGCGCAAATTTTAGCTGCCAATGTAGCTCCAGCTCTCCCTGCCTCACCATATCGCCTTGCCATCTGCCGTTTGAGCACATAATTTAGTTCTGCTTCTACATTTTTTTGGTATTCCGTCAGTTCAAGTCGAATTTTACCCAAGATACCTGGATCTTGTGTCTCAGCATATTCTAATTCCAGTCTCCTTATGTCAGCTTCCCTTTTCTCCAATTGCTGTCTTAGGTCTTTTGATATACCTGCATTGGTGCTAATACAAACCACTCTAATTGTGGCTTTAAAGGCCTCCCACAGGAGTCCTGGGTCGTCTGTTGTAGTCGCATTCAGCTCAAAATAATCCGTTATTGCCTTTCTTATTGTGTTCCTATAACATGGGTCGTGTAGGGCTTTCTCGTTGAATCGCCAACTGAACGGGGGGCATATAGTTAGGCAGCATAAGTGTAAGCAGCACCGGATTGTGGTCTGACAGCGTCCTAGGAAGGTGGGTAGCTTCCACCATCCATTGTAACACCTCCGGTGACCCAATCCAGTAGTCTATCCGTGACCAGCTGCCATAAGCCGCTGTCGTGTGTGTAGCCTCCCGTTTGTTTGGATTTTTTGATCTCCATAGATCCACTAGGTGCCTATCTGTCATTATGTCTTGTAGTGTTTTCAACGCTTTTTTGTGTGTCTCTGTCGATGCACTCGACCTGTCCACATCATCATTTAAAGCCATGTTGGAGTCTCCTCCCCAAATCACTGTGATATCCGGCAGTTCAGACAGTTTCATCCAGATAGTACTATAAAACTGCGGGTCGTCTACATTCGGGGCATAAATGTTCAGCAGGTTGAGTCTATGTCCCCTGAGGATGCCCGTGACAATTACATATCTCCCTTCACTGTCTGTGTGCACTCGTTCCATTTTGAAATTTAACCCACGGCGTATCAATATGAGCACCCCTCTTGAATACGAGGAGTAGGCCTCACCATATGTCGCTTCCGCCCACCTAGTACCAATACGTGTCTGCGCATGCGGATCAGTGTGTGTCTCCTGAAGAAAGGCTATGTCAATGTGTAATCACGTTAGGTATGCCAGTATTTGCCTAATTTTCTTGGGTTTGTTTAAGCCACGTACGTTCCAGGTTATTAACTTTAAACTACCTGCGCGCTTTGCCTCAACCATATCCTGTCTCTAATACTAACATTTTCAGATTGTTAACAGTAGTCTGGAATGTGATATGGGACATCTGTAGCATACTCAACGTAAAACCAGTACATGTCTCCCTTGGAATCTGGCAGTGCTTCTCAAATACAGTTCTACAATCCAACCTTCCCCAACACCTCCCTGCCGGCCCCCACCCACTTCAGCACCCCAATCATGCCAAAGACACACCCTAGTGTTAACAAAGAACAAAACAGTACCATTGTAGGGGGACACCCTATGGGGGGGTCCGCTTGGGTCACACAACTGCATCCAGCATAGTGGATGTGGCCAGAGTAAAATCAGCGCTGAGTAAAATCAGTCAATCCCGTAATGCTACCAATGGCCAGTGCAGGTCATCCAGCAAATGTCTTTCTTCTGCACCCCTCAATCCCTATATTTCCCAGTCACCTTGTTATCAACTGCACTCCCCATTAATGGGTACACTACTTTACCACTCTTCTCTGAGTTTTCCACTCCATTCCGGGCACAGTGCGATATGTCACCATCTCACCACAGCGGCAATCTCTGCCAGCCGCTGCAGCAAGAATGATTCCAGCAATATCTTACATAGCCCTCGATGTGCACATTGATTAGTACAAAGTGTTCACTGCGCCAGTGGGAGGGCTTTAGATCAATCCTCCATCTGACAGGTTACTTCCTTCACCACACGTGGCGTAACTCTAGTTCTGCATTTTGTGCATACCGCGCGTGGTCAAGTTTGTTGCCAATATATCTCGATTCCCATTTCCTCCCGTGATTCAATCGGAGTCCTGATTTTGCTCCTGACGTCTTTGCTCCTGTCGTCGCTGTCCCAACCATTTATTATAGTCGTTTGCTTCCTTGGGAGTTTGGCAGATCACCGATTTACCATCTTTGGTTATTTTCAACCTAGCTGGGTTAGCATCGCATAGGCAATATCCATCTCTCTTAGCTTCTGTTTCGCCGATGCGAATTCTTTTCGCGCCATCTGCACGTTGATGGTGAAGTCTGGGTAGAATTGTAGCTTGTTTCCCTGATGTTCAATCGCCTGTTTCTCCCTTGCCATTCTCAGTATCACGTCCCTATCGCTGTAGTTGAGCAGACGCGCCACTATCGGGCGTGGAGGAGCTCCTGGCTTCGGTCTCGGCGCCAGCGTTCTGTGCCACGCTCCACAATAAACACTGTTGATAATTGCCAGTCCCAAAGATTCTTTTCAGCAAGTCCTCCACATATGACTCCATCTTCCCAGTGTTGGTTGATTCAGGGACACCCGCTGTGCCTACATTATTTCGGCGGGATCTCGCCTCCAACTCCTCGGACTTGTTTTTAATGACCTCCAACACTCTGTCCATCTCAGAGCATTTCTGTGTCGTCGCGTGTGACTCATCTTCTACAGCAGACAATCTCGTCTCGGCTTCCTCTAGTCGCTCCCAGTGTTTGTCGAGCTTCGCAGCCATGTTATCAACTCTCTGCGTGATGGAATCCAGTTCACCATGCACGTCCTGCAAGCTTTTGTGGATGGCTCTTAGTGTTTTCTCCATGCTATTTTGCGCCTCTGCGTCTGTGTCCATTTCAGCGTCCGCTGGCGCCGTGGCTCCTTTCATAGCTTTTTTATTGTCAAATGGCAGCTTGGTCTGTACTTTTTCCGGTTTACCCATGTTGCTTGTCAACTATATTTCTGCAGTCTCTATATATGGTACCTTCGGACGCGTGAGGAGGCTGTTACTAATCACTGTGCACGGCTCAATCACAGCTAGTGCACTGACAACCCAGTCGTTTGTATTAGCAGCATTGAATTGCAAGCATATCACTCCACTCACTTACAGACCGGCATGTTCTGAAGCCTACCAGCGTCCAGCCAGGTTCAACTGTGTCATTTAGTTTAGATTTGCGCTGTTAGTGGACGCACCAGTATGCCCCTCCAGACCGCAGCTCCAAGCCTCGCAGCTCAGCCAGTTATTTTCTTGTGCTGAATGTAACACACCTGTGGGATCTGTTTGTCTTCCGTTAGTCGTCGCCTCCTGTTTCGCACCACTGCCCTCGGCTAGTTCTCTTTTCGCGCCCTTTCAGAGCGCGGCCGATCACGAAGACGCCCTGTGTCAACAGCCAGTCACCGCATAGTGCACAGCCAGCCGGGGTTTACTTTGTACGTGCTGTGTTGTCCCCCTGCAACGCCTCTCTGCCGGTCACATCCACTCCTACGCACCGCTACCGGTCACAAGTTGCGCTTCCTCCTCCGCGCCTTACTGGACTATGGGCGCCGCCATCTTGTGCCTCCAGGTCGCGCACCGTCATGCTGCGGGTGCAACATAGGAAGCGTATTCCACCAGCTGTCTTCAGGTATTAGGCACATTGATATCATGCTCAACGGCGGCGGAGAATCAAAGCCTGGCAGCGCTGGGGTCTCTTCGATATTTCAAGGGCAGATCAGAGTCCGATTACATGCACCGTATTGGTGTCACACGATCCCCGCCAGTCAACCATGTTCGTCCACACATTATTCCGCCTTGCAACCTCGAGCTACACAGACCGCCAGGCTTCTCCGTTCATCACAGCGCTACCCAATACTGACTCGTGGTGCCCTTCACCATGTTCTTGCTCGGGCGGACAGTTTGGCCGGCTTCTGCTCCCATTGAATTCACGGGGCCGCCATTTTGGCTGAAGTCGGTCGCTAGCCACTCCGGTCTCGAGGGCCGATTGTGGGATCACCAGTGCTCGTCTCAGCAATCTTTGTGCGCCAACACGTTCCCCGCTCCCTACGATTTCGTTACATGCCGTTTTCAGTAGTGGTAACACCAGCTGTCCGCTATTTTTACCCGTTAGTTGTCTCTGGCCGGCGGAGCTGTCTCAAGAGGCAGCCATTCCGCTGTGCGCCCTCTAGCGCCCCCAAAATTATATAGAGTTAATGTTTTTTTTAGTTTCCTATTGGAGTCCTCTGATAATATGATGTTGGCTTACTTTCTAAAAAAACTATTTTAGAAAGGAATTTATTATGCCTTTTCTGATTTCCAAGGGTTTTGCTCTAAATTTGAGGAATACGTTTTTTTATGTGTTTAAAACATAAATTATTTAGAAAAAATATATTTATTATATTTTTATATATAAAATGAATCGTTCAACTATAATATGCAGCTATACTTAAATTTTGTTATTCAGGAGTGATTATTTTGGTTAAATATTGTAATTTAATTCATATATATTTGTAATTCAAATATTGTTTTTTAAATGTTTTATTTAGCTATATTGTAATACATTGTCATCAAAATATTTTTTTAAATAACAATTGTTTGTAGGGTAGGAGTTACCATATATATTTCTAAGTTTATTGACGGATCAAAAACGAATTTCATCATCAAGACATAAAATAAGCTATCACAAATGTGACATAAAAATGATATTTAAATGAAATTAATAAAAAAAAACAATTCCGGCAAGTACATCAATAACTAATAATAAAAAAGTATTAAAAAAGTCTCTAAAGAGAGGTACATATGGTATCCCTATGGATTTAAATTCCAAGAGTTTATGTCTAATCGACCAAGCCACCAAAAGAAATTCGGAAACAGTCACTTTCTCAAACCCTAACAGCATATACTCAATGCGTTATATTTATAAATATAAAATGAATATTTTAAAGATAATATGCATATACAGTTACATTGTAATATTCATAAGCGACTTAGGTCAATTGATTATATTTTATATTTAACTTTATTATTGATTGTTTTGGTTAAATATTATAATTTTTATAATAGTTTTGATTTGTATGTATATTTCAAGACCAAAAACTTTCATCTACAGTAAGTACTTTAGGAGTTCAGGAAATAAATCTCCTTTGTGCTTAATTACTTACCACATAAGTCAATGGGGAAAAGCAGAAAAATGCATATAAAATTGTGCAATGCCTTCAGGAAGGTCACCATCTCATTTTAGTGTGACAATGGAGTCAGGTCTAATGCTCCAGCATCAGATGTTCGGGAGCATCCTAGATTTGGCTTTGAGCAGTTTGCTCAAGTTGCTGATAGCTGGTGGGGTATGATGAATGGGGCCACCTGGAAATACACTGCACAGGAGGACTTAGAGGTGATTCCAGTGGTTCTCACTGGAGGGAAGAGGTCACAAGGATTGCAGTACCATGGGAGCACATCTGGTTCATCGTTACCAGGGCTGGGTGCAGAACAGATAGGTCAGCCAGGTGTCATACGTTGAGAAGTCCTCATGGTCAGGAGCAGCCAACTTGGAAAGATGATTTCGGGACAGCTTGGCCACTCAGGATTTGGGTCTCAGGGGTCTTGACGTCCCTCAATGGGTGCTTGCTTCTGGCATTGTTGGAGTCCCACATTGGCTCTTCATCTTGTTTTTTATGTAAGGCGTCCAGTAACGGGTATTGGTATGGTGCATTTATGGTAGGTCGTGGTGTCTCTAAACGTGGCATGGAGACAGATCTGACCCTCCTGAGCTGGTGTTCCTCTTTTAGTGCAGGTGCTGCATCAAAGTCATCAAGGAGCATCAGGTCAACAAACCAGACTCAGTAGGATCGGTGCCTGCGTTTTGCAGCAGATTGATACCTGTTTCCAAGAGCGGTTCTTTGTGATTTTGTGAAGGCTGGAGGAGCTCTGGGGATCTTGGAGTTTTCATAAGTTCAGTATAACATGACACACCATGATTGCTGAAGTCCTAGAGGATGCAGGTAGGGTTTGGCGCAAATTTTCTTCTGCAGCAGAGCTTATGGTCTCAGGCATCGAAAATTCTTTGTCCTGGTCTTCTTCTTGCCGATTGATTCTAACTTCTAGGCTTAGGGATTGCATCTAAATACTGAATTTAGGGGTGTTACGGGGGCGTTACCATAGCTAAGATGGTAGATTTCCAGGAGAGGGGTTCACTTCACCTACCCCACCCTAGGGGTAGTTGAGGCTAAATGTGGACACTCCTCTTTATCTAACAAATTATCTGACCTATCCTCCTATCAAAAGTGGAACAGGACAGGGGTGTTGGCATCCCCTAATATCTCAGGACAGGGGTTTTGGCATCCCCTACTATCTGGGGAAGCCTGGGCTGAACTTCAAAGGTTGCAACAACCTTCAAGCTTCCCACCCTGGAAGGCCATTCCGGCTTGGAGGAGGTGTGAAGCATCTCTACCAAGTGCAGGTTTTGTTTCTGTCCTCTGAGAGCTCAGGATCTCACCCCATGAGGTCATAAACATGTCCTATAGTGGCAGGCTGAATATGACTAGTCAGCGACCACACCAGTGCTTGGTAGGTTTTTAGGGGACCCCCTAAAGGATCTGCATTGATTAATAAATCCCACACTGCCATCAGTGAGGATGTATTAAGAGAAGATGTTAAGGGGACAGTGAAGATATCATGTAGTTGGGAACTTGTAATGACAAGTATCTAACCCCTGAACTCTTTTTGGCTTTCCTGTGTGCTTCCAACATCCAAGAATGGCTCTGATATTGAAGGGCACTCACATCTGCTCATGCAGATATGACCAAACATGGGGAATAGTGCACTCTGCCTTAGAGCTGTAAGGCCTGCAGTAGGGGTGACTTATCTATATCTCATTCAGTATATGAGGGCATGGCACACAGGGATGTGTGTCCTGTCAACTCTTCTGTTTTCTCTGAACCAAGGCACACAGCCTGCAGTGGCAGTTTGCATGGTCTTGGTGAGGGGTCCCTGGGGTGGCACAACTCATGCTGCAGCCTCACCTCTCTCTTCAGTAATCATGCCCTAAGTATTAGGGGTACCATTTAAGAGGGACGCATAAGGGGTGGCTGAAGTTGTTCCAATCATGGTGCAGTTTTGGCAAAAAGATCTGGCACTGGGAACCTGGTCAGCGGGGACTCAGTGCACTTACAGTTCAAAATCACATCAGGCATCAAGCAAAAATTGGAGGTTAACCATTTCAAAAGAGGCACTTTCCTACATGACCCCCCAAACAAAAGAGAATGAAACTAACTTTTCCCTATGGAGTCTTCATCATCTAAGTGGAAGAATATAGAAATGTCATATGCATTGGCATGGTCAGTCCCAAGTCTGTGTTCCACTGTGAAGTCCATTGCCTGTAGGGATATGGACCAGCTTAACAGTTTGGTGTTTTCCCCTTTCTTCTTCGTAAGCAAACTGAGAGGTCTGTGGTCAGTGTGTGCAAGGAAGTGAGAACCAAACAGGTATGGCCTCAGCTCAGTCAGGGGCCAAACCACAGCAAAAGCTTCCCTCTCTATGAAACTCAAACACTGCTCTCTGGGGAGAAGCCCCTCCTTATGAAAGCAATAGGGTGGTCATGGGCATCATCATTGGTATGTGATAGGACCGCTTCTATCCCATGTTCAGAGGCATCTGTCTGCACTATGAACGACTTAGTGTAATCTAGCGCTTTTAGAATGGGTGCTTAATACATTGATTCTTTTAGGGTGTCAAACGCCTTTTGACAGCTCAATGTCCAGGTAACCATATTGGGCATTTTCTTGGAGGTCAATTCTGTGATGGGGGCACAATGGACCCATATCCCTGCAGAAACCTCCTGTAGTACCCAGTCAAGCCAAGGAATGCCCTCAATTGGGTCTGGATGGTTGAAGCTTCCCAATCCAGAATAGTCTGGATTATGGGTTGTAGTGGCTGACCTTGGCCTCCACTCACAGGGTAGCCCAAGTATACAACCTTGCCCTGCCCTATATGGCACTTACTTGCCTTTATATTGAGGCCTGCATTCTGCAGAGCCTTCATGACCTTTTGGAGGTGGGTCAGGTCCTCCTGCCAGGTGGAGCTAAAGATAGCAATATCATCTAGATATGCTTCACTAAATGATTAGGTGGCAGGGCCTTCACAGTAAACTGGAAGTGCCCATCTGGGGTGGAGAATGCTGATTTCTCTTTAGCTCCAGGCGTCAGACCCATCTGCCAGTACACTGATATGAGATCAAAGGTACTGATATATTTGGCTTCCCCAACCTGTCAATTAGTTCATCAGCCCTAGAAATTGGATGTGCATCAGTTTGGTGACTGCATTGATGCCCCTATAGACCACACAAAACCTCATTTCTTTCTTTCTTACCAGGGAATGAGGCTTGGGGACTAAAGCAACCGAGCTGGCTCTGGGGCTCTCTGAGTGTTTAATTATACCCAATTCCAGTATCTAGCTTCATTTAGCTTTTTCAGCAGACATTCCTATTCATTATTCCTTAGGCTCGTATTCTTAGGTTTTTGGCCCAGTGGCTAATCAACACCAAATGAAATAATCCCCGACTTCAAGTCAATGACTTAGGTCCCCAATGACTTCTGCTGTGACATTTCTGGTAGCTTAAATACATTCGTTTTAAACGTTCCACCAGAGCTGCTTAACACTTTTAAGACTGGTGCTCCAGTCATGAGGATGGATTCAGGTAGACATATATAAACCTCCTACAGCAAACAGGGCGGGCACTCATGGGGTCAATTCAAGGCATTTATTGTTCTTGCAAACCGATCGGTTTCAACAAGCCTGCCTTTATCAATGTTTGCAAATAAAACCATTCCATCTACAATCATGTTTAAATGCATCAGACTGCTCTGTGTGCAGGTCCGCCCTCACGAGCCTAAGGATTATAGGATGAGAACATCTGCAACAGACGAGGGAAATTGGACACATTTAAACGAATTCCTGAAAGGAAACACACAGGATTGCATCGGGCAGAGTGAAGTGCTAGTGGAGCCATAACAACAATGTGAACTTTTCTACATGATAAAGGAGTGGCAGCCTGTATGGGTGTAATTGAGGAAGGATAAAGTACTAACTATCTACACGTCAATAATAACAGCAAGTATTGGTGTTTTTTGGCACATACCTATCATTGGCAAGACCTTTGATATGTTTGTATTCCACTAACACAAGATAACACCAATGCTGCTAGGAGGTGTTACTGGACATTTGACGTGTTTATAAGGTGGGCAAAACTAGTGGATTGAACTCTGATAGCCTGGTCCTTCCTTTGTGTCCATTCCTCATTCTCCAACTTCTCAGGTTTTTTAAAATTCTATATCCTAACTATAACATCCCTGTACGTTTTGTTTCTTTCAGGGAATGTCTAAGGTTTCTAAATTATTTTTCCTAACTATAATGTCCCTTTAACCTTTGTTTTGTTAAGTGAATATGCACACACACACACACACACACACGCACACACACACACACGTATTTCTATGTAGTTATAGTTACGACTTAATTTCCATAGAAAAAGCGTTTTTTGCTTGGCCAATATCTATGGCACCATTGGACGAATCTTCCAGAAATGTTAAAAATGAATGGCTCACTCAGTTAGGCCCCCTGTCTTGAAAGTTTCAGGGTGAGATGTCTAGCGGGGGTCGAGAAAAAAAGGGTAGTCCCAAAACACGTTTCGCTCCATGCAAATTTCCATACGAAACTTTAGACAAAGCTACAGCCCGAACTGCTGAACACAATAACACCACATTTGGCAAAAAGGTAGGCTTTGATTCAGAACGTGTTCTTTTTTCAAATGGTGTAAATTTGTGCAGTAGTTCCTGAAAAATTCAAAAATAAAGAAATATTGATATCTGTGACCGAGGAGGATTTGCGAACCCTCCTGACTGAGAGCTTCATTCTGATGGGCTGCCAAAACTTCAAACCAAGAAGTGCTGGCAGCCATCTTGTGTTTAGGTAAAATTTTAGGGTTTTTTTCTGTGAATTTTCAAGGTTTTTTTAAATTCTATTTCCTAACTATAACATCCCTGTACGTTTTGTTATTTCAGGGAATGTCTAAGGTTTTTTAATTCTATTTCCTAACTATAATGTCCCTGTAACCTTTGTTTTGTTAAGTGAATACGCACACACACACAAATATTTATATGTAGATATAGTTAGGATCTAGTTTCCATAGGAAAAGCTTTTTTTGATTTGCCAATATCTTTGGCACCAATGGACAAATCTTCCCGAAATGTTAAAAATGAATGGCTCCTTCAGTGAGGCCCCTGTCTTGAAAGTTTTTGGGTGAGTCGTCTAGCGGGGGTCGAGAAAAAAGGGTAGTCCCAAAACACGTTTTCTCCATGCAAATTTCCATAGGGAACTTTAGACAAAGCTGCAGCCCGAACTGCTGAACACAATAACACCACATTTGGCAAAAAGGTAGGCTTTGGTTCAGAAAGTGTTATTTGTTTTAAATGGTATAAATCCGTGCAGTAGTTCCTGAGAAATTCAAAAATAAAGAAATATTGATATCTGTGACCGAGGAGGATTTTCGAACCCTCCCGACAGTGAGCTTCATTCTGATTGGCTGCCAAAACTCCAAACCAAGAAGTTTTGGCAGCCATCTTGTGATTCGGTAAAACTGAGTCAATAAAAAAGGGAATACATTGATTGCAAAAAAGAAAAGGGGCAGGGTAGAAACACCCTGACCCCCTAGGCATGGGTGGGGAGGGGGTCCCACAGGGACCCCCTGGACCTCAAAAAGCATTTTTGTAAAACAAAATGGCAGGATTCGCCCTTGGTGCATGAATCCAGCTGTTTTAATTAGCCACTGGGAGGGCCAGGTCCCGTGGGCAATGCGCATAATATATGCGGGGGCCACATGGGCCCCTGCACTCCCAGGGACCGCCACCTCCAGGGACCGCCACCTCCCTGGGGCTTATTTATTAATAGAAGTGTGGGGGTCTCCTGCCCCCCACACTGCACCGGGGACCACCACCTTTCCAGGGCATTGGAAAATAATCGGTGGGGGGCCTCGCAGGCTTCAGTGTTTAAATGCGGAGGGCTCGTGCCCCCCCCCACTGTCCTGGGGACCACCACCTCCCTAGAGCTACCTTTAAAAACTGTGCGTGTGGGGCTCAAGCCCCCTCACACTGCCCAGGGGACCACCACCTCCCCGTGGCATAGATGTATGAAGTGCCTGGTTCCGTTGCAGACCCCTGGCCCCAGGGACCACCACCTCCCCAGGGCTATGTGCATGTTGGGAGGGGGGCTGCACTTGCCCCCCTCCCAGAGCCCTCCTTGACCCTGGGAAACATCACCCCAAGGGCCGGCTCCAGCAATGTCATGGGTTGACCCCCCCGGGACATTGCAGTTTGCAATGGCAGGACGGAAACACGGCTCCCATCCTGTCATTGCAAACTCTGCTTCACTACATGGAAGCATGTGCAGGAAACATGCTCTCGCTTCCATGAAGTGAAGCAGTATTGCTTTTGGACAAGGGGAGCTGCATGTCAGCAGCTCCCCTTGTCTAAAAGAAATGCCGGCTCCCGCAGGAGGCGGGGGGCCTGCCGGGACCTTGAGGGCACTAGGGCTCCCCCCAAGGTCCCCAACATGAGGGCTGGCCATGGGGGATGTGGTCCCCAGGCCAAAAGTCCCTCCCTTTTTTAATTATTTATTTACAAAAAAATAAGGCTGGGCCCCAGGGGGTGTGGTCCCGGGGCCAAAAGAGGCCAAGGGAAGGGGTGCCATGCAGCCCCCCTTCCATCAAAAAATAATATTTTTAAAATAAACTAGGCCAGGCCCCGGGGATGGGGTCCCTGGGGCAAAAAGTGGCCCAGGGAAATGGGGCCACGTGGCCCCTCCTCCTGTTAGAAAAAAACAAAATGAGGCACAGCCCCGGGGGAGAGGAGAGGCCCTGGGGGGTGGGGTCCACCAAATATTAAGAGAAGGGGGGCCAAACAGCTCCTCTTCTAATGAAAAAAGAAAGAGAAGCCAGCATCTTGCCCCGCCCCGCCCCCTCCCTGCACCACTATGCAAATGCACCTCCTGGCACGTTCTGGGTTAGGTGTTAAGTCCCCTTGAATCCAAAGGGTATCTGGTGGTGAACTAGCCTACCAGGTACCTCAGAAAGCCCCTCACAGTGGGATTGCTGAGAGGTGGTCTGAGGCCATGCCTCTTTTTACACCACTCTGCAAATGCGCCCCTTGGCGCACTGCTGTTCGGTTGATGAGGTCCTCTTGTGTCCCGAGGACCTCAGGACTGAAGTGAACTTCATCTCCCAAGCAGCAGTGCACCAGGCGGCACTTTTGCAGAGTGGTGGAAAAAGGGGCATGGCTTCAGACCACTCCCAGCAATCCAGCTGTGTGGGGCTTACTGAAGGTAACAGGAGTGCTAATTGGCACCTGGGGACACTCAGGAGGCAAGGAGACTTCATCCCCCAACTAAGAGCATACCAGGAGGTGCGTTTGCAGAGTGGTAGTGAAATGGGTGTGGCCTGTGTTCTCCTCTCAGCAACCCCACTGTGTGGGGCTTACTGGAGGTAAGAGGTTGGCTAGTTGGTCCCTAACCAACCCCAGCAGCGAAGGGGACTTTAATACCCATCGAAAAGCATGCCAGGGAGTGAGTTTGCAGACTGGTGGGCTAAGGGGGTGTGGCCTGCTATGAGAACCTATCACTGCTGCTGTGTGGGACTTACTGGAGGTAATAGGAGGGGTAGTTGTTCCCCAAGGTTGTCCTTGGGGGCCAACTACCCCACCTGTTACCTCCAGTAAGTCCCACACAGTGGTATTGCTAAAAGTTTTTCGGAGGCCATGCCCCCCTTGCTGCACCACTCTGATAATGCTCCTCCTGGCACACTATGGGTTGGGAGATGAAGTCCACTTTTTTTCCTGAGGGAGTTAGGGTGCCAAGAAGTTCTCCTGGTACCTCCTGTAAGTCATACGCAGTGGAATTCCTAAGAGGTGGTCGGAGGCCCAGCCCCCTTTCTCCACCTCTCTTCAAACAAGACTACTAGTTAAAGAAGCATTTGGAATGTAAAAGGTTTCATATTTGCAAGAGTCAGAGCTATTGGCATTGTACATGTAAAAGTGTTTTATTAATGTCTCTTGGAGTGGAGTGGATGTAGGTTGTGTGTAGTGGAATTATGAGGTATATTGTGCAGTGAAATTATGTAGATAGAAAGTATGTGGTATTTAGTGTATAGGAATTATGTAGATTGGGATAATGTGTTATGGAGAGTAATTGTGTGGTATGATAGTCTGTGTTGTGGAGTGGTAAGCTCAGGTTTAGTCTTCCTCATTTCCATACAAGCTAAACTATAAACTCAATGAGACAAAAAAACGAAGGAACCACTGAGGGGCACTTCTGGATCAAGTCAGAGGTATGAGCAAGGCTACTGGAATTATGTGACTTTTGGCTGCACGAAATTTTGCACAATTATACATTTTCCGCATTTGCCACATAATCCATCATCTGCTGCATAATCTACAGATTGGAACAAAAAATACCTTGTTACTAGCTCAAATGGCCTGTTTCTGCACCTCTCTTGCCTGTTTCTGCACTACTCTTGCCTCTTTCTGTACCTCTGCTGCTTCTTTCTGTACTTCTCTTGTCTCTTTATTTACCCCTCTTGCCACTTTCTGCACCCCTGTTGCTTCTTTCTGCACTTCTCTTGCTTTTTATGTACCTCTGTTGCTTCTTTCTACACCCCTCTTGCCTCTTTCTGTACCCTTCTTCCCTCTTTCTGCATCCCACTTGCCTCTTTGTACACCTCTTTTCCTTCTTTCTGCACTTCTCTTGCCTCTTTCTGCAACCCTCTTGCCTCTTTCTGCACTTCTGTTGGTTATTTTGCACTGCTCTTGCTTCTTTCTGTACCTCTTTCGCAAATGTCTGCACCCCTATTGCCTCTTTATACACCCCTCTTCCCACTTTCTGCACCCCTCTTGCCTTTTTCTATACCTCTCTTTCCTCTTTCTACGCCCCTCTTGCCTCTTTCTGCACGTCTGTTTCTTCTTTCTGCACTTCGCTTGCTTCCTTCTGAACCCCTATTTCCTCTTTCTGCACTTCTGTTGGTTCTATTGCACTTCTCTTGGTTCTTTCTGCACCACTCTTGCACATTTCTGCACCCCTGTTCCCTCTTTCTGTACCTCTTTTGCCTGTCTCTGCAACTTTCTTGCCTCTTTCTGCAGTTCTCTTGTCTTCTTCTGAACATCTGCTGCTTCTTTCCGCACTTCTTTTGCCTCTTTCTTCCCCTTTTTTGCTTCTTTCCGTACCCATGTTGTCTCTTTCTACACTTGTCAGCCCTCTTTCTGCACCTCTGTTGCTTCTTTCTGCACTTCTCTTGCTTCGTTCTGTACCTTTCTTGCTTCTTTCTGGACCCTTCTCCCCTTTTTTGAATCCCACTTGTCTCTTTTTGCAGTTTTCTTGCCATTTTCTACAACTCTCTTGCCTCTTTGTGTACCTCACTTGCCTCTTTCTGCACTTCTCCTGCTTCTTTCTACACTTCTGTTGCTTCTTTTTGTACTTCTCTTCCCTCTTTCTGCATAACTCCTGTCTCTTTCTGTAACCCTCTTGCCTCTTTGTGCACCTTTCCAACCCCTCTTGCCTCTTTTTGCACTTCTCTTGCTTCTTTCTGCACTGCTCTTGCTTCTTTCTGCACCTCTTTTTCATATTTCTGCATCCCTCTTGCCTCTTTCTGCACCCCTCTTCCCTAGTTCTCTACCTCTCTTGCTTCTTTCTGCCCTTATCTTGCTTCTTGTTGCACTGCTCTTGCTTCTTTCTGCACCTCTCTTGCAAATTTCTATATCCTTTTTATCTCTTTCGGCACATCTGTTCCCTCTTTCTGTACCTTTCTCTCCTGTTTCAGCGCCTCTATTGCCTCTTTCGGCACCTTGGTTGCTTTTTTCTGCACTACTCTTGCCATTTTCTGCACCTTTCTTGCCTCTTTGTGCACCTCTCTTGCCTCTTTCTGCACCTCTCTTGCCTGTCTGCACACCTGTTTGCTATTTCCTCACCCCTGTTGCCTGTTTCTGCAACTCTTTTGTCTCTTTCTGCAATTACCTTACCTCCTTCTGCACCTCACTTGCCTCTTTCTGCAATTCCCTTACCTCTTTCTGCACCTCTCTTGCCTCTTTCTGCACATCCCTTGGTTCTTTCTGCACTGCTGGTGCCTCTTTCTGCACCCTGCTTGCCTCTTTCTGCACCTCTTTTGCTTCTTTCTGCACTCCTCTCTCCTCTTTCTGCACCCCTCTTGCATCTTACTGCACATCTGTTGCTTCTTTCTTCTCTTCTTTTGCCTCTTTCTTCCCCTCTCTTGCTTCTTTCTGCAAATCTCTTTCTTCTGTCTTCACCCTTTTCCTTGTTCTGCACCTCTTTTGTCTGTTTCGGTACCACTCTTCCATATTTGTCCATTTCTCTTGCCTTCTTCTTTACTTTTCTTGCCTCTTTGCATCCCTCTTGCATCTTTTTGCACCCCTGTTGGTTCTTTGTGCACTTCTCTTGCTTTCGTATGCATCTCTCTTGCTTTTTTCTGCATCCCTCTTGCCTCTTTCTGTGCCCCTCTTACCTCTTTCTGCACCCCTGTTGGTTCTTTGTGTACTTCTCTTGCTTTTTTCTGCATCTCCCTTGCTTTTTTCTGCACCCGTCTTGTCTCTTTCTACACATCTGTTGCTACTTTCTGCACTTCTCTTGCTGTTTTATATTTGGTAGGCCTAAGATTCCGAGCAGTTGAACAATATTGAACCGATTCAGAAAAGGGGGTGGTGATGAACAGAGTGTCTGAATAAAGCAGACCACTCTTACCCAGTCCAAAGATCAGGGCTTGATCCATCACCGTTATTTAGCTCACTGCCCCATCCCAGCTCAGAACCTGGCTATATGCAAATTAGTCTGTCCCTGGCCCAGTGCATCATGGGAACAGGGCAGACCAAACTACCAAGCCAATTCTTCACCAGAAAGGAGACAAGCTACCGGGGACCGGTTTCTGGCATTTCAGCCTCGTCGGCCCGGCTTGCTTGAATCCTGATGGAGCAGTGAGCAAGGGACTCATGTCTGAGTGTACCCTGCCACACCTATAGTGGCCAAAAACGATTCAGAAAAGGGGGTGGTGATGAACAGAGTGTCTGAATTAAGCAGACCACTCTTACCCAGTCCAAAGATCAGGGCTTGATCCATCACCGTTATTTAGCTCACTGCCCCATCCCAGCTCAGAACCTGGCTATATGCAAATTAGTCTGTCCCTGGCCCAGTGCATCATGGGAACAGGGCAGACCAAACTACCAAGCCAATTCTTCACCAGAAAGGAGACAAGCTACCGGGGACCGGTTTCTGGCATTTCAGCCTCGTCGGCCCGGCTTGCTTGAATCCTGATGGAGCAGTGAGCAAGGGACTCATGTCTGAGTATACCCTGCCACACCTATAGTGGCCAAAAAACGATTCAGAAAAGGGGGTGGTGATGAACAGAGTGTCTGAATTAAGCAGACCACTCTTACCCAGTCCAAAGATCAGGGCTTGATCCATCACCGTTATTTAGCTCACTGCCCCATCCCAGCTCAGAACCTGGCTATATGCAAATTAGTCTGTCCCTGGCCCAGTGCATCATGGGAACAGGGCAGACCAAACTACCAAGCCAATTCTTCACCAGAAAGGAGACAAGCTACCGGGGACCGGTTTCTGGCATTTCAGCCTCGTCGGCCCGGCTTGCTTGAATCCTGATGGAGCAGTGAGCAAGGGACTCATGTCTGAGTATACCCTGCCACACCTATAGTGGCCAAAAACGATTCAGAAAAGGGGGTGGTGATGAACAGAGTGTCTGAATTAAGCAGACCACTCTTACCCAGTCCAAAGATCAGGGCTTGATCCATCACCGGTATTTAGCTCACTGCCCCATCCCAGCTCAGAACCTGGCTATATGCAAATTAGTCTGTCCCTGGCCCAGTGCATCATGGGAACAGGGCAGACAAAACTACCAAGCCAATTCTTCACCAGAAAGGAGACAAGCTACCGGGGACCGGTTTCTGGCATTTCAGCCTCGTCGGCCCGGCTTGCTTGAATCCTGATGGAGCAGTGAGCAAGGGAATCATGTCTGAGTATACCCTGCCACACCTATAGTGGCCAAAAACGATTCAGAAAAGGGGGTGGTGATGAACAGAGTGTCTGAATTAAGCAGACCACTCTTACCCAGTCCAAAGATCAGGGCTTGATCCATCACCGTTATTTAGCTCACTGCCCCATCCCAGCTCAGAACCTGGCTATATGCAAATTAGTCTGTCCCTGGCCCAGTGCATCATGGGAACAGGGCAGACCAAACTACCAAGCCAATTCTTCACCAGAAAGGAGACAAGCTACCGGGGACCGGTTTCTGGCATTTCAGCCTCGTCGGCCCGGCTTGCTTGAATCCTGATGGAGCAGTGAGCAAGGGACTCATGTCTGAGTATACCCTGCCACACCTATAGTGGCCAAAAACGATTCAGAAAAGGGGGTGGTGATGAACAGAGTGTCTGAATTAAGCAGACCACTCTTACCCAGTCCAAAGATCAGGGCTTGATCCATCACCGTTATTTAGCTCACTGCCCCATCCCAGCTCAGAACCTGGCTATATGCAAATTAGTCTGTCCCTGGCCCAGTGCATCATGGGAACAGGGCAGACCAAACTACCAAGCCAATTCTTCACCAGAAAGGAGACAAGCTACCGGGGACCGGTTTCTGGCATTTCAGCCTCGTCGGCCCGGCTTGCTTGAATCCTGATGGAGCAGTGAGCAAGGGACTCATGTCTGAGTATACCCTGCCACACCTATAGTGGCCAAAAAACGATTCAGAAAAGAGGGTGGTGATGAACAGAGTGTCTGAATTAAGCAGACCACTCTAACCCAGTCCAAAGATCAGGGCTTGATCCATCACCGTTATTTAGCTCACTGCCCCATCCCAGCTCAGAACCTGGCTATATGCAAATTAGTCTGTCCCTGGCCCAGTGCATCATGGGAACAGGGCAGACCAAACTACCAAGCCAATTCTTCACCAGAAAGGAGACAAGCTACCGGGGACCGGTTTCTGGCATTTCAGCCTCGTTGGCCCGGCTTGCTTGAATCCTGATGGAGCAGTGAGCAAGGGACTCATGTCTGAGTATACCCTGCCACACCTATAGTGGCCAAAAACGATTCAGAAAAGGGGGTGGTGATGAACAGAGTGTCTGAATTAAGCAGACCACTCTTACCCAGTCCAAAGATCAGGGCTTGATCCATCACCGTTATTTAGCTCACTGCCCCATCCCAGCTCAGAACCTGGCTATATGCAAATTAGCCTGTCCCTGGCCCAGTGCATCATGGGAACAGGGCAGACCAAACTACCAAGCCAATTCTTCACCAGGAAGGAGACATGCTACCGGAGACCGGTTTCTGGCATTTCAGCCTCGTCGGCCCGGCTTGCTTGAATCCTGATGGAGCAGTGAGCAAGGGACTCATGTCTGAGTATACCCTGCCACACCTATAGTGGCCAAAAACGATTCAGAAAAGGGGTTGGTGATGAACAGAGTGTCTGAATTAAGCAGACCACTCTTACCCAGTCCAAAGATCAGGGCTTGATCCATCACCGTTATTTAGCTCACTGCCCCATCCCAGCTCAGAACCTGGCTGTATGCAAATTAGTCTGTAACCTGGCCCAGTGCATCATGGGAACAGGGCAGACCAAACTACCAAGCCAATTCTTCACCAGAAAGGAGACAAGCTACCGGGAACCGGTTTCTGGCATTTCAGCCTCGTCGGCCCGGCTTGCTTGAATCCTGATGGAGCAGTGAGCAAGGGACTCATGTCTGAGTATACCCTGCCACACCTATAGTGGCCAAAAACGATTCAGAAAAGGGGGTGGTGATGAACAGAGTGTCTGAATTAAGCAGACCACTCTTACCCAGTCCAAAGATCAGGGCTTGATCCATCACCGTTATTTAGCTCACTGCCCCATCCCAGCTCAGAACCTGGCTATATGCAAATTAGTCTGTCCCTGGCCCAGTGCATCATGGGAACAGGGCAGACAAAACTACCAAGCCAATTCTTCACCAGAAAGGAGACAAGCTACCGGGGACCGGTTTCTGGCATTTCAGCCTCGTCGGCCCGGCTTGCTTGAATCCTGATGGAGCAGTGAGCAAGGGAATCATTTCTGAGTATACCCTGCCACACCTATAGTGGCCAAAAACGATTCAGAAAAGGGGGTGGTGATGAACAGAGTGTCCGAATTAAGCAGACCACTCTTACCCAGTCCAAAGATCAGGGCTTGATCCATCACCGTTATTTAGCTCACTGCCCCATCCCAGCTCAGAACCTGGCTATATGCAAATTAGTCTGTCCCTGGCCCAGTGCATCATGGGAACAGGGCAGACCAAACTACCAAGCCAATTCTTCACCAGAAAGGAGACAAGCTACCGGGGACCGGTTTCTGGCATTTCAGCCTCGTCGGCCCGGCTTGCTTGAATCCTGATGGAGCAGTGAGCAAGGGACTCATGTCTGAGTATACCCTGCCACACCTATAGTGGCCAAAAACGATTCAGAAAAGGGGGTGGTGATGAACAGAGTGTCTGAATTAAGCAGACCACTCTTACCCAGTCCAAAGATCAGGGCTTGATCCATCACCGTTATTTAGCTCACTGCCCCATCCCAGCTCAGAACCTGGCTATATGGAAATTAGTCTGTCCCTGGCCCAGTGCATCATGGGAACAGGGCAGACCAAACTACCAAGCCAATTCTTCACCAGAAAGGAGACAAGCTACCGGGGACCGGTTTCTGGCATTTCAGCCTCGTCGGCCCGGCTTGCTTGAATCCTGATGGAGCAGTGAGCAAGGGACTCATGTCTGAGTATACCCTGCCACACCTATAGTGGCCAAAAACGATTCAGAAAAGGGGGTGGTGATGAACAGAGTGTCTGAATTAAGCAGACCTCTCTTACCCAGTCCAAAGATCAGGGCTTGATCCATTACCGTTATTTAGCTCACTGCCCCATCCCAGCTCAGAACCTGGCTATATGCAAATTAGTCTGTCCCTGGCCCAGTGCATCATGGGAACAGGGCAGACCAAACTACCAAGCAAATTCTTCACCAGAAAGGAGACAAGCTGCCGGGGACCGGTTTCTGGCATTTCAGCCTCGTCGGCCCGCCTTGCTTGAATCCTGATGGAGCAGTGAGCAAGGGACTCATGTCTGAGTATACCCTGCCACACCTATAGTGGCCAAAAACGATTCAGAAAAGGGGGTGGTGATGAACAGAGTGTCTGAATTAAGCAGACCACTCTTACCCAGTCCAAAGATCAGGGCTTGATCCATCACCGTTATTTAGCTCACTGCCCCATCCCAGCTCAGAACCTGGCTATATGCAAATAAGTCTGTCCCTGGCCCAGTGCATCATGGGAACAGGGCAGACCAAACTACCAAGCCAATTCTTCACCAGAAAGGAGACAAGCTACCGGGGACCGGTTTCTGGCATTTCAGCCTCGTTGGCCCGGCTTGCTTGAATCCTGATGGAGCAGTGAGCAAGGGACTCATGTCTGAGTATACCCTGCCACACCTATGGTGGCCAAAAACGATTCAGAAAAGGGGGTGGTGATGAACAGAGTGTCTGAATTAAGCAGACCACTCTTACCCAGTCCAAAGATCAGGGCTTGATCCATCACCGTTATTTAGCTCACTGCCCCATCCCAGCTCAGAACCTGGCTATATGCAAATTAGTCTGTCCCTGGCCCAGTGCATCATGGGAACAGGGCAGACCAAACTACCAAGCCAATTCTTCACCAGGAAGGAGACAAGCTACCGGGGACCGGTTTCTGGCATTTCAGCCTCGTCGGCCCGGCTTGCTTGAATCCTGATGGAGCAATGAGCAAGGGACTCATGTCTGAGTATACCCTGCCACACCTATAGTGGCCAAAAACGATTCAGAAAAGGGGGTGGTGATGAATAGAGTGTCTGAATTAAGCAGACCACTCTTACCCAGTCCAAAGATCAGGGCTTGATCCATCACCGTTATTTAGCTCACTGCCCAATCCCAGCTCAGAACCTGGCTATATGCAAATTAGTCTGTCCCTGGCCCAGTGCATCATGGGAACAGGGCAGACCAAACTACCAAGCCAATTCTTCACCAGAAAGGAGACAAGCTACCGGGAACCGGTTTCTGGCATTTCAGCCTCGTCGGCCCGGCTTGCTTGAATCCTGATGGAGCAGTGAGCAAGGGACTCATGTCTGAGTATACCCTGCCACACCTATAGTGGCCAAAAACGATTCAGAAAAGGGGGTGGTGATGAACAGAGTGTCTGAATTAAGCAGACCACTCTTACCCAGTCCAAAGATCAGGGCTTGATCCATCACCGTTATTTAGCTCACTGCCCCATCCCAGCTCAGAACCTGGCTGTATGCAAATTAGTCTGTAACCTGGCCCAGTGCATCATGGGAACAGGGCAGACCAAACTACCAAGCCAATTCTTCACCAGAAAGGAGACAAGCTACTGGGGACCGGTTTCTGGCATTTCAGCCTCGTTGGCCTGGCTTGCTTGAATCCTGATGGAGCAGTGAGCAAGGGACTCATGTCTGAGTATACCCTGCCACACCTATGGTGGTCAAAAACGATTCAGAAAAGGGGGTGGTGATGAACAGAGTGTCTGAATTAAGCAGACCACTCTTACCCAGTCCAAAGATCAGGGCTTGATCCATCACCGTTATTTAGCTCACTGCCCCATCCCAGCTCAGAACCTGGCTATATGCAAATTAGTCTGTCCCTGGCCCAGTGCATCATGGGAACAGGGCAGACCAAACTACCAAGCCAATTCTTCACCAGGAAGGAGACAAGCTACCGGGGACCGGTTTCTGGCATTTCAGCCTCGTCGGCCCGGCTTGCTTGAATCCTGATGGAGCAATGAGCAAGGGACTCATGTCTGAGTATACCCTGCCACACCTATAGTTGCCAAAAACGATTCAGAAAAGGGGGTGGTGATGAACAGAGTGTCTGAATTAAGCAGACCACTCTTACCCAGTCCAAAGATCAGGGCTTGATCCATCACCGTTATTTAGCTCACTGCCCAATCCCAGCTCAGAACCTGGCTATATGCAAATTAGTCTGTCCCTGGCCCAGTGCATCATGGGAACAGGGCAGACCAAACTACCAAGCTAATTCTTCACCAGAAAGGAGACAAGCTACCGGGAACCGGTTTCTGGCATTTCAGCCTCGTCGGCCCGGCTTGCTTGAATCCTGATGGAGCAGTGAGCAAGGGACTCATGTCTGAGTATACCCTGCCACACCTATAGTGGCCAAAAACGATTCAGAAAAGGGGGTGGTGATGAACAGAGTGTCTGAATTAAGCAGACCACTCTTACCCAGTCCAAAGATCAGGGCTTGATCCATCACCGTTATTTAGCTCACTGCCCCATCCCAGCTCAGAACCTGGCTGTATGCAAATTAGTCTGTAACCTGGCCCAGTGCATCATGGGAACAGGGCAGACCAAACTACCAAGCCAATTCTTCACCAGAAAGGAGACAAGCTACCGGGAACCGGTTTCTGGCATTTCAGCCTCGTCGGCCCGGCTTGCTTGAATCCTGATGGAGCAGTGAGCAAGGGACTCATGTCTGAGTATACCCTGCCCCACCTATAGTGGCCAAAAACGATTCAGAAAAGGGGGTGGTGATGAACAGAGTGTCTGAATTAAGCAGACAACTCTTACCCAGTCCAAAGATCAGGGCTTGATCCATCACCGTTATTTAGCTCACTGCCCCATCCCAGCTCAGAACCTGGCTATATGCAAATTAGTCTGTCCCTGGCCCAGTGCATCATGGGAACAGGGCAGACCAAACTACCAAGCCAATTCTTCACCAGAAAGGAGACAAGCTACCGGGGACCGGTTTCTGGCATTTCAGCCTCGTCGGCCCGGCTTGCTTGAATCCTGATGGAGCAGTGAGCAAGGGACTCATGTCTGAGTGTACCCTGCCACACCTATAGTGGCCAAAAACGATTCAGAAAAGGGGGTGGTGATGAACAGAGTGTCTGAATTAAGCAGACCACTCTTACCCAGTCCAAAGATCAGGGCTTGATCCATCACCGTTATTTAGCTCACTGCCCCATCCCAGCTCAGAACCTGGCTATATGCAAATTAGTCTGTCCCTGGCACAGTGCATCATGGGAACAGGGCAGACCAAACTACCAAGCCAAGTGTCCACCACAAGCGTGGAAGGGTATACTCAGATGTGAGTCCCTTGCTCATTGCACCATCAGGATTCAAGCAAGCCGGGCCGACGACGCCTGAAATGGCAGAAACCGGTCCCCGGAAGCTTGTTTCCTTCCCAGTATAAGAATTGGCTTGGTAGTTTGGTTTGTCCTCTTCCCATCATGCACTGGGACAGGAACAGACTAATTTGCATATAGCCAAGTTCTGAGCTGGGATGGTGCAGTGAGCTAAAAAACGGTGATGGATCAAGCCCTGATCTTTGGACTGGGTAAGAGTGGTCTGCTTAATTCAGGCACTCTGTTCATCACCACCCCCTTTTCTGAATCATTTTGTCCACCACAAGCGTGGAAGGGTATACTCAGATGTGAGTCCCTTGCTCATTGCACCATCAGGATTCAAGCAAGCCGGGCCGACGACGCCTGAAATGGCAGAAACCGGTCCCCGGAAGCTTGTTTCCTTCCCAGTATAAGAATTGGCTTGGTAGTTTGGTTTGTCCTCTTCCCATCATGCACTGGGACAGGAACAGACTAATTTGCATATAGCCAAGTTCTGAGCTGGGATGGTGCAGTGAGCTAAAAAACGGTGATGGATCAAGCCCTGATCTTTGGACTGGGTAAGAGTGGTCTGCTTAATTCAGGCACTCTGTTCATCACCACCCCCTTTTCTGAATCATTTTGTCCACCACAAGCGTGAAAGGGTATACTCAGATGTGAGTCCCTTGCTCATTGCACCATCAGGATTCAAGCAAGCCGGGCCGACGACGCCTGAAATGGCAGAAACCGGTCCCCGGAAGCTTGTTTCCTTCCCAGTATAAGAATTGGCTTGGTAGTTTGGTTTGTCCTCTTCCCATCATGCACTGGGACAGGAACAGACTAATTTGCATATAGCCAAGTTCTGAGCTGGGATGGTGCAGTGAGCTAAAAAACGGTGATGGATCAAGCCCTGATCTTTGGACTGGGTAAGAGTGGTCTGCTTAATTCAGGCACTCTGTTCATCACCACCCCCTTTTCTGAATCATTTTGTCCACCACAAGTGTGGAAGGGTATACTCAGATGTGAGTCCCTTGCTCATTGCGCCATCAGGATTCAAGCAAGCCGGGCCGACGACGCCTGAAATGGCAGAAACCGGTCCCCGGAAGCTTGTTTCCTTCCCAGTATAAGAATTGGCTTGGTAGTTTGGTTTGTCCTCTTACCATCATGCACTGGGACAGGAACAGACTAATTTGCATATAGCCAAGTTCTGAGCTGGGATGGTGCAGTGAGCTAAAAAACGGTGATGGATCAAGCCCTGATCTTTGGACTGGGTAAGAGTGGTCTGCTTAATTCAGGCACTCTGTTCATCACCACCCCCTTTTCTGAATCATTTTGTCCACCACAAGCGTGGAAGGGTATACTCAGATGTGAGTCCCTTGCTCATTGCACCATCAGGATTCAAGCAAGCCGGGCCGACGACGCCTGAAATGGCAGAAACCGGTCCCCGGAAGCTTGTTTCCTTCCCAGTATAAGAATTGGCTTGGTAGTTTGGTTTGTCCTCTTCCCATCATGCACTGGGACAGGAACAGACTAATTTGCATATAGCCAAGTTCTGAGCTGGGATGGTGCAGTGAGCTAAAAAACGGTGATGGATCAAGCCCTGATCTTTGGACTGGGTAAGAGTGGTCTGCTTAATTCAGGCACTCTGTTCATCACCACCCCCTTTTCTGAATCATTTTGTCCACCACAAGCGTGGAAGGGTATACTCAGATGTGAGTCCCTTGCTCATTGCACCATCAGGATTCAAGCAAGCCGGGCCGACGACGCCTGAAATGGCAGAAACCGGTCCCCGGAAGCTTGTTTCCTTCCCAGTATAAGAATTGGCTTGGTAGTTTGGTTTGTCCTCTTCCCATCATGCACTGGGACAGGAACAGACTAATTTGCATATAGCCAAGTTCGGAGCTGCCATGGTGCAGTGAGCTAAAAAACTGTGATGGATCAAGCCCTGATCTTTTGACTGGGTAAGAGTGGTCTGCTTAATTCAGGCACTCTGTTCATCACCACCCCCTTTTCTGAATCATTTTGTCCACCACAAGCGTGGAAGGGTATACTCAGATGTGAGTCCCTTGCTCATTGCACCATCAGGATTGAAGCAAGCCGGGCCGACGACGCCTGAAATGGCAGAAACCGGTCCCCGGAAGCTTGTTTCCTTCCCAGTATAAGAATTGGCTTGGTAGTTTGGTTTGTCCTCTTCCCATCATGCACTGGGACAGGAACAGACTAATTTGCATATAGCCAAGTTCTGAGCTGGGATGGTGCAGTGAGCTAAAAAACGGTGATGGATCAAGCCCTGATCTTTGGACTGGGTAAGGGTGGTCTGCTTAATTCAGGCACTCTGTTCATCACCACCCCCTTTTCTGAATCATTTTGTCCACCACAAGCGTGGAAGGGTATACTCAGATGTGAGTCCCTTGCTCATTGCACCATCAGGATTCAAGCACGCCGGGCCGACGACGCCTGAAATGGCAGAAACCGGTCCCCGGAAGCTTGTTCACTTCCCAGTATAAGAATTGGCTTGGTAGTTTGGTTTGTCCTCTTCCCATCATGCACTGGGACAGGAACAAACTAATTTGCATATAGCCAAGTTCTGAGCTGGGATGGTGCAGTGAGCTAAAAAACGGTGATGGATCAAGCCCTGATCTTTGGACTGGGTAAGAGTGGTCTGCTTAATTCAGGCACTCTGTTCATCACCACCCCCTTTTCGGAACAATATTGAACCTGCAAGAGAAAAGTGAGGTTTAAGACATCTTGGGAGATGGATTAGTGATTATGCTACTTTGTATGGGCCTGTTGTAAGGTACAGTCAAAGTAGGCCTCTTTCTGCACCTCTGTTGGTTCTTTCTGCACATCTCTTGCTTCTTTCTGCCCCCTTCTTCCTCTTTCTGGACTTCTGTTGCCTCTTTCTGCAGTTCTCTTGCTTCTTTCTGCACCTTTCTTCCTCTTTCTGCACATGTCCTACCTATGTAGGCATAATTAGAAATTAGCATTTAAAAAACCTTAGATATTCACTGAAAAATCCCAGAGGTTTCAAGTAAGATATAGTTAGGGATTAGCATTTAAAAACCCTTAGAAATTCACTGAAAAATACACAGGTTTCAGGGACATTATATGTAGAAATTTTCAGTTGAAAAACCTTTGAAATTCACTGAAAAAGCCATAGGTTTCAGGGACGTTATAGTTAGAAATGATCCTTTATTAAAACCTTTAAAATTTACAGAAAAAAACATAGATTTCAGTGACGTTATAGTTAGGAATAAGCATTTCAAACCCCTTAGAAATTCACTGAAAAAAACACAGGTTTTAGGGTCGTCATAGTTAGTTGGGCATTTCACTCATACAAAACCTGAGAAATTCAGCCATTCAGTAAGTTGAGATAACCATAACTAGTGCCCACGGAATGCACTGCTGATGACGTCACATATTACATCCCTCAAAACATGGTCAATGACATCACTGATTACATCATTGACGACATCTCAAATGACATCACTGATGACATCATCCAGTGACTGTGTGTTTCTGTAAAGTTTAAATATGTTTTATATATATATATATATATATATATATATATATATATATATATATATGTCAAGGTATATTGAAGAATGAGTGGGTGTACGAATGGATGATTTAGTAGGTGCTTGACTGACTGTATAAGTGAGTAATTAAATGTGTCTTATTGAATGCATGGGTTAGTGACTAAACTGTGTTAATGTCTGTATCGGTCTGTCAGTTTGTGTGTAAGCGGCGGCATGGGTTAGTGAGTAGCTACATGACTGTCTATATGGGTTATTCATTGGTTGTCTGTGTATCTGTATGAGTGCCTGAGTGTCTGTGTGGGCGGGTGGGGGTATGACTCTGTCCACAGATGTGTGAGTGGGTCATTCATTGGGTGTATGGGTTCAACATCTGTGAAGGGATGTAGGGGTGGGAGAGTGTGTATATAGGTATAGGTATGTTGGTGAGTGCATGGATGTCTTAGTGGTACATGGGTGAGTAACTGCATATGTGAAAGGCAGTATATGTAAGTGATGGGCTATATAAATGACTACATGTGAGAGTGAGTGATTGTGAGAGTGGCTGTATGGATGAGTATGTGCTTGTGCCAGTGTTTGTATGACAAAGTAAGTATGTGTTAGTATTGGTATGAATAAGTGAGGTAGGGTGTGTATAACTGTGTATAACTGTGTAGGTGAGTAAATGGGAGTGTAACATGACTGACTATGTGTGTGAGTAACTCTCTGGGTGAGTGGCGGTGTGTGACTGTCTGTATAGGTGTATGAGTAAATATAATAGTGCTGTATTGACTGCATTTATGAGTGACTGTACGGCTTGATGAATGGATGTGTTTGTAGACCGAGGAATCAGTGAGTGGGTAAGTAGTAACTGGTATTGGTGTGTCTATGGTTTCAAGAATGGCAGTCCGTATTTTAGAATGGGTGTATCAAAGGTTATATTAGGGTGTGGGGAGGTGCATCAGATTATCACGTGGATGATGTCATCAGTGTTGTCATTTGAGATGTCATCAGTGATAATACCAGTTATGTTACTGACCATGTCATGAGTGCTGTAATATGTGACGTCATCAGCATTGCATTGGAGGCGCAAGTTATAGTTAGCTCAACTAACTATAAAGGCCGAATTGCTCTGGTTTTGTACGAGTGAAATGTCCAACTAAGTATAACGTCCCTGAAACCTGTGGGTTTTTTTGTGAATTTCTAAGGTTTTTTACATGCTAATTTCTAACTATAATGTCCCTGAAACCTATGGTTTTTTCATTGAATTTCAAAGGTTTTTTAAATGAAAACTTCTAACTATCTTGAATGATTTGAGCTACTATGTTATAGATTCTGTACCCAAAAGCATTAGGGGAGGAAACAGAGAGAAACAACTCAGACTACTGGAATCTAAATATATTTTAATGCTAGATACCAGAATCCCCAATGGACTTAATATGGGGGAGGATCTAAGGAATTTTCTGTAAACTGTGAATGCTTTAGTGACAACTATGCTGCTAATCTTCTTGCTACCTCATCTTTACCCCAGTATCCTTGTTTTAAATATCATCATGACTTGTTTCATTGATGATTGATATAGTGTAAGGAAACTGTTCACCTTCTGCACAGGCACTGAATCAATTTCATTTTTTGTATGAAGTCATATTTTAGGCAACAGCGATATCTCTTACTCTGAACTGTAACTTTTAAGGTCTCTTCCTGGAACCGATTTTTATTTGAAATTTAATATCATGCTTTTCCTAGATATCTTGCACTATTTTTGCACATTGGTATTTATATATTTTTTTGCACTAGCACTTTATTCAGGAGTTGATTGTATGCACAAGTGACACAACAACAGAAACTATTAACCCCTTCAATGCTGATGACGGAGCGGTTCCGTCATCAGCATCGGTTGGGCTGTGCTGATGACGGAACCGCTCCGTCATCAGTACAGCCCTGGGGGAGAGCGCTGGCGCTCCCCCCCCCCTGTGCGGCGATTTTTATTTTTTTTGCAGGGGTGGCAGCGGAAGACTTTCCGCTGCCACCCCCTGGCCCCCCCACGCTTCCTGGTGATGTCAGCGCGCACAGCGCGCGCCGACGTCATCAGGAAGCGCTGGACGCGCTGGAAGCCATTTGCTTCCAGCGCGTCCAGAAACAAGGTGGGTGTTTGGTGCTGCGGTGGGGCGGGGGGGGGTAGTTTTTCGGTGCCTTGAGGCATCGGGGGGAGGAAACTGTGTTTCCTCTCCCCTGATGTCCCAATGCAAGGCATTCCTGGTGCACGATGGCGCACAGCGTCGCGATCGTGCACCAGGAATGCCCCACTAGACACCAGGGATTGTGTTTGGGCAATATTTTACTGTGCAGGAAGCGACCCCTTGGACAAGGGTCGCTTCCTTTTGGGGCCATATTATTTATCAGACTTTTCTGCCCCCCCTGGGGCAGATTGGCCGTTTTTTTTTGGCCGATCTGCACCCAGGTGGGGCAGAAAAGCCCACTAGACACCAGGGATTGCTTGTGTTTTTTTTTTGTGCAGGAAGCGACCCCTTGGGCAAGGGTCGCTTCCTTAGGGGGCAAATAATGTTTTAGACTTTTCTGCCCCCCCTGGGGCAGATCGGCCGTTTTGTTTGGCCGATCTGCACCCAGGGGGGGCAGAAAAGCCCACTAGACACCAGGGATTGGTTTTTATTTATAAAGGAAGCGACCCCTTGGGCAAGGGTCGCTTCCTTAGGGGGATAAAATATTTTTCAGACTTTTCTGCCCCCCCCTGTGGCAGATCGGCCGTTTTTTTGGCCGATCTGCACCCAGGGGGAGCAGAAAAGCCCACTAGACACCAGGGATTGTTTTTTATTTGAAAAGGAAGCGACCCCTTGGGGAAGGGTCGCTTACTAGTGGCCCTAATATTTTTTTAGACTTTTCTGCTCCAGGGGGCCCACGTTTATAATGATTTATAATCTTCCCCCCTTGGGGACAGACACCCCATTTGTGACATTCCCATGTGACATAGCATGTTGTAATGTGTGTTGTTTTTGTTTCTTCTAATGTGTTTTGTTTTTTTTTCTCTTTAGATTGTTGCAGTGTGCGGTTCTGTTACTGGTGGTTCTGTTGTGCTGCTGTTTCTGTAGTTGCATGTGTTTGGTAAGAGACCTTATTTTTGTTCAATTGTAATGTAATTGTTTATTTTGCAAAGTGTGTAGTAATACGAGTATGTGTTGTTGCTGTTTGTTGAGATTGTAAAACATGTTTTGCATTTGTTTTTGATGTGTCCTTCTGTAGATGTAAGTTTTTTTTTTCTTCTTCCTAGTGGGATATCGTTGCCTATTTGCTGTGTCTTTGCAGAGTAGGTGCTGCTGAGTGTAGTTGTGTCTTGTAAGTGAATTGTATATTTTTTCTAAATCTATTTTTTGGTGAAAAAGTCTTACATTTTTATCTTACTTTGCGCAGTGTTGGGGTTGTTGAGTTGTTTGTGCAGACTCCTTTATTTGTAAGGATAATGGCTAGCCGCCGGATTACTGCTCAGCAAGTTGTTGGAATGCTTTTTGATTCTTCCTCTGACCATGGTCCAGAGTCTGACTCTGATTCTGAGCCAGAGGTGGGGGGTGAAGATTCAGGTAGTGAGTTTTCTCTACGCATGGCTTCATCTGATGATGAAGACACTTTGAGTGCTGATGAAGCTACTTTTGGTGTGGATGATGTGCCTGTGGTTGGGGAGGACATTGCTGTGTTTACGGTTTTGGAGGACATGCTTGTGCCTGTGGTTGCGGAGGACAGTGATGTGCCAATTGTGCGGCAAGAGACATCTGGGCTGCAGCCTGGGGCTGCTAGACTTCCAGTTGGTGATGTGAGACAAGGGTTAGCTGGGCGGCGGCCTGCGGCTGCAAGACTTGACGATGAAAGTTCTGACCTCTGGGTTGCACCAGGCATGGTGCAGCCGGCATTGCCTGAATTTACTGGTGTTCCAGGGTGTAGGGTGAACACTGAAAACTTTTTGTCTATTGATTTTTTCAAGTTGTTTATGGATGATGTGTTTTTGGCAGAGATTGTAGAGCAGACTAATTTGTATGCTGAAAATTTTTTGAGGGTGAACAGTGCCAGCCTTAAGCCCCACGCTAGAGCTAACCGGTGGACTCCCACACATTTGGAGGAGATGAAAAAGTTTTTGGGTTTAACTTTTTTGATGGGCTTGCTTAGGAAACCATCAATGGCTTCATATTGGTCTACTAGTCCCTTGATGGCAACAGCTATATTTCCGGCAGTCATGAGTCGTGATAGGTATTTGCTTCTGCTGCGGATGATGCATTTTGTTGACAATAGTCTTGCTTTGCCACGAGATCACCCTGATTGTGACCGTCTTTTCAAGATTCGGCCTGTCCTTGATCATTTGGTTGATCGATTTTCTGAGATCTTTTATCCTGGGAAAGAAATTGCAGTGGATGAGTCTTTGCTGTTGTTCAAGGGCCGCTTGGTATTTCGGCAATACATTCCTAGTAAGAGGGCACGCTATGGAATCAAACTGTATATGCTGTGTGACAGTGAGACTGGATATGTCTCTAATTTCAGGGTGTACACTGGTAAGGAATCCAGGATTAACCCCCCTGGTTGTCCGTCGACTTTTGGAGTGACTGAGAAAATTGTGTGGGAACTTGGTCGTGGATTTTTTAACAAAGGCCATCATTTGTATGTCGATAACTTCTACACTGGTGTGCGGTTGTTTAGGGAATTGGCCAAAGTGGACACTGTTGCTTGTGGCACAATCCGCTCAAACCGTAAAGGTTTCCCAAAAGAACTTGTTTGTCGAAAGCTTGCTCGGGGACAGTGCAGTGCTTTGCGTTGTGAGGAGCTTCTAGCTGTGAAGTTTACAGACAGGAGAGATGTCTACATGTTGACTACAATACATGATGAAAGCACTGAACCGCGGAATGTTTGGGGTCAGGTTGCAGAAGTGCGCAAACCTGTGTGCATACTGGACTACAATAAGTACATGGGTGGTGTTGACAGAGTTGATCAGAGGTTGGAACCGTATGCTGCTCTTCGTAAGGCTTACATTTGGTACAAGAAGTTGGCTATCCATCTTTTCCACTTGGCAACCTTTAATGCTTTTATTGTGTTCCAGAAATCTTGTCCCCAGTCAAAGTTGACTTTTGTAAAGTTTCAGGAGTCTGTAATAGGCAGCCTTGTTTTAGTGGAACAGGCAAGTGTTCCTAGAGTTGGAGTGGTGGAGGATGTTGCCAGATTGAAAGATCGCCACTTTGCTGATACAATTCCTCCTACAACCTCAAAAGACTTTCCCAGTCGGAGATGTAGAGTCTGTTGGCGAAGAGGTTTGCGGAAGGAGGTTCGCATGTACTGCCCCGACTGCCCTTCAAACCCCTGGCTGTGTGTACCTGCTTGTTTTAGATTGTACCACACGCAAAAGAATTTTTGGGAGTATCAATGAGTGGTAAAGTGAACTGGTTGGTCTTTATTCTGTAATAGTTATTGTTCAGTTTCAAAGTTTGTATTTTTGTAGTCTTTTTAGATTTAGTTGTTGAGTTAGTAGATTTGTATCAATTTGCAATTTGTTTTTGTTTCTCTTTTATTTTCAAAAGAAACTAATGTATGATGTTGGTTTGCGTGTAGTGTCCATTGTCTGACTGTGTGCATGGTTTGGCGCTTGACTGCCGGTGTCTGTGGACTGATGCTTGTCTGGCGGTGTCTGCGGACTGGTGCTTGACTGGCGGTGTGCGTGGTCTGGTGTTTGGTTGGCGGTGTGCGTGCTCTCGCGCTTGCCTGGTGTTGTGTTTGGATTTGTCTTTGGCTGGTGGTGTTCGTGGAATGGTGCTTGACTGGTGGTGTGTGTGGAGGGGCGCTTGGCTGGTGGTGTGCATGGAGTGGTACTTGGCTGTCTGTGCACGGAGTGGTGCTTGGCTGGCGGTGTGTGTGGAGTGGTGCTTGGCTGGGGGTGTGTGTGGAGTGGCGCTTGGCTGGACGGTGTGCGTGGAGTGGTACTTGGCTGTCTGTGCACTGAGTGGTGCTTGGCTGGTGTTGTGTTTGTGGAGTGGCGCTTGGCTGGTGGTGTGTGTGGAGGGGCGCTTGGCTGGTGGTGTGCATGGAGTGGTACTTGGCTGTCTGTGCACGGAGTGGTGCTTGGCTGGCGGTGTGTGTGGAGTGGTGCTTGGCTGGGGGTGTGTGTGGAGTGGCGCTTGGCTGGACGGTGTGCGTGGAGTGGTACTTGGCTGTCTGTGCACGGAGTGGTGCTTGGCTGGTGTTGTGTTTGTGGAGTGGCGCTTGGCTGGTGGTGTGTGTGGAGGGGCGCTTGGCTGGTGGTGTGCATGGAGTGGTACTTGGCTGTCTGTGCACGGAGTGGTGCTTGGCTGGCGGTGTGTGTGGAGTGGCGCTTGGCTGGACGGTTTGCGTGGAGTGGTACTTGGCTGTCTGTGCACGGAGTGGTGCTTGGCTGGTGTTGTGTTTGTGGAGTGGCGCTTGGCTGGTGGTGTGTCTGGAGGGGCGCTTGGCTGGTGGTGTGCATGGAGTGGTACTTGGCTGTCTGTGCACGGAGTGGTGCTTGGCTGGCGGTGTGCATGGTCTGGTGCTTGGATGGTGGTGTGGGTGGACTGGCGCTCGGCAGGCGGTGTGTGAGTAGTTACTTTCTGTTGGTCGCTACACACACTGCTCGTTGAGTGACACTCCACACAGTCCATCATTTTGTGTAGTTGCAGTGTCCGAAATGTCGGCGTGTGAAAGTGATGGGCCCTTGAATGGCGCTGTTTGCTGGTGTGAGTGTTGGAATGTGATGGGTCCGCGGCTGGCGGTGTGAATGTTTTGTATGTGTCACGCGTACGAAAGGTGTATGAATGGCCTGTAAAGAGGTTGGTGCCTTGACGTGGCTTTACAGCTCACGAGCTGTGAGTCAGTGGTTCAGTTTATCATACTTTCAATTATACACAGTGTATTTCATTTCTGTGAAATTACTTGCGTATACAATTGTATGTACTGAATCATCACTCACCCTCGTGCCAAATCCAACCAGTATGTGTGTGTGCTTGCGGATTAGATGTGTGTGCAGTAATAATTGTTTTTTTTCTCTTTCTGCAGTAGGGTGTACCTTGCCCCTTATTGTGATTGTTGTTATGTGTTGCTTTTCCATTCGGATGGTGTCAATGGTCTGGTTTGTATCAGGTATGAAAGGTGCGTGAATGGCCTGTAAAACGGTTGGTGCCTTGTCGTGGCTTTACAGCTCACGAGTTGCGAGTCACTGGTTCAGTTTTTATGCATTTATTTATTGACAGAGCATCTCATTTTTTTGAAATATCTTGTTAATAAAATTTTATGTACTGAACCATCACTCGCCCTCGTGCCAAATCCAACCTGTATGTGTGTGTCTTTGAGGAATAGATAGCCGTGCTTGAATGTTTGACTTTTGAGTAACTCTGTTAAGGTGTGGTATCCTTTTACTTGGGAGAACAAGGGGAACGCAGGGTGGTAGGACTTTTTTGCCGGCACGGCGATCCCACGCCAAAATGTTTGGAAAAGTGCTATTTTTACCTATTTTTAAGGTTTGCAAGGAGTTCTGGGTAGGAAAACATTGGTGGACCCACACATGCCATACCTCCCTGGACTCTCCTGGGTGTCTAGTTTTCAGAACTGTTTGGGTTTGCTACTTTCCAAAGAATACCACCCACCCCGGGCCAAAAACTCAGGTGCCTCCCCCCCAAAAAATCGAAGTTATATTGCTTCAGGGTATTTTATATTCACCACCGTTAGATTTGGACCTTTTCCTGTTGCAGCCACTATGGCTACCCACGCAAGTGAGGTACCGTTTTTATCGGGAGACCTGGGGGAACGCTGGGTGGGAGGTAATTTGTGTGAGCCCAGTGATGCCACGCTTTCCCAGACTACAACGTGTGAAAAAATTGTTTTTTTTCTGCTAAAATTGAGGTTTGCAAGGGATTCTGGGTAAAGGAACGTTGGCGGATCCACGCAAGCCATACCTCCTTGGAAGCCCCCGGGTGTCTACTTTTCAGAAATGTGTGGGTTTGGTAGGTTTCCATAGATGGCTGTCTCGCACGGGGCCAGAAACCCAGGTAACCCCTCCTGCAAAAGCTGGTGAATGTAACAATGGTGAAAATCTTAAGTCCACCAGCTTTTGCAAGAGGGGTTACCTGGGTTTTTGGCCCCGTGCGAGACAGCCATCTAGGGAAACCTACCAATCCCACACATTTCTGAAAAGTAGACACCCGGGGGCTTCCAAGGAGGTATGGCTTGCGTGGATCCTCCAACGTTCCTTTACCCAGAATCCCTTGCAAACCTCATTTTTTTGCATGGAAAAAATCAGTTTTTTCACACGTTTTAGTGTGGGAAAGCGTGGCATCACTGGGCACACACAAATTACCTCCCACCCAGCGTTCCCCATGGTCTCCCGATAAAAATGGTACCTCACTTGCGTGGGTAGGCATAGCGGCTGCTTTAGGAAAAGGCCCAATTCATACTGTGGAGACGAAAACATTACCTTTAGCCAAATAATCTTATTTTTTGAGGGGGTCACCTGAGCTTTTGGCCCGGGGCTTGGCAGGCATCTTTGGAAACTACCAAACCCAAACAGTTCTGAGAACTAGACACCCGGGGGAGTCCAGGGTGGTATGGCATGCGTGGGTCCCCCAATGTTTTCCTACCCAGAAACCCCTGCAAACCTGAAATTTTGGTCAAAAAACCCACTTTTCCATACTTTTTTGGGTGGGATCTCGCTGCCGGAACAAATGTCCTACCACCCAGTGTTTCCCTTGTTCTCCCGAGTAAAATGATACCTCACTTGTGTGGGTGGGCAAAAGGCATGTGACTTAGGCTGGGGTGCTTAATTTGTAAAACGTAAATATGAGTAAAAACTACTTTTTTCAAAATTCATTTTTGGCGTGTTCTGCTTTGGGGCACCCACACAAGTGAGCTATCCTTTTACTCGGGAGAACAAGGGGAACGCAGGGTGGTACGACTTTTTTGCCGGCACGGCGATCCCATGCCAAAAAGTTTGGAAAAGTGCAATTTTTACCTAATTTTAAGGTTTGCAGAGAGTTCTGGGTAGGAAAACATTGGGGGACCCATGCATGCTATACCTCCCTGGACTCCCCCGGGTGTCTAGTTTCCAGAACTGTTTGGGTTTGCTACTTTTCAAAGAATACCACCGAGCCCCGGGCCACAAACTCAGATGCCCCCCCCCAAAATCAAGGTAGTGTTGCAATAAGGTAATGTAAATTCACCACCGTACGATTTGAACCGTTTCCTGTTGCAGCCACTATGTCTACCCACGCAAGTGAGGTACCGTTTTTATCGGGAGACCTGGGGGAACGCTGGGTGGGTGGAAATTTGTTGATCCACGCAGATTCCAGAACTTTCCACCACAGAAATGTGAGGAAAATGTGTTTTTTTGGTCAAATTTTTATGTTTTCAAGGGATTCTGGGTAACAAAACCTGGGGGTAGGCAGACGAGTCACCCCATCCTGAATTGCCCTGGGTGTCTAGTTTTCAAAAATGTATAGGTTTGTTAGGTTTCCCTAGGTGCTGGCAGAGCTACGGCGCAAAAACAAAAGGTAGTCTTTTTGTCCGAATCGTGCTAAATTTCACTGGGAAATTGAGGTGCGACCATGCTGCGTTTTGCGCTGTTTCATGTCGCAGCCACTATGCCTACCCACGCAAGTGAGGTACCATTTTTTTGGGAGACCTGGGGGCACACTGGGTGAGTGGAAATTTGTTGATCCACGCAGATTCCAGAAATTTCCACCACAGAAATGTGAGGAAAATGTGTTTTTTTGGTCAAATTTGTATGTTTTCAAAGGATTCTGGGTAACAAAACCTGGGGGTAGGCAGGCGAGTCACCCCATCTTGAATTCCCCTGGGTGTCTAGTTTTCAAAAATGTATAGGTTTGCTAGGTTTCCCTAGGTGCTGGCAGAGCTACGGCGCAAAAACAAAAGGTAGTCTTTTTGTCCGAATCGTGCTAAATTTCACTGGGAAATTGAGGTGCGACCATGCTGCGTTTTGCGCTGTTTCATGTCGCAGCCACTATGCCTACCCACGCACGTGAGGTACCATTTTTTTTGGGAGACCTGGGGGCACGCTGGGTGAGTGGAAATTTGTTGATCCACGCAGATTCCAGAACTTTCCACCATGTAAATGTGAGGAAAATGTATTTCTTTGGTCAAATTTTTATGTTTTCAAGGGATTCTGGGTAACAAAACCTGGGGGTAGGCAGGCAAGTCACCCCATGCTGAATTCCCCTGGGTGTCTAGTTTTCAAAAATGTATAGGTTTGCTAGGTTTCCCTAGGTGCTGGCAGAGCTACGGCGCAAAAACAAAAGGTAGTCTTTTTGTCCGAATCGTGCTAAATTTCACTGGGAAATTGAGGTGCGACCATACTGCGTTTTGCGCTGTTTCATGTCGCAGCCACTATGCCTACCCATGCAAGTGAGGTACCATTTTTTTCGGGAGACCTGGGGGCACGCTGGGTGAGTGTAAATTTGTTGATCCACGCAGATTCCAGAACTTTCCACCACAGAAATGTGAGGAAAATGTGTTTTTTTGGTCAAATTTTTATGTTTTCAAGGGATTCTGGGTAGCAAAACCTGGGGGTAGGCAGACGAGTCACCCCATCCTGAATTGCCCTGGGTGTCTAGTTTTCAAAAATGTATAGGTTTGCTAGGTTTCCCTAGGTGCTGGCAGAGCTACGGCGCAAAAACAAAAGGTAGTCTTTTTGTCCGAATCGTGCTAAATTTCACTGGGAAATTGAGGTGCGACCATGCTGCGTTTTGCGCTGTTTCATGTCGCAGCCACTATGCCTACCCACGCAAGTGAGGTACCATTTTTTTCGGGAGACCTGGGGGCACGCTGGGTGAGTGGAAATTTGTTGATCCACGCAGATTCCAGAACTTTCCACCACAGAAATGTGAGGAAAATGTGTTTTTTGGTCAAATTTTTATGTTTTCAAGGGATTCTGGGTAACAAAACCTGGGGGTAGGCAGACGAGTCACCCCATCCTGAATTGCCCTGGGTGTCTAGTTTTCAAAAATGTATAGGTTTGCTAGGTTTCCCTAGGTGCTGGCAGAGCTACGGCGCAAAAACAAAAGGTAGTCTTTTTGTCCGAATCGTGCTGAATTTCACTGGGAAATTGAGGTGCGACCATGCTGCGTTTTGCGCTGTTTCATGTCCCAGCCACTATGCCTACCCACGCAAGTGAGGTACCATTTTTTTTGGGAGACCTGGGGGCACGCTGGGTGAGTGGAAATTTGTTGATCCACGCAGATTCCAGAACTTTCCACCACAGAAATGTGAGGAAAATGTGTTTTTTTGGTCAAATTTGTATGTTTTCAAGGGATTCTGGGTAACAAAACCTGGGGGTAGGCATACGAGTCACCCCATCCTGAATTGCCCTGGGTGTCTAGTTTTCACAAATGTATAGGTTTGCTAGGTTTCCCTAGATGCTGGCAGAGCTACGGTGCAAAAACAAAAGGTAGTCTTTTTGTCCGAATCGTGCTGAATTTCACTGGGAAATTGAGGTGCGACCATGCTGCGTTTTGCGCTGTTTCATGTCGCAGCCACTATGCCTACCCACGCAAGTGAGGTACCATTTTTTTCGGGAGACCTGGGGGCACGCTGGGTGAGTGGAAATTTGTTGATCCACGCAGATTCCAGATCTTTCCACCACAGAAATGTGAGGAAAATGTGTTTTTTTGGTCAAATTTTTATGTTTTCAAGGGATTCTGGGTAACAAAACCTGGGGGTAGGCAGACGAGTCACCCCATCCTGAATTTCCCTGGGTGTCTAGTTTTCAAAAATGTATAGGTTTGCTAGGTTTCCCTAGGTGCTGGCAGAGCTACGGCGCAAAAACAAAAGGTAGTCTTTTTGTCCAAATCGTGCTAAATTTCACTGGGAAATTGAGGTGCGACCATGCTGCGTTTTGCGCTGTTTCATGTCGCAGCCACTATGCCTACCCACGCAAGTGAGGTACCATTTTTTTCGGGAGACCTGGGGGCACGCTGGGTGGGTGGAAATTTGTTGATCCACGCAGATTCCAGAACTTTCCACCACAGAAATGTGAGGAAAATGTGTTTTTTTGGTCAAATGTTTATGTTTTCAAGGGATTCTGGGTAACAAAACCTGGGGGTAGGCAGACGAGTCACCCCATCCTGAATTGCCCTGGGTGTCTAGTTTTCACAAATGTATAGGTTTGCTAGGTTTCCCTAGGTGCTGGCAGAGCTACGGCGCAAAAACAAAAGGTAGTCTTTTTGTCCGAATCGTGCTAAATTTCACTGGGAAATTGAGGTGCGACCATGCTGCGTTTTGCGCTGTTTCATGTCGCAGCCACTATGCCTACCCACGCAAGTGAGGTACCATTTTTTTCGGGAGACCTGGGGGCACGCTGGGTGAATGGAAATTTGTTGATCCACGCAGATTCCAGAACTTTCCACCACAAAAATGTGAGGAAAATGTGTTTTTTTGGTCAAATTTTTATATTTTCAAGGGATTCTGGGTAACAAAACCTGGGGGTAGGCAGACGAGTCACCCCATCCTGAATTGCCCTGGGTGTCTAGTTTTCAAAAATGTATAGGTTTGCTAGGTTTCCCTAGATGCTGGCAGAGCTACGGCTCAAAAACAAAAGGTAGTCTCTTTGTCCAAAGAACGTAAAATTTCACTGGGAAATTGAGGTGCGACCACGTTGCATTTTGTGCCGTTTCCTGTCGTAGGCACAAGGACGACCCACACAAGTGAGGTACTGTTTTTATCGGGAGACCTGGGGGAACGCTGGGTGGGTGGAAATTTGTTGATCCACGCAGATTCCAGAACTTTCCACCACAGAAATGTGAGGAAAATGTGTTTATTTTGTCAAAATCTTAGCTTTGCAAGGGATTCTGGGTAACAAAACCTGGTGGTAGGCAGTCGAGTCACCCCATCCTGAATTCCCCTGGGTGTCTACTTTTCAAAAATGTATAGGTTTTCTAGGTTTCCCTAGGTGCCGGCAGAGCTAGGGTGCAAAAACTACAGGTAGGCACTTTGCCAAAAAAGGGTCAATTTGTAACTGCTAAATTTAGGTGTGACCACGTTGCATTTTGCGCCGTTTCCTTTCGCAGGCACAAGGCCGACCCACACAAGTGAGGTACCGTTTTTATCGGGAAACTTGGGGTAATTCAGATTTGTAAATCAACTGTTATTACCAATTGAGCTTTCATGCATTTCTCCCTTTCAATGAAAGACATTGTGTAAAAAAAAAATCTTTATGAAAAATGACCAATAATTCTCATGCTAGTATGAGTATTCCCAACTTTGAAAATGTGCAATTATATACTGTTTCTGAACTCTATAATTTGTACCCAATTCAGAAATACATAGGTGTCTTTCATACAGATTATTCCATGTATACATTTTCCAAGACAAAGTGCACTATACCCAGTAAATGAAAAAATACCATTGCAAGTTGCTGCTCAGTTTTTGGATCTGGGTTCGTCGGGTTCTTGGTGAAACTACAAGTCCTATATATCCCCACAACCAGGAAGGTCTAACAAATGTAACGGTATATTGCTTTCCAAGAGCTGTCAAAATTAGAAAAAGTTATAGGTGAAAACGTTGAGACAAAAGGCTATTTTTTTCAACAAAATTTCAAATATTCCAATATCTAACTGTTAGTTTCTATAACGAAACCTTCATGGATTTAGACAAATGACCCCTTTCTGAATTCAGAATTGTGTCTACTTTTCGAAAATGTAAAGCTTTCCAGGATCCATTATTGCTTTCAAACTCATTTCTACCATTAACTGGAAGGAGGTGGAAAGCTCTAAAAATAGCAAAAATAGGCTATGTCCCAGAAAAATGCCAAAACTGAGTGAAAAATTTCGGTTCTCTGACAAAAGTCTGTCATTTTCTGAAAGCTGAGAAAATGGAGATTTCAGCCCCACAAACCCTTTTGTGATACCATTTTCAGGGAAAAACCCAGAGGCTTTCATTTGCAGCCCGTTTTTCCCATTTTTCTGAAAAAAACAAAAAAATCACTATATTTTGGTTAATTTCTGGGACCCCTCCAAGGGAATCCACAAACCCTGGGCGCCTTTAGAATCCCCATGATGTTGGAAGAAAAGGACGCAAATTTGGCGCGGCTCCCTTATGTGGTCAAAAAGTTACAAGGGCCTAAGCGCGCACTACTACAAAACGCCAAAAAAAGGCTTAGCACAGGAGGGGAAAAGGCCTAGCAGCGAAGGGGTTAATAAGGATCTTACAATTACCCAAGGGTTTCATTTGGCCACTAGGCCTTCATGTGTATTAAGGAGTATTAGAATACTGATTGACTCTGAGATTGTTTTAGGGTTTTATCTATATTTATTCCTTGTATTCTATCCATATTTTTATCGTAATACATATTATCTGGTTTTAAAACATATTTATGTTTTTATTGCTCGTGTTTACGATTTACCTTGCATTGTTTATCTGGATCCAAGATATGAATTGATTTATCAATAGTATTTTTTCTGTGTCTGTATGCCAGCAATCTAGCCTGACCAGGAAGTGTTTCTATTTAAGTTGAGCACTATGTCTGGGGTGTCATGTGATCAAGGCTGCGAAACGCGTCATGCTGGCTAACTGAAATAAAAATTATGCACTGAATTACTCGATGGTTGGAGCACTTTTTTTGGAGTCTGTACCCGAGTTCTTGTAGAAGTATTTCCTAAGTTTCAGGATTTTGATGTCATGAGTGATGTCACTGACCATGTCATGAGTGATGTAATATGTGACGTCATCAGCAGTGCATTGCACGCACAAGTTATAGTGAGTCCAACTAACTATAACGTGGGAATTTCAATGGTTTTATGTGAGTAAAATTTCCAGCTAACTACTACTGGTGTGAAACCTATGGTTTTTTCAGTGAATTTAATAGGTTTATTAAATGCTAATTCCTAACTATAACTGGTGTGAAACCTATGGTTTTTTCAGTGAATTTCATAGGTTTTTTAATAGCTAATTTCTATTTTATAATGAATCCTATATCGTATATTTATATAATACTATTATTTTTTTTTTGTTGCCTTGGAGCGCTCCCGGTGCGCTCACCAGTAAGCGCAGTCTTCCGGCGCGCCCCGGTGCGCGTACCGGTGAGCGTCCCGTTAGCACTATTGCCGCGAACGAAAACATCAACGTGACGTATCGCGTAGCCGCGTGATGCGTCTTATGACGCACGACGTAAGCGCACCCGCAAGCGCCCGAGCACATACGATCGCGCAACGTAAGCGCCGCCGGGTGCGCCCTGGGGCGCGCACCCGGGCTCGTACCGGGGCGCTTAGCGTAAGTGCGTCGGGTCATGTGACCTGAACATAACACTTTCCATTGGTTCAGAACCTTTTGGTTCCCAAATGATGAAAGACCGGGTCATGTGACCGGAAAATAACACTTTTCATTGGTTCAGAACAGTTTTGTTTTCCAAATGATGAAAGCCCCCACCTTTTTTGCTCATTCTCACTTTGTTCTTTGAGTGAGGAAGACCTGTTTCCATTGATTGAAAAATGGCTACAGTAGCAGCAACAGCTGAAGCATCTGCACCACCACCACCACCACCAAGAGGACCACCACAATTCCACATTGGTGGTGAAGAAGAAGAGGAGGAGGAGGAGGAGGAGGAGGAGGAGAGGAGGACTTTCCTGCCTGAAGACAATCCCCCTTACAAACCGAGAGAGCACATTGTGTGGGAGTTTTTTAAATTCCCAAGAGGCCACAAGAAAGTAAATGCGGCAAAAGTAACTTGTCTAATCTGTGGCTGTGAACTTTCCAGGGGGAACCCTACCAAAAAATATTCTTTTGGTAATCACACCATGATTCGCCACATGCAAAGCAGGCATCTGAACAACTATTCTGCGGCAGAGGTGAGAGAACTGGCCAGAAACCTTCCCCCAACATCTTCCAGAACCTCAACAAGTAAAGAACCCACTCCATCAGGTCCAGAGACAAGGGAGATGATCCCAAACATCCAAACCAAGTTTGGTAGATACAAAATTGTTTGTATATTTTGTGGAAAAACAATTAGCTATGCTGAGCAAAGTATTAACCTCATCAACGTTGCTGGTGATAACCACAAGTGCCCAAAGAAACCTTAATTTTTTCCTGATTTTTTTTTGCTCCAGTTGAGCCGTTTACAATTCCCTGTTTTTTGTTTCTGCCCATAAAAAATACAAAAAAATATAAAACTGTTCAGAAAAGCCAAAAAATGGAAAAACATGTTCAAAAAACAATAAAAAAATATAAAACAACACAAAAAATTAAAAAAACAGTTCTTTTTAGAACTACTTCCAATTTATAAAAAAAGCTAAATTTTTTTAAAACTCTGTCATTCTTTTTTCTCCATGGTACGCTCCCCGGTGCGCGTACCGGGCGCTCCCCCCGCAAAAATTTTTTTTTGCCCCGCGGGGCCCTTTTATGGCCCCCACATCAAACCTAGGGTGTCAGGGGGGTCTACCCTGCCCCCTTTTGATCATTTCCCCCTTTGTTTTTGCCACCTCTTGTGTCTCGATCCTACCGAGACACAAGATGGCGGCCGCTCCGGACTGTTTGGAATGTTGACAGACACCCGAGAGCCAATCAGCTTTCCACTCGCGCACTCGCATAGCGCGCCCGGTGCGCTCCCCGGTGCGCGTACCGGGGCGCGCTTATAGATATATATATTTTTTTTAACCTAAATTACTCAAAATCCTCTGGAGCACATATCTTGAGACACAGCAAAGGCACATCGGTCTACCAGTCCCTACAATTTTGCCATGTTTGGTGGGAATCCATTCAGCCGTTCGGGCTAAAAGTGAGTCCAACCGCCCTATGGAAATTAACATGGAGAAAACATGTTTTGGGACCCCCTTTTATCTCGGCCCCCGCTTGACGAATCCCCCCCAAACTTTCAGGGAAGGAGCAGAGAGGAGCGGGCCATCTAATTTGAGAAATTTGCGAAAATTCGTCCACCGGCGCCAAAGTTATTCCCAATAGAATGTTGCGGATATCCTATGGAAACTAGGTCCTAACTATAACTACCTACTGGCGACCGCCAGTAGGTAATATATATATATATATATCACCAAGGTACCCTTCTGGGTGACAGCGTGCGCTACAAATCTGCATAACATCCTACAACAAGTTATATACATGTGGAATTATTTATAGAAAATTTAAAGAAATGTACCTTTCAATATTTTGTCACTCAATATAGCGGTAACAATAGTCTGTCCCATCAATATTTTGGATTCACTATTCGCAGCCTACAACGTTCAATTGATATACAGAGCACCTACAACTGGTGAAAATAGAGGCTGATGTCTCCATCCAGCAATATGCAGATGAAACACAAACCTATTTAAAAATGTTTATTAACCATTTTCACCTTCTAAGACCCATTTCTGTGAAACCTGCTAAATTGAAGGGCTTTCTTAGCTTTGATCCAGAAAAAATGAATGTATTTGCGCTTTTTTTAGGCAAGTCAATTCAAATATAAATACCAGGGTTACCCAGTTACATGGCTCCAAACCTAGAAGCATATATACTAAGGCACTGCGTTGCCCCCGAGTGACTCAAGTCATTGCAAGGCAACTCAAGTCCTTAAATGGTATTTACTAAGCCACGCAAAGTCAACTTATGTGACTCTGCGTGATTTAAATAAATCCATAGTAATGCAAGCCGGCATATATCTCTGCCTTGAGTTACTTTGCGTGTTATAGTTAACAGTTGGTCCTAGACGTAAATTCACCATACAGCACAATTCCTATAGTTCAAATAATTCTTTACAAAGTCCGCTTTAGATTGAATCACCACGGTTGTTAGAAAAAACACGACATGATAGATATATTAGCCCAAAATGTCAATTGATACATATGAAAACACTGAAACAAAAAAGTTTTAATCGAGTCCACTCTTATTTAATACACATTTTGAACAAAATTGGCAAATTTATAAAATTATTTACAAAACCAAGGGGCTCTAATAGCAGTAAAAGTGCACAGAGTGAGGTGAAAGTAAGTGCTCAAGTGATTGATCAAAGAGATCAGTGAAACAAAGTGCAAATGATTTATATACAAGAATGAGCCTGCCCTGACTGTAGAAGCTCGCAAAAAATGTAACTCTTTTTCACTAGCTCGTGGTTTTGAAAACCTCCGTATTCCTTGATTTGCACTGCTAGCAAGGAGATTAGGAGGGGGAGGGGGGGAGATAACAGGTGCAGGCTCCAAAGGAGAATGTCGACGTTTCGACCCACAAAGAGAACGGGTGAATGAATTCCTCAGAACAGGGTCTTCATCAGGACAGGATGAGGGAAGGGCAAAGGGTAACTCAATGTGCACGTGGGTTAAAAGGACCCCAATGTCAGTGGGCACCTGTAACAACAAACGAAAACACGGGCAAATTATCTCTACAACATGTCAAAGAATAAATTCATAAAGAGGGTGGCATAAATCTGCACTCACCCTTATGTGGTACGCCACCACATGTGCGACGTTTGTCCGCACCAAAACTTAAAGCCGGGTTGGCACTGAAAAAAGGAAAAAACAGTAGCCGTTAATGCTACTTCCTGTTCCTAACAGCAGATATATCGATAGCTTAACACAAGCTGTAGGGCTCTCCCCATGGTTTAGAAAGCAGGGTATTATGTCACCCAATTGGAAGGTTCCAAAATTAAATGGATATTCTCAAATGTCAAGAAGGGGAAAAAATCGTCTGCCGAGGGTGCATAGCAACCCCCTCGTCATTAAACCCCAACTCAACACACGGACACATAATCTTTTCGACTCTCAAAGCTACTTGAGTAAACCCAAGAGTTTTGTCCCACTTAACCAGTCGGGATAGAGAACAAACCATGGGTCTTACTCACCCATATATTAAGTCATCTACGGTGTTCCGATGCTGGTATAAGTGGTGTTACTGGAAGAGAGAGCGAAAACGCCTCCATTAGAAATGGAGTAAGACTCCATGGGGACAGACAGGTTCAAAACCACATTAGCGCGGGTTGCTCCTGGTAGAGCTCATACCTCAATTATGTTGCCGAAAGCACGGAAGAGTCAATCTTCTCTAAGTGCTGCCGATAGCTTCACTCTGTCTCTCAATGTAAACGCGGAAGCAACGCGCCCGCCATAGCTCACCAGTCGCAGAGCAATCAGCGCGCTTACATCATCCTTTTTGGCGGCGGAGCCTCATAGCGCGAAAGTGGTTGCTAGGAGACCCAAGGCGCCTCTGTTTTAAAGGGAAACACCCCCTGTTCTCAGTCTCTATGCAATACCATATCACCCTGCACACTGTCAATCTTCCGGACAGTTTAAAATACGTTCGTGCCTGGACGTGTGCCACATGATAAGCCATTTGAATACACGGTCAATCTTCCGGCAATTTACAAATAAAAATACAAATGCGTGTGTACCTGAACGTGTGCCACACGATAAGGCATTTTTGATACATCATATCAAATGCAGATGTCCTCCATTATACTGCACAATTACTCCCTCAATAAGACACAGTGGGCCCAACACCTATCCGTTAAGTATTGATTCTCCTATACATTCTATCCAAACAAGGTGTTTAGATTCACAGGGTATAAGTGAAGAGAAATTGATAGGAGAAATAGGATTGCGACATGGAAAACATTTAAACCATACCGAAAATTTTCAAATTTTTCGCACATTCAATCCTAAAGTTCTATACATTTATAGATGGCTCAGTGTTCGGCAGCTTTAGAAGGTCAAATATATGTATTACAGAAAAGAGGGTTATCATTAGACAGTTGGTCACATTATGCTATCAATAGACATCACAAAAAAGGCATTCCATACATAATTGCTAAATAAAGTTTCAACCATTGTATAGCATGCCCATTTGTCTCGTTATCTCCTCATATTCATTCAAACCCTTATTCACGGTATCAAAGGTGTGCATCCATTTGCATTCCCGCACATTTAAGGAGTTGGCAAAATTTCCGCCCCTGATGTTAACTGTGACCTTCTCCAGTACCCACCATCTCAAACTTTCCGGTGAGTGGTCAAATTTTACAAAATGTTCCACTAATGGGGCTCCCTGTACTCTACACCGGATCCTGCTACAGTGCTGTAGGATTCTAGTTTTTACTTTTTGCACTGTTTGTCCTATATACCAGAAGCCACATGGGCAAGCAATTACATATATAACACCGGTTGAATTACAATTGGTATGATGTCTCATGGTGTGTGTGTAATTGTTGTATGTACACAGTTTCAGCTCCTCTGTAAGTGGGCACGCTTTGCATGAACCACATTTGTGGTGGCCCAATACAGGAGGTATATTCCAAAGTGTGGACTGGGCATCCCTGGTTTTGCTCGGTAGTAATGATTGAACTACATAGTCCCTGATGCTTCTTCCCTGACGATCCCTATTTCGTCAGCCACTAAATGCCAATGTGAGCTTATAACTTTTTTAATGACACTACTCCTAGTGTTAAATGTCGTGACGCATGTCATTCTTTCATTAGTCAAAGGGTTGTGTATGCATGAACCATGCTACTACATCCCCACAGGTGGCACACCGGGTAAAGAATACTTCAATGGATTGTCTTTGTAGTTCACTTTATTTAGGCGAGGATTAAACCTCAACAGCAGGTTGATATTTAATTCATATCAATTATATATCCATGTTCAATCAAATTCATTTTTCAAAATGAGGAACAGTCAAGAAATGCGACTCCAATGCATTTCGGGCTGAGCCCTTTATCAAGGAGTGCTGTAAAGAAGGAGACGAATCACCATCAGGTCTAGTGTCATAAAAGAAACTAAAACAAAACAGCGCGCTGGGCTAAAATAATATGCGGGGGCCAAAATGAGGTAAATGATTAAGGTGCCGATCAAAAAGTGACAAGGATATAAATAAGTGTCGTGGCTCATGGCTAAAGGCTAAATGCGGCGATATCACTAAAGGCTACCAAAGTGCTCATAGCTTTAACAAGCGTGAAAGGTTATGTGAGCGTTAAGCAGAGTGGCGTTCAAAGACTTACTTCGGGTTCGATGTAACGCCGCGCGTTACTAGCAGGTTCAGGGTTCAAACAAGAACGCTAGGGAACTGTGTCGGAGATCACCAACATAACGCGAGACAAGAGGTGTAAACATGAAAAACGGACTTAACTGGTATGAAGGTTATTTGAGCGCCATGCTGGAATAGTGAAAGTAAACAACCACAAGAGGAAATAAACAAATAAAGGAAATGTTAAAGAACGTCAGTGTGAATGAAAGAAAAATAAAAATGAAAGTAAACGTGCAGAAAACGTGCAGAATGATAAAGAAGCATATGAAAACACACGCGGCAAGCAGACAATGTAGCATAATACAGACATTACAGATAGCAACTAAATTCACAACGATCATTTAACCCAAAAGGCTTTTGGGTCTGGAGACGATATATCCATTCCAGTTCTCTTTTCAAAAGGAGTTTGTTATTGTCAGTGCCCTCCTTTTTGTTGACAATTTCCAAAATGATATATTGCAATTGTGCTACATTGTCTGCTTGCCGCGTGTGTTTTCATATGCTTCTTTATCATTCTGCACGTTTTCTGCACGTTTACTTTCATTTTTCTTTTTCTTTCATTCACACTGACGTTCTTTAACATTTCCTTTATGGCGCTCAAATAACCTTCACACCAGTTAAGTCCGTTTTTCATGTTTACACCTCTTGTCTCGCGTTATGTTGGTGATCTCCGACACAGTTCCCTAGCGTTCTTGTTTGAACCCTGAACCTGCTAGTAACGCGCGGCGTTACATCGAACCCGAAGTAAGTCTTTGAACGGCACTCTGCTTAACGCTCACATAACCTTTCACGCTCGTTAAAGCTATGAGCACTTTGGTAGCCTTTAGTGATATCGCCGCATTTAGCCTTTAGCCATGAGCCACGACACTTATTTATATCCTTGTCACTTTTTGATCGGCACCTTAATCATTTACCTCATTTTGGCCCCCGCATATTATTTTAGCCCAGCGCGCTGTTTTGTTTTAGTTTCTTTTATGACACTAGACCTGATGGTGATTCGTCTCCTTCTTTACAGCACTCCTTGATAAAGGGCTCAGCCCGAAATGCATTGGAGTCGCATTTCTTGACTGTTCCTCATTTTGAAAAATTAATTTGATTGAACATGGATATATAATTGATATGAATTAAATATCAACCTGCTGTTGAGGTTTAATCCTCGCCTAAATAAAGTGAACTACAAAGACAATCCATTGAAGTATTCTTTACCCGGTGTGCCACCTGTGGGGATGTAGTAGCATGGTTCATGCATACACAACCCTTTGATTATTTCCTTATGTGTTTCGGACGGAGACACTACCCACGTGTGCACCCAAGACTTTCTCCATCTGATAACTATATTACAACACTGCTGTGCATCGCCTTACACCATTTATTATCTACAATCCTCCGCCACGAGCGATTGCACGCCTCAAAATGCAATTTGAAGAAATCAGCCGTAGTACTGAAGCCCGAGCACATACTCTTGCGTATGACGAAGAGGAACGCCAACGTATTTACGCTTTAATTGAGGAAGACATCACCCCATCTTCTACCACACGCAACAAGGAACAATGTATAAAGCAACTATTATACCTATCAAAGAGACATATCAACCAAAAGCTCCATGCGAGCACTTTACTCAAGTATCACAGGGCACTCAGAATCCCTCGCGGTTTACGGATCGCCTTGAAACCCTCATTGTGCAAAAATTCGAAAATATTTAAAGACAAATGGGAAAGAATATTGAATAAATGCAGCCTGGATCTCATCCTGTTGATCGTTGAAGAACTTTCAGACATTCTTAAAGAACTTGAACAAGAAATCAAAGAAATTGATCAAGAACTTAAAGAAATGTTAACCCCAGAAGAACTTTCAAACACATTGGCTGACTTAAAAATCACATTAGACAAACACCAGAAAGAAATCAACAAACGGAAGATTCGAAAATTTCGCCGCGATACGCTTGACTACAAGCTTGACGAGGTTTACTCGTGGGCAGACGTGTACGTCCAACGAAGACGCAATCGACCAACCAATACACAGACTGACACATCATCTTCTGGTAGCGATACTTCAACTCGACCGCCTCGCAGCACCATACCTCCTAGACCACCGCATGATCCTGTAAGTACATCTGCCACCTCACAAATTCAAACCTCTGCGGTTCATTTTTTAGAGGTAGACACGGGCAACATCGAAGACTCAGGAGGAGCCAGAGCAAAAGAAAAAGATTCAACTGCACCAACCACTCGGAGCAAGGTAATAACGAAAGATCCCAAACCGAGAATGAACATTTAGTCATTAATATTTCGAGCACCACCATCACCCCACATCAGATGAATCTAATAGAAAAAGGCACTTCGTTCATTCCTACTACCGACACCAACCTGCTGGAACTCGAGGTTAGCACCTTCAAATTCCTAAGGAAACTCAGGTTGCGTTATTTTTTCGAAAAGGTTTTACCACCTACCACTGACAACAAACCCGATGAACTAAAAGGATTGAGACCCGCAAGCACATTTCAAGCTCCGTGCAGCCACAAGTCAATTGACTTATTTGAAAAACTGGTACGCAATGACGTGTCAAAAATCAATTTCCAGCGCCACAACCGGCGCCCAAACCTTACAACTAAAGATCGTGATGTTCTTCAATCTTTGGCTAACAATAAGGAAATTAAATGTATGAAAGCCGACAAGGGTGGGGCTCTTGTCATTCTCGACAATTCCATGTACACTCGACGACTACAAGAACAGATATGCGATGCTTCCTTGTATATGCAACTGGACAACAATCCCACAAGATAATTTTATAATACTCTTCAAGACATTGTCATGAAAGCCTTTCAAAACAATGTTATACAGGAACGTACCAAGAACTTCCTTTTACCACAACATCCAAGGAGCCCGACTTTGCAAATGAGTCCTAAAATCCACAAAGACCTCAACAATCCACCTTTTCGGCCAATTGTGTCCACCAGAGGTTCAATCCACGAAGCCACAGGGAAACTAATTGACAAATACTTGCAACCTATTGTTATCAAAGCTCACAGTTACATCAAGGACACCACTGAATTTTTAATCAAACTATCCAATATCCAAATAAACCATGACAACCAGTATATAATGTGCACTGCTGATGTCAGCTCCTTGTATACATCCATCCCTCACCAGGGAGGCATCGAAGCCATCGAACAAGCTTTACTTACCAGTGACATTGACGGTTCCATGCAAGCTTTCCTTATGGAATTGATGGTATATACCTTATACCATAGCTACTTTCAAGTTCACAATGAGTGGTTCCTACAGCTTTCTGGAATGGCTATGGGAAATTGTGCGCCCCCTTCATATGCCAATATTTATATGGAAAACTTTGAAAAAACATACATATATGGCGACCAAATCAATCATGGAAAAATAAAAATGTACGTCAGGTATATTGACGACTTATTTTGCACTTGGATGGATTCTAAAGAGTCTCTTGAACAATTCCTTTATCAACTCAATTCTAAGGACGATCGAATCAAACTCACATGGGAGATCAGCGACTCGGAAATCACATTTTTAGACGTCAACATAAAAATTACCACCAATGGGCTCATTACTGACCTCCATAGGAAAAAGACTGATCGTAATAACACCTTACATTATAAAAGTCATCATCAAGAGTCACTCAAAAGACATTTACCGTTTTCTCAACTTTTGAGAGTCAAACGCATCGTTTCAGATGAACATACCATGGACATGCGCATGGATGAAATGCGGAAACGATTTCTGGAGAGAGGTTACCCTGTACAGGTTGTCAAAGAGGCACAATCTCGTGTGGCACAAATTACTAGACAAGAAGCTCTGTCTAAAAAACCGATCTCAGAACAACCACGCAACGTCTTGGTTTCTAAACATTCAACTGTCAGCAAGGTCTACAAAAAGATCATATTGAAACATTGGCCCATTCTCCAGATTGAACCAGACTTTGAGGAACTGTTCAGATCTGTACCTTTGTTTGCCCACACTCGAAGTCGGAATATCAAAGAAATATTGTCCAATCCTACAACCTCAAGTCAACAATACAAAGGCACACAACCTTGTCTGAACTGTAGACACTGTAATTCCATCATCAAAGGTAACTTCATTCACCATCCCATGAAAGGCAAGGTTATCAAACTTCGATCCAATGCTACATGTGACTCCTCTAATCTAATCTACGCATTAAAATGCCCGTGTGGCAAATTATATGTGGGGAAGACCGAAAGAAAAATAAAGATTCGCTTAAATGAGCATAAATCAAACATTCGACTAAAAAATGTGAAGTCCAACATTGCCATGCATTTTGATGAAGCTCGTCACTCCATTGCACAATTGCAATATATCATTTTGGAAATTGTCAACAAAAAGGAGGGCACTGACAATAACAAACTCCTTTTGAAAAGAGAACTGGAATGGATATATCGTCTCCAGACCCAAAAGCCTTTTGGGTTAAATGATCGTTGTGAATTTAGTTGCTATCTGTAATGTCTGTATTATGCTACATTGTCTGCTTGCCGCGTGTGTTTTCATATGCTTCTTTATCATTCTGCACGTTTTCTGCACGTTTACTTTCATTTTTATTTTTCTTTCATTCACACTGACGTTCTTTAACATTTCCTTTATTTGTTTAATTCCTCTTGTGGTTGTTTACTTTCACCATTCCAGCATGACGCTCAAATAACCTTCACACCAGTTAAGTCCGTTTTTCATGTTTACACCTCTTGTCTCGCGTTATGTTGGTGATCTCCGACACAGTTCCCTAGCGTTCTTGTTTGAACCCTGAACCTGCTAGTAACGCGCGGCGTTACATCGAACCCGAAGTAAGTCTTTGAACGCCACTCTGCTTAACGCTCACATAACCTTTCACGCTCGTTAAAGCTATGAGCACTTTGGTAGCCTTTAGTGATATCGCCGCATTTAGCCTTTAGCCATGAGCCACGACACTTATTTATATCCTTGTCACTTTTTGATCGGCACCTTAATCATTTACCTCATTTTGGCCCCCGCATATTATTTTAGCCCAGCGCGCTGTTTTGCTTTAGTTTCTTTTATGACACTAGACCTGATGGTGATTCGTCTCCTTCTTTACAGCACTCCTTGATAAAGGGCTCAGCCCGAAATGCATTGGAGTCGCATTTCTTGACTGTTCCTCATTTTGAAAAATGAATTTGATTGAACATGGATATATAATTGATATGAATTAAATATCAACCTGCTGTTGAGGTTTAATCCTCGCCTAAATAAAGTGAACTACAAAGACAATCCATTGAAGTATTCTTTACCCGGTGTGCCACCTGTGGGTATGTAGTAGCATGGTTCATGCATACACAACCCTTTGATTATTTCCTTATGTGTTTCGGACGGAGACACTACCCACGTGTGCACCCAAGACTTTCTCCATCTGATAACTATATTACAACACTGCTGTGCATCGCCTTACACCATTTATTCTTTCATTAGTCTCATTGTTTTTAGAAGTTGGTTCCAACAGAAATTCCCTATGGCAGAACCAAGCTTTCTTTCTTGCTTTCTTAAGGAGTCGTCGTGGATATCCTCTCTCGGTCAGACGTTCCATGAGTAACATGGACTCATCAAAGAAATCCTCCTTACGTGTACAATTACGACGCAACCTCAGGAACTGTCCGTATGGTAGGTTGTCCCTGAGGTTGCGTGGATGGTGGCTCGTGTAGCGAACTAAAGTGTTCCTCTCACTGGTCTTCCTGTATAGGGTGGTGTGTAAGAGTCCAGCTTCCTCCACTATACTTATGTCCAGGAAGTTTATTTTCTTCTTGCTATATTCTAAAGTAAACTGAATGTCAGTAGATCTTTGGTTAAGCCACTCATGGAACTCCGTCAAACTTTGTTCACTCCCTTCCCAAACAACTAAGACATCATCGATATATCGACGCCATGTCCTGATATTTGCATAGTATGGATTTGTCTCACTATATATGAACTCCCGTTTATATGCATCCATGAAGAGTATGGCCAGATCCGGCGCAAAACTTGCCCCCATGGCCACTCCCCTTGTCTGTACAAAATACTCTCCCTCAAAATAGAAAAAAAAAATTTGCATAGCAATTTCCAATAAGTCTAGTATAAATGATGTTGGTACCCGACATGGTTTGGGACGCTCTTCCAAGATACTTCTAATCACCTCCACTGCAGCTGATTGAGGGATATTTGTATAGAGCGATGCCACGTCCATCGTGACCAACAGGTTCTTATTACGGTCAAAGATGTATCTATCCACCAGTTGGATGACCTGCATGGTATCCCTCACATAAGACATCGTCTCCTCAGCCGCTGGTTTTAAGAAAATGTCAATACATTTACATAAGGGTTCTAAGATGGACCCACACCCGGATACGATGGGTCTGCCGGGGGGATTGTTTAACCTCTTATGAACCTTCGGCAACGTATAAATCGTTGGAAGTCTGGGGTGATTATTGTTTAAGAAAGCATACTCGTGTTTCGATAGGTATCCTTCATCTAGAGCTCTGTCTGTAATGGACCTGATGTCCAATGCTATTTCTTTTGTAGGGTCAGATTTTAGTTTCTTATAATTACCGACTGTACCTAGCTGTGAGAGTATTTCTAATTTATAATCCTCCCTGCTTTGGACCACAACTGCCCCGCCCTTGTCCGCCGGTTTTATGACGATATCCGTGTTTTGTTTTAAGGATTCAAGGGCTTGGCGTTCCTGCTTACTGATGTTGTATTTCGTATAGCTTTTCTTAGATAGTATCTGATTTACATCTCTCATCACAACCTGTTCAAAAGCTAAGACTTTGTGTGACATCATCTGAGCCGGTGGAGTAAAGGTGGATGGAGGTCGCAGGCCGGTACCGGTAAAGGTTGGTAGGAAAAGAATCTTATTGAAATATTGTTTCAATCTGACTTTCCGAAAGAACTGGTGTAACTCAGTTTTTAGATTAAATGTGTTGGGTAAATTGGTAGGGACAAATGAAAGGCCTTTCTCAAGCACATCCAACTCAGCTGGTTTCAGAATATAAGATGATAAATTTATTATCGGGCTTTCCCGTCTGGTCATTGGCTCAGCGTTTACCACTGATAGTGTTGGCGTCTGGTTCGAATTTCCCCATGGGCTTCCTGATTCTTCGCTGCTGCTCCCCTGCCTGAATTCCAATTGGATTGGCCCCGTCCCCTGGGTCTCCCCCAGGGGCGGCCCCTGTTCTGATAGCCTGCCCATTGGTCCTCTTCTAAAAAAGTATTTTGATGTTCAGGGTATGTGTGGCTAGTACTGGGTCTCTCCTGCTCGTTGTCAGAATTACTCGTGGCAGAGGAGACCGAGAATGTATTATACTTCCTATAGCCACCACGACCTCTCGTAAAGAACCTACCTTGATTGTCCTGTTTATAGTACCCCTCTGATAGGTATGGGTAAACTAATTTTTTGTCATAGAACTTGAGATCTTTTGCAAGTTTATCCAATTTAGTTGATTGTGTGAAAATATCAAATTCTTTTAATGTTTTTTCTAAGCGTTCCAGCGCTTCTTTTGCATTACTCAATGCTTTGTCATCTACTATCTCTTTTCTGAGATCCGATATTTCTTTCATAAGACGCTCCACCTCTTCTAGAGCCGTCTCCACCCCAAGCACCGTCCAGTGCCTGGAGCAATTATTACTAATAAAGCTGAAATTTCCCTTGAATTTCGGATTATCAATGAAGATAGCTGGTTCGTTTCGTACCTGTAGTCCAATGGGGATTACATTAGCCTGAAGGTACTGTGTCAATGTATGGCTGTGTAATCTAGTGTGAATTAGTTTCTTTTCTAATCTTTCTAGCTTGTTAATTTTGTCATTGAGTGTCAAATCAATAGGATTGGTATTCCGACCCAGGAAGCTACCACCTCCCTGGGTTTCAATCAATTTGTTGATATATTCTTCACTGTATGATAAAGTGTCTTTCTCTGACATATCCTCAGTATTCCTAGTTCAACAGGTTACTTAAATGGATCAACAGTATTTTAGACAGACAAAACAAATAAGATCAATACATACACAAAAACGACACCCTCGCAGGAATCCCTGCACAAGGAAAATGTTATCTAACAAGGGGTAACCCAATTGTAGTCAAAGGACCTGGGTATCAAGTGTTATAGTTAACAGTTGGTTCTAGACGTAAATTCACCATACAACACAATTCCTATAGTTCAAATAATTCATTACAAAGTCCGCTTTAGATTGAATCACCACGGTTGTTAGAAAAAACACGACATGATAGATATATTAGCCCAAAATGTCAATTGATACATATGGAAACACTGAAACAAAAAAGTTTTAATCGAGTCCAGCCGGACTCTATTATTTAATACACATTTTGAACAAAATTGGCAAATTTATAAAATTATTTACAAAACCAAGGGGCTCTAATAGCAGTAAAAGTGCACAGAGAGAGGTGAAAGTAAGTGCTCAAGTGATTGATCAAAGAGATCAGTGAAACAAAGTGCAAATGATTTATATACAAGAATGAGCCTGCCCTGACTGTAGAAGCTCGCAAAAAATGTAACTCTTTTTCACTAGCTCGTGGTTTTGAAAACCTCCGTATTCCTTGATTTGCACTGCTAGCAAGGAGATTACGGGGGGGGGGGGATAACAGGTGCAGGCTCCAAAGGAGAATGTCGACGTTTCGACCCACAAAGAGAACGGGTGAATGAATTCCTCAGAACAGGGTCTTCATCAGGACGGGATGAGGGAAGGGCAAAGGGTAACTCAATGTGCACGTAGGTTAAAAGGACCCCAATGTCAGTGGGCACCTGTAACAGCAAACCAAAATACGGGCTAATTATCTCTACAACATGTCAAAGAATAAATTCATAAAGAGGGTGGCATAAATCTGCACTCACCCTTATGTGGTACACCACCACATGTGCGACGTTTGTCCGCACCAAAACTTATCCCACAATAGAAGGCAAAGTTCACTCTCCCCAGTGTTAAAATAGGAGTCCGGGATATTAAAGGGACGATTCTGCAGAGCGTACAGGAAACGCGGGAGCGCCAGCATTTTAAACAAGGCCGCTCTGCCAGGGAGGGAGAGTGGGAGGGACCGCCAGTGGGCTACGTCACTGTGCAGTCTGCGCAGGGGACCCAACAAGTTGCGATCATGGAAGACCTTGGGGTCCGACGTGACATAAATGCCGAGGTACTTAAATCCATCTGGAGCCACTGCGATGGAAAACCCCCGGGGTAGACGGGGCGGGGGCCGTGTAGTATGTACAATGTTGATTTGGTCCAGTTGATCGAGTAGCCCGAGTATTTCCCAAAGTTGGTAAGAACATGGAATAAGCTATTGATAGAGGACCGGGGGGAAGCTACATATATCAGGATGTCGTCGGCATAGAGGGAATTAACGGCAAAGTGCGCCGAAGTGAGCTCCTCTGCCGTAATGTCGGATTCCAGGGCCTCCTGAGATGGTAGGTAGGCGCATCTCACCCAGATGTTGTCTGGACTTCTCTGAGGTGTAGCACGTACCAGCGGTATAAATGAGTTCCAGGTGGTCGGCGAAGGCCTCTGCTATGTCTTGCGGGTCCACAACCTTGAACCCATCCGGTCTTGTTATGGTTGGCACCCATCTGGACCCTTGGTCTCGCCGCTCCAGCCAGGCAAGCATCTTACCCACACTGTCGCCGATCTCATACACTCGGTGGCGCGTGTGGAGTAATCGAGCTTGCGCCTTTTCCTGTGCCAACGCTTTGTAGGCCATTTGCTGGGCTTGGAGATGGCGAGCCGTGTCTGCAGATGGGGCAGCATTGTGGGACGTTTTGAGGCTAAGGAGGTCGGATTCGGCCTGAAGGATCTGTTCATTGTGTTTACGTAAGTACCCCATCTTAAGCGCCAATGTCTCGCCCTTGACAACTGCTAGGTATGCCTCCCAAAGCTTGACAGCGGAGTCTACCGAACCGACGTTCTCCGCGAAATAAAATTCGGTTTGCTCAATCAGGCTGTCCTTGATGTCCGGGATCTGCATGAGCCAAGGATTAATAATAATGGGACCGCATACAAATTGGCGGTGATAAGTGAAATCCACACTAAGGGGTGAGCGATCAGAGATGCCGCGGGGAAGTCCTTTCGGTCGGATGAAGTATCCAATGTCCGCAGTGGGACAGAATAAATAGTCAATGCGGGACATGCTGTTGTATGCGTTAGAGTAGTGTGTGTAGTAGGGCGTGTCTGGATGATGATGACGCCAAATGTGTCCTCAAGTCCAATAGCGTGCACGAAATCGGACAGGTCTGAGTTCTGCCGATGAGAGCTGCGCTTAGGCCGGCGGTGTAATTCGTCACACATTGTCATGTTGAATTCCCCCCTGATTAGGAGTGTGCCAGTGGGGAGGCCTAGGAGTCGGGTGCCTAGCTCCCCGAGGGAGTCGCAGACTAGGGTCGGTGGAAGGTATGCAGAGATAGTGTTTAGAGGACGTCCCTCCCAAGTGGCCTCCACTAGTGCAAGGCGGCCCAGAGGGTCAGCCCATGTCTTCGTGTGTGTAAGTGCGAGGTTCTTTTTTACAAGAATCCCTGTACCACGGGATCCAGAAGTGAACCCCGCGTGTACCAGTAGTTTGTAGCCGCTTCGCTGTAGAGCATGACAAGTGTTGCCTACTAAGTGCGTCTCCTGTAATAAGACGATGTCAGGGGAGTGGCGCCGTAAGTATTGAAGAACTATGCCCCGTTTTATTTTGTGCCCCAACCCGTTAACATTCCATGACAGTATCGTGAGGGTTCTAGAGATGGGCTGCGACATGGTGGTGGATAGCGTGGGATCTGTGGACGGAGAAGTGGAAAAAGGGCCGTTAGGGCCACCGGCCTATCGGGACAAGATGGGGTACAGGGTCAGGCGGTCTCCAGTGCTCTCGGGGACTAGGTGATACCCAAGGCGGCCAGCCTGCCACAGTTGGACCTTGAGGGAGAAGTGAAGTGTGACAGGAAAAGACTCTGCTGAAAACACAAACGAAAAAGTAAACCAAAATAGAACACCCTAAAACCCCCCTCCCTCCCAACCCTTCCCCCTCCCTGCTCCCCTGCCCGCGGACTTGAAACTATCCACTCCCCAACTAGGCAGAGTGCCTGTCGCCCTCCCAAACATTGACGGGGTAAGTGGAGAGCCAAGGGTGCCCTCGCTCAGGATGAACAGGATAGCAGAGCCTAATGCACCTTTAAGAACAAAAAACATCAGCAAAGACATTCACACATTACAATACAGTAAGAAACAACCTAGATGATCCATAATGTCTGGACCAGAAAAGGATACTTGCAAACTGTGGGCGGACGCCAACCAGCGGACCCCCGGACGGTCTATGGTAGAGGGCCTCAACAAAACAAGGCTGGTCACGGGCCAGGGTCGTGGAATAACAGCAGAAGAGAAATGGACAACCTAAAAAGTTAATGGTCTCCTTGAGTGCCATCGGTGAACAAGTCCTGACTTTCCAGGAGCGAACTTGGGTCAGTACGTGCAGGTGAACCTCGGCGATGACGTGGAGCGGTCTTCGATGCAAGCCATCCTTCTATCCAGTCCCAGACCTCCTCTGGGGACACAAAGAACCAGGTCTTGCCCTCCGACTCCACACATAGTTTAGCGGGAAACAGCATGGCGTATTTTATGTCTTTGGCGCAGAGTGCCCTTTTGACTTCAAGGAAACGGCGTCTACGGGCCTGGACTTTCACGGTGAAGTCCGGAAAGAGCAGGATTTGAGCGTTGTCCAGGCGTAGGGGTGGCGCCGTTCGTGCCGTTTGAAGGATGACATCACGTCACGAAAGTTGAATACCTGGGCGTTGATGGGGTGGGGCGTTGCGCCCGGCTTCGGTCTGCCCCCTGGGACTCTGTGTGCCCTATCTATCGAGAAGTAGTTAGATAGTTGTTTTGGCTGGAGATGTTTCAGAATTAAATTCTCGACAAAGAGATCGGTAGCAGGCCCCTCAAGGCGTTCCAGAACCCCCAGGATACGGATGTTGTTGCGCCGTGCGCGTCCTTCATAGTCGTCAAGGAGCTCTCCCATCTGTAGCTGTTGTTCCTGGAGCTGCGACACTTGTTGCTGGAGGGTAGAGGTGTCGTCTATGAGTGATGTGGTTTCAACCTCTATGTCTCGCACTTTGGAGTCCATCTTGCGGAGGTCAGCTCTCAACAGGGTGACCTCTACGTTCACCGAGTCTATCCGGTTTCCAGCGAAGAGCGGACCCCGGCTATCGCCTCCATCACGCCTTCCAGCGTGGGGGTACGAGTCATCGGGGGAGGGGTCGCAGTTTTAGGCGTAGGTTCTGAGTTCACCTCCCTGGATTCCCCCTTAGGCCCCCAGGAGAGTTTATTAATCTGCTTTTGGTTGGAAGGCCTGTTGCCTTTGTTGGAAGCCATCAGGAGGGTCAACTTTCGCTGCGTAGGCCAATGGATCGGATCAAGGCACAGTCAAGAAAGAGCGGGCCCTCACACTTCCAGTGCAGGCCACCCGCCAATAACTCCAAGGGGCCGGCGCAACGTGAGAGGTTAGAGCTCCAGTAAGGGCAAGAGAAGTGGAGCAGAGCAGTAGCGACGCACCTGGGAGAGTTAAAGCATCATCCCCTGTGGGGTGGGCGACCAGTTGTGTGTTGAGGCGCCCCCACCGGAGACAGGCCAGCCCAGTAGGCCAGGAGAAGAGGGGGGAAGCCCCAGGGTCCAAGCGACGGTGTATGCCACTGCACGGAGGGGTAGAGCCCCAGCTGGTCAGGCACAGTTCTGTGGGTCGTGGAAGTGGCCCTCCAATGCAAGTAGGGGCCTAGGTGGGCAGCAGATCACCGCGATCGGGCCTAGTCGTAAGGTAGGCGCCCTCAGGACAAGGAGGCAGGGGCCGTGTAGAGTGAACACCCCTGTTTCTGCGCTGCTCAGGGTCAAGGACGCAGTGAGACAGTTAACGTGGGCCCAAAGGACCTGGAGACGTGGGCCCCCTGTCGCAGCACAAACTGTTCTCCTTATGGCTGCGTGGTGGTAGTAGGTCTGGGCGGCCCCCCCGAGCACCCCCCAGGCAAGCACGACCCCCGCTGCACTCTGCGGGTGCCAAGGGGAAGACAGGTAGCCGCCGCGGCAAGTCACTAGAGCGGGGCATCAGGTGGCAGCAGTCAGAAGTTGGGCGGTCCCCGGCAGCATGCCCAATGTCGGGGACTCGCGTGAAATGGACCCCGGGTGGCAGGGGGGGTCCGTAGGCGGTCGCACAAGTCAGCACTCACCGGTGCTAGTGGAGCAGGGCCTCCGCGGGGCCGTCCTCAATCGCTCCCTCAGGCTCAAACGCCGTTCGCAGCGCGTCTCAGCAGCACCAGGGCCAAAGAATCAGGTCCGGAGTCGGGCCCTGCAGCCAGCGTCGATCATGGTCGCAATCTTCAGGTCCGGGGACAGCAGGGAGTAGGGAGCCTATAGCGGCTAAGGGGGCCCGGAGGCGTCCAGAAGACAGGCAATAGAGACCGAGTCATCTCTCAAGTGTTATCCTGCTGTGTGTAGGGGAATCGGGCGCTTCGGCTACGGATCAGGAGCCGATCTTTGAGCGAGGGCCGAGGAGCCGCCTCAGAGTGCGGCCATTACCTCCGGCTGCAGACCACGCCCCCTCCGGATATGGTGCATTTCCGCTGTCTCCTTTTCACTCAACGCAGTGCAGCATGTTGCCTTGCATTGTGTTGCATGAAATATTAGTACATATAGCTCCCAATCTGTAAACTATGGATGAATATCTAGGCTTCTGGATAGGAGAAGTCAGGTACCAGGAAAATTTACTTTAATGTAGAAGGAAATTAAAAGCTCTACTATTCAACAACTTCCTTTCAACATCCACACCTATGCTAAGTAATGTATGTTTTGTTATGTTACGTTACGCTATGTTATGTTATGCTATGTGTTGTTCATGTGGCTTTTAAAGCACATGATTACCCGGGGATATCTTGGCGCTAGTTCTGCCAAAAATGACCGGAGAAAAGCTAGTTACAGAAAAGCCATGTTTTTCATTCTTTCCTGAATGAGAAGAGATTGGGCATGGATCTAATATGAGGGGTAGGAGGTTCCATGCTTGGCTCATACCACCTGAAATTCTGTTTGAAGTAATCAGGGCCAGCATCGTGCAATGCCTTGTCGGCAGTACACAAGGCCGTGAAACTGATTTGTTGCCTAACCAGAAGCCAGTGGAATGTATGAATGGCTCGAGAAACAGATTTAAATGTAGGGGTCCTCTGAAAGCAGCTGAGCTGCAGCGTATTGTAAGGTTTGAAGTTTGTTCAAGTGTTGATGCTGCATATTTGAATACAGACCATTACAATAATCAAATTTTTGAGATGACCAAAGCTGTTACAACCGTTTTGGTGTGTTCAGGGGAATGACAGGAGAGTTTTTTTTATCATCCTCAAGATGTAATAGGAGGACGCGATTTACCTGGACTCCAAAAGTGAGTTTGTTATCCATTACTACGCCTACGTTTCACCTACAACACCTATGTAATGCACCTATATTCACGGAGCTCTAATAGTATGTGACCTCAATGTTCTACATTCACAGCTTTACCCCATCAACTTCCGGCTAATCTCCCTCACCCCCTGCTGAAATGTAGCTGCATGTGACATTGCAAACAGAACACAACTTCTCTACAGTTTTATATTATAATTCCCACAGCCTTCCTTGCATTAGTGCAGCCGTACTACATTAAAAAGAAAAAAAATATTTTAAAAAAAACAAATATGTAACTTCAGCAACAATACATGCATCTGCTTTGTTCTTTACAATGTGAAAAGTTATCTGCCAGAACTACATTCTTGAGGCTGCTTCCATATGTCATTAGAAAACGATTGCAATACAGACAATCAAGAACCAAAAACACTTCACCTGAAATGAAAAACATGTTTGCACCACAATCCACCTTGCACTGCTGAGATGAGAAACTTTGGAATAAGGCAAAAAAGCTGTTTGTAAACGTTGTCCATAAGCATTTGTTCATCGAAGAATTTCAACATTTAAGAACAAACTTCTGTTTCTTAAGTCTAATTAGCATGAACAATCAGTAAGTTTCGAGAGCAATTAATTGAGTTTGACTGCATAATTTGACGTTGCAGTTCACATTCCTTTTGAAACGTGGCCGATTGATACTTTGGACATATTTCTTACTGCGTTTTAAATGCACGTCTATCTAACCATAATTTTGGAGGTCTGGTTCTAATTAGCTTTTAATAAGCACATATCCACCAATGCATGTCAGCCTGGACTCGTAGCCCCCTGCTGAAAACAAACCAAGATTATTTCATCGCTGGATAGCGCCATTTTGAAATATTTGCAGAAAAAGTGAACAGATGTGGAAGAGTGAAATATTCCATTTAAAAAAATCATTCAGGTTTGTTTATGGGGTAAACTGCCACGTGGGTGCAGGAAAACCAGTGATTCAAAAGTGTTGGTTCGAATATAATTATGCTTTGAATATATTGGATATGCAAAAGGTAATATTTCGAGATTTAGGTAGAGAGAGGTGTTGTATACTTTGCGTTGGAGAGTGAATTACATAAATGGGGCTCAAACAAGGAGATGAAACTTTAGCACTTTGTATATGCATTTTACAGTATCAATGGTTGGTGTTTATTGATAGAAATAACTTGGAGAATGATTGTGGACCTGAAAACTATAGTGCATGGAGACTCTGTTCCTATATGTTTCCTTAATGGGAGTAGGTTAATTTAGCTTCTTATGGTGAGCTTCAAAGGGAAATATTAATTACAGCGCAGTCATTACAACGACCTACCTTTACAATGCAACTGTTACTACACAACTGCCTTTACATTGCAGGCCATTACAATGCATGCCATTACAACACATGTCACTACAACGCATGCCATTACAACGAATACCATTACAACGCATGCCATTACAACGCCTACTAAGGTAATTAATGGAGATTTTTTTTGTATTAGGGTGGATATGGATTTTGGGGCACATGGAAATAGTAATGTTTACCCCTACACTGTCCAACACTTTCCCTACTGTTGCACTCATTGTAGTGGGAATAGTACTTTTTATCCCTACACTATCCAACTTTTACCCTACTTTTGCCCTCACTGGAGAGGAAATAGTCATTTTTATCCCTACACTATCCAACACTTACCCTACTCTTGCCCTGAAAGTATTATGCGTTGTAATAGTACGAGTTGTAATGGTATGCATTGTAATGGAATGCGTTGTAATGGTAGTTTTAAAAAAATGTGTAGTAATGGCATGCATTGTAAAATCATGCGATGTAATGGTAGTTGCGATGTAAAGACTGCGTTGTAAAAGCATGCGTTGTAATCGAATGCGTTGTAACATCATATTTTCACTTCAAACCATGTCACTTTACTGGGTACTGTCTGCTTTGACCTGGGCACATAAAAAGAAGTTAATGCATGCCTACAGGATTTAAATTTAGATAATGTTTCTGTCCGATTTTGATAAAAATGCCTTATTACTTTGAACATTTTCAGTCAATCAGAAAATGTAGCTATCATTCAACTATCTGGATGTGGGCTTCGGATATAATGCTCTGAAAGAACTACATCTCCCAGCATTCCAATATGGGTCATCTGACTGTTCACGCTGCCACATCGTGCATGAAAACATGCTCAAAATGCTGACTTAGGAATCTAATGCCTGCATGGAAGTGCATGCTGTAATTCTGAACACCACACTACAAAATGACAGTGCTTCTTACTAATGTCCCATTTTTTGTTTTAAGTGTAGGAATATTCAAGAGTTTGACTTGGTGGTGGGGTCCAACAGAGAGAAATATATTTGTTTGAGGAACTTAAAAAATAAACATGATCTCTTATTGGATAGACTGCCACTGCATGTTAACTTTGAACCCTGGAACTCAATCTCTGAAAGCCACAACCCTGCTCCAGCTCTCGAATTATATAAGACACCAGTCAGCCCATAACTGTTGCATGATCTTAGGCCCAGATTCACCAACGCTTTCATGCATTGCAATACAGTAAGGCAACTTGCTACACTTCTTTGAGTGAAAAGGAGAGGATAGAAATGCACCATATCTACTAACATATGGTTCACTTTTGCTCTCATAGCGCTGGCGCTCTTCAGGCAGCCTAGCACCAATGCACCTACCCTTGCCTATGGTGCAAGGGTGCCTAAATTATGGAAGAATTGTTTCTGTGCATGAAGGGGTACAATTCTTCAAAACAATAATCTTTAGAGACATATTCCTCTTTGAATGTGTGCTGTAAACTGCAAATGGGAAGAGGAAGCAATTAGGAGAAACAAAGACATGTTTCCTTGTCACACCTCTCTTGGGAAGGCAAACCATTTTGGTGAAAACTTTAGTAAATATGGGTTTGTGTCAACATAAATGGGTAGATGCTTGGAAACACATAGGTTTCACCTGTGTAATGCCTATCAGACAGGGTAACAATAGTCATTGCAAGGTGCTGCCTTGCGTTACTCTGGACAAAAAGTGATGGAAAATGTCAATTTGCACTGCTTTGTAAATGTTACCTCAGCACTGGCAGTGCTTTACGTCAAATTGTGTGACACGTGGACAATGCAAGTGCATAGTAAATCTGAACTTTATTTAATACGGGTCTCAACCTCCCAGTTATTGTTGGCTTATAGGTGTCCTACGTGGATAAAGTGCAAGAGCAGCTCTATTTTTACACCTTTGACAGTGGTAAATGGTTTCTTTCCACAAAAACTTAAACATTTGGCTAGAAATGCAGCAGCATTTGTAGGTGAATATAAAGTAAACAACAGAACATAATACAATAATATTCACAAAGCAATATAGCAATTCAATTAAAATATAGCAGGACATAATAAAACAAAACAGACAAAAGAGAACAACACATCACAACTGCATTGTAATATTACAGCACAAAAACACAACAGCACAAAAAAACAACACATCACCAATACAATGAAGTACCAACCAGTGAATATGCATAAACATTCTTGTCATAAATTACTGCCTCCATAAACCATCCTACATCATATGGTGGTAGAAGTATTTGCAACAAGCACTGCCTTAGCTAAGGATTAAGGACATGAGTAATGCCCATCAAAGATATTTTGTGATCCAGCCCCACACAGCTCAAAACTGTAGGAGAAACTATGTCTTAAATAACAATTTGCTCTGCTCACTTGATGTGATGCAACCCTTAATGTCTGTTTAGAAGATGAACTTACATGGAAAACAATCATTCTTTTATTTTTGCATCAAAAGTTTACACTGTGAATGTGTGTGTGTATTTGTCTGTGAACATTTAAAGTAAAGCTGTGTAATTGAACATATTTTGTTATCTGATTTGATCCATTAAAGTGTTGATGTTAACTTTCAGAATGTCTTTCAAAGACTTTAAATAATTTAGGATTTTAACCCAAAAAACATTTTAAAGGTTTACTGTCCCTCTACAGTAGCTTAACTATTTAGAATCTGCTTAGGGATGCTGATCGTATAAGTAAGAAATTAAGGCAAGATGCCACTTCCATAAAAGGTATGACTTCAGACCGGCCAGAACATGTGACACAAACTTTGGCCATTAATTGGGCCTTTTAAACTGCGCAAACACACACAACGCTCTCATATGTAAATATCTGTAGTCACCGAGGCAAAATCAACAGTATTGAGACAACTTAAATAAAACATTTAGGAAAGGATGAGAAAACATTTAAAGTATGCATTATGTAATTTTCAACCTGGGCTCCCTTATGTATGATGCCCTTGGAAATTAGAAAAAATATTATCTCATGCCAATAATCCTATAGACACCAGCAACTTCACAACTCTCACACAATGGAACAGATAGGTTGTCCACAACTAAAAGAAAGTACAAATCACAGAACTTTCTAGGAGGTCAAAATACAAAAAAAAGGCCATGTGTCTACAATGCGTTGCTCATGTGTCATTTTGTTTTGGAAGTCTTGGTGATGCGTCTGAAATCCTTCATACAGTGGACATTGCTTATCATCAAGGATATCTAATTAACAGTCAGGAAGAAATTCCTAATAATTTACCTATAGTAGATACAATACAGCTACCTCAAACAAACAAAAGGTGATGGCAGAAATACATGTAATTTGTGTACCGAATGGCAAACACTCAAGTGGCATTCCTGACCATCAAACCTGTGTCCACCAGGCCATCTCAGTTTGGATCCAGCCCAATGTAAATCAGTCTTGACCCTGCTACAATAGGAACAGTCCTGCCGGATTGCCAGGCGAGGCCAAGCAACACAAGCTACTTGTAAGAAATTGGTTAAGCGGTGGAGAGGGATGGAAGCCCCAGTTAGACAAGATAAACAATCTTTGTCAGGGTAAACTACAAAACCGAAAAATTAACCTGTGCTTAACCCTCTGGTAGGTTGGAACAAAAGTAGTCAGGCCTAACATAGTGGCAATGTGTAAAGTATTTATGCAGCACACAAAAAGTAATAAAGTGAAAAGATAACATAAGAAAAATACAAAACCAATTTAGAATAATTAAGTACATATTAATACATAAAATAATATCAGAACAACAAATATTCAATCAGTAGAACCGAAGATATTTAAGTTTACATTTTTTTGTGATAATAGCACCAAAAAGCTCAGAGCACCACTTGCTCTTATCTGTACCGGGGGCAGATCACATGTTGAGGCCAACTGTGATGAAGCACAAACTGAAAAGCTGCCTTCTCAAGTCTGGCACAAAACATTCAGTTTGCATTGACGAAGCTGCAAGGAAGAGGTTGAGCACTGTGGACGGTCGTCACTGTGGTACAAAGGTACAAAGAACAGGTTCTGTGTCACAGACGGTCATCATAGTAGCACAAAAAAAAGGTCAATTGTTGCGGACAGTCATTGCTGTAGCTTCTCACTGACGGTCATCAAGGGTTCTTGTTGCTGTAGCATGAAGAGCTGGCCTTGTGTTACTGGGCACCAATGACAGTTGGCGGCATGAAGAGCAGGTTTCACCAGAACTTTGCACTTCCTGTTGGCGTGAGCAGCTGTCTTGATGTGAACTGGCCCATTCTCCATTGCAAAGAGACAAACTTCTGAATTTTCACCTTTTCTTTAGGAGGAGTAAACTCTGATGTCAGACAAGGGTCCAAGACCTGGGAGGCACCTCTTGGAGCTCGGGAACTCACCACAGCAGAGGTCAGCAGCAGGTCCAGTTGCAGGTCTAAACACCTTTTATGTGAGTCCCTGTAGCTCATACAGGAGATCTGACAACTGACCCTTGGAGACACTCTGGATGAAGGCAAGCAGGTCCAATATTCCTGCCCAGAAAGCAAGCACTGGGGCTGTCATCCAGCAGCAGGGCAGTCCTTCTTCTGAATCTTCCACAGGTCTAGGAGTTTTCTGTTGAGTGGCCTTGGAGGTCTACTATTAATACCTGGGCCAGCATCCTTCAGGTGAGGGGGACTCCTTGTCCTACCCTCACAACTGCTTCAGGAAAGTTCTTCCCTGTCTCCTGTCAAGGCTTCAAACTGTCTGGGGGTGAAAAAAGGCAGTGTAGGCCTGGGGTCAGGTTCCTTTGTGTGTGGAGGAGACAAAGTCCCTTGAAATGTAAATGGCATGAGTACAGCCTCTCCCCAATCATCCTGTCAGGATGGCACATTCTGTCCACACCTAAGCCTCCTTTGTGTTACTGTCTGGAAGCAAAACACAAGTCCAACAGTGGAGCCATTCACAATCATGTGACCCAGTACACTAGCAGAAGTCCAGATGGTTGGGGTAAGAAAATGCGAATTTTCTAAAATTAGAAAGTGTGGGAAGGACCTGGCTACTGTTTTGTGAAAATGCTATTTAATTATACAGACGCACTACAAAAACCAGTGCTGAATTACGCTTGGATCTGATGATTTATTAAATCTTTTTGTTTTAACATTTCAGATCTCCTTCTCAATTTTTAAAGCGTCTGAAGATAAAGGAAACACGATTCATTTAGACATTCAAAAACATAATTCAAAAACAATCAAATTATCAAAAAATATTGTGGCAACAAATGTGTAACAGTTTAAGACATACAGTAATGCACATTCTTTTTACACACTAGTTTTTGCAATAGACCCTTTAGGTTTGGTATTAATACATGAAAAGGGGGCAGGAAATGCCAGTCTATTCTTTCAATTTCAGATAAATGCCGATGCCGAAGCATTTCAAATCCCAGTGAAGCTCATGGGACTCTCATCAGAGCTTCTTGATTTCTAATCTGACTCAGTGTGTAGATGAAATCTAGTGAGTATACATAGATAAATGTGTGTCAGTGTGTTAAAAATCTCGCCTTCTCTCTGTTTATATACACCATACAATTAAAGAATTACCTACGTGTTCAGTTTTTTATTCACCGATTTCTAGTTGTGTGAAGCATTTTCCGAATTGTGACTTAAAATCCTACTTTACTGTCTGAGCACAGGATGTGATACAACATAGTTCTGAGTTGAAGGGGCCAGGACGGCCCCTGCTCAATGCATGTATTACACCAAGGGACCCTGCTCTATGTCACACATTGAATGTTTTTGAAATCGCCCTGAACCTTACTCAATCGTAATCTATTGCAAAAGGTTTTCCTGTAATGCATTCAATCCTATCTGTAAGATTTCTTCTTGTAGTCAGCTAATGGACTATCTTGTCTGTGGACAATTAAAAAAAAAGGTTTCATAAATAAAGCTGTAAAAAAAAAATCTACTTTGCAATAAACAAGGATTTTAAATAACAATTCATTTGAGTGTAAACTCCAGATCCCTACCTTCTCCCTATGGGAAGTTAGCGTGTATTAAATATAATAAGCTAACCAGTGCTAGTCAATGGGAAAAATGGGCCTTACAATAGTGAGAAACTATTTTAGGTATTTTTTTACTGCCAGGGCATGCAAATCTTAAGTACACATGTCCTACTTTTTAAATACAATGCACCCTTCCAATGAACCTGTAGGGTATTCCATAAGGGTGACAGATAAGTATTAAAAAGAAAGGTTAAGGGCTGACAAAAAGGTTTTTTTGCCAGATCGAAATGGCAGTTCAAAACTGCACTGCAGGTCGCAGTGGCAGGCCTCAGACATGTTTTACAGGTCTTTTTTAGGGAGTGGCAAAATGAGTGCTGCAGGTCCATTTTAGCTTTTATTTTATAGGCCCTGGGTACATGTAGTACCACTTACTAGGGACGTACAAGTAAATGAAAGGTGCCAATTAGGTGTAGGCCAATTGAACCATATTTGAAGAAGAGAGCAGAAGTACCTTACCACTGGTTAGCAGTGGTAAAGTGCACTGAACCATAAATCCAACAAAAACAAATTCAGGAAAGAGGTATGGGGAAGGCAAAAGGTTTGAGGGAATACCATCCCAAGGACGTCAGGTCTAACACAACATGAGAGCAGTTTTGCCCTAATAAGATGTGGGTCCCGTGCTCACTGTGCCATTGGAACCAAGCTACACCCGACTGAAGAACCCAAATAAAGACTAGATATTCTATGGTTTGCAACCCTGGCAATTGGCAGAACCAGTGGTCAGTCCTATAAAATTTCTGACCCCTGTATTATTTCAAGATTAATTGCTACTTAAGCAGGAGCCAGTTATAATTATACCTACAAATATTGGAAGTCAGTGAAATAAAAAAACAGAGAACAATTCGCTATATAGTATTAATATAGCAGAAGGGTATGTGTAATTAAATCCTGAAATAGATAGGGTTAGATGAGTCGTGGGTGGGACTAATTCAATGTCTACATTGCCATTGTAACTGCAGTTAGGTGTGGGCCTAACTAAAAGTAAATGAAGTAAGAGGTCAATGAGGTCTCATTGCTTATTACATTCCTTTTCAATCTGTATTTTTAAATCATGTGGGATACTTGGAAACTGAACATCAAGAGATTAGGCCTAATGAACACACCACTACTGCTACACGCCAATGATGCTGCTTTAAGTGGTCTAAACAGCATTTCCCTTCAATAAGTAATACCAATGCAAGAAACATCCTTTACAACGGAAGCGCTACAACGCGGTACAGTTACGACGCAGTTTTAACAACAAAAGTCGTTGCAACGACTTTCGCTGGAGTGCGCTTTAGGATAGGGGATAGTTTAATTTACTATCCAACACCTTCCCTACTATCCACGGGGACTGGTGTTGAAATAGTAAATTAAACTATTCACTATCAGCGCCCCCCAACGCAAGTCGTTGTAATGACTTGCGTTGTTAAAACTGTGTCGTAAAGGGACGCGTTGTAACGGTACGCGTTGTACCGTCATACATCCACCAATGCTTATTAAATTCAGGGTAGGTTTCAATCTGTCCACCAAAATTGGTGAATCCAATGGTTATGTACTTTGACTCAGCCGGGGCCCGTGCAGGTAAGAGCGGTGGGGCCGGACTGAAGCGGATTGCATAGAAGATCACAAGAGAAAATTAAATATATAATTACTTTTCCCTTGTCGCCTGTCGAAATCCCCACACGGCCCAACTGCTCTTACCAGCACGGGCCACGGCTGCTTTGCCTGGCACGGCTTAAGAGCCGGGGCAGGATGGATAAGCGTTATATTTCAAACGCAGAACGAGCTTCACAGATATCACTCCTATTCTTAGTGAAAGGGAAACGCTAACTTAAAAACAGTGAAACATATTTTCGAAAACACGTAGAAAAACAAGGCAAAATCAGAGCATCTCACTTGCATTTCATAATTTTATATTATTTTAAGTTGCTAGCCTTAAGTTACATTTTCTTTCAAATGACACTGCAATTTAGCTTCAAACAGTACGTGGTGGCGTTAGCAGAGTAATAATTCCACTGAAAGTTAGGCAATGAACGCCGGTGAATACGGTTTTATTAATAAAACGCGTCTAAGTAGAAGAGCTCCTATGTCATTTTATCTATGTAAGTACTAATTATGCGGGTTTTAGGAGGAGACAGCCTGTATTGGATTGGTAAAGTTAGCACACATATAGCGAAGTACTTTCGATCTCACATCATATGTTTTGTTGCCTTAAAAGCTAATGTGCTTTTCAGACTCTGTACCCCTTTTACCAGCCCTCTTATAGGCATACCCACCCACAACTTCCTCATTTCCTGCTACAAGTAGTTTAAAAGCAGAAATTGACTTTCAAGCCTCATAGAGAGAGAATCATGGAACATGAGGGCACTTTCGACATCTCGGTTTGACTCTGAAAGGAAGCATTAACAATTGTTTTTCAATCAAGATGATCTAAAAGCCATCATAACATACTGCAACCAGAGAACAACATATCAGAACAAAACAACATATGTAAATTGTTAAAAGCACCAGCATGACTACAAATGTACCCAGCTCCAAAAACAGAAAAAGCAGTTTGAAGTGAACTTGCCTGGGCCCATTGCGTCAAAGAATATAGATTCTGAATGAGGCAGCAAAGTGCAAAACGCTATTTACTCTCTAGAATAATGTATACCTTTTCTAAAAATGTCAGCTATCCACCAGCTTAATGATGATACAATGATGATAATGGTGAAGATGATGATGATGGATATTTGCGGAATTAACGATGAAATCTACGGGGATCCCAGCACTGAGACCTGGTTGAGATCAAAAACCACTTTTTAAACCTGGGGTGGTTTTCCGCGGTATCAAGTGTAGAGGAAGATTGTTACCCGCTTTAGTGGGATGAAATACAAAGCACACCCATCTCTATGGTGGCCAGCTCTCAGAATCATCAGAATCACTGTGCAGCACGCATACAAAGTGGGGAAAGCTTTACATCATATCTAGGCATCGTATTCTGTAAAAGAAGGGTACCCTTACTGTACAAAACCTATGCTAGACTCATACACACACCCTAGGGCTATAGAGCTAATGTGTGTGCATGGCACATTGGCGCTGAAATCAGTGCCGGCACAAGGGGAAGTTCATGAGAAAGACATATCTCTAAAAATATGCTGCTCTCCTGCTCCTTCCCTGTGGCGCAGTGCAGTGCAGCCTTGCGGGGGTCTGCGCTGTGTTGCATGACTTTTTTGTACATCTCCCCCCAAGAGTCAGAATATTGGTTTTGCAGGTGTTATGTTGCTGTGCACGAGTATTTGTCTAAACATCCATTGCAATCATATAGGTCTGGAAGTATTGAGTCTTTAAGATGCATAATTCACCTTCAGTGGATGCACAGTACTGTAAATGTTGGTTGATAAATAGTTGTATTTCTCTATTTTTCCTTTTGTCCATCTCACATGCGTTATTAACTTTTGAGAGTTGAGTGTACTAACTTTCCATAACTGATTGGCGAAGATACAATTTCTTGTATTTAGTTACAATTGACTGCTTTAGAGATCGGAATTCAAAAGTACCTGTCATCTTATCACGCCATCTTATCAGCCATGGTTTGCGACCGAAGTCTGGTCGGGGTTCCTGATCGCTCTTGCCCCCTCTGAAGACTGACCGGCTGGCATCTTGGCCCCGAGAACGTCTGGCATAACAGCTCGTTGCTGGTCAATCTATTTGTTTAATCACATCCCGAGTCAGCTAAGTAAATCGGTTCATTTTGTTTCAAGTCACTGTAAGATCATTTGATAGGCACCATTTTCTTTTGTCTGTTCCTGATCCGCCATTTTAAAACTACCATTACCAAGAACCAGAGAGAGAGAAGAAGTCCTCACCTGTCCCTCCTCTTAGGAATAGATAGAAGACCGAGCGTACAGTAGCAGCGGCCTTCTTGAACTGGGCATATTATTAGCAGTTTTCTCAATCTAACTGCTGACTGAGACCTGGTAATCTTCATTAATCAATGGCTGGACCAATTTGGACGTATTTCAATTTAACTCGAACACTCTCGCACACTTAAACCTCCATGATTGTGGCTCATTAGAGGGTGCAACTCTGCATCCACTACTATATTGTGGATCAATTAAGTTAGTGCATCTCATCATCAAATGCAATCGCTAGTATATAAATCTTCCATACACCCAGGCCCATACATTATTGTTCTTTAAGTAGGCCAGGCTCTGTGGACAGGCCTCTTATGTAACGAACATTGCAGCAACACTATAGTAGGACTCCCTCAAAACAACACTCATTCAACAAACGGGTCAAACTGGAATTTGCCATTTCCTTTAGCGCCTCCTAAGTGATTATACTCCTTCTAGCTCCTACCAGGCACACTTGTAGTCTCTCTTAGATCTACTGACTTATTCATTATCTTCATCTGATTTACTCGCTCATGGTACCGCCGGCTCCGCTGTCACCACTAACTGCCTTCTGAGTTTAGCTCCCTCTCTCCCCCTGTTACATGATACGTGGCCCCACTGTTATAATCCCCTACATGGATCTCCATTAGAATGGAACTAATTCCTGACCCTATTGAAGCCAATGCCTTCACTATCAACTATCCACTGAAACTCACCAAAAATGCTGCAAACAATTACAAACACCGACTACTCAAATCTAGTCCTGAAACATTAATCTCCGACGTCTACGTCTATACAAAAAAGTGTATTCCCTCAAATGACCTCATTTTCTACACCAGAAACCGGGCTTGCTGGCAGAAGATCTTCTTTCTTTGCTCCGAATTAAAGACTCGAGGAAAACACCTCATGGTCTCAAATTAATGACATCACCCTCACCCTTCCTCAGAGCCAATGCCATCATTACTCTCTACAATAATGGCATCATTCTCATGCAAGCCTCTATGTCAAATCTATCCAAGATGGACCATATTTTCCCCTCCCTCAAGACAGCTGTGACTGCTAAAGCCTCTTTTTCTCCGACTTACCTTACTAGTTCAGTTGTCCTGCTCCTCTACCTCTGCTATTTGTAATAGTCCTAGTTGGCTTTATTCCCCTCACCAGCTTGCGGTCCTAGAGGAATCTCTATCCACTGTAGTAGCCCCCCAAACCAAGCGACCGTCCTTTCATCCGGGTGATGGGCTAAATGGTCCACCTTCTCACCGTTAGAAAGTCTGAATCTCGGCATCTCCCCCATCGTGAGACCCCTGGTAGACATTACTCCTCCCCTCCCACTGTCTGACGATACTCTCTCATATAGGGATGCACTTGCCAAGCCTTCCCTTGAGAGGGGACACACACGACTGATACCAACAATATCTCCTTATCCTAACACATTGAGCACCTATGCTTCAATCCACAACAGGCTAACTACCAACCATCCCCCCTGCCACTCCTTCCAATCGAGCCTCGCTCCCACCTATCCATAAGGAAGCATCCCCATCCCAAGAACCTAGCACCCCCTTATTACCCCATCCAGATATCACTTGAGGACCCCCTCTCAGCAGGTTCCCACCCCTCTGCTCCTATCCTCAAGCCAACACTCAGACTTGGTAGCGCATTTGGACAAGTTATCTCTCCAAGTGAACCTACTTATCCACAAATTCCATGAACTGATAGCTTGCTCACCCAGCCATCGGCCCTTGCTTAGGCCTATTAGTTCCCTAGGAAAGCCGCAGACAGCCCCCACCACTGCATTCATCGGCCTCGACCAGCTCCCTATCTCTAATACGCTACCCCTCCCCAATGCCCTCTCCCGCCCTAGAAGAACAAGGGTGGAACTTGCGGTCAGCGAGATTGAGGATATACTCCTCTCCTATTCGATCAATCTAGATACTGACAAGGTCCCTATGGCCCAAATTCAATCCATTCTAGCCAACCCAAATAGGGAACCATCTAACAGCCACGGAGTCACAAATAGCAACAATCTCAAGCAAGTGAACATCACAATCAATCAATCAATCAATCAATCATATCATTTGTAGAGTGCACTACTTACCCGTTAGGATCTCAAGGCGCTGGGGGTGGGGGGAGCTGCTACTGCTCGAAGAGCCAGGTTTTGAGGAGTCTTCTGAAGCTCAGTAGGTCTTGGTCTGCTGTAGGTGGGTGGGGATGGTATTCCAGGTCTTGGTGGTGAGGTGGGAGAAAGATCTGCCACCGGAGATCGATCTTTGGATGCGGGGGACTGTTGCGAGGCCGAGGCCAATGGAGCGGAGCTGGCGGGTGGGGGTGAAAAAGCTGAGTCGCCTGTTGAGGTACGCTGGTCCGGTGTTTTGGAGTGCTCTGTGTGAGGAGCTTGAAGGTTGTCTTATTGTTGACGGAAAGCCAGTGCAGGTCTCTCAGGTGGGGTGTGATGTGGTTGCGGCGAGGGATGTCAAGGATCAGATGTGCAGGGGCGTTCTGGATGCGTTGCAGTCGTCTAAGTAGTTTGGCCGAAGCTCCGGCGTAGAGTATGTTTCCGTAGTCCAACCTGATGCTGACGAGGGTCTGGGTGACCGTTCTTCTCATTTCGATGGGGATCCATTTGTAGATCCTGCGGAGCATGCAGAGGGTGTTGAAGCAGGAGGAGGAGACAACGTTGGCCTGCTTGGTCATGGAGAGGGTGGAGTCGAGGATGACCCCAAGGTTGCGTGCATGGTCGGTGGGTGTTGGAGCTTTTCCCAGTGCGGTCGGCCACCAGGAGTCGTCCCAGGCCAAAGGCGTGGATCCGAGGATGAGGACCTCCGTCTTGTCCGAGTTCAGTTTCAGTCGACTGTTTCTCATCCATTCGGTGACAACCTTCATTCCTTCGTGGAGGTTGGCTTTGGCGGTGTGGGGGTCATTGGTGAGGGAGAGGATCAGCTGGGTGTCATCGGCATAGGAGATGATGTTGAGGTCGTGCTGTCAGGCGACGTGGGCGATAGGTGCCATGTAGATGTTGAACAGCGTGGGCCGACGTATGAGCCCTGGATTACGCTGCAGATGATCTCGGTGGCTTCAGAGCGGTAGGGGGGGGAATGGACGCGCTGTGTTCTGCTGGAGAGGAAGGATGTGGTCCAGTCCAGGGCCGTCTCTTGGATCCAGGTGTCGTGGAGGCATGTTCGTAGTGTGCGGTGGCAGACCGTGTCGAAGGCAGCTGACAGTTCCAGGAGGATGAGGGCCGTTGTTTCTCCGTTGTCTAGCAGGGTCCTGATGTCATCGGTGGTGGCGATGAGGGCGGTTTCAGTGCTGTGGTTGCTGCGGAACCCGGACTGAGAAGGGTCCAGGATGCTGTTCTCTTCAAGGTAGCGGGTCAGTTGTTTGTTGACGGTTTTCTCGATGACCTTCACCAGGAACAGGAGCAGGGAGATGGGCCGGAAGTTCTTGAGGTCCTTGGTGTCAGCCTTGGGTTTCTTGAGTAAGCCGTTTATCTCGGCGTGCTCCAGCTCTCCGGGAAGGTTGCTGTCTTGAAGGAGATGTTGATTACTTTTCAGAGATGGGGTGCGATGGCTGTCCTGGCTTTGTTGATGATGAGGTGTGGGCATGGGTCTGACGGTGATACAGAGTCGATGATGTTCATGATCTTGCTGGTGTCGTCGTTGTTGATGTTGGTCCAGGAGAGCAGGCGGTTGGTGCGGTGGTGGTCATGGGGGCGAAGGTCTCAGTAGTTGTCGGGGCGGTCGTGGCGTTGAAGCTGTTGTGTATGTCGGCAATCTTGCGGTGGAAGAAGGTGGCCAGTGAGTCGCACAGGTCTTGCAAAGGATGGGATGTCGTTGGTCTTGGAGCTGAGGTTCCTTCACGATGTTGAAGAGCTTTTTGCTGTTGTGTGCATTGTTGTCTAGGCGGTCTTTGAATGAGGACCTTTTGGCGGATCTGATAAGGTGATGGTGTCTGCGGGTGGCGTTCTGTTGGGCTGCGTAGCTGTCCGGTGTTCGTTTGCGTAGCCAGTTTCTTTTCCAGTTTTTGGCAGGTTTTTTTGGAGGCCTGAGGTCTTCGGTGAACCAGCTGGCTCTCTTCCTGGTGTGACTGTTGGAGGATTTCTTGAGCGTGGCGAAGGTGTTGAAGCAGTCATGGATCCACTCTATGAGGTTGCAGGCTACGATGTTGGGGTCGGTGGGGTCGGCGGGTGGGCTCTGGTTGAGTGTGGTCATTAGCTGGTGTTCGGTGACTTTGCTCCAGCAGTATTGAGGCATCTGTTGGGTGCGGAGGTGCATGGTGGGCTTCCTGAAGGTAAAGTGGGTGCAGCGATGGTCGATCCAGTGGAGTTCGGTGGTGTGGTTGCAGGATACGTGGGGGCTTGCGGAGAAGATGGGGTCGAGTGTGTGGCCGGTGGAGTGGGTGGGTGTTGGGATGAGTTGTCTGAGTCCGAGGTTGGCAAGGTTGTCGATCAGGATGGTGAAGTTGGTGTCGTTGTTTTCTCGAGGTGGAAGTTCAGGTCCCCGAGGAGGATGTAGTCCGTGGAGGCGAGGGCATGTGTGCTGATGAAGTTGGCGATTGAGTCGCTGAACTGTAGCCGGGTCTGGGGGGGTCTGTAGATGAGGGTTCCTCTGAGGGTGGTGATGATCTGGAAGTTCAGGTGTTCTGCGCTGCTGAGGGTGCCGTCGGTGTTGGTCAAGACTCTGAGAGTGTTCCTGTGGATGATGGCGATTCCTCCTCCTACTCCGTTTGTGCGATCACTGCGGGTGATCTTGTAGCCTTCTGGGACGACCATGGCGATGTCGGGTGCTGAGGTGGGCTTCAGCCAGGTCTCTGTCAGGAAGGCAACACCTGGGGAGGTTGAGTCGAGTAGGTCCCAGAGTCCAACGGCGTGTTTGCGGGCAGAGTGGGTGTTGAGGAGGATGCATCTGAGGTAGTTGGGCTCTTTCCTGGACTGTTGTTTGGCGGGGCAGATGCTGGTGAAGCTGCAGTTCCGGCAGGAGAAGGGTCCTTGGGTGCGCTTCAGGGTGGCCCGGTAGCAGGTGTGTTCTCGTTCGGAGCTGAGTGCATGGAGGGTGCTGGCATTGTAGAGGAATCGGGCATTGTGGTGTTTGCGGGGCAAGGGGTTCTGGCCCTGGGTACGGTCCAGGCGTGGACGGGCACAGACGGCTTGCCTTAGGAGGCTTTTTTGGCGCGCCAGCGGCTGCCACAAAAGGGGAGGTGGGAGGGAGGAGCAGCTGGGAGGCGGGAGCGGGGAGGCGAATGGGCGACAAGGGGGTGGGCCGCAGGGACGCAGCGGCAGGAAAACGGGAGGGAGAGAGACGGCGAGGGGAAACAATAGGTGAGAAAACACTGAACAACAAAACAAAAACCAGACGCAGCAGAAAAAGAGCACAGTACAATACAGTAGACAACCATAGTACAAATGAAATAAATAGGACAGGTGATCGAGCAGAACCTACGGCGCGTCTCCAACCCTGGGCACAGTCACAGCGGCAGCAGCTGGGCTGAGGACACAGGCGCAGTCAGGTGGAGCTGCACGGCGTGGGGAGCGACCTGTCTGGAGACAGTCTCAAGGGTCGCCTACATTACACCCGCCTATTCCGTTGAAATGTTCACTACTCAATTGTAGATCAGCAAAAATGCATGCCACAGATATATTAAACCTCAAACAAAACAATGAGCTAGATATCATAATCCTCATGGAAACCTGGCTAAATCCATCCTCCACCCCTATATTAGATCTCCTAGTCATGACATAATCCGTCTAGACAGAATCACGAAACAGGGCGGGGGATTAGCCTGTATATACCGGAACACACTATTTTTCTCTCACATTGAGACTTCCACCTCATCCATAGCTGAATACTTGTGCCTCAGCATCTTTAGTAACCACCTCCCAATATGCAAACTACATACCTTCTACCACCCTTCTGGCGATAACTTACTCTTCATCGAACAACTAATGGAAACTATCCCCTTCAATGATGATCACTCTCTATCCCAAATCTACCTTGGTGACTTCAACCTTCACTGGTCTAAACAAAATGTCCAAACAGTGATCTGTCTTAACGCTTTCCTAGCAGAGATGGACCTTATTCAATTCTGTGACCGGCCAACTAACAACAAAGGAAAAATTCTGGCCCTCATTATTTTAAAATGTAATACCATCACATTGGTAGACATTACTCCCTGTGATTGGCCTGACCACTACAGCATCTTCTTCCTTATCAATAGGGAGGTGATACCAAAAAATATCCAACCCAAGAATGTTAAACAGTGGAAAGGGGACCTCAGGAATATTAACATGGATTATCTAGCTACAGACTGTAAAAATGCCCTGTCTCCCCAAGACGACCTGATGGATGTTCATGATCTCACAGACTTCTACAACTCAACTATGCCTGATATTATGGATTCAATAGCACCTTTACAACTAAAAAATATTCCCTCCAAAGTCTCCAAACCATGGTTCAACAACAACCTAAACTCGGATCGCCGCAACGTAAGAGCAGCTGAACGTCTATGGAGATCAAAACCATCCGCCTGTCACTTAAAAGCTCTTAGATCAGTTAGGAGCTCCTACAAGAAAAAAGCAAAATGTCTAAGGCTGACCACTTCAGATCCCAGCTTAGACAAGCCTCTAATCGCCCATAAAAAGTTTTTGAAATTGTCAAACAGCAAGCAGTGATAGCCTCCAATCACATTGACTCAGCAGACAAGTCTACTTCCTGTGCTGAACTGTCTATCTTCTTTACAGAGAAAACTAAATCCATCAGCCTTCAACTCAAAGCAAAGAGGGCCCTTCTTTCTTTCATCACTTGAGAGGACTGTCCAGCCTGTTCTTTCGGTGAATCAAAAAGCCACTCAGTATCAGCACTAAGAACAGGGCAACATGAAACTCCTTCTTGCCCCTCAGTGAGGATGACATCTACAAAACCCTGCTAAGCATTAACCCTTCGAGTCACTTTAGCGAGCCACTGCCAACAGCTGTCTTCAAAGAAATCAAGGAGGCCCTCATCCCCCTTTGGATTAAAATTGTTAATGCCTCTTTAACTCAAGGCAAGATGCCAGAATGTCTAAAAGCAGCCCAGGTCTCACCTATTCTAAAAAAAACTGATGCGGACAGTTCTGATCTCAACAACTTCCGCCCCATCTCCAACATCCCTACTCTGGCTAAGCTATTAGAAAAATGCGTCCAATCGCAACTTTGCATGCACATCAAGACTTTCAATCTCCTGGATCAATACCAATCTGGCTTTAGGAGTGGTTACAGTACTGAATCGCCACTCATCCACATCATTGATGATATCTTAAACATGCTAGACCATAACCTAGCTATTCTGGAACACAGGATGGGCCTCTTGGGCTTCATACTGCAATGGTTCTATTTCTTCCTTCACAATAGATCCCAAAGTGTTAAGGTGAATCATACCTTATCCCATCCGTCTGCAGTTTCCATGGGGGTCTTGCAAGGCTCGGCCCTTTCTCCTATACTCTTTATTCTTTTCCTTTAACCACTAGCCAATGTTCTATCATCCACGAACATCCTTTTTCATATGTATGCAGATGACACGCAACTTTATCTGAAAATCAATTCTTCTGAAGACTTCATCTCACTCAATTCATCCTTGACGATTATCCAAAACTGGCTAACTGAAAACCATCTCCTGCTGAACACCACCAAAACAGAATTCCTTCTCATCTCCCCTCCGAAGCATACACTCAAGATTGACCTCTGGATAAAACACCTAACTACCTTCAACTGCTTCCTGGTTATCATCGACTCTTAGAATCACCCTGGACTCACACCTGAACATGAAGAAAATTATTAGTTTGATGTGCAAGGGTGCAAATCACCAAATAAGGATTCTTAGAAACCTAAAACTATTCAAGCCGGTGGTAAAAGCACTTGTCCTTCCTAAGCTACACTATGGAAGTGCAACGCTCTGTGGCCTCCCCAAATATACCTTAGCCCCACTTAGGGCTTCACTGAATGCTGCTGCTAGACTGATCACTGACACTAAAAGAAATTAGCACATTTCCCCAGCCTTAAGATCTCTAAAGTGGTTACCCTACGAAGCAAAAAAACAGTTAAAGATTGCTTGTCTGACGCACAAAACCCTCCACTTCAAATCACTTGGATAACTGGCTCAAAAACTGGAATTATCATGTGGTAGCAGACCTTCAAGAAGTGCTAACTCATTGCTACTCAAACCGCAAACTTTTTGGCGGAGTTCAAATAGGAAGTAAGATCAATTCTATTGAACACGTTCTTGCCTTAATTGGATCATGGCTCGTCTGTTCTCAAAATGTCAGTTTTTAAAATAGTTATTTTGCTTATCAACTCTAACATCTATGATTCTCTGCCTTGCCTATTAAGTAACATTTTACCTTATTAAGTTATATTCTGCTCGCATGTATGTACAATCTTATGTAGAGCTGGTCGTAGTTTGCGGAGTAGCGCTACACGTAGCTGCGCGAGGTGCACTTCGCACTACGCAAGCTACGCATAGCACTACGCGAACTGCGTAGTACCTTGTTTGCACTGTGCAAGATGCCGTTTTCAATGATTGCACAGTGCGGACAAGCATCTGGCACTGTGCAATCATTGAATACGGCATCTTGCACAGTGCGAGCTGTAGTTTGCTGCAGCTCGAGTAGATTTTTACTTAACCACTTGGGTGCTAAGGCTCTTGCAGATTTGTAATGTAATTTCCATTGAAGTGAATGGCAACTCCATGACGAGCTGAGCTCGTCATGAGCGTCGAAGGGGTTAACGGGGACTGGTAGTTCCTCATCGCGAGCGGTTGCGATCATACGCGACCACTCGCAATGAGAAACTTGACCTCCCCGCGTTGAAAATCTCGCCAGGAGGTTTATTTTCCATGCACGCCATCTGCAACTTGATATTGCTGATCGGGAACGAGGAAAAAGTCTCGCCGGGATGTCATTTTGCTTGCTCACGGTCACCAACTTGACATTGAGGACGCGAGCAAGCAAAAAATGACCGCAGCACTACGCTATGCGTGTTTGCACTGTGCTACGTGCAGTTCCCGTGGTGCGAATTAGCACAAAATTCGCAAATTACACGAGCGTAGCGTAGTGCTTTGCCTCTCCTATCTCAACGTTCCCCTACCTTGTTCCCCTTTCCACTACAGTGAAGCACTCTGATATCCTTCAGGGGCTTGTTTGTGCTACACAAAACTTTTTAAATAAATCACACTTATAGCTCGCCTACTAGGTGTGGGTTCTGAATATCGAAGCAGGAATATCGAGTGATACTAGTATTGCGACCAGAATATCGAAACCCAAAATATTAACATGTTTGTATAGATGTTCTATACTTAACTACAGATATATGTACCTTGCCCAATATATATATATATATATATGTATATATTACCTACTGGCGGTCGCCAGTAGGTATATATAGTTAGGATTTTTTCCCTATGGGATTTTTGAAAATTCTATGTCTAATAACTTTTGCGTTTGTGGACGGAATTGGCTGAAATTTTCTGGAAAATGGAACATTTTGTTTCGGAGCAGCCCTTGAAAATTTGGAGGGGTTTCGTCAAGGGGGGGCCCAGAAAAAAGGGGGGTCCCAAAACGTGTTTTCCCCATGCAATTTTCCATAGGGCGGTTGGCCTCACTTTTAGCCCGAACGGCTGAATGGATTTGCATGAAACTTGGCAAAATTTTAGGGACTGGTAGCCCGATGTGCCTTTTGTAGGTCTCAATATATGTGCTCCAGTGGATTTTGAGAAATTAACGTTTAAAAAAAGATATATATCTGTAAGCGCGCTCCAGGCAGCGCTCCGGTCCGCGGACCTTAAGCGTACCGGAACTTCGCGTAGCGAAGCTGATTGGCTCTCCGGTGTCTGTCAACATTCTAAACAGTCCGGAGCGGCCGCCATCTTGTCTCTCGGTAGGATTGAGAGACAAGAGGAGGCCAAAACAAAGGGGGAAATAACCATAAGGGGGCATAGTAGATCCTCCCTGACCCCCTAGGTTTAATGTGGAGGCTTTAAAAGGGCCCCGCGGGGCAAAAAAAATAAAACAAAAATTTGTTTTTTTGCGTGGGTAGCGCCCGGTCCGCGAACCGGGAAGCGTTCTAGGCAGTGTACTACAATGAAAAATGAATGATAGACTTTTCAAATGCTGTATGTTAATTGATTGTTGGTTTTGTTGATTATTTTTTATTTTCTTAATTTTTTAAGAATTTTTTTTATTGTGATTGTGTTTCATAATTTATTAAACTTTCTAACATTTCATTGTCAGAAATTTCATAATTATCATTGAATATACATTGTAGTCTCTGAGGGTGTAAAATGTCCTCATTTTCAAGGAGGTTATCTACTGCTTGTACACATTGCAGTAGTTCTTTGTCTAAAGTTTCATCGAAAAATTCAATATCATTTTCATCAATGATTTCTTGGCTGCTCTCTTGCAGGACAATTTGAAATTCAACTTTCTGTTCGCCTTCCATTTTGCCTGAAATTTAGATTAAAAAAATATATATTAGTAGAGATAGGGCACTGTTGGGATTAATTTTGGGCAGTGTATAGTATCAGAGTGGAAGTAGGAATATAAAAAAGTGTATGTGATTTAACGTAAGTAAATTCATAATTATACAAGAGAAGCCTAACTCCATCCATAACTATAACAGAGAAGTCTATCTAAATCTATAACTACTACAGAGGGATAGTATATAACTATCAGAAAAAGTTTACCATATTAACTTATAGTGCACAATATACTTCAGTTTTAAAAATAAAAACTTACCTTTAGAAAGAAGTTGAAGGAATTAGTGAAAATCCTATTGAAATGTACACCAAGAAGTAGTAGTCAAAATGGCTGTGTTTTCTTCTCTTCCTTTATATATATTCAGGTATATAACCAATGAAATGTCAGGTAAAAAAAGTAGAAAATGAAAGTAACATATTAATTGGTTGTCAATTCCAACACTTCAGATGTGTTTTGTGAAGTAATTTACCTCACGGTATTTAGAGAGGTCTACAGGCTAAATGGCTAAATGGAATTCCAATCAAATTTGTGAAAATGGTAGGGATTGGTATGTAGTATGAGCTAATCTATATTTGGTGAAATTGTCTCCAGTGGCTTTTCTGTGAACTACTTTCCCACCTTTTTTGATGGTGCACTTCCCGGGGAGCGACCCGGTACGCGAACCGTTGAGCGCCCCGGTTCGCGAACCTTAAGTGTTACGGGAGTCCACCATTTTGTGTTTCGGTCGAATTAAGATACAAGATGGAGGGCAAATAATGTTCAGAATGGGTAGAAGGGGGCATGGTAGACTTATCTTGACCCCCTAGGTTTTGTGAGGGTGGCTGAGGAGGCTTATATGTGCGAAAAAAAAACATTTTTTTTTTAAATTTCGCGAGGTTAGCTCCCGGTTCGCGTACCGGGTAGCGCCCCAGGGAGCGTACTTTGTTGAAAATTAGTGAAAAATGTTAGAGTAAAATAATAATTGTGAGTGATCAGATGTAGGGTAGCTCTGAGAAGAGCTTTTGGGTTTATGGTACATTTAGGTACTTATAAGTAGGTACCAATGCACAGTCTTAAATTCAGAGTGAAAATTCTGTTGCCCTCATCTGAGAAGTGAACTCCATCTCCTCTGTAGATATCTTGCATGTAGTAACACAAGTTATTGTTGTACATGGAGCCCATTCCATGGTCTCTCATGTAAGCTGAAACAGATTTGTTTACATGCTTCCTCGACTTCTCAATTTGTGGACAAAATTGGTTTGACCACCTCCATTTCTGTCTTTGGCATATATTTGAATATACCAAGGCAGTCTGAGGAAAAAGTGCCATCAATTGCTCAAAGGTGTCCTTTAAAAGCATTTCCAGACCTACCCCAGTCAAAGTGCCCAAATCATTACCTCCACAGTGCACAATTAACAGGTCAGGTTTGGGCAAATGCATAAAGGTTTTCACCAATGGTATCAATTGGTGACATTTTAATCCTCTGTGGCCAAACCACTTAATTTCCACATCTTGTAAATTGAGGTTAGGTAAATTCCTGTTTTCAGTGTACCTGTGAGCCCAGTGAATATAACTATGTCCAACAATCCAGACAGAAAACATGGTGAGAGAAGGTTCTCCTGCAGTCAGATGAAGTGTGGCAATGAAATGGCAGTTGAAAAAATGAGAGTTTAAAATGAAAAAAACTGTGGAGTTTCTGTGTTCATGAAGCAGTAACAGTGATTGGTGGATTTTGATTGCTGAAAACAGAAAGTTAGGGTGCACGGATGAGTTATTTGAAAGATGTATTTTGAGTGGTCAGGAAAAAATCATTAAATGAAAGAATGCACTGGATATGCAGGTGCACTGAGAGTTCAGAGTTCAATTGCAACATTGTTGTGTGAACTTGCAAACACCAGAGGTCTTCCAAGAGGTGGTTGCTATGCAAAATAGGCAGAAAGGGCAGAGGGGGGAAGGGTTTTCATTTGAAAAAAAGTGAGGGAAGAGTTTTGATTGGGTGACATGAGAGATATGTGTGAAGAATTACAGCATTTCTGTGCTTTTGATAGCTGCAGACTCTGGAGTGCATACCTTTTGCTCTGCTGAAGACAAATTGGTGTGTTTCTGAGACTGTTTTCAAACTCAAAGTATTTGCTAAGGTGAGAAAAGATTTCTTTAATTTAGATAAAGAATAGTGTGCTTTAAGGAGAAAATTATGAATTATGTGGCGCAAATTGCTTGTAAATATGCTCCCACCTGTGCATGGAAAATTTAGATTTTGAATGTTTGTGTTACATAGCATGTTAAAAGTGATACAAACATGCTGCAAAGGCAATTAAAAAACGCTTTTATGTGTCTTAAGGACATTTTAAGTAATTTTCCCATGTGCAGTGTTTTGAAATTATGATTTGAAAATCGTTTTTGGGGAAAAGGAATTGTTTTTAAATTTATGACAAGGACATAATGGTGTATGCTTCTTTATAAGGCAATTGACTGTCCCTGATGTTATTTTTCCCATTTTAATGTAAGACCTTTCTCTGTGGCCCAAATTGCTTGTAAATATGCTCCCACCTGTGCATGGCAAATTTAGATTTTAAATGTTTGTGTTACATAGCCATGTTAAAAGTGACCCAACCATGCTGGAAAGGCAATAAAAAAACACTTTCATGTGTCTTAAGGACATTTTAAGTAATTTCCCTGTGGGCAGTGTTTTCAAATTATGAATTGAAAATCGTTTTTGAGGTAGAGGAATGTTGTTAAAATTTATGTGCGCCATATGCCCCCAAATTTCTTTTTCAGGGGTGCAGCAGGGTGTTATTGAGACACCCCTGCACCTTTGGAAAAATTCCCAATTAGCGATGAGCTAATTGCTAATCGCAAATTGCACCTTCATTCATATGGGCATCCTGGCCCATGGAAATGAATGGGTAATTTGCAATTAGCAATTTGCTCATCGCAAATTTGGAATGGTAAAGAATCGCTATTTATTCCTTAAAATTCGCTATTTTGGAAATGCAAAATAGTTATATGATACATATGGCGGTTGATGTCTAACAAGATAAGAAGCTTAGGGATACATTTATGATGACTGGTGCATCACCAGGGATGTGTCAGTCATCCTGCGCCGCTGTTCCGCCACCCATGGTGTGCTGCATTTACAATGCGGGGCATCATGGGGCAAAAATGGCACAGATGCGTGATGTATCTGTGCTGTAAAGGTAGTGATTGCTGGAGTTGTATCGCAAGTGCGATGCAGCTCAAGCAAGGCTCAGGGGTGCCCCATCTCCACAATGTTGCAATGAAGTGGACATTACTTACTTCATTGGTAGAGCTTTACATGTATTATGTCCTCTGTATTCTTCATCAAGCGTAACTTTAATCTGCAATCCTGAGTAGGCCTCACCTTAAACAAACCTCTGGATAGGCCACATCTTATCGTCATCCTGAATTAATCATTTAAAATGCTAGGGACAGATTTATGATAGGTGTATGCCTCTTTTGCGCCACTTACAAAACACTGTCCATGGGGAAATGACTTAAAATGTCCTTACGACACATGAATGTGTTTTTTTAAAGCGTTTGCAATTTTTTTGGGTCACTTTTAACATGGCTATGTGACTCAAACAGTCAAAATCTAAATTCACCATGCACAGGTGGGAGCATATTTACAAGGAATGTGCTCCATGGGGAAAGGTCTTATAATGTAATATGGGAAAAATGACATCAGAGACACTGAAATGCCTTATAGAGAAGCATACACCATTATGTCCTTGTCATAAATTTGCAAACCATTACTTTTCCCCAAAAACGATTTTCAAATCATAATTTGAAAACACAGCACATGTGGAAATGACTTAAAATGTCCTTAATTCAAAATTTGCTATTCCTTATTTTGCGATTGCACTGAAGGATTTGCAAATTTTGCGATTCCTTAAATGCAATGTATCAAACAAAAAATATGTAAAAAATGACATTAAGGATTTGGAAACTACCACCAACTTCTAGTTTGTGGTAATTTGCGAATTCTTTTCAAAAAGCATTTTTTTCCAAAAAACAAAAGGTGCCATATGACGCCAATACATGTCCTTAGGGCATGTATGTGTGCCATATGCCCCCAAATTTCTTTTTCAGGGGTGCAGCAGGGTGTTCTTGAGATACCCCTGCACCCTTGAAAAAATTCCTATTTTGTGATGAGATAATTGCTAATCGCAAATTGCAATCTTCATTCCTATGAGCCTCCTAGCCCATGGAAATGAATGGGTAATTTGCAATTAGCAATTTGCTCATTGCAAATTAGGAATGGTAAAGAATTGCTATTTATTCCTTAAAATTCGCTATTTAGGAAATGCAAAATAGTTTGATGGTACATATGGTGGTTCATCTGTAACAAGATAAGAAGCTTAGGGATACATTTATGATGACTGGCAAAATAAAGTGCAAATCACTTACTTCATTGGTAGGCCTTTACATGTATTATCTCTTCTATATTCTTCATCAAGCGTAACTTTAATCTGCAATCCTGAGTAGGCCTCACCTTAAACAAACCTCTGGATAGGCCACACCTTATCGTCATCCTGGATTAATCATTTAAAATGCTAGGGACAGATTTATGATAGGTGTATGCCTCTTTTGCGCCACTGTGCGTCACTTTTATGATGCAGCGGCGGTGCAAAAGATTTGCTATGAGGCGACAAAATTACAAATTGATGCATTTAGGCAGATATGTCATGGTGTAAAAAAAACGTACCACATGAAACCGATGCAGCAGTGATGCAAAAGATGCACCATGTTGCAAGACAGGCCTCACTTGGGGCCATATGTATCAAGCTAATTAGCATTCGCAAAGATCAAAATTCTGCGAATTTCGGCCTTTGTGAATGCTAATTAGACAAATGGTATGTATCAAACAAGTTTGATGCAAAATAAGGAATAGCAAAATGTGCTATTCCTTATTTTGCGATTGCACTGAAGGATTTGCAAATTTTGCGATTACTTAAATGCAATGTATCAAACAAAAAATATGTAAAAAAATGACATTAAGGATTTGGAAACTACCACCAACTTCTAGTTGGTGGTAATTTGTGAATTCTTTTCAAAAAGCTTTTTTTCCAAAAAACAAAAGGTGCCATATGACGCCCATACATGCCCTTAGGGCATGCATGTGCGCCATATGCCCCCAAATTTCTTTTTCAGGGGGTGCAGCAGGGTGTTCTTGAGACACCCCTGCACCCTTGGAAAAATTCCTATTTTGTGATGAGCTAATTGCTAATCGCAAATTAAACCTTCATTGCTATGAGCCTCCTAGCCCATAGAAATGAATGGGTAATTTGCAATTAGCAATTTGATCATTGCAAATTAGGAATGGTAAAGAATTGCTATTTATTCCTTAAAATTCGCTATTTAGGAAATGCAAAATAGTTTGATGGTACATATGGTGGTTCATCTGTAACAAGATAAGAAGCTTAGGGATACATTTATGATGACTTGCGAAATAAAGTGCACATTACTTACTTCATTGGTAGGCCTTTACATGTATTATCTCCTCTGTATTCTTCATCAAGCGTAACTTTAATCTGCAATCCTGAGTAGGCCTCACCTTAAACAAACCTTTGGGTAGGTCATACCTTATCGTCATCCTGGATTAATCATTTAAAATGCTAGGGACAGATTTATGATAGGTGTATGCCTCTTTTGCGCCACTGTGCGTCACTTTTATGATGCAGCGGCGGTGCAAAAGATTTGCTATGAGGCGACAAAATTACAAATTGATGCATTTAGGCAGATATGTCATGGTGTAAAAAAAACGTACCACATGAAACCAATGCAGCAGTGATGCAAAAGATGCACCATGTTGCAAGACAGGCCACACTTGGGGCCATATGTATCAAGCTAATTAGCATTCGCAAAGATCAAAATTCTGCAAATTTCGGCCTTTGCGAATGTTAATTAGACAAATGGTATGTTTCAAACAAGTTTGATGCAAAATAAGGAGTAGCAAAATTTGCTATTCCTTATTTTGCGATTGCACTGAAGGATTTGCAAATTTTGCGATTACTTAAATGCAATGTATCAAACAAAAAATATGTAAAAAATGACATTAAGGATTTGGAAACTATTGTGGTAAATTGGTGGTAATTTGTGAATTCTTTTCAAAAAGCATTTTTTTCCAAAAAACAAAAGGTCCCATATCACGCCAATACATGTCCTTAGGGCATGTATGTGTGCCATATGCCCCCAAATTTCTTTTTCAGGGGTGCAGCAGGGTGTTCTTGAGACACCCCTGCACCCTTGGAAAAATTCCTAATTTGTGATGAGCAAATTGCTAATCGCAAATTAAACCTTCATTCCTATGAGCCTCCTAGCCCATGGAAATGAATGGGTAACTTGCAATTAGCAATTTGCTCATTGCAAATTAGGAATGGTAAAGAATTGCTATTTATTCCTTAAAATTCGCTATTTAGGAAATGCAAAATAGTTTGATGGTACATATGGCGGTTCATCTGTAACAAGATAAGAAGCTTAGGGATAGATTTATGATGACTGGTGCATCACCAGGGATGTGTCAGTCATCCTGCGCCGCTGTTCCGCCACCCATGGTGTGCTGCATTTACAATGCGGGGCATCATGGGGCAAAAATGGCACAGATGCGTGATGTATCTGTGCTGTAAAGGTAGTGATTGCTGGAGTTGTATCGCAAGTGCGATGCAGCTCAAGCAAGGCTCAGGGGTGCCCCATCTCCACAATGTTGCGTCAAGACCTATGCCTGCTTAAAGCAGGCGCAGGGTTTTGACGCAGCTTTCTCCTATCTGATTGTAAATACGGCACACCATGGGTGGCAGAGCAGCGGTGCACGTTAACTGGTGCATGCCTGGGGATGTGCCATTTAACATAAATCTGCCCCTTTACATTTAAGTATGTGCAGGACACACAGAGTCGGTGAGGCTTATCCAAGGTTAAGAAGAGATGAGTCCTGTTCACTGAAAAATTAGACATAGTCTTCACCTGCTCAGCATTGCTGGACATGGCTAAATAATAGCTGCAAAATATTACTTTTGTTAAACAATTTTACTATTATAATCTCTGAGATTTGTCTCTTACTCTGCAACATCTCATTGTTGTTATCTTTCTTTAAAGATAAAGACAACATCAACATGAGCGACAATCTGCAATCAGTTGATTTTGACCTCATCATTGAACTTGTAATTGAAACATCAGTGGATGTTGATCCCTTGGATGATTTAAATCCTGAGGATGAAGAAGAGCGTGATGAGGATGCAGATTTGTCCGAATTATATGACATAGGGTAGGAAGCTGACCTGCTTGAGCCTATGGAACTATAAACATTTATTTTTTAAATTTATAATAAAGAAAAAGTAAAAGTGTAAACCGTTTAATTTAAAAATAAAGACACCTTCAAAAACAGGTTATGTGTAGTGTCTTCAATAAAATATTAAAATATGCTCATAAAATTAGATCAGATTCACATATAAAATAGCACAGGTAACATAAATATAAATGTCATTTCTTTTCTGCTATTTCTGTATTGTAAATTTGCCAAGGACTAAAAAATCTTCTATTTAAAATGTCAAGTAGTGTGTTAAGTTTTTGATCACTGTTATTGATTTACTGTTTGGTAATAATGGTTAATAACATTTTTTATTATATTTTACCACAGATTCAACTGCAGATCATTTCAAGATTTCACCATGCCAACAATAGAAAGACAGAGAAAGGCTGCAAAACGTCAAAGACAGCAGGTGAAACAAAATAAGCAGCAGTCCTCTAACAAAAAGATTTGTCAAGTCGCGAAGAAAGCACCGGGTAAGAGCACAAAATATTTCATAAGAAATATGTGTAGTAAAAAAAATATTACTACAGAAAATGTTTCAGTCCATAAAAAGAGAACCAATTCAAATGGAAAGGAAAGGCCAATCAAAAATGTTACTGCTAGAGCAAGAGATAACTCTGTGCATGATAGTAGAAGGAAACAACAGTTTAGGGACATTCGTAAACGAATGTTCCGCAACAGGATAATTGGCAATTTGTTAAAAAATATTAAGAAAGGTCAACAGAAACTGGTTTTTTATAAGAGAAAAAAAAAGTTGAGAAAGTTATTGATCAGGCATTTGAAATTAAACGTAAGTTATTTATTTTGATAATCAATAGAATTAGGAAGCTAAACAAGGCAATTTATGATTTCAAAAGAAATAGTAGATGGAAGAGAATAGTTAATCGTAGTAATTTTTGTGAAGTTTTTTCTGGAGAATGGATGCATAGTTCAAGCTGTGAGGCATTTTTTAATGAGGAGAGTTATTTCCAGGATAATGATTTGGTGCATGCAGTTGACACCAGTGGTCGTGCTTATGAAGTGAAAGATGGTTGTCCAGTTGAAAAAGAAAAACTTGTGACAACAGAGACAGAAGAGGTGTTAGGTAATGAGGTTTTAGGAAGACGTGCTAAGGGTCCTGTGTACACCTGGAAGTGTAGTAGTATTTGTAGTGTGCGACAGGATTCCATCAATTTGCTTTGTGATTTTGTACGGTCATTTAATAAGAAAAGTTTGAAGCAGAAAATAAGGTTGTTGCAAGAATTAGATCCTTGCAGAGTGAGAGAAGTGACAGGTTTGTATGGTCATTCACTGGCTTGTCTTTCCAGGAGAGTATGCCAGAGTGTTTTTCATCATTTCAGGATGCTAGCAGTGCATCATAATAAAGTGAGGAAATTAGTTAGAATGTTGTATTATGCTAAGAGTCCAGCAATTATGCTTAAACAATTATGCGCTACTCTTTTGCATGGTTCTGAAATAGATGTGAAGAACATATGTGAAGAAATTGAGTTTTGTTACTTTGGAAGTAAAGAGGAGAATGTTGAAATTGACCCAGAAGAAGAGGGTAATGTGGAAGATAGTGTACAGGTTTCCAGTACAGATAATTTCCAGAGGGAAATTGCGACGTTTCAGGTGAAATCAAGTGAGAGGCCTAATTTCACTTGTGTGTGTTGTCGACGCACTTATTATAAGAATCAGACTAAGTTAGTGGATTTATATGCAAAAAGTGAAAGGGAAAATAATAGTGAATGGAAGGATTTTGCAACATACTTGATGGTAGAAAATTGTTTTGATTTGGGATCGGATCAACGTGTGTGTACTTATTGTTGTTGCAAATTAAATCAAAACCAGATGCCTGCTAGAGCAGTTCATAATAATCTGGAATTGGTTGAGATTCCTTCTGAATTGAAGGAATTAAATACTTATGAATCTATTTTGATTCAAAGTATCCATCCCTTTCAGGCTACTGTAAGAATGGAGCCAAAGACAGGGAAATTGCCTCCATCAGATTTACAGAGAGGATTAAAGGGAAGAATTGTTTATTTGCCTCTAGATTTGAAGAAAAATATTAACACAATTGGAGTAGAAAAAGTGGAAGAGGAACCTCTGGTTATCTTAGTTAATGGGGTTCCGACAAAGAATAAGAAAATATGGCAAGATTTAGTAGATGTTAGGAAAGTTAAAAAGGCAACATTGTATTTGAAAAAAAATAATAAATACTATAAGAATGTATATGTTGCAGAAGAGGAAGTAAGTGAGGAGGAGGATAGCGATTTGTGTGCTGGTCAAATTGAGAAAGTAGAACCCTCTACTAGTGAAGAAATATATGAACATTATAGTGTTCATCCTTTGCATTCCAAGGAAGTCATGGGGAATGCTATTGAGTTGTTTCAAATGAAACAAGCCAAAGGGAGTCCCATTAGTGTTTGGGAGGAAAGTTTGGAAGCTCGGTGTTTCCCACAGCTTTTTCCAACAGGTCAGGGAGGAAGATATGATGAGCGACCTCATCAAATTCCTGCTTCTGAATACCGGACTTTGCGATTGTATGCAGGAGATGCTAGGTTTCGACAATGCATTCCTTATTTGTTTCATCTCCTGTTTGAAAGCGATCTGTCTGGACTGTCATATGCAGTGAACCACATCTTGAAAAGTGGTATACACATGCAAAACATCTCGGCAAGTGACTTTATGGATAAAGTCAATGTCCAAGACAGTATTTTGGATTCTCACCTGATTAATCTCATGGCGTGTCAGCGTGGTACTAATGAGTACTGGTACCGTCGTCATGGTGATTTAAAATGTATGCTGAGGAACTTAGGTACTCCCACATGGTTCCTCACTCTGAGCTGTGCCAGGTATGGCTGGGAAGACTTACTTGAATTTCTACGAGAGGCAAATGCTAACGTAGATAACATCGAATCCAAGACACCCGGAGAACTGTGCTCTTTGGATCCAGTCAATGTATGTAGGTACTTCAATCATAGATTTGAAGCTATGATGTCTTTCATCATGAATAAGAAGAATCCACCTCTTGGAGAGGTGTTGGATTTCTTCTGGAGAAAGGAGTACCAAGCAAGAGGTGCTCCTCATATATATATGTTGCTGTGGATCAAGGATGCACCTAAATTTGGAACGGATCCAGAAGACTCAGTGATGAGTTTCATCCAACAGTATTCTACGTGTGCTGTTCCAAACGCAAAGGAGAAGAAAAGCCTAAGAGAAAAAGTTCTGCGTTTCCAAAGCCATCGATGTGGAAAGTACTGCCGTCGTAAATTCCGAAACAAGGACAAGTTCTACACCAAATGTCGTTTCGGCTTTCCACGACCGGTGATTTCTAAAGGAAGAGTAAACAGTTTGATGTCTTCGCTGCGACACAATGCCATGAAGAAATCACCTAAAAACACATACAATTTGAAGAGGAACGAAGAGTCCAAGTACATCAATGACTACAACCCGGTGATTTTGTCCATGTGGAATGCTAACATGGATATACAGTTTGTGGCTGATAACTGTATGGCTGTGGCTCGGTATGTGACGTCTTACATCACCAAAAAAGAGAAGACAGAATTAAAGGATATGTGGGAGGACATTTCCCATGAAAAGAGCCTCAGCAAAAAGTTGTACAGTTTCAGTCTGAAGATGTTGTCGCATCGAGAAATCGGAGCGTACGAATGTTCTGACCGGTTGTCTTCAGCAAGTCTCTATGCCAAGTCCAGGAGTATCGTTTGGGCGAGTCTTGGTCTTGCTGCAACGCGTAATCGAGTTCTCAAACCTGTCCGGGAAATTGAGTATTTGGCGGAAAAGGAGCCAAACAGTACCGACATTTTGAAGACCAACATGTTGGATACATATTATCCAAATCGAAGCATTCACCTCGAGAATGTTTGTCTGTATGATGTTCTTCAAAATTACATATTCAAGAGGAACATCAAAGAAGATACTGAGAAAGGAGTGTATGCTGTAATAGGAAGTGAGGGATGTCTGGTCAAGCAAAGAAAATGCCACTTGATAAACCATCGAAAATTGAGTGGCGAATCTCCTGAAAAAAAGGAGTTTTTCTATTTAGCACTTTTGCAACTTTTCAAGCCTTGGCGTGCAGAAGAGGAACTGCTTGGAGATTTTCTCTGTTACGAAGACTCTTTCAATGCCGCCAAGGAGACCATAGAATGTCCTGCTTTTCCCAAATATGTAGAAATGTTGAATGCGGAAATTGAGCAGGAAGCAACGATTGCAGCCGAGATTGCCAGAGACAGTTCTCAGGACAGTCAGAGTTCTGCTTCATTGAGTCAGGATCCACTAGGAGGACCTGTTATTGAAAATGAAGCTGCCACTGCTATGAATGAAGTGGAAAGAGCCATGGCACATGCTCAAGAGGATGCGGTTAACTTAGAAGAGTTGGAAAGACAACTCAACGTTGAGCAGAGGAAAATATATGACGAAGTTACCATGCAAATTGATCATGGATTAAGTCATTATAAGAAAGAGTGCTCATGTACGTCGTTGAAGCCTGTCCGACTGTACGTGAGTGGAGAAGCGGGAACTGGAAAAAGTTTCCTCATTAAAGCAATTTCATGCTATTTGCAGGAAAGGACAGAGTCATCGCTGTCTTGTGTTGTCACTGCTCCAACTGGACTGGCAGCACATAATATTAAAGGGATTACTTTACATCGTTTACTGATGCTGCCAGTGGAGCATGACAACAAATTACAATATCACAAGCTATCTGGAGATGCTTGTTTTGAAGTTTCAAGAATCTTGAGGAAAATGAAACTTCTTATCATTGACGAAGTAAGCATGGTTTCCAATGTCATGCTTGCCTTTGTGCATTTGAGAATGCAAGAAGTTCTCAAAACAGAGTATGATGTGTTATTTGGTGGCAAACACATCATTGTTTTCGGAGATCTTCTGCAACTGACACCAGTGAAAGGGCAACCTGTGTTCAAAATGCTCACGCATGAAGATACCAGGAAGTGCCTAGGCAGCATTGGCAACGTCAATATATGGTTAAACTTCAATTATGCTGAACTGCATGAAAATATGCGTCAGGCGAAGGATGAAGTTTACAAGACTATTCTACAAGATGTTAGAATTGGAAAAGTGACCGAGCATGGGAAAGAAGCTTTACATGCACGATTACTGTCAAATTTATATCCAGAACAAGATGTTGTGCCTGAGAATATTTTTCAGAAAATTACTGAGAAGAAATCTGGAATATGTTTGATGCCAACTCTTGCAGAATGTGCCAAATTTAACAACAAAATGTTGCATTTAGAAAAGCAAGAGATTGTGAAACTGGAAGCTATTGACAGAGTAGAGCATATGGGATCAACAATTATTTTGTCTGAGAATCTGAAAACAAAATTGGATTCATTAGAGAAGAGTATATCTAAAACTGCAGGTTTTGAAAAGACTCTGAATGTGTGCTTAAACTGCCGTATAATTTTAAGAAGGAATTTACATGTTGAAAGAGGTCTGGTAAATGGATCAATGGGTAATGTTGTTGATTTTGTGAAATACAGAAATAGAGATGGAATTGAATTTTTAAAAATTAAATTTGATGGCATTGAGGAAGTACAGCTAATTGGTCGTTGCTCTGCTAGATTTTTGCTTGTAAAAGACTTATATGTTCGCCGTAAGCAGTTTCCTGTTTGCTTGGCATATGCGGTGACAATCCATAAATCGCAAGGTTTAAGTGTAGACTGTGCATTGGTGAATATTGGCAGTTCTGTGTTCAAGGAGGGTATGGCATATGTGGCATTGTCACGAGTTAGAACTTTATCGGGATTGTACTTGATTGAGTGTGATGTCACAAACATTTGTGCGGATCTAGATTGTGTTAAGGAATACAATAGGTTAAGAAGAGAGTATGCGCCACATTTGCCTCAGTATCCTTTGTTTGAGAAACGTGTGGTAGGCCGGAAACGAAGAAATGTGACCAATACTGGGGAGGTTGTAGCAAAAAGACGAAAAGTTGATGAACCTAAAATTACAAGCAGAAACAAAGAGGATTCTGTTGAAGATGTTGTTGGTTTTCAATTTGAAAACAGTTCTGGTGTCAACTGCTATGCTAATGTAGTGGTTAATGTTTTGATTTCTCTAGAAAATGTAAAAGAAGAGATTGTGGTCAATTCTGATCAAAGATTTTGCAGTTTGTTAAATTCTGTGTTAGAGAAATGTAGCACTGATAGAAGAAACATAGAAAGTGTGTCTGAAATTCGAAATCTGTTAGACAGATGTTCAGGCCAAACACAATTCTCTCAAAATATTCAGCAAGATTGTCAGGAGTTTTTAATGTATATGCTTGATGTATTGCATGCTGAAGGTGTAGATGTAGATCAGCTGTTTGGGCTTTCTTATCAATGGCAGCATGACTGCGAGAACTGTATGGTATCAAGTACTACTAGTGTAGACTCAGAAAGATTTATATATTTAACTTTGCCAGACAGTAAATCAGTCTCCTTTAATAAGCTAGTAAAAGCAGCTGATCACAACATGGAGTGTAGCCAATGTAAATCTGAAATGATGTCCACATTATTTATACGAACATATGGCCAGTATGTCATTTTAATGTTCCAACGATGTAGGCCTGATGGAACAAAATTGACAACTTTAATTAAAAATGTTGTAGCTTCGCAGTTGTCAATATCAGGAAGGACTTTTGTAACTGCAGCAATTATATATCATGACGGCCCTTCAATAACATCAGGACATTACACAGCTTATTTAAAGTCTAGAAATGGCTGGTCATTCTGCAACGATTCTGTTTTAATTTTCAAAAAAAAATTGCCGTATGACCTTAAAAACTCTTACCTGGTGTTTTTAAAACCAAAATTTTAGGGAAATAATCTCGGGATGTGCTCTGTGGAATTTCAAGAAGTTCTAATGGCTCCTACACAATTTGGCCTTGAGGATAAGTGTAGTTCAGAGACATAACTTCTAACCATAAGACTGGACGTCATGGAGAAATAAGTGCACTTTGAATGAGTTCAGAAAAACTATTTCTTTTTATAAGCTAATTGAAGCAGCCAATCAAAACATACAGTAGAGGGAATGTAAGTCTGCAACGCTGTCTACTGTTTTACATTGCTTTGTGATTGAAAGTGATGTAGAGAATTAAATAATTGTAGTAGTCATAGAGTTAGTGTAAGTCTGCTTCATAGTAAGCAGTATCAGTGTCATAGGAAATGTAGAACATGACTGAGCAAGAAGGGGAAGATATTACTATTCCAGGATTGTGAAAATGATCTTCAACATTTTAATTCTGAAAGTTGCGGAAATGCCAAATGACGGGATTGGCTTACAAGAAATCCAAGAGTTATAAATGGGTCTGACAAGATTTGGCCTTGTGGAAACTTGTGGTAGAGAGCAAGAAGTCATTTATTGCATGTAACATGTTTTTAAAAACGATGGAGATTTTCTTTCAGAAAGTGGCGGGCTGAAAGTAATAACAGCACAAAAGAGTGTAAGCTGTTCATAGGACATCCTTTGACGTCATGGAAAGTAAGTTAACTTTAAGGAGTTCTGAATTCTGATTTCTTATGTTGTATGGGTTTTTTAAACACAATCATTTTGATTGTGTTTTTTTTCCCCCGCTGTTATATGATGAATACCTTCAAGTCACTGTTTTTAGTGAATTTTGATACATTCTGAGAACAGCAAAAATAAACCATTTAACATGTATAATTAATTCTGTACTGTTTGCATTTATGATGTATATGTAGAACTGTGTAGGAGGCATGGAGAAGGTGAGGCTTCTGTAAGTGTCAAAGTTGTTGCATGCAGTGCTGCACTTCTGCGTATTCTTTCATATGCTAGATTACATCTGCACAATGAGATACCTAAGCAAAGGAAACACAAGTGATGTGATTGTGAAATGAGCAAAATAAATTGCACGTATTTCAATTACATCACCTGTGTTTCCTATCATTACGAATCACATTGTGCAGATCAAGTTTAGGTCTGTCCAGGGAAACATAAGAGGTTTGGACTTTGTTCAAGAGTGCAGTGGACATGACTCACTTCATTGGTAGACCTTCACATGTATTATGTCCTCTATTCTCTTCAACAACTCGAAATTTCATCTGCAACCCTGAGTAGGCCTCACCTCAAACAAACCTCTGGATAGGACACATCTTATTGGCATCCTGAAGCAATTATTTAAAATTTTGGTGTCTTGCGACACTTTTCTGAGACAACAGCAATGCAAAAGATGCACCATGTTTTAAGATTGGCCTCACTTCATCTGCATCAAGATACTGTTAGTTTAAAATGTATATCTTTATGACTGTGTAGGGGGCCTGGAGAAGCAGAAGCTTCTGTAAGTGTCAAAGTTGTTGAAAAACTGTTTGTCCTTCAATTTTTCCCTTGTCTTTTGTAATTTTTAAATACATGTTTTAATATTTTTGAAATGTTTGTTCTCTCTTTCACAGATTGAAAGTATAAAAACAAAAAGTGAGTAATTTAACGACAATTATAAGGTAAATGCTTTGTACTCTTTTCATTACATTTCTATCACATTCACCTACTATTAGTTCCACTGCTTCATTTCTTTAACCCTCAGTTTCCTGCCTTTGCTACTTCCATCATTCCTTTCTCTATTACCTACTTACTCAACTCCTTCCATTCTTTTTCTCAGTCCCTCTCTTCTCATAGTTCCTCACTCTTGTTCACTCACTCCGTCTCTATTACTCTTAGTGTCTTTGACTGATCACTCTATCACTACTTGTTCATAATGCTTTCTCTGTGTAGTTGAAGCACACTAAGGGGCATATTATGAACACAGCCAATAAAATTATTGCTCTTTTTATTGGCAGAAAACTGGTGCAAAAGTGGTTTTAGCGGCAGTTTTCTGCCGCAAAAGCAGCTTTAGCGACACATTTCTGCCAATAAAAGCTGCAAAACTTTTATTGCCTATGTTGATGATATGGCTCTATGTTACTTACATTTCTTTGCTGTTTCAATTAATCTTTTTCTGTTATTTTTTGTTTTCTGTTTTCTATTTTTTCTCTCTGTTATTCCTCATGTTTTAATCTTATTTTGAACATTCACTCACATTCTCCAAGAAACTCTTCTTTGTTAATGTTATACTCTCTTTTTTTTTCTTTCACTTCGTTATCTATTTTGTTTTTCACAATTATACCCTCTTCCGTCTTTTCTTCGGTAAATAGATCTATTAAACAGTATCTCTTCTTTACTCCCTATAGCTGTCTTTCTTTTAACATCACTCTCTGTTTACTTTCCTTATACTTACTCTTTTTTTTTTTTTTTGGTTAGCTCCCGGTCCGCGTACCGGGAAGCTAACCCGGGAGCGAACCAAAAGAAATAGAGCTTGCCAGAGTGCTAAACATTCTAGCAATTTTTTTTGAAAGGGAAGGTAGTTCTGAAAAGAACTTTTTTTTAAATATTTTTGTTGTTTTATATTTTTTTTTATTTTTTGAATTTTTTTTGTTTTTTTGTATTTTTTGAACGATTTTATATTTTTTTTGGTTTTTTTTGGGGGGGAAACAACAAAAAACAGGCGTTGAAAAGGGCTCAACAGGAGCAAAAAAAAATTTACTGGGGGCGGTTAGGGCAATCATGGTGTTCATACGCCAGGTTGAGTGCATTGATGCTCATGTTGCCACACGCTAACAACGCACGACAGTGCATACAAGAGTGTATCATGTGGCCAAAATGTTCTTGTATATTTGGCACAGTTTCCCGTGCCTCTTCTGGTGTTAATGAAATTGGTATTCTTGGTCTGGCCACAGGAGTTGGTCTTGGATTGTCCTGCATATCCCTTATTTCCGCCCGGCTGTAATTGAGCGGATGCTTCCTTGTCATGTGCCTGTGCATTGTGTGATTTCCGTAGCTATATTTCTTGTCCGTCCCTCTGGATAATTGTTCTTTGCATATGAGGCAGGTGACATACCTCGCATTGACTTTTTTTTGGCCACGAGAGATCGAATAAAACTGCCAGATGAAACTGGCTTTCTTTCTGGAAACCCGGGGCACCTCTTCTAAGAACTGTGGTTCTTCTCCCTCCTCATCCATTTCTTCCTCTTCCTCCTCAGTGTTGGTAATGACCTGGGGAGGTGGTCCTCTCTTCCCATGAGGAGGTGGTGGTGGTGGTGGGGGTCCACCAGCTGAAGCTACCAATGAAGCCATTTCTCATATAGTAGTAAAGGTCTTCCTCTCACAATGATGAAAGTCAGAGTGAGGAAAGAAGGAGGGGTTTTCATCATTTGGGAAAAAAAAAATACTTCTCAACCAATGAAAAGTGTTATTTTTAGGTCACCTGACCTAGCCTTACATCATTCTGAAACCAAAAGTGAAATGAACCAATGAAAAGTTTTATTAAGAAGTCACATGACCTCTCACGCTCATGTTACGCGCTGCGGAACGCGCCCCGGTTAGCTTCCGGGTTGCTGAGCTTCGCGCCTCGGTCCGCGCCCCGGGACACTTCCGGGTGCGGTAACGCGGTACGTCACAAGACGCATTACGCGGCAACGCGATACGTCGCGCTTTCGCGCCGCGGATCGCTTCCGGGGAGCTGCGTTTCGCGCCTCGGTCCGCGCCCCGGGGCACTTCCGGGTGCGCTAACGCAGTACGTCATAAGACGCATTACGCGGCAACGCGATACCGTCACTATGTTGATTTCTTACCGGTTCGCGGACCGGGTCGCGGCATCAAAGTGAGCTAACGGGAAGCTTCCCGGTTCGCGGACCGGGAGCGAAACAAAAAAAATATTTAAAAAAAATTATTAATAAACATATAAAATATATTTTTGGATTTAAAGAAGAATACATTTTACAGCTATAGATATTAGCTTTTAAAAAACAAATGAAATTCACTGAAAAAACCATAGGTTATAGACCATATATAGTTAGGAATTAGCATTTACAAAACCTTGAAAATTCACTGAAAAAACCATAGGTTATACACCATATATAGTTAGGAATTAGCATTTAAAAAACCTTATTTTACTCACACAAAACCATTGAAATTCCATGTATAGTTAGTTGTACTAACTATATATCGCGCACCCGCAATCCACTGCTGATCATGTCACATATTACATCATTCATGACATGGTCAGTGACATCACTGATGACATCACTGATGACATCTCAAATGACATCACTGATGACATCACTGATGACATCTCAAATGACATCACTGATGACATCACTGATGACAACATCCAGTGACTGTATGTTTCTGTAAAGTTAAAATATGTCTTACATATTGAAGAATGAGTGGATGTAGAAGTGTCTGAACAAAGGATTTAGTAGGTGCATGACTGACTGTATGAGTGAGTGATTAAATGTGTCTCACTGAGTGCATGGGTTAGTGACTAAACTGTCTTAATTTGTGCATCATTATGTCTGTTGTTCTGTAAACTGCTGCATGTGTTGATCAGTAGCTATATGATTAACTATATGGGTTATTGATTGGTTGCCCAAGTATTTGTATGGGAGACTGAGAGTGTGTATGGGTGGCTGGGAGGTGTATGACTCTCTGCATAGATGTATGGGTTCAAAAGTGCATGTGGAAACAGCTGTATGGGTGGTTGACTGTGTGCATGACTGTATTGGTGAGTGAATAGATATCTCAGTGCTACATGTCAAAGTAAGTACATATGTAAAATACAGTACATGTGAGAGTTGACATATATAAATAAATGTGCATAAGAGCCAGTGAATGTGTGAGTGGCTGTATGGATCATTGTGAACTTGTATCCAGGATTGTATAAGTGAGTAAATATGTTTTAGTATATGTTTGAATAAGTAAGGTGTGTTTAACTGTATAGTTAAGGAAATGGAGGTGTGATTGATTGTTTGCATGACTGACTAGGTGTGTGTGTAACTTCATGGATGAGTGACAATCTGCGAGTCTGTGTTTACACTGAGTGTATCTAAGGTTATATTAGAGTCTGAAGAGGTTCATCGTATTATCACATGAATGATGTCATCAGTGATGTGATCAGTAATGTCAAATGAGATGTCATCAGTGATGTCATCAGTGATGTCATTTGAGATGTCATCAGTGATGTCATCAGTGATGTCATTTGAGATGTCATCAGTGATGTCATCAGTGATGTCATTTGACATGTCATCAGTGATGTGATCAGTGATGTCATTTGAGATGTCATCAGTGATGTCATCAGTGATGTCATTTGACATGTCATCAGTGATGTCATCAGTGATGTCATTTGAGATGTCATCAGTGATGTCATCAGTGATGTCATTTGAGATGTCATCAGTGATGTCATCAGTGATGTCATTTGAGATGTCATCAGTGATGTCATCAGTGATGTCACTGACCATGTCATGAATGATGTAATATGTGTCATGATCAGCAGTGGATTGCGGGTGCGCGATATATAGTTAGTACAACTAACTATATATGGATTTTCAACGGTTTTGTGTGAGTAAAATAAGTTTTTTTAAATGCTAATTCCTAACTATATATGGTGTATAACCTATGGTTTTTTCAGTGAATATATATATATATAAAACAGTCGCTTCCGCAAATGAGAGTGCACTCAAGAGGTAAGATTCATCCGAAGGACAAATGCATTTCCTCATTTATTTAATTTTGCCTGACGCATTTCGGAACCATTTCCTTCATCATAGGCATTAAATCAATGTCTCACGTTACTGCTGCAACATGTACACTGTCCGCCCTCCGATGGGCTTCTCTGATGAGTCCCAGTGCATCATGGTAGTTGTGGCGCAGCAGCCTGCATTTAAACCCAAATGGGGAGAAAAGATAATCCAAACAGCCCCACAATGAGCCGCTGAGGTATTGCCTAAATCCTTAATCCAAGGGCTTATCTCTCCACATAATCGGGCGTAGGCAGATTCCTTGCCCGGTGGCCCCATATTATCCACTGGGTGGTGCAGCTTCTCCGCGCCCTAAGCGGCTGTTTGGATTAACTTTTCTTCCCATTGGAGTGGCAAATGCTGGTTTGGTATCCAGTGTAGTTCATACAGTGGAGTTGCGTACAGTGGAATGGCAAATACTGCAGAGGAGTACAGTGGAGTGGGTTAGCATATGATGGAGTGGCATAAAGTGGAGTGTCTTCCAATGGAATAGCGTAGAATGGAATGGCATACAGTGGACTGGCACAGAGTACAATGGCATTCAGTGGAGTAGCGTATATTGAGTGCCATACAGTGGAATAGCCATAGAGTGGAGTGGTAAATCGTGGAATACTGTAGAGGGGAGTGCTTACTGTGGAATAGCATATAGTAAACAAACCCCCCAGGATATAGCGGTATGGATTAGCAAATTTAGCTGCACAAATATGGAAATTTTGCGGCACAAATATGGAAATTTAGCGGCATTTGTGTGGCCCTTTATTTTACTCATAATCATTCATTTTCAGCCTTAAATCAATGCAAACTGTTTTAGCAGAGTATTCCACTTTGAATAGGCAACCTGGGATATGTAACAGAGGAAGCAGTCCACAGGCGAAGGCTCCTTAACCACCGCCTCCCCTTCCACACACCCACCAGGCATTTCCGCTCTGCCCAACTGGCCCTGGCCCCCACCCCATTGGTCCACAAGACCACAGCTGGAGGAAGATCCTCCTGCTACCTTGCTGCAAGGGCTTGGAACCCCCTGACTCTACATCCCAGCCAATCACCATCTCTGCCTCAATTCTGGAAGGATCTCAAGACCTTGCTCTTCAACTGAACCGCAGATCCACTCCACCCAATCAGCAATTGAGACCCTAAAGGGTGAGTAGTCGTGCTTTACAATTGACAATTGACGCTGTCAGCAGGTTTACAACATCAACCAGACCGGTAATTGAGCTGGGTTTGTTATGCGTGGACAAATACAGTCTGGGTTTCCTGCCACAAATTAAGGTTAAGTTATTTATTGCATCAGATGTTCATCTGATGTGTTAAATACCCCAAAACTCATAATTTCATGTTTGCACAGGTAGGAATTACCCGCCCAACTGTTAATCAGCCCTTGATGGAGAGGACAGACTGGAAGTCCTGTGCGCACATCTGTGAATTTTGATTATGCTTTGAAAAAATAATACAGGAGGCTGCTGATACAGCTCAAGCTGACAGACCCAAAATACTGGACTGGATACACACCCTCGACTAGAAAGTCGGTATTGCCAACAACTGTGCTTTTGACTTTCGAGTGCTCCAGTCCACCCTCACTTGTAGGTTTTTCATCGCTCCCTCGCCCTGCATGTCTTTCTCCGCGCCCAAACCCTTAAACCTGTAGCCCCAGCAGTTCGGCCTCTTGCAAATACAGACCCTCCAGCACTCACAGCCCGTGGATCAGGGAGTGCCAAAGACCCGACTCACGAGTAAGAAATAAAATGTTACAAAGAACATGCGCAGCCCCCAAACCTGCTAAACAAGTCTACCCTTTACATTTCGTCCTCTCAAACAAAACACCTTTCGACACACTGCGCGAGTTCCTGCATCAAGACTCGGGTCATCTGTGGTATTCTAACCCGGGTTTAGCTGGTCCCTGCTGTGCACGCACCCTCCGCAGCAAGTAGCAGCTCTGCAAAACGCTGGGACTGCAGCCCAGCAGCTCCGACTCATCTGGGAGCTTGAATCCTCAACCGATACATCCTCCAAATCACACTGCGGTAAGTGATGGCGCCATTGCGGCTGTTATTTGCCAGCACCTGTGTGTTTGACTTTAAAAACGCAAAGTGTTGAAAGTTAACATGTGTCCAACTTGTAGTTTTTTATATAATGAAATATGTGCGTTCAAATCTTTCCTATGCTGTTCAGCTTTTTGACAAACACTGAGCTTAGAAGCTTAAACCTATAACAAACAGTAAGAGGGATAATATCACATAATGAAAACTATTGGTGGCAAAACCGCCAAGGGTGGCTGGAAATAGCACATATATGTCCTGTCTGCACAGTCAACAGTGTTATACACAAGCTTGATCAAACTTGACTGTGACACAAAAACAACGGTTACTTTGGGACTCTATGCTGCCGAGGAAATATGGGTTTCAGGTGAACGAGCGTTCACTCACCATCGTGCATTTTTGACGACTAGATAAACTCATTAGGTCCCTGAAGATCGCATCGTTGGAACGTGCGCCCCCTCCGTGACTGGTAAACACCGGTGCGCGCCTCCAGCGTGAGCTCAGCTCGCTTCTGAGAACCTAGGGTGATATACACCAGAATCATGTCCTGTGCGATTGAACAAAGTGCCGATTTCGCTGGCACTTTTGTGAAAACCGCTGCATTTTTACAAAAAAGCTGATTTCGCGGCAAACCGCAAAAGTACGAAATCCTGAAGGGTCTGAATATAGTAGTGTATAGTGGAAAGGAATTGACTGGATTGGTATCCAGTGTAGTTCATACAGTGGAGTGGCAAATACTGCAGTGGTGTACGGTCAAGTGGGTTAGAGATTAATAGCATATAATGGAGTGGCACAGAGTGTAGTGTCGTCAATTGGATTAGCGTAGAACTAAAATACAGTAACGTGGACTGGCATAGAGTTGAGTGGCACACAGTGGAGTGGCATACATAGGAGTGCAATACGGTGAAATAGCCGTAGAGTGGAGTGGCAAATAGTGGAATACTGTAGAATGGAGTGGCATAGAGTGAAATAGCGTATAGTGGAGTTGTGTTCAGTGGAGTTGCGTACAGTGGAGTGGAGTACAGTGGAATAGCGCAGAGTGGAGTGGTGTATAGTGTAGTACTGTGCAATGTAGTTGGGTAAGAATGCAGTTGAAATTTTGAAAGACTGTAGATTATGGTGTGCAGAGTAACACAAGGAAGCGAATTGTGCTTCATTGCGTGTCTGTACATGTACCAGGTAACGCAGGGACTACTCCGCCATTAGGGTGGAGAAGCATGCATGCAGCTTATGTGGAGAAAATGACCTCCCTACAGGTGCCCGGCTGGGCGCTGTCCGCACCAATCACAACGCTGCCATTGTAGCATTGTGATTGGCTCATGGGAGGGGAGGGAGCATGCCTGTTTCTGTTACTGAAGGAAAACGCCAAATGCGGGACCCAGCCCAGGAGCAGAGGTGGCGCGGGACCCGGTCAGGTAAGTTTTTTTGTTTTTCTTTTAAACACCCCCCAGCGCGACCCCACCCACCCCCACGGGCGAGCATTGCGAGCCGCAGCTGTCCAAACATTGGTAAGTTGTAGGTTTTATTGATGTTCCATACCTATTACCATTTTGCTAAAGTTCTAATAGGTATGTTTTTTAAAATAATGTTCTATTTATTTATTTAACCAGTTTACACGGTACTGTTGTACTACCTAGCACGTACCGTGTTTTTTACAAAATGTACTTTTTTGGGTCTTTTAGTTACTCATTAATCTATAAGTGTTACACTCGGTAATGTGTAGACTTTTTGGGACATAACTAAATATAAAAGAAGTAGCCAAGAAACTGTAATACACTATGTTTGTGAAATATAGTTTATTAAAGTGTTTTTACATGTTTTTTGTTTTTAAGGTACAAGAGTACTACTCAGATAGTAACGCAGTACACTGTAATATTTTTAACAAATATATAGAAAATTATAATTATACTTCCCTACCTAGTACCACTTAAATTTAGTGGAATAGGTAGGGAAAACATATACACACCAAATACTTACCTATATCTAAGACACTAAGCCAGAACACCAGAAAAGTAGCCTTGAAACAAAATGACTGCCTTAAATTTTTGTGAAGACAGTCATTATCCAATCATATAATTACATTTCATCCCTATGTACCGCAGTAGTTTCATGAAATTACAGCAACAACAGATATCACTCAGTTAAAAATGCAAATAACTAAAAAAAAAACGTACTCTGCTTTTTGACTTCGACTGTGCTACATACTTTCAGAGTACTTAAAATATTTTACCTAGAGCATGCTTGGATCACATTACATGGCTTTTTTAAAGAAACTATCCATATAAATTGTCTTTTGTCTTCGAGGCTAAGATGAATGTGTGGATTCTCTATGTTAGACCCTATTGGAGCAGACCTGCTCCATGAGAACATTGAACCTTGAGAAAGTTGTCAAACGACGAAACAAAACATGTGTCAACTGTTTCATCTTTGGATTCCAACTAGTTTAATGTCTGGAAAATACAAGCCTTTGGACCCACAGACGTTTCACAGTGTCTTCATTCTTGGACTACAATTTGTGTGTCACCAAATCCATGGTATTCTGAAAATTAAGTCTTTGGACCTGTCAGATTGACGGACCAAGATAGTCCAACTGTGTGGTGCTCTGGATATACCATTGTTTTATGGATGGGTGGCATAGTGTAGTTAGTATATATATATATATATATATATATATATTCACTGAAAAAACCATAGGTTATAGACCATATATAGTTAGGAATTAGCATTTAAAAAACCTTATTTTACTCACACAAAACCATTGAAATTCCATATATAGTTAGTTGCACTAACTATATATCGCGCACCCGCAATCCACTGCTGATCATGTCACATATTACATCATTCATGACATGGTCAGTGACATCACTGATGACATCACTGATGACATCTCAAATGACATCACTGATGAGATCACTGATGACGTCATCCAGTGACTGTGTGTTTCTGTAAAGTTTAAATATGTTTTACATATTGAAGAATGAGTAGATGTATAAGTGTCTGGACGAAGGATTTAGTAGGTGCATGACTGAATGTATGAGTGAGTGATTAAATGTGTCTCACTGAGTGCATGGGTTAGTGACTAAACTGTCTTAATTTGTGCATCATTATGTCTGTTGTTCTGTAAACTGCTTCATGTGTTGATCATTAGCTATACGAGAGGCTATATGTGTTATTAATTGGTTGCCCAAGTATTTCTATGGCAGATTGAGTTTGTGTGGGGGTGGCTGGAAGGTGTGTGACTCTATGCATAGATGTGTGAGCAGTTTATTCACTAGGTGTATGAGTTCAAGAGTGCATGTGGAAACAGCTACATGGGCAGTTGACTGTGTGCATGAGTGTATTGATGAGTGAATGGATATCTCAATGCTACATGTCATAGTAAGTACATATGTAAAACACAGTACATGTGAGAGTTGGCATATATAAGTAACTGTGCATGAGAGCCACTGAATGAGTGAGTGGTTGTATCGATCATTGTGAACTTGTATCAGGGATTGTATAAGAGAGTAAATATGTGTTAGTATATGTTTCAATAAGTAAGGTGTGTTTAACTGTATAGTTGAAGAAATGGAGGTGAGATTGTTTCTTTGCATGACTGACTGGGTGTGTGAGTAACTCCATGGATGAGTGGCAGTGTGTGAGTGTCTGTATACACTGAGTGTATCTAAGGTTATATTAGAGTCTGAAGAGGTTTATCGTATTAGCACAAGAATGATGTCAAATGAGATGTCATCAGTGATGTCATCAGTGATGTCATTTGAGATGTCATCAGTGATGTCATCAGTGATGTCACTGACCATGTCATGAATGATGTAATATGTGACATGATCAGCAGTGGATTGCGGGTGCGCGATATATAGTTAGTGCAACTAACTATATATGGAATTTCAATGGTTTTGTGTGAGTAAAATAAGGTTTTTTAAATGCTAATTCCTAACTATATATGGTCTATAACCTATGGTTTTTTCAGTGAATTTTCAAGGTTTTGTAAATGCTAATTCCTAACTATATATGGTCTATAACCTATGGTTTTTTCAGTGAATTTCAATGTTTTTTTAATAGCAAATATCATAAGCTGTCGAATGTCAAGTACGTGGTAAGTGAAAACATTTTCGTGTTTATGCACACTGATCTGCTTTGAATGGTGCCCCCCCCCCCTCATTTCTATTAGAAGTACTCTCTCTTTGCAGATAGTGAAAGGTAGTTAACGCAGGCCTTTGCCCCCGTTGTAATCCGTCGTGCCTGCTTCTCTCTCCATTTGATTGATTGTTATCCAAGTATTTACTGTTTTAGAATTAGTTCTCTTTGGTTCATTCTCTATTTACAAACAAACACAGAGTCGCAATACTCTGTTTAGTCTTTGCAGATAACGAAAAATCGTGTAAAAAAAAAGAAAAGGAATCGAGCAAAATCAGTAGGCCACTAATGGGATCTCTTTTTGACCTCGCTAAAATAGAAACATTAGGAACAACCCCTCATGACAAATACAAAACTAGTGAGATGAACTGAACTCCACACAATGATGGCTGCAAAACAGCTCGGCTCCGCCACCCACCCCGCCCAAAATAACGATAAAGAGCGGCTGCCATGATTGGTTGCGGAATGGCCACAACGGAGCTACGAAATGGTGGTGCTCTCATGCTAACCCCAGCTTCAGTCTGAAACATCCAGAAACACCGTAGACTACCAATTCGATCAGTTCCGGTAGCGCCCCAAAGTAACCCGGTAGAGAAGAACTAGCCCTCCCCTCTTTGACTGATGGTTCTTGTTGCCTGTCCCTTCTGTTGTCATTTAACAGAACTATTTAGCCTGCTGAAAGGGGTTGTGTTTCGACCGCTGGTTGGTGGAGACATTTTGACTATATTCTGGACCTGCGTTGTCGCGTAATGCGTCATATGACGCGCCGCGTTAGCGCATCCGGAAGTCATCCGGGGCGCGCAGCGCGTAACGTAAGCATAACAAGTCATGTGACTTGTTAATAAAACTTTTCATTGGTTCATTTTACTTTTCTTATTCTAATGATGAAAGCCTTGGTCATATCACCTAAAAATTACGCTTTTAATTACTTCCGAACATTATTTTTTCTTAAATATATGTTATAATGTTCCAAGCTAATGTACTTTCCCGGAAATTTTACAACTGTCCTGCAAGTAAAATATATTCTTTTTTCGAGAAAAAGAGCGTTTCTTCGTCCCATGACGGAGCCGTTGAGCAAAAGAGGGTCGACCTGCTGTCTTAGTCGCCGATACGCCTGAATATGAGATTCTTATTGATCACTTTATGTTGCAGGAATAGAAAACACAACAGCCCTTGACCATTTATCTTTACTGCGTTCCTTCGTATTATACCTTTTACCCTTCATGTAATTGGTCTGCTTTATTTCACTTGCCTTTTAATGATTCTAAAACAGTGACTATTATTAAAAACTTTACCAATGTATATACTACTACCATGTTTTCTTTTAAAAACCTTTATTGTGAAAATTTCATTATACAAATACGAGCCTATAACCACGTGGGCCTGCCACGGAGCAAACTGTAATCGTATATGATGAATAGACATTTACACTGTAGAGGAACGTAACGGGCGGGCCATTAGGTTGCAAGAACTAAGGTGTCTAACAGTTACGGAATCGGTGGACGTACATTTTATAATTAAAATACGACAGGGCCAGTTACAATAAAATTATCTAGATATACATTTGCGGGCAAGTACCATGGGTGACGTTAATTCGAATTTTCAACAGTACAGTAATCAATAACACATCAGAACTTAATATCAATAGGGATGTCGAAATATTCAATCAATTCTCGTCCCCGCCCGCCATGTGCTTCAAAACTGCATACGTATCTCGTGATTTCAAGGTTCTGCAACCAGTACACAACAAGGAGTTACGAGTCCCATTTATTCCGGCGCCATTTTGGGCGAGGACGGGCAGGTCCAGGATATAGTCAAAATGTCTCTACCAACCATCGACTATGATGATGTTCATATGCTGTATTTATTAGAGTAACACTCATCTGTCCACATGAAATTAATTTACCACAATCTAAACATGTCATTTTAATCTTTCCAAAGTTCTTCTAAATATTTGGGACCGTTTCCCTTGCCTCTGAAGCTCTCAGTGCCACTTCTTTGATGAATGTACTAGCAGGTCAGGGGTTCTCCTCCAAATCTCTCTTTTATGCAGCACTATAATTAATTGGTGCCACCTCTCCATATGACGATGCATGGTATAGTTACCACAACTATATTTTTTTTCGGTTCCTCTGGAGAGTTCATCGTGGCAGATGAAGCGTGTAACGTACCGGGCATTTACCTTTTTTTGCATGTACAGGAAAGGAAAAAAAAATCGAGCGTCCGAGTTCTAAGGTGTCCCAGGGCCATTTTAGTGGACCAGGCCCAAATCCAAAGAACAGGCCGCCATTTTGAGAGTCCTTTTGCAGCCGCCTGTCGCTGTAGCATCAAGAGCAGCCGAAACTCAGCTGAATGGCAACTGAAACGGTAAATGGGCGCCCCACTACATTTCAGCATTGTAGGATGACCACACCAGTACAGCAACTTGCTAGACATCACCTCGGTGCCATCCGGATCTCGGCGCCCCACTGCAGATGAAGTGCCTATCAACTATGAAACCACCACGGTGACATCCGGATCTTGGCGCGTTGTGCTGCCTTCGGCCTATTCGCACATCGGTCCGCTACTGACGCCATCTCACAGGCTAATGGGGTGACCCACGCCGAGTTTCAGCATTGTAGGATGACCACACCAACTTGCTAGACATCACCTCGGTGCCATCCGAATCTTGGCATCTCAACGCCTAGTGGTATCTTCCATACAGAAAATATTGTTACGCTGCCTTTGGCCCCATTCGCACATCAGTCCGCAACTTAGACATCACCTCGGTGCCATCCGGATCTTGGCATCTCAGCGCCTTGTGGTGTCAGTCAGAAAATATTGTTGCGCTGCCTTTGGCCCCATTCGCACATCAGTCCACTACTGACACCATCTCACAGGCCAATAGGGCGCCCCACGCCGACTTTTACCATTGTACGATGGCCACACCAGTGGCACAACTTGCTAGACATCACCTCGGTGCCATCCGAATCTTGGCATCTCAACGCCTAGTGGTATCTTCCATACAGAAAATCTTGTTACGCTACCTTTGGCCCCATTCGCACATCGGTCCGCAACTTAGACATCACCTCGGTGCCATCCGGATCTTGGCATCTCAGCGCCTTGTGGTGTATTCTCTTCAGAAAATATTGTTGAGCTGCCTTTGGCCCCATTCGCACATCGGTCCGCAACTTAGACATCACCTCGGTGCCATCGGGATCTTGGCATCTCAGCGCCTTGTGGTGTCTTCTACTCCGAAAATATTGTAAAAAATATTGTTGCGCTGCCTTTGGCCCCATTCACACATCAGTCCGCTACTGACACCATCTCACAGGCCAACAGGGCGCCCCACGCCGACTTTTACCATTGTACGATGGCCACACCAGTGCCACAACTTGCTAGACACCACCTCGGTGCCATCCGGATCTTGGCATCTCAGCGCCTTGTGGTGTCTTCAAATCAGAAAATATTGTTGCGCTGCCTTTGGCCCCATTCGCACATCGGTCCGCTACTGACGCCATCTCACAGGCCAACGGGGCGCCCCACGCCGACTTTCAACATTGTAGGATGGCCACAGAAGTGCGACAACTTACTAGACACCACCTCGGTGCCATCCGGATCTTGGCGCGTTGTGCTGCCTTCGGCCTATTCGCACATCGGTCCGCTACTGACGCAAACTCACAGGCCAACGGGGTGCCCCACGCCGACTTTCAGCATTGTAGGATGGCCACACCAGTGCGGCAACTTGCTACACACCACCTCAGTGCCATCCGGATCTTGGCATCTCAGCGCCTAGTGGTGTCTTCTATTCCGAAAATATTGTTGCGCTGCCTTCGGCCCCATTCACACATCGGTCCGCTACTGACGCCATCTCACAGTCCAACGGGGCGCCCCACGCCGACTTTCAGCATTGTAGGATGGCCACACCAGTGCGGCAACTTACTAGACACCACCTCGGTGCCATCCGGATCTTGGCGCGTTGTGCTGCCTTCGGCCTATTCGCACATCGGTCCGCTACTGACGCAAACTCACAGGCCAACGGGGCGCCCCACGCCGACTTTCAGCATTGTTGGATGGCCACACCAGTGCGGCAACTTACTAGACACCACCTCGGTGCCATCCGGATCTTGGCGCGTTGTGCTGCCTTCGGCCTATTCGCACATCGGTCCGCTACTGACGCAAACTCACAGGCCAACGGGGCGCCCCACGCCGACTTTCAGCATTGTAGGATGGCCACACCAGTGCTGCAACTTGTTGGACACCACCTCGGTGCCATCCGGATCTTGGCGCGTTGTGTTGCCTTCGGCCTATTCGCACATCGGTCCGCTACTGACGCCGCCTCACGTGCCAACGTATTTTCTCCGCATTTTACACCCTATGCCGCATAACAGGTCATGTGACTTGTTTATAAAACTTTTCATTGGTTCATTTTACTTTTGGTTTCCTAATGATGGAAGGCTTGATCATGTGACCTAAAAACAACACTTTTCATTGGATGAAAACTTTTTTTTTTTCCCAAACGATGAAAGCCCCACCTTGTTTCTGGATGTTTCAGACTGAAGCTGGCGTCAGCATGAGAGCACCACCATCTCGTAGCTCAGTCGTGGTCATTCCGCGAGCAATCATGGCAGCCGCTCCCCACCAGAAGCCTGCAGGAGTCGGAGCCCCCAAAACTTTTGATGAATTCTCAAGGCGGAGGGGACGCTTTCGAGAATGGGGTCCAAGACCTAGCAGACAAGCGTCCGATTTCCAAGGTGTCCCAGGGCCATTTCAGTGGACCAGGCCCAAAAAGGAAACAGCCTGCCGCCATTTTGAGAGTCCTGTGACAGCCGCCTATCGCTGCACCGCAAGAGTGGGCGCAACTCAGCTGAATTGCGGCTTTTGACACAGTGGACCAAAAACGGACAGAATGGCAACTGAAACGGTAAAGGGGCGCCCCACTACAACAGATGACACTCCACCTGGAGAGGCCCGTTCACGCCGCCTCCCCCGGGGCGCCCCACGCCGTTATTCGGAGCAGCATTGTAGGATACCAAAACCAGTGCGGCAACTTACTGGACATCACCTTGGTGCCATCGTTCTGCTGCCTTGGAACTATTCGCGCAACAGTTTGCTACTGATGACCCACCCCCCGCGACGCCCCATGCCGTTATTTGCTGGGTGGCAACTTACTAGACATCACTTTCGTGTCATCTAGATTTCAGCGCGTTCTGCTGCCTTGGAACTATTCGCACAACAGTTTGCTACTGATGACCCACCCCCCGCGACTCCCCACGCCGGAAATCTGGACGTTGTGCTGCGTTGGGACTATTCACACAGCCGACCGCTACTTCGTTGTTTTTCCCTAAAAATGTTTATATGTTATTACTATTTTTGTTTTCTTGTATATATTTATAAATTATTAAAGTTTTATAATCTTACTACTTTGTCGGAGTGCTATATATTTTTAATGTGACACATAATTGTAAAAACTTTGATGTACAAAGAGTCATCCCTGGAATCTTCCGCTTCAGGCTCGGTCCCCTCCCCAATCACAATACAGGATGGTTTTCAGATAATAGCAACGCTTCTGCTGTGACGGATCTCATCGAGTGTGGGCCTTGATCTTCTATAACTCCTTTGAAGAGGGGTGATTCTTTACAGCTGTGGCCATAAACTACATCTGCAGGGCTAGCTGATACCCTAGGACCAGCCTGGACAATCGGACACAGAGGAAAAGGAGTGTCAGAGGGTGCGGTAGTGAATAGGGCGAAAGGGAGGTGTCGGGCGGGCACAGGGTGTGATTCTCAGGGAAGAGCAGCGCAGATGGGGGGAGGTTTATTACCCATGCATAAGACAGAGAGCGGGGGTGACCACTGCCTGGGGGAGATGCTTGCGAGGGTGGGGAGCCATGCTAAGGATCGACAGCGTGCACAGAGTGGGTCTGGTCAAGGCATCTAAAATGGCTGCCGTGCACGACAAAAGTGTGGCATTTGAAAAAAGACAAGATGGCGCAGACAATGTTTTTCAACACTTCCTGATTTCCTTCGAATCGAACGTTAACAGACGTTGGGGCATATTACCAAAGTTAAGCGATATTTATCCCTAACGATGCTTAGCAACGATTTTTTTACCGTCAGAAATTATCGCAGATAAACCTTGCTATTATCAAGGTTTATCCGAAATACGATAAAAAACGACCGCAATGCATTAATATCGCTGAAAACTCAGCGATATTCATGCATTACCGAGCTAATGCTCTTAGCCATGTTATCCACCTCCCATTGGATAACATGGCTAAGAACTGCTCAGGGCAGGTGGTAGCTTTTGGAGATATTCGCGCTTATCTCGAATATTTCCAAAAGTTGATAATAGGAGATAGCGATGTTAGCGACTGTTTCCAGTCGCTAACATCTTGGCATGCCCACTTTGCATGTCATTAGTGATAAATATCACTCACATGCAAAGTGGGGCCCAAGATGGTCGCTATCTTCTACTAGCCGTCGCTAACTGGTGTTAGCAACAGCTAGGTAATACACATATAATTTTATCTCCGCGAAGCGGAGCGCTGTTACAGATATATATCTTGTTTCTGAACGTTAATTTCTCAAAATGCACTGAAGCACATATATTGAGACCTAGCAAAGGCACATCGGGCTACCAGTCCCTACAATTTTGCCAAGTTTCGTGCAAATCCATTCAGCTGTTCGATCCTACCGAGAGACAAGATGGCGGCCGCTACGGACTGTTTGGAATGTTTACAGACACCGGAGAGCCAATCAGCTTCGCTTCGCAAAGCTCCGTAACGCGAAAAGTACGCGAAGCGGTGCGCTGTTACAGATATATATCTTTTTTTGAACTTTAATTTCTCAAAATCCACTGGAGCACATATATTGAGATCTAGCAAAGGCACATCGGGCTACCAGTCCCTACAATTTTGCCAAGTTTCGTGCAAATCCATTCAGCTGTTCGATTATTATTATTTTTATTTTTTTTTGCCCCGCGGGGCCCTTTTAAAACCTCCACATCAAACCTAGGGGGTGAGCGACAATGTACTATGCCCCCTTATGGTCATTTGCCCCTTCGCTTTGGCCTCCTCTTGTCTCTCGATCCTACCGAGAGACAAGATGGCGGCCGCTACGGACTGTTTGGAATGTTGACAGACGCCGGAGAACCAATCAGCTTCGCTTCACAAAGCTCCGTTGCGCGAAAAGTACGCGTAGCGGAGCGCTGCCCGGTCCGCTGTTACAGATATATATCTTTTTTTGAACATTAATTTCTCAAAATCCACTGAAGCACATATATTGAGACCTACAAAATGAATGAGTGAATGGATATCTCAATGCTACATGTCATAGTAAGTACATATGTAAAACACAGTACATGTGAGAGTTGGCATATATAAATAACTGTGCATGAGAGCCACTGAATGAGTGAGTGGTTGTATCGATCATTGTGAACTTGTATCAGGGATTGTATAAGAGAGTAAATATGTGTTAGTATATGTTTCAATAAGTAAGGTGTGTTTAACTGTATAGTTGAAGAAATGGAGGTGAGATTGTTTCTTTGCATGACTGACTGGGTGTGTGAGTAACTCCATGGATGAGTGGCAGTGTGTGAGTGTCTGTATACACTGAGTGTATCTAAGGTTATATTAGAGTCTGAAGAGGTTTATCGTATTAGCACAAGAATGATGTCAAATGAGATGTCATCAGTGATGTCATCAGTGATGTCATTTGAGATGTCATCAGTGATGTCATCAGTGATGTCACTGACCATGTCATGAATGATGTAATATGTGACATGATCAGCAGTGGATTGCGGGTGCGCGATATATAGTTAGTGCAACTAACTATATATGGAATTTCAATGGTTTTGTGTGAGTAAAATAAGGTTTTTTAAATGCTAATTCCTAACTATATATGGTCTATAACCTATGGTTTTTTCAGTGAATTTTCAAGGTTTTGTAAATGCTAATTCCTAACTATATATGGTCTATAACCTATGGTTTTTTCAGTGAATTTCAATGTTTTTTTAATAGCAAATATCATAAGCTGTCGAATGTCAAGTACGTGGTAAGTGAAAACATTTTCGTGTTTATGCACACTGATCTGCTTTGAATGGTGCCCCCCCCCCCTCATTTCTATTAGAAGTACTCTCTCTTTGCAGATAGTGAAAGGTAGTTAACGCAGGCCTTTGCCCCCGTTGTAATCCGTCGTGCCTGCTTCTCTCTCCATTTGATTGATTGTTATCCAAGTATTTACTGTTTTAGAATTAGTTCTCTTTCGTTCATTCTCTATTTACAAACAAACACAGAGTCGCAATACTCTGTTTAGTCTTTGCAGATAACGAAAAATCGTGTAAAAAAAAAGAAAAGGAATCGAGCAAAATCAGTAGGCCACTAATGGGATCTCTTTTTGACCTCGCTAAAATAGAAACATTAGGAACAACCCCTCATGACAAATACAAAACTAGTGAGATGAACTGAACTCCACACAATGATGGCTGCAAAACAGCTCGGCTCCGCCACCCACCCGCCCAAAATAACGATAAAGAGCGGCTGCCATGATTGGTTGCGGAATGGCCACAACGGAGCTACGAAATGGTGGTGCTCTCATGCTAACCCCAGCTTCAGTCTGAAACATCCAGAAACACTGTAGACTACCAATTCGATCAGTTCCGGTAGCGCCCCAAAGTAACCCGGTAGAGAAGAACTAGCCCTCCCCTCTTTGACTGATGGTTCTTGTTGCCTGTCCCTTCTGTTGTCATTTAACAGAACTATTTAGCCTGCTGAAAGGGGTTGTGTTTCGACCGCTGGTTGGTGGAGACATTTTGACTATATTCTGGACCTGCGTTGTCGCGTAATGCGTCATATGACGCGCCGCGTTAGCGCATCCGGAAGTCATCCGGGGCGCGCAGCGCGTAACGTAAGCATAACAAGTCATGTGACTTGTTAATAAAACTTTTCATTGGTTCATTTTACTTTTCTTATTCTAATGATGAAAGCCTTGGTCATATCACCTAAAAATTACGCTTTTAATTACTTCCGAACATTATTTTTTCTTAAATATATGTTATAATGTTCCAGGCTAATGTACTTTCCCGGAAATTTTACAACTGTCCTGCAAGTAAAATATATTCTTTTTTCGAGAAAAAGAGCGTTTCTTCGTCCCATGACGGAGCCGTTGAGCAAAAGAGGGTCGACCTGCTGTCTTAGTCGCCGATACGCCTGAATATGAGATTCTTATTGATCACTTTATGTTGCAGGAATAGAAAACACAACAGCCCTTGACCATTTATCTTTACTGCGTTCCTTCGTATTATACCTTTTACCCTTCATGTAATTGGTCTGCTTTATTTCACTTGCCTTTTAATGATTCTAAAACAGTGACTATTATTAAAAACTTTACCAATGTATATACTACTACCATGTTTTCTTTTAAAAACCTTTATTGTGAAAATTTCATTATACAAATACGAGCCTATAACCACGTGGGCCTGCCACGGAGCAAACTGTAATCGTATATGATGAATAGACATTTACACTGTAGAGGAACGTAACGGGCGGGCCATTAGGTTGCAAGAACTAAGGTGTCTAACAGTTACGGAATCGGTGGACGTACATTTTATAATTAAAATACGACAGGGCCAGTTACAATAAAATTATCTAGATATACATTTGCGGGCAAGTACCATGGGTGACGTTAATTCGAATTTTCAACAGTACAGTAATCAATAACACATCAGAACTTAATATCAATAGGGATGTCGAAATATTCAATCAATTCTCGTCCCCGCCCGCCATGTGCTTCAAAACTGCATACGTATCTCGTGATTTCAAGGTTCTGCAACCAGTACACAACAAGGAGTTACGAGTCCCATTTATTCTGGCGCCATTTTGGGCGAGGACGGGCAGGTCCAGGATATAGTCAAAATGTCTCTACCAACCATCGACTATGATGATGTTCATATGCTGTATTTATTAGAGTCAGTACATACGAGGATGGTCTGAGTATTGCAAATATAATATACATATATATACGATTCTAAATAGAACCACGTTCACCTTTAGAGTTGAAAACAATCAAAAGAATATCTAATTTTTCAATTCATTCATTATGGCATTTTATTCATTTATAGCCAAGATTATGAAAAGCAATTTATGGTAGAAACATGTAATTGTAACATCATTACATTCCATATTCGAAATCGGTGCTCTCTGTGAAAAGGGGAAGGGTAAGTGAATGAGTGAAGGGGACAGAGTAAAGGTGTTGTGACATAGTAGTTACATCCAAGTTAAAAATGAAAAACCTCTACAACCGGACTAATGGGCAAAGGTTCCCAATTTTACATCACACATAGATGGTGAGAGTACATCTCTTATTTAGCTCCTATGGTGTGTCAAGGAAAATAGGCGTATTTCTACGTTTCGACCCCTGATACGCAAGAAGGGCAATTCTCAGCCTCATGTTGGGGTCTTCATCAGGAAGAGGAAGGAGAGCATCAGCAAACGGTCGTGGAATGTGCCGTCCGCAGGGGGGGCTTCCAAATGCTCCAATGGATATTAGTGTGCCGGTAGATACTGGGCACAGGTAGGTCTGTCCTCGAAGGGTAAATTGGTCTTACAGGGGTGAGGTCGAGGTCACCCTGTTACTCCAAACGCGTGTTGAATCACGAAGGAAATCGCGGTGCCGGTTTATTTTACTTCTGAAATTGGAACGCGCGTCAGCGCTGTCACTTCCCCGGCTGCCTGCATCCGAATGAACTCGCGGTGCAGGCTCTGCAACCAGTACACAACAAGGAGTTACGAGTCCCATTTATTCCGGCGCCATTTTGGGCGAGGACGGGCAGGTCCAGGATATAGTCAAAATGTCTCTACCAACCATCGACTATGATGATGTTCATATGCTGTATTTATTAGAGTAACACTCATCTGTCCACATGAAATTAATTTACCACAATCTAAACATGTCATTTTAATCTTTCCAAAGTTCTTCTAAATATTTGGGACCGTTTCCCTTGCCTCTGAAGCTCTCAGTGCCACTTCTTTGATGAATGTACTAGCAGGTCAGGGGTTCTCCTCCAAATCTCTCTTTTATGCAGCACTATAATTAATTGGTGCCACCTCTCCATATGATGATGCATGGTATAGTTACCACAACTATATTTTTTTTCGGTTCTTCTGGAGAGTTCATCGTGGCAGATGAAGCGTGTAACGTACCGAAAATTTACCTTTTTTTGCATGTACAGGAAAGGAAAAAAAAATCGAGCGTCCGAGTTCTAAGGTGTCCCAGGGCCATTTTAGTGGACCAGGCCCAAATCCAAAGAACAGGCCGCCATTTTGAGAGTCCTTTTGCAGCCGCCTGTCGCTGTAGCATCAAGAGCAGCCGAAACTCAGCTGAATGGCAACTGAAACGGTAAATGGGCGCCCCACTACATTTCAGCATTGTAGGATGACCACACCAGTACAGCAACTTGCTAGACATCACCTCGGTGCCATCCGGATCTCGGCGCCCCACTGCAGATGAAGTGCCTCTCAACTATGAAACCACCACGGTGACATCCGGTTCTTGGCGCGTTGTGCTGCCTTCGGCCTATTCGCACATCGGTCCGCTACTGACGCCATCTCACAGGCTAATGGGGTGACCCACGCCGAGTTTCAGCATTGTAGGATGACCACACCAACTTGCTAGACATCACCTCGGTGCCATCCGAATCTTGGCATCTCAACGCCTAGTGGTATCTTCCATACAGAAAATATTGTTACGCTGCCTTTGGCCCCATTCGCACATCAGTCCGCAACTTAGACATCACCTCGGTGCCATCCGGATCTTGGCATCTCAGCGCCTTGTGGTGTCAGTCAGAAAATATTGTTGCGCTGCCTTTGGCCCCATTCGCACTTCAGTCCGCTACTGACACCATCTCACAGGCCAATAGGGCGCCCCACGCCGACTTTTACCATTGTACGATGGCCACACCAGTGGCACAACTTGCTAGACATCACCTCGGTGCCATCCGAATCTTGGCATCTCAACGCCTAGTGGTATCTTCCATACAGAAAATCTTGTTACGCTACCTTTGGCCCCATTCGCACATCGGTCCGCAACTTAGACATCACCTCGGTGCCATCCGGATCTTGGCATCTCAGCGCCTTGTGGTGTATTCTCTTCAGAAAATATTGTTGAGCTGCCTTTGGCCCCATTCGCACATCGGTCCGCAACTTAGACATCACCTCGGTGCCATCCGGATCTTGGCATCTCAGCGCCTTGTGGTGTCTTCTACTCCGAAAATATTGTAGAAAATATTGTTGCGCTGCCTTTGGCCCCATTCACACATCAGTCCGCTACTGACACCATCTCACAGGCCAACAGGGCGCCCCACGCCGACTTTTACCATTGTACGATGGCCACACCAGTGCCACAACTTGCTAGACACCACCTCGGTGCCATCCGGATCTTGGCATCTCAGCGCCTTGTGGTGTCTTCAAATCAGAAAATATTGTTGCGCTGCCTTTGGCCCCATTCGCACATCGGTCCGCTACTGACGCCATCTCACACGCCAACGGGGCGCCCCACGCCGACTTTCAACATTGTAGGATGGCCACAGAAGTGCGACAACTTACTAGACACCACCTCGGTGCCATCCGGATCTTGGCATCTCAGCGCCTAGTGGTGTCTTCTATTCCGAAAATATTGTTGCGCTGCCTTCGGCCCCATTCACACATCGGTCCGCTACTGACGCCATCTCACAGTCCAACGGGGCGCCCCACGCCGACTTTCAGCATTGTAGGATGGCCACACCAGTGCGGCAACTTACTAGACACCACCTCGGTGCCATCCGGATCTTGGCGCGTTGTGCTGCCTTCGGCCTATTCGCACATCGGTCCGCTACTGACGCAAACTCACAGGCCAACGGGGCGCCCCACGCCGACTTTCAGCATTGTTGGATGGCCACACCAGTGCGGCAACTTACTAGACACCACCTCGGTGCCATCCGGATCTTGGCGCGTTGTGCTGCCTTCGGCCTATTCGCACATCGGTCCGCTACTGACGCAAACTCACAGGCCAACGGGGCGCCCCACGCCGACTTTCAGCATTGTAGGATGGCCACACCAGTGCTGCAACTTGTTGGACACCACCTCGGTGCCATCCGGATCTTGGCGCGTTGTGTTGCCTTCGGCCTATTCGCACATCGGTCCGCTACTGACGCCGCCTCACGTGCCAACGTATTTTCTCCGCATTTTACACCCTATGCCGCATAACAGGTCATGTGACTTGTTTATAAAACTTTTCATTGGTTCATTTTACTTTTGGTTTCCTAATGATGGAAGGCTTGATCATGTGACCTAAAAACAACACTTTTCATTGGATGAAAACTTTTTTTTTTTCCCAAACGATGAAAGCCCCACCTTGTTTCTGGATGTTTCAGACTGAAGCTGGCGTCAGCATGAGAGCACCACCATCTCGTAGCTCAGTCGTGGTCATTCCGCTCCCCACCAGAAGCCTGCAGGAGTCGGAGCCCCCAAAACTTTTGATGAATTCTCAAGGCGGAGGGGACGCTTTCGAGAATGGGGTCCAAGACCTAGCAGACAAGCGTCCGATTTCCAAGGTGTCCCAGGGCCATTTCAGTGGACCAGGCCCAAAAAGGAAACAGCCTGCCGCCATTTTGAGAGTCCTGTGACAGCTGCCTATCGCTGCACCGCAAGAGTGGGCGCAACTCAGCTGAATTGCGGCTTTTGACACAGTGGACCAAAAACGGACGGAATGGCAACTGAAACGGTAAAGGGGCGCCCCACTACAACAGATGACACTCCACCTGGAGAGGCCCGTTCACGCCGCCTCCCCCGGGGCGCCCCACGCCGTTATTCGGAGCAGCATTTTAGGATACCAAAACCAGTGCGGCAACTTACTGGACATCACCTTGGTGCCATCGTTCTGCTGCCTTGGAACTATTCGCGCAACAGTTTGCTACTGATGACCCACCCCCCGCGACGCCCCATGCCGTTATTTGCTGGGTGGCAACTTACTAGACATCACTTTCGTGTCATCTAGATTTCAGCGCGTTCTGCTGCCTTGGAACTATTCGCACAACAGTTTGCTACTGATGACCCACCCCCCGCGACGCCCCACGCCGGAAATCTGGACGTTGTGCTGCGTTGGGACTATTCGCACAGCCGACCGCTACTTCGTTGTTTTTCCCTAAAAATGTTTATATGTTATTACTATTTTTGTTTTCTTGTATATATTTATAAATTATTAAAGTTTTATAATCTTACTACTTTGTCGGAGTGCTATATATTTTTAATGTGACACATAATTGTAAAAACTTTGATGTACAAAGAGTCATCCCTGGAATCTTCCGCTTCAGGCTCGGTCCCCTCCCCAATCACAATACAGGATGGTTTTCAGATAATAGCAACGCTTCTGCTGTGACGGATCTCATCGAGTGTGGGCCTTGATCTTCTATAACTCCTTTGAAGAGGGGTGATTCTTTACAGCTGTGGCCATAAACTACATCTGCAGGGCTAGCTGATACCCTAGGACCAGCCTGGACAATCGGACACAGAGGAAAAGGAGTGTCAGAGGGTGCGGTAGTGAATAGGGCGAAAGGGAGGTGTCGGGTGGGCACAGGGTGTGATTCTCAGGGAAGAGCAGCGCAGATGGGGGGAGGTTTATTACCATTGCATAAGACAGAGAGCGAGGGTGACCACTGCCTGGGGGAGATGCTTGCGAGGGTGGGGAGCCATGCTAAGGATCGACAGCGTGCACAGAGTGGGTCTGGTCAAGGCATCTAAAATGGCTGCCGTGCACGACAAAAGTGTGGCATTTGAAAAAAGACAAGATGGCGCAGACAATGTTTTTCAACACTTCCTGATTTCCTTCGAATCGAACGTTAACAGACGTTGGGGCATATTACCAAAGTTAAGCGATATTTATCCCTAACGATGCTTAGCAACGATTTTTTTACCGTCAGAAATTATCGCAGATAAACCTTGCTATTATCAAGGTTTATCGGAAATACGATAAAAAACGACCGCAATGCATTAATATCGCTGAAAACTCAGCGATATTCATGCATTACCGAGCTAATGCTCTTAGCCATGTTATCCACCTCCCATTGGATAACATGGCTAAGAACTGCTCAGGGCAGGTGGTAGCTTTTGGAGATATTCGCGCTTATCTCGAATATTTCCAAAAGTTGATAATAGGAGATAGCGATGTTAGCGACTGTTTCCAGTCGCTAACATCTTGGCATGCCCACTTTGCATGTCATTAGTGATAAATATCACTCACATGCAAAGTGGGGCCCAAGATGGTCGCTATCTTCTACTAGCCGTCGCTAACTGGTGTTAGCAACAGCTAGGTAATACACATATAATTTTATCTCCGCGAAGCGGAGCGCTGTTACAGATATATATCTTGTTTCTGAACGTTAATTTCTCAAAATGCACTGAAGCACATATATTGAGACCTAGCAAAGGCACATCGGGCTACCAGTCCCTACAATTTTGCCAAGTTTCGTGCAAATCCATTCAGCTGTTCGATCCTACCGAGAGACAAGATGGCGGCCGCTACGGACTGTTTGGAATGTTTACAGACACTGGAGAGCCAATCAGCTTCGCTTCGCAAAGCTCCGTAACGCGAAAAGTACGCGAAGCGGTGCGCTGTTACAGATATATATCTTTTTTTGAACGTTAATTTCTCAAAATCCACTGGAGCACATATATTGAGATCTAGCAAAGGCACATCGGGCTACCAGTCCCTACAATTTTGCCAAGTTTCGTGCAAATCCATTCAGCTGTTCGATTATTATTATTTTTATTTTTTTTTGCCCCGCGGGGCCCTTTTAAAACCTCCACATCAAACCTAGGGGGTGAGCGACAATGTACTATGCCCCCTTATGGTCATTTGCCCCTTCGCTTTGGCCTCCTCTTGTCTCTCGATCCTACCGAGAGACAAGATGGCGGCCGCTACGGACTGTTTGGAATGTTGACAGACGCCGGAGAACCAATCAGCTTCGCTTCACAAAGCTCCGTTGCGCGAAAAGTACGCGTAGCGGAGCGCTGCCCGGTCCGCTGTTACAGATATATATCTTTTTTTGAACATTAATTTCTCAAAATCCACTGAAGCACATATATTGAGACCTACAAAAGGCACATCGGGCTACCAGTCCCTACAATTTTGCCAAGTTTCGTGCAAATCCATTCAGCCGTTCGGGCTAAAAGTGAGGCCAACCGCCCTATGGAAATTAACATGGGAAAAACGCGTTTTGGGACCCCCCCTTTTTTCTCGGCCCCCCCTTGACGAACCCCCCCAAAATTTTCAGGGGCTGCTCAGAAACAAAATGTGCCATTTTCCTGAAAATTTCAGCCAATTCCGTCCACAAACGCCAAAGTTATTAGACATAGAATTTTCAAAAATCCCATAGGGAAAAAATCCTAACTATATATACCTACTGGCGACCGCCAGTAGGTAATATATTCACTGAAAAAACCATAGGTTATAGACCATATATAGTTAGGAATTAGCATTTACAAAACCTTGAAAATTCACTGAAAAAACCATAGGTTATAGACCATATATAGTTAGGAATTAGCATTTAAAAAACCTTATTTTACTCACACAAAACCATTGAAATTCCATATATAGTTAGTTGCACTAACTATATATCGCGCACCTGCAATCCACTGCTGATGATGTCACATATTACATCATTCATGACATGGTCAGTGACATCACTGATGACATCACTGATGACATCATCTAGTGTCTGTGTGTTTTTGTAAAGTTTAAATACGTTTTACATATTGAAGAATGACTGGATGTATGGAAGACTGAGTGTGTGTGTGGCTGGCTGGGAGGTGTGTGACTCTGTGCATATCAATGTGTACTTGTATCAGTGATTGTATAAGAGAGTAAGTATGTGTTAGTATATGTGTGAAAAGTATGGTGTTCTGTGTTTAACTATAAATGAGGAAATCGAAGTGTGATTGATTCTTTACAGGACTGACTAGGTGTATGAGTGCATATGATAGTGTTCTAATAATAAGTGACTGTATGTATGAGTAATTGTATGGGTGAATGAATGAATGTGTGTGTAGACGTACGAATCAGTGAGTGCGTATGTAGTAACTGGTATTGGTGTGTCATGATGTCATCAGTGATGTCATTTGAGATGTCATCAGTGATGTCATTTCAGATGTCATTAGTGATGTCATCAGTGATGTCACTGAAGTATGGTGTTCTGTGTTTAACTGTATAGATGAAGAAATGGAAGTGTGATTGATTCTTTACAGGACTGACTTGGTGTGTGAGTAACTCCATGGATGAGTGGCAGTGTGTGACTGTCTGCATAGGTGTATGAGTGCATATGATAGTGTTGTAATAATAAGTGACTGTATGTATGAGTGATTGTATGGGTGAATGAGTGAATGTGTGTGTAGACGTAGGAATCAGTGAGTGCGTATGTAGTAACTGGTATTGGTGTGTCATCATGTCATCAGTGATGTCATTTGAGATGTCATCAGTGATGTCATCAGTGATGTCATTTGAGATGTCATCAGTGATGTCATCAGTGATGTCACTGACCATGTCATGAATGATGTAATATGTGACATCATCAGCAGTGGATTGCAGGTGCGCGATATATAGTTAGTGCAACTAACTATATATGGAATTTCAATGGTTTTGTGTGAGTAAAATAAGGTTTTTTAAATGCTAATTCCTAACTATATATGGTCTATAACCTATGGTTTTTTCAGTGAATTTTCAAGGTTTTGTAAATGCTAATTCCTAACTATATATGGTCTATAACCTATGGTTTTTTCAGTGAATTTCAATGGTTTTTTAATAGCAAATATCATAAGCTGTCGAATGTCAAGTACGTGGTAAGTGAAAACATTTTCGTGTTTATGCACACTGATCTGCTTTGAATGGTGCCCCCCCCCCTCATTTCTATTAGGAGTACTCTCTCTTTGCAGATAGTGAAAGGTAGTTAACGCAGGTCTTTGCCCCCATTGTAATCCGTCGTGCCTGCTTCTCTCTCCATTTGATTCATTGTTATCCAAGTATTTACTGTTTTAGAATTAGTTCTCTTTGGTTCATTCTCTATTTACAAACAAACACAGAGTCGCAATACTCTGTTTAGTCTTTGCAGATAACGAAAAATCGTGTAAAAAAAAAGAAAAGGAATCGAGCAAAATCAGTAGGCCACTAATGGGATCTCTTTTTGACCTCGCTAAAATAGAAACATTAGGAACAACCCCTCATGACAAATACAAAACTAGTGAGATGAACTGAACTCCACACAATGATGGCTGCAAAACAGCTCTGCTCCGCCACCCACCCCGCCCAAAATAACGATAAAGAACGGCTGCCATGATTGGTTGCGGAATGACCACGACGGAGCTACGAAATGGTGCTGCTCTCATGCTAACCCCAGCTTCAGTCTGAAACATCCAGAAACACTGTAGACTACCAATTCGATCAGTTCCGGTAGCGCCCCAATGTAACCCGGTAGAGAAGAACTAGCCCTCCCCTCTTTGACTGATGGTTCTTGTTGCCTGTCCCTTCTGTTGTCATTTAACAGAACTATTTAGCCTGCTGAAAGGGGTTGTGTTCCGACCGCTGGTTGGTGGAGACATTTTGACTATATTCTGTACCTGCGTTGTCGCGTAATGCGTCATATGACGCGCCGCGTTAGCGCATCCGGAAGTCATCCGGGGCGCGCAGCGCGTAACGTAAGCATAACAAGTCATGTGACTTGTTAATAAAACTTTTCATTGGTTCATTTTACTTTTCTTATTGTAATGATGAAAGGCTTGGTCATATGACCTAAAAATTACGCTTTTCATTACTTCCGAACATTATTTTTTCTTAAATATATGTTATAATGTTCCAGGCTAATGTACTTTCCCGGAAATTTTACAACTGTCCTGCAAGTAAAATATATTCTTTTTTCGAGAAAAAGAGCGTTTCTTCGTCCCATGACGGAGCCGTTGAGCAAAAGAGGGTCGACCTGCTGTCTTAGTCGCCGATACGCCTGAATATGAGATTCTTATCGATCACTTTATGTTGCAGGAATAGAAAACACAACAGCCCTTGACCATTTATCTTTACTGCGTTCCTTCGTATTATACCTTTTACCCTTCATGTAATTGGTCTGCTTTATTTCACTTGCCTTTTAATGATTCTAAAACAGTGACTATTATTAAAAACTTTACCAATGTATATACTACTACCATGTTTTCTTTTAAAAACCTTTATTGTGAAAATTTCATTATACAAATACGAGCCTATAACCACGTGGGCCGGCCACGGAGCAAACTGTAATCGTATATGATGAATAGACATTTACACTGTAGAGGAACGTAACGGGCGAGCCATTAGGTTGCAAGAACTAAGGTGTCTAACAGTTACGGAATCGGTGGACGTACATTTTATAATTAAAATACGACAGGGCCAGTTACAATAAAATTATCTAGATATACATTTGCGGGCAAGTACCATGGGTGACGTTAATTCGAACTTTCAACAGTACAGTAATCAATAACACATCAGAACTTAATATCAATAGGGATGTCGAAATATTCAATCATTTCTCGTCCCCGCCCGCCATGTGCTTCAAAACTGCATACGTATCTCGTGATTTCAAGGTTCTGCAACCAGTACACAACAAGGAGTTACGAGTCCCATTTATTCTGGCGCCATTTTGGGCGAGGACGGGCAGGTCCAGGATATAGTCAAAATGTCTCTACCAACCATCGACTATGATGATGTTCATATGCTGTATTTATTAGAGTAACACTCAGATGTCCACATGAAATAAATTTGCCACAATCTAAACATGTCATTTTAATCTTTCCAAAGTTCTTCTAAATATTTGGGACCGTTTCCCTTGCCTCTGAAGCTCTCAGTGCCACTTCTTTGATGAATGTACTAGCAGGTCAGGGGTTCTCCTCCAAATCTCTCTTTTATGCAGCACTATAATTAATTGGTGCCACCTCTCCATATGACGATGCATGGTATAGTTACCACAACTATATTTTTTTTCGGTTCCTCTAGAGAGTTCATCGTGGCAGATGAAGCGTGTAACGTACCGGGCATTTACCTTTTTTTGCATGTACAGGAAAGGAAAAAAAAATCGAGCGTCCGAGTTCTAAGGTGTCCCAGGGCCATTTTAGTGGACCAGGCCCAAATCCAAAGAACAGGCCGCCATTTTGAGAGTCCTGTTGCAGCCGCCTGTCGCTGTAGCATCAAGAGCAGCCGAAACTCAGCTGAATGGCAACTGAAACGGTAAAGGGGCGCCCCACTACAGCAGACGAGCCAGGCCCAAATCCAAAGAACTGCTATCTCACAGGCTAATGGGGCGACCCACGCCGAGTTTCAGCATTGTAGGATGACCACACAAGTACAGCAACTTGCTAGACATCACCTCGGTGCCATCCGGATCTCGGCGCCCCACTGCAGATGAAGTGCCTCTCAACTATGAAACCACCACGGTGACATCCGGATCTTGGCGCGTTGTGCTGCCTTCGGCCTATTCGCACATCGGTCCGCTACTGACGCCATCTCACAGGCTAATGGGGCGACCCACGCCGAGTTTCAGCATTGTAGGATGACCACACCAGTACAGCAACTTGCTAGACATCACCTCGGTGCCATCCGGATCTCGGCGCCCCACTGCAGATGAAGTGCCTCTCAACTATGAAACCACCACGGTGACATCCGGATCTTGGCGCGTTGTGCTGCCTTCGGCCTATTCGCACATCGGTCCGCTACTGACGCCATCTCACAGGCTAATGGGGCGACCCACGCCGAGTTTCAGCATTGTAGGATGACCACACCAGTACAGCAACTTGCTAGACATCACCTCGGTGCCATCCGGATCTCGGCGCCCCACTGCAGATGAAGTGCCTCTCAACTATGAAACCACCACGGTGACATCCGGATCTTGGCGCGTTGTGCTGCCTTCGGCCTATTCGCACATCGGTCCGCTACTGACGCCATCTCACAGGCTAATGGGGTGACCCACGCCGAGTTTCAGCATTGTAGGATGACCACACCAACTTGCTAGACATCACCTCAGTGCCATCCGAATCTTGGCATCTCAACGCCTAGTGGTATCTTCCATACAAAAAATATTGTTACGCTGCCTTTGGCCCCATTCGCACATCAGTCCGCAACTTAGACATCACCTCGGTGCCATCCGGATCTTGGCATCTCAGCGCCTTGTGGTGTCAGTCAGAAAATATTGTTGTGCTGCCTTCGGCCTATTCGCACATCGGTCCGCTACTGACGCCATCTCACAGGCCAACGGGGCGCCCCACGCCGACTTTCAGCATTGTAGGATGGCCACACCAGTGCGGCAACTTGCTACACACCACCTCGGTGCCATCCGGATCTTGGCATCTCAGCGCCTTGTGGTCTCTTCTACACCGGAAATATAGTAGAAAATATTGTTGCGCTGCCTTTGGCCCCATTCACACATCAGTCCGCTACTGACACCATCTCACAGGCCAACGGGGCGCCCCACGCCGACTTTCAACATTGTAGGATGGCCACAGAAGTGCGACAACTTACTAGACACCACCTCGGTGCCATCCGGATCTTGGCGCGTTGTGCTGCCTTCGGCCTATTCGCACATCGGTCCGCTACTGACGCAAACTCACAGGCCAACGGGGCGCCCCACGCCGACTTTCAGCATTGTAGGATGGCCACACCAGTGCGGCAACTTCCTACACACCACCTCGGTGCCATCCGGATCTTGGCGCGTAGTGAAGCTGCAGCAGCTGCAAATAAGCTTCAGACAGTGTTACAACCGCTGCTCAGAACTCTCAACTATGACACCACCTCGATGCCATCCGGATCTTGGCGCGTTGTATTGCCTTCGGCCTATTCGCACATCGGTCCGCTACTGACGCCGCCTCACGTGCCAACGTATTTTCTCCGCATTTTATACCCTATGCCGCATAACAGGTCATGTGACTTGTTTATAAAACTTTTCATTGGTTCATTTTACTTTTGGTTTCCTAATGATGGAAGGCTTGATCATATGACCTAAAAACAACACTTTTCATTGGATGAAAACTTTTTTTTTCCCCCAAACGATGAAAGCCCCACCTTGTTTCTGGATGTTTCAGACTGAAGCTGGCGTCACCATGAGAGCACCACCATCTCGTAGCTCCGTCGTGGTCATTCCGCGAGCAATCATGGCAGCCGCTCCCCACCAGAAGCCTGCAGGAGTCGGGGCCCCCAAAACTTTTGATGAATTCTCAAGGCGGAGGGGACGCTTTCGAGAATGGGGTCCAAGACCTAGCAGACAAGCGTCCGATTTCCAAGGTGTCCCAGGGCCATTTCAGTGGACCAGGCCCAAAAAGGAAACAGCCTGCCGCCATTTTGAGAGTCCTGTGACAGCCGCCTATCGCTGCACCGCAAGAGTGGGCGCAACTCAGCTGAATGGCGGATTTTGACACAGTGGACCAAAAGCGGACGGAATGGCAACTGAAACGGTAAAGGGGCGCCCCACTACAACAGACGAGACTCCACCTGGAGAGGCCCGTTCACGCCGCCTCCCCCGGGGCGCTCCACGACGTTATTCGGAGCAGCATTGTAGGATACCAAAACCAGTGCGGCAACTTACTGGACATCACCTTGGTGCCATCGTTCTGCTGCCTTGGAACTATTCGCACAACAGTTTGCTACTGATGACCCACCCCCCGCGACGCCCCACGCCGTTATTTGCTGGGTGGCAACTTACTAGACATCACTTTTGTGTCATCTAGATTTCGGCGCGTTCTGCTGCCTTGGAACTATTCGCACAACAGTTTGCTACTGATCACCCACCCCCCGCGACGCCCCACGCCGGAAATCTGGACGTTGTGCTGCGTTGGGACTATTCGCACAGCCGACCGCTACTTCGTTGTTTTTCTCTAAAAATGTTTATATGTTATTACTATTTTTGTTTTCTTGTATATATTTACAAATTATTAAAGTTTTATAATCTTACTACTTTGTCAGAGTGCTATATATTTTTAATGTGACACATAATTGTAAAAACTTTGATGTACAAAGAGTCATCCCTGGAATCTTCCGCTTCACGCTCGGTCCCCTCCCCAATCACAATACAGAATGGTTTTCAGATAATAGCAACGCTTCTGCTGTGACGGATCTCATCGAGTGTGGGCCTTGATCTACTATAACTCCTTTGAAGACGGGTGATTCTTTACAGCTGTGGCCATAAACTACATCTGCAGGGCTAGCTGATAGCCTAGGACCGGCCTGGACAATCGGACACAGAGGAAAAGGAGTGTCAGAGGGTGCGGTAGTGAATAGGGCGAAAGGGAGGTGTCGGGCGGGCACAGGGTGTGATTCTCAGGGAAGAACAGCGCAGATGGGGGGAGGTTTATTACCCATGCATAAAACAGAGAGCGGGGGTGACCACTGCCTGGGGGAGATGCTTGCGAGGGTGGGGAGCCATGCTAAGGATCGACAGCGTTCACAGAGTGGATCTGGTCAAGGCATCTAAAATGGCTGCCGTGCACGACAAAAGTGTGGCATTTGAAAAAAGACAAGATGGCGCACACAATGTTTTTCAACAATTCCTGATTTCCTTCGAATCGAACGTTAACAGACGTTGGGGCATATTACCAAAGTTAAGCGATATTTATCCCTAACGATGCATTGCAAAGATTTTTTTACCGTCAGAAATTATCGCAGATAAACCTTGCTATTATCAAGGTTTATCGCAAATACGATAAAAAACGAGCGCAATGCATTAATGTCGCTGAAAACTCCGCGATATTCATGCATTACCGAGCTAATGCTCTTAGCCATGTTATCCACCTCCCATTGGATAACATGGCTAAGAACTGCTCAGGGCAGCTGTTACTTTTTGGAGATATTCGCGCTTATCTCGAATATTTCCAAAAGTTGATAATAGGAGATAGCGATGTTAGCGACTGTTTCCAGTCGCTAACATCTTGGCATGCCCACTTTGCATGTCATTAGTGATAAATATCACTCACATGCAAAGTGGGACCCAAGATGGTCGCTATCTCCTACTAGCCGTCGCTAACTGGTGTTAGCAACAGCTAGGTAATACACATATAATTTTATCTCCGCGAAGCGGAGCGCTGTTACAGATATATATCTTGTTTTTGAACGTTAATTTCTCAAAATGCACTGAAGCACATATATTGAGACATAGCAAAGGCACATCGGGCTACCAGTCCCTAATATTTTACCAAGTTTCGTGCAAATCCATTCAGCCGTTCGATTATTATTATTATTATTTTTTTTTGCCCCGCGGGGCCCTTTTAAAACCTCCACATCAAACCTAGGGGGTCAGCGAGGATCTACTATGCCCCCTTATGGTCATCAGCCGTTCGATTATTATTATTATTTTTTTTTTTGCCCCGCGGGGCCCTTTTAAAACCTCCACATCAAACCTAGGGGGTCAGCGAGGATCTACTATGCCCCCTTATGGTCATTTGCCCCTTCGCTTTGGCCTCCTCTTGTCTCTCGATCCTACCGAGAGACAAGATGGCGGCCGCTACGTACTGTTTGGAATGTTTACAGACACCGGAGAGCCAATCAGCTTCGCTTCGCAAAGCTCCGTAACGCGAAAAGTACGCGAAGCGGTGCGCTGTTACAGATATATATCTTTTTTTGAACGTTAATTTCTCAAAATCCACTGAAGCACATATATTGAGACCTAGCAAAGGCACATCGGGCTACCAGTCCCTACAATTTTGCCAAGTTTCGTGCAAATCCATTCAGCCGTTCGATTATTATTATTATTATTTTTTTTTGCCCCGCGGGGCCCTTTTAAAACCTCCACATCAAACCTAGGGGGTCAGCGAGGATCTACTATGCCCCCTTATAGTTATTTCCCCCTTTGTTTTGACCTCCTCTTGTCTCTCGATCCTACCGAGAGACAAGATGGCGGCCGCTACGGACTGTTTGGAATGTTGACAGACGCCGGAGAACCAATCAGCTTCGCTTCACAAAGCTCCGTTGCGCGAAAAGTCCGCGAACCAGAGCGCTAACCGGTCCGCTGTTACAGATATATATCTTTTTTTAAACGTTAATTTCTCAAAATCCACTGGAGCACATATATTGAGACCTACAAAAGGCACATCGGGCTACCAGTCCCTACAATTTTGCCAAGTTTCGTGCAAATCCATTCAGCCGTTCGGGCTAAAAGTGAGGCCAACCGCCCTATGGAAAACTCAATGTTAAAAACACGTTTTGGGACCCCCCTTTTTTCTCGGCCCCCACTGGACGAACCCCCCCCAAATTTTCAAGGGCTGCTCAGAAACAAAATGTGCCATTTTCCTGAAAATTTCAGCCGATTCCGTCCACAAACGCCAAAGTTATTAGACATAGAATTTTCAAAAAACCCATAGAGAAAAAATCCTAACTATATATACCTACTGGCGACCGCCAGTAGGTAATATATATATATATATATATATATATATATATATATATATATATACTAACTACACTATGCCACCCATCCATAAAACACATATATATATGCATACATATATATATATATATATATATACATATGCATATATTACCTACTGGCGGTCGCCAGTAGGTATATATAGTTAGGATTTTTTCTCTATGGGATTTTTGAAAATTCTATGTCTAATAACTTTGGCGTTTGTGGACGGAATTGGCTGAAATTTTCAGGAAAATGGAACATTTTGTTTCTGAGCAGCCCCTGAAAATTGGGGGGGGTTCGTCCAGGGGGGGGTCGAGAAAAAAGGGGGGTCCCAAAACGTGTTTTTAACATTGAGTTTTCCATAGGGCGGTTGGCCTCACTTTTAGCCCGAACGGCTGAATGGATTTGCACGAAACTTGGCAAAATTGTAGGGACTGTTAGCCCGATGTGCCTTTTGTAGGTCTCAATATATGTGCTCCAGTGGATTTTGAGTAATTTAGGTTCAAAAAAAGATATATATCTGGGCGGAGCCTAACCACACATCTGATCTGATTGGCTGTCAGCACTTCATCCAAGAAGTGTTGGCAGCCATCTTGGGACCAATATACATGATAGCACCTCATTAAAAAGCATTGTAGTTAATAGAGGGTTTTAGGACTTTAGTTACATTATAAATCATTTGTTGATGGTACCATACTCGTTTTAGGAATTGTGGTGGGTTCTAAGGTGATTTTACCATGTGAAAAAACCTTCTGCTGTGATATCATGAATATTGTTTGAAAGAAAACTAATATCTCATGATTTTCCCACAGTGGTTTGGAAGGGGATCTATAAGCTAAACTGAAAGCATATTTTCTGTAAATTCACATTATCTTTCTCAGTCATGTGAAAATGAAGTCTGACATTCTCAGTAAAACATGTACATCCAACAAGGACAGAGACTGTCAGTTGATTCCTTTGTGTTCTACTGCAGCCTCCTAGAGTGTTCTAAAGAACAACTAGAGCGCTAACAGTCCTACTTATTACAAAGGTATGGCACACCTGGAGCCATCGTGATGGGAATAAAGTGGTAACTCTTAAAACATTTAATTTAAAAAGGAACAAAATGAGGGGGTATATTATGCAATAGAAGGTATTATTAGTGCTGCAGAAAGAAAAATTAGGGCACATTTTGAGTGACTTTTCAAATCCTCTTCTATTTCATTAAAAAATTCTGACATGCAGTCTCCCAAAATGGCCACCAGAGACAAAAGAGCCCAAATGTAGCCCAAATATCACCCAGATGTAGCCCAAGTATAGCCCAATGACAGAATGTCCCAGAGAGTTCTAAAGAACAACTAGAGCGCTAACAGTCCTACTTATTACAAAGGTATGGCACACCTGAAGCCATCTTGATTGGAATAAAGTGGTAACTCTTAAAACATTTAATTTAAAAAGGAACAAAATGAGGGGGTATATTTTGCCATATGAATTATGATTAGTGCTGCAGAAAGAAAAATTAGGGCACATTTTGAGTGACTTCTCAAACCCTCTTCAATTTCATTAAAAAAATTCTGACATGCAGACTGAAACATGCACTTTGAATACCAGCAGCAGACGTCCCTGGTGAGCAGTAGCTTTACTACAGTGATCTAATGTGCAACTAGAGTGCTAACATTCAGAATTTATGGCAAATGTGTGACACATCTGAATGCCTTCTTGATGGAACCAAAGTAAACAAGCATTGAAAATGCAATAGATCTCGCCCTCGTTTAAGTTAAAGCCATTCTGTTTGTAATGAGGTGGCTTTTTAGCTTTGCTTTTATTAGTGTTTTTTCAACTTTCATGTAAATAACATGCATCTGTATGCATATAAGTATATGTATGCATGCATTTATGTTTGTATTTATATAGATATACAGATGATATATGTTTATATATGTATGTATATATATATATTCACTGAAAAAACCATAGGTTATAGACCATATATAGTTAGGAATTAGCATTTACAAAACCTTGAAAATTCACTGAAAAAACCATAGGTTATAGACCATATATAGTTAGGAATTAGCATTTACAAAACCTTGAAAATTCACTGAAAAAACCATAGGTTATAGACCATATATAGTTAGGAATTCGCATTTACAAAACCTTATTTTACTCACACAAAACCATTGAAATTCCATATATAGTTAGTTGCACTAACTATATATCGCGCACCCGCAATCCACTGCTGATGATGTCACATATTACATCATTCATGACATGGTCAGTGACATCACTGATGACATCACTGATGACATCTCAAATGACATCACTGATGACATCACTGATGACAACATCCAGTGACTGTATGTTTCTGTAAAGTTAAAATATGTCTTACATATTGAAGAATGAGTGGATGTATAAGTGTCTGGATGAAGGATTTAGTAGGTGCATGACTGACTGTATGAGTGAGTGATTAAATGTGTCTCACTGAGTGCATGAGTTAGTGACTAAACTGTCTTAATTTGTGCATCATTATGTCTGTTGTTCTGTAAACTGTTGCATGTGTTGATAAGTAGCTATATGAGTAACTATATGGGTTATTGATTGGTTGCCCAAGTATTTGTATGGGAGACTGAGTGTGTGTGTGGGTGGCTGGGAGGTGTATGACTCTGTGCATAGATGTGTGAGCAGTTGATTCACTAGATGTATGGTTTCAAAAGTGCATGTGGAAACAGCTGTATGGGCGGTTGACTGTGTGCATGAGTGTATTGGTGAGTGAATGGATATCTCAGTGCTACATGTCAAAGTAAGTACATATGTAAAACACAGTACATGTGAGAGTTGACATATATAAATAACTGTGCATAAGAGCCAGTGAATGTGTGAGTGGCGGTATGGATCATTGTGAACTTGTATCAGGGATTGTATAAGAGAGTAAATATGTGTTAGTATATGTTTGAATAAGTAAAGTTTGTATAACTGTATAGTTGAGGAAATGGAGGTGTGATTGATTCTTTGCATGACTGACTAGGTGTGTGAGTAACTCCATGGATGAGTGACAGTCTGTGAGTGTCTGTTTACACTGATTGTATCTAAGGTTATATTAGAGTCTGAAGAGGTTCATCGTATTATCACATGAATGATATCATCAGTGATGTGATCAGTAATGTCAAATGAGATGTCATCAGTGATGTCATTTGAGATGTCATCAGTGATGTCATTTGAGATGTCATCAGTGATGTCATCAGTGATGTCACTGACCATGTCATGAATGATGTAATATGTGACATCATCAGCAGTGGATTGCGGGTGCGCGATATATAGTTAGTGCAACTAACTATATATGGAATTTCAATGGTTTTGTGTGAGTAAAATAAGGTTTTGTAAATGCGAATTCCTAACTATATATGGTCTATAACCTATGGTTTTTTCAGTGAATATATATATATATATATATATATATATATATATATATATATATATATATATATATTCACTGAAAAAACCATAGGTTATAGACCATATATAGTTAGGAATTAGCATTTACAAAACCTTGAAAATTCACTGAAAAAACCATAGGTTATAGACCATATATAGTTAGGAATTAGCATTTAAAAAACCTTATTTAACTCACACAAAACCATTGAAATTCCATATATAGTTAGTTGCACTAACTATATATCGCGCACCCGCAATCCACTGCTGATGATGTCACATATTACATCATTCATGACATGGTCAGTGACATCACTGATGACATCACTGATGACATCTCAAATGACATCACTGATGACATCACTGATGACATCTCATTTGACATCAATGACCACATCACTGATGATATCATTCATGTGACAATACAATGCATCTCCTCACATTTTAATATAACCTCTGTTTCACCCAGTGTTAAATACAGAGTATAATTTTTGAAACCATTGACACACCAATACTAGTTACTACATACGCACTCACTGATTCCTATGTCTACACACACATTCACTCATTCACCCATACAATCATTCATACATACAATCACTCATCTTTACAACACTATCATATGCACTCATACACCTATACAGACACTCACAGTCTGCCACTCATCCATGGAGTTACTCACACACCTAGTCAGTCCTGTAAAGAATCAATGACACTTCCATTTTCTTGTCTATACAGTTAAACATAGAGCACCTTACATTTTCAAACATATACTAACACATACTTACCTTCTTATACAATCATTGATACAAGTACACATTGATCTGCACAGAGTCACACACCTCTCAGCCAGCCACACACACACTCAGTCTCCCATACAAATACTTGGACAATCAATCAGTAACCCATATAGTTAATCATATAGCTACTGATCAACACATGCAGCAGTTTACAGAACAACAGACATAATGATGCACAAATTAAGACAGTTTAGTCACTAACCCATGCACTCAGTGAGACACATTTAATCACTCACTCATACATTCAGTCATGCACCTACTAAATCCTTTGTCCAGACACTTATACTTCCACTCATTCTTCAATATGTAAGACACATTTTAACTTTACAGAAACATACAGTCACTGGATGTTGTCATCAGTGATGTCATTTGAGATGTCATCAGTGATGTCATCAGTGATGTCACTGACCATGTCATGAATGATGTAATATGTGACATCATCAGCAGTGGATTGCGGGTGCGCGATATATAGTTAGTGCAACTAACTATATATGGAATTTCAATGGTTTTGTGTGAGTAAAATAAGGTTTTTTAAATGCTAATTCCTAACTATATATGGTCTATAACCTATGGTTTTTTCAGTGAATTTTCAAGGTTTTGTAAATGCTAATTCCTAACTATATATGGTCTATAACCTATGGTTTTTTCAGTGAATTTCATTGGTTTTTTAACAGCTAATATCTGTAGCTGTAAAATGTATTCTTCTTTAAATCCAAAAATATATTTTATATGTTTATGAATAATTTTTTTTTTTAATATTTTTTTTTCTTCGTTCCCGCTTCGCGAATCGGGAAGCTTCCCGTTAGCTGACCTTGATGCCGCGAAATAGACCGCGAGCAGGTAAACGTTTCTTTACCGCAACTGCCGCGTTAGAAAACAACATCGTGACGCCTCCCGTCCGCATGACGTTTCACGTAGTCGCGTGATACGTCATATGACGTGCTACGTTAGCGAACTGGTACGCGAAGCGAGTCGCAAAGCGCAGGTTTCTGGAAGCAAACCGGGAGGCCCTGCAAAGCGCTTAATGTAAACACAGCAGGTCATGTGACTTGGTAATAACACTTTTCATTGGTTCATTTAGCTTTTGGTTTCCTAATGATGTAAGACTAGGTCATATAATCTAAAATGAACACTTTTCATTGGTTGAGAACTCTTGTTTTTCCCAAATGATGAAAATCCCTCCTTCTTTCCTCACTCTGACTTTCATCATTGTGAGAGAAAGACCCTTTGTTACCAGTGAGCAATGGCTTCTTTAGTAGCTTCAGCTGGTGCTTCCCCACCACCTCCACCACATCCAAGGAAGAGTGGACCACCTGCTCAAGTTATAATTCAACAAGAAGAGGAAGAAGAGGAACAGGACGACGAGCACGAAGAGAGGCAGTTTTTGCCTGAGGAGCCCAGGACGTCTCACCGGAAAGAAAACTTCATTTGGCAATTTTTTTAAATTCCCAAAGGTCAGAAAAAAGTAAATGCAAGATACGTAACTTGCCTTATATGTCAAGATAGACTGTCCAGAGGGACCGAGAAAAAATACAGTTTCGGAAACTACACAATGCATCGCCATATGACTAGGTGGCATCCTAACAACTACAGTGCTGCACAGTTTCGGAACGACCTAGATAATCTCCCTATTATGGCCAGAAGATCTGTTGTACCGGAAGTAACGGGACCAGAGGGCAGGGAGATGGTGCCAAATATACAAATGAGATTTGGTGAAGTAAAACAAGTCTGCGTACATTGCAATGGATTCATTTGCTACAGAGAAAGTAGCATCACTCTGATCAACAGAGCTATTGACAATCATATGCAAGTTTGTACGAAACGCCCCAAATAATAAATACTTTTTTTTTATTTTGTTGCTCCTGTTGAGCCCTTTACAATGAATCGTTTTCATTGCCCCCTCCAAGAAAAACCCCCAAAAATATAAAACTGTTCAGAAAAATTCAAAAAAAGTAAAAAAATGTTCAGAAAAATAATAAAAAAAATATAAAACAACAAAAACAATTAAAAAAAAGTTCTTTTCAGAACTACCTCCCCGTTATTAAAAAATTGGTACAATATTTGGAACTGTGCCAACCTCTATTTCTCGTAGTTCGCTTCCCAGTTCGCTCGCCGGTACGCGAACCGGAAGTGAACCAAAACATTTTTTTTTTAAAAAGAACAGTAAGTATAAGGGAAGGAAACAGACACTTATGTTAAAAGAAAGACAGCTATAGGGGAGTAAACTAGAGATACTATTACCCGTAATCCACTGCTTATGATGTCACATATTACATCATTCATGACATGCTCAGTGACATCATCAGCAGAGGATTGCGGGTTTTTTGGCAACGTGCCTTATCCACGGTTTAATAACGCTGCCTTTTGCTTTATATAAGTTTTCAAATTGTATGAAATATATACCAATAGGTCGTTATGAACCTTTAGGTAGTGCTTTTCTTCATGAGGTCTGGTCGCTTCCATACACATACAGATGTTTCAAAGATGATCAAGAAGTTTATCTGAATGGAGAGGAATGCACTGAGACGCCAGATCATTCACTAATGTGTAGGCACATACAGTTACACGGTTCATGCAACAAACACCGACCAAATATGGCTTGCGTGTTGCAAGGCACGCCAGTTCCTGCTATCATCCCCACGTTCAAGTTGTTGGAAAATGGTAGTTATTTGATGCTCAATAATGAAGATTGTTCTGGGTTAATTAAAAGTATTCCTTTTATCGTAACAGTAAGTGAACGGGTTATTTGCTGCAGAAATGTTCTATTTCCTCCCACACATGAACATAGGGAGTTTTCAATCTCGCCACAAATACCAACCTTGGGAGCAGATTTCAACGGCATGGCAAGAATAAGAGCTCTTTTGTCTCAGAGAGAGGTGGCCTTGAGTTCGGCCCGTGAAACTTTCGTGCTTCACATAGCGAACACCCGTACAGAGGTGCAGACCCTTTTCAATACAGATTTGCCTTTCCATTTCAGCAAGATGGTTCGGACTATCTTTAACGCGTCCTCCACAAAGGCCCTGATGCACTTTTTTAAAGTTGTTACCAGTGGTCTCGTGACTTCATTTGAGAAAATCTTTGGAGTCATCCCTGCTTTCTTTCATTCTATTTTTTCCACTCTGCTTCGTGGATTCCCATTTTTACTTGCATTACCAGCGGACGCTCTTGTGCTTTTTTACATTTTTAAATATGGATGTCCCTCCTGTGCAAGCTCCCGCCCTGCAGCTGCTGACACTGTTCCGCAATCGCATGCTAGAATATTATGGCACAATGCCGTTGGCGATATTAAGCACGGCATATGGATTATCTTTTCGATTCTCCTACTTCACCTGTGTCCAGCCTGTATTTCACTGCCTGACCTGTGATTTCGATTGGGCCATTGATTTGTGTCTCTGTGGACCAGTTTCTCCTGACGTCGACTTTAATCAGCTGATGACTCCTATCATTACTCACGAGTTGGTTTGTCCTGGCGAAAGGATTATGGCTGTGGCATTGATGCATGGACTAATTGGTCCCTGGAATTTACTGGCGGCAACACAGTCTTTCTTGGAACAGAGCTTTCTTGAAAACCCACCGAGCTGTCCTCTGATGGTGATAGAGGATCCGGTGCTGGGAGAGCACGTATGTTCTTTTCCGCTTTTAAATTGGATGGCTTAACTCTTTTCGGATGAAGACGGTGACTTCCTATTGGAGGCTGTTGCAGCTTATTTTGCATACACAGTTATGTCATAGACCTTTTTCATGTTTGATATGCTGAGTACTAGCATTTCATTGACAATTCATTGACTTATTTGTCAAGTTTTTATTATTTAGCTTGCCTATTGGCTTAAGACTCGATAAAGTACTTGGCTGTTTTATTTTTCTTTAGCATTAAATTTTCCTAGTTTTTAATGCTTTACCTTGCGGACCGTCCACAAATAAACTTGCAATCTGCTCTCATGAGAGGGCACTTCTATTATCTTATTCAGTTCGTTTCCGGATCATGGGGAGGTGTCATCTAGGTCCTGGATATCTTTACACCGTGTTAAGTTAGCATGGGCTCATTACCAGTTTAAACGCCATTTTTCCTTTTTTGCAACTTCTGCACACGACACTTAGTTGTTGCTTTAGCTTTCAACCTAGTAGTTCATCGTGGTTTACATGAGAATAATATGTTATTGCTCTACTATCTGCTTTGCTTGTTAAACTATATCTGTACAGCGAGTGCTGAAGTTTCAAGAACAACACGATACAGAATTGTTATGAGGTCTGATCTCCACGACTTCATATTCATAACATAAGTGCAACTTCTGCCAATTCTGGGCATGAGGCGGGTTTTATATTGCTTTGCCGAACACACATACACAACAGTTGATGCGGTTCACATGAAGAGAGAGCTGGTGTATGCTGATGTGATTCCTTCAAATCTAAGACACTAAAGTATGGGCACGCCCTAAACCAACACAAAGAGACCTTCTTAGCAAATAATATAATATGTGTATTAGGGAGGGTGAGATATAAGCAGCCGCGGGCCGTGGAGGGAGTTACGGTGGGGCAGGGAGGCGGGGAGGGGGAGGGGCAGGGTGGAGCCCTCTCCACCCTGCCCCTCCCCCTCCCCGCCTCCCTGCCCCACCGTAACTCCCTCCACGGCCCGCGGCTGCTTATAAGTGTTGCTAACTCTTATTCATTTACAGCATGTTAACATACTGTCACCATTCGCTTTTTATGTACTAGTAACTATGCTGGTAATTTTGCTACTGATAATATGTGTACTTGTATTATCTAAGATACTACGCCTGAGAAGACGGCATTAGTAAATAAACATTTCAAATACACATGTGTTCTTCTTAACTCCATGTTCTGGTTTCTAAGAAATATATAACGACCGACTGTTCATGAGTTCCACGTATCCTGAGGTACTATAAGTTCATATTCTGGATTGTCTAAACATTGAGAGTTTGTTATATCCAATGTGACACTGTACCTAGCTTGCTAAGGGGTTTTGATTACTAAGGTGAGTTTTGGGACACCCTAATTCGCCGAGGTTCCAATCCTCTGTCCACAGTTCTGTGTGAGAACAGAAACCCTGCGACAGGGGCACCCCTGAGCCTTGCTGGAGCTTCATCACACTTGCGATACAACTCCAGCAATGCGCCACCTTTACGGCACAGATACGTCATGCATCTGTGCTGTTTTTGCCCCTTGATGCGCCGCATTGTAAATGCAGCACACCATAGGTGACGGAACAGCGGCACAGAATGACTAACACATCCCTGGTGATGCGCCAGTCATCATAAATCTATCCCTATGCTTCTTATCTTGTTAGAGATGAACCGCCATATGTATCATCAAAGTTTTTTGCATTTCCTAAATAGCGAACTTTAAGGAATAAATAGCGATTCTTTACCATTCCTAGTTTGCGATGACCTATTTGCTAATTACAAATTACCCATTCATTTCCATGCAGCAGGAGGCCCATAGGAATGAAGGTGCAATTTGCGATTAGCAATTACCTCATCGCAAATTACGAATTTTTCCGAGGGTGCAGGGGTGTCTCAAGAACACCCTGCTGCACCCCCGAAAAAGAAATTTGGGGGCATATGGCGCACATAAATTTTGAAAACATTCCTTTACCTCAAAAACGATTTTCTTTTTTTTTATATATTCATACTTTGAGTTTCAAAACAGTCTCAGAAACACACCAATTTGTCTTCAGCAGAGCAAAAGGTATGCACTCCAGAGTCTGCAGCTATCAAAAGCACAGAAATGCTGTAATTCCTCACACATATCTCTCATGTCACACCAATCAAAACTCTTCCCTCACTTTTTTTCAAAGCAAAACCCTGCCCCCTCTCTGCTTTTTCTGCATAGCAACCACCTCTTGCAAGACCTCTGGTGTTTCCAAGTTCACACAACAATGTTGCAATTGAACTCTGAACTCTCAGTGCACCTGCATATCCAGAGCATTCTTTCATTTAATGATTTTTTCTTCGCCACTCAAAATACATCTTTCAACGAACTCATCCATGCACACTAACTTTCTGTTTTCAGCAATCAAAATCCACCAATCACTCTTACTGCTTCATTAACACAGAAACTCCTCAGTTTTTTTCATTTTACACTCTAATTTTTTCAACTGCTATTTCATTGCCACACTTCATCTGACTGCAGGAGAACCTTCTCTCGCCATGTTTTCTGTCTGGATTGTTGGACATAGTTATATCTATTGGGCTCAAAGGTACGCTGAAAACAGGAATTTACCTAACCTCAATTTACAAGATGTGGAAATTAAGTGGTTTGGCCACAGAGGATTAAAATGTCACCAATTGATACCATTGGTGAAAACCTTTATGCATTTGCCAAAACCTGACCTGTTAATTGTGCACTGTGGAGGTAATGATTTGGGCACTTTGACTGGGGTAGGTCTGGAAATGCTTTTAAAGGACACCTTTGAGCAATTGATGGCACTTTTTCCTCAGACTGCCTTGGTATATTCAAATATATGCCAAAGACAAAAATGGAGGTGGTCGAACCAATTTTGTCCACAAATTGAGAAATCGAGGAAGCATGTAAACAAATCTGTTTCAGCTTACATGGGAGACCATGGAATGGGCTCCCTGTACAACAATAACTTGCGTTACTACATGCAAGATATCTACAGAGGAGATGGAGTTCACTTCTCAGATGAGGGCAACAGAATTTTCACTCTGAATTTAAGACTGTGCATTGGTACCTACTTATAAGTACCTAAATGTACCATAAACCCAAAAGCTCTTCTCAGAGCTACCCTACATCTGATCACTCACAATTATTATTTTACTCTAACTTTTTTCACTAATTTTCAAGAAAGTACGCTCCCCAGAACGCTTCCCGGTTCGCGAACCGGGCGCACTCCACGCAAAAAAACTAAAAAAACTGTATATTTTTTTTTTGCCCTGCGAGACCCTTTCAAAGCCTCCACATCAAACCTAGGGGGTCAGGGACGATCTACTATGCCCCCTTATGGTCATTTGCCCCTTCGCTTTGGCCTCCTCTTGTCTCTCGATCCTACCGAGAGACAAGATGGCGGCCGCTACGGACTGTTTGGAATGTTTACAGACGCCGAAGAACCAATCAGCTTCGCAAACCTCCGTAACGCGAAAAGTACGCGAAGCGGAGCGCTGTTACAGATATATATCTTTTTTTGAACGTTAATTTCTCAAAATCCACTGGAGCACATATATTGAGACCTAGCAAAGGCACATCGGGCTACCAGTCCCTAATATTTTACCAAGTTTCGTGCAAATCCATTCAGCCGTTCGATTATTATTATTATTATTTTTTTTGCCCCGCGGGGCCCTTTTAAATCCTCCACATCAAACCTAGGGGGTCAGCGAGGATCTACTATGCCCCCTTATGGTCATTTGCCCCTTCGCTTTGGACTCCTCTTGTCTCTCGATCCTACCGAGAGACAAGATGGCGGCCGCTACGGACTGTTTGGAATGTTGACAGACGCCGGAGAACCAATCAGCTTCGCTTCACAAAGCTCCGTTGCGCGCAAAGTACGCGAACTGGAGCGCTGCCCGGTCCGCTGTTACAGATATATATCTTTTTTTAAACGTTAATTTCTCAAAATCCACTGTAGCACATATATTGAGACCTACAAAAGGCACATCGGGCTACCAGTCCCTACAATTTTGCCAAGTTTCGTGCAAATCCATTCAGCCGTTCGGGCTAAAAGTGAGGCCAACCGCCCTATGGTAAACTCAATGTTAGAAACACGTTTTGGGACCCCCCTTTTTTCTCGGCCCCCCCTTGACGAACCCCCCCCAAATTTTCAAGGGCTGCTCAGAAACAAAATGTGCCATTTTCCTGAAAATTTCAGCCAATTCCGTCCACAAACGCCAAAGTTATTAGACATAAAATTTTCAAAAATCCCATAGAGAACAAATCCTAACTATATATACCTACTGGCGACCGCCAGTAGGTAATATATATATATATATATATATATATATGTATATATATATATATATATATATATATATATATATATATATATATATATATATATATATATATATATATATATATATATATATATATATATGATGAACAGTCCCTGCTTACTCTCGCCTGGAGCCTGTGGGATTTGTTATTTGACTGGAAGGAGAAGGGCATTCTTACGTGGGAGGAATTTGAATATCTGAAATGTGATTATCCAGTCCTCCCTGTGCTATACTTACTGCTTAAAATACATAAGAATGCCACTGTACCCCCAGGGAGACCAATTGTGTCCTCACGAGGCAGTGTGTCTGAAAGAGTATCCAAGTACATCGACCATTTTCTGAGGGAGTATGTGATGGAACTTCCCAGTTATGTAAAGGATACTAAAGATTTTTTGAAGAAAATTGAGAACTTACAGTGGGAGGTGGGTTATGTGTTGATAACCTTAGATGTTCAAAGCCTCTATACCATAATCGACCATGACCAGGGTTTGCAAGCATGTGAATATTTCCTCAAAGACAGGCCCATCAAGTACAGGGAACATACATGCATGCTTCTTTGTATGATAAAATACTGCCTTAAGAACAACATCTTTTTATTTAACGGTGAACTGTACAGACAGGTCAGTGGCTCAGCAATGGGTTCTTGCTTTTCACCCAGCTTGGCCAACCTATTCATGGGTAAATGGGAGAAGGACATTCATTCTGATCCCATGCTACAACAAGACTTCGGGAATGTAGTAATGTGGCTACGCTACATTGACGACCTCTTCATTGTTTGGAGAGGTACGTTAGAAGAGGCAGATCTGTTCATCGACACACTAAACCGTAATGATGCCAACATTGTCCTCAGTGGGAACAAAAGCCTGACTGATACAGAATACCTTGATGTCAAAATTGAGATCACTGACCACAAGGTGCATACCAAACTTTTCCGCAAAGCTACGGCCGGAAACAGCGTTTTGCACGCTCTCAGTAGCCATCCTGAAAGTCTGAAATGGAGCATTCCATTCGGCGAACTGTTGCGGGCAAGACGCAATTGCAACAATGACAAGGCTTACAGAGAGGAAAGCGAGGTCATACTAGACAGATTTAAGAACAGGGGTTACCCTAACTGGGTATTCAAGAGAGCCAAGACTAGAGCTGACTCTATAAAAAGGGCTGACACTATTTGTGATAAACCAAACAGTGAGAGTGATGAGGACAATGTGACCAGACTCATTTTGACCTACAGCACTGATTTTCAGGCTGTTAGAAAAATAATATCCAAGAACTGGGAAGTCCTAAAAAATGATAACGTGATTGGCAAAGAGTTACCCAACAGACCCAGCATCACGTACAGACGTGGTAGGAGTATCAGGGACATGTTGGTCCACAGTGACATTACCACGTACCCTCCTGCAAATGTACAAGGTTTAGATGGTTTCTTTCCTTGTGGCCATTGCAAGGCCTGCGCCAACAGCAAATCATGCAAGGAAGTGTCCTACAATGGGATTAATAAGAGAATTACCCCTTTTCTCACATGCAGTTCTACATTTGTGGTGTATGCAATCATTTGCACATGCAACAAATGGTATATAGGCAGCACTACATGCATGGCCAAGAAGCGCATTCTGGAGCACACCAGAGCCATTGCCAATTTTGACCCCAAATACCCTGTGGCAAGACATTTTAGGGAATATCATTACTCTAATGTCAAATACCTAAGTTTTATTATTCTGGAACAGATACCCTTGAATCCTAGAGGAGGCAATAGGGTTCTGAAACTCCGACAGAGGGAATCTAGATTGATCATAGATTTCCAGAGTAAGACTCCGGGGGGTCTCAACCAGGATGAGGAACTGGCTGTGCATTTAAAAGAATGATTATGTGATCTGTATAGTTTTTACTGCACGTTCTTTGATGTCTTCCATACCTTAAGATGTTAGTAGCTCCATGAATTACAGTTATATGTATGTTAGCATGTTAGTATGTTTCATGTTACATTACATTTTTAATTGTGCACATATTTATTTTGTTGCAGGAGCAAGAGAGGGGCCCTTTTTCATCGTCACTTCACTTCACGGGAACCCTCCCTTCTCTTCTCCAGCGTTGTCACTTTATGGGCACTTGACTGTTTGAGAGACAGAAAATCACAAGGACGGTAAAATATTCCCACTTTTGTATTCGAGCACTTGCGAATACTTGATCTGGCCCTTGCAGGGCATGAGGAATGTGCTGTTCGTTTATTGATTTACAGAGCGGGCTGTTCTGTTACAAACACTTGGACTGTGAAGGCACATGCCGATCTGTACGCAATGGGCGGTACAGTGGGCGGGGTCCATTGGGGCTCCACAGTCACATGATCGGCACCATCGTAACACGTTTATTTTAAATGTATGCAGCATTTTGGGGGTGTATTATTACCTGCTAAATACATGTGAACCTTCACAGACTTCCTTGCAGTGTTAGGATCCATGCTGGTTATATTATGAGTTTAATTTTGGTTCGTGACATTTTTACGATACAACCAGTCATTCATTGCTGTTTAAAGGAGTAATATTACAGCACCTCTAGTATATGAACGCTTGTGAATTTAACATGCGGATCAATGTGTAATTAACTGATGTGTGGAAAATGAATACCAGTCCCATGTTTATGTTTATGGTTTTACTACTTTAAAACTATGCCTCACAAACAGCTTTCCACGTGATCAAGCCGTTTTACGGTGAAACGCGTTGTGGAATAAACAGCACTTCTTGAATTCCGGTGTTTACCTCTTCAATGTCCTGAGAGCGTGCTTCCTAAGTCTGCTTTGGTTTTCAAACGATTCAAATTGGTCGGCTTCACTCCGCCGACGTGCACGCCACCTTTCACGGGTCGCGGAGATCCAGAAGGAGTTGCGCTGGTTGTATGGATATATATATATATATATATATATATATATATATATATATATATGATGAACAGTCCCTGCTTACTCTCGCCTGGAGCCCAATCCTGGATACTGCAGCGCAGAAGAAGAGAGGAGACCCAAGTGCAGGTGAGCAGTGTATTTTATTTCGTCGGGGAGATGGCACACCTCAGCATGACGTTTCGGCCTTCACAGAGGCCTTGATCACATGACGCATGCTCGGGAGGAGGCAATTTTTAAAGTGCTAGTGCTAGTTTCAATGTACACCTATTGGTGGAACATGGTCACATATATAATGACTGATATCATAGACATAGACAACATATCAATGCATAATTCGTCACGGGATAATCCCGGATACCAGCCTGTGTGGAAATGTGCAAATAACATTGAATAAAGTGCTAATGCCATATTTATACTTTTTAGCAATACACTAAAAAAAATTCCACTGGATAATCCAAATTTAAAGGATTCAAAGTACAGTGCAAATTTGGCAATGTGCAAAACGTCAATAAAGTGCAAATAGTGTCTTGTAAACAAACGTCATAGTAAAAAATATATCAGTAATACATTTAATCTACAATATCCTGTTAAAATCAGATGTAGAAAAATATATAGACTATGAGTTATTCATATATAAATATATGTATAAAAACACAATTGCACAAGCATATTCACAATAAATATATATACACCAGTTTTACACTGTTTGAACTAGATGAGACCTCAGGTGATCTGGAAACTTAGCTGCATAAATGCATTTTAAGCCTATACACCGAGGTCGCAGCATCCTGACTAAATTCAACGCACTAGCCAATCATGTGTCTATGTATTGCAAGAGGGTTGGGAGGAGAGGAGATGCTAACCAACCGCTAGGTTTGGAGAGCATCGCAGCCTCCCTCCCAAACCACCATACTTAAACAAGTGACCATGAATTAAATAACACCATTCCAGTGATAAGCATAACAGTGAGCAGTGAAGAAAGAAGCTTAAGTGCTCATATTTTTGGGTTTTTATAAAGTTTTCTTATCTAAAGATCTTCTTATTTTTCATACAAACATGCTTTATCATTATCGATGTTATACTTGGCATTTGATACATCATACAGCCTAAGCCTAGGCTGCACTGCACTCTGTAACCTTCCGCAAATCTAGACATGTACTGGTCAATGGATAGAAATTATCAGAAAAACCACTGCCAGTTAGGTAACTAGACAGAAATCCTGGGTCGATGAGTTACTACTGGATAGGGTAGAGCTTCAAGTTACACTTCTGTAGATCACTCAAAGACAAGTGTAAAAATCTTCTGTGGAATTTAATCCCCCTGGGGCTCGACTGTCCATTTCCAGTATGTACCTAGTCTCCAATTTTCTAAGGGCACCATCTCTGTCACCTCCTCTTCTTAACGGACCCACACAATCTACAGCATAATAACGTAGAAGGGTGCTATCATTGTTGTGGTGCTCCTTAAAATGGCGGGCCACCGGGTATGCCGGGTCGTTGGTGTTTATGGCCCTTATGTGCTGGAGTATCCTCTTGTGCACCTGCAGCTTGGTACTGCCCACATACCGCAGGGCACACGGACACTCCAGCACATAAACCACATATTCACTCTTGCAAGTCAGCTGTTTTTTGATCTTGCGCGCACTGGGGGTGAATGGTACTGCATATTCGGTTTTGTTTAACCCGTGCTGGCATGCCTTGCAGGCAGAGCACTTCCTGAAGCCTTTACTTTTATCCAGCCAATTCTTCCGTGTCGAAACTTCTGGGCTGGATTTAACTAAGGCATTTTGCATAGAATATGCTCTCCTATAGGTGATTGATGGCGTAGTTGGAATTTTGTCACCTATCACGGGGTCACATTTAATTAGTCCCCAGTGTTTAGAGATGATCTTACCAAGTGCCCCATGCTGCCTATTGTACGCCCAGATCAGTCTCACTGCTTGATCCTGGGAAGCAGTAGGCGCAACCACGACCTTGCGTTGCAAGGCCTGACTGCGTGACAGGGCATTTGCCTTGGTTATGGCTTTGTCAACCACTGCAGCCTTGTACCCTCTTGCCAAGAATCTAGACCTACTGGCTTGCTGAGCTAGATGGCATTGAGCTTCAGTGCTGCTCAATCGTCTTATACGCAGCATCTCGCCAAACGGGATGCTGCGTATGAGGTGAGCAGGGTGGTAACTACTAGCATGGAGTATTGTATTTCCAGCCGTTGGCTTTCGGTACAACCTAGTTTCAAGTTTCTCACCTCCTGGTGTAACTGTCATGTCTAGAAAATGTACCTGGTCTCTACTGATTGTCGAGGTAAACTTCAAGTTGTAATCATTACAGTTTAACATTTCAACGAATTGCTCAGCTTCTAGACGAGTGCCCTTCCAGACTAGGAACACGTCCTCTATATAACGATACCACCGTGTAATAGACCGCCTTGCAATGTCGGAGTGTTCGCCATAGAGGACCTGTCTCTCCCAGTAGCCCATGTGGAGACAGGCATAACTGGGAGAGAAGCAGGCCCCCATGGCTACACCCCTGACTTGCTGGTAGTATCTGTTGTTAAACATAAAGAAATTATGGTGTAAACAGAATGAAATCATAGACAGTAACATACGATTATGGTCAGCCATGATCATTGGTCTCATACCTAAATAGAATTCTATGGCTCTCAGTCCGTCTTGATGGTTGATACTTGTGTATAAAGACGTGACGTCTAATGTAATGAGCCATGAATCCGAATCCCATTTGATGTCTTCAATTTTCCTCACAAAGTCACTAGAGTCCTGAACAAAGGATGGTAAACTCTGTACGAACTCCTGTAGGAATGAGTCCACATAGACAGTTGTCTTTTCAAGTAAGCCCCCGCAAGCTGCTATTATTGGTCTGCCAGGGGTTTTTTTTGGGTTCTTATGGACCTTCGGGATAAGGTATAGCACAGGCCTGACCGGATTGTTATTTTTTAGGTATTTGAGCTCATCCATGCTCAACAACCCAAAAGATCTCCACCCCATCAACAAGGAATAAAAATCTTCTTGGGCTTTCTTAATGAGGGTGATGTCACTGTGTCTGTAACAGTCTGAATCATTTAATTGAGAGAGGGCTTCCTCCAAATATAGTTTCCGCGGCCATAAAACTATATTCCCTCCCTTATCAGATTGTCTGACAATGACATTCTCATTTGATTGGATCTTATGGATGAGACACAGGTACTGATCATTCTGTGTGTATTTCTTCCGTTTAGAATTGAGCACTTTTGAATGCAACAACTTGATGTCTTTTACAGCAGCATCATGAAAGATGTCAAGGTTATCATATAGCATCACAGGAATATAGGTGGAGCGTGGTTTAAAAGATGTTAACCCCCCTACCCTATTTGGCTTACATCCTGATGCTTCTTGGGATGTTGATTGCTCCATTCTTAGGGATTCCAAAGCCTCCAGACCAGGAGCATCACGAACTTGTAGCCCTTCATTTGTTGAATCAGTCCTCATTGGGGTGCTGCGTGTTTTTCCACCCATAAAATGTTTCTGCAACTATATATATATATATATATATATATATATATATATATATATATATATATATATGTATATGTATATGTATATATATATATATATATTACCTACTGGCGGTCGCCAGTAGGTATATATAGTTAGGATTTTTTCTCTATGGGATTTTTGAAAATTCTATGTCTAATAACTTTGGCGTTTGTGGACGGAATTGGCTGAAATGTTCAGGAAAATGGAACATTTTGTTTCTGAGCAGCCCCTGAAAATTTGGGGGGGTTCGTCAAGGGGGGGCCGAGAAAAAAGGGGGGTCCCAAAACGCGTTTTTCCCATGTTAATTTCCATAGGGCGATTGGCCTCACTTTTAGCCCGAACGGCTGAATGGATTTTCACGAAACTTGGCAAAATTGTAGGAACTGGTAGCCCGATGTGCCTTTGCTAGGTCTCAATATATGTGCTCCAGTGGATTTTGAGAAATTAACGTTCAAAAAAATATATATATCTGTAAGCGCGCTCCGGGCAGCGCCCCGGTTCGCGTACCTGACCCGTAACGGAACTTCGCAAAGCGAAGCTGATTGGCTCTCCGGTGTCTGTCAACATTCTAAACAGTCCGGAGCGGCCGCCATCTTGTCTCTCTGTAGGATCGAGAGACAAGAGGAGGCCAAAACAAAGGGGGAAATGACCATAAGGGGGCATAGTAGATCCTCCCTGACCCCCTAGGTTTGATGTGGAGGCTTTAAAAGGGCCCCGCGGGGCAAAAAAATAAATAATTTTTTTTTGTTTTTTTTGCGTGGGGAGCGCCCGGTACGCGCACCGGGAAGCGGTCTAGGGAGCGTACTATAAGGAAAAAAGAATGATAGACTATGATATTTTGAAATATTGTATGTTTATTGATTGTTCTTTTTGTTGTTTTTTTTTTTTTTTTTTATTTAAGTAGCAGTATTTAAGATTATTAAATATAAATGTATTTTTGTGATTGTGCACAGTATACTATAAGTCTGACTTTACATTATAATCAATTTGGTACTAGTTTATGAATTACATATAAAAATGATTGAAGACTCAAACAATTTTTTATTATTAAATATAATTTTATTTTTCTGATTCTTTTTCAAAATTTAATAGAACGTCTAACATTTGATTGTCCGATATGTCTTCTTTTTGACTGAACATAACTTCCCACATTTGACCGTCCTCATATTGAAGTAAGAAATCCACAGATTCTACACATTGTAGAAGTTCATGGTCTCGTGATTCATCCATGAATTCCAAGTCAATGGGTTCAATGATTTCCTCATTGTTCATCTCTAGGACAATTTCAAAGGAAACGTTCTATTCTCCTTCCATTTTTGTGCTGAAATTTGCATAAAAAATAAATATATCAGTAGAGATAGGGCACTGTTGGGTTTAAGTTCAGACAGGTACTTTTCAGGCGTGAAGTAGTACTATTAAAAAGTGCCTGTGAAAAAGCCTAAGTAAATTCATAATTATACCACAGAAACCTAAATCAATCCATAATTATAATAAACAAGCCTTTCTCAATGTCTAACTCTTACAGAGGGATAGTATATAACTATCTGAAAATGTTTTCAAATTTATAAAATAACATCTTACCTTTTAAAAACAAGTTTAAGTTGTCAGTGAAAATGATCTTGCAATGTAGTTCAGGAAGTAGTAGTCAAAATGGCTGTGTTTCTCTCTCTTTCTTTATATATATTCAGGTACATAACCAATCAAATGTCAGGTAAAAAAAAGTAGAAAATGAAAGTAACATTTTAATTGGTTGTCAATTCCAACACTTCAGATGTGTTTTGTGAAGTAATTTACCTCATGGTATTTAGAGAGGTCTACAGGCTAAATGGCTAAATGGAATTCCAATCAAATTTGTGAAAATGGTAGGGATTGGTATGTAGTATGAGCTAATCTATATTTGGTGAAAGTGTCTCCAGTGGTTTTTCTGTATATTACTTTCCCACCTTTTTTGAGCGAGCGCTTCCCGGTGCGCGCCCCGGTACGCGAACCGGCAGCGTTACGGGAGTCCTCCATTTTGTGTTTCGGTAGAATTGAGATATAAGATGGAGGGCAAATAATGTTCAGAATGGGTAGAAGGGGGCACGGTAGACGTATCCTGACCCCCTAGGTTTTCTGAGGGTGGCTGAGGAGGCCCATATGTGCGAAAAAAAACATTTGTTTTCAAATTTTTGCGCGGTTAGCGTCCGGTGCGCGTACCGGGTAGCGCTCCGGGGAGCGTACTTTGGTGAAAATTAGTGAAAAAAGTTAGAGTAAAATAATAATTGTGAGTGATCAGATGTAGGGTAGCTCTGAAAAGAGCTTTTGGGTCCTGTGGCTGATGTAGGTACCTACAAGTAGGTACCAATGCACAGTCTTAAATTGAGGATGAAAATTCTGTTCCCCTCATCTGAGAAGTGAACTCCATCTGCTCTGTAGATATCTTGCATGTAGTAACGCAAGTTATTGTTGTAGATGGAGCCCATTCCATGGTCTCTCATGTAAGCTGAAACAGACTTATTTACATGCTTCCTCAATTTCTCAATTTGTGGACAAAATTGGTTGGACCACTTCCATTTCTGTCTTTGGCATATATTTGAATATACCAAGGCAGTTTGAGGAAATAGTGCCATCAATTGCTCAAAGGTGTCCTTTAAAAGCATTTCCAGACCTACCCCTGTCAAAGTGCCCAAGTCATTTCCTCCACAGTGCACAATTAACAGGTCAGGTTTTGGCAAATGCAAAAAGGTTTTCACCAATGGTATCAATTGGTGACATCTTAATCCTCTGTGGCCAATCCAGTTGATTTCCACATTTTGTAAATTGAGGTTGTGTAAATTTCTGTTATCAGCATACCTTTGAGCCCAGTGGATATAACTATGTCCAACAATCCAGACAGAAAACATGGTGAGAGGAGGTTCTGCTGCAGTCAGATGAAGTGTGGTAATGAAATGGCAGTTGAAACAGTAGGAGTATGTAATGAAAAAAACTGTGGAGTTTCTGTGGTAATTAATCAGTAGCAGTGATTGGTGGATTTTGATTGCTGAAAACAGAAAGTTAGGGTGCATGGATGAGTTCTTTGAAAGATGTAATTTGAATGGTCATGAAAAAATCATTTTATGAAAGATTGCACTGGATACGCAGGTGTACTGAGAGTTCAGAGTTCAATTGAAACATTGTTGTGTGAACTTGCAAACATGAGAGGTCTTTCAGGAGGTGGTTGCTTTGCAAAAAAGGCAGAAAGGGCAGAGGGGGGAAGGGTGTTGATTTGAAAAAAGTGAGGGAAGAGTTTTAATTGGGTGACATGAGAGATATGTGTGATGAATTACAGCATTTCTGTGCCTTTTTTGGCTGCAGCCTCTGGAGTGCATACCCTTTGTTCTGCTGAAGACAAATTGGTGTGTGTCTGAGACTGTTTTGAAACTCAAAAAGTATTTGCTAAGGTGAGAAAAGATTCATTTAATTTAGATAGAGAATAGTATGTTTTAAGGAGAAAATTATGAATAAAGTTGTGTATTTAAAATGTTGCTTTGTTTCATAGGTTGCTTGGGGCATCTTTACAAGGCCTTTGAGTCCCTTTGATGTTATTTTCCCCATTTTAATTTAATTCATTTCCCCGTGGTGCAAGGTCCGGAGGCCGGAGATTCGCATTTCTGGCCCCCAAACTTTGGAATTCCTTCCCCATCTCTCTCGAAACTTCCAATTCCCTTACTCTCTTCCGTAAATCCCTAAAAACTTGGCTCTTCCCTTATCTGCCTAAACCCTCCCAGTCCCCCAGTAGTCTGCCAGCGCCAGGAAACCCATGGTGTCAGCGCGCTTTATAAATGCCCCTTACAATACAATACAATGTGTGCTTGGCAAATTTAGATTTTGTTTCTTTGAGTTACATAGCCATGTTAAAAGTGATGGAAAAATGGTGCAAGGGCCTTCAAAATACGCTTTAATGTGTGTTAGGGCATTTTAAGTCACTTCCCCTTGAATGTAGTTGAATAACTGCTTTAGTTGATGTGTTTAAAAACGTTTATTGAAGTCATTTAAGTTTCTTGATATGTACTGCTAAAGTTTCATAGGCTGCTTGGGGCATATTTACAAGGCCTTTGAGTCCCTTTGATGTTATTTTCCCCATTTTAAATTAAGTTATTTCCCTGTGGTGTAAGGTCCTTGTAAATACGCCCCCATGTGTGCTTGGCTAATTTAAGTACTGATAGGATGTGCTTCTACATAGGACCTGTGTTGTGTTTTCAAATTATGACCAGAAAATCGTTTTTTTTTTTTTTAAACGCTTTTCACATTTATGAGAAGGTCATATTTTGTGTGCTTCTTTAAATAAATATTGAACTGAGAAATATTAAACTGAGGCTTCTGTAAGTGTCAAAGGAGGTGAGTAATGTACATTGCTCTGTTGGATACAGTCCTCATCCTCTGCGTACTCTTGGATATGCTAGAATAAATCTGCTCAATGAGATAACTAAGCTGAGGAAACACAGGTTATGTGATTCTGAAATGAGGAAAAGAAATTCCAAATTTTTCAATTACATCACCTGTGTTTCCTAACTTTACGAATCACATTGTGCAGATGAGGTTTAGGCCTGTCCACGGACACAGAAGAGGTCTGGCCTTTGTTCAAGAGTGAAGTGGACATGACTCACTTCATTGGTAGGCCTGCACATGTATTATCTCCTCTGTACTCTTCAACAAGCCTAAATTTCATCTGCAACCCTGAGTAGGCCTCACCTCAAACAAACCTCTGGATAGGCCACACCTTATCGTCATCCTGAATCAATCATTTAAAATGTTAGGGGCAGATTTATGATGGCCGTGTGCCTCTTTTGCGCCACTGTGCGTCACTTTTGTGACGCAGCGGCGGTGCAAAAGATTTGCTATGTTGCGACATATTTACAACTTGATGCATCTAGGCAGATGTGTCATGCTGTAAAGTCCTGTGCCACATGAAACCGATGCAGCAGTGATGCAAAAGATGCACCATGTTGCAAGACATGCCTCACTTCATCTCCAACAAGATACCGTCAGTTTAAACTGTAAACATTTAGGACTGTGTAGGGGGCATGGAGAAGCTGAATCTTCTGTAAATGTCAAAATTGTTGTATACAGAGCTCAACTTCTGTGTACTCTTTGATATGCTAGACTCCATCTGCACTATGAGATACCTAAGCAAAGGAAACACAGGTTATGTGATTGTGAAATGAGGAAAAGAAATTCCAAATTTTTCAATTACATCACCTGTGTTTCCTAACTTTACGAATCACATTGTGCAGATGAGGTTTAGGCCTGTCCACGGACACAGAAGAGGTCTGGCCTTTGTTCAAGAGTGAAGTGGACATGACTCACTTCATTGGTAGGCCTGCACATGTATTATCTCCTCTGTACTCTTCAACAAGCCTAAATTTCATCTGCAACCCTGAGTAGGCCTCACCTCAAACAAACCTCTGGATAGGCCACACCTTATCGTCATCCTGAATCAATCATTTAAAATGTTAGGGGCAGATTTACGATGGCCGTGTGCCTCTTTTGCGCCACTGTGCGTCACTTTTGTGACGCAGCGGCGGTGCAAAAGATTTGCTATGTTGCGACATATGTACAACTTGATGCATCTAGGCAGATGTGTCATGCTGTAAAGTCCTGTGCCACATGAAACCGATGCAGCAGTGATGCAAAAGATGCACCATGTTGCAAGACAGGCCTCACTTCATCTCCAACAAGATACCGTCAGTTTAAACTGTAAACATTTAGGACTGTGTAGGGGGCATGGAGAAGCTGAATCTTCTGTAAATGTAAAAAAGTTTGTATACAGTGCTCAACTTCTGTGTACTCTTTGATATGCTAGACTCCATCTGCACAATGAGATACCTAAGCAAAGGAAACACAGGTTATGTGATTCTGAAATGAGGAAAAGAAATTCCACATTTTTCAATTACATCACCTGTGTTTCCTAACTTTACGAATCACATTGTGCAGATGAGGTTTAGGCCTGTCCACGGACACAGAAGAGGTCTGGCCTTTGTTCAATAGTGAAGTGGACATGACTCACTTCATTGGTAGGCCTGCACATGTATTATCTCCTCTGTACTCTTCAACAAGCCTAAGTTTCATCTGCAACCCTGAGTAGGCCTCACCTCAAACAAACCTCTGGATAGGCCACACCTGATCATCATCCTGAATCAATCATTTAAAATGGTAGGGGCAGATTTATGATGGCCGTGTGCCTCTTTTGCGCCACTGTAGGTCACTTTTGTGACGCAGCGGCGGTGCAAAAGATTTGCTATGTTGCGACATATTTACAACTTGATGCATCTAGGCAGATGTGTAATGCTGTAAAGTCCTGTGCCACATGAAACCGATGCAGCAGTGATGCAAAAGATGCACCATGTTGCAAGACAGGCCTCACTTCATCTCAAACAAGATACCGTCAGTTTAAACTGTAAACATTTAGGACTGTGTAGGGGGCATGGAGAAGCTGAATCTTCTGTAAATGTCAAAATTGTTGTATACAGTGCTCAACTTCTGTGTACTCTTTGATATGCTAGACTCCATCTGCACTATGAGATACCTAAGCAAAGGAAACACAGGTTATGTGATTCTGAAATGAGGAAAAGAAATTCCACATTTTTCAATTACATCACCTGTGTTTCCTAACTTTACGAATCACATTGTGCAGATGAGGTTTAGGCCTGTCCACGGACACAGAAGAGATCTGGCCTTTGTTCAAGAGTGAAGTTGACATGACTCACTTCATTGGTAGGCCTGCACTTGTATTATCTCCTCTGTACTCTTCAACAAGCCTAAATTTCATCTGCAACCCTGAGTAGGCCTCACCTCAAACAAACCTCTGGATAGGCCACACCTGATCGTCATCCTGAATCAATCATTTAAAATGTTAGGGGCAGATTTATGATGGCCGTGTGCCTCTTTTGCGCCACTGTGCGTCACTTTTGTGACGCAGCGGCGGTGCAAAAGATTTGCTATGTTGCGACATATTTACAACTTGATGCATCTAGGCAGATGTGTAATGCTGTAAAGTCCTGTGCCACATGAAACCGATGCAGCAGTGATGCAAAAGATGCACCATGTTGCAAGACAGGCCTCACTTCATCTCAAACAAGATACCGTCAGTTTAAACTGTAAACATTTAGGACTGTGTAGGGGGCATGGAGAAGCTGAATCTTCTGTAAATGTCAAAATTGTTGTATACAGTGCTCAACTTCTGTGTACTCTTTGATATGCTAGACTCCATCTGCACTATGAGATACCTAAGCAAAGGAAACACAGGTGATGTGATTGTGAAATGAGGAAAAGAAATTCCACATTTTTCAATTACATCACCTGTGTTTCCTAACTTTACGAATCACATTGTGCAGATGAGGTTTAGGCCTGTCCACGGACACAGAAGAGGTCTGGCCTTTGTTCAAGAGTGAAGTGGACATGACTCACTTCATTGGTATGCCTGCACATGTATTATCTCCTCTGTACTCTTCAACAAGCCTAAATTTCATCTGCAACCCTGAGTAGGCCTCACCTCAAACAAACCTCTGGATAGGCCACACCATATCGTCATCCTGAATCAATCATTTAAAATGTTAGGGGCAGATTTATGATGGCCGTGTGCCTCTTTTGCGCCACTGTAGGTCACTTTTGTGACGCAGCGGCGGTGCAAAAGATTTGCTATGTTGCGACATATTTACAACTTGATGCATCTAGGCAGATGTGTCATGCTGTAAAGTCCTGTGCCACATGAAACCGATGCAGCAGTGATGCAAAAGATGCACCATGTTGCAAGACAGGCCTCACTTCATCTCCAACAAGATACCGTCAGTTTAAACTGTAAACATTTAGGACTGTGTAGGGGGCATGGAGAAGCTGAATCTTCTGTAAATGTCAAAAATTTGGAATACAGTGCTCAACTTCTGTGTACTCTTTGATATGCTAGACTCCATCTGCACAATGAGATACCTAAGCAAAGGAAACACAGGTTATGTGATTCTGAAATGAGGAAAAGAAATTCCACATTTTTCAATTACATCACCTGTGTTTCCTAACTTTACGAATCACATTGTGCAGATGAGGTTTAGGCCTGTCCACGGACACAGAAGAGATCTGGCCTTTGTTCAAGAGTGAAGTTGACATGACTCACTTTATTGGTAGGCCTGCACTTGTATTATCTCCTCTGTACTCTTCAACAAGCCTAAGTTTCATCTGCAACCCTGAGTAGGCCTCACCTCAAACAAACCTCTGGATAGGCCACACCTGATCGTCATCCTGAATCAATCATTTAAAATGTTAGGGGCAGATTTATGATGGCCGTGTGCCTCTTTTGCGCCACTGTGCGTCACTTTTGTGACGCAGCGGCGGTGCAAAAGATTTGCTATGTTGCGACATATTTACAACTTGATGCATCTAGGCAGATGTGTCATGCTGTAAAGTCCTGTGCCACATTAAACCGATGCAGCAGTGATGCAAAAGATGCACCATGTTGCAAGACAGGCCTCACTTCATCTCCAACAAGATACCGTCAGTTTAAACTGTAAACATTTAGGACTGTGTAGGGGGCATGGAGAAGCTGAATCTTCTGTAAATGTCAAAATTGTTGTATACAGTGCTTAACTTCTGTGTACTCTTTTATATGCTAGACTCCATCTGCACTATGAGATACCTAAGCAAAGGAAACACAGGTGATGTGATTGTGAAATGAGGAAAAGAAATTCCACATTTTTCAATTACATCACTTGTGTTTCCTAACTTTACGAATCACATTGTACAGATGAGGTTTAGGCCTGTCCACGGACACAGAAGAGGTCTGGCCTTTGTTCAAGAGTGAAGTGGACATGACTCATTACATTGGTAGGCCTGCACATGTATTATCTCCTCTGTACTCTTCAACAAGCCTAAATTTCATCTGCAACCCTGAGTAGGCCTCACCTCAAACAAACCTCTGGATAGGCCACACCATATCGTCATCCTGAATCAATCATTTAAAATGTTAGGGGCAGATTTATGATGGCCGTGTGCCTCTTTTGCGCCACTGTAGGTCACTTTTGTGACGCAGCGGCGGTGCAAAAGATTTGCTATGTTGCGACATATTTACAACTTGATGCATCTAGGCAGATGTGTCATGCTGTAAAGTCCTGTGCCACATGAAACCGATGCAGCAGTGATGCAAAAGATGCACCATGTTGCAAGACAGGCCTCACTTCATCTCCAACAAGATACCGTCAGTTTAAACTGTAAACATTTAGGACTGTGTAGGGGGCATGGAGAAGCTGAATCTTCTGTAAATGTCAAAATTGTTGTATACAGTGCTTAACTTCTGTGTACTCTTTGATATGCTAGACTCCATCTGCACTATGAGATACCTAAGCAAAGGAAACACAGGTGATGTGATTGTGAAATGAGGAAAAGAAATTCCACATTTTTCAATTACATCACCTGTGTTTCCTAACTTTACGAATCACATTGTGCACATGAGGTTTAGGCCTGTCCATGGACACAGAAGAGGTCTGGCCTTTGTTCAAGAGTGAAGTGGACATGACTCACTTCATTGGTAGGCCTGCACATGTATTATCTCCTCTGTACTCTACAACAAGCCTAAATTTCATCTGCAACCCTGAGTAGGCCTCACCTCAAACAAACCTCTGGATAGGCCACACCTTATCGTCATCCTGAATCAATCATTTAAAATGTTAGGGACAGATTTATGATAGCCGTGTGCCTCTTTTGCGCCGCTGTGCGTCACTTTTGTGACGCAGCAGCGGTGCAAAAGATTTGCTATGTTGCGACATATTTACAACTTGATGCATCTAGGCAGATGTGTCATGCTGTAAAGTCCTGTGCCACATGAAACCGATGCAGCAGTGATGCAAAAGATGCACCATGTTGCAAGACAGGCCTCACTTCATCTCAAACAAGATACCGTCAGTTTAAACTGTAAACATTTAGGACTGTGTAGGGGGCATGGAGAAGCTGAATCTTCTGTAAATGTCAAAATTGTTGTATACTGTGCTCAACTTCTGTGTACTCTTTGATATGCTAGACTCCTCTGCACTATGAGATACCTAAGCAAAGGAAACACAGGTGATGTGATTGTGAAATGAGGAAAAGAAATTCCACATTTTTCAATTACATCACCTGTGTTTCCTAACTTTACGAATCACATTGTGCAGATGAGGTTTAGGCCTGTCCACGGACACAGAAGAGGACTGGCCTTTGTTCAAGAGTGAAGTGGACATGACTCACTTCATTGGTAGGCCTGCACATGTATTATCTCCTCTGTACTCTTCAACAAGCCTAAATTTCATCTGCAACCCTGAGTAGGCCTCACCTCAAACAAACCTCTGGATAGGCCACACCTTATCGTCATCCTGAATCAATCATTTAAAATGTTAGGGACAGATTTATGATAGCCGTATGCCTCTTTTGCGCCGCTGTGCGTCACTTTTGTGACGCAGCGGCGGTGCAAAAGATTTGCTATCTTGCGACATATTTACAACTTGATGCATCTAGGCAGATGTGTCATGCTGTAAAGTCCTGTGCCACATGAAACATGCGTCAGATTTCATGTGAGCGTTTTGTTGTAGGGTGGCCAGTCATTTGCATGAAAGCCCTGTAAAACTAACACAGTAAAATTAAGAAGATTTCACTGAGTCACATTTATGGCATTGCTGAATCAAATCCTTACGCCTGTTTGAAACAGCATCGCTGGACATGGTTAAATAATATCTGCAAAATGTTACTCTTGTTAAACAATTTTACAATTATAGTCTCTGAGATTTGTCTCTTACTCTGCAACATCTCATTGTTGTTCTCTTTCTTTAAAGATAACGACAACATCAAGCATGAGTGATAATGAGCAATCTGTTGATCTCGATATTATCATTGAAATTGTGATTGAAACATCAGTGGAAGTAGATCCCTTGGATGATTTAAATCCTGAGGATGATGAAGAACATGATGAGGATGCTGATTTGTCAGAATTGTATGACATAGGGTGGGAAGCTGACCTGCTTGAGCCTATGGAACTATAAACATTTATTTTTAAAAGTTACTGGAAATGAAAAGTAAACATGTAAACCGTTTCATTTAAAATTAAACACAACTTCAAAAACAGCTTGTGTGTAGTGTCTTTAATAAAATAGTCAAATATGCTCATAAAATTAGTTCAAATTCACATATAAAAGAGCACAGGTCAAATGTAGAAGCATTCCATTTCTTTGCTACTATTTGTGACTACTAAATTTGCCAATGCACTAAAAATTATTGTATGTAAAATTGACAAGTAGTGTGTTAAATTTTTGACGACTGTTATTGATTTACTGTTTGGTAATAGTGGTTAATACAATTTTTTATTATATTTTACCACAGATTCAACTGCAGATCATTTCAAAATTAGAGAATGCCGTCTAAGGAAAGAAGCCGAAAGGCTACAAAACGTCAAAGACAGCAGATTACTAAATGCTTGCAGCAGTCCTCTACAATAAAATCTCGTCAAGTCACCAAGAATGCTCCGGGTAAGAGAACAAAATCATTCCTTAGAAACATTTGTAGAAAAAAAAGTTTAACTACAAAACATGTTTTAGTCCAGAAAAAGAGAGCCAATTTAAACGGAAAGGAAAGGCCAATCAGAAATGTTACTGCTAGAGCAGGAGATAACTCTGTGCAAGGTAGTAGAAGGAAAAATCAGTTTAAGGACATTCGTAGATGAATGTTCCGCAACAGGATAATTGACAATTTGTTAAAAAATATTAAGAAAGGTCAACAGAAAGTGGTTTTTTATAAGAGAAAAAATAAAGTTGAGAAAATTATTGATCAGGCATTCGAAATTAAGCGAAAGTTATTTATTTTGATAATCAATAGAATTAGGAAACTAAACAAGGCAATTTATGATTTCAAATCAAATAGTAGATGGAAGAGAACAGTTAATCGTAGTAATTTTTCTGAAGTTTTTACAGGAGAATGGATGCATAGTTCAAGTTGTGAGGCATTTTTTAATGAGGAGAGTTATTTCCAGGATAATGATTTGGTGCATGCAGTTCACACCAGTGGTCGAGCATATGAGGTGAAAGATGGATGTGTGGTTGAAAAAGAAAAACTTGTGACAACAGAGGCAGAAGAGGTGTTAGGTGATGAAGTTTTAGGGAGACGTCCTAAGGGTCCAGTGTACACCTGGAAGTGTAGTAGTATTTGCAATGTGTGCGACAGGAATCAATTGATTTGTTTTGTAATTTCTTACGTACATATAGTAAGAAAAGTCTGAAACAAAAAATTAAGTTGTTGCAAGACTTAGATCCTTGCAGATTGAGAGAACTGACAGGTTTGCATGGTCATTCATTGGCTTGTCTTTCCAGGAGAGTATGCCAGAGTGTTTTTCATCATTTCAGGATGCTAGCAGTGCATCATAATAAAGTGAGGAAATTAGTTAGAATGTTGTACTATGCTAAGAGTCCAGCAATTATGCTTAAACAATTATGCACTGCTCTTTTGCATGGTTCAGAAGTAGATGTGAAGAATATTTGTGCAGAAATTGAGTTTTGTTACTTTGCAAGTAAAGTGGAGAATGTTGAAATTGACCCTGAAGAAGAAGGTAATGTAGAAGAGAGTGTACAGATTTCCAGTACAGATAATTTTCAGAAAGAAATTGCCACGTTTCAGGTGAAATCAAGTGAGAGGCCTAATTTCACTTGTGTGTGTTGTCGACGCACTTATTATAAGAATCAGACTAAGTTAGTGGATTTATATGCAAAAAGTGAAAGGGAAAATAATAGTGAATGGAAGGATTTCGCAACATACTTGATGGTAGAAAATTGTTTTGATTTGGGATCGGATCAACGTGTGTGTACTTATTGTTGTAACAAATTAAATCAAAACCGGAGGCCTGCTAGAGCGGTTCATAATAATCTGGAATTGGTTGAGATTCCTTCTGAATTGAAGGATTTAAATACTTATGAATCTATTTTGATTCAAAGTATCCATCCCTTTCAGGCGATTGTAAGAATGGAGCCAAAGACAGGGAAATTGCCTCCATCAGATTTACAGAGAGGATTAAAGGGAAGAGTTGTTTATTTGGATTAGTGTCACTACAACGCATGCTTTTACCACGCATGCCTTTACAACGCGGTTTTTACCACGCAGTCCATTACAACGCATAATGCTTTTAGGCGCTGGATAGTGAATTATTTAATTTACTATTCCAACTCCAGTCCCCGTGGATAGCAGGGAAGGTGTTGGATAGTATATTAAATACATTCCCTATCCTAGAGCGCCCCCCAGCGCATTGCGTTGTAATGGTTTGCGTGGTAAAAGTTGCGATGTAATGGTAGTGCGTTGTAAAAAATTCGTTGTAACCGTGCTACACCGTTTATTTGCCTCTAGATTTGAAGAAAAACATTAATACAATTGGAGTAGAGAAAGTGGAAGAGGAACCTCTGGTTATCTTAGTTAATGGGGTTCCGACAAAGAGTAAGAAAATCTGGCAAGATTTAGTGGATGTTAGGAAAGTGAAAAAGGCAACATTGTATTTGAAGAAAAACAATAAGTACTACAAGAATGTATATGTTGCAGAAGAGGAAGTAAGTGAAGAAGAGGATAGCGATTTGTGTGATGGTCAAATTGAGAAAGTAGAACCCTCTAAAAATGAAGAAATATATGAACATTATAGTGTTCATCCTTTGCATTCCAAGGAAGTCATGGGGAATGCTATTGAGTTGTTTCAAATGAAACAAGCCAAAGGAAGTCCCATTAGTGTTTGGGAGGAAAGTTTTGAAGCTCGGTGTTTCCCACAGCTATTTCCAACAGGTCAAGGAGGAAGATATGATGAGCGACCTGATCAAATTCCTGCTTCTGAATACCGGACTTTACGATTGTATGCAGAAGATCCTAGGATTCGTCAATGCATTCCCTATTTGTTTCATCTACTGTTTGAAAGCGATCTGTCTGGACTGTCATATGCAGTGAACCACATCTTGAAAAGTGGTGTACAGATGCAAAACATCTCGGCAAGTGACTTTATGGATAAAGTCAATGTGCAAGACAGTATTTTGGACTCTCACCTGATTAATCTCATGGCGTGTCAGCGTGGTACTAATGAGTACTGGTACCGTCGTCATGGTGATTTAAAATGTATGCTGAGGAACTTAGGAACTCCCACATGGTTCCTCACTCTCAGCTGTGCTGAGTATGGCTGGGAAGACTTACTTGAATTTCTACGAGAGGCAAATGGAAACATTGAAAATATCGAATTCAAGACACCCGGAGAACTGTGCTCTTTGGATCCAGTGAATGTATGCAGGTACTTCAATCATAGATTTGAAGCTATGATGTCTTTCATCATGAACAAGAAAAATCCACCTCTTGGAGAGGTGTTGGATTTCTTCTGGAGAAAGGAGTACCAAGCAAGAGGTGCTCCTCATATACATATGCTGCTGTGGATCAAAGATGCACCCAAATTTGGAACAGATCCAGATGACTTAGTGATGAGTTTCATAGAACAGTATTCAACATGTGCTGTTCCAAAGGCAAAGGAAGACAAAAGCCTAAGAGAACAAGTTTTACGCTTCCAAAGCCATCGTTGCGGAAAGTACTGTCATCGTAAATTCAGAAACAAGGACAAGTTCCACACAAAATGTCGTTTCGCCTTTCCACGACCGGTGATTTCTAAAGGAAGAGTGAACAGTTTGATGTCTTCGCTGCGACATAATGTGATGAAGAAATCACCCAAAAATACCTACAATTTGAAAAGGAACGAAGAGTCCAAGTACATCAACGACTACAACCCAGTGATTTTGTCCATGTGGAATGCTAACATGGATATACAGTTTGTGGCTGATAACTGTATGGCTGTGGCTCGGTATGTGACATCTTACATCACCAAAAAAGAAAAGACGGAATTGAAGGATATGTGGGAGGATATTTCCCATGAAAAGTGCCTCAGTAAGAAGTAAGAAGTTGTACAGTTTCAGTCTGAAGATGTTGTCGCATCGAGAAATCGGAGCTTACGAATTTTCTGACCGGTTGTCTTCAGCAAGTCTCTATGCCAAATCCAGGAGTATCATTTGGGCGAGTCTTGGTCTTGCTGCAACGCGTAATTGAGTTCTGAAACCTGTACGGGAAATTGAGTATTTGGCGGAAAAGGAGCCAAACAGTACAGATATTTTGAAGACCAACATGTTGGATACATATTATCCAAATAGAAGCAGTCACCTCGAGAATGTTTGTCTGTATGAGGTTCTACAAAATTACATATTCAAGAGGAACATCAAAGAAGATATTGATAAAGGAGTGTATGCTGTAATTGGAAGTGAGGGATGTCTGGTCAAGCAAAGAAAATGCCACTTGGTAAACCATCGAAAATTGAGTGGCGAATCTCCTGAAAGAAAAGAGTTTTTCTATTTAGCACTTTTGCAACTTTTCAAGCCTTGGCGTGCAGAAGAGGAACTGCTTGGAGATTTCCTCTGTTACGAAGACTCTTTCAATGCCGCCAAGGAGACCATAGAATGTCCTGTTTTTCCCAAATATCTAGAAATGTTGAATGCGGAAATCGAGCAGGAAGCAACGATTGCAGCCGAGATTGCTAGAGACAGTTCTCAGGACAGTCAGAGTTCTGTTTCATTGAGTCAGGATCCACTAGGAGGACCAGTTATCAAAAATGAAGCTGCCACTGCCATGATTGAAGTGGAAAGAGCCATGGCACATGCTCAGGAGGATGCGGTTAACTTAGAAGACTTGGAAAGACAACTCAACGTTGAGCAGAGGAAAATATATGATGAAGTTACCAACCAAATTGATCATGGATTAAGTCATGAGAAGAAAGAGTGCTCATATACGTCGTTGAAGCTTGTCCGACTGTACGTGATTGGAGAAGCGGGAACTGGAAAAAGTTTCCTCATTAAAGCAATTTCATGTTATTTGCAGAAAAGGACTGAGTCATCGCTGTCTTGTGTTGTCACCGCTCCAACTGGACTGGCAGCACATAACATTAAAGGTATTACTTTGCATCGTCTACTGATGCTGCCAGTGGAGCATGATAACAAATTACAATACCGCAAGTTATCTGGAGATGCTTGTTGTGAAGTTTCAGGAGTCTTGAGGAAAATGAAACTTCTTATCATTGACGAAGTAAGCATGGTTTCCAATGTCATGCTTGCCTTTGTGCATTTGAGAATGCAAGAAGTTCTCAAAACAGAGTATGATGTGTTATTTGGTGGCAAACACATCATTGTTTTCGGTGATCTTCTGCAGCTGACACCAGTGAAAGGACAACCTGTGTTCAAAATGCTCACGCATGAAGATACCAGGAAGTGCCTAGGAAGCATTGGCAACGTCAATATATGGTTAAACTTCAATTATGCTGAACTGCGTGAAAATATGCGTCAGGCGAAGGATGAAGATTACAGGAATATTCTACAAGATGTTAGAATCGGAAAAGTGCTCGAGCATGGGAAAGAAGCTTTACATGCACGATTACTGTCAAATTTGTATCCAGAACAAGACGTTGTGCCTGAGAATATTTTTCGGAAAATTACTGAGAAGAAATCTGGAATATGTTTGATGACAACTCTTGCAGAATGTGCCATCTTCAACAACAAAATGTTGCATTTAGAAAACCAAGAGATTGTGAAACTGGAAGCTATTGACAAAGTAGAGCATATGGGATCAACAATTATTTTGTCTGAGAATTTGAAATCAAAATTGGATTCATTAGAGAAGACTATATCTAAAACTGCAGGTTTTGAAAAGACTCTGAATGTGTGCTTAAATTGCCGTATAATTTTAAGAAGGAATTTACATGTTGAAAGAGGTCTGGTAAATGGATCAATGGGTAATGTTGTTGATTTTGTGAAATACAGAAATAGAGATGGAATTGAATTTTTAAAAATGAAATTTGATTGCATTGAGGAAGTACAGCTAATTGGTCGTTGCTCTGCTAGGTTTTTGCTTGTAAAAGACTTATATGTTCGCCGTAAGCAGTTTCCTGTTTGCTTGGCATATGCGGTGACAATCCATAAATCACATGGTTTAAGTGTAGACAGTGCATTGGTGAATATTGGCAGTTCTGTGTTCAAGGAGGGTATGGCATATGTGGCATTGTCACAAGTCAGAACTTTATCGGGATTGTACTTGATTGAGTGTGATGTCACAAACATTTGTGCGGATCTAGATTGTGTTAAGGAATACAATAGGTTAAGAAGAGAGTATGCGCCACATTTGCCTCAATATCCTTTGTTTGAGAAACGTGTGGTAGGCCGGAAACGAAGAAATGTGACCAATAGTAGGGAGGTTGTAGTAAAAAGACGAAAAGTCGATGAACCTGAAATTATAAGCAGAAAAAAAATGGATTCTGTTGAAGATGTTGTTGGTTTTCAATTTGAAAATAGTTCTGGTGTCAACTGCTATGCTAATGTAGTGGTTAATGTTGTCTTTTCTCTAGAAACTTTAAAAGAAGAGATTGGGGTCAATTTGAATCAAAGATTTTGCAGTTTGTTGAATTCTGTGTTAGAGAAATGTAGCACTGATAGAACAAAAATAGAAAGTGTGTCTGAAATTCGAAATCTGTTAGACAAATGTTCAGGTCAAATGCAATTCTCTCAAAATATTCAGCAAGATTGTCAGGAGTTTTTAATGTATATGCTTGATGTATTGCAAGATGAAGGTGTAGATGTAGATCATCTGTTTGGCCTTTCTTATCAATGGCAGCATGACTGCGGGAACTGTAGGGTATCAAGTACTACTAGTGTAGAGTCTGAAAGATTTATATATTTAACTTTGCCAGACAGTAAATCAGTGTCCTTTAGTAAGCTAGTAAAAGCAGTGTAGCCAATGTAAGTCTGCAATGTTCTCCACATTATTTATACAAACATATGGCCAGTATGTAATTTTAATGTTCCAACGATGTAGGCCTGATGGAACAAAATTGACAACTTTAATAAAAAATGTTGTGGCTTCGCAGTTGTCAATATCAGGAAGGACGTTTTTAACTGCAGCAATTATATATCATGACGGTCCTTCAACAACATCAGGACATTACACAGCTTATTTAAAGTCTAGAAACGGCTGGTCATTCTGCAATGATTCTGTTTTAACTTTTAAAAAAAAATTGCCTTTTGACCTTAAAAATTCTTACCTGGTGTTTTTAAAACCAAAATTTTAGGGAAAGAATCTCGGGATCTGCTCTGAGGAATTTTAAGAGGTTCTAATGGCTCCTACACTATTTGGCCTTGAGGATAAGTGTAGCACAGAGTAAAAAGTTAAATGTGGAAATGTGGAACATGAGTGAGCAAGAAGGATGAGATATTACTAGTACAGGATTGTGAAAGTGATCTTGAACGTTTTCTTTCTAAAAGTTGCGGAAAAAGAAAATGACGGTATTTGCTTAGAAGAATTCCAAGAGTTATAAATGGCTCTTACACGATTTGGCCTTGAGGAAATGTGCGGTAGAGAGCGAGAAGTCATTTATTGTATGTAACATATTTGTCAAAACGATGGAGCTTTTCTTTCAGAAAGTGGCGGGCTGAAAATAATAGCAGCACAACAGAGTATAAGCTGTTCATAGGACATCCTTTGACGTCATGGAAAGTAAGTTACTTCACAAAAGTGATGCAACGGTGGCGCAAAAGAGGCGCACAGCCATCATAAATCTGCTCCTAACATTTTAAATGATTGATTCAGGATGACGATAAGGTGTGGCGTATCCAGAGGTTTGTTTGAAGTGAGGCCTACTCAGGGTTGCAGATGAAATTTAGGCTTGTTGAAGAGTACAGAGGAGATAATACATGTGCAGACCTACCAATGAAGTGAGTCATGTCCACTGCACTCTTGAACAAAGGCCAGACCTCTTCTGTGTCCCTGGACAAGCCTAAACCTCATCTGCACAATGTGATTCGTAATGTTAGGAAACACAGGTAGTGTAATTGAAAAACGTGCAATTTTTTTTGCTCATTCCACAATCACATCCCCTGTATTCCCTCAGCTTAGGTATCTCATTGTGCAGATGTAGTCTAGCATATCCAAGAGTACGGAGAAGGTGAGGACTGTATGCAACAGAGCAATGTACATTACTCACCTACCTTGACACTTACAGAAGCCTCAGTTTCGCCATGCCTCCTGCACAGTTCTCAATGTATATCATAAATACAAAAAGTACAGAATTAATTAAACATGTTAAATGGTTTATTTTTGCTGTTCTCAGAATGTATCAAATTTCACTAAAAACAGTGAGTTGAAGGTATTCATCATATAACAGCGGGGGAAAAAAACCACAATCAAAATGATTGTGTTTAAAAAAAAACATATAACATAACCAATCAGAAATCAGAACTCCTTAAAAGTAACTTACTTTCCATGACGTCAAAGGATGTCCTATGAACAACTTATACTCTGTTGTGCTGCTATTATTTTCAGCCCGCCACTTTCTGAAAGAAAAGCTCCATCGTTTTGACAAATATGTTACATACAATAAATGACTTCTCGCTCTCTACCGCACATTTCCTCAAGGCCAAATCGTGTAAGAGCCATTTATAACTCTTCAAATTCTTCTATGCAAATCCCGTCATTTTCTTTTTCCGCAACTTTCAGAAAGAAAACGTTCAAGATCACTTGCACTATCCTGTACTAGTAATATCTCACCCTTCTTGCTCACTCATGTTCCACATTTCCACATGTAACTTTTGACTCTGTACTACACTTATCCTCAAGGCCAAATAGTGTAGGAGCCATTAGAACCTCTTGAAATTCCTCAGAGCAGATCCCGAGATTCTTTCCCTAAAATTTTGGTTTTAAAAACACCAGGTAAGAATTTTTAAGGTCAAAAGGCAATTTTATTTTTAAAGTTAAAACAGAATCATTGCAGAATGACCAGCCGTTTCTAGACTTTAAATAAGCTGTGTAATGTCCTGATGTTATTGAAGGACCGTCATGATATATAATTGCTGCAGTTAAAAACGTCCTTCCTGATATTGACAACTGCGAAGCCACAAAATTTTTAATTAAAGTTGTCAATTTTGTTCCATCAGGCCTACATCATTGGAACATTAAAATGACACACTGGCCATATGTTCGTATAAATAATGTGGACAGCATTGCTGACTTACATTGGCTACACTCCATGTTGTGATCGGCTGATTTTACTAGCTTATTAAAGGACACTGATTTACTGTCTGGCAAAGTTAAATATATAAATCTTTCTGAGTCTACACTAGTAGTACTTGATACCCTACAGTTCTCGCAGTCATGCTGCCATTGATAAGAAAGGCCAAACAGGTGATCTACATCTACACCTTCATCTTGCAATACATCAAGCATATACATTAAAAACTCCCGACAATCTTGCTGAATATTTTGAGAGAATTGCGTTTGACCTGAACACTTGTCTAACAGATTTCGAATTTCAGACACACTTTCTATTTTTGTTCTATCAGTGCTACATTTCTCTAACACAGAATTCAGCAAGCAGCAAAAACTTTGATCCGAATTGATCACAATCTGTTGTTTTAAAGTTTCTAGAGAAAAGACAACATTAACCACTACATTAGCATAGCAGTTGACACCAGAACTATTTTCAAATTGAAAACCAACAACATCTTCAACAGAATCCTTTTTCTTTCCGCTTATAATTTCAGGTTCATCGACTTTTCGTCTTTTTGCTACAACCTCCCTACTATTGGTCACATTTCTTCGTTTACGGCCTACCACACGTTTCTCAAACAAAGGATATTGAGGCAAATGTGCCGCATACTCTCTTCTTAACCTATTGTATTCCTTAACACAATCTAGATCCGAACAAATGTTTGTGACATCACACTCAATCAAGTACAATCCCGATAAAGTTCTGACTCGTGACAATGCCACATATGCCATACCCTCCTTGAACACAGAACTGCCAATATTCACCAATGCACTGTCTACACTTAAACCTTGCGATTTATGGATTGTCACCGCATATGCCAAGCAAACAAGAAACTGCTTACGGCGAACATATAAGTCTTTTACAAGCAAAAACCTAGCAGAGCAATGACCAATTAGCTGTACTTCCTCAATGCCATCAAATTTAATTTTTAAAAATTAAATTCCATCTCTATTTCTGTATTTCACAAAATCAACAACATTACCCATTGATCCATTTACCAGACCTCTTTCAACATGTAAATTCCTTCTTAAAATTATACGGCAATTTAAGCACACATTCAGAGTCTTTTCAAAACCTGCAGTTTTAGATATAGTCTTCTCTAATGAATCCAATTTTGATTTCAAATTCTCAGACAAAATAATTGTTGATCCCATATGCTCTACTCTGTCAATAGCTTCCAGTTTCACAATCTCTTGGTTTTCTAAATGCAACATTTTGTTGTTGAAGATGGCACATTCTGCAAGAGTTGGCATCAAACATATTCCAGATTTCTTCTCAGTAATTTTCTGAAAAATATTCTCAGGCACAACGTCTTGTTCTGGATACAAATTTGACAGTAATCGTGCATGTAAAGCTTCTTTCCCATGCTCGGTCACTTTTCCGATTCTAACATCTTGTAGAATATTCTTGTAATCTTCATCCTTCGCCTGACGCATATTTTCACGCAGTTCAGCATAATTGAAGTTTAACCATATATTGACGTTGCCAATGCTCCCTAGGCACTTCCTGGTATCTTCATGCGTGAGCATTTTGAACACAGGTTGTCCTTTCACTGGTGTCAGCTGCAGAAGATCACCGAAAACAATGATGTGTTTGCCACAAAATAACACATCATACTCTGTTTTGAGTACTTCTTGCATTCTCAAATGCACAAAGGCAAGCATGACATTGGAAACCATGCTTACTTCGTCAATGATAAGAAGTTTCATTTTCCTCAAGACTCTTGAAACTTCACAACAAGCATCTCCAGATAACTTGTGGTATTGTAATTTGTTATCATGCTCCACTGGCAGCATCAGTAGACGAGTAAGTATACCTTTAATGTTATGTGCTGCCAGTCCAGTTGGAGCGGTGACAACACAAGACAGCGATGACTCAGTCCTTTTCTGCAAATAACATGAAATTGCTTTAATGAGGAAACTTTTTCCAGTTCCTGCTTCTCCACTCACGTACAGTCGGACAGGCTTCAACGACGTACATGAGCACTCTTTCTTCTCATGACTTAATCCATGATCAATTTGGTTGGTAACTTCGTCATATATTTTCCTCTGCTCAACGTTGAGTTGTCTTTCCAAGTCTTCTAAGTTAACCGCATCCTCCTGAGCATGTGCCATGGCTCTTTCCACTTCAATCATGGCAGTGGCAGCTTCATTTTCGATAACTGGTCCTCCTAGTGGATCCTGACTCAATGAAACAGAACTCTGACTGTCCTGAGAACTGTCTCTAGCAATCTCGGCTGCAATCGTTGCTTCCTGCTCGATTTCCACATTCAATATTTCTAGATATTTGGGAAAAACAGGACATTCTATGGTCTCCTTGGCGGCATTGAAAGAGTCTTCATAACAGAGGAAATCTCCAAGCAGTTCCTCTTCTGCACGCCAAGGCTTGAAAAGTTGCAAAAGTGCTAAATAGAAAAACTCTTTTCTTTCAGGAGATTCGCCAGTCAATTTTCGATGGTTTACCAAGTGGCATTTTCTTTGCTTGACCAGACATCCCTCACTTCCAATTACAGCATACACTCCTTTATCAATATCTTCTTTGATGTTCCTCTTGAATATGTAATTTTGTAGAACCTCATACAGACAAACATTCTCGAGGTGACTGCTTCTATTTGGATAATATGTATCCAACATGTTGGTCTTCAAAATATCGGTACTGTTTGGCTCCTTTTCCGCCAAATACTCAATTTCCCGCACAGGTTTCAGAACTCGATTACGCGTTGCAGCAAGACCAAGACTCGCCCAAACGATACTCCTGGATTTGGCATAGAGACTTGCTGAAGACAACCGGTCAGAACATTCGTAAGCTCCGATTTCTCGATGTGACAACATCTTCAGACTGAAGCTGTACAACTTCTTACTGAGGCTCTTTTCATGGGAAATGTCCTCCCACATATCCTTCAATTCTGTCTTTTCTTTTTTGGTGATGTAAGATGTCACATACCGAGCCACAGCCATACAGTTATCAGCCACAAACTGTATATCCATGTTAGCATTCCACATGGACAAAATCACTGGGTTGTAGTCGTTGATGTACTTGGACTCTTCGTTCCTTTTCAAATTGTATGTGTTTTTAGGTGATTTCTTCATCACATTATGTCATAGCGAAGACATCAAACTGTTCACTGTTCCTTTAGAAATCACCGGTCGTGGAAAGGCGAAACAACATTTGGTGTAGAACTTGTCCTTGTTTCTGAATTTACGACGACAGTACTTTCCACAACGATGGCTTTGGAAGCGTAAAACTTGTTCTCTTAGGCTTTTGTCTTCCTTTGCGTTTGGAACAGCACATGTAGAATACTGTTCTATGAAACTCATCACTAAGTCATCTGGATCTGTTCCAAATTTAGGTGCATCCTTGATCCACAGCAGCATATGTATATGAGGAGCACCTCTTGCTTGGTACTCCTTTCTCCAGAAGAAATCCAACACCTCTCAAAGAGGTGGATTTTTCTTGTTCATGATGAAAGACATCATAGCTTCAAATCTATGATTGAAGTACCTGCATACATTCACTGGATCCAAAGAGCACAGTTCTCCGGGTGTCTTGAATTCGATATTTTCAATGTTTCCATTTGCCTCTCGTAGAAATTCAAGTAAGTCTTCCCAGCCATACTCGGCACAGCTGAGAGTGAGGAACCATGTGGGAGTTCCTAAGTTCCTCAGCATACATTTTAAATCACCATGACGACGGTACCAGTACTCATTAGTACCACGCTGACACGCCATGAGATTAATCAGGTGAGAATCCAAAATACTGTCTTGCACATTAACTTTATCCATAAAGTCACTTGCCGAGATGTTTTGCATCTGTATACCACTTTTCAAGATGTGGTTCACTGCATATGACAGTCCAGACAGATCGCTTTCAAACAGTAGATGAAACAAATAGGGAATGCATTGACGAAACCTAGGATCTTCTGCATACAATCGTAAAGTCCGGTATTCAGAAGCAGGAATTTGATCAGGTCGCTCATCATATCTTCCTCCTTGACCTGTTGGAAATAGCTGTGGGAAACACCGAGCTTCCAAACTTTCCTCCCAAACACTAATGGGACTTCCTTTGGCTTGTTTCATTTGAAACAACTCAATAGCATTCCCCATGACTTCCTTGGAATGCAAAGGATGAACACTATAATGTTCATATATTTCTTCATTTTTAGAGGGTTCTACTTTCTCAATTTGACCATCACACAAATCGCTATCCTCTTCTTCACTTACTTCCTCTTCTGCAACATATACATTCTTGTAGTATTTATTGTTTTTCTTCAAATACAATGTTGCCTTTTTCACTTTCCTAACATCCACTAAATCTTGCCATATTTTCTTACTCTTTGTCGGAACCCCATTAACTAAGATAACCAGAGTTTCCTCTTCCACTTTCTCTACTCCAATTGTATTAATGTTTTTCTTCAAATCTAGAGGCAAATAAACAACTCTTCCCTTTAATCCTCTCTGTAAATCTGATGGAGGCAATTTCCCTGTCTTTGGCTCCATTCTTACAATAGCCTGAAAGGGATGAATACTTTGAATCAAACTAGATTCATAAGTATTTAAATCCTTCAATTCAGAAGGAATCTCAACCAATTCCAGAATATTATGAACCGCTCTAGCAGGCATCCGGTTTTGATTTAATTTGTTACAACAATAAGTACACACACGTTGATCCAATCCCAAATCAAAACAATTGTCTACCATCAAGTATGTTGCAAAATCCTTCCATTCACTATTATTTTCCCTTTCACTTTTCGCATATAAATCCACTAACTTAGGCTGATTCTTATAATAAGTGCGTCGACAACACACACAAGTGAAATTAGGCCTCTCACTTGATTTCACCTGAAACGTGGCAATTTCCTTCTGAAAATTATCTGTACTGGAAACCTGTACACTATCTTCCACATTACCCTCTTCTTCTGGGTCAATTTCAACATTCTCCTCTTTACTTGCAAAGTAACAAAACTCAATATCTTCACAAATATTCTTCACATCTACTTCAGAACCATGCAAAAGAGCAGTGCATAATTGTTTAAGCATAATTGCTGGACTCTTAGCATAATACAACATTCTAACTAATTTCCTCACTTTATTATGATGCACTACTAGCATCCTGAAATGATGAAAAACACTCTGGCATACTCTCCTGGAAAGACAAGCCAGTGAATGACCATGCAAACCTGTCACTTCTCTCACTCTGCAAGGATCTAATTCTTGCAACAACATCATTTTCTGCTTCAAACTTTTCTTATTAAATGTCCGTACAAAATCACAAAGCAAATTAATGGAATCATGTCGCACACTGCAAATACTACTACACTTCCAGGTGTACACAGGTCCCTTAGGACGTCTTCCTAAAACCTCATTACCTAACACCTCTTCTGCCTCTGTTGTCACAAGTTTTTCTTTTTCAACCACACATCCATCTTTCACCTCATATGCTCGACCACTGGTGTCAACTGCATGCACCAAATCATTATCCTGAAAGTAACTCTCCTCATTAAAAAATGCCTCAGAACTTGAACTATGCATCCATTCTCCTGAAAAAACTTCACAAAAATTACTATGATTAACTGTTCTCTTCCATCTACTATTTATTTTGAAATCATAAATTAACTTGTTTAGTTTCCTAATTCTATTGATTATCAAAATAAATAACTTTCGCTTACTTTCGAATGCCTGATCAATAATTTTCTCAACTTTTTTTTCTCTTATAAAAAACCACTTTCTGTTGACCTTTCTTAATATTTTTTAACAAATTACCAATTATCCTGTTGCGGAACATTCGTCTCCGAATGTCCCTAAACTGACTTTTCCTTCTACTACCATGCACAGAGTTATCTCCTGCTCTACCAGTAACATTTTTGATTGGCCTTTCCTTTCCATTTAAATTGGCTCTCTTTTTCTGGACTAAAACTTGTTCTGTAGTTATACTTTTGTTTCTACAAATGTTTCTAAGGAATGATTTCGTTCTCTTACCCGGAGCTTTCTTGGTGACTTGACGAGATTTTATTGTAGAGGACTGCTGCAAGCATTTATTAATCTGCTGTGTTTGACGTTTTGTAGCCTTTCGGATTCTATCCTTAGACGGCATTCTCTAATTTCGAAATGATCTGCAGTTGAATCTGTGGTAAAATATAATAAAAAATGTTATTAACCACTATTACCAAACAGTAAATCAATAACAGTCGTCAAAAAATTAACATACTAGTTGTCAATCTACATACAATAATTTTTACTGCATTATGAAATTTAAAACTCACAAATAGTTGCAAAGAAATAGAATGCTTCTACATTTCACCTGTGCTCTTTTATATGTGAATCTGAACTAATTTTATTAGTATATTTTACTATTTCATTAAAGACACTTCACACAATTTGTTTTTGAAGTTGTATTTAATTTTAAATAAAACGGTTTACATGGTTACTTTTCATTTCGAGTAACTTAAATTTATTTTTAAAAGTCTTTATAGGTTAATAGGCTCGAGCAGGTCAGATGCCCACCCTATGTCATACAATTCTGACAAATCAGCATCCTCATCAACTACGTCATCATCCACAGGATATAAATCATCCAAGGGATCTACTTCCACTGACGTTTCAATGACAAGTTCAATGATAAGATCGAGATCAACAGATTGCTCATTATCACTCATGGTTGATGTTCTCGTTATCTTTAAAGAAAGAGAACAACAATGAGATGTTGCAGAGTAAGAGACAAATCTCAGAGACTATAATAGTAAAATTGTTTAACAAGAGTAACATTTTGCAGATATTATTTAACCATGTCCAGCGATGCTGAGGAGGTGAGGCCTATATCCAACTTTTCAGTGAACAAGACTCATCTCTTCTTAACCTTGGATAACCTCACCAACACTGTGTCCCCTGCTAATACTTAAATTTAAAGGAGCAGATTTATGTTAACTGGCGCATCCCCAGGGATGCACCAGTTAACGTGTGCCACTGCTCTGCCACCCATGATGTGCCGCATTTACAATGCAGAGCACCATTGAGCAAAAACAGCATAGATGCATCAAGCATCTGTTCCACAAAAACGACGCATTGCAGGAATCACGTCATAAACGCGACATATCTACTGCAATGCACAGGGGCAAGCCACACATTGCATGGTGCATCTCTCCGTATGCCTGTTTCAAACAGGCGTAAGGATTTGATTCAGCAATGCCATAAAGGTGACTCAGTGAAATCTTCTTAATTTTACTGTGTTAGTTTTACAGGGCTTTCATGCAAATGACTGCCCACCCTGCAACAAAACGCCCACATGAAACCTGACGCACGTTTCATGTGGGGCAGGACTTTACAGCATGACACATCTTCCTTGATGCTTCAAGTTGTAAATATGTCACAATATAGCGCATCTTTTGCTCCTCCGCTGCGTCACAAAAGTTTGAGGTGAGGTCTACTCAGGGTTGCTGATGAAATTTAGGCTTGTTGAAGAATATAGAGGATATAATACATGTGCAGGCCTACCAATGAAGTGAGGCCTATCTTGCAACACGGTACATCTTGTAAATCACTGCTGCATTATAAAAGTGACGGAACAGCAGCACAAAAGAGGCGCACGGCCATCATAAATCTGCCCCTAACACTTTAAATGATTGATTCAGGATGACGATAAGGTGTGGACTATCTAGAGGTTTGTTTGAGGTGAGGCCTACTCAGGGTTGCAGATGAAATTTAGGCTTGTTGAAGAGTACAGAGGAGATAATACATGTGCAGGGCTACCAATGAAGTGAATCATGTCCACTGCACTCTTGAACAAAGGCCAGACCTCCTCTATCTCCCTGAACACGCCTAAACCTCATCTGCACAATGTGATTCGTAATGTTAGGAAACACAGGTGATATAATTGAAAAACAATTATATACCTACATTCATGGGGAAGTGACTTAAAATGCCCTAACACACATGAAAGCTTTTTTTTAAGGCCCTTGCACCTTTTTTTCCATCACTTTTAACATGGCTATGTAACTCAAAGAATCAAAATCTATATTAGCCAAGCACACATGGGGGCGTATTTACAAGGACCTTGCACCACGGGGAAATGTCTAAAATTAAAATGGGAAAAATAACATCAAAGGGACTCAAAGGCCTTGTAAATATGCCCCAAGCAACCTATCAAACTCTAGCAGTACATATCAAGAAACCTAATTGATTTAAAAAAACGTTTTTAAACCTATCATGTAAAACAATTATATACCTACATTCATGGGGACGTGACTTAAAATGCCCTAACACACAAGAAAGCGTTTTTTTAAGGCCCTTGCACCTTTTTTTCCATCACTTTTAACATGGCTATGTAACTCAAACAATCAAAATCTAAATTTGCCAAGCACACATGGGGGCGTATTTACAAGGACCTTGCACCACGGGGAAATGTCTAAAAGTAAAATGGGAAAAATAACATCAAAGGGACTCAAAGACCTTGTAAATATGCCCCAAGCAACCTATCAAACTCTAGCAGTACATATCAAGAAACCTAATTGATTTCAAAAAACGTTTATAAACACATCAAGTAAATCACTTATTTACCCACATTCATGGGGAAGTGACTTAAAATGCCCTAACACACATGAAAGCGTATTTTTAAGGCCCTTCCACCACTTTTGCGTCACTTTTAACATGGCTATGTAACTCAAAGAAACCAAATCTATTTGTAAAACACTTGACACAAAGCAACATTTTAAATACACAACTTTCTTATTAATTTTCTCCCTAAAGCATACTATTCTCTATTTAAATTAAATGAATCTTTTCTCACCTTAGCAAATACTTTTTGAGTTTGAAAACAGTCTCAGACACACACCGATTTGTCTTCAGCAGAACAAAGGGTATGCACTCCAGAGGCTGCAGCCAAAAAAAGCACAGAAATGCTGTAATTCATCACACATATCTCTAATGTCACCCAATCAAAACTCTTCCCTCACTTTTTTCAAATCAACACCCTTCCCCCTTCTGCCCTTTCTGCCTTTTTCCATAGCAACCACCTCCTGAAAGACCTCTGATGTTTGCAAGTTCACACAACAATGTTTCAATTGAACTCTGAACTCTCAGTACACCTGCGTATCCAGTGCAATCTTTCATAAAATGATTTTTTCTTCACCATTCAAATTACATCTTTCAAAGAACTCATCCATGCACCCTAACTTTCTGTTTTCAGCAATCAAAATCCACCAATCACTGCTACTGAATCATTAGCACAGAAACTCCACAGTTTTGTTCATTACAAACTCCTACTGTTTGAACTGCCATTTCATTACCACACTTCATCTGACTGCAGCAGAACCTCCTCTCACCATGTTTTCTGTCTGGATTGTTGGACATAGTTACATTCACTGAGCTCAAAGGTATGCTGATAACAGAAATTTACCTAACCTCAATTTACAAAACGTGGAAATGAAGTGGATTGGCCACAGAGGATTAAGATGTCACCAATTGATACCATTGGTGAAAACTTTTTGCATTTGCCAAAACCTAACCTGTTAATTGTGCACTGTGGAGGAAATGACTTGGGCACTTTGACTGGGGTAGGTCTGGAAATGCTTTTAAAGGACACCTTTGAGCAATTGATGGCACTTTTTCCTCAAACTGCCTTGGTATATTCCAATATATGCCAAAGACAGAAATGGAAGTGGTCCAACGATTTTTGTCCACAAATTGAGAAATTGAGGAAGCATGTAAATAAGTCTGTTTCAGCTTACATGAGAGACCATGGAATGGGCTGCATCTACAACAATAACTTGCGCTACTACATGCAAGATATCTACAGAGGAGATGGAGTTCACTTCTCAGATGAGGGGAACAGAGTTTTCATCCTGAATTTAAGACTATGTATTGGTACCTACTTATAAGTACCTAAATGTACCACAGACCCAAAAGCTCTTCTCAGAGCTACCCTAACTATTATCGCTATAAACAAATTTTAAATGTAACTTGTTTTTTACTAATTTTCACAATTTACGCTTTCCGGAGCGCTACCCGGTACGCGCACCGGACGCAAACCGCGCGAAAAATTGAAAAACAATGTGGTTTTTTTTCGTACATATGGGCCTCCTCAGCCACCCTCAGAAAACCTAGGGGGGTCAGGATACGTCTACCGTGCCCCCTTCTACCCATTCTGAACATTATTTGCCATCCATCTTGTATCTCAATTCTGAAACACAAAATGGAGGACTCCTGTAACGCTGCTGGTTCGCGTACCGGGGCGCACACTGGGAAGCGCCCGCTCAAAAAAGGTGGGAAAGTAATTTACAGAAAAACGACTGGAGACACTTTCACCAAATATAGATTAGCTCATACTACATACCAATTCCTACCATTTTCACAAATTTGGTTGGAATTCCATTTAGCCATTTAGCCTGTAGACCTCTCTAAATACCCTGAGGTAAATTACTTCACAAAACACATCTGAAGTGTTGGAATTGACAACCAATTAAAATGTTACTTTCATTTTCTTTTTTTTTTACCTGACATTTGATTGGTTATGTACCTGAATATATATAAAGAAAGAGAGGGAAACACAGCCATTTTCACTACTACTTCCTGAAGTACATTTCAAGAGCATTTTCACCCTCTGTAAAGTAAATTGATAATTTGTAAGGGGCACTTTAAATTAATTTGTAAAAACGTTTTTTGATAATTATTTACTGTCCCCCTGCTATAGTTATAGATACAGATAGGCTCCTCTGGTATATGTATTGATTCACTTAGGCTTCTCTGCTATAATTATGAATTTACTTACACTTCTTCACAGGCACTTTTTTATATTTCTACTTGCTGCCTGTTACCATACACTACCCAAAATTAACTTCACTGTTAAAATAACAGAACTACCTGTCTGAACTTAAACCCAACAGTGCCCTAACTCTTCTGATATAATTATTTTTTTATGCAATTTACAGCAAAAAAATGGAAGGGGAGCACGAAAATATCAATGTTTCCTTCGACATTTCATCTGAGGAGATTTTAAATGAAGAATTTTTAGATGAAGATTTTATGGATCAGTCTTTGGATGAACAATTTATTGAATGCTTACAAGACATAGAAACATGCATGTTTGAGGAGATTCCAGATGATGTAATGCTGCAAGTTTTATTGAACTATGACAATTCTGACCAATAAATTTTCATTTAATAATTAAAAATTGTTTGAGACAATATTCATTTTTATATCTAATTCATGAAGTACAACCAAAATAAATTAAAAAATTAAAAAAACAAAAAAAAATCAACAAAACGAACAATCAATAAACATACAATATTTGAAAAGTCTATCATTCTTTTTTCCTCATAATACGCTCCCCGGACCGATTTCCGGTGCGCGTACCGGGCGCACCCCACGCAAAAAAACTCTTTTTTTTTTTTGCCGCGGGGCCCTTTTAAAGCCTCCACATCAAACCTAGGGGGTCAGGGAGGATCTACTATTCCCCCTTATGGTCATTTCCCCCTTTGTTTTGGCCTCCTCTTGTCTCTCGATCCTACCGAGAGACAAGATGGCGGCCGCTCCGGACTGTTTAGAATGTTGACAGACACCGGAAAGCCAATCAGCTTCGCTTCGCGAAGTTCCGTTACGCGTCAAGTACGCGAACCGGAGCGCTACCCGGAGCACTGTTACAGATATATATATTTTTTTAAACGTTAATTTTTCTAAATCCACTGGAGCACATATATTGAGACCTAGCAAAGGCACATTGGGCTACCAGTCCCTACAATTTTGCCAAGTTTCGTTCAAATCCATTCAGCCGTTCGGGCTAAAAGTGAGGCCAACCGCCCTTTGGAAATTAACATGGGAAAAACGCGTTTTGGGACCCCCCTTTTTTTCTCGGCCCCCCCTTGACGAACCCCCCCCAAATTTTCAGGGGCTGCTCAGAAACAAAATGTTCCATTTTCCTGAAAATTTCAGCCAATTCCGTCCACAAACGCTAAAATTATTAGACATAGAATTTTCAAAAATCCCATAGAGAAAAAATCCTAACTATATATACCTACTGGCGACCGCCAGTAGGTAATATATATATATATATATATATATATATATATATATATATATTCACTGAAAAAACCATAGGTTATAGACCATATATAGTTAGGAATTAGCATTTACAAAACCTTGAAAATTCACTGAAAAAACCATAGGTTATAGACCATATATAGTTAGGAATTAGCATTTACAAAACCTTGAAAATTCACTGCAAAAACCATAGGTTAGAGACCATATATAGTTAGCTGGACATTTTATTGACATAAAACCAATGAAATTCCATATATAGTTAGTTGCACTAACTATATATCGCGCACCCGCAATCCACTGCTGATGATGTCACATATTACATCATTCATGACATGGTCAGTGACATCACTGATGACATCACTGATGACATCTCAAATGACATCACTGATGACATCACTGATAACAACATCCAGTGATTTTTTGTTTCTATAAAGTTTAAATATGTCTTACATATTGAAGAATGAGTGGATGTGTAAGTGTCTGGACGAAGGATTTAGTAGGTGCATGACTGACTGTATGAGTGAGTGATTAAATGTGTCTCACTGAGTGCATGGGTTAGTGACTAAACTGTCTTAATTTGTGCATCATTATGTCTGTTGTTCTGTAAACTGCTGCATGTGTTGATCAGTAGCTATATGAGTAACTATATGGGTTATTGATTGATTGCCCAAGTATTTGTATGGGAGACTGAGTGTGTGTGTGGCTAGCTGGGAGGTGTGTGACTCTGTGCAGATCAATCTGTACTTGTATCAATGATTGTATAAGAAGGTAAGTATGTGTTAGTATATGTTTGAAAATGTAAGGTGCTCTATGTTTAACTGTATAGACAAGAAAATGGAAGTCTCATTGATTCTTTACAGGACTGACTAGGTGTGTGAGTAACTCCATGGATGAGTGGCAGACTGTGAGTGTCTGTATAGGTGTATGAGTGCATATGATAGTGTTGTAAAGATGAGTGATTGTATGTATGAATGATTGTATGGGTGAATGAGTGAAGGTGTGTGTAGACGTAGCAATCAGTGAGTGCGTATGTAGTAACTAGTATTGGTGTGTCAATGGTTTCAAAAATTATACTCTTTTTAACACTGGGTGAAACAGAGGTTATATTAAAATGTGAGGAGATGCATTGTATTGTCACATGAATGATATCATCAGTGATGTGGTCATTGATGTCAAATGAGATGTCATCAGTGATGTCATCAGTGATGTCATTTGAGATGTCATCAGTGATGTCATCAGTGATGTCACTGACCATGTCATGAATGATGTAATATGTGACATCATCAGCAGTGGATTGCGGGTGCGCGATATATAGTTAGTGCAACTAACTATATATGGAATTTCATTGGTTTTATGTCAATAAAATGTCCAGCTAACTATATATGGTCTCTAACCTATGGTTTTTGCAGTGAATTTTCAAGGTTTTGTAAATGCTAATTCCTAACTATATATGGTCTATAACCTATGGTTTTTTCAGTGAATTTTCAAGGTTTTGTAAATGCTAATTCCTAACTATATATGGTCTATAACCTATGGTTTTTTCAGTGAATTTCAATGGTTTTTTAATAGCAAATATCATAAGCTGTCGAATGTCAAGTACGTGGTAAGTAAAAACATTTTCGTGTTTATGCACACTGATCTGCTTTGAATGCTGCCCCCCACCCCTCATTTCTATTAGGAGTACTCTCTCTTTGCAGATAGTGAAGGGTAGTTAACGCAGCCCTTTGCCCCCTTTGTAATCCGTCGTGCCTGCTTCTCTCTCCATTTGATTGATTGTTCTCTTTGGTTCATTCTCTATTTACAAACAAGCACAGAGTCGCAATACTCTGTTTAGTCTTTGCAGATAGCGAAAAATCGTGTAAAAAAACAAAAGGAATCGAGCAAAATCAGTAGGCCACTAATGGGATCTCTTTTTGACCTCGCTAAAATAGAAACATTAGGAACAACCTGTTGAAAATAGCAATGCGTATGTACATAAGCGGCGTTCATTTGTGTTCACAGTACCCCTTGTTGATTGTTTGAATCGAGCATTGAATTGTTCGAAGTTGGTTCTCTTAAGGATCTTCTCTGCCTGCAAACGAGGAAGAATAGGAATATTCTCTCTCCCTTTGCAGATAGTGAAGGGTAGGTAACGCAAGCCTTTAACACGTCGTACCTATTTCATTCCTCATTGATTGATTGATTGTCCGAACATTGACTGTTTGGGAATTAGTTCTTTTTGGAGGTATTCCCTGTTTGCAAATAAACGTAGGAAAATCTTTGCAAGTAGTGAAAGGGTACGTAATGCGGACCTTTCTCCCCCGTTGTAATCTGTCATGCCTATCTACTCCCCACTGATTGATGCACCTGTTTCACCCGGACCATTTACTAGACATACGTCATCTGGCCCGACCAGAGAGCACCCCTAGTGAAAAGGACATATGCAATAATAACAAAGTGATCACTGTATCCTGTTAACAGAAACTTTAGCATGAAACAACCTGGAAAGAAAAGAATAGGAAAACGAAAATCAGTAGGCCACTGATGAACATGCTACATACAACAAACAATTTTTCTAGGGTTCTAGGGAAGTATTTAGAGACCAGAGCACAGTTATATCCCCCACACAAGTATTAAAGAACAACAAATAACTGTGGGTCTAAAAAGTGAGCTCAAAAACATGCTAAGTGTTGCTGGCTATGTGTCTGCTACTACTGGAACGATAGAAGACAGACTGGACAGTTAACCACTGTGAAAAATGTCCATCAGTTACGCGAATTTGGGCACCCAGTACATCATTTGGTCTACTCCACAGTAGTTTCACCACCACTCTATCTCCATAGATGTATATTGGGGATACAGAGTGATGGGTGGATGTCTGGTAGATTAGATTTATTCGTAACTGTGAGCAGTGCACAAAAAATGAGTGTGGTAAAAATAATAAGTGTAAGATTGGATGGTGCATACAATTATTACTTTATTCTGGAGTCATGCACCTCCAAAGTTAAAAACAATAGTGCAAAGAAGTCAGGTGGTTCAAGCAAATACCTTCTGACTGGGCTATCTGGTCGACATGTTTCTGCGGTTACTGGTCAATCATTATACCATCCGCTTCCTCAGGACCCATAAACTTAATTGCTACTGCTAAACTAGTGAATGTGAAAAACAGGACATTTGTGAACGAAAAAAGTGTCACCTGTACACTTCCATTTTTCTCCTGTGAGTGTCCGCTTATGCCATAGCCAGCGAATCCACATGTAATGAAAACACAAACAATCATAGCATTTACGTTAGTTCATGCTATACAAACATTGTTATACAAATTATTCTAATACTGCATCTGGGTCAAATGACCCTAGTATGTATAACCTTGTCAACGTAATCAAAAGTCTCACCTTAATTTTTAAGGGAAAAGGCCTCACCTCACCTGGCAAACAGCTCAGGAAAATGAAGCACCGCTCTATAGTGCAGAGAAATATATACAAAAGTCAGTGTAAAAAAACAGTGCCTGGCAGGTACAGAGTCACCACCTATAGGATGCCAAACAGCACCCAGTAGGGGTCAGTTGTCTTATCATTGTTCAAAAATATGGCATATTTTACGGCATATTTTTAAGTACATTTTTAAGCATATTATAAGCATTCAGGATAGATCGCCATAAGGTGTCTATCGTTACTACCTATAGGATGCCGAGCAGCACCCCCCATAGAGGTTACTAGTCTTATCAGTGATCACGATTGTGGCATTAGTAAAAGCCTTAGGCATTCAAGAAATCGCCATGAAGTGTCGATCATTAACACCACGTAGTGCTTATATACCAATAGAAGGTGATATGGCCGAAAGCACCAAGCGTCTTAATGCATTGATGATGTATAATCAATGACACAGACAGATACATACAATCTAATAGCCCCGGCTTGGTCGCGCTGTGTCAACAAGCGCAGTCCAACCATTTCCACAAGCAGCGTCTATCACGCACTTCATTGCGAGTAAAGAGTTAATGGGTTACAGTGTTTAGTAAAGCCCCTCCTGCCGCCTCACCTCTCCGTCGGTACTTCAAGCAGCCTGCCGGGCTGTTTGGGGAGGTGCCGCGGGGAGAGACGTGCACTTCCTTATTGATTTCTGAGCCAGCGCGATAGGACACACGCGCGGCTCATAGAACTACAAATACTGCAAGTAATGCCGGGAAATGTAGTCCCGCTCGCGCTAGGCAGGCGTCCTCTGGCGCGTGTCAGATCAGAACTACATAAGCCTCTGGGAAATGTAGTATCGCACGCGTCACAAGGTCGCGTTCAGTTTTTACCGCTATTCATGGGCCTGTCAATTACAGCGCGGTGGCCAAAACTGTCAAATAACCCGCGGTGACTAGATATCTAATCTTGAAGTGTCAGGTATTAAAACACTATCATATAGCCATCGAGCTCATACTCAAGGATGCTGTGACTCTAATGAGTGAATAATGAGTTTGTTAATGGTACAGACATCGCCAGTTACTGAGCCAGTTACTGAGCATATTAACAAAGCAGACAACTACCCGACTGTATGGCCTGAATAGCTGTTGTGGAAATGAATGGTCCATATCTCATTAGATAGGACTAACCTCAGGATAATAGCCCATGGCCAGTCGCATTAGCCTCTCAAATGTACATGCAGGCATCGAATAATGAGAGCATCGAAAGATGATCCTACAGTGTCATCCACGGGATGTCTTCGTTTAACCCGCCCTTATCACAGTTGAGCTTGTACACCCATTTCTGCTCGATTTTGAACAGGTACCTTGAAATGTCCGTGATATGAGTTGGAATATTTGGTTGTTCTAACACAGTCCACTCAAACTCCGTTGGTCCGTGCCCAACTTCGATAAAGTGATTCGTCAGTCTTGTTGCTTGCTTTCTGCACCTAATTGTGCTCTTGTGTTCTGAGATTCTTGTTCTGATCTTCCGGGTAGTCATCCCGACATACCTAAGTGCGCACGGGCAGGTGATGAGATAGATCAGATTGCTGCTGTTGCATTTGGTGAACCTCTTTTGTTCCCATGGACGATTCGTTCCTATATCAACAGAGGTGGTCTTTTTGGTCTGTGGACATGCTGCGCAGTTGCCACACGGATGGTGCCCCGTCACGGGTGGCATGTTCCATATCGTCCCCACGTGATGGACTTCCTTAGGAGGAGGTCTGGTGTGAACCAGCTTGTCTCTCAGACTAGTAGCTCTTTTAAAAGCAAATAGTGGTTGTGGTAGGGAGTCTGCACCGGTGTTCAAAATCCTCCAGTGTTTTCGGACTATACGCTGAATGGCGTTGGATCTGGTGCTGAACGTGTTCACGAATGTGAGCCTGTCATTCTTGGTCTTTGGAACAGGGGGCTCCAATAATGCTTCCCGGTTGTTGTTCGCTGCTCTCTTCATTGAGCGCCTAATCAATTTCTTCGGGTAGCTTCGTTCAGCAAGTTTTGATGCCAAGTCATCAGAGTGCTTGATCGAGTCTTCTTTGCTGGTACAGTTCCGCTGCACACGCAAAAACTGTCCATACGGGAGATTATCGCGTAACGATTTGGGATGACAGCTGGTATATTGCAGCAAAGAATTGCGAGCCATAGGCTTTCTGTATAGCTCAGATTTCAGACCCTGTGGTGTAGCCGTAATCAACAGGTCTAGGAAGGCCAATGAGTGTTGGCTGTTCTCCAATGTGAACCGTAGATATGTGTTCTGCTCATTGAGCCAACTGTGGAAATCGTGGGGAGAGCATTCATCACCACGCCAAATCACCAGTATATCATCGATATACCTCTTCCATGAGCATATCGATCCCAGAAAAGGGTTCTCATTGGTTAGCACACAATCCTGTTCAAACTTGTGCATGTACAGGTTTGCCAGGAACGGGGCAAAAACGCTGCCCATGCTTGTCCCAGACGTCTGCAGGTAGAACTGGCCCTCGAATTCAAAAAAGTTCTCCTTCATGGCTAACGTAGCCAGATTCATCACTAGTGGGATGGGTGTTATTGACTCCCACGGTAGTTCACCCAGCAGAGATTCAATAGCCTCTAATGTTTCGTTCTGGGGGATGGAGGTATAAAGTGACTCCACGTCGAAGGATACCAGGTGATCTGTCAGGATATTAAAATCCAGCTCTGGTAGCAATCTAAGTAGGTCCTTGGTATCCTGCAGGAAGGTTGGCATCAATTTCACCATAGGCCTCAGAAAGAAATCAACAAATGTAGACAAGGGTTCTAATAATGACCCAATCCCCGAGATAATGGGTCTGCCCGGTGGTGGTCTACTAGCCTTATGGATCTTCGGTAGGACATAGAAATATGGAGTGACAGGATGTTGAGTGGTCAGAAAGGCTGCTTCCTTGGTCGTAATCCATCCTTCTGCCAGTGCCTCTTCCACAATATGCCCAATGATTGTTTTCAGTCTTGGCGTGGGGTCTGTCGTTAGGAGCTGGTAGGAGCGTGTGTCTCCCAACTGGTGTAAACACTCCTCTCTGTAGGTGGATGTATCCAGAAGGACTATCGCACCACCCTTGTCGGCTGACTTGATAGTAATGGAGCGATCATTAGCCAGATCTTTAAGGGCTTCTTGTTCCGGTTTTGAAATATTCATAAAAGGGTTATGAGATTGTCTGAACAGTTCTTGTATGTCATGCTGTACGGCTTCTTCGAAGGTGACTACCTTAGCGGGAACCGTAGCTGTGTGGGGACTGAAAGTAGACGGTTTCTTAAGTCCAGTATACTCGAGGAGGGTATCCACTGGTTCTGCTTTTGAGAAAAAGAAGTGTAATCTCACTTTACGAAAGAATTTCGACATCTCAATCTGTGTCGAAAAGGGGTCGCCTGTGTTGGTGCTCACAAACCCTAGGCCTCGGTTCAGTACCTTCTCTTCCATTGGTGTTAAATTGCGTGAACTGAGATTCACTACGAGGCTGGCCCCGTGCTCTGGCCCGCTTGATCCTGCGGGATCTGTTTGCCGCTCCGGAGTCCCATCGCCTGTGGGGGGACGTTCCATTGTACTTGTCCTTGTCCTTGTGCTGTCCGGCGTCGTCCACGCGACCTCCCTCGGCCAAACCCTAAAAAAGGCATGTTGGGACCTGGATAGTATGGTCCGGGTCCGAAAGGTCCCATTTGTTGGGGTATCTGGGGCGGCCCTTGCATCCAGGGATTGGGTGGCCACCAAGGGTTGAATTGGCCTTGATTGTAGTTCTGTCCTCCTCTCTGTTTCCACTGCCCTCTTCCTCTAGGTTTCGTCATTTGATTACCTTGATTAGAGGAGTCAGAGTCACTTGAGTTCTCGGATGAGGATGTCCCATATGTCGAGCCACCGGTTCTTCCATTGCGATTGAATGGCGTCGGCACATAATTTGCGCTAGTATAAGGATAGATTTTCTCCTTGGAGAACTTTTCCAAGTCCTTCTTGCATTTCTCTAGTTTAGAGAAAAGAATGTTGTCTTTGAAATCCTTGTTAGTCTTGTTGTTTTCATCCTGTTGTTTAGTAAACAGTTTGCCAGTTATGGTAGTTTTAATTTGGCTTTCTAATAGTTGGATCTCGATCATAATTTTATCCGCAGCTTTTTTTGCAGTCTTTATTATCAGGACCAGCCAGTCTCTGGTGCATTTCCATGCAATGAGGTACCAATCTCTAAGGAAGTCGGGATCATCTAGAAAAAGTCTCGGTGAATTGACAACGATCAGCCCTGTTGGTGCACCGTTCCCTCTGAGATACTCCGCCATGGTAATTCCATGAATGCATGTACGAGAGTGGCTTTTTTTCAGAGACAAGATCTTAGGCCAACCATCCTGGCTACCATCCTGAGGTTTGGATAGGTTATCCAGCATGCTGGGGTTGTCATCTAATATAGATTGGATTTCGGCTTCGTCAAATGCTAGACCCAAAATGGAGGCCATCGTCGTCAAGACAAAGTACTGCCAACTGGGGCGATAAGAACAAAGGGTGCTCTGCCTGTACGTAGACACTGAATAGTCAACAGCGACTTTTTGGCCACACCCCCACTTAGGAGGTGGGCGGTGATACTTTAATCACTCTGAAGGAATACTGAACCCGCAGCCTCAGCTGCTCCGGGACTACATACAACAAACAATTTTTCTAGGGTTCTAGGGAAGTATTTAGAGACCAGAGCACAGTTATATCCCCCACACAAGTATTAAAGAACAACAAATAACTGTGGGTCTAAAAAGTGAGCTCAAAAACATGCTAAGTGTTGCTGGCTATGTGTCTGCTACTACTGGAACGATAGAAGACAGACTGGACAGTTAACCACTGTGAAAAATGTCCATCAGTTACGCGAATTTGGGCACCCAGTACATCATTTGGTCTACTCCACAGTAGTTTCACCACCACTCTATCTCCATAGATGTATATTGGGGATACAGAGTGATGGGTGGAAGTCTGGTAGATTAGATTTATTCGTAACTGTGAGCAGTGCACAAAAAATGAGTGTGGTAAAAATAATAAGTGTAAGATTGGATGGTGCATACAATTATTACTTTATTCTGGAGTCATGCACCTCCAAAATTAAAAACAATAGTGCAAAGAAGTCAGGTGGTTCAAGCAAATACCTTCTGACTGGGCTATCTGGTCGACATGTTTCTGCGGTTACTGGTCAATCATTATACCATCCGCTTCCTCAGGACCCATAAACTTAATTGCTACTGCTAAACTAGTGAATGTGAAAAACAGGACATTTGTGAACGAAAAAAGTGTCACCTGTACACTTCCATTTTTCTCCTGTGAGTGTCCGTTTATGCCATAGCCAGCGAATCCACATGTAATGAAAACACAAACAATCATAGCATTTACGTTAGTTCATGCTATACAAACATTGTTATACAAATTATTCTAATACTGCATCTGGGTCAAATGACCCTAGTATGTATAACCTTGTCAACGTAATCAAAAGTCTCACCTTAATTTTTAAGGGAAAAGGCCTCACCTCACCTGGCAAACAGCTCAGGAAAATGAAGCACCGCTCTATAGTGCAGAGAAATATATACAAAAGTCAGTGTAAAAAAACAGTGCCTGGCAGGTACAGAGTCACCACCTATAGGATGCCAAACAGCACCCAGTAGGGGTCAGTTGTCTTATCATTGTTCAAAAATATGGCATATTTTACGGCATATTTTTAAGTATATTTTTAAGCATATTATAAGCATTCAGGATAGATCGCCATAAGGTGTCTATCGTTACTACCTATAGGATGCCGAGCAGCACCCCCCATAGAGGTTACTAGCCTTATCAGTGATCACGATTGTGGCATTAGTAAAAGCCTTAGGCATTCAAGAAATCGCCATGAAGTGTCGATCATTAACACCACGTAGTGCTTATATACCAATAGAAGGTGATATGGCCGAAAGCACCAAGCGTCTTAATGCATTGATGATGTATAATCAATGACACAGACAGATACATACAATCTAATAGCCCCGGCTTGGTCGCGCTGTGTCAACAAGCGCAGTCCAACCATTTCCACAAGCAGCGTCTATCACGGACTTCATTGCGAGTAAAGAGTTAATGGGTTACAGTGTTTAGTAAAGCCCCTCCTGCCGCCTCACCTCTCCGTCGGTACTTCAAGCAGCCAGCCGGGCTGTTTGGGGAGGTGCCGCGGGGAGAGACGTGCACTTCCTTATTGATTTCTGAGCCAGCGCGATAGGACACACGCGCGGCTCATAGAACTACAAATACTGCAAGTAATGCCGGGAAATGTAGTCCCGCTCGCGCTAGGCAGGCGTCCTCTGGCGCGTGTCAGATCAGAACTACATAAGCCTCTGGGAAATGTAGTATCGCACGCGTCACAAGGTCGCGTTCAGTTTTTACCGCTATTCATGGGCCTGTCAATTACAGCGCGGTGGCCAAAACTGTCAAATAACCCGCGGTGACTAGATATCTAATCTTGAAGTGTCAGGTATTAAAACACTATCATATAGCCATCGAGCTCATACTCAAGGATGCTGTGAACCGGTATAAACTCTAATGAGTGAATAATGAGTTTGTTAATGGTACAGACATCGCCAGTTACTGAGCATATTAACAAAGCAGACAACTACCCGACTGTATGGCCTGAATAGCTGTTGTGGAAATGAATGGTCCATATCTCATTAGATAGGACTAACCTCAGGATAATAGCCCATGGCCAGTCGCATTAGCCTCTCAAATGTACATGCAGGCATCGAATAATGAGAGCATCGAAAGATGATCCTACAGTGTCATCCATGGGATGTCTTCGTTTAACCCGCCCTTATCACAGTTGAGCTTGTACACCCATTTCTGCTCGATTTTGAACAGGTACCTTGAAATGTCCGTGATATGAGTTGGAATATTTGGTTGTTCTAACACAGTCCACTCAAACTCCGTTGGTCCGTGCCCAACTTCGATAAAGTGATTCGACCGTCTTGTTGCTTGCTTTCTGCACCTAATTGTGCTCTTGTGTTCTGAGATTCTTGTTCTGATCTTCCGGGTAGTCATCCCGACATACCTAAGTGCGCACGGGCAGGTGATGAGATAGATCAGATTGCTGCTGTTGCAATTGGTGAACCTCTTTTGTTCCCATGGACGATTCGTTCCTATATCAACAGAGGTGGTCTTTTTGGTCTGTGGACATGCTGCGCAGTTGCCACACGGATGGTGCCCCGTCACGGGTGGCATGTTCCATATCGTCCCCACGTGATGGACTTCCTTAGGAGGAGGTCTGGTGTGAACCAGCTTGTCTCTCAGACTAGTAGCTCTTTTAAAAGCAAATAGTGGTTGTGGTAGGGAGTCTGCACCGGTGTTCAAAATCCTCCAGTGTTTTCGGACTGGATACATCCACCTACAGAGAGGAGTGTTTACACCAGTTGGGAGACACACGCTCCTACCAGCTCCTAACGACAGACCCCACGCCAAGACTGAAAACAATCATTGGGCATATTGTGGAAGAGGCACTGGCAGAAGGATGGATTACGACCAAAGAAGCAGCCTTTCTGACCACTCAACATCCTGTCACTCCATATTTCTATGTCCTACCGAAGATCCATAAGGCTAGGAGACCACCACCGGGCAGACCCATTATCTCGGGGATTGGGTCATTATTAGAACCCTTGTCTACATTTGTTGATTTCTTTCTGAGGCCTATGGTGAAATTGATGCCAACCTTCCTGCAGGATACCAAGGACCTACTTAGATTGCTACCAGAGCTGGATTTTAATATCCTGACAGATCACCTGGTATCCTTCGACGTGGAGTCACTTTATACCTCCATCCCCCAGAACGAAACATTAGAGGCTATTGAATCTCTGCTGGGTGAACTACCGTGGGAGTCAATAACACCCATCCCACTAGTGATGAATCTGGCTACGTTAGCCATGAAGGAGAACTTTTTTGAATTCGAGGGCCAGTTCTACCTGCAGACGTCTGGGACAAGCATGGGCAGCGTTTTTGCCCCGTCCCTGGCAAACCTGTACATGCACAAGTTTGAACAGGATTGTGTGCTAACCAATGAGAACCCTTTTCTGGGATCGATATGCTCATGGAAGAGGTATATCGATGATATACTGGTGATTTGGCGTGGTGATGAATGCTCTCTCCACGATTTCCACAGTTGGCTCAATGAGCAGAACACATATCTACGGTTCACATTGGAGAACAGCCAACACTCATTGGCCTTCCTAGACCTGTTGATTACGGCTACACCACAGGGTCTGAAATCTGAGCTATCCAGAAAGCCTATGGCTCGCAATTCTTTGCTGCAATATACCAGCTGTCATCCCAAATCGTTACGCGATAATCTCCCGTATGGACAGTTTTTGCGTGTGCAGCGGAACTGTACCAGCAAAGAAGACTCGATCAAGCACTCTGATGACTTGGCATCAAAACTTGCTGAACGAAGCTACCCGAAGAAATTTATTAGGCGCTCAATGAAGAGAGCAGCGAACAACAACCGGGAAGCATTATTGGAGCCCCCTGTTCCAAAGACCAAGAATGACAGGCTCACATTCGTGAACACGTTCAGCACCAGATCCAACGCCATTCAGCGTATAGTCCGAAAACACTGGAGGATTTTGAACACCGGTGCAGACTCCCTACCTCAACCACTATTTGCTTTTAAAAGAGCTACTAGTCTGAGAGACAAGCTGGTTCACACCAGACCTCCTCCTAAGGAGTCCATCACGTGGGGACGATATGGAACATGCCACCCGTGACGGGGCACCATCCGTGTGGCAACTGCGCAGCATGTCCACGGACCAAAAAGACCACCTCTGTTGATATAGGAACGAATCGTCCATGGGAACAAAAGAGGTTCACCAATTGCAACAGCAGCAATCTGATCTATCTCATCACCTGCCCGTGCGCACTTAGGTATGTCGGGATGACTACCCGGAAGATCAGAACAAGAATCTCAGAACACAAGAGCACAATTAGGTGCAGAAAGCAAGCAACAAGACTGACGAATCACTTTATCGAAGTTGGGCACGGACCAACGGAGTTTGAGTGGACTGTGTTAGAACAACCAAATATTCCAACTCATATCACGGACATTTCAAGGTACCTGTTCAAAATCGAGCAGAAATGGGTGTACAAGCTCAACTGTGATAAGGGCGGGTTAAACGAAGACATCCCGTGGATGACACTGTAGGATCATCTTTCGATGCTCTCATTATTCGATGCCTGCATGTACATTTGAGAGGCTAATGCGACTGGCCATGGGCTATTATCCTGAGGTTAGTCCTATCTAATGAGATATGGACCATTCATTTCCACAACAGCTATTCAGGCCATACAGTCGGGTAGTTGTCTGCTTTGTTAATATGCTCAGTAACTGGCGATGTCTGTACCATTAACAAACTCATTATTCACTCATTAGAGTTTATACCGGTTCACAGCATCCTTGAGTATGAGCTCGATGGCTATATGATAGTGTTTTAATACCTGACACTTCAAGATTAGATATCTAGTCACCGCGGTTATTTGACAGTTTTGGCCACCGCGCTGTAATTGACAGGCCCATGAATAGCGGTAAAAACTGAACGCGACCTTGTGACGCGTGCGATACTACATTTCCCAGAGGCTTATGTAGTTCTGATCTGACACGCGCCAGAGGACGCCTGCCTAGCGCGAGCGGGACTACATTTCCCGGCATTACTTGCAGTATTTGTAGTTCTATGAGCCGCGCGTGTGTCCTATCGCGCTGGCTCAGAAATCAATAAGGAAGTGCACGTCTCTCCCCGCGGCACCTCCCCAAACAGCCCGGCTGGCTGCTTGAAGTACCGACGGAGAGGTGAGGCGGCAGGAGGGGCTTTACTAAACACTGTAACCCATTAACTCTTTACTCGCAATGAAGTGCGTGATAGACGCTGCTTGTGGAAATGGTTGGACTGCGCTTGTTGACACAGCGCGACCAAGCCGGGGCTATTAGATTGTATGTATCTGTCTGTGTCATTGATTATACATCATCAATGCATTAAGACGCTTGGTGCTTTCGGCCATATCACCTTCTATTGGTATATAAGCACTACGTGGTGTTAATGATCGACACTTCATGGCGATTTTTTGAATGCCTAAGGCTTTTACTAATGCCACAATCGTGATCACTGATAAGACTAGTAACCTCTATGGGGGGTGCTGCTCGGCATCCTATAGGTAGTAACGATAGACACCTTATGGCGATCTATCCTGAATGCTTATAATATGCTTAAAAATATACTTAAAAATATGCCGTAAAATATGCCATATTTTTGAACAATGATAAGACAACTGACCCCTACTGGGTGCTGTTTGGCATCCTATAGGTGGTGACTCTGTACCTGTCAGGCACTGTTTTTTTACACTGACTTTTGTATATATTTCTCTGCACTATAGAGCGGTGCTTCATTTTCCTGAGCTGTTTGCCAGGTGAGGTGAGGCCTTTTCCCTTAAAAATTAAGGTGAGACTTTTGATTACGTTGACAAGGTTATACATACTAGGGTCATTTGACCCAGATGCAGTATTAGAATAATTTGTATAACAATGTTTGTATAGCATGAACTAACGTAAATGCTATGATTGTTTGTGTTTTCATTACATGTGGATTCGCTGGCTATGGCATAAACGGACACTCACAGGAGAAAAATGGAAGTGTACAGGTGACACTTTTTTCGTTCACAAATGTCCTGTTTTTCACATTCACTAGTTTAGCAGTAGCAATTAAGTTTATGGGTCCTGAGGAAGCGGATGGTATAATGATTGACCAGTAACCGCAGAAACATGTTGACCAGATAGCCCAGTCAGAAGGTATTTGCTTGAACCACCTGACTTCTTTGCACTTTTGTTTTTAACTTTGGAGGTGCATGACTCCAGAATAAAGTAATAATTGTATGCACCATCCAATCTTACACTTATTATTTTTACCACACTCATTTTTTGTGCACTGCTCACAGTTACAAATAAATCTAATCTACCAGACATCCACCCATCACTCTGTATCCCCAATATACATCTATGGAGATAGAGTGGTGGTGAAACTACTGTGGAGTAGACCAAATGATGTACTGGGTGCCCAAATTCGCGTAACTGATGGACATTTTTCACAGTGATTAACTGTCCAGTCTGTCTTCTATCGTTCCAGTAGTAGCAGACACATAGCCAGCAACACTTAGCATGTTTTTGAGCTCACTTTTTAGACCCACAGTTATTTGTTGTTCTTTAATACTTGTGTGGGGGATATAACTGTGCTCTGGTCTCTAAATACTTCCCTAGAACCCTAGAAAAATTGTTTGTTGTATGTAGTCCCGGAGCAGCTGAGGCTGCGGGTTCAGTATTCCTTCAGAGTGATTAAAGTATCACCGCCCACCTCCTAAGTGGGGGTGTGGCCAAAAAGTCGCTGTTGACTATTCAGTGTCTACGTACAGGCAGAGCACCCTTTGTCCTTATCGCCCCAGTTGGCAGTACTTTGTCTTGACGACGATGGCCTCCATTTTGGGTCTAGCATTTGACGAAGCCGAAATCCAATCTATATTAGATGACAACCCCAGCATGCTGGATAACCTATCCAAACCTCAGGATGGTAGCCAGGATGGTTGGCCTAAGATCTTGTCTCTGAAAAAAAGCCACTCTCGTACATGCATTCATGGAATTACCATGGCGGAGTATCTCAGAGGGAACGGTGCACCAACAGGGCTGATCGTTGTCAATTCACCGAGACTTTTTCTAGATGATCCCGACTTCCTTAGAGATTGGTACCTCATTGCATGGAAATGCACCAGAGACTGGCTGGTCCTGATAATAAAGACTGCAAAAAAAGCTGCGGATAAAATTATGATCGAGATCCAACTATTAGAAAGCCAAATTAAAACTACCATAACTGGCAAACTGTTTACTAAACAACAGGATGAAAACAACAAGACTAGCAAGGATTTCAAAGACAACATTCTTTTCTCTAAACTAGAGAAATGCAAGAAGGACTTGGAAAAGTTCTCCAAGGAGAAAATCTATCCTTATACTAGCGCAAATTATGTGCCGACGCCATTCAATCGCAATGGAAGAACCGGTGGCTCGACATATGGGACATCCTCATCCGAGAACTCAAGTGACTCTGACTCCTCTAATCAAGGTAATCAAATGACGAAACCTAGAGGAAGAGGGCAGTGGAAGCAGAGAGGAGGACAGAACTACAATCAAGGCCAATTCAACCCTTGGTGGCCACCCAATCCCTGGATGCAAGGGCCGCCCCAGATACCCCAACAAATGGGACCTTTCGGACCCGGACCATACTATCCAGGTCCCAACATGCCTTTTTTAGGGTTTGGCCGAGGGAGGTCGCGTGGACGACGCCGGACAGCACAAGGACAAGGACAAGTACAATGGAACGTCCCCCCACAGGCGATGGGACTCCGGAGCGGCAAACAGATCCCGCAGGATCAAGCGGGCCAGAGCACGGGGCCAGCCTCGTAGTGAATCTCAGTTCACGCAATTTAACACCAATGGAAGAGAAGGTACTGAACCGAGGCCTAGGGTTTGTGAGCACCAACACAGGCGACCCCTTTTCGACACAGATTGAGATGTCGAAATTCTTTCGTAAAGTGAGATTACACTTCTTTTTCTCAAAAGCAGAACCAGTGGATACCCTCCTCGAGAATACTGGACTTAAGAAACCGTCTACTTTCAGTCCCCACACAGCTACGGTTCCCGCTAAGGTAGTCACCTTTGAAGAAGCCGTACAGCATGACATACAAGAACTGTTCAGACAATCTCATAACCCTTTTATGAATATTTCAAAACCGGAACAAGAAGCCCTTAAAGATCTGGCTAATGATCGCTCCATTACTATCAAGTCAGCCGACAAGGGTGGTGCGATAGTCCTTCTGGATACATCCACCTACAGAGAGGAGTGTTTACACCAGTTGGGAGACACACGCTCCTACCAGCTCCTAACGACAGACCCCACGCCAAGACTGAAAACAATCATTGGGCATATTGTGGAAGAGGCACTGGCAGAAGGATGGATTACGACCAAAGAAGCAGCCTTTCTGACCACTCAACATCCTGTCACTCCATATTTCTATGTCCTACCGAAGATCCATAAGGCTAGGAGACCACCACCGGGCAGACCCATTATCTCGGGGATTGGGTCATTATTAGAACCCTTGTCTACATTTGTTGATTTCTTTCTGAGGCCTATGGTGAAATTGATGCCAACCTTCCTGCAGGATACCAAGGACCTACTTAGATTGCTACCAGAGCTGGATTTTAATATCCTGACAGATCACCTGGTATCCTTCGACGTGGAGTCACTTTATACCTCCATCCCCCAGAACGAAACATTAGAGGCTATTGAATCTCTGCTGGGTGAACTACCGTGGGAGTCAATAACACCCATCCCACTAGTGATGAATCTGGCTACGTTAGCCATGAAGGAGAACTTTTTTGAATTCGAGGGCCAGTTCTACCTGCAGACGTCTGGGACAAGCATGGGCAGCGTTTTTGCCCCGTCCCTGGCAAACCTGTACATGCACAAGTTTGAACAGGATTGTGTGCTAACCAATGAGAACCCTTTTCTGGGATCGATATGCTCATGGAAGAGGTATATCGATGATATACTGGTGATTTGGCGTGGTGATGAATGCTCTCTCCACGATTTCCACAGTTGGCTCAATGAGCAGAACACATATCTACGGTTCACATTGGAGAACAGCCAACACTCATTGGCCTTCCTAGACCTGTTGATTACGGCTACACCACAGGGTCTGAAATCTGAGCTATACAGAAAGCCTATGGCTCGCAATTCTTTGCTGCAATATACCAGCTGTCATCCCAAATCGTTACGCGATAATCTCCCGTATGGACAGTTTTTGCGTGTGCAGCGGAACTGTACCAGCAAAGAAGACTCGATCAAGCACTCTGATGACTTGGCATCAAAACTTGCTGAACGAAGCTACCCGAAGAAATTGATTAGGCGCTCAATGAAGAGAGCAGCGAACAACAACCGGGAAGCATTATTGGAGCCCCCTGTTCCAAAGACCAAGAATGACAGGCTCACATTCGTGAACACGTTCAGCACCAGATCCAACGCCATTCAGCGTATAGTCCGAAAACACTGGAGGATTTTGAACACCGGTGCAGACTCCCTACCACAACCACTATTTGCTTTTAAAAGAGCTACTAGTCTGAGAGACAAGCTGGTTCACACCAGACCTCCTCCTAAGGAAGTCCATCACGTGGGGACGATATGGAACATGCCACCCGTGACGGGGCACCATCCGTGTGGCAACTGCGCAGCATGTCCACAGACCAAAAAGACCACCTCTGTTGATATAGGAACGAATCGTCCATGGGAACAAAAGAGGTTCACCAATTGCAACAGCAGCAATCTGATCTATCTCATCACCTGCCCGTGCGCACTTAGGTATGTCGGGATGACTACCCGGAAGATCAGAACAAGAATCTCAGAACACAAGAGCACAATTAGGTGCAGAAAGCAAGCAACAAGACTGACGAATCACTTTATCGAAGTTGGGCACGGACCAACGGAGTTTGAGTGGACTGTGTTAGAACAACCAAATATTCCAACTCATATCACGGACATTTCAAGGTACCTGTTCAAAATCGAGCAGAAATGGGTGTACAAGCTCAACTGTGATAAGGGCGGGTTAAACGAAGACATCCCGTGGATGACACTCTAGGATCATCTTTCGATGCTCTCATTATTCGATGCCTGCATGTACATTTGAGAGGCTAATGCGACTGGCCATGGGCTATTATCCTGAGGTTAGTCCTATCTAATGAGATATGGACCATTCATTTCCACAACAGGTATTCAGGCCATACAGTCGGGTAGTTGTCTGCTTTGTTAATATGCTCAGTAACTGGCGATGTCTGTACCATTAACAAACTCATTATTCACTCATTAGAGTTTATACCGGTTCACAGCATCCTTGAGTATGAGCTCGATGGCTATATGATAGTGTTTTAATACCTGACACTTCAAGATTAGATATCTAGTCACCGCGGGTTATTTGACAGTTTTGGCCACCGCGCTGTAATTGACAGGCCCATGAATAGCGGTAAAAACTGAACGCGACCTTGTGACGCGTGCGATACTACATTTCCCAGAGGCTTATGTAGTTCTGATCTGACACGCGCCAGAGGACGCCTGCCTAGCGTGAGCGGGACTACATTTCCCGGCATTACTTGCAGTATTTGTAGTTCTATGAGCCGCGCGTGTGTCCTATCGCGCTGGCTCAGAAATCAATAAGGAAGTGCACGTCTCTCCCCGCGGCACCTCCCCAAACAGCCCGGCTGGCTGCTTGAAGTACCGACGGAGAGGTGAGGCGGCAGGAGGGGCTTTACTAAACACTGTAACCCATTAACTCTTTACTCGCAATGAAGTGCGTGATAGACGCTGCTTGTGGAAATGGTTGGACTGCGCTTGTTGACACAGCGCGACGCGACCAAGCCGGGGCTATTAGATTGTATGTATCTGTCTGTGTCATTGATTATACATCATCAATGCATTAAGACGCTTGGTGCTTTCGGCCATATCACCTTCTATTGGTATATAAGCACTACGTGGTGTTAATGATCGACACTTCATGGCGATTTCTTGAATGCCTAAGGCTTTTACTAATGCCACAATCGTGATCACTGATAAGACTAGTAACCTCTATGGGGGGTGCTGCTCGGCATCCTATAGGTAGTAACGATAGACACCTTATGGCGATCTATCCTGAATGCTTATAATATGCTTAAAAATATACTTAAAAATATGCCGTAAAATATGCCATATTTTTGAACAATGATAAGACAACTGACCCCTACTGGGTGCTGTTTGGCATCCTATAGGTGGTGACTCTGTACCTGCCAGGCACTGTTTTTTTACACTGACTTTTGTATATATTTCTCTGCACTATAGAGCGGTGCTTCATTTTCCTGAGCTGTTTGCCAGGTGAGGTGAGGCCTTTTCCCTTAAAAATTAAGGTGAGACTTTTGATTACGTTTACAAGGTTATACATACTAGGGTCATTTGACCCAGATGCAGTATTAGAATAATTTGTATAACAATGTTTGTATAGCATGAACTAACGTAAATGCTATGATTGTTTGTGTTTTCATTACATGTGGATTCGCTGGCTATGGCATAAACGGACACTCACAGGAGAAAAATGGAAGTGTACAGGTGACACTTTTTTCGTTCACAAATGTCCGGTTTTTCACATTCACTAGTTTAGCAGTAGCAATTAAGTTTATGGGTCCTGAGGAAGCGGATGGTATAATGATTGACCAGTAACCGCAGAAACATGTCGACCAGATAGCCCAGTCAGAAGGTATTTGCTTGAACCACCTGACTTCTTTGCACTATTGTTTTTAACTTTGGAGGTGCATGACTCCAGAATAAAGTAATAATTGTATGCACCATCCAATCTTACACTTTTTATTTATACCACACTCATTTTGTGTGCACTGCTCACAGTTACGAATAAATCTAATCTACCAGACATCCACCCATCACTCTGTATCCCCAATATACATCTATGGAGATAGAGTGGTGGTGAAACTACTGTGGAGTAGACCAAATGATGTACTGGGTGCCCAAATTCGCGTAACTGATGGACATTTTTCACAGTGGTTAACTGTCCAGTCTGTCTTCTATCGTTCCAGTAGTAGCAGACACATAGCCAGCAACACTTTGCATGTTTTTGAGCTCACTTTTTAGACCCACAGTTATTCACTGATGAAAATGAACTTTTATTAAACAACGAACAAAGAAACGATAACATAACGTAATGATAAAACCTATTAATGTCCTAGAAACAAGAAAACGTTAAAATATGCCAGTGGTGAGAGACCAGAAAAACAGTAAGAGAAACCAAATCACCCCTCGCTGTCCCACCGCCTGCCACGCCAAAAAAATCGATAGACTAGGGAAAATGCAAGTCAGTAGAACATCCGCCCCCACTCTGGAAACTTCCAAGGTGGGGCAGGGTTGCGGCTACGCCCAGCCGGGAGCAGCCCATATAAGGCGGGTCCTGCTGCCACGCCTCGGCCAGGAGATCCTAACGTAGGGTGTAGCCGGAGGAGAGGCCGAGGCCAGCGGGACCCGGCCAGGGGATTGCCTTTACAACGCTGAACAGTTGCAGGGGGGGGGAATGTCTCCTCGACCCTCCCCTCTCTCTCCCAGTCCGGCCGCGGTGGCCCTTGAGAGTTGCAGGTAGTCCCGCCACATGCTCTTCCGGTCCGGCCACCAACGGTCGGGGGGCCGAGGCCGACGGGATCTGGCTGCAGCCGATAAACCAAGAAACCCGTTCATGGGGCCAGAGCCAGGGGCGTCCGGCCGCCATCCACCGGAGGTCCGGCCCAAAGACGGACGGGACATTTCTTCTTTCTTGTATAATTGCTGCAACAACCCTGGGGGGGGATGTCTTGCACATGCCTCCGACCCCCCCCCCTCGTCCTCATCGCCTGGTCCGGCCAGAACAAATCTCAAGCGAGACGCCGTGGGGTGCACTGGGAGGGAGAGACGGTGCGAACAGGCCTCTCCCGCCTCCCCAGGTGGAGGCTTCCCAGCTGCACCCTCAGCGCTCCAGGCGCCCGGAAAAGGGTTCTTCCACTGTGGCCATGCTGCAACGTCTCGCCCGGCAGGGTGGAGCCCGTCCGCTCATTTGACCCCGCGATCGCCAGTAGCTACCGAACTCTCAAAATGGCGGTCGACCTGGCAAGAGCGGGCCCAGCATAAAGAAATGGCCCGGTCACTGGTTGACTCCACCACCGTAGTCCTCCACGACCTTGAAGATTCTAGAGGAGCCGCGGGAGTCTCCGACCCCCGATGGGGAATGACTGCCATGATCGCCCGTGGAGTGACGAAACTGTATCCGCGGGACAGCCTCACTTTGAATTACTAGAATCCTGCAGACCTCAGTTCCGGTGAAAGCACAGTGTGACCCGGTAGGAAAAATTGTTGCACCCCCTCCCCTTTTTGACTGATAGTTCAAACCACCGATCCTTTCCTTTGCCCTTTTAACGGAACTTTGGACTGCCTCCCCCTCTTTTACATTTTCTAGAGAAAACAAAACATTAACCACTACATTAGCATAGCAGTTGACACCAGAACTGTTTTCAAATTGAAAACCAACAACATCTTCAACAGAATCCTTTTTGTTTCTGCTGTGACCCTGCTACAGCACAGGCATTGTCCCCAGCAGTAATTCTGCAATGCCGGTAAGAATAGCTGTGGTGCCTACTGGACTCACTCACCCCCGCGGCGCCCCACGCCGTTATTTGCTGGGCGGCAACTTGCTAGACATCACTTTCGTGCCATCTAGATTTCAGCGCGTTCTGCTGCCTTGGAACTATTAGCACAACAGACCGCTACTGACAAGAATAATTCATTATTGGTGCTGTCAATTTCAATAAATCTATTGGATAATTCAAAAGAAATTGCCACGGTCTCTTCGTTGTTTAAATGTTTTTACTGTTTTTGTTTTGTTGTATATATTTATATGTTATTAGAGTTTTATATTCCTACTACGTTGTTGGAGTGCTATATATTTTTAATGTGACACATAATTGTAAAAACTTTGATGTACAAAGAGTCATTCCTGGAATCTTCCGCTTCAGGCTCGGTCCCCTCCCCAATCACAATACAGGATGGTTTTCAGATAGTAGGAACACGTGTGGTGTGACAGATCTCATCGGGTGTGGGCCTTGATCTACTATAACTCCTTTGAAGAGGGGTGATTCTTTACAGCTGGGGCCATAAACTACATCTGCAGGGCTAGCTGATAGCCTGGACAATCGGACACAGAGGAAGAGGAGTGTCAGAGGGTGCGGTAGTGAATAGGGCGAAAGGGAGGTGTCGGGCGGGCACAGAGTGTGATTCTCAGTGAAGAGCAGCGCAGATGGGGGGAGGTTTATTGCCCATGCATAAGACAGAGAGCGGTGGTGACCAGTGCCTGGGGAAGATGCTTGCGAGGGTGAGGAGCCATGCTACGAATCGACAGCGTGCAGAGAGTGGGTCTGGTCAAGACATCTAAAATGGCTGCCGTGCACGACAAAAGTGTGGCATTTCAAAAAAGGCAAGATGGCGCAGACAATGTTTTTCAACACTTCCTCATTTCCTTCGAATCGAACGTTAACAGACGTTGGGGCATATTACCAAAGTTAAGCGATATTTATCGCTAACGATGCTTACCAACAAATTTTTTACCGCTAAGCATCGTCAGAAATTATCGAAGATAAACCTTGCTATTATCAAGGTTTATCGCAAATGCGATAATAAACGGCCGCAATGCATGAATATCGCTAAAAACTCAGGGATATTCATACATTACCGAGCTAATGCTCTTAGCCATGTTATCCACCTCCCATTGGATAACATGGCTAAGAACTGCTCAGGGCAGGTGTTACTTTTTGGAGATATTCGCGCTTAGCGCGAATATCTCCAAAAGTTGGTAATAGGAGATAGATATCTTGCATGTTGTAATGCAAGTTATTGTGGTATATGGAACTCATACCATAATCTCTCAGGAAAGCAGAAACTGATCCTTTTGGGACCGCCTAAAAAGGCCTAGGGGGTGAGGAGTACTCTACTTTGCCCCCTTTTCACGTTCCGAACTATTTTATTTTACTCTCTTCTGTAATTACACAAAATAGCAGCGATAAGATGCATCGGAGACACACAGTGAGAGAAAGGAGGCCGGAGATGAAGAAGAGATGTCAAATACACATTGGAGATAATGTAGTGGCAGAAGGGAAGTAAATATGAGTAAACTTACCATGTAACATAAAAATGTTGCACTCTATACTATAAGTCTCATTTTATACTACAATCACTTCGCTACAACCTCATAAATTAAAAATAAAAATGAATAATGTCTCAAACAATTTTTGATTTCTAAATATAAATTTATTCTTCAGAATTTTCTAAATTTGAAAGAACTAGTAACATGTCCTCATCAGCAATGTCCTCATGAAAAGTCTGCAATAATGATTCTTGTAACTCTATGGTCTCCAAACACTCGATAAATTCGCCATCAAGAGATTGATCAAAAAAATCATTCAAGTCATCTCCTCCTTGTGACAATATTTCATTATTGGTGCTGTCAATTTCAATCAATGTAGTGGAATCATTCAAGTCATCTCCTCGTGACAATATTTCATTATTGGTGCTCTCAATTTCAATCAATGTAGTGGAATCATTCAAGTCATCTCCTCCTTGTGACAATATTTCATTATTGGTGCTGTCCATTTCAATCAATCTAATGGAATCATACAAGTCATCTCCTCCTTGTGACAATATTTCATTATTGGTGCTCTCAATTTCAATCAACGTAGTGGAATCATTCAAGTCATCTCCTTGTGACAATATTTCATTCTTGGTGCTGTCCATTTCAATCAATCTAATGGAATCATACAAGTCATGTCCTCCTTGTGACAATATTTCATTATTGGTGCTCTCAATTTCAATCAATGTAGTGGACAATTCAAAAGAAATTGCCACGGTCTCTTCATTGTGAGCCATTTTATTTTGAAATTGCTTGCTGTAAATTTCAGAAAAAAATAATCACTTTCATTTATCGTTTTTAGTAATACATAATATAAAACTAACTTTATCAAGTATTTAGTATAACAGAAGGACTGCAAATAAATAACAGAAAACATTTTTCAAATTATCTTCAAGTGTACAACATAGTTCCCCTTACAAATTAACAACTCACCTTTTTAAAAGTAGGAGAAGTGTTAGTACTGTGTAAATCAAAAACAAGAAATTCACCACCAAAAATTCCTCACAAATGTACCTCAGACAGTAGTATCACAAAATGGCTGTTGTTTCCTCTCATTTGACATATATACATAACCAATTAACTTTCATCACACACAAATACAAAACCAAAGTAACATTTTAATTGGTTCTAAATTTCAACACTTTCAAATGTGTTTTCCCCATGCAATTTTCCATAGGACATTTACATACGTCTACAGCCTGAATGGCTGAACGGAATTACACCAAACTTGGCAAAATGGTACATCAAACCTAAGAGGTCAGGAAGGATCTACTATGCCCCCTTATGGTCATTTGCCCCTTCTCAATCCTACCGAGACACAAGATGGCGGCCGCTACGGACTGTTTGGAATGTTGACAGACGCCGGAGAACCAATCAGCTTCGCAAAGCTCCGTAACGCGAAAAGTACGCGAAGCGGAGCGCTGTTACAGATATATATCTTTTTTTGAACGTTAATTTCTCAAAATCCACTGGAGCACATATATTGAGACCTAGCAAAGGCACATCGGGCTACCAGTCCCTAATATTTTACCAAGTTTCGTGCAAATCCATTCAGCCGTTCGATTATTATTATTATTTTTTTTTTTGCCCCGCGGGGCCCTTTTAAAACCTCCACATCAAACCTAGGGGGTCAGCGAGGATCTACTATTCCCCCTTATGGTCATTTGCCCCTTCGCTTTGGCCTCCTCTTGTCTCTCGATCCTACCGAGAGACAAGATGGCGGCCGCTACGGACTGTTTGGAATGTTGACAGACGCCGGAGAACCAATCAGCTTCGCTTCACAAAGCTCCGTTGCGCGAAAAGTACGCGTCCTGGGACGCTGCCCGGTCCGCTGTTACAGATATATATCTTTTTTAAAAAGTTAATTTCTCAAAATCCACTGTAGCACATATATTGAGACCTACAAAAGGCACATCGGGCTACCAGTCCCTACAATTTTGCCAAGTTTCGTGCAAATCCATTCAGCCGTTCGGGCTAAAAGTGAGGCCAACCGCCCTATGGAAAACTCAATGTTAAAAACACGTTTTGGGACCCCCCTTTTTTCTCAGCCCCCCCTTGACGAACCCCCCCCAAATTTTCAAGGGCTGTTCAGAAACAAAATGTGCCATTTTCCTGAAAATTTCAGCCAATTCCGTCCACAAACGCCAAAGTTATTAGACATAGAATTTTCAAAAAACCCATAGAGAAAAAATCCTAACTATATATACCTACTGGCGACCGCCAGTAGGTAATATATATATATATATATGTGCATGGATATATATATATATATATATATATATATCCATGCATGTTTTCACCATTGTTACCGCACCACTCCACACAGGTGCAACCTTGCGTACTAGCGAGGGCATGTTCTAATTCCACAATTGTGGTCTCGTCATGACCATGAAAAAGGTGCACATCAGTAGTATACGTTGCAAATATATACTTTTACACGTTAAAAAGCACACTTGACAGACATGTTTTGGCATGTACGCCTTCCATAATTTCAGTGTGATAACATTTTCGTAAGCCATTTAAATCAAAAATAGTGAAGGGGCACTTAATTCATACATTCAACTGAAATCGATAAGGGCAAATCAAGTGAAAATTCATGCGCATATGTAGCGGCCATTTTGTAGTGGCTACTCTATTCATTCTACCATAGTGATAATTGTAATATTACATATATTCTTGACATAGCATAACCTCCTTGATTTGTCTAGAGAATATAACCAAGGTATAATTGACTCTCAGCCCAATACTTAAAAAGCAAGTAGCATATTACATATTGTCACATGTCAATTTCAATGATAAACTAGGGCTATTCCTTAATCTAATATACCTCAATGTATAATATATAGAGGTTACATTTTATCTACTGACCGAAATTGTACAGTTTCCGACAGCAATAATTTCATTTTTGCCATAGTCAGTTCATTAAGTCAATAACGAGAATGTTCACTCCGGCCCATAAGTGCAGCCCTCTTCCTGTTATTCAGCCCTAACTAGGCAAGCCCATGTCAGCATTGGAAAATCTATCTTCCTTTCTTATGTAAGATGCACATGTTATTACTTTATATTTTATTTGAAATATCACGCCCTAATGGGCAAGCAGGTTCACTCAAATAAACAAACAATTTGCAAAATAAAACATTAAGTAACACATGTACTATTACCAACAGAGTTCTCAACTTACAAACTGTCATAGCTTTGCTGCCCATAAATATCTTTCAGGAATCAACCTATGTGTATTCACAATTCTTCTTCATTGTGAAGAACTCCAGGGTTTTTAGTTTGGAATTTAATTATGTATTTATGCTCTAGTATCCTGAGTTTCCTCATCATGTTCCCTGATCTTTCATTATTTGACACTTGATCTAGGCAGAAGAACTTACGTTGCTGTTGAATTTCTCTTTGCAAGGAAGGGCTACCGGATATGTATGATCCTTGTTTTTTATAGCCTGCATGTGGTCTTTTCTTTGTGGTATGTAGTGTACAACTCAGATATTATTTCCCACATTGGCAAGAGAGGCAGTGCATTAATTAGGAATTTTCTTTCTTGTTGTCTTGCCAGTTACTTAAAATTCCCTAACTTTCTGACTATTTTTGCATGCTTTGCATTTCAAGTATGGAAAGAAACCAGGACCAGATCTTTTTTCTTATGTCTTATTGTAAAGTGACTCCTGACTAGATGATCTTTCAAGTATGCTCCCCTCCAATATGATATGAGAGATAGAGGAGGGCGATTTGATCTCAATACATTGTCACTCTTAAGGATATGCCAATTTTTTCGAACTATCTGGTATACTTTAGTTGTACTGACTGTATAATCAGTGATCATACGTATCCTCTGTCCCTACTTTTCAACCTTTTTTGATACATCTTTTCTTAATAGTAACTGATTTCTATTTTCCTTATCTGCCTGGCTTGCAGCTTACTGCAAAATTCCATTTGTTTTTTCTTTCTCTTTAATTCGCAGGAGGGCTGCATTTCTGGCTTTCTCATATTCAGCAGTTCTTGTACAGTTGCTTTTCATACACAGGAGCTCTTCATATGGGATGCTGTCAATTACACTATGTGGGTGACAACCTCCAAAATGCACTATGCTATTACCTGCAGTGGGTTTATGATACAACATAGTCTGCAATTTTCCATTCTCAATATACACCATCAGATCAAGGTATGCTACATGTGTATCACTAATCCATTCTGTAAACTGTAGATTTAGATTGTTCTGATTGAGGGCAGAGATATACTTATTTGCCTCTAGTCGTGTCGTTTTCCAAATTAAAAAAAGATCATTTATGGAGCAAGCCCAGAGGATTATGTTGTCTAACCATTTCTCATTGGTTCGTGCCCAGGCCACGTGTTTCTCCTACTAGCCCACAAACAAGTTTGCGTAACTGGGGGCGAAGCACGTGCCTATTGCAGTCCCCTGCATCTGCTGATGGAGAACACCTGCAAACAAAAAGATGTTATTGTTGGGGCAGACAGTTACCAGTTCAATTAACATTTCATTGTGTTCCTAATATTTCAATGCTCTACCACTGAAAAAAATGTGTATAGCTGTCAACACTTTCTCGTGTGTAATGCTTATATCTAAGCTTATTATGTTCAGTGTTATTAGCAGCATGTTCTGTTCCCACTGGATATCCAATATTATCCGTAAAAAATCCTTAGTATCTTGTACATAGTAACTCAGGTCTTTCACAAGAGGATTCAGAAAACCGTCTATATATGTAGATGCATTTTCCAATAGGCTGTTTTTGGAGGATACTATTGTTCATCCAGGTGGTTCTAATACGTTCTTGTGCACCTTAGGTAGGTGATTAAATGTTTGTAACGATGGATACTCACAGCACATAAATTGAAAATCTTCCTCACCCAGAATTCCCTCTTTTCATTAAAAGTTCCTGAAAATTCTGTACGCTCCCCTCATAGACCACTTTTGTTACAGGTCTAAAGCATTCTTTGATTCTCAGTTGCCTTAGTGCTTCTTTAAGGTATTGTTCCTTTTTTATTAACACAATGTGTCCACCCTTGTCAGAGGGCTCATTTACGATCAAATCATAATTTTTCAAATCTAAGATTGTCTTCAAATTATATTTTCTTCGATTTGGACCTTCTGATTGTAAATTTGTTACTTCATTTATTACAATTTCTTGAAACGTATTGATGACAGCAGGATGTCCATCGTATGAATGTCAATCTCACTTTCAGATTACTAGTACCACTTCTCTGTGTGATTCCCATGTTCTCTAAAAAGTCTGACAGCTCTCTGTGACTACTCAGATCTTTCTCAGGATCAGAGAGTTCTACTGATTCCCCTAGGGATATCAGTGCTTCTAAGTCTTTACCTGTCAGTAAATCAGTGGCTTCTTTCTTTTTTTCTGGACCCAGACATTCTTTCTTTGGATGTAGATTGTGAATTTTCATGAGCTTCAATTTTCTTTTATATTTCTATAGATCAACCGTAGTACTTACATAATTAAATTGTGCTGTAGGGCAGGATGTTAGGCTAAGTACACATACTTTAGTTTCTTCTGATGATCACAATTTGTTTATGACTTACTACTTCCATTTCCCACCTTTTTCCTCTGCATTATTCTTTGGATTGGAGAAACTCCCCTGACTCTTCTTTCTCCTTCTTGTTTTCCTCCTTTTCTTTCTGGGGATGAGTACGATTGGGTGGGTGTTGTCTGGTTTCTCTGATCCGCTGATATTCCTAAAAAAGTTAATGCGCTTTCCCTTTCCACTCTTTTTGTTGACGATTCCCCGTCTGAAAATTCTACTTCAGAACAACAGAAGTACCATCAAGGCAAACATCGGAATCAGAAGTAGAATTCTCCATAACCTGTGACCCCTGAGAATGGGTGTGTGAGTGAGTGGCTGTATAGGTCAGATAGTGGGGGTGTGAGTGGCTTTATGGGTCTGTGACTAGGTGTGTGAGTGACTGTAGGGGTCTGTAAGTGGGTGTGTGAGGGGTTGTACAGGTCAATGACTGGGAGTGTAAGTGGCTGTATGGGTCTGTGATTGAGTGTGTGAGTATCTGTATGGGTGCATAAGTTGGTATGTGAATAGTTTAGAGTATACGTGAGTAGGTATATGAGAGGATTCGTGAGTCAGTGAATGGTGGTGTGAGTGGCTGTATGGGTCTATAAGAAGGTGAGTGAGTGGTTGTGTGGGTATGTGAGTGGGTGGGTGTGTGGTTGTATGGGCATACAAGTAGGTGTATGAGTGGTGGTATGGGTGTGTGAGTGGGTGTGTGAGTGACTGTGATTGACTGTGTGGGTCTGTGAGTAGATGTGAGAGGTGCAGAATTGGTTTATGAGTGGGTGTCTTAGTGTCTGTTTGGGTATGTCAATAGCTGTGTGAGTGACTGGGCCAGAATGGAACCTCACGTGGCCCTTTATCCAAATAGAGTCCACAGTTTTTCTACACGATTGGAGTACTTTCTACTAGTTAAGTGTTACCTCGTTTGGCAAATGTGTAGTGAATATTCTACACTACAACCATGTAATCGATCACGAGGAAAGGTTTACAGTGATCTTGTGTGCATTTTGGCAATGTGATTGTTCCTCATACATCTTCATCCAGAAATCTGTGACAAAATGAATACTCGTATAGAGCACACAACAAGACTACACCCTTATGTCCTCATGAGTGTCCGGAGACCGGTGGAGAGGTAAATCTCCATCAAACAAGGGTACTTCCTCATAACTACATAAAGCAAGTGCTTCTTTGTTTGGTGGAGATGTCATCATATTCTGCGGCATCAAGAATACATCACTGAGCCATAACAGTAATACATGTGCAAAATACAATTATATTTGTGCAAATGCAATATAGCAGAAGAGAAAACAACCTCCATTTCAGATTTTCATATGACATAAGCCAAATATAATGATTGAACTTTAAAAATTCATATCTGTTATCCCTTATTGGACTTTTGATGTTTTTGTGTCATTTCGTTCAATAAAATATTTCCTATTCTTAAAAATAAAAAAAAGAGGATGCATGTGTTGGCGGCCTTTGGGTAAGCTGCCCCTCATCCTGGAAATTGGGGGAAGACCTTTGCATACTACTAAGGTGGACTGGGAGGGGCCAAACAGGAAAGGCTTCCAGGTGATTTTGCACATTTACATACACATACTAATTTAAAGAGAGAACTCTGTGCTCTGCTAATGCGTCAGTAAAATTGGCGGGAAACGTGCTTGGGGACTTTTGGTAAGCTCTCCGTCATCTTGGCAAAAGTTGGATAGACCTTTGCATACTACTAAGGTGGACGGTGAGGGGCCAAAGGGGGACGGGCTTCCAGGTAATTTTGCACATTTACATACTGGTAGTAATTTAAAGGTAGAACCATGGATCCGACTCTTACCATAAGTGAACAAGAAAGAACCCACTCATCACACTCACTACAGGTTGCGCACCGATATACTAACAAAGTATTCATGTCCACTAAGAAGGTCCTTTAAAGAAGGGGAGGGAGGCCATGTGGCCCTCCTCCCTGGGCCAATTTTGGCCCCGGGGATCCCATCCCCCAGGACCCGGCCACTTGCTACTGGGTGCCCTGGAGCCCACCCCGGGCCCCCAGTGTGCAGTGTTGAGGACAGTGGGGGAAGTCTTAATACCCCCACAGTCCTTGCCAGGTTCAGGAGCCGGCATTGCTCCTGCAGGCAAGCAGTAGCAAGAAATGCTGCTCCTTGCATGTGGGAGTCAATTTCAAGCAGGTGAGAGCAGTTTTCCTGCTCCTGCCCACTGGTAGCAGACTTACTCTTTGCTCTCCTTAGCTCCCGCCAAGCGACAGCAAACTACTATGTCCTGAGGGTGGAAACCTTGGATCATAGGGAGCCGGCTTTTGGGATGAAGTCTCCAGGGCCATTTATGGCTGCAGGGGATGTACCTTGCGGCCCACCCCAAGGGAGGTGGTGATCCCAGGGGCTCTTAAGAGCGTCAGGAGAGGGACCACGCAGCTCCCCTCCAATAAAAACTAAAATCGTCCTGCCTTGGGGAGTTGGCGATTGGGAGGGGGGGGGCGCAAGCACCCCTACCTACAAAATACATTTTAACATGCCCCAGGACCTGGCCCACCCAGTAGCTTGACTAGAAACAGGCATGGGAGACCATGCTTGTGATTTCTGGATTTGCAGAGAGTTTGAGACTCTAGATATCTATATTTCTTTTTTTAATAACTATAAAACTGCTGAACGGATTTACATCAAATCACAAAAAGCACACTTTCTAGACCAAGATCTAGCTTTCTGCCAAATTTGGTGTAAATCTGTATTCGAAATCTCTATGGGAATTAACATGGGAAACGCATTTTTTGACCCCCTTTTTCCTGGTATATATATATTATATAATTAGGACATAGTTTCCATAGGAATTTTTTTTTTTGACTTGCGTATAACTTTGAACTTTGGTATAGTTTAACTATTCTTCATGAAATGTTCCCCCCAAAAGTGTAAAAGTAGGTTCTGGTTGTTATGGAAAGTTTGGGGGTGATCTGTGCAGTGGGGACAGAGAAATAGGGCGGTAAAAAGGGTGCATTTGTAATGTTAATTTCCATAGGAACATGCAGTTGAACCTACAGCCCAAACCACTGGACAGAATTACATCAAATTTGCAGATGTTCACATACTCACTCAAACACTTATACATTAAGTCACATACCCACTCAGATACTCATGCACCCAATCACATATCCATTCAGGTACTCATGCATCAACTTACAGACTCACTCACAGAGTGATGCACCCATGTACAGAACCACTCAGAGACCCATGCACCCACTTAGAGACCCATTCAAAGACTCTTACACCCACTCACAGACCCACTTAGACACTCATGCACCCACTTACAGACTCACTCCGAGAGTCGCACACTCATGTACAGACCTACTCCTAGACTCACGCAACCATTTACAGACCCACTCATACACTTATGTATGTCCTCATAGATCTACTGAGACACTCATACACCCACTCACGGATGCACGCAGACACTCATATACCCATTCACACCAAATACAGTCACTCACACACTCAGCCACAGATCCTCCCAGAGACTTATAAACTCAGTCACTCACTCATATACTCAGAAACTCACACACCCACTCACAAAGTCTCTCAGATATATACACACCCACACACTCAGCCCATCAAGGCTTATACATCCACTCACAGAGCCAACCAGACACTTGCCATCTGAATCACAGACCCACTCAGACACTCATGCATGTACCCATTCACTCACCACTCAGAAAGTTATACTCTCACTCACAGACCCATTGAGACACTCATATACCCACTCACAGATCAACTCAGACACTCATACATCCACTCATGGGCCCACTCAGACACTCACACACGTATACAGTAACTCACATAGCCACTCATAGACCGACTCAGAGACTTATACACCCGGCCAGTTATACACTCAGAGGCTCATGTACCCACTCACAGTTGTGCTCAAAGACCCACACACCCAATGACAGAACCACTCAGACACTCACACTGCCAGTCATAGACACACTGAGAGACTCAGGCAGTCCCTCACAGACCAGCTCAGACACTCCTGCACCACTCACTCACCCACTCTGACACCCACTTAGACAATCATGTATCCACTCACAGATCCAGTCAAACAGTCATATACTTATTTATGTTATTTGAAAAGGTCTGTATAGAGCATACGAGACTCATGTGGGTATCAGAGCGCTTTACAAAATGAAGAGACAATGACATAAAATCATTAAGCGTAGTAAAGGTACATACAGTTTAACCGAAACAAATAGCATAGAGGGACAGAGAGTTAAGGATCTAAACCATGAATCTGTTCACTAACAAGAGTTTGACTTCTTTCTTGAAGGAGCTACTGGAGGGAGTCAGTCTTATATCAGGGGGGAGAGAGTTCCAACTGCACAAAGGCACTTATGCACTTACTCACAGATTTGAATGAGAGACCTACGCAACCAATAACAGACCCATTGTGACACTGATGCACCCACTTATAGTTGTACTGAGGAATTGAAAGACTGAGGCACTGTCTCACAGAATCCCTCAACTACTTATACAGTGAATGAGAGACTTAGTGATACAGTGATGCATGCAGCCATAGAATGTGTCTATATATATATGTTTTACACTTTGTACAAATCACCCCCTCTTCACGACTACCAACGGCACCACAATGACGTTGGTATTTGCGTATATAATTATTTTGATAAAGGTGGTTTTCCCCTATTTGATCACGGGAAGAAAAGTTAAAACAATATCTGCCTAAATATTTCAACTTAAACTTTATTTAAAAATGTCTTTAAGTGTATTTTTCAGTATGTGAAATACATTTACTGATCACAGATTCTCCACAGTAAATGCAACAATGTTGAGCCGACTCCCCCAAAAATTATTAAAAAATAAAAACTGTTAATAATGTACTTTCTGATAAACACATACCAAATCAAAAAAATGAGTATTATATATCATAAATATAACATACTATATCCAATACTAGAACGATAATACCAAAATCTTAGAGGCTCACTTAAAAAAAAAGGACGTCACAAGTAAGAAATAGAATTCTTTTTAAACCTTAGAAATTCACTATAAAAAACAAAGGTTACAGGGAAATTTAGGTTAGGATTTAGCATTTAAAATCCTTAGAAATTCACTGAAAAAAAACAAAGGTTACAGGGGTGTTATAGTTAGTAAACAGAATTTTTTTTAAATGTAAAAATTCACTGAAAAAAACAAAGGTTATAGGGATGTATTTGCAAGGCTGACATTTCACTCATACAAAACCAGAGACATTCAGCATTTATAGTTAGCTGAGCTAACTGTAACTCACACCTCCACAATGCACTGCTTATCACCTCACATATTACATCACTCATGACGGGGTTAGTGACATCACTGAAGAAGTCACTCATGACAACATCTGGTGACTGTCAGTGTTTTAAAAAAGTTTATGTGTATTGGTGAATCAGTGGGTGTATCAGTGCCTGTATGGGTGATTCAGTGGGTGTGTGACTGACTGTATAAGTGAGTGATTAGGTGTCTCAGTGAGTGCATGGGTGAGTGACTCGTTGTGTGAATGTCAGTATAAGTCTGTCAGATGGTGTCTAAGTGGCTGTAGGGTTGTGTGAGTGAGTACATGAGTGGCTGTATTGGTGAGTGATTAGTTCTCTGAATATGTGTATGGTTATCTGAGTGTCTGTGTGGGTATGTGAGGGTGTGTGTCACTGCTAAGCATGGGCGGATTTTGCGAATTGGCAATCCGCGAACTTGCGTATTTACTGATTCGCAATCCGCAAAATCCGCGAACTCTCGCGAATTTGCGGATTTTTTTTGTGTGTTCGCAAGGGTTTCTGCCAGTTCGCGAGGGTTGTGTAGCAGTTCGCAATTGCGAACTTACTTGTCGGCTCGCAACGGCCGCGACTATGCTGTTTCTACGTCTGGTTCATCATCACAGGTTCACAGCACCCTCTGTTTCACCACTGCCACCCTCTGGTACACCCATGCCACCCTCTGGTACATCACTGCCACCCTCTGGTTGGTTTATCACTGTAGATTATGGGGGTGAAAAAAAGAAAGCACACCTGCCCTGCTTCAACTGACATGAATTAATTTGGGGTTGATTAATGTGTCACTGAATTTAAACTTCCAGTCTGGCTGGCACCTGCTTCCTTATCTGTAATTTGCTTTCTGTTGCAGTGCAATTTTTTTCACAGGACCTTTGTGGCCTACTTGTAGCTATTCTCTCAGCCTGCTGTGAGGGTCAGAGCAGGGTCATAGAATAGTTGCAAGTAGGCAACTGAACTCTGAAGGGGCCCCTCAGGAAGCACTACAGGGAATGGTTACTAATGATAAGATTGAACTTTTGCACCTGCTGAGTGCTTTCAGTTTTGCAACAATCCAAATATCCAGCAGCATCCGCAAAAAGTAACCCTTCCAGGTCAAGATCCAAATCAAAGTGACCAGCACATGAAGAAAGCACTGGGAGGAGCCTGCTGGACAGGAACAGGAAGTTGGAGACTGTGGGGCACTTCATTCCTCCCACCCCCCCCCCAAAATGGACTCCTTGCAAAGAAAAAGTGCAGGCAAATGTCAACCTGAGGAGTTATTCTGATAAAAATCATAATTTTCAAGGTTTATGCTGCCTGCTGGTGGATTTCTTGTGCGAAATTGCAAATTTTGCAATCTCACAATTGCGAGATTGTTGCTGCCCGCCGCATCTACGTGTTTGCAAGTGTTTACTCCCGCGAAATTGTATAGTATTCTAGTTGGCAAGTGCGACCAAGCAAAAAATCCGCTTCGCACGGATTTTACGAATTTTCGGCAAGTTCGCGAGAGTTCGCGGATTGCGAATTTGCCGAAAATCCGCAAAATCCGCGAGCGGAACGGATTTTACGCCCATGCTTAGTCACTGCCTGTATGGATAAGTGAGTGGGTAAGTCAGTGGCTGTATGGGTTAGTGAGTGTGTGTATGAGGGGCTGTATGGGTGAGTGAGTCTGTGCATGGCTGTGTGGGTGAGTAAATGGATGTGTCAGCAGTATATGGGTAAGTAACTGGGTATGCAAAAGACAGTATAGGTGAGTGATGGGCTATATTGTGGTCTGTATGGGTGAGTGAGTGAATGTGTGAGTTGCCGTATGGATGAGTGTGTGCTTGTGTCAGTGACTGTATAGGTGAGTGAGTACATGTTAGCATCTGTATGTGTAAGTGAGTGGATATGTGAATCTGTATGGGTGAGTAAGTGGCTGTGTGATCGACTGTACGGGGGAGTGATTAGGTGTGTGAGTAGTTCTATGAGTGACTGACTCAGTTTGTGAGTGGTTGTATGGGTGTATGAATGGATAATTCAGTTGTTGTATTAGTAAGTGAGTGGGTATATGAGTGGTTGCATGGGTGAGGGAGTAGATGTGTGTGTAGATCTATGATTTAGTGAGTGGGTATGTAAGTACTCATGTGGTCTGTGAATGGGTTTGGGAATGGTTGTTGTGTGGGAATGGGTGTATAAAAGGTTCTATGGAGTATGAGTGGGTGCATCAGTGATTCTGTGGATGATATCATCAGTGACCTCATCAGTGATGTCATTTGAGATTTCATCAGTGTTTGTTTTTTCAATTCCTGTAACCTTTGGTTTTCTCTGTAAATATATATATATTTATATAAAAATATAAACACATACATACATAAAAATTTGAAGCAGATGCAATCCAATGGAAGGAACAATGGACACAATGGACGCACACCAGAGGAGGGAGCAAAAATGTATTGTGCAAAACAACTTGACAAAGGCTTTTCGCCGGAACACGTTGTTTTGCGCAATACATGTTAGTGCCCTAATCTGGTGTGCAGCATCCATTGTTCCTTCCATTGAATTGGATTTGCTTCAAATATTTAGACACATGCTGCTGTCGACGCTGGCACTGGCACAGTAAGGCAGGTCAAAAAGCATAGTGAACAGCAAAACGGTTGTTATACATAAAAAAACAAAGGTTTAAGAGATAAGTTATAATTTGTAAAACTTTATTTATGTTTCCTATACAAACCCAACTTAAATTACAGAAACATTAGACCTTCTAAATTGATAGTTAAAGTTTGAATGTATCATTAATACACCACTTTCAGATTATTATATAATACTCATAACTCATAACTTTAGAATTTCTAATGTTTGAGGAATTTAAGTTGTGTTTGTCTAGCAAACGTAAATAACGTTTTCCTAAGTACAACATATCTTTAACCTTTGGCTATTTTTGTGAATTCTAATGTTCATTTAATATTAGTAACACATTTGGAATATTTGTGCAGTTTAGTGTTGCAGAGTGGAGCGCAATTAAGTTGAATGTGGTACAATATACTGGAGGAGACTGTTGTAAACTTTACTGTGGTACAGTATATTGTGGTATAGTGGAGTGGAGTAAAGTGGAATCAAGTATACTGGAATATCATTCAATGGAATGACATACAGTGGAATGGTATAGAGGACATTGGAGAAGTATAGAGTGTAGTTTGCATACACTACAGTGGTATACAATGGGATAGCATACATTGAAGTGCGATAAAGTAGAGTTATGTTTGGTAAATATGGTATTGTATTTCCATCCACTGTATAGGCATACAGTGGAGTGCTATAGACTGGAGTGTTGCACAGCATAGAGCTAGGAGCATATATTGGCTTAGCGTATACTGAAATAGTGTACAGTTGAGTGCCATAAAGTGAACTCTGGTATAGTGGTGTGGTGTAAAGTAGAATAGCATACATTGCAGTAGAGTACAGTGGAGTACCATACAGTGGAGAGGCATATAGTTTAGTGGTGTGCAGTGGGCTTACACAAAGTTAAGCATGGTCCAGTGTAGTGTGGTTAATTCAAATTCTGTAAAGTGCAGTAGCATTTATTGGAGTGCTATACAGTGCAGTGGTGCAGAGCAGACACTACAATTGGACACAGTGCAATAGAGTACACTGTTATTGCATATACTGGTGTAGCAGAAAGTGTAGTGTCATACATAGTAGTAGCATAGAATTGAGTAGTCTTTAGTGTAGTAACTTTCAGTTTAGTGGCGTTAAATCTTCAAATGTATATTGGAGTGGCATATACTGGAGTACAACACAATAGGGTGTTGTACAATTGAATTTGGTTAATTATCGAGGCGTAGAGTCTAGTAATATACAGTGAAGTATTGGTTAATGCAGTGGCCCAGAATGTAGCCTTGTACAGTGTAATAGCAGAGAGTGGGTTGTAGTACAGTACAGTGGCATATACTGCACTTCAGTACAATAGAGTGCTACAGAGTAGAGTAGAATACACTGGAATAGCCTATATTCCAGGACTGTACTATGAAGTAGGGCATAGTCAAATAGCATATAGTGGGATACCGTGAACTAGAGTTGCGTACAGTGAGTAGTGTCCAAGTACGAGCAGTACAGTGTAGTGGTGTCCAGAAACTGTCATACACTGAAGTGTAATAGAATACAGTGGTGAACAGTATAATAGCATAGAATATAGTGCTGTAGACTGGAGTGGTGTTTAGTGGAGTTTGGTGGAGTAGAGTGGACTAACATGCAGTAGATTACCGTACAATATAGTTACACATACAGGAGTGTCATAACGTGGAGTAGCAAACTTTATATCATGTGCAGTGGAGTGCCATAAAGTTAATTGTTATACAGTAGAGTGGCATAAAGTGAAGTGTGTAAATTGAAGGAAACATACAGCTAGATTCATCAAGCCAAAAACGGCTCGCAAAGGGCCAGATTCTGAGAATCTGGCCCTTTGCAAGCACAATTTTTGCATTTGGGATTCATCATCCCAAATGCAAAAATCGCTAATACAGAATTAGCATTTTAGCGAGGAATAGCATTTAAGGAATCTCTATTTGAGATTCCTTAAATGCAATTCATGAAACTTTTACAAATTGCGAATTCGCAATTTCCGGCCGCTATTTACCACGAAGTCTGACTTCGTGGTAAATAGTGAAAAATTAGAAAAATGCACTTTAGTGCATTTTTCTAAGTGGTATGTTACACACACACATGTCCTTTGGACATGTGTGTGCGCAACATCAGGCTACATTTCCATTTCAGGGGTGCTACAGGGTGTCCTTTGGACACCCCTGGCACCCTTGAAATCGCATCCTTATTTGCGATTAGCAAATTGCTAATCGCAAATAAGGAATAACTCCCCATTCATTCCTATGGGCCTTTGGCCTTTGGCCCATGGGAATGAATGGGGAGTTATTCCTTATTTGTGATTAGCAATTTGCTAATCGCAAATAAGGAGGCTGTAGGAATCGCAATTTATTTTGTAATTTCTACATGAATCCCGATTTGAGAGTCCTTAATAGCGATTCCTTAATAATCGCTATTAAGGACTCGCAAATCGGGACCATGATGAATCTACCTGTAAGCCTTCAAGCTTGTGAAAAATGTTCCGGTTGTATTTGTGAATAGTGTAAGTAATGTTAAAGATATACATTAAGTAAAGCATACTTACATACTGTGCTATGGCGTGCCGTGCTAAGTTTACAGTATACCCTGGTACATGGTGTTCACAGCTGGGTAAGTAATTGGTACATGACTGTGTTTACCAAAGGTAAAAATCAGCCCTAAAGTTTTTATCCTAAATTTCCATTATTGAGGGGTCAGCATTATGCTGACTTATGGGTTAGGGTGTGAGATATAATTAAGCATTACGTTTTATTGTTATTAACCACCTATTACCACTTTATTTCAGTGGCAATTGGTTACCTTTTTGGTTTACAAATGTGAAGGTATTATTAACCTGTGTAATTTTTTATATTTTCTCCCTTAATAATCTCAGCAAAATTAAGCATACTTGTTCCACCCATTTCATTGCGGAAGGAGTAAATGTTTTTTATGGTTTAGTCAAGGGGGTCTAAGGAAAAAAGGGGTGGTCCCAAAACATACTTGATTGCAATGTATTTCACATACACTTTTGTATTTTCCATTCTGTGAAAACCATCAGTCACATTTTGTAACAATGTGGCAGGATTACATACCATATTACCCACATAATTATTTTGTATAGTTTAGTTAAGAAGTGTAAATAGTTTCTAAGTTTTAAGGTATTTAAAGTTAGTGAAATCTGTTGTTGCATTATTTTAGCGAAATATGGAGGTATTACGCCATAGTACAACAATGCATGGTGATTTTATGTCATTAGCTGATTGTCTAATCATTGGCTTTAGAATAGTTAAATGCAACTATATGGTTTTTAGGTACAATTTGTCTGTTTTCTGTTTTATGCCTTCCGATGTAGGTAAGTATTAGGTGTGGTATTTTTGCCCTGACTATTAGAAGTTTAGTAAAGTGGTTATAGGTTGATTATACAATTTATAATTTTGCATATCTATGTTTTTTCAAATATGCAGGGTGTGGTAGTATGGATGTTGTCCCAAAAACATCATTCAGCTAGCGTATTACTCTATACCTCCAGATTACCATGGTACTACCTGGGCAAAAGGTATAACTACATTTAAAACACTTAAAACATACAAAATACTGACCCTACTTACCTGCAGTAACCCAAAGAATCATCTGTGCATATAATCCTTCCACTGCAACGGGCAGTTTCACGCTTCGCAATATACAACAGTCTATGTAAAATGCAAGAGATTTTACACCCATTTTGGGACCCTCAATTTTCTTCACACCCTCTTGACAAAATGCCATGACACTTTCGTGACTCCAAAAATAAAATGGAGGCAGTCAGTCTGCAAAGTTTTGTGAATATCCATCAAATGGGTGCAAAGATATAAAGGCACAAATATCCTCAAAATCCTTATCTCCGGTCACACTAACTATGACTACAGAGTGGCTACTGCCACTATGCAGTCTATATTTGATATCAAACACCCACTCACAAAAATTAACACACAGTCACACAGCCACTCACATAATATATGTTAAAAGTAATATCACTCATTAGTAGTACAACTTTGTAGTAGCTTAGTATATATGTTTAACACTCATAAACTAATAGAAAACACTTACAGTCACTGGATGATGTCATCAGTGATGTCATTTGAAATGTCATTAGTGATGTTATCAGTGATGTCTCTGACCATGTCATGAATGATGTAATATGTGAGGTCATAAGCAGTGCATTGCAGCAGAGTAAGTTATAGTAAGCTCAGGTAAATATAACTGCTGACTGTCTATGGTTTTGTGTGAGTATAATTCAAGTCCCACAATAATGTCCTTGTAACCTTTGTTTTTTTTCAGTGAATTTCAAAGTTTCTTTATATTTTATTTCCTATCTATAATGTCTGTGTAACCTTAGGGTATTTCAGTGAATTTCTACATTTTTATATTCTATTTGCTAATTATAACGTCCCTGTAACCTTCGTTTTTTTCAGTGCATTTATATTTTATATGCTAACTATAACATCAATGTATTCTAGGCACACTTACTGGGGTAGAACTGGAAATCCTAATGAAGAATACCTTTTCTCAATTAATGGTACTTTTCCCTCAGACTGCCTTGGTGTTCTCCAACATATGCCAAAGGCAGAAATGGAAGTGATCAAACTAATTCTGTCCACAGATAAACAAAGCCAGGAAACATGTACATAAAACTGTTTCTGCATTACTCAGAGACCGTAACATGGTTTCTTTCTATCGCCAACAACAGCTTGCACATTGACATAGATGGTATCTATAGAAGTGATGGCGTTCACTTCACAGAGAACGGAAACCCGGTCTTCCTCAACAATTGGAAAGTCTGTATCCTGTTTTATGTGTAGTTATCATCTACACAAATAAACACAAAGGCTCTTCTCAGAGCCATCCTATTTCCCAAACACTGGTTCATTTTCAAATTCCTTTTTTAAAGTTATTTTTCAACTTTGCAAATATGTCGCAAATTCACATAACAAATGGAGACACTCAATAGACTTTAATGCACAACCAATATCTAAGAGTCAAAAAAAAGAGAGCAAAGCTCAGTTCAAAGAAAACCAATGACATGACAAGTGTTTGTTTCTAGTAGGTGGAAATTAAATAAAGTGCACGTGATCATGCAGATCTCGGAAAGACAGACCTCAAGGGTAGGTGAAATTTTCCCATCAGTTGCCGATCTGTTCCGCCATTCTTTACATCATCTGTGTTCTCCTTACCCAGGAGACAGGGCTTTCACAGTCAAAGGGATATAGTGGGGACTGTGGGAACCCTATGACTCAAATTTCGACAAATTGGTGGTGCAGATAAAGAATAAATGTAAAGAGGCAACTGAAAAAAGCAGTGCAAAAAAGTGTAAGTGGTGATAAAATAAAATTGGATCAAGCTGAGTAGAGGTATGATTTTTAATGTTTTCCCTCAGCTCCTCCAAGTCTAAAAACAAGTGAAATGAAAACAGATTTAATAAAATATCTGTTCAGCAATTAATGCTGAACAGATATTTTGTTAAATCTGTTTCAATGTTTTAGTGGGGCCTCTGTGAGTCTCTGAGTGGCTCTGTGAGTGAGGGCATGAGTCTCTCAGTGGGTCCAGGAGTGGGTATGTGAGTATCTCAGTGAGTTAGTAAATGAATGCATCAGTCTCTGAGTGGGTCTATGAGTGAGTCATGAGTCTCTCAGTGGGTATTTGAGTGGGTGCGTGAGTGTGAGAGAGTACATGATCCAATGGGTGTGTGAGTGGGTGTGTGAGTATCTGAGTGGGTCTCGGAGTGAGTGCATGCATCTATGATTGGGTCTGCGGGTGAGTACATGAGTTCATGAGTGGATCTATGATTGAGTGCATGAGTCTCAGTGGGTGTGTGAGTGGATGCATGAGTGTCTGAGTGGGTTTGCGAGTGTATGAATCTCTGAGTGGGTTTGTTGGTGAAAACATGAGTCTCTGAGTGGGTATGTGAGTGAGTGCATAAGTACTTGAGTAGGTTTGTAAGTGAGTGCATTTGTCTTTCAGTGGGTATATGAATGGGTATATGAATGTTGGAGTGGGTCCATTAGTGGGTGTATAAGTGTCAGAGGGGATCTGTGAGTGACTGCATGAGTCTCTGGGAGGGTGTATGAGTGTATGAGTCTCTCAAAGGGTTTGTGAGTGAGTTATGAGTCTGTGGATGGGTCTGAGAATAGGTGCATGACTGTCTGAGTAGGTCTGTGAAAGGTATATGAGTACGTAAGAAGGTCCATGAGTGAGTGCATGAGTCTCTCAGTGGGTGTGTGGGTGGGTGCATGAGTGTCTGAGTGGGTCTCTGCATGAGTGCATGAGTCCCTGAGTGGGTCTGAGAGTAGGTGCTTAACTGTCTGAGTAGATCTGTGAAAGGGTACATGAGTATCTAAGTAGGTCTGTGAGTGGGTGCATGAGTCTCTGAGTGGGTCTGTGAGTGTATGAGTCTTTCACTGAGTATGTGAGTAGGTACATCAGTTGCTGAGTGGGTCACTGTGTCAGTGCATGAGTCTCGGAGTAGGTCTGTGCATGAGGTTCAGAGTGGGTCTGTGCATGAAGAGATGAGTGAGTAGGTCTGTGAGTGACTGCATGAGTCTCTGTGTGGGTGTGTGGATGAGTGCTTGAGTCTCTAAGTTGGTCAATGAGTGGGTGCATGGTATCTCAGTGAGCCTGTGCATGAGGGTGAGAGTCACTGAGTGGGCTTGTGAGTGACTACATTAGTCTCTGATTGGGTGAATGAATGTGTGTGTGACTCTCTCAGTGGGTCCGTGAGTGAGTCATGAGTCTTTCAGTTGGTCTGAGAGTGGGTACATGACTTTTCTGAGTGTGTCTGTGAAATGGTACATAAGTATCTCTATCTGTGAGTGAGTGCATGAGTCTCTGAATGGGTCTTTGAGTGACTGCATGAGTCTCAGTAGGTGTATGAGTTGGTGTGCTTGTCAGTGGGTCTCTGTGTGAGTTCATGAGTCTCAACAGTGGGTCTGTGCATGAGTGCAGGAATCTCTGAGTGAGTCTGTGAATTACTGCATGAGTCTCTCAGTGGGTATCTGAGTGGGTACATCAGTGGCTGAGTCGGTCTCTGCATGAATACACAAGTGAGTGGGTGTGTGAGTGACTGCATGAGTCTCAAAGTGGGTGTGTGAGTGAGTGCATACATCTCTCAGTGGGTCAATGGGTGAGTGCATGAGTATCCCATTAGGCCTGTGCATGTGTGTTAACGTCTCTAAGTGAGTCTGTGAGTGACTGCATCAATCTTTGAGTGGGTGAATGAGTGAGTGTATGACTCTCCAAGTGGGTCTGTGAGGGAGTCATAAGTCTCTGAGTGGGTCTGAGAGTAGGTGCATGACTGTCTGAGTGGGTCTGTGAAAGGGTGTATGAATATCTAAGTAGATCTGTGAGTGAGTGCATGAGTCTCTGATTAGGTCTGTGAATGAGTAATTGAGTCTCTCAGTGGGGTATGTGAGTTGGTGCGTGTGTGTCGGCATGGTTCTCTGCATGAGAGCATGAGTCTCACCGTAGATCTGCGCATGAGTTTCGTGGTAGGTCTGTGAGTGACTGCATGAGTCTCTGAATGGGTGTGTGCGTGAATGCATGAGTCTCTCAGTGAGTTTGAGAGTGGGTGCATGACTATCTGAGTGGGTCTGGAAAAGGGTGCATGAGTGTCAAAGTAGGTCTTTGAGTAAGTGCATGGGTTTCTCAGTGAGTGTGTCAATGGCTGTGTGAGTGTCTGAGTGGGTCTATGAGTGAGTGCATGAGTCTTTCAGTGGGTATGTGAGTGGGTGCATGAGTATCAGAGTGGGTCTGTGAATGGGTGTGTGAGTAGGTGTGTGTATGTCTATGTAGGTCGGGGTGAAAATACATGAGTGTCTGAGTAGGTCTGTGAGTGGGTGAATTAGTGTCTGAGTTGGCCTGTGAATGGGTTCATGAGTGTCTGAGTGTGACTGTGAATGAGTGCATGGGTGTATGATATATAAATGTTAGAACATAAGTGGTGCATTGCAGAAGCATAAGGTATAGTTAGCTCAGGTAACTATAACTGCTGAATTTCTGTGATTTTGTATGAGTAAAATCTGAGTCTAACTATAACCTCCCTGTAACCAGTGGTTCTTTTCAGTGAATTTCTAGGTTTTTTTAATCCTATTTCCTAACTATGATGTCCCTGTAACCTTTTTTTCAGTGAATTTGTAAGGGTTTTTCCAATGTTATTTGCTAGCAATAACGTACCTGATGCATTTGTTTTTTAAATTAATTTGTATGGTTTTTAATGTTAAAATATAACTATAATGAACCATGTTACCTTTGGAGTTTTTACCAACATTTCAAAGTCTTTTTAATTGTATTTCCTAACTCTAACCTGTAGCCTATGAGAGTGGGTATGTGAGTGACAGTTTAGGTCAGTGAGTTGGTGTGTGAGTGGCTGTATGGGTCTGTGAGTGGGTGTGTGAGTGGCTGTATGGATAGGTGAATGGGCGTGAGTGGTTTTGTTTGTATATGAGTGAGTGTGTGGCTGTATGGGAGGGTGAGGGAGTGAGTGCTTGACAGATTGGGTCTGTGAGTAGATGTGAGAGTAACAGAATGGGTGTGTGAATGGGTGTCTGAGTACCTGTATGGGTGAATCTGTATGAGTGTGAGTGACTACATCAGAACGGAACCTCACCTGCCCCTTCAGACAATGATTCCACAGCTTTGCACAAAATATCTACCCAATTGGAGTACTTTCTACTGGTTAATTAGTAAGTACTACCTTATGGAATAAATATCTACTGAATACTTTACACTGCAGGTGCAGGTCCACGTGGAAATGTATCCAGTGACCTTGTGTGCGTTTCAGCAATGTGATTGTGTCTCATGCATCTTAATCCAGAAATCTGTTTTAACAAGAATCCTTGTAAAGAGAAGACAACAAGACTACAATGAGGTAAATCGCCAATAAACAAGGGTGTTTCCTCTTAACTATATGAAGTAAGTGCTTATTTATATGGTGGCCATGTCTTGATATTTATCACCATCAAGAAGGCATCACAAAAATTGGTGGAGAATGTACTGGAGGCTTTTTGGTAAGCTGTCCATCATACTGACAAAAGGTGGGAAGACCAATTCAGACTACTAAGGTGAATGGGGTGAGCCAAACTGGCGGAGCTTTCAGTGATTTTGCAAATATGTATACTCGTACTTATTTAAAGGAAGAACCATGGACTCTGCTCTCACCAGGTAAGGACAAGAAAGAATCCACTAGTCACAGTCATGAGTGGACCTCCCAAGACATACAGCGTAGGGGTTTTGTACTGACAAGGAGAGGAGACGGTGAGGAGGAGGACAGCCGAGACACAGAGCAGAACATACCAGGTAAGCCAAGTGGGTGGCAGTCTGGGGGTCAGTAACCCTCCAGTTTTTAGACAACTCTGTGGAATTCCAGGTAGTGGCACTCCGCCAACTACGCCCACCCTTAGTAAATGCCAGGTGTGTATTCTAAACTATAGTTGCATAATGGGTCATGAGGAAATGTCTCCGGTGACCTTTTATGGGTTTCAGCAATGTTTTTGTTCCTTGTGTGTCTTCATGCAGAATTCTGTGCTAACTTGAATCTTGCTATAGAGAAGGTAACATGACTACAAAGAGGTGAATCTTCACCAAACAAAGATTCTTCCTCCTAACTATATGAAGCAAGTGCTTGTTTGTTTGGAGGAGATGTTCTCATTTTCTTTTGCATCAAGAACACAGCATCATTTTCTTCGGCATCAAGAAACAGATGTGACCAGAAGGATTTTTTTTATATTCGAAAATTCATTGCCAAAAGTTTCACTATGTATATTCCAGTATCGCAAATATTCGCAAAAACATTGTGATTTTTAGAAAATGTTAGTAACATATATGGAAATTCAAGTTTTAGGTCAGTAGATCACTAAAATAACAGGTACAGTGAGATTTTTATAAGTAATTTAATAGCTCAACGCTGTCTTATTCCATTTCCTGTGTTTGCGACTACATCAGCATTTGCTAAGACATCGGCATTCGCGAGTTTCACATGACTCTGAAATAAAGAGATTTCATTGGGCATAACAATTGTATTATTCTAGAAAGAAAGTCCCTAACCAGTTTTCTTTTTTTCATGCTTGCAGTGCTCAGATTGGAAGTATTGCACCACCTAATAATTCTAATATTAGGATATCATTTTTTATTTTTTGTCAAAAAATAAAAAATAAAATGACATCTGGTGGCAGTGGAGAGCAGGAGGCACATTCTGAGGAGCACAACTCATCTGATGAGGAACCCCCATCGCCTAGGAATTATTTTACAATTCTCTCTGGGGAAAAGAACGCAGTGGCGCAGCATGTGAAAGTGCACATTATGCAAGAAGACCCTGTCCAGGGGTACATCACAAAAATACTCCAGTGGCACAAGTATCTTGACTCATCTGAAAACATAGCAACAAAGGAGTATGCAGTTCCCATAGGGGAGGGATGAAAATGCCAGAGGCTGAGATGGTCAACACCCCTGCTCTAATGTAGAGTCAGTGTGTCTCCCAATATGGGAATGGGGCCCTCACACACCCAGTTGGGTGTCATGCTTTATCATAGGGCTTTTTTATCATCAGGCCGCCGCTAGAATGCCTGATGGGCAACCTATGAGGGGCTCTTTGGCGGAGATCTTTTTCCCAAGCCGTATAGGTGAAGTGCAGGTGAGGGGCCTTGTGGTGTAGATGTGATAAGAAAATTTGTGGTGATCCAAAATGAGTTTAATCTGCGAGCCCACTCATCTCACACTCATCTCACTTAAAAACATCAGGGATTTCACCGCTGATTATAATAATCAGAGGTGTCTAGGTTTGCGTAGTCATGGTCAACATGTTTCTCACCTGTTCTGTAAAGAATCACTTGGCAATTCATCAGGACCTATAGTTATGCACTATCTACACAGTGGTTGGTTTGTAGAAGTGAACCAATCACTCAGTCAACCTAACAATGAGATACCTTATTTTATCAAAGAGTAGGACCTACCTATGGAAATAAAGATAAAGAAGGGAACATAAAAACTTGAATAAAGTATTCACACAAATCAATACAGCCTCTAAAACAAAAGGTAAAAGCATGCCACATACACATGCATGAGTGGTTAGTGCAACACAGATGGTGTTTGGCCGGACACACATAAAAAGAAAAGTTGTGGCAAATGTGATACACAGCAAACACTCACATGTCAGTGGTGTTAACCAATGTCATGCTTAAACTCACCCGAATCGGGTTTGAATCACACCTCATCGATTAACAGGCAGAGGAATTAGCATTAATAAAGAGTTAACGCCATGCTAGTTGAGAAGACAAGGGAAATAAAAAGACACGCTGGGTACGTGAGCATAAATCGAGCAGCCAGCATGGGGCGTCTTACCAAGGCTGTGTGATATTAGGTCGTTATCGCCAGGGAGTAGGACAGAGTTCTGTTACTTACAGTTATTCCAGAAACAGGTACCGGGAACCTACCCCTCACTCCATCTGGTCGAGGGAAAGAGGGTAGGTGCGTCCAGTGGGCTTAAGTAACGTGTGGCCGGCTGGAGAAGCAGTGGAGCCGGCAGAGCTCTGGGAACATGTGAGCATATGCACGCTAGAATGTACAGTGAGAAACGGGATAGGAAAATTATGCGGCCATCTTGGAAGGTGGCAGTTCTCACAGCCATACCATAGTTTGGTGGCTAGAGGTGTTAAGTCAGGTCACAAATGGTGCAGCTACAAAATATAAGAGCACAGGGAAATAGAAAAACCTTATGCCATGCTTACACTTGGGCGGTCTGTAATGTCGGTGCAGTGGGCATTGCATGGTGGATACAGTTAAACCATGCCCAGCGACTGATGATCCAGCTACATAATGGAGGAGAAGGAGGGTGAAAGGCTGAACCTAATGCCAACATGTCACAGGGTGATCTGTAGAATCCAGGTCAAGGGACAGTGTGGTAACAAGGTGGCACACCGGATACAGATTGCACATGCCCAGTTGTGGAAAAAAAACACTTTCATGATCTTGTATTCGACTTTCAAGCTAAAGCCAGGGTAATGTTGTGACTCCCTCATAATGACAAGGATAGTACCCCATAGGCATACTGGTGATATGCATACTCTTGGTGACATAGCTTGTGGGGAGCAATGTGGGGGACAGGGGGAGTCTAGTTATTGACTTCACCCCAGTAGATGTTTTTATTGAGTCCTTTGCTGTCCCAGGACAGTCTGAAGATCCAACATTGCTCCCTCCTAAAGAGTCCCTGTTCATAAAGGTTGGGTGGGCCTCAATGATAGTCCATCTCAAACTGTCTGGTGGTTGTCCTTTCTCAGTAAAGTGTTGTCAGAGTATGGTTTGTAGTCTATTGCAGCGGATTTTGCTGAAATGTTCCATAATCCTGACCTTCGCTGGCCCTGTAGTCATGCCAACATAACGCAGCTTGCATGGGCAGGTGATTGTGTAAATACAGTTGCTGGTGTTGCAGTTAATGTGTGTCTTTTGGACCCACTTGAAGTTGGTCGATAGCTAGAATTCCCTAGTCCTCTCAGTGAGAGGGCATGAGGTGCATGACCCACATGGTGAGAGGCCTGTGACAGGAGCTAGGCCGCATAAGAATGGTTAGTTATTGTTGCTTGGGCCAGAGGGTGGACGTGTGTGGAAAAGGAGGTCCTTCAGGTTGCTAGTACATTTGAATGCAAACCTGGGTGGTGCCAGTGTCAGGTTTCCTGGCTGTAGAATGCCCCAGTTCTTCCTGATTATTTGCTTGATTCTGTTAGAATGTGGAGTGAATGTGGTCACACAGGTCAGCACGTCCTCCTTCCTTTTAGGGTTCTGTTCGAGTAAGGCCTCCCTATTATGATTCTGGGCCCTCTTTCTGGCAGTGTTAATACTGTGCACAGGGTAGTCTCTTTGTACCAGATTGTGTCAGTTGTGATCCCATATCGTCATAGTCCCGGGTGGTGCTGCAGTTGCGTCTCAGATGCCAAAACTACCCAAAAGGTAGATTGTCCCTCAGAGCCTTGGTATGGTGGCTCCCATAGAGTAAGAGACTGTTACAGCCTGTGGGTTTCTTGTGGACCGTCGTGTGTTGCCTGTCCTCCCTCAGTGTGATTTCAAGGTCCAGGAAGGGAATGTGAGTGTCAGTGATAGAACTCATCACATGTCCGTTTGTCCCCTTTCCAGAACACTAAGATGTCATCAATATACTTTCACCATAGGAGTATGTTGTTGGATAATGGGTTAGTGTTGTCAAAGATACACCTTGCCTCAAAGGCTGCCATATACAGGCAGGCCAGACTAGGGGCAAAGGTGCTCCCCATCAATGTGCCCTGTGTTTGGTGATACAGCTGTTTTTTTGTACTGGAAGATGTTTTGGGTTAAAGTCAGAGTGGCACAATCCAAGATAAAGCTGAGTATAGTGTGGGAGACCCAATCAACTGACTGCAGAGCTGCCTCTACAAACTCTAAGGTAGCCCCAAGTGGGATATTAGTGTATAGAGACTCTACATCAAGTGTCACTAGTAGTTCAATCCCTGGGTCAGTATTAAAGGTGTTGATGAGTTTCAGGATGTCTCTAGTTTCCTGTAAAAATGAAGGAGTCTTCGGGACCACTGGTTGGAGGAAGTGGTCGGAGAAACTGGAAATTGGTTCAAGTAATGAATCTATCCCCGAGGCAATGGGACGTCCAGGTGGTGGGGTTTGGTTTTTATGGACCTTGGGTCTATATTGTATTTTCTTAGTAAATCAAATTTTAAAATTTATAATTGGTAAAGTACCTAGAAGTAGTAAGATCTGGCGTGTTCGAAGCCCAAAGAGGTTCTCACAGAGTCCACTACTCCAGATTAACGTGCAATAGTGCTAAAATAGGAGAGAAATGTGTATAGGGGAGATTAAAGGAAAAAAGGGGAAAACTGAGGGGGGTATGTATATAATACAGAGGGAAAGAGGAAGAGATTGAGCAGACAATACTTAGGGGGACAGTGTAGGTGGTATAAAAAGGTGTATAAAAGGTATATCAAATAGAATAGAAAAGCTTCGGACTGGATGAGTAAAGATTCTATATATATATAATATATTAAATATAATAGGGTCTTAGGCGCTTCACCCACAGTTAACACCTGTGGCTTGCTTCATCACTGGACCCTCACTCACACACATAAGGTGTATGAGTGGACTCTACACATTGTAAGATATTTCCTCCTTAGTGTGTTCAGCCAATGTTACCATGTTTAGGGGAGGGTACACAAGCACTTATCAGTCCTAAAGGTAGCAAAAACGAGGTCAGAAAAATGGAGGGAGGCAGTCAAAATGTTGGAGGAAGATCATCCTAAAGCTGTCAGGTTTAACACTAACTAAGCAACAAGCCTTTTGTGAATCGATGCAAAGTAGCAAAACCATCTCCAACACAGCTGTTTAAGTTATTGGATAGCAGAATAGACTCCTGTTTTATTTCAATCAAAGTTGTTACTCATAAATGCATGGTGCATTGTGAATGCCACCCCTTAAGAATACTCATGTCGAATCCAACAATAACTAACAGTCAGAATTTATATAATTAAATAAAATAATTGAGAGTCCTTGTCTCCTAATCATAGATAGAGAAAAAATACTCCCAAGCAGAAATTCATTATTACATGGTGCTATGACATTCCTAATCCATCTATACATATTTCATTATATTCAACATTGTGATATTTATAATTTATAAATAATGCTAAACTGTCATATTTTAATCAGGGGCATTGATAACATACTACATTCCACACATATGACCTGACATATCTGGCATGAATCAGTATGATATATATGGTGTCATACTTTGCAGCCTCTAATTATGTCATGATATAATTATTCAACGTTATTACGCCCCTAAGTGACAAGTATGCAAAGAAATAGGCACACATAAATCTAAGTGACCATTGTATCTGTGTTCCTGCCCTTGTGGTGTATTGTTAATCGTAGATAGTTTATGAGACAGAACCAAAATTACAGCAGCAAAGACCTACTGATATAAAACATTCTATGCACCCTATTTCTAACCATATCATCCTGATAATATGAATCATCCTTTCCCAATGGTCTAATAAGAATGGTTAGTGTCTATCAATCAATGCTATTGATGAAAAAAGTCATATGCAAGGCAGTTACAAATGAACCAACCCACTTATTTAGCAGGCGCTTTGAAGCCCAGTAGGTAAGCAATAACATCATAAATATCAAATTTAATCTAAAAGGGTTAGCGTGACAGATGACATAACCAACATATTCTTTCAATGTGCTCGTGTAGTTCCTCGTTCTTGTTAAGGCCTCAAGGATATTTTATTTGGAGCTCAATAATATATCTGGACTTCACTTTCCTTAACATCCTCTCTCCGTGCCCTCCTTGAATTTTGGGAGTGATCCTGTCAATGGAGAAAAATCTCAGTTGTTCACCATTTCTCTCATGGAATGTCTCAAGACACAATGGTGAAAGTTACATATTCATTATTATACCACTATGGCCGTTGGGCACTACAGAAGTGGGATTCCACTATATTTTTGTTTAGGAATCATAGTTCAAGCTTGTCAACCCTGTATTTGGAAATATTTTCTACTTGATACTTTATTCCATGTAATATCATCATAGTAATTTTAATAGGCCTTAACGTGTTCTACATTGAATCCCACAGATAAAATGCAATTGGGGCAGTCCTCCTTGGTTTAAATTCTGTAATCATCACAAAAAACCCTTATCAATGATTTAGCATACCTTTCACTGGCGGAGATACAGACACAGGGGCCTAGTTACAATAGCATTTTTGAGTGCAAAAAGTACTCGAACTGTACTACTTTACGTTCTCACAAACGCTGTTTACAAATCTCTAGTCGGGCAAGACTGCCTATGACTGTCCAATCTCTGTTGTGTGGTGTTCTTTGACAAAAGTATGGGAGTGTGGGGAACTCTGAATGCAGAAGTCTACATTTAGATGTGGGGGGCTTGAGTAGTAAGTGTTAGGACAACGGAGACATTTTACTAATTAATGGGCGGGGTAAAGGGAACATTAGGGGGAGGAATAGGGGGTACAGCAAATATTAAAATAGTCAGACAAACAAGTAGGGCAATTAGGCTAGCTCATGAAAAATGTGGCCTTGTATCTGTATGCTATATTATTATTTCTTTTAAAATACTCCAGATGTTTAGGGATATGATATGGACTGTAGCATGAATGTATTATATAGTTGCCTTCGATAGCATTGTTTAACAATGGAATGATTTTATATTTTAATGTTGTTTTGGATATATGTTTTCTTTTTATTTTGGTTGTGCTTCTGTGGCTAGTTATAACTGAGTAAAGATTTATGAACTGAACTGAGTAGGGAAATTATATTCACAAATTGTTATATTTATATCTTCTATTTTTTTTGCAGCACTCTACACCTGAAAGGGTAGTGGTTTGACATATACTGGGTGGTCACTCATGCCTGGACAAAGCTAAACCTCTCCGAAGAGCTACAATGACAGCATATCATGGGGCAGGGGTTGCTTTTATTCATTTCCGGTTGGCTGGGATGGTATATTACCAATCCAAAGGTGTAATACTGTCTCTGGAGTGATACAAGTATTTTGTCATTTTAAAGTTTGGCTTGGATGGCACTGAGCTTATCCCATGTTTAAAGACTTTGCAAAAATACTTGGCCCCTTTCGATCTCGATGTGAATGGTATAGTGCTAATCCCATGCTTATAAACCTTGGGAGAAAAACAGGCATTTGAGGTGTTTAGAGTGCTCTATACAGGTGCTGCTCTCCACCTAAACTTGGGAATGACTCTTTTTTGAATGATTTATGTGATCTTCTTCATTACTACTACTGAAAAAACAGGCTCAAATCTACTCCAAGTACGCCAAGCACAACACAAGGCCAATCATTGGTACATCAACACACTCTATAGAAGGCAGAGAAAAAAAAGTAAATATGCGGACATTATATGAATTTAAAATAGAGAGAACAAAGTGCAACGCTGCTTCAACCACATAAAAAAATCTGTTCTTGCATGAGAGATAGGGAAAGAACAGTCATGATTCTGCCACACCCTCCGATAGGCAAAATTCACTACATCATCAACTGATCACACACAGCCTGCCTGCATAAGAGATCAAGTCATAGACCAATATTTTTTCACAAGGTATGTTGAGTAAACGGGACCTGTGCCAAATCAGAGCTTTGTCCTGTGTTACACACACTAGGGATTGTATGCACTAGGAAACTTTGTTATTTGGTGATGGTAACGAGAGGCTGTAGGGACTCACTGAAAAGTATAAATGTTATTAAAACCCTGAGTATAAGCCTGCTGATTGCCCTATGTAATGTTATTTTACAATGTGTGATTAAAGCACATCCTTTTTAAACAATCGATAAACAGTGGACTGGACTTTACGTTACTGTGCATGTTGACTGTAAAGTCTTAAGCTCTTGCCCCTACATTAACTTTTTAAGAATCCTTTGAAACCTTGTACTGTTAGAGTGCGCAGGTCACCCGACCAACAATTTTACCATATGCACGTTGGGCCCATAAATTCAATTCACCACATTTATTAATCGGGTAACCTTACACTCTACTACCAGCAATCCTGTTCCTTCCTATATATTTCCCATGTACCCGACTTACCAATCCACGTTACGGGTACCTAAAGACCACAATGGATCAGGGAGCTAGCTGTAAAGAAAGGCAGACACAAAAATACCAATACCATTTATTTTCTTTGCACTCATGTAATAACCACAGACTCGGGAAGTTTTAAAAACTTTATCTAGAATTCGTCAGTTTCAGAAAGCATAAGGTTCACCGCAAGTAAACTGTCAATAACTAGGATTATAAAGAGCGCATATACATATAGGAAGTAAATGAGACCAACCATCTAGAACTTATAAAGGGAGGTAGTAACAGGGAACATGCTAGTAAGAATTTTCAGGAATTTAGACTTGCCGTGGAATAACTAAAGGACGGGGAAAAATGAGGAACATGCTAGAATGTCACAGTTTGTATACCCTGACAAAAGTGGGCAAACAGAAGAACTTGACTAAATTTATAGTAAACTTAAAGATAACATGTAACTATAGGGAAGGTAAAAGTGGAACACGCTAATATTTCAGAGCAATCACTCTATTTGGCTAAAGGAGGGTAAAGAAAAAGGAACATCTATATTTCATGAACCGTTCGTCACAATTTCTCTTATAGGATGGGGAAAAATGGAACATGCTTAATATAACAACTATAATGAAAGACTTTATCATTTGTCAGCCAAAAAGGGAAAATATGGAAAATCAATATGCAAGAACACGTCTTTATTAAAGCAAAGAAAAAGAATGAAGGATACAGAATAGGTTCCCCCAGCGCTATATTTACCTAGAACGGTGTGGAGACCAACCCTGGCCACGGGTCAGTTTCAGGACAGGAGAAAGGACCTCAAGGAATGACGGTCGCCAGTAGGCCAACAGGTGCAGAATGGAACCCCAGGACAGGAAACCAGATTAGGATCAGGACGGGACCACCAAGGTAAGACCAGCACCCGCAGTTCGGTAGCAACGCCTGTGCTACACCCTCTCTGCAGCTATCAGTCAAAACCCCGATTGGGTTATCGAATTCCCCAGCAGGGTGCTCAGCCAGCACTTAAGGTTCTCAAACCCCAATGGGTCTGTGAGACAATCGGACAGAGTGCTCCGCAGCACCTCTGTTTCAGGATCAGCTATTGAGTGCGTAGGGTCAGTGACAGGTCAGCTATTCGGACAAGTCGGACAATTTCTCTAGCTAAGCCTAGGCTAGTTATACTGTTTTCGGGTCAGTGTACCACCCCCCAAATGTTGCAAGTGTAAGAATTCCCAATTTCGATTGGTCCTCAAGTAGGACAGGTCAACACACCAACCAGGATTTGGTTTTCACAAGCCTCAATTTACATCTTTGGGACCGCCTATTGAATTTGGGGTTCCCATGACATAGGTCTCCTTCTTACAATGGCATACACAGATTTTATTACAATTGTTTCAAATGCAGTACATTTCGGCTTTGTCCTGCTGGGTCACAGGACGGATCTCATGAGCATCTTGACTGTGGCTGCCAGCTGGCTGGGTTCCACTGGTACAAGGTATTCTTCCCTCTGCTAGGATGGCATGCGCAGTAGGGACTTCTAAGATGGAGTTTTAATCCCTCCCAGGCCCAAAAGATTCGCCACATTAAAAGTAAAGAAAAACAATTTAGAACACAGAAATAAATAAGTACACTGTATACCAGGAATCCCTATATGACTCCCCTTACTTTATATTAACTATAGCATTAAGATTAGTGCAAGATGAACAAAATAGCAAAGAGCTGCAGTGCAAGCATCGGACATGTGAGAACACAAAGCAGCCATTTTAAACTAGTGCGCAGGTGCAAAGTTTTCCCACCAGAACTGCAAGTACGTCACGTCACGTGAGTGTGACCTACGCATGCGCAGAAGAGATTCCCGCAAAGCAGCGGCCATTTTAGGTTGCAAGCGTATTAGGATTAGTAAACACATATACAAGCATCACTGGGACACCCAAAATGTCAGAATAAATGGGAAATTAGTGAGACAAACAGATTGATTTAGTTCATTAAGGTTATTCGAGGTTCTTGAATACGAGCAAGTCGCTTTACGTACGAATCCTTGCTCCATCAATCCCCTCTTTGATGATATTTTATATCATCACAAATTCATAGAACCAGATGCCAACTTTTCACATTTTCCCAAGTTCAATCTCTTCAAACATTTTCTTTAGTTTCTTTATTAGGGTGAGAATTGTTCACCCTTTTATAAATCTGGTTATTCAGTTCCTCTAATTCAAGTTCATCCACATTTCTCTTTACCCCTCTCTTGTTCACAGTGTACTTCTTTTGGTGCTTTCGACATTTACAACAGATGAATATGATGAATACAACCAAACCTATTCCCGCTATTGGCATCAGTACTTTAATCAAAAAACTTTTACCTAGGTCAGTAAACCAATGACCTACGGTGGAGAGAACATCAGTAAGTCTCTTCCAGGCACTGTCAACCTCAAGTGGTTTGAGCTCTTTTCCCAAATTTGTAATGTTCCTCACATACCCTTTGATTTCCACACTTTTATCAGGTATGTAAGTGCAACAATGTTGCGTTTTCAACATTCTGCAGACTCTGCCCTCTTTTGCCAATAACGTATCGAGAGCAAGTCTGTTCTGTAAAACCATTGATCTGATCGCAGCCACTTCGGTATTGACCATCAGAAAACCTTCAGCAGTGTCAGTAGATAACCGATCTACTACTGTATACAATTTGAAAATTCTGTGTGTGTTCAGAACCACTCCCACTGTAGGTATCAGTGCACTAAAAATATCTCCTACAATTTCACCAGCACTTTCTCTTTTAGTACGTACTAATTGATTAGTCTTTTCAGTGCTTCCATTGATTTTCCCCACATGGTATATCTTTGGGAAGACAATACCAAAATAACAACTCCTGTACCAATGATCGGGCAATTTGAAGTAAGCCTTATCCCCACAAATAAAATAAATTCCAGGAAACACAGGCTCTGTCCCAACTTTGAAACCCCAACCTCCAATTACCTTGTAATTATGTTCACATTCACTGGAACCAATGAAAATATTGTTATAATAACTAGTCATTTCTCTTTTAAGACAGAGTTTCCCTTTCTTCTCGAAATCCAGAAGCATCGCAGCATTAGCTCCACCATTTGAGGTGATCCCTTTACTCTCTGCCCATTTAGGAACTTTCTGGTTCTTGTCTTTGGCTTTCTTTTGGAAACTTTCTCTTCTCTTTTCTACCATATCCAGAAATGTGTTCTCCTTTTTATGTAATGAACAGGTCAGGTTATTTTTATGTGCATCATCTATGTTAATTTTTCCTACCGTTAGAAAATAATCACTCATATATTTAGCTACATCTCTAGTCGTATGTACAGGGTTCAGGTTTCTTCGAACAGGAAGTTCGGAGAATGTTACATCAGAATTTGAATAATAATACTGTAAAGGTCCCCTTTTATAAAATAAACTAGTTAGTATTCTACAGGAAATTCCATAGGTTAAGGGCAGGTGATGATAAGTCACACCTTCAGCCACAGAAGTAGGTAGCTTCATGCAGACATAACAGTCGTCTATTTCCATAGTTTCTACATAATGTACTAACAGGTTTGCGAAAACATTTAAATGAGCTTTGTTCTTTATTTTGCTAAAGTGTAATCCTTCCTCATTTGGTGCTTCTAAATCTATGCTTGTTTGTTTCAGGCTAAGCGGTTTGTCCAATGCGTCTGCTCTTCGTGGTGTAATTCTAGTGTGTGATTCTACAGTGTCGTCAGGTTGATTATTATTTGGGTATAGACTCTGGTTTTTACTCATCATAGAAGGAATAGTTATTGTTAGTCCTATCCATAGTATCAGTACTATGGCTACACTACATAAACATACTTGGCAGCATGTTTTAAAACAACTTCGTCTCCGTCTCCCATTCTCAGAAGAATTATACATTTTGGCTCAAAAGAAGCTTTAACCCCTCTTTGTAACTCTGTACAGCTTGCTTACTCGGGTAACTTTTCAGGTTGGGTTTGCTTCTTCACTGGTCTGTTCAGTAATCAATTCTTCATCACATTCGTCACTTTCGTCACTTATTTCCAGATTCTCAAATTCCTCCAACACAAAATAAGTCCATTCAGGACTCGCGTACTTGTTGTTCAGTTTCTTGATGTGAGCACTTCTTCTCTTTGGCTTTTTCACCACTGGGTCAGTTTGACTCGAGACCTCATTTATCTGTTCAGGCTCTTCGGTTATCGTCTTCAGACGTAATCCCAGCCTTTTCACAAATCTAGGTACTGAGTCACCTTTTCTGAGTCTTTTAACTGGCACTGTGTCTTGGCCTTCTTCAAACACTCTTTTGCTTTCGTTCAGTTGTGGCACATTGTGATCAAGTTCGTCTCCTGTATTGTTCCCTAACTGACTAGGTCCAGGTCTTTCATCGGCTTCTTCTGCCTGGTCCCTAAACTGGCCTTGTTCAGGTGTATGCAGGGTTTGGCTTTGATCTATTTCGATCTCTTCTTCCTGAACACAATTGTCTAATCCTGTCTGTTCCTGTTCAAGCTCTTCGAGCTCTTGATTTTCTTCCGCTTGAACTTCCGCCCTAGTTTCTATCTGTCCCTCCTCTGACGCAGGTGTTCTTGGAGTTGTGTCAACTACCTTCTCTTTCCCTATCTGGTCCTCCTCAGAATCAGATTTAACGTGGATTTCGATGATCTGAGTAGGTTCTTCTTCACCTGTCTCGTCCTCTCTATCCCACTGTCTATCTAAATGGGCTTGACTTCTAGTTCGTATAGGGTCGATGGTCAGATCGATTAATGGGACCCACTCTTCTTGACTGGAGCTCGGTTGAACTTCTTCAGCTACTTCAGGACCAATGTCTTGGGATCCTTCAGCTGCGCAACCTTCAGCCTCAGTTTCGGTAGGTTCAGTCACTTTCTTCGTATGGCTGGCATGGATGCAGCGAGGCACTCCTGCACACTTTACAGCTGTGGTGGTTACCAGGATCACCTGTTGAGGCTTTCCCCACCTTGGTTCAAGGCAACTTTTCCGAGTGTGCTTCTTTATTACGACCCAGTCACCTGGATTCAGGGCATGTGCTGGAATCATTGGCCTGGCGACGTCTTCTCCACCAACCTGGCGAGAGATAGAACGCACTTGGTCAGCCAGCTCTTTACAGTATTCCAGTACCAAATCATCAGATATGCTTATTATTTTGTATCCTGGCACCCATGCTCGCAGCATTGCTCTTCCCATCAAGATCTCGTGAGGACTCAAGCCCGTGTTCCGGTCTGGATTACTTCTGAGTCCCATCAACACAAGAGGCAGAGCATCTGGCCATTCCAATTGAGTGTATTCACACATTTTTCCCAATCTTGATTTGATTGTGCCATTTATCTCTTTTACCACTCCAGAAGCCTCTGGGCGATATGCACAGTGCAGTTTTTGCGTGATCTTGAAAGCTTCGCAGATTTGCTTTATTATTTCATTCTGGAAATGACTTCCTCTGTCAGATTCAATTAAGACTGGGAAACAGTACCAAGGTATAAGTTCCCTAGGTAATAATTTTGCTACTGTGATGCTGTCATTTCTAGGTGCAGGGAAAGCTTCCACCCATTTTGAAAACAGGCAGACAATGACAAGTAGGTATTTCATTCCTCGACAAGGGGGCAACAGAATGAAGTCAAGTTGTAGTCTAATAAAAGGGCCTTCTGCCTTTCCAATTTTCCCTGGTAATACTATAGTTTTCTTTCCAGGCTTAAATTGTTGACAGATCAAACACCTCTGGCAGAGTGCTCCTGCTATGCTTCTGAATTTCGAATTGAACCAGGTTCGGCGGAACATGCGAATCATCGCATCTCTGCCTACATGTGTGTTTCCATGAACTAATCTAGCCATAGGAGCAAGCATACAGTCTGGCAACACAGGCATATCATCAAGGTAAACAATGACACCATCTGCACTTCTCCTACGACAACCGAAGTTTCTCCATCTTTGTTTTTCCTGTGGCTCTGCTGCTTCCTGTAAGTCTCTCACTTCCTCCCATGTATTCACTCCATCTAGCATCAAAAGTTGGCAGCTGTTTCCGTTTCCCCCAACCTTTATATTGATTGAAATTTTGTACTTTGCACAATGTTGGGCTAACTGGTCAGCATATCGATTACCTGCTGTCACTTTGTCATCGCCAGATTTGTGAGCAGCACACTTGACCACAGCCAATTCTTTTGGTAACTGGATTGATTCCAGTAAATCCTGCACGTATTTTCCATTTCTGATAGGGGTGCCTGAAGAAGTCAGGAACTCCCTCTGTAGCCACAACTGGCCAAAGTCATGCACAACCCCATAACCATACTGGCTATCAGTGTATATGGTTATTTTCAAATTCCTCCCAAATTTACAAGCTTTTGTCAATGCAATCAATTCGGCTATTTGTGCAGACTTGACTCCATACAAATAGGATGCTTCCACTGGGCGCTCTAAAGTGCAAACAGAGTAGGCAGAGCTTAGGCCACCATCCTCATGTCTCATGTCTCATGCATGAGCCGTCTACAAACAGCTCATAATCTTCACTGTATAGAGGGTTTTATTTTATATCTGGACGTGGCTTTGTACTGAACTCAGTTAAATCAATGCAGTCATGTGCAAATTCTTCCCTTACCTCAGCTGCGAATGAGCTAGGTATTAAGGTAGCTGGATTCAGAATATTACATCGTTCGATGGTCACATTTCCTGCACCTACAAGGATTCTCTCATACTTTGTCAGCCGACTAGGGGTGAGGTACTGGGTATTTGTTCGTGTTAGTAAGATTACAACAGAATGTGGAACATACACAGTTACTGGATGTCCCATCACAATGGACTCGCTCTGTTCAAGACTCATGCAAGTTGCAGCTACAGCTTTCAAACACCCAGGTAATCCAGCTGCTACGGGGTCCAATGTGGAAGAAAAGTATGCCACCGGACGTCGAGTCAAACCATGAATTTGGGTCAGGACCGAAAGTGCACAATTGTCTCGTGTGTCACAGAACAGTGCAAAATCTTTCGAGTAATCAGGCAATCCTAGGGCAGGGGCAGTACAGAGACATTCTCGTAATTTTATAAAAGCTGTCATGCTTTCGTCATCCCACTCTACTGGGTCTTTTGCTCCTTTCTTTGTCATTTTTATCAATGGTCTTGCGAGGACTGCAAACCCCACAATCCACTGCCTACAGTATCCCACAACTCAAAGGAACATTCTGATTTCTTTCTGGGTATTTGGCAATTCCATGTTTCAAATTATTCTAATTCTTTCTGTGGTGACTTTCCTGATACCTCTCTCTATCTGGTGTCCCAGATATTTCACTGATGTGGTACAGAATTGCAGCTTTTCTGGTGATACTTTATGTCCACCCTCACCTAAATGGTTCAGCAAGGCAATTCTGTCAGTCACACAGTCTCTTTGACTTTTAGACTCCACCAAGAGGTTGTCTATGTATTGCACCAAAACTGATTTTCCGGGCAAGATTAGGGTTTCAAGGCACTTTTTCAGAATCTGATAAAAAATTGAGGGGCTTTCTGTATACCCCTGAGGGACGCGATTCCAGACGTACACGTGACTGTCGAACTCAAATGAGAAAAGAAATTTGCTGTCTGGATGCAATGGGATTGAAAAGAATGCATGACATAAGTCAATGATGGTAAACCATCCAGCCTTCCATGGAATTTGGTATAAAATCACTGCTAGATTTGGCACAACAGGACAACAAGGAATCACAATTTTGTTAACCTTGCGCAGGTCCTGTACTACCCTGTACTTACCGCTAGGTTTTTTTATTCCAATTATGGGCGAATTGCATGGACTGCTCATCACTTCTTGTATGATTTTGGCTTCTAACAATCTTTTTATTTCGGTGGCAACCCCTGCTTTCACCTCTGCACTCATTTTGTACTGTTTAATATTTGGGTATACTGCATTTTCTTCTATGGCTATTTTAATTGGTTCAACATTTTCCATTAATCCTGCATCCTTTCCAGTGAAATCCCATACTTCTGGTTTCACTGTTTCTTGGAGCTCTTCAGGTAAGTCCTTTATTGTCAGTCTTTTAATTTCTGAGTCGGGTCTTGCTAACATTAATTTGTATATTCCATCTTCGTCTGGGGTTTGAATTTCAACGCCATTTGGTGTGCAAAAAATAGTGCAACTTCATTTTACACAGCAAAATAGGTTTACAGGACTGGAGTCGCAAACAACAAATCTATGTATCTCTTTAAAATTCCCAATTTTAATCTCCATGGGTTTTGTAACTGGGGTACTAATTAGCTGATTGGAAACGCCAACTACCTGGATTGCCTCTCCCGAGAGGGGTAGGTTTGGAACGTCTGCTGTTCTTACAGTAGAACGGGTGACACCAGTGTCCAACAGAAAGGTGACGTCATTTCCTTCAACCTTTCCTTCAATGTATGGCCCTGTCTGGTCCACCGGCAAGGAGGCGCCAAGTACGCACTCCTCGTCCTCCCCTCTCAGGCACCCTCAGTAGGTGTCATCACAGAGAAACGTGTCATTTAACAGAAATTGTGAAGTTGCTGCATTCTTATTCTCCCTTACTTCCCACACTTCGGTGTCTTCTCCCTGTTGTGCTTTGCTCCTATAATTTTGTCAAGGTGCACGAGGCAACTGATTCTGCTTTACCTGTTGCTGGGTCTTCCGTGGTTTCTCATTCTGCGTCTGTGGATTTAAATCATTAATTTGAATATTTCCATTCTTTACATGTGGACACTCGTCTCTCCAGTGACCTACCTGTCCGCACCCGTGACAAGGAAACTTCTTTTTGGCTTCCTCTCTGCTCATTTTTACTCTTGGTCTTCCCCCACCCCCAGAGCCTTTATTCTGATTACTGGTTAATTTATTTAGCTGCTGTTCCTGGTGTTCGGCTAATTTTACCTGAGCCCACATGACTTTTTCCTTTAACTCTTTTCGTTTACCTGCCAGTTCATCTTCGCAATATTTAGCATACTTCAGGCCTTCATCAATTGGTTTAGACTGCCAGCAGATTTTATTGTCTTTGATCCACTGTGAAATCTCAGGTCTTAATCCTGTAAATGAAGTGGGTCATGTCTTTCATCTCGATGTTATCCAGACCACTGTACGTTTTGAACACCTGTAACAGTCGTTCATAATAGGAATGCACAGTTTCATCTCTATTCTGGGTAGTTCTATCTATTCGGGTCCAATCAGTTTCCTTTGCAGGCACCTTTCCTTTGAGGTGCAACATTACCTGGTTGTATTTTTTCATTACTTCGGCTGAAGGAGCCCCTGTGTTAGGGTCCCTCGGGAATTCCTCACTAGGCCAATCAATAGCAATTTTACATTCTGTCCACAAATCTACGGGAACTACAATGTCAAAGAAACCATCCAAATCTTTCCAGAGGCATTTCTGAACCTTCACAAACCTTTCTACCTGTCTGTACCAGTCTACAGGTTTTTCTCGCAAATTTGGGAAGTCATTAGTAAAGGACACAATATCCTGTCGGGACCATGGAACATGGACATACTTTCCATCTGGCACTTCTCTCATGGGATAAAATTTCTCTGCCTTGTTTGCTTCTTGTAACACGTATTCAGATGTCATTTGCCTTGATCTATTATCTTCTTTTTTCTTGGCCCACCTGGCTTTCCATTTGTCTAAGTCTCCCCATTTTTGTAACAGACTTAACAAATCTCTGATTTGTACCTTCTTTCCTGATACATTCATGTTCTCCAAATCTTTGTCTGAGAATTCTACTCTGTAGGGTTTTTGCAACACTTTTGATTTGCTAATATCTATTCCCATACTAGCCGCAGTGTCCATTAATTTCTCATGATATATTCTGGTATTTCACGTTAGACTTTTACAAATAAATAACAATTCTTCCTCCGTTAGGGTGTTTAGTCTGTCCAACCCCACATTTCCAGCTGATAGTTCTTCCAATTCTATCCTTAGTTTATAGATATCTAATGGTTTCGGCTGAGGATTTTGTTTCTCTAATTCTCGACTCCACCTTTCAATTTCATCAGGAGTCACTACTGTGGCACTTCTAGTACCAGAAGGTGACTCAATCTGCACTTCTCTTGAAGTGAAAGGAGTGTTCTTCCTCCGTGAACCCGCTTCTGGCTCCCTTATCGGTAAATCCATCAAGGAAATCACAGATTCACATTCAGTTGCCTGATCATCTACTATTAAGGGCTCTTTTCTCGGCTGTACTACAGATGGGGTAATCATAGGAGTCTTTGGGCTGTTCTGCTTATCCTCGTACAAAGGAACAACTGGTCCAATAGTCACTGGGATTGTCAAGGCTTCAGGACTTGTATTCAATTGGGAGATTTTCTGAATTAATTCTGTCCTTTGTTTAGCTATAGCCTCTCACTCTCTCTCCTGCAGTACCCTTTCCAGGCTTGTTTCATGCACTATTTGCGGAGTTAGGGTAGGAATATAATTTGGGGCAGTTGGGTGTGTCATACTTGGTCCCTCACCATAGTTAGGCTTCAGGAATGGATTCACTGTACTTAAAGGTCTTGGCTCCTCCTGATAAGGAGGCCTCAGACCGGTGTCTCTCGCACTTGAGGGTCTTGATCCTTCATTATAAGGAGTTGGATTCTTCATAAATAATTCCTCAAAACATTCATCAGCTGAATCCCCACCGGTCATCAAATGCTTTGTCTTTTCTGTCCTTTTCCCTCCCATGTGTTCTTCTACTGTTATTACATGGTACAGTCCTTCTACTATCATGTTCTGTCTCCACTCTTTCATTCTTTTCTCTCCGGTCTCTTTATTTACTTTTGGATACCATTTAGTCAACCCCTTGTCTATTCCCGGTTTGTCTCGCTCAAAAGCCTCTATCTCCCATTCTTCTAAGAGCTCATATTGCGTTAGTCTGGGTCTGGGATGTAAATAATTCATTTGGGTTCTCAAATTGAACAGAATTCTACTATTAAATGTACCATCTAAAGGAAATGCCAAGATTCCGTCATTCTTTGTATATTCCACCCAATTTTCCAACCATACAGAAGCATGGTAGCCTCTGTCAAACATCATAAATAATGCGGGAGTATTAGGTGGTGGAATGACAACTCCTTCTCTAGTTTTGATAGGCTTGTCTTTCGTAAAATAATTCTTCACCTTGTTTACTAGGGTCATTTTCCTCCTATTTCCATACATAATGCTTTTACGACCTTTCCACTGATCTTTTCCAAACCCTAGATATCTTGGATCGGGTCTAGTTTCTAGATTATAAATATGCCACATATACTTTTCCGCAAGTTACTTTGTTTACAAAATCACTTCCAATCTAAATGTGTCTCTTATTTTTCTGCAACTAATCAAATGCGCGATTTCAAAATAATTCAACCAATGGGTGCGCGGCGTTTCTCGTAACCGAGTTGTCACGCTCCTGTGCTCACCCCTCCTTTACAATTCCGTCTCAGCTACACGCCCGCTGTCTCGACCAATACCAGCGCGGCACTGAGTGACGTCAGCGCAGCTCCGCAACTGACTCCCTCCTTCACAAGGTAAGAAACACTTCGATTTCTACCTTTTAAAGTGCAAGTGCTCTGTTTAACGAGAACACATTCGCCACTGTACTCGAGTGTCTAAAAAAAGAAAAGATTTGTTTCACTGCAAGTAAACTTCTTCTATTTACTTTTCAAATACTGCAAATAGATCCCTTCTGCCTACTCTTCACACAAGCATTAGTGAACCTGCTACTCCTTCGACTCATCCACTTTGGGATATATACTAAGCCAAAAGTTTCGCTAGTGAACCCCTTTGCTACCAATCAAGCTTAGATGAACCTGCTACACCTTCCGTGTGACCCTTACTAGGTTATATCACAATAGACGTTTTGCCAGCGAACTCTTTGCTACCATTTATTCATACATTTATACAGAAAACCCTAATTAGTGCTTCCAGTTCTACCTAACCTGCACCAATTTTCCTCTAGTAAGTGACCTCACTTGCGACGTGGATTCTCCTCACCACTCGCTATTCTGCCCCCGGGGACTCCATACAAACATATAACAATCACTAACGAGGTTTGTTAGAACATATATCAATATATCAGCAAGAAAAACAATTTAACACATTTCATAATTATTAAAGCAATAAAACATCAATGTTTGATTGATCGATTTAGCAGCAACATTTTCACAATTAGCAGCAAATAACCTATCTACCTATTTTTAACTAGTCCTACCTACCTTTAACTAGTCCCTAACCATCATTCTGCTACCAGAAAATTACTGATAGAGCGCGCAGGTCACCCGACCAACAATTTTACCATATGCACGTTTGGGCCCATAAATTAAATTCACCACATTTATTAATCGGGTAACCTTACACTCTACTACCAGCAATCCTGTTCCTTCCTATATATTTCCCTTGTACCCGACTTACCAATCCACGTTACGGGTACCTAAAGACCACAATGGATCATGGAGCTAGCTGTAAAGAAAGGCAGACACAAAAATACCAATACCATTTATTTTCTTTGCACTCATGTAATAACCACAGACTCGGGAAGTTTTAAAAACTTTATCTAGAATTCGTCAGTTTCATAAAGCATGAGGATCACTGCAAGTAAACTGTCAATAACTAGGATTATAAAGAGCGCATATCCATATAGGAAGTAAATGAGACCAACTAGAACTTATAAAGGGAGGTAGGAACAGGGAACATGCTAGTAAGAATTTTCAGGAATTTAGACTTGCCGTGGAATAACTAAAGGACGGGGAAAAATGAGGAACATGCTAGATTGTCGCAGTTTGTATACCCTGGCAAAAGAGGGCAAACAGAAGAACTTGACTAAATTTATAGTAAACTTAAAGATAACATGTAACTATAGAGAAGGTAAAAGTGGAACACACTAATATTTCAGAGCAATCACTCTATTTGGCTAAAGGAGGGTAAAGAAAAAGGAACATCTATATTTCATGAACCGTACGTCACAATTTCTCTTATAGGACGGGGAAAAATGGAACATGCTTTATATACCAACTATAATGAAAGACTTTATCATTTGTCAGCCAAAAAGGGAAAATATGGAAAATCAATATGCAAGAACACGTCTTTATTAAAGCAAAGAAAAAGAATGAAGGATACAGAATAGGTTCCCCCAGCGCTATATTTACCTAGAACGGTGTGGAGACCAACCCTGGCCATGGGTCAGTTTTAGGACAGGAGAAAGGACCCCAAGGAAGGACGGTCGCCAGTAGGCCAACAGGTACAGAATGGAACCCCAGGACAGGAAACCAGATTAGGATCTGGACGGGACCACCAAGGTAAGACCAGCACCCGCAGTTCGATAGCAACGCCTGCGCTACACCCTCTCTGCAGCTATCAGTCAAAACCCCGATTGGGTTATCGAATTCCCCAGCAAAGTGCTCAGCCAGCACTTAAGGTTCTCAAACCCCAATGGGTCTGTGAGACAATCGGACAGAGTGCTCCGCAGCACCTCTGTTTCAGGATCAGCTATTGAGTGCGTAGGGTCAGTGACAGGTCAGCTATTCGGACAAGTCGGACAATTTCTCTAGCTAAGCCTAGGCTAGTTATACTGTTTTCGGGTCAGTGTACCACCCCCCAAATGTTGCAAGTGTAAGAATCCCCAATTTCGATTGGTCCTCAAGTAGGACAGGTCAACACACCAACCAGGATTTGGTTTTCACAATCCTCAATTTACATCTTTGGGACCGCCTATTGAATTTGGGGTTCCCATGACATAGGTCTCCTTCTTACAATGGCATACACAGATTTTATTACAATTGTTTCAAATGCAGTACATTTCGGCTTCGTCCTGCTGGGTCACAGGACGGTTCTCATGAGCATCTTGACTGTGGCTGCCAGCTGGCTGGGTTCCACTGGTACAAGGTTTTCTTCCCTCTGCTAGGATGACATGCGCAGTAGGGACTTCTAAGATGGAGTTTTAATCCCTCCCAGGCCCAAAAGATTTGCCACATGAAAAGTAAAGAAAAACAATTTAGAACACAGAAATAAATTAGTACACTGTATACCAGGAATCCCTATATGACTCCCCTTACTTTATATTAACTATAGCATTAAGATTAGTGCAAGACGAACAAAATAGCAAAGAGCTGCAGTGCAAGCATCGGACATGTGAGAACACAAAGCAGCCATTTTAAACTAGTGCGCAGGCGCAAAGTTTTCCCACCAGAACTGCAAGTACGTCACGTCACGTGAGTGTGACCTACGCATGCGCAGAAGAGATTCCCGCTAAGCAGCGGCCATTTTAGGTTGCAAGCGTATTAGGATTAGTAAACACATATGCAAGCATCACTGGGACACCCAAAATGTCAGAATAAATGGGAAATTAGTGAGACAAACAGATTGATTTAGTTCATTAAGGTTATTCGAGGTTCTTGAATACGAGCAAGTCGCTTTACGTGCGAATCCTTGCTCGATCAGTACTTCCTACCCTGATAATTAAGTGCAAAAGAATTAGGATTGTCCCAGTTTGCAGAGCATTAGAAGGATGGAACGCAGGGCACAAATTGCAAATCACCCCTTAACTACTACAGTTGGGTCTCGAACCCCCTGTCTGCTCAGTGGCTCGTGAAACGAGGACTGACAATTGTTTGCCAGCTCAGTAAGTTCTGCAAATTACATTTTTACCTGCCTTGAACAGAATAACAGAGCTTAAATCCATCATTACTTGTGCACTAAAGTGGCAGAAACATGGTCAGTGAAAGTAGATCTTTACACTCCGTCCTTAGACCAGTTTCGTGATCTGTGTTTGGACGGAGGGTGAAGGGTTCCCAAAGACATTGTCAGGGGGATATTTTTAGGTTTCATTTATTAAGAACCAGTTCGAGATAATGGTCAGATGTCAAGGAACTGGAGTGCACTCTGGGAGGATACCATGATACAAACCCAGGGTAATAGTGCAGAGGTGTCAAGCTCTTTTAACCCCTAAGCACATGTTTTCCCCAGACACTCCTGGTTTCCCTAAGACTCCCTCATCGATCCCCCGAATTTCAAGGGTACCATTCTAAAGAGTAATTCTCTGGTGGTTTGAGTCTGACTGAGACCCTGAGCTTCCAGTTGGTGCTCTAGTAAGCTAACGCTGAGAAAGGCAAGAAGTTCAGGAAGTTTGGGAGGGAGAAGTTGAGATTCACGCACTAGGAATAAGAGAAAAAGAGGTGGGAGATACAGAAATAGGTGGCCTGAGAGGAAACAAGAAGTGAGAAATTGGAGAGAGAGGTAAAAGGAAAAGCAAGATCGAGAAATTAAAATACAGTAAAAAGTGAAAGAAAGAGAAATGAGAAAGAGACATAGCCTTAGAGAAGAGACGTTCAGTATGGCAGCACAGACAGCTACATCTGAGAAAAGCAATTACTCCTCCAACTCTGCAGTAGTACCTGCCAAGGTTTGAACAGAGGTTGTTCACCTAAATGTGGAAGGCCAGGTTATTTCAGAATGGTTTGCACATTTTGAGACTTCTTGTAGAGCTCAGGCTTTAAATAATACTCTATAGCAGTCCCAGTAATGAGTAGCTTGTTTATTGACACTACAGGAGTCATTAGAAGAATGCCTATGGTTAATCAAATAAATTATGAGTCAGTAAAGGAAGCTATATTATGATGATTTTAGATAAAACCCGCCCAGTACATTCAGGGGTTCACAGAAGGCAAGAAAGTGAATGGTGTTCCCCTTTAAAACATGGGTTAATGTTGCGTTGCATGATTGGGATGAATGGATAAGAGTGATGGACGCTCAGAATGTTATTGCCCTTTCACAGTTGATGGTGACAAAGCAACTGAATTAGGAGTACTCTATCCCACTTAGTCAATACCTGTCTGAAATGACAGAAAAATATTCAGAGACGTTTAAATTATTGGCTATCTAGTAGCTAGGTAACAGCATTAATAAAGGACTGTAGCAGCATAGCTCTAAGTCAGAGCGGGACTATTAAAAGACTGGTTGCAAACTTAAGGTTAAGGACCATGGCAATTCATAAAGGTCCAATGAAGGACAGAGCCTTAAAAAAGAATTAGGTTCAATGTCAGCAACACAAGGATAGGGCAGGGCAGGAATGTAATCTTGAATACTAATGATTACTTGTTTTGGTAGTTACAAGGAGGGGTACTACAAGAGACACTGTCAGGCGAAAGACTCTGTACCAATTACTACCAGTTGACCCAACAGGGTCCTGTGGTACTCAACCTAATAGCAATGGACATTTTGGAAAGGGTCCCTGATGTTTTAAAGCATATTAATCAAACTACTGTGGGATTTGTCTTGAAGGCAGGTATCAATGGGAGGAAGATTTATTTTGGAGGAACACAAACACATATAGGAAATTGTTTAGAGGAAATATCTAAATATCTAAATTGTCCCTGGTTCCAATGCAAAGCTTGGTAGCCAGGGAGGACGACATGGAGTAGCTAATTTCCCAATGTTTCCGCTAAAGAGTCCCTTCTGTAAAGTTGCTCAAAGACAGCATGGCAAACACAAGGAGATGATGGACGGAGTTCTAAAACGTTTCAGACACTAACCCCCCAGTCACAGATCTGGGTTGAATCCATCATCGTTCTTTAGCTCATTTCACCACCCCAGTTTGGACACAGCCATATGTAAATCAGTCTTGATCCTGTGCCTCATGGGAACAGTCCAGCCCAAACTGCCAGGCCAGGTCCTCCCAGGACCAGGAAACAAGCATCCTGGGACTGGTTTGGGGTAACACTTCTCATCAGCCAGACTAGCTTGAATCCAGTGGCAAAGTGAGCAAGGGACCCACGTCTGGGCCTATCCTGCCAACTTAGGGCGGACAAAGCAAACACAAGACGATGATGGATGGAGTGCCAAAACTTTTTAGACACTCACCCCCAGTCTCTGATCAGGGTGGAATCCATCATCATCAGAAGTTAAAGCAGACATGCCCATCCTTTCCTAAAACTATACCTATCGACATGTGAAGTTGGCTTTTTTAGGTTAAGAACAGATTACATAAATGCTGATTTTTATTTAGCATTTATTAAGAAAGAAATATGTTTAATTACTAATTATTTGCTGCCTCAATAGTGAACCAGAATAGAAGTTAGAGAAGAAGAAGAAAGTGAGCTAGAACAAACAAGGAAGGAAAGACTGGTTCAAGCTGGTTATATGAAAGAATGTGGAAATGCACACTGTAAGATGATAAAGGAATAGAAAGAAGACAACATCAAAGCATTCTTGTAATCTAAAAAACAACTGCATGAAAACAAAAGATTCATTACTGTAAATTATTTTGATTGTTCTTGCTAAAACACTGGTCCCCATTCACAAACTGTATTTTGTAGTGCATTAAGTAACACTATAGTAGTACTATTTACTACTTCTTGCAAAATGCAATTGACAGACATATGAGTAGAAATCTCCATTGCTACCCCGCCTTTCTTTTCTTTGAGAAGATCACCCCACATGAAATTGGACTACTTAGTCACCGATTACGATCTGGTCCGGAAAGCATTCATACCAAATTGGTCCCAGAATGCCTACCGAACAACTCGAATTGGGGGAGTCCGACCGATCACGTTGGATGCATCCGGATGCTTCCGAATTTGATTCTGTCAGACTCTAATTGACTTCAATGGGATCCTGTGTTCTGTACAAATACACAGGCTCCCATTGAAAAAGGGATGGTTAGGGAAAATCGTGAAGCCTGTGGTGGGCACCCCATGGTGCCTGCTACAGTGTGCATGGTTGGAAAGGGGGGTCCTTGGATTTCCCCACAGACCCAATTCGGAAGGCCACTGGTGAAGGGAGACCTGCTACGGGCTCCCAATATTACATTCTGGCAGCGGATTTGATCCGGAGGAACCGATTTGGAATGGCTGTCCAAATAGGTCATCGTAATCACTCGCTCGGAAACCGAGTCCATAGAGCTGTACGATTCGGCTCCGAAAGACGCAACCTGTCCGAATGCCTTTCGGTACCGATTCGGACAGCCCTAAACGTTTACGGGCATCCTAATCGGTCATTGAGAACTGTGTACGATTTGATCGGAAACAAAGGTTCCAAATCAGATTCGGCAAACCTGAATCTGATTCGGAGCCCTTCCAAACGACATCGTAATCGGCCCCTAAGTAGTAAATGTGGGAGAGACCAGGGGACGTGTGTGTGAAAATAAGGAATATCTGCTGCAAAATTAGAGGGGTTTAGGGAAATTAAGGAGGAGTTTAAGGGAGGACAGGCTACTAAAAACACCCTTGCACAAAAGAGTAAGCACATTGCTAGTCACTCCCTGCAGTGGCTATTCACAAAATTAACATACACTTGAGAGTAATTTACACATGCAATTTATTCTTACCGTTTTGAGTATATTTACTATTTTGGTCTAATCACAGAATCTGTGTTCAGACTTACATGTCTCTAGCCCATTAAAAATGGGGTGGAGCCAAATGTAGGAGTATAGGTTATTACTGCGAAAATAAAACAGTAGTGCATCCAGCACCACACATAGCCAACCACTGATACTGCACCACCCTCCAACAGAAAATAATGGAGAAAAGGACTTACTCATAATAAAACCACATGGGAAAAAATAGTAAAATGTACTAAATTATTTATAATAGTTCCAAATATGAATAAATATAATTCAATGTAAAGAAACATAGAAAATAATATTGCATATCTATTTTTTAGTAATAAAATATTTTAACAAGATTTTTGTTGGAAAATTAATGTAACATTTATATTAATAAAATATAATTAAACTACTTTAACTTAATTATTTTTTAATTTAAACTTAATGAACATTCTTTTTATGTCACTTAATATATTAAAATTTAACATTTAAAATTACATTAATAGGGCTGTAGATTTTTTTGTTTTGCTCTGCTTTTAAAATGAATATATACAATGAATTTACATTAATACTAAATATTAAATGTCTTTACAAATTAATAGAAAAGTTTGATAAACTTTTGAAATTTTCCTATACTTTACAATAATGAGTTCTCCATACTCCTGTGTGGAACCGATGTGAAAATAGGTTGGCTGTGAGCAGGAGAGGAATTCTGTAAAGATGTACTTGGAAGGACGAGAATTCAGGAAAGCTATGCTTGCAGCCTTAGGGTCTTATTATGACTTTGGTGTACTCAGAGCAGGGCCGCCAAATCACCGCCCTGCTTCCGGACCACCAAAGTACTACTTTTAAAGTCTCTGGTGGGCATTCCTTCCTTTTGGGGTCTCACAGCAGTGCCGTCAGGGTGGGGCAAGGACTGTCAAGTCCATGCCTTACAGGAACTGGGCGTGTATACAGACAGAGGGGCGCAAGATGTGCCCCTCTGCATGCACCTCATGGAGCAGAGGCACAAGGAGTTTCCTCCCTGCCACAGTTTTCATGGCAGTCGGACCACCATGAAAAGTATGGCAGTGAGGAAACTCACAATATGCTTGGCTGGCTGCAGCGGCCTGCCAAGCATATTGCGGTCTCAAGACCACTGCCACACAGCCAGGGATCTCTGATCCCTGGTGTTTGCGGTAGTGCCGATGCAGTCTGACTGCCCAAGTTGTAATGGGGTGGTCGGACCGACGGCGGGGCGGTCAGACCGACCGCGCGGTGGTGCCTACACCTTCTCTGTGTCTGGTCATAATAGGGCCCTAAACCACTGAGGGCACATCAATGTAGGTATGGAAAATCCCTTTAAGAAGCAACTATTACTGACAGGATTTCCCTCTCTTGCCTCTCATCTCTTGCCTACTCTTTCTTTCCTCTCTCTCTCCTACAGAACCCCCTGCACATGCTATATTTACCTCGGGGATCTGGAAAAAGTGACAGAGGTACCAGCAGCAGCCCTGGGCCTTCAAAAAAAGCCTTATATTTTCCAGTCCCCAAGGAAATGCCTAATGGAATAAAAAAAAAGCAGACACACCCTGACTACATAGGATAGCCGTGGTTGAAAATTTGCACTTTCTGCAAGGTGTCCACAAATTTTTTTTGCCGTTCTGCTAAGCCCGATTCTTGCTGGCTATAGAATGCTGTACACTTTACCCCTGATCACCAGGCGTAAAGGGCTTGTGCTCCTCTTGTTAACATGGTAAAATTGGTATGCACCCTATTCATTTAATTAATTTCCCAATAAGTCTCTAATATATGGAATCAAGAATACCTAGGGCCTGTATATAAATGCTACAAGTGGACTGCACCATCAGGATTCAAGCAAGCCGGGCCGACGACGGCTGAAATGCCAGAAACCGGTCCCCGGAAGCTTGTTTCCTTCCCAGTGTAAGAATTGGCTTGGTAGTTTGGTTTGCCCTGTTCCCATCATGCACTGGGACAGGAACAGACTAATTTGCATATAGCCAGGTTCTGAACTGGGATGGTGCAGTGAGCTAAAAAACGGTGTTGGATCTAGCCCTGATCTCTTGACTGGGTGAGAGTATTCTGCTTAATTCAGAAACTCTGTCCATCACCACCCCTTGTTGTTAAATATTTTGTCCACCCTAAGCGTGGAAGGGTATACTCAGATGTGAGTCCCTTGCTCATTGCACCATCAGGATTCAAGCAAGCCGGGCCGACGACGGCTGAAATGCCAGAAACCGGTCCCCGGAAGCTTGTTTCCTTCCCAGTGTAAGAATTGGCTTGGTAGTTTGGTTTGCCCTGTTCCCATCATGCACTGGGACAGGAACAGACTAATTTGCATATAGCCAGGTTCTGAACTGGGATGGTGCAGTGAGCTAAAAAACGGTGTTGGATCTAGCCCTGATCTCTTGACTGGGTGAGAGTATTCTGCTTAATTCAGAAACTCTGTCCATCACCACCCCTTGTTGTTAAATATTTTGTCCACCCTAAGCGTGGAAGGGTATACTCAGATGTGAGTCGCTTGCTCATTGCACCATCAGGATTCAAGCAAGCCGGGCCGACGACGGCTGAAATGCCAGAAACCGGTCCCCGGAAGCTTGTTTCCTTCCCAGTGTAAGAATTGGCTTGGTAGTTTGGTTTGCCCTGTTCCCATCATGCACTGGGACAGGAACAGACTAATTTGCATATAGCCAGGTTCTGAACTGGGATGGTGCAGTGAGCTAAAAAATGGTGTTGGATCTAGCCCTGATCTCTTGACTGGGTGAGAGTATTCTGCTTAATTCAGAAACTCTGTCCATCACCACCCCTTGTTGTTAAATACAAGTGGACTGCAGCACTTACTGTGCCATCCACTACAGTTGCACTGTAACGCATGCCTTCAGGCCTACCATTGTAGCCGGACTGTACAGTCTCAAACTACAAATTCAACCTGTCAAAATAAACTCTTTTTGAAAGGCCTAAACCTTTCCTTTAAATACTTATAAGTCTCCCCTACATAAGCCATATTGCCCATAGGGCAGTGTGCATTGTATTTGATAATATAATAGGACATGTAAATATTTAATGTTAAACATATCCTTACAGTGAAAATGACCTCAAAGATTTTTTTCACTGTAAAAGGGCTGGCTGTTCCATAACACCACACTCTTATTTAGTGACATTAATGTGTTATCCTAACAAGGATTATGATTATTACTTGAGATGGGTACAACATTTCTTAGATCCATTTCGATCCTTGTCCCTTGGTTCCTAACAATAGAGGCAGCCATTCCTGAACCTCTTAGTTCTTTTTGTATAATAACATGTTTGTAAAGATTTCCAGAAAAGCTGAAACTGGGGGGCTTATTTACAGGCCCCTTGCGCCCCCGATGCATCACTTTTTTACAAGGACACGTAAAGCCATACTGCATGGCTTTTCCTGTCCTTGAAAATATGGCCCCTTCTCACACAACACTTTGCGTGAAAGGGGAGTGACATGGGTGATACTGTGGGTGTTCCCACGCAAAACTGTATTCTGCCGCATTCCCAGATTTACAAGTGTTCATAAACCTCGAAATACTTCAAAATGCTATGCTACACCAGGGGTGACGTAGCGAGGCACAATGAGGAGAAATGTTTACATTTTCCCTCATTTTTTCTTTTTAGGAGTGCTGCATTTTACAGCACACATAGGAAAAGGAGAACACCTCCTTTTATTTGTTTTTGTTACAGTTTTTGTGCAAGACAGACACCCTTGCACCATGGTACAATGTTGCCTGCATGGCGAATAGAAGCCGATTGTGCACCAGTGCGGGGGGATGCACAAGGATGCGTCATAATGCTGCAAATATGACGTATCCCTGTGCTTTGAAAGTGCAGCAGTGTGGCACAGCCAAAGTGCTTGTGGTGCCATGCTGCTGCACTTTCTTGTAAATAAGGCCATGAGTGTTTTTGAGGACTAGTAGATCACCAGAAGTGTAAAATCATAATTGAACTTCTGAAAAAAATCTTAATTTAATTCATAAATATTTGCCAAAACCATTATAATAAAATATCACGATTTACTGTCTTATTACGAGTTTGGCGAAGGCCCTTGTCTGTGCCACTTAGGAAACCTCTGTGCCTATGACCTTCAGACCACAATATTGAGAGTTTCCTTAGGGGCTGGCGGTGTGGCTGCGATGATCGTGCAGCAGTGGGCAATGCATTTCCATATATATTGATGCCTGTTCATACATTCCGATAGCATATGTCTAAAATACACACATATGCATGATATATGTGGAAAAATACCACCTACCGATTGCAGGAGTCCGACCCATATGTGGAAAGAACCAGTAATGAGTACATGGTACCAAAGTCCTTACCTGTATTTCACCAAAGACGGGGCTGTATTCCTCAGGGTGAAGAAGCTCCTGTGTGGGTGGAAGCTGGAGAAAGGGATCAACGTCAAAATCTGCTTGGAAGAACTAGAAAGGGGTGAGCATGCACCCCAAATCCTATGTTTCTGCCAACCTTTAGGCGGAGGTCAGCTTTTCGGGAAGTCAACTCGCAACGTGGAAGGCGGTGTTGTGCCTCTGTACCACCCAATGGAGGCTGCCTTCCCCCTACCATGACTCCGGCGGTGTGCTGGTTGTGCCGGCAGTCCAGCCGCAGTTTTTGCATTGCCAATCTGCTCAACTTGTAATACGACCAGTTGCTTACCGTCGGGACGGAAGTCCACAGAACACCCAAACGAGTAATAAGGCATTTAAGTTGTTCCAAATGCAAATACTGTGAATATCGTTGTAGAATAGTGTTTGAGTAGTTTTCAATGAAACACTCCTGTTTGGAATGGCAACAAAAATATATCATCATGGTGTAAATGTGACCGCTATATGACTAAAGTTAGGGGTGTGCGAAATTGATAAAATTAAAATGTTATGTATTATGTCATTTTCAAAAACAATTTCCAAGAGTATGCATATTATTTAAAACACCTGTAACTGGGGAAAGGTGCATGCTTAAGCATTACTTACATGCAATTTTTATGTGAGGTACAAGCAGAGAACAGGTTTGAAGACAAAATGCCTGGTTCAACAATTTAAAGTCTCTGATCAAAATATATTTTACTCAAACAAGTAAAAAAAAAAAAAAAATTTTAAATGGCAAAAAGATTGAACGTTTTACGTTGAAATGGTGAGACGAGCATATCATCAAGATGTTAAAGTGACCCCAGATGATTAAAGTTAGGAGAGTGTGATATTCATAAAAGTAAATGTTAAGTAATATGTCATTTAAAAAAAAACTTTGCAAGAGAGAGGGCTAGATGTAGGTAAATCTTATTTACCGATTCATAAATACCGAATTTTACCGATTCGGTATTTATGAATCGGTAAATAAGATGTAGGTAAAAATTCGGTAATTTTTACCGAATCGGTAGGATTCGTTATTTACCGATTCGGTAATTACCGAATCAGTATTTGCCATTGATTCCTATGGGCCTTGAAGCCCATAGGAATCAATAGCAAATACCGATTCGGTAATTACCGAATCGGTAAAAATACCGAATTGCCAAGGGGGACAGGGTGTCACTTTGACACCCTGTTACACCCCTGTTTCTGGCTTGTGTGCCATGTGGCACACATACGTGTCACATGGCACAGGTGTACATGCACAGATGTACATGTACACAGGAATTTGTTATTTACCACCCAATGGTATTAGGTGGTAAATAACGAATTCTAAAGGCCTTGTAGCACTGTTTAAAGTGCTACCTACATAAGAAATTACAGATTCTGTAATTTTACCGATCGGTAATGTTACCGATTCGGTAAAATTACCGATTCGGTAAATTTACCGAATCTGTATGTTTTTGCTACCCCTACATACCAATGTCCAAATACTGGTCGGAAACGGCCGAAAATCAGTATTTTCGGACGTTTCCGACCGGTATTTGGACACCTACATCTGGCCCAAAGTGTATTATTTGAAATGACTGTAGCTTGTGAAACATGCATGCAAAAGCATACCTTCACATGCAATTTTTATGTGAGATACTGGCAGGGAATAGGGTTGAAGAGTAAATGTCTATTTCGATGATTAAATGTGTTCCAGCAAGATATATTTTACTCAATCAAAGCTGTCATAAGAGAAAAATCATGCAAACGTATGTGTTTTTGGAAATCGCGAAAATATTGTATGTTTTGTTTTTCTGCCCACGTAAACCTGACACACGCGTGTGCACATGCCAAAGCAGAGCTGGAGTCCATTAGCATTTGCAGAGGAGCCAAGCCGAGATCCAAGAGCCGGGGGTACCTGGGGAGACGAGAGCCAGGACTGGGGGCCAGTGGTGTCGGCATTCAGCCGGATTACAGCCCGGATTACAGCCCAGATTACGGTATCGGAGGTTGAGTCGGTAGGGGTGTGCTGTAGGGGATTGCTGTGTTTTGTGTGGCAGCGCACACCTTTGCCCCTGCTACTCCGTTACTCCTCCGCACAGCAAAGTAAACAAACCTTTGCAAGTCCGTTGGCCATAGTGGGCCGCTGTGGAAGAGTGGGCCCTGGAGTCCGCAGAGACAACTTGGTCAGACTGAGTGCGGTTTGTGGTCCTCCAGTGAGCCCCCACTTGCATTATGGCTTTTACATTTTTTTTTATGCACCTGCCCGTGTTTTCAAGCAACTTGAGCAGAGCAGCAGAAATTGGAGGCGTTTTCTACAGCCTAGAGCGCTGCAGCACCACAGCCCAGTTGAGGGCACCTCAAGGCACTCAAAGTCACCCAAAAAATATCCGGTGAGTGTGGGTGAGGGCACCGCAGGGAGTGAGTGGTGTGGAGGGGGGCACTCCGCCAGTGCATACCATAGAGGCACCGTTCATTGCACAGACCTCCCCACCCAACCCTATGCTCCCCTACACTCTCTCCCACCTAGCTCCAGTCCAGCCCAGCCCACAGTGTGCAAGGCCTAATAGTCAACAGCAAGCTTAGGGGTAAATAGCCTACAACGCGCAAGGATTAATAGCCCAACCGCCCAACTGCAAGCAGGTCAACATGTCAATAGATTCACAGACCCATAGAGGCAGCAAAAGAAGAGAAGAAACAGAAGGAAGTAAAAGAAGCAAATGAGGTGTAAAGCAACTGTAAAAGGGGAGCGAGAGTGAGAGAAGAAGGAAGAAGGAGCCCTCACGGCCATTTCGACATGAGATCAGGGAGAACCAGAACTGAGATCAAGCCAAAGAGAAAAGCTCGCCAGAATAGTGAGAAGATGAGTGAAGGAGTCCGTGTTCCACTCATAGAAGCGAAAACACTGGAAATTTCAGAAACTGTGTCACCAACAATGCTACCAACACCAATAAAAAACATGCAGGCAGGAACTAAAAAATCACTGACTTTTTAATTTTACCAGCTTGCCGAGTCCAGGATACATCAACCGGTTTTCAGGTTCAAAAATAGAAAATGTCAGCTTCAGTCAGATCCACACCCCACACAGTGCACGCACAAATTGGCAACCCTTTGGAGGATAGATTCAGTACCCCAAAGACTTTGAAAACAACTGGAAATAGGGTAACCATGACAGCTCAAATAAATATAAGTGAAGCATCACAAACAAAAGTAACTAAAGCAGCATTAGTGGCGCCAGAGGCAAGAACAAATCGATGATCCGTAAATCTTGGGTCGTCTTCATGCGTCCTCGGGCCCAATACCGGTGCAGGTCAAGCATTTTTTTCCTCTAGGGCTAGTATGTCCAGAATTGACATAGAATCAAAAGAAGAAAACATCTGGGGGGGGGGGGAGGTCAGTTAGCTCCCCTGTCCAAAATCGTTTCGGAAATTCTGGATTGCCTATTAAGCTCTTTCGGGCCAACACAGGAAGCCCAAAAGGCGGAAACTCCCATTTTTACCTTAAACGAAAAATCACTAACAGGGCTCCTCCATGACTAAAACACCATACGGCCGCTCGCCCTGTGTTGTCTGCGCGTCGCTACAGGAGTAGCTGACAAGACTCTCCGGACTTTGCTGTTCCCAGTGGGAGGAGGAGACCAACTTGGCCGCAGAGGAGGCGTGAGGCGCGGCCCCGGGACTGCGAGGACCAGCAACCACCACCACTAGCTGGGTCCTCTTCCCGATAGAGCCGCGCCCCCTCCCAGTGCCACGCCCCCTCTCACCCAATAGGAACTTAAGCGAGCTTACTACCGCGCACCGCGGGACGCGCGCGGGCGAAGCACAGGCGAAGACCGGGCAAAGAGCGGGCCGTTTGAGGCCGTTCGAGGACCTGAGAGACTGGACTGGGCCACTCCCTTTGTAAGTAACCTCTTAATCTCCCAAACATTCATCACCCAAGTAAAATTGTTTGAGTCTTATTACTGCCAACATAGTGCCAAAATACTCTTATTACTGCTCACTTCTAACCTCTCATTATGGTAGTTACAAGAGGAAAGAAGACATTGGCTCCGGGGAGCGTAGGAAAACTTCTGGGCCCTATGGACGACTTCATCACAAAAGCAAATTCGTTCATCGATCAGAGTATTTCCCTAATGGAGAATAGGGTTTCAATGGATTTAGACTTTGCTAAAAGATCCTCCCTGGGAAATCTTGCCGAAGCAAGAACACCTGTCCCGACTAGCAACAAAGAAAGATCAAGGCTAGCGGGTGAGGGTAGACGTAGCTTGCCAAATAACGTAGATTTGTCTGTATCTGAGCTTGCAGATTCACCCTTAGGCTCAGACCTAGAAAAAACCCCTGAGTTACCCCCTCAATCCCCCGCACAAACATCAACCTTGGAGAGAATTCAAGCTAGGGGAAGGAGGGAAGGTGCAATAAGCAAAAATAAGACTATCCAAATAAACTCTAACAGACATACAATGGAACCCCTCCCCAGCGCTCCACATACCCCACTTCCAAGACCAGTCCAACATGTCGCCACTGTATTGGTACATCAAGACCACCAGAAAGGTGCCACTCCCATAATATTAGACTCACCAATCCTAGTATCTACAGATAAGGGTCCGACATATTATGATAATACTATCACTCTAAATAAGTTTGCCGAACTCCTTAAACAATCTCTTCAACCAGTAGAACAAAAACAAGTAAAATTAGAGAGTCAGATTTTTAAGCTTATTACTATTTCGCAACATAATCAGGGGCTCGCCCCGCAGAAGAAAGGGGTAACAAATCCCGCCAAGATTCCTCTCCCGAATCCTTTGGGTGCCATTGCAAGACCTACAGTTCCCCAAACGATCACTCCACAGACAGCAGTATCCACAGCACCGCCCCTTATTCCAACACCTCCAGTAACGTCCACTCTGAGCACACCAAACCCAACCACCACTGTAGTAACTACATCGAAACAAGGCAATACAGCGCCACCAACAACTATCTCGTCGCAACCAGCGGCAAGAAAAACTGTACCTCCTAAAACTCCGGCACATAATCTCTTTTTTCAACCAACTCAAAGAAACACACTAAGAGGTCCCGGAGAGGTTAGAGCTCACTTAGAGCTACCGCCTGAGGCTGCACCATATGTAGCGGTCATGACTGGCGTACCTGAGTTAGCTTCCAATACTGTGGAACCTCCCTGGTCATTAAAAAATAAAGTAAAACACTGGCTACAGACAAATCGCCCCATGCCACCAAATTGCCATGGAAGGATTTCCTCATTGCGTAGGACTCCCTGCGTGGGAAAAGGTAGAAACAGCTCCCAGGGGACTGCATCGTCATTACCTTCGAAGATTCCTGGGTGGCAGATTACATCAGCTCCTGGGATCAATCCAATGTAAACGGAGGAATCAGAATCAAACCGCTGTCATTTTTCTACCCCATAACTCATCCTAATAATAACAACTTCTTTGAGGAACCCGCCTTTCCCTGGGCTGAACCACCCTCCCGTCAGGCTACATTCTATGACAATAGACAATATGGAGCCCCCCGTTTTCACGAGTATGAGAACCCCTGGCATACAGTAAGACCACGCCACCAGGGAGCGAACTGGGGGGAATGGGGACACCAACAGCAGAGGACGGTTCATAGAGAACCGCCCCGATGGGACCCCTGGTACAACATCCCATTAACAAATAGATATAGTGCTCTAGAAATGGTCGATTGACCACCAAGGGATATGGAGCACACTAGCCCTAACTTACCAGACTCCCCCTCCCTAAGTGACAATACGATGCAGGCTCCAGTAATACTAACTCCAAAAGCTGATGTTCGAATCATACCCTTCCTTTTTTGGAATGTGGCGGGTCTACGAACAAAGATTGAAGACGCTACGGCCCTGAATTTCCTAGAACAAGGAGAAATAATCTGTCTCCAAGAGACTTGGATAACTACAGAGCTCCATCTTTTGGGCTACAAAACCTATTCATCTCCAGCCATTCGTAGCACAATAGGTAGACCCAAAGGAGGGCTAATAATATATATCACGAACACCCTCCCTCTCTTAAAAGTGTCCAACCTATTCACCGACTCTAATTGCCAGATATTATCCCTCTCCCTTGTAAACAAAGACATTATCATTCTAGTTAACTTGTATAATAACCTAGGTGAAAACGATTTTCTGATTCTGGTCAGCAATATACAGGAGAGACTAAGAGGTCTACAGCAGTGGGAGGACCACTCCAGAATGATCCACCTCCTATGGGGAGGTGATTTTAATCTTCACCCATGCCCCATGATAGACTCCCAACGCTGTGGGTTCGTGGACGAACATGAGACTCCATTAGCCCATTTCGCCCACAATAAATCGGGAAATGCAATGAATAACATACTGTCCGATTTCGACTTAGCAATTGCTAATTCCCCAAATTCGGAGAAAAACCTGTTCAATCCAACCTATGTGGGCAGAGGCCATCAAACGACAGTCGACTATATTCTGCTGTCCCCAGGACTTCTCCCGATGGCCAAAGCCTACCATGTTATGGATAATCTATTAAGCGATCATTCTGCATTAAAGATGGAACTACACATCACAGAATCCAAATCCAAGGTCACCGACATAGCAAACGCTCTCACCCAAGACAGACTAGAATTAGTAAAAAACAATGGTTTTTCTATAAAATGGGAAAAGATTAACCCTTATGAACTTACAAAAAAGTTAGTGGACCAGGCATACCCAAACATAATCAAATGCCTGGATCCCGCGCTAAATCATGCAGAGGTACTGAACAATTTTATAGAAATCCTAGAAATAATTAAGGGATTGCTCACGGTGAAAACAACAACCAAACATCCCACTAAGAAAGGATGGTTCGATCATAATTGCACGAGAGCCCTATCTGACTTAAAATCTGCCCTTCACAACAAACCAAGAGATGTGGGCCTCATTCAACTCTTGAGACGGAAATACATCCAGGAACGTAAGTTAAGAGTACAACAACTGAAAGAGAAACTCTGGGAAGATCTAAATAAGAGCGCTCTCTCGAAAAATAGTAAGGCCTTTTGGAGAACGGTCAGATCCCCCTATCTTACAGATAACAATTCCCCCAAGATAGAGGTGGCTATAGATGAGGATACCTGGGTAACCCACTTCGAAAACATCTTCAAAGACCACGGGCGTGCAGATTGCCCATCGAACACTCATAACAAGGTACAATATCCAATCCCATTGTCCTTTGACATCTCTGAAATTTTGGTGGCCTTGGAAAAAAGCAAGACTGGAAAAGCTCCCGGCCCAGATGGCGTCCCAGTTGACCTTTTTAAATTTAACCAGGATCTATGGGCGCCTATTCTCACAAGAGTATGTATAGCTGCAGCTAGCGAGGGCGTATTAGATTCTTGGACTAGGTCAATCATGGTCCCCATTTTTAAGAAAGGGGACCGCCAGGACGTGAAGTGCTACCGCCCCATCTCACTCCTGGACTCTCTCGGCAAGGTGGTGGGGAGGGTCATTTTGGAGAGACTCCAGCAGTGGGGCGAGGAAAGAGGCATCATCTTGGACCTGCAATTCGGGTTCCGAGAAGGCTTTGGGACGGTAGAGCAGGCACTTAACCTCAGTCTGATAATGGGCAAATACATGCAGGCAAAGAAGAGCACGGTATACATGGTCTACGTGGACCTGTCTGCCACGTTCGACTGCGTCTCGCATTCCAAACTCTGGGCAGTCCTAAGACAAATGGATGTGGACCCCTCCCTGCTAGATTTTCTGAGAGAGCTATATTCAGGGGCTTCGGCGAGAGTTCGCTTCGGAAGGAACGACGAGATGACGGCGTCATTTGGAGTGGAGCGGGGAGTTAGGCAGGGTTGTGTCCTGGCCCCCTTCCTCTTCTCACTCTATACCAATGGTCTGGAGGGGGATATGTTGAGGGGGGCCCAGGACCTCCCAAAAGTAAAACAGCGCCTGATCCCAGCACTGCTCTATGCGGATGACGCCGTCATCCTGGCGCGAACTCCGCGCGAACTCCAGAACTCACTAAACAGATACACGACTTTCATGAGTAGCTTAGATCTTAAGGTCAATGTAAAAAAAACGTTTGTCATGATCACGGGGGGGGTGAAGAAAGGCACAAAAAACATCTACCTTGATAACCAAATACTTGAGACCACCACACAATACCCATACCTCGGGATCATGATCGATGATAGGCTGACATGGAAACCGGCAGTGGAAACGAGATGCCACCTATTCAAGCGATCGATAGCGGCCCTACAGACTTTCTCGCAGAAGCTGGGGAGGAGGGCCCCAGTAGAGCTGTTGAAAATCTATAGCGCTAAGTGTCAGGCCATTGCCCTTTACGGAGCAGGGGTGTGGGGTCATACAGATGTTAGAGCCCTACAGACAATTGAAAATACATTCATAAGATTTCTTCTGGCTACATCAAAAGGTACATCAACTTACGCCTCCCACATGGAACTGGGAATTCCCTACCTTCAGGACCTTCTTAAAATTCAGCCATTGATGTTGTGGAAGCGTATCTGGTCATCTGACACAAACATACTAACACAGACAATAGTGGCTGATACCATGTCACTTGATCATTCCTCCAGACTGAAGTGGCTTCGCTACATCAGAAACTTTTTCACAGATCTCGGACTCGAGAATTATTATCTTCAACCTGAGACGATAGTCGGCCTGCCAAAAAAGGAGCTCAAGCATCTAGCCCTACAACATCTGGAAACATTGAGATTGACATCTGATGCCGTAAAACCTTCAGTTATTCACGCGAACATAGTCCAGATAACATATGGCATTCAACCGTATTTAACCCTGCAGATTAAAACATACGAGAGGATGCTGTTGACTAGGCTCAGACTGGACATTTTTTTCAGACTGGTTGTCTTTCCAACGAATAAGGCCTGGGAACCAACTTTGCCCCCATGTCCCTGCGATGGGAAATCCATACAATCCAACATGCATGTGATTATGTTCTGTAAATTTTACCATCCCCACAGAAAATGTTGGCTTCTTCCTATATTTAGGCGGTGGGGTCTTAGACAGTGCCGACCAGCATTTTATCGACTGCAACTTTTAGAGTCCGAAGAAGTGTGTTACGTAGTGTTAAACTTTTTAAAATGCATTATGAATCAAAGAAAAAATCTTTAGTACCGTGTTTATGTAAAAATAACAACCCCGAAATGCAATATTACTACAATAAGTCTGTTTATATTCATCGCATACTGCTTTTCTATGAAATCTCTTTTTTATAATCTGTATTTTTATTGATTTGTACTTTTGACTGTGTCCTTTATGGTTTTCTTTGTGATAAACCGAATAAAGAGTTATTATTATTATTATTAACACCATACTCTCTCCAATAAAGATTCGACCAGTGACCAGACTCATATTTCAATAAAAAAATGATCAATCAATAAAATCTCAATCAGGTTCTGGTCCCATCATCCAACCAAGCACATGTCCGGAAGGAGAAATCGTGGACAATATCATGAGCAAATCAGGAGAGGATACTCCTTCAAGCCAGCGAATGGACGCCAGTCAGACAGACCATTTTTTACCCCATTAGGCACCTCTATGGTCTCCGTTCATCAATCATATGGAAACTATTTCCTCAGCATAATTTCAACATTCACAAAAATTTGAGTTGCAAGTCGACCTCCTGCAAGTCCTGGCATTACATGTTTCTGGCATAGAAAGAAAAATCCAAGAACTAAATTCCATAATTGAGCAGGTGCAGAAAGACCCTCACACAACATACTACGAATGCCAATGTCGCAGCACTATGAATCAACTGCAGTCCATTCCGCCAATCTTAGCAGATATTTGACAGAAGTAAAAAACACATCTGACATCGTCAAAACTGTTATTAGTGCTTCCACGGAAAAAGCTCCAAATCAACAGAAGCTCACCATTCCTCCGGACAATTTAGAATGCACCGAGGAAACAGAGGGCACTCCAAAACTTCTTAATTTAGGCATGCAGATAGAAACATTAAATAATACGTCAAAGCAAATCAACCAACAAAGCATACATAAACGTGACAACCCGTTGCTTGATGCAGTGGCTTTAAAACAGCAACAACAACAATCTTTCAATTCACCAACTAAAGGAGAAGGTAAGAGACTGAGAAAGTCAAGGCAAAACAAGTAAAAAAGTAGCCAAGCCATAGCACATACTTCTCAAAATCAGGCCCACGAGTCATCTTTCGAAGAGGCCACCATGCTAATCTGCATGAAATAGTCCCTGGAATCAGGAGTGAGGGAAATAAGGCAATCACGTGCCATTCCGAAAAGCCAATGGAACTCAGACACCAACTGGATTATCGTTGATCGAATAATCCCTCAATATATTCAACAATACTGCAGATAAGCAGGCACAATGACCTTTGGCAATTACCAAATGGGGAATTGAAATAAGAACAACGGAAATAGAACGATATCCCGGTCTGCTATGTCCAACAGCAGAGTTAAGACAGGCAATGGACAGTGGATTACTTTGGGGGTAGTAGGGTCCACCGCAACCGCCCAGGAGGCCTGGCCTAATTTACGCATCATCCATCAAGTAGCACCAGAGGCAGCCACCCAAGTATGAAAAGTTCTCCTTTCAACCATACGAGTTATAGAGAATAAGAAAACGGAGGCATGAAAAAGTACATATATTGTGCTTTTGGAACATCAAGGGCTTCGGCAGAAAGACAGAGGACGTGGATCTCCTAATCTTCCTAAAAAAAAATCGACATCCTACTATTTCAGGAAACCTGGTCTACAGCACCTATGCCGATTAACGGCTTCAAAGAATTCCATCAATAGGCCACTAAAGGTAAAGCATCAGGCAGAGCATCTGGTGGTTTATCAACTCACCTAAGTACAAGCATACCATGATCTTGTGAACCGATTGGGCTGGGACAAATTTGGATTCAATGTATACAAATTTTTGTACCACAAGATTGCATCAATGGCCTGGTATGCAACTACGGTGAAAAGTCATTATTAATATGTAACATTTATATTCATCCAGCATCAAAGGCAAAACAAGAGAAAATCGCGACTCTCAAAACATTGGTCAAATCATTGCAATCCACCTTTGCACAAGTGGGAATTGTATTGTCAGGTGATTTTAACATGTTTCAATTGCAAGTAGACCAAACACAAAACCAACGACAAAATAAATGTAACCCCCCTTGTGGTTACAAATTACTGCAAAAAAGATAGCCACGGCCAATTATGTGCTTCAATATTTGCTGAAATAGGGATGATAACTCTTAACGGATGCCATCCGCAAGATCGACCAGCCGCACCAACTAGAGTAGTCAAGCAAGCACACTCTGTTCTAGATTACACAATAGTGGACATTGAGCTACTGCAAATGATCTCTAGTTATCAAATAATCCACAGACTAGAGAGCAATCATAGCCTGTAGTCAATTGTCTTTAGCATCAATATCTCAAAAGCATCTGCAAGCAACGACCTGTCGGAAATCCCTAGTCCATACACCCTAAAAAGACTCGTGTGGAATGGCAAAAATGCCAGTGAAATAGTGAATTACTTAAAAAATCTACCGGCAACTAGAGAAGAACAAAGTTTGGAACAGCCCTGGCCCAATTGGGACAATATGACCACGTTGCTCATTTCAAAATTTCCATCAAAAAGCAAGTATAACGGAAGCAAACCCAGAACACAACAGAATTCCTTAGCTCATTAGCGGGTGAAAAAAGGGCAATAAATCAGGAAATAAGAAAACAACGTGGCAATGCCCAGAGCATGAGTGAAGGCACAAAGCAGCAAATCCTACCAATTGAGGTAAACACACAAAAAAGAGGAGTGGATAGCAAAGAAAACACAACAAACCAAAATGTTGTTAAAATTACTGGAAACAAGTAAATCAAATAATAATAAGAAATTTTGGGTTGGAATAAAAAACACAGCAAATGGATTCTACCGCCAACATAACACAAACATCCTAGAGGCAGACTGGATAGTCTATCTAGCTCAAAACAAAATGGATAATATTAAACAACAAGTTATGAATACAGACCACATCATTCAGTATTAAAAAAAACAATTGTTCAGAAAATGTGCTTGAAGGAAATTGGATTTGAATCAACCAGGGCCAAACGATCATAAAAAAACTAAGATTTAGTGGAGCTTCAGGCCCAAACGGCTTGCCAAATGGGCTTCTTAAACAAGATGGAATACCATCAGTATGCCAGGCGCACTGCTATATTTAAAGAATCTCAATTACGCACATATATAAGTCAAATTTCTTGGAAAACGAATCAAAAAAGTTTTTGTTCAACCAATTTCTTATTCTAAAAAGTAATCACAAGATACCGTGTACAAGAATTATACTTGATATATTGAAAACTATATCATCAGAAAAAATCACAATGTTTACTGTTGTCGTAAACGTAGTACTATGTACAAGTAATCATAAATCAAATACATATGAAAAATGTCATCATAATACTTCAAAATACTACAGGTTTCATGGTCATGCCAAATGCATTTCGGAATGCAATCCCTTCTTCGGGGGCACTATGAAACAGAAAGAAAAGGAGAATACCTTATGCATTCTAAATATTATATCATCTTAACGTAGCTGCATGAGAAATAACCAAAGGGAAGGGGCGTCAGAACTGACCAGGATGTGCAGCCAGTGATCAGAGAAAAAGGAAGTAATACAACTGGTATGACTGCTCACTGTCAATTGCAAGAAAATTTAAGGGTAATATCAAATTGCATTAGATGTAAGGATGCGCAATCAGCTAGGGTAGCCAGGAAGGAATATAACATCTGTATTAGACGGGCTAAGAAGGAATGGGAGGAAGAGCATTGGCAACAACTTAAGAATGCTGCCTACTTGAAAGACTCGACCCTGTTCTGGAACTTGAATAACAAATTAGACAGAAGAGGAGCAGAGCCCCTCCTGACCCATATAACTGCTGAACAATGGCACTTCCACTTCTCAAAACTATACTGTGAAGAGGTAGGATCCGGGCAAACCCTCTGGCCACCAAAAGATTCATCTACTGATGGACAGGCATCTGTGGAGCCTTTTGAATCTTCCGAAGTCTACAATGCCATTACAAGCATAGTCCCCTCGAAAGCAGCAGGCCCGGACGGGTTACCTGGTGATCTACTCCTATATGATCCCAAGTTATGGACCCACTACATCGCCCTACTACTGAATTTTATTCTCTGTGGATATCCCGTCCCAGATTCTTGGAAGGGCGCTGAAGTGGTCACCATATTCAAGAAAGGTAATAGGGAGGACCCTTCCAACTACAGACCGATCAGTCTAATTGACGTTCTCCAGAAAGTAGTTGGCAGGGTTATTGTTAATAGAATAGGAATCTGGCTGGAGGAAGGGAACGTGCTGTCTCATTTTCAGGCAGGTTTCCGCCAAAACGTGGGAACAATGGATCAGGTCTTCAGGTTTTGTGCTATACATTGGAAATTTGTGACCATCATGAAGGGAACCCTATATCTGGCCTTCATAGACCTGAAGAGCGCCCTGATATGGTTCCCCGTGATAGGCTTTGGAGGGTGTTGCTGGACATGGGGTTTCCATTGTATCTTCTGGAGCTTATTGCCAAACTCCATCAGGACAATTATGCTAGAATCAGATGGGGGAGCCAGGGACAACTTACAGAGAGGGTGCCTGTGAACATGGGGGTGCGCCAGGGCGGTGTGATGGCCCCAACGTTGTTCTCCCTCTTCATCAACGGGGTGGTAGACCATTTGAGGGAGGACAACGCCGATGCCACGGTCCTGGCAGGGTAAAAAACACCAACCCTCCTCTTCACAGACGACACCCTCCTGATGTCCAAAACCCTGTCTGGTCTCCAGAGACTGTTGGACAGATTTACCCTGTTTTGTGACAAACATGGCCTAACAATTAACACCTCCAAAACAAAATTGATGGTAATGCCTCCTTCCATGAAAGCAAAGAGAAGTAACATCCCCCTAACGGGTTGCCGCTGGAGGTGGTGGAGGAATTTGACTACTAGTCAGGATTAACAGTAAAATGAGGTGGGACTCCCATGTCGGCAAAATGCTCCTAACCTAAGAAGAACATCTGGAGCTATTTTAAGGAATCAGCGTCTTTCTGTCAGCAGGCCCATAGCCCCAGCTCTTGCTGTTTATGATGGAAAGGCATTGGCCTCTGCAACCTATGGCTCAGAACTTTGGGGAAGTGAGAAAGTTGATGATTTGGTTAGAGCTGAGAACAAGTTTGTACGAGACTTAGTTTCCCTCCCCATCTCGACCCCATTGAAGCCACTCTTCCTTGATATGGGCAAACGCTCGATTTCGGATATAGTCCGGCTCCACCCTTTGCTGTTCTGGGTGCGCCTGAGAAGGACACCAGAATTGGCTAAAAATGCCCTGGTGCTGGACGAACTAATCTCTTTGAATGGTGCCAATAAAATTCAGTGGATTACTAAATTGAGGAAGCTGGTTATGAATTTGGGGTTGGCTGATTTTTGGTCCTCACAGTCTCCACCCCCTAAGGGGGTTGTCATGAAAATTTATTGGGAGTGGGTTCTTGCTGAGGATCTTAAAAGTATAAGGTGGGGAGCTCTAACTACTAAATTTTTGGAACATAAGCCCACGAGGAAGTTGGAACCATTTTTGGACTTTATTCAAGTTCCAAAAGATAGATCTCTTTTTTTGAAATTGAGGTATGGGACACTTCCTCTTAACACATATATGGAGGGCTGGAAAGGAACACAAGCTTTTCTCCCTACCTGTCCGAATTGCCCACGCGTGCCAGAATCCTTACCCCACTTCCTGTTTGCCTGCAAAGCATACCAACGTCCAAGATCAAGATGGTTAAAACCAGTATGCAGGGAATTGGGAGCCAGAGACTTTAGGATTGCCCTACGTATCCTTTCCTCAGATACTACATCTCTGTTTATTGTCTGTGGGGTTGCAAAATATCTATCAAGTGCTTGGCTGATTCGAAGTAGGCGGATAGTTTCAAACAAAGCTTTAAATCTGCCTGTCTAGAAACCCCATATGTACTCTTGCACTTTGCCTCCTGTTATCCAGGCTTTTTATAGAGTAAATACGGTGTATATAGATTATTTTTAACATTTTTAACGTTTTTATACTTCTGTAATGGTCACATTTTTTTTAATGTATGTGTGTTTTTATGTCTGATATGTTATGTACTTTTATGATATGCAAATATCAAATAAAGTAATTCAACAACAACATATGTATTTGATTTATGATTACCTGTACATAGTACTACGTTTACGACAACAGTAAACATTGTGATTTTTTCTGATGATATAGTTTTCAATATATCAAGTATAATTCTTGTACACAGTATCTTGTGATTACTTTTTAGAATAAGAAATTGGTTGAACAACAACTTTTTTGATTTGTTTTCCAAGAAATCTCTCTTATATATGTGCGTAATTGAGATACTTTAAATATAGCAGTGCGCCTGGCATACTGATGGTATTCCATCAGCTCTCTTCACAGTGTTTATTGGCTGGCAACCTTCCTACCAGGCAGCACGCATCTTTTGAGTACACTCTTTGATATTTGTTTAGTAGTAGATTATAGGGAGTGCACAGACCTCACAATTTTCTTTCTTAACAAGAAACATCATTTTGGGAAGAATTTCTCACTCCACTGTTTAGCTATGCTTTTCAAACAAATAGCATACCAGCATCCTGGAGAGGCAGCATCCTACATCCGATATTCAAAGCTGGCACTGGATCGGATCAGGCGAATTATAGGTTAATTGCTTTAATTGATGTACAGGTGAAAATATATGGGTCAAATCTTCTGATGGCTCTAGAAGAATGGGTCATTTCTGGCAAGATTTTTCCAGTTACCCAGACAGGCTTTAGCCAGGCACAAGTATGATGTGCAACCTTCTGGCCTTGAACCTTCTTGTTGAAAAAGCAAAGCAAAAATCAATCAAATTGTACCTGCTTTGTCGACCTAAAAGCAGCTTTCGACACTGTACAGAGAGAACTCTTGTGGCAAAAGATGGCAAATTGTGGGCATTCCACCACTTCTACTGCAGGCCATTGTCAATCTGTACACATCCACCTGGGTCCAGATAAAACTAGGTGAAAGAACCACAGCAAGGATTCCAACGCACATCGGTTTAAACAGGGATGTGTGTGTATGTACAAAGCGACCCTCCAAAGATTGCACACGTTAAAGTAAGAAGTATGCAGATGATATTATTGTATGTAGCCAGACTCCAGTGGGCCTACAGCGCCGGATTACAAAGCTGCTGGAATACACCAAGGAGCTTAGTTTGTCTATCAACTATAATAAAACGAAGGTCATCTGTTTTTCAGCAAACACCGGGCCAAACAGAAATAAATACAAGTGGTATGCAGCAGGAAACATCATAGAGCAGAGCGTCTCCTATAACTATCTGGGAGTAGTGGTTGATTCAAGGTTCACACTTAAAGATCCCTTAACAAATAGAAAAGTTCAAGCAAATAAATTACATTTTGCCTTAAACATGTTAAAAACAAAATTAAAGTGTCCATCAAATTCCCATCTTCTAAAAGTTATTGCCGCCAAGTTTCTCCCAACCCTCAGTAATGGCTCTGAATTATTGAAACGTCAAGATGCAAACTTCCTGAAGCTACAACAATCAGGCCTATTCAAAGAAATATTTCGGATCCCTTAGTTTGCATCTCAAGCATAAGTGTGCCTGGAACTCGGGCTATTAAGCCACAATCCGGTTAGGCAAGCAGCAATAATAAAAATGTGTTAGAAATTAAAAGCAGCACAAGAGGAATCTCTGCTTGGGTATTGCTGGACAGAAATGAAGAATCAAGCAAAAGGAAAAAAAGACTGGCCTTCAATACTTGAACAAGCTTTAACAATGCTCAATATGCATGATGCCTGGAACATCAACTACAGTTTCACTGCATTAAAAAAAATTGCCAACAACGTTGCAAAACAAAAAGCTTGGATAATGGACAAAGCCGCCCTAGCAAAGATAAAACATGCCTTGACGGTTCTATCCTCATATGAGATACAATCACCTCAACTGTATCTTGTCCAACATACACCCCATCAATTCAGCAATTGTTACTCTTTATCCGGTTGGGAGCCTTTATTTCAAAAGACCAGGTCCCAACATAGAAACAAAAATGGCCAACCACGCTTTGCAGACTGTGTGGCCAGGCCGAAGAGACTCTTATTCATCGACTGTGTATTTGCCCAGCCGTGAACAATTTGAGACGGTATTACTTACTTCACGTATACTGAACTCTCCAAGTCAGATCAAGTCGGCCAGCTGTAATGTTACTACTGAACAGCTATTCGTTACAGACCTCATGTAGGGCCACCAGATTCTTGCAAAAAATTAGCATATTATTGCTAAAATCAAAGATATAGCTTTCACATTAGTGCCTTTAGGTATTTAAGACCAACACATCGTATCTGCACACTGGCGGATACAGAATGACACAGAAGGCCCAGCAGATACTCACAGGGTCTACTTGTTTTAACTATGAAACATATCATTTCACTCCACAGCGTTTACTTGATTTTAACCATGAAGCGTATCACTCCACATATTTCAAGGTGACAACACCACATACATAGTGATTGTTCATTATTTAGGCATCAAATTATGTCATATACCATGCTGCTAACCCCATTTTAGGCACCTTCATGCTACAGTGATAAGAATACATGCATCTTTGCACATGATTTTGGTTATGAAATTGAGGACCATTAACTTCGAATAAGTGATTTGTTTATGGTTTATATTGCAATGTTGCACATGGCTCCGGATACTCACCCCGCAACATCTAGTTTACATTTGCACTTTGCACACGATCTCAGCTAATATTATAGATTGCAGATTTTGCACATGGTCTTGGACAGGAAATCGTGGATTCGTAACATTCTGGTAATACTTGCATTTCAGCATGCGATTTCAGCAACGCAATTGAGGAAGTATGTATATTTGCATACAGCAAAGCAATGAAATCCGATGTACATCTAAAAACTAGTGTTATTTTGTAGAGTTCACATTGCATTTTGCTCTCGATCTTAGCCATTTAGCAGAGGATCATCAGTACCTAGGAGACACTTGTATTTTGCACATGATTTTAGCTACAAGATAAAGGATGACTTCGATCGAGGAACATTTTATGTGTAGTTGACTTAAACACAATTGGCAGTTGATAAATGCCGAATTTGTAAACATGAAAACTTTCTTCTGTTCTTGTTTTTCTCCTTTTATATATATTCTTTGCAAATTTGATGATTTTTAATACAAAATTGTAATGGTTTTAATTAACTAGATGCAATAAAACATTTACTTACTTACTTACGTTATGTGAAAGTTCTAAAATATTGAGATTTACACTTATGTAACAGAGGTTTTGCGTAGGCCTACTTAGGCATGGAAATTGAGTCGTGAACGACTCAAGATATTTTCATGAGATTTACCATTTGGCAGGATTGCAGCTTGAATACCTTGCCATGCCATTTTCCAATCTGTGAGATTAGGGCCCAGTTGTGTAAAGCCTTTGCATCGCACAAAGCAACGCAAGGAAAAGCAAAGGTGTATTTGAGAATTACAAAGACACGAAAGGACTAATTTCCATGGCCTTGCATGGCTTAGTAAAAAATGTAATGCTGATAAAATATGGTTAAAGATTTGCACGTCTTACAGAGCTGCTAACACAACTCAGACACTATTTTTTATTTACAACCGACTTTTGTTACCACCGCTCATTCTCAGTAAAAGATATCCGGACACCACTGACACATGTTGGTCATGTTCTTCACCAGGTGCGGATCTCCTCCACATGCTTTTCATATGCCCCCTAGTCCATAGTTTTTGGGTGAAAGTATGGTCTCAAATTAACAAGATTTTTTCCTCCACTCACTCCTTTTCCATTTCTCACATCTTCCTGGGCAGCGCTTCTCCTATCTGGGATCATTGCACTTTCAGTATAAGAATAATTGATTTATTGTTAGCAGTGGCCTTCCAACAAATTACTACATTTTGGAAAGATTCTACCAAAATCTCATATCAGACTTGGTGGTACGCTGTGTGCTATAATCATAGATTAGACACGACATTTGTTTATCGAATGATTTTGGCCACGAAAAGAAGAGATTTGTGGGGTCCAGTCACATCATTTTTTGATGCGAGTGTTAGATGTTCTCTGTCTCTAACTCCGTTGCGACAAGAAGTTACTAAACCTCCATGACTTCCTTAAAATTGTTATATCTGCTTTTCTTATTATACACTTTTTATTTATATTGTATATTCTTCAATATACCTCATTGTTATAGAATTTATTACTTGCTGGTTATACTTGGTCATTTTCTTTCCTTTTTGTTGTGTTTTTGGATCTCTTTACCTTTATTGTCAACTTCATTTGTTTTGCTGTATGAGTTTATTTAACATTTTCATTGACTTACTTTGTATATTTTTATCCTATTTGCTTCAATAAAACTTCTTCTGTACTTAAAAAAAGATGTAATGCAACGCAGCCAGGGCCGGACTGGCTACCAGGCAGTTAGGAATGCTGCTGAGCTGGGGGCTGATTTCGTTAATGAGGACCTGCGTGAGCTAAACGAAATTCGTTTTGCTTTCAGTATTTCGAAGCACATGCAGGTCTCCATGGACGAAATCAGCCCCCACTGCAGTAAAATCAAGCAGCAGCTCGGCAGCATTCCAAACTGCCCGGTAGCCAGTCCGGCCCTGACAGCAGTTATTGTTGCATTGTGTTACATTTCTTAGTGGTAAGCATTCCGTGGGTGGATCCTGGGCATTGCTGTGCTTCCACCCTTGAATTTCACGCAATTCCGGGTTTACTAAGGTTTGTAAAACTGGAATTCTTTGAAAACGGTACACCTACCACAGATAGGTGTAACAAATAGAAGTATGTTTATTTCTCTTTGTTACTTCTTTCTATATGTGATTCAGCCTGCATCACACATTGATAGAGGAATAGGCCTCTTTGGACTGGTTTTGTATAGGAAAATACCCCTTTCTGCACAAAAACAATCTTGCCCATGACGCAGGCACAGTTGCAACTTGCAGTATGGTGCAAGGATGCCTGTGCTGGCATTAGACTGCCACAAGTGCTCCAGCAGAAGGAGAGAGCTGGAGAGTGCCATCTTTTATAGTTATTGCACTGTTTGCCTCTCTCTAATTGACAAAGCAGTGCGGCAGCTTTGCTTGCTGCCCTGTGTTGCGTGAACCTTTGATAAATATGCCCCTGGGTGCATTTTGAGCTTTTTGTCCGATTCCCTGCAGTTTTCCTTTTTCATGAATTCAAGCAGCGATAGACTGCAGCATCATATGGGTGAAATGTCTCCCTTTTGACTAAGCAGGCTTAATATTTGCCTCCCGTAATATAGTGGTATATCTGGCTAAATATTTAACTTGATAGAACTGATAATATTTAATTAAAAGGTTATTACCCAATGTGAAGAACAATTTCCAATTCTTCACTCTGCCTTTGCAAACCTCTATAAATGTCCTTTTCCTATTAGAATAGCTGCTACTTGAGGCCACAGTTATATTAGAACATTATTAACTGCAGAAAAATGTGTTCTCTGGTGGAATCCTTTACATTTTTACCCTCCAGAGGCATTGCAGAAATAAAAACCTGCTCCATTTACAGAGAAATATACAACATAAAATACGGTGTTTAAAATGCAGAGCATCTACAATAATCTGGTTCTTAATAAGCAAAAAACATACAGCAAATAATCGTTCTCGCAGCTGCCTTGTCGGGTTCTGAAAAGGAGAAAATTAAGGATACTGTCTCTTTGCAGATCTCAGAGACCGGTCTATTGAGATGGGCTGGTTTTATTTTCTGTTTATCGTAGAAAGGGCTTATCAAAGGCACCGTATGTAAGCAATTATATGGAGCCTTCACTGAGATGGCGGATAATAACGAGCAGCTCTGAAGTGAAATTTCTTCAATTGACAAGTGAAAAGACATGGCATTTGGCTTTCTTGTGTGCTAAGGCAGAACACGCTATTTGACAGTGCAGCAGACTCACTACACGGTGCAGATGAATGGAAACTGGCATTAAAAATCAAACCGCATCCTTCCCAGCGGGACATGTATTAAAGTTTAATCAACTCTTTTGAAATGTTTTGATGGCTTTGTTATGATATCGTTGTGAGTTTTTCGAGAAGGTGAGCTTAAAGTAGTCATGACAATTGTGCTGTTCATTGACTGGCACTTTTCAATTACATATTTTATGTTCACTTATATGTTACTTTTTTTAATGTTCGCCAAATACACTATGAAAGCAAATCCATGAATAATAAATTAAAGCATGATAGAATTCCCATCTTACATAAATTAGAACCAAAGTGCCAAAAATCTAATATTAGCTTATGTTATGTGGCTCTTTATATTCGATTTCAGTTATAGACGTTAGCATTACCCTAAAGCAGATGTTAGTATTACCCATTGTAAAGGTTCCTAATTTCCTAAATTAGGAAGGATCAAAGGCTGAGATAACCTTGCCAAAAGTCATGCTTGTAACGTGCAGGTCTATGATGTCAGTAGTGAGTATTTAATTCACTGTGCCCAGTGGCATAGAAAGGGGGGGGCGGTCCGCCCCAGGTGGCATGAGTTTTGGGGACAGCGCCCACCCCCACGCTCTTACCTCTGCCCGTCACGGGGGGCAGGTGCAAGAATCGCCAGCACCCGTGGGCAGCAAACGCAGGGGCTGCCACAGGCGGCATAAGGCCTAGCTACGCCACTGACGGGGCCATCTTGCCAGCCAGAAAGATAGTTTTGCTGATTCTACTGCACTAAGAAATAAGCAGAAAAATGTAATCTTGGCAAAATGATATTTTTTATCTTTACTCTCTAACAATATATTTTTACTATCTAGTAAACATAGGGGAATATTTACGAGCCCCTTGCACCGAAGGAGCATCACTTTTTGTGACGCTCTGGCGGTGCAAATAACAACATCATATCGATGAGCCCACACAAAGTTACTTTGTGTGACTTTGAATGGCCTCATATATATTGAGTAAGGCAAGGCATTGCAAATTGCTTTGCTGCCTTACTCTGCACTCAAGCGGCGTTCCTTGGGCATTGCAATGGGTTTTCCCATGCAACACCCATGGATTTTGGCACTTCGCCAACTTACGAGGGCATGTAAACTTGGTGAAGTGCAAAACTTTACATCTCTTGAGGTGAGGAGTAACAAGGAAAAATACCTTTTGTTTCTCCTCGTTTTTTTCTTCTTTCCATGTGTACTAAATTCAACAACACACATAGAATGAAGAAAACACCTCTTAGGATTGTTTATGTGTAGGGAGGTTCCCCTTACTGCACAAAAACAATCCTGACGAGAACACAGACACCTTTGCAGCATGGTGCAAGAGAGCCTGAAGTGGCCCTCAGCTGCTGAAAAGGCACCAGCGAAGGGGGAAAGGAGAGGAATGCACCACATTACACAAATACGGTGCATTTCTGCCCCTTCACTTTGGCATAGGGCAGGGTCGTAAGCTGACTTGCTGCATTGCACTACGTGAAATCGCTATAAATGAGGGCAGGAGAAGGTAAAATGTCTTTCTGACATTAACAACCAAATTGATTGGGCACAAATTAGACTGTTTGAAAGTGTGACACTGGAATTAACAAGACTCAACTAAAAGAAAGATTGATACGGTGTCAAAGACTCCTTTGGAGTTTCTTTACTCTTGCCAAACTGGAATGAACATACTGTGAAGAGCTAAAAGGCATGTTCCCATGTGCCCTTATCTTTGAATGCTGTCTCAAGGCTAAAAAATTAATATGTAATCAAATGACACTTTATGGTGGTTGTAGACAGAAGATGTGAGGGGTCGTATGACAGAGGCACTGATGGCTAAACCATGCATGCCTCTACAATGCTGCTTGAACAATGCATTCCTTTACCACGCATTCCTTTACCACGCATTCCTTTACCATGCATGCCTTTACCTTTCAATTCCATGGTAAAGGCATGACTGGTAAAGGGATATGAGTGGTAAAGATCACACCCCAGCCCTGCTGTCCTGAGCCCTAAAAACAACCTTAACCCCCCTGAGTCCTAAAAACAATCCAGATCCCCTGTCCTGAGCCCTAACAACAACCCTGAGCCCTAAAAATAACTCGGCCCCAAGCCCTAAAAACAACCTGAGCATTAAAAGCAACCCTATCCCCCCTGAGCACTAAAACAACCTCGACTTCACCAAGCCCTAAAAACAATCTGGCCCCCCGGGCCCTAAAAACAACCCCTACCGCCAACCGTAAAAACAACAACTGCCACGCCCTGAGCCCTAAAAACAACCTGGCCCCTGCCAAGCCCTGAAAAAAAACGGACTCCCCCAAGCCCTAAAAACGACCCCAAATCTGGCCCCAGCCCCACTTACCAGCCCACATCCAGGTCCAATCCTTCCTCTTCCTGTGCTCGCCCATCCACTCATCCAGACCACGCACTGCCTTAACCACGCATATACATGGCAAAGGCATATGCATGGTTAAGGCAAGCGTGGTTCCGCTTGGGGTGAAATGGCACATGCGGCTCAGCCCTTGTGGTAAACCCTATTTCCCGGTGAGAGGTGCTCCCAGCTTGTTAAATGTAAATAGTGGTCAAGGGAAATACGTACAATTACTACACAAACCAACGCTATGACTTTAACCATTTGCCTCTTTGGCACTAGCAGCCTCTATTGAATAACTAAAACTATATATAAAAACCTAGCAAGTAGACTAGGATCCTTCCTAAATTAGGAAGTTGTGTTTTTGTGTTTTTAGATACTGACTCTTTGACACTAGCAGTCTCTATTAAACACTGTGAAACAATATGCAAAATACATAATTAATAGCCTAGGAAAGATGACACTGTTTTAATGTGTGCACTGATAACAGACCCCTCATTGACTAGACAAAGGAATCTGCATATGTGTAGAAAGGAGGCGGCACAAGAAGTCTTAGGAAACGTAGGTTTAATCTATTAGTAAAAGACAGTTTAACATCCACCGAAGAAACCGCCCAGCTCCATCAACCGTCTTCACGAAATCCACTTCCAACATTCTCCCCCGATGATAGACCCAACATTCTCCCATGACATACCCCGTAGAACACTACACACCTTTCCCCTTGACAAAAAGATAAATAAATAAATCATAACATATTTAATGCATGGCATAAATACAATTAATGAATGTGAAAAACAGAGGGGAGAGCAAGGTATTTGGTTCACAAAGTGAACGGGGGAATACTCCTATACCCCTGGGTATATCAATAGAGAACAAAATAAGGAGTACCACCCATGTGGAATTGTCAGTTCCTAATGGGGTGCAGGCTGATGCAAAAAGGGGGGGACTCTCCTTTTGTTAAAAAACCCCTCACTCACCACCTAGTGGTGACATGCTTCATCATCGGGGTCCACCCTAATGACCTAGCGTCATCAGGGTGTGCTACAACACCTGATTACAGTGGAGCTGGTTGTGAGTGAGGATGCGAGAAAGAAAAAAGTATGTGTGTTAAAAATTGTCCTGGTTTAACTTAGGAAAATAAAGTTTTATTTATAAGCAACTGGACAATGTTAAAATCAAAAGTGCGAGATAAAGTGAGGGTAATTATGAGCCCATATATCTCTATGTGTTGTCAGGTCTACATGTTTCAACCATGAAGGTGTAGGTTCACCAGGTTTTCTTCAGGACCGATGCCCTGAGAGTGGAAGGTGTGCGTCCCCTAAAAGGCGCACCCTGTCCTACTCTACGGGACCACAATACGTGACAAAAATATGTCTGTGGTATGGGCTTAAACCCGGTTGGGTAAGCGTGAAAAATCAAAATACTCGTATTAGGGTATTAGGATACCTCATAGGGCGGGGAGAGGATATCCTCGTTGAAAGAACGTATTAGTTCAGTAGCGAGGTCACTGTTGGGCAACAGGGCGGAGGACCGCAGTAGGTATACGGCCAGTGACCTCGCTACTGAACTAATACGTTCTTTCAACGAGGATATCCTCTCCCCGCCCTATGAGGTATCCTAATACCCTAATACGAGTATTTTGATTTTTCACGCTTACCCAACCGGGTTTAAGCCCATACCACAGACATATTTTTGTCACGTATTGTGGTCCCAGAGAGTAGGACAGGGTGCGCCTTTTAGGGGACGCACACCTTCCACTCTCAGGGCATCGGTCCTGAAGAAAACCTGGTGAACCTACACCTTCATGGTTGAAACATGCAGACCTGACAACACATAGAGATATATGGGCTCATAATTACCCTCACTTTATCTCGCACTTTTGATTTTAACATTGTCCAGTTGCTTAAAAATAAAACTTTATTTTCCTAAGTTAAACCAGGACAATTTTTAACACACATACTTTTTTCTTTCTCGCATCCTCACTCACAACCAGCTCCACTGTAATCAGGTGTTGTAGCACACCCTGATGACGCTAGGTCATTAGGGTGGACCCCGATGATGAAGCATGTCACCACTAGGTGGTGAGTGAGGGTTTTTTTAACAAAAGTAGAGTAGGTCATGTGCAATTATTTTACTTACTATGGGTAAACTATACAAAACAATACTTCCGGAAGCTTCCCAAACGTACTCATCTCAAAAGTGAAAGTCACATGAAGGCCTATTAACACCATAGTTGCCATTGATAACAATCTTGCTGTTACACTCCCACTTTTTAGGTAAAACTAACTCCATCTCAAAACACTTCCTTTCAATAAAGCTGCCATCTTCATTGCCACAGAGTGCTGCTAGGCACCTACCTTGTAATTGTGGTCCACATGTTTGTTAAAAATGGAATGACAAAAGGCCCTCTCATAATAAAAACAGGCATCGGCATTGCTATAGTAATGTCATTCAAATTAAAAGAAAAATACAGCTACCTGTAGAGCTCTAGAGCCACATTGTAGGTGTTTGAGCTCCTTCAATGGTAGTGGGCTTTGAATGTGAAATTAGTGCACACCTGCATTACTGTGCTTTGAAAAGAACTGAAGGGCTTCCCAGCGCTACAGAGCTTTGCATGAGACAGAAGGGCATTTCTGATTAGTGCTTTTGTACTTTCAGTGGGGAAGTTAGGCACTCCAGTGCTACTTTGCTTTAAATGGAACAGTAGAGCAATTATCTACAGTGCAGTTGTACTTTAGGAGGGACAGTAGGGCACCCCAGAGATACTGCATTTTGAAGGAGATCGTAGGACACTCCAGCGTTGCTGTATTTGAATTGAACAGTAGAGGACTCCAGTGCAACTGTGCTTCAAATAGGGTGGAATGGCACTCCAGGGTTATAATGATTTGAGTAGCACAGTTGGGTTTTCCAGTGCTACTAAGATTTGAATCGGAAAGTAAGTTGCTTCTCATCGGTGCAACTGTACGTTCAGTGGGACAGTAGGGCTCTCCATGGCTATTGTGCTTTGAATGGGACAGTTGTGAGCTCTGGTGCTAGTGGACTTCGATTGGGACTCTAGGGCATTCCAGTGCTACTGTGTGTAGAATGGGACAGTATCACACTTAAGCATCACTGTGCTTTGAATGAGGCAGTATGGCACTCCAGCACTATTGTACTTTGAATGGAAGAGTAGGGCCCTTTTTTGCAGTATTATATATCTACCTATGTTGATATATAACAACTCTTTATTAATGTAATAATTGCACTTTCACAATTGCTTTATTAACCTTCCTGCTTTCTCAAATTTGCTTGAAAATGCACCATTTGTCCACTCTTTTTCAAATTTTCTCAGGGGGAGAACCCTCCCTGCCCCCCCCCAAACCAACGTAGGTTGGTCGGGCTCGTTCACTAGGCCAGCTCGCCACAGTGCAGTACGCCAATATTTTACGTCCTCACCACTTTCAAATGTCACCAGCCGCCACTGATAATTGCACTCAGAATCATGAAGCATTCTTGAAGCATATGATACCACGTATTCACCAGTATTGTCCTTCTGCATAAGTTCTGCTCCAACCCCACACTACTAGCATCCACTGATACAATGTATTCCTTACCAATCACATACGATTTTAAAAATAGAGTGCCAATGGGGGGCGTGGCTTGGCTGCCGAGCGGAATAGCTGCCTAACTTTGCAGCTCCGCCGATCAAGCAAATTAATCCGATAATTATCCGCGAAACTGACGCTGCAGCTCGGACCCCACGGACCCCGTTGACAGAGGGCGGCGTCCGTTATGCCCTGTGAAAATCCTGTGACTGAGGACACGGTGAGCGTGGAGATCTGCTAGCCAGAATACCGCCGCAGTGCGGCCTGGTGCCCTGATGAAAGCCGGGGGCTTGAGTGAGGATTGACCTGAATGTAGAACGTGGGCACAGTGCAGAGCGCGTCTGGCCTTAATCGTCTGCGACCTGGGAGAGTGTTGCCGGATAATGCCCACAGTCGCCTACAGCGCACGACTGGTATTGGGGGCTCTAGTGGTGCCGATCCCAACGTGACCGTTCCTCCGCGAGGTGGCTGAGAGAGGAGCGGGGGGCGCTACGAGCGGAGCACGAAAACTGCCATACAAAGACAACAGGTACGAGGAGGGCGCAGCTCCTCCAAAGCGAAGCTAAAAGTAGGGTGAAGATTGCGCAAAAAGACGTCCATATTGCGGGCCCGAGAGCACTTAGACACCGGGAAGCGCGTTCAGAACCGGAGAGAGGAGGCGCAAGCCGCCATGTTGGATTGGGCACAGACCAACGTAGTGCAGGCCCGTTAGAGGGACTTAAGAAGGTCGGAAAAACGTGGGCCACACCTTCCGAACTGTGAACACACATAGATGCCGTTGTCACTAAGGAGGAGCGTATAAATATTACTGGGGCATAGAGCCATTGTGAGGCATGAATGTGATATTGAGACTGGGTGACAACCGGACCTCAAACATCGGAAGGTCTGCCACTGTGAAGGCGCGATGAGAGCTTGCAGGGCCATCTATGGGACAATGGCAACTATTGTTTGGAGGCCTGCCTGCCAAGCACAGTAAAGAAAAACCCATAAAACGGTTGAAATGGGGAAATGGAGACTGCGAGTGCACTGTAAAGTGGTAGGACACGGTAGCAGGACATAGCCATTGCCGCAGGAAGTGTGAGACATTCAGGGTGCACAGAGCTACACAACGGATATTGGGCGCTAAGGGTAGGGAGCACCCCCACATAGAATACACAGCCGTGACTCGCAATGGGTAAACCGGACACAAGACAACCTAAAATCACCTTCGATAAGTCAAAACAGAAGACGACTGGTCCGGACCACCAAGATCAGGAAGCGTCGGGAGATGACCAGGGCAGAACGTTGTCGGAGGATATAAAGTCCATGTTTCAGGATCTAAAAACAGGCCTACAAGGAATAGATACGAAAATGAATGCCCTAGCTGCACGGATGGAAAGCATCACGAAGAGGATGGACAAACAATAAGGGAGAGTAGGAGTGCTGGAAACGCGGGTGACTGAAACAGAAGAAAGCCAGACAGACCTGGACAAAAAGGTACGTGGTATGGACAAAGTGCTGGCCCTAAATCAACAAAAGAACGAGGAATTGGAGGCGAGGTCGAGACGAAACAACGTCCGCATCACGGGTGTGGCAGAATCAACGGACATAGCAAACATGGAACGCTACATCGAACAGATGATGAAGGACCTTTTTGGAGCTGGACTTTCACCGATGTTTCTCATAGAGAGGGCGCACAGAACCAGGAGCACCACCAAGGCCCATACTGGCCTCAACTATAGACACCGCGACACAATCTTGCGCATGGCACGAGATATGGAGGACGTGCAATATAGGTCAAACAAAATAGCCATGTATCCAGACTTCACCCTACAGGTACAGGCAGCCCGCAGAGAATTCATGCCAGCGAAGAAGATATTTCAACAGACTGGGATGAAATATTCACTGATATACCCGGCAAAATTGAGAGTGCAGGGCCCGGGCAGGCCCACCTTCTTTGTGGATGCGAAAGCAGCACTGCAGTACGCAAAACAACTTGCTAAAGACCAGAAACAACAGGCGAGCCCAGGGGAACAAGAGTCAACAGAAAGGCTAAGTGACATTGAATAAACTGTAAAATTATGGTCCAAAACATGGGATTTAAATGTGATGTGGCCATTGCTGGGACTGGGGCACTGGTCTTTACATTGAGTACCACTGACCTTCCAAGGCCTGGGAGTGTGCACACGTTAATCCACGCTCATACGGGTTACGAGGGTCCTAGAGCTGCAACTGTCAGGTCAGCGCTCGATCACCTTGTCACGAGTACAGGGGTTGATGGAGGCCTTCCTGTGTACCCCATGGGATGATTCCCAATAACTGGATAATCAGATTGATGTCAATATAAGTTGAAGTTGGGGGGAGGGTGGCAGGGCGGGGTAATGCTCAACCTAATTGGGGGGTTGGAGCGGGTGGGGGGGGTGAGAACACGAGTTTGGGATGTTGCATGAACAGGTTGGATGGTATCATATGCATTGATTTGGAAAACAGCAGAAATGGCAATGCTTAAACGACACGTTAAATACATGTCCTATGGGTGGTTGAGTGTGAAACCGTCCACAGCAAGGCTGTTGTGTGGTACATCCAGAATACAGCAAACAATGTGCAACCCTGTTTTCCTCATGTCGCACTCTCTATATAACGCCATGACTAAATGTCTCCCTGATGGGTCTGCGCTGCTTGAGAGGCGTCATACTTACATTAAACTGAAGCTGTGAAGTCCATAAAATGTTTATCTTGGAATATACGGGGCATGAATGATAAGAGAAAAGCAAGACTTATACACTCCTATTTGTTGAGGAAGGAAGTGGATATCTGCCTATTGCAGGAAACTCATTTGACTAACGCTGGTACAACACTAATCAGACACAATAGATGGGGGGAAATAGTGCACGCGCCTTACTCAAACTATGCAAGAGGGATAGCAGTGTTGATCCGGAGAGGGCTACAATGGAAAACCCACAAGGAAGTCATAGATCCTGAAGGCAGGTTCCTACTGCTTCTAGGAACGCTATGTGGAATGCAGATATTGCTTGTGAACGTATATGGCCCAAACGACGATAATCCTGAATTTTTCAAGAAGCTATGGCACAACATGCAGGCCTGCGGCTCAGCTGCGATCCTGTGGGGGAGTGATTACAACGTGGTACTTTCTGATACGCTTGACAGACAAGGGGTCACCCAAGAACATCACCCGAAGGCGTCGGAGGCACTAGGAGACATCATTGCTGACGCCGCCCTAGTAGACTCCTGGAGGCTACTGCATCAGGGGATACGTACAGGCACATGCATTACAGCTCATAGAGCCGCCTGGTCCCGACTAGACTACTGGTTGATATACAGGGACCTCCATGCATCTGTACTGGAAGCAACGCATTTGCCGAGATAATTGTCGGACCATGCGCCAGTAGGTGTGACACTAGGCACACCATCACAATATGTGCAGCCGTTTAGTTGGAGGTTCCCCTCACACGCGTTACTTGACCAGGTATTCAAAGAAGAATTGAGAGACAAACTAACAGAGTACTTTGATATTTAATTTAATTAAATTTATTTATTTCTTTATTTCGGCCGGTTGGCCATAAAAGACACACATATATAGACGCATAAAACAGAAGGTCATATCAATATACATACATCAGTTCATTTAAAACAACAAATTCTAAAATGGAGTGCAGAATTAATTTTCACCAGTCACTTTAAAACATCATTCATTTAGCAGCAAAGGTAAATCTGTAAAGTAGTCCTACTTAAAGCATCTGACCCAATTTCCTTCGGACGATATGCACAGAATAGAGGAACCTGCTGATACTGAATACAATAAACTGGGCAGTATTAGTTTTTAAGATCCTGTATGCTGTTAGACAGGATCTAGTTCCTAGGAGTACACACATGGGTTTAAGCCATCTTTTCCGAGCTTTCAAATACGCTTTGCATATAAACAACATGTGGACCTCGTTCTCCGTACACAAAACTGAGCACATAGGACATCTCCCACTTATACTATTCAGACATTCCGGTTTATTCTTTGACCAACGTTCTATGTTGGAATTCAACATGAGATTCCCATACCTAAATTTCAGGTAGAGAGTCTTAGCAACAGGGGGCTCTATTTCGTCCAAAAAGGATTCAAAGCAAGGTTCATCTTTGAAGGATAAGAAATTTTGTGTTAGAGTGTCAATTCTGCTTTCATGAGCATGCCTATTATTCATAAAAGACCAGTAGGCTCTTTTTACCATGGGTTTAGCAAAGGGAGGTAAATTCTCTGGGTTTTCCCAGAACGAATACAAGCCCAGAATTATGAACCATTTTTTGATATGCCCGAACCACTGAAGGGAATTAAAAGAGTCTAGGTTCAATACTTCTCGGAGACCATTCCTGTAGTCTATCAATTCTGGGGTGGACCAAATCCTTATCCAGAACATTAACGGTCTTATAATGGTTAGATGATCAGTTCGTTTAAAATTCAGATCAAGCTGGAGGGGAATTAGTGGTGTACTAGTTGGAACCCTTACAATTGTTCTCATGAATTTATTATCCAGGCCTTGAAAACTCTCCCTGGCCCATGGTCCCCATATCTCAGCCCCATATAGGGCGGCAGATTGGATTTTGAATTTAAAAAGTTCAAGTACAGGTGTTACACTTTTACTTGTGCGCTAGCATTCAATCTACTGATTATTGGTTTGACATTATGAGCATATGACACCTTACTTTTCTCAATTTGAGCCTTCCATGTTAACTTTGAGTCAAGTACTACCCCCAAATAAGAAAAATTCTCCACAGTTCCTAAAATTTCCCCGTTCAAAATCAAGTTCCCTCTGTCCGGCCTGCTAGGATTCAAAGCCATACATTTAGTTTTATCAACGTTTATTTCTAGCCCTTTGGTCACACAGTAGCTACTAAAGGAGTTTAAGAGTGCCTGGAGGCCCTTCTTGGTTTGGGATATTAAGATGGTATCATCCGCGAAGAGCAACGCAGGCACCCTCTCTCCGTTGAGCTGAGGTGAATCATTGCTACAAGCATTCAGGTGATCAGGAACATCATTGACAAATATAGAAAATAAGGTGGGGGCCAAGACGCATCCTTGTCGGACACCACGCTCAATCGGGATGTCACGCGTCAGTTCACCATTCGGACCCCATCTGATGTTAGCATGATTTCTAGCGTGTAACTCGATTATATGTACCAAAAGGCTCCCTGGCAGGCCGGCTTTGTTTAAAGATTTCCAGAGCAAGTTGCGAGGGACAAGATCAAATGCCGCTCTCAGGTCAATGAAAGCTACATACAAATGACCTTTCCTAATGTGAACATACTTCCAATATAAACAGCAAAATCTGAAGACCTGGTCTATGGTGCTAGTCTTAGACCTAAAGCCTGCCTGAAATTTGGAAAGTATTGCTGACTCCTCCAACCAATCATTTATCCTAAATAACAAATGTTTGGCATAGAGTTTTTGCAGAATGTCCATTAAGCTAATAGGTCTATAATTTGAGGGGACAGATCTATTCCCCTTTTTAAAAATTAGGACAACTTCTGCTGCACGCCAGCTATCAGGGAATTTGCAATTTTTGGACAAAGCATTAAACAAACGATTGATGTAGGGAGCCCAGACTTCAGTTTCGTGTTTATAGAGGTCACCCGGTATTTTATCAGGGCCGGGAGCTTTGCTATTTTTTAATTCATTAATTGCCCTTTTTGTTTCATCCAGGGTGAAATCAAGACATACAGGAGGTGGAAGTAAACATGGAAGCTCCTCAGCACCACTATCATATTGTTTGTACAGATTGGTAAAATGTGTCACCCATGTCATTTCATCAATGAACGTGTCCTTCACAACTCTTCCTGCATGCCCCCCGTTTGCAACCAACCTCCAGAAGCCAACGTTATCATTTTGTTTTGCAGCAATCAACATGTCAGCCCAAATCAACTCTTCCCATGTTTTTTTTTAGACTTTTTGGACATGCTTGTACTCATCCCTAGCAATTCTGACATCTTCTTTGGATTTATTTTTAATAGCATTTAGGAGCTTCCTCTTGGCCATCTTACATGAGTGATCGTACCAGAGTTTCCCATGGCATCCCACTCGTACATTTTGCTGTTTCTTCCTTGGCATTTTGGACATGTAGGTTCTTAGTTCATTAAAGAAAACCTTGTGTAGCTCAACAAAGTAATCAAAGCTGTCAGTTAAGAAGGGTTGTCCTACTAAAGGTGCGAAAATCTTACCAAAAAGTGAGTAGACTGATGCTAAGGTCTTACCTTCAGTTAAAAGATGCGGCCATTTTAAAGCACGTCTGTTATTATTAATAATGTGTACATGTTCGCATAGATCATCAGTGACTATCTCACTCGATATAGGGGCAGGGATGTCTCTAAACATATGTACGTCAATATAAAGTTCCAGAGGATAGTGATCACTCTCGTCCCTTGTTGTTACTTTAAAATCAATCATATAATGCCAAATGTTTAATGAGACAAAGATAAAATCTAGCCTACTTTTTGATTTCCCAAAGGTTGGTTGTTTGGTTAGGTCAGATGGAAGGCGGCCATTACATGCTCTGAGACCATGGTCAACTGTTAGCCTCAGTAATTGCACCGCCAAAGTAGTACATTGAACATAATTCGAAGTTTCAAGCTGGGGAATATTATAAGCTTGATCTTCATCCTGAAAGACATCAGTAATCCCAAGGATCGGTTCGAAATTACAGTTCAAATCACCTCCCAATATCACAGGGACATCGCCAACCACCCTTTTCAGAAAAGAGTCCAAGATTTCCAAAGTGGGCGAGACCCTGGAATGACCTGTAGGTCTGTTGCAGACATTAACAATATAGTATTCACCCCCTTTTGCAGATACAATTTTTAAAGCCAAAATATCAGGGGTTCCTGTATCTATGGGTTCAACCCTTATTGCTAGAGTAATTTTAAGCCATACGATCAATCCCCCAGATGGCCTTCCCCTATCAGACTGGACTGCCTCAATGCCAAAGGTTTTATATCCCATCCTGTGTGGAATATCCATTGCCCAGGTTTCTTGCAGTAGGCAGAAATCACTGGAGTCGACATAATTTGCCCATTCAGGATCTTTCAGATTTTTGCCTACCCCAGCAATGTTCCATGACAGGAAAAACAACTTTGGGGTTAGCCCACTACCAGAGAAATCACATTCGACAATGGGCGACACTGGTACCAACAGAGGAACTACTCTATCTTGGTGTGAGTCGGCTATTTGGTTCCCTTCATCAGTGATCAAAGCCCCTATTGTAGCGCTAATTTTTCCACCAATACAACCCTCATCTATATCGTTACATGCTAGGTTCAAAACTGGATGACTTTCCATATTCTGAATGCTATTTCCTGGACTAAGATAAAAACGCCCAACACCCAATGTGCAATAGGTGTCATATAGCTTTGAAATACAATTTGGCATAGTCTCAAGTCAGTCAACAGCATCTAGGCAGCTGAACCTATTAAAGGTGGAAATTCCACTCCACATGTTTCGGTCATTCTGCCTGATCAGATTTGGCGCATATCCATAATGTTGATTAAAAGTATCCCAACTGGATCCATAATTTAATGGCCTGGGTGGGGGATAGAAAAACGATAAGGGTCTGGCTACAATGGGTGATGAATCTCCATATGTTTTCCATGCACAAATCTGATCAGCACTATGGGGTTCTTCGAATGAAACAACTATACAATCGCCCGGGATTGACTTTGCTAGTGGACCGACCCATGGTACCCTTCGAACCATAAGAATTTTACTTTTCGTATGGTTTGGAATTGGTTTGTTTGAATTTAACCAATAGATCACCTTGTTTTTTAAAGATGAAAAATTCTCTTCATACTGGTTTTCCAATTCAGGTACCCCAGTAAGAACAATTACAAAGGGACTGACATCGGGGGTCAGGTCAATATATCCTCCCTTAAAATTGTGAAAAGCATGGGCCGGTTGGTTATTATGTAGGTTGGTTCTATTGGCAAAGGATCTGTCAGCCAAAGGTTTATTAGGACCCGAGATAGTGTGATTATTAGAAGGTATAGTAGATGATACAGACTTCTGCGTGACAGGAGTCTTAGGAGCAGAAGAATGGGTAACAGCAACATTTACTAACTGAGATTTTTTGCTTTGGACGGGACCCCTCAACAAAGGTTTGGTAGTAGTGTTAGCTGAGGGCGGGTTTGAGGGTGTGAGAACAGGTTTTATTTGAATGTTTTCAGTCAAATTTGTGCCTGTTTTTTTTCCTGCTCCTCCCTCTTTTTGATGCTGTACACTAGATGGATTGGGGTTCGGAGGTGCCACAGGGGCCGTAGTTGGAGCATGCATTGGAATATCACTACCATTAAGGCTTAAGCTTGCTAAAGTTATGACACTCTTTTCCACCTCTAGTAATTGATTTTCGATGCCAGTTAGCCTGACTTCTAGCGGCCTAAGAAGTGTTTTGAGTGTTTCCCATACTATTTTCAAGAACTCTTCCCTGTCCCCTTGTAAGGCCTCCATGGATATGGACGTTTTCTCGCCCTCATCTACAGAATGATCTACCATTGAGTCCGGTTAAAATGCCTCGGTATTGAAAATAATACTTTGTACATTGTGGAGCATCTGATCAGACCCATTAGCAACATTAGTAATAGGTTGTTGAACCCCCCCCCCCTATAAAACATTGGCTCGAGGCTACCTTAGCCTTTTTCCTGGCGTACACGGATGGATTTTTACGTTTGCGCTTTTGTTTAGGACTTGACTTAGCGGCCCCCTGGGTTCTGTTCAGAGCCGCTTCCCCTGACTCCTTTACCCCCTCAGTGATCACAATCAGTGGATCTGAAGATAGAATATTTTCAGATGCAACACTGGCGGGTAACCCTGGGGGATCTGCTTCAAAGTTGACAGAGGAAACTGAGTCCTCGGGAATAGGATGCACCTCGACCAAGGTGATAATTGGTACGGGGCCAGAGGTGCGCTCGGGAGTTTTCGAGGTTGCAATACTACCCAATGAGGATTTCTTTCTTAGCGCTAGTTCGGTTGACAGCCTTCTTGCGGACTCTAATTCCAGGGAGACTCTATGCTGGAGTTTAGTAATCTCATTATCAATTGATAAGCTGGTCCTTGTAATGAAATCGTCCAGGGTCCCTGTAGCCTTTTTCCCAGTTTTAGTGGCCTTACTTCGTGTTTCTCGAACAGACATAGTTAAAATGGAGGGTGAAGGATTAAACAAACACTAATAATTTAGGGTACCGTGGCAAATACAGCCAAGGGGAATGGCCCGGTCCGGTCTTATTCGGTCTGGAACGGCCTGAAACGGCCCAGTCTTTGCCCAGTCTTCTCCCCGGCTGCGTCCCGCGCTGTGGGAGTTTGAGGTAGTAATATAGGGGGCGTGGTAGGCGGTGGGCGGGCCAGCAGGGAGAGCGGACCGGAAGCTAGCCGTCGGTCTTGCAGGGACTTCTGGGTATTGAAGTCCCCGCACGCTCGCAGCCCCGCTGATGCCTCACGCCCGGTGCCGCCTTACCGCCTCAGTCAGGCGCTGCTCCTCGTTGATGATATGGCCCCGTCACCCACAAACGAAGCGGCACCCGCGGAGCGGGTGCGGCGAGTAGTGGGCTGGTGCGCTGCTAAGCCTCTCTGATAGTTCCACGATCCTCCGTTGCCAAACAAACGATTGAGTAAGTGACTTTGATATTAATGAAGGTACTGTGGAATCGCCGGGCACACTCTGGGAGGCCTGTAAGGTGGTCACCAGAGGTAACTGTATGGCGCTTAAAACAGGGGTATTACGCTCTATAAGAGGTACACTAGATAGATTAGAAGTAGAATTGACTGCGCTGGCGGCTACTCTAATAACGGCACCCTCTGACAGCGTCCGAGATGACTTCAGAACGAAACTTACCCAGTTTCAGGGGGAGGCGGAGAGAGAAGCGACATTCCTTAATAAATACATTCAGGCTAGACGATATGGAGAAGGGGACCGCGCGGGGAGGACTTTAGCTAATATGCTACGCGCGCCTAGGGGGACAGACTATATAATGGAACTGCGTGACGAGGATGGTCGACTGGTCAGAACACCACCAGTCATATTACACACCATGACGGAATATTATACAACACTATATACCTCCAACGTGACACCAGAGGAACAGGTAATAACAGACTATCTTGACACGATAGCTCTAGCATGGTTCAATGATAGAGCAAGACAATACATGGACCAACCGATCACGGCAGAGGATATAAGGGAAGTCATAGCGAGTTTACCATCGGGCAAGGCGCCAGGCCTGGATGGCCTGACTGCGGCATTTTTCAAGGAATATGCAGACATCCTAGCACCTAGATTACACAAAGTATATATGGAAGCGATTGAGTCGGGAATATTGCCACCGTCGCTAAGAGAAGCAATGATAATCACATTGCTTAAACCTGATAAAGACCTGACTAACCCAGACTCAAATCGCCCACTTTCATTAATAAACCTGGATGCAAAGATTTATGCGAAACTGCTGGCTGACAGACTCAAATGCATGATGCCCCAAATTGCACTCAGGATTTGTGACAGGCAGATCCACCTCCCATAATTTACGCGTGCTCTTCGGGCTTCTGCACTATTTAGACCCTAAAGTGCAAGCCGCCGCCGCCTTATTGGATGCCACTAAGGCCTTTGACTCCCTTGAATGGAAGTTTTTGCTGGCTCTATCTACCCGAATGGGCTTCAGCCAGTTATTTACCCAACAAATTGGCATATTGTATAATAGTCCGACGGCGAGAGTGAGAGTGAATGGACAAGTCAAGGGGGACTAGGCAAGGCTGCCCCTTGTCGCTATTGCTGTTTGCCATTGCCACGGAACCACTGGCAGCGCGTCTACGGCAACATCATACACACCGTAGGATTGGCTTTACATCAAGGGGGCTGCTTATATCTATGTACGTGGACGACATGACTATATATATGAAGAACCCAGCAGAGAACTTTGATCCATTGATGAGGGAATTGGTGAGATATAGTGGCCTAACCGGCATTAATATAAACTGGTCTAAATCGACGATGTTGCCCCTAACCGATGGCACGAGCAAGTGCCAAACCGAGTTCCCTATAGAGTGGGTTACGGACGAAGTGAAATACTTGGGCATCAGAATTAGCCGCTCAATTCAGGATATATGGCGATCTAATTATGGAGTGGCGATGGAGTGGCTGGAGGGCAAAGTAAAAAAGTGGAAGACCTTGCCGCTGTCCTTAACAGGCCGCATAGCTATAATCAAAATGGTGGTCCTGCCAAAATTGCTGTATCTTTTCGTGAATATTCCCTTGCCACTTACAGTATCCTTCTTCCGCCACCTCAGATCTGCGATCCTGGAGCTGGTTTGGGCGGGCAAACAACCCAGAGTGACCTGGAACCTACTGACGCTTCCCTTCCATCAGGGGGGGCTAGCGGCCCCAGACTTCGAACTATACGCATATAGTGCACAGGCCTAATACTTACATTACTGGCAACATCCAATCCCTTATCAACCACACGTGGCGATTGAGGGAGACGTGGCGGCACCTACCCCACTGACGACGACGCTGTACCATAAATACAAACGATCACCGACGGATATTGACACAGTGGAAGTGGTGCGATGGGCCTAGCAGAATATAGCAAAACGGGCAGGATTAGCTGAATTATATGCCCCAACCATGCCGCTAGGGGGAAACCCACTACTGGGACCATTGACGGACGCGGCAGTGTCGCAGAGGGCACGCAAATGCGGATTGACAGTGGCGGGAGATTTATACCCAGACGACACCTTCCTATCTTTACAGACCATGTGTGAATCGGGGGAGCCCACGGCCTCCGAAATGCTCCTTTATTATCAATTACGGGCGGGGTGCAGGTCTAGGTATCCAATGTTTCCTGCAGCACCACCAAAGCTATCGGCACTGGAAGACGTTCTTGCAAATAGCTCACCTCGCAAGCTGATCACACGTATCTACAGAGTCACACAGAACACTGCCCCGTTATACAAAATGAATCGAGATTGCAATGGGAAGTAGAGGCCGGTATTAGCATTACAGAGAGACAGTGGTTATTCTGTTGCACTTAACTCAAAAACTTATCGCCCAACTACAGATTGAGATTAAAACATTTCAATTATTTACATAGAACATACCGCACACCCAAACAACTATTTAAAATGGGCCTGTTAGCTGATGCAAACTGCTGGAGGTGTGGAACACAAGATGCAACATTTTATCATTTAACATGGGAATGTGGGCCTGTGAGTCAATATTGGGTGAAAGTATTTAGAAGGCTAGGACAGATAGTGGAGGTGACGATGGACCCAGATCCGCTTCTGGCACTCCTTGGATTTGTCATGAACATACCATGCGCTTCTCAGAAGCTAGTAGCCCTTCTACTTCTGCTGGCTAAGAGGCAAATCGCACTCCACTGGAAGCAAAGGGCTCCGCCAACAATATCAGGTTGGGTAAAATCGGCCATGTACTGTAAGGACCAATTGACAACATATTGGGAGTTAATGCCGCAGCGCTCCAGACCGGTAGATATTTGGCAGCCATTAGTGACCTGGTTGGGAGGGGCGGATGTGGATATATGAGTCTGAACATGTGTGGGTAGGTCAAATTAAGATATCGTAGATGTAGGGTAGGGTATAGACCATGGATTGGTTGACAGAAAGAGGGTGTAGAGATTGTGGCGGGAAAAGACAGAGGATGTATGGCAATTGGCGCATGTTCTGCGATCAGATACACGGGGAGGGTTAGGAGGAATGTAGCACAGATGGGGACGGGGTCTCGAGATCGGAGGACAGGGAACTACGACAAAAGTATAATTGATGCCTGGTTACTTGGATTTACTATAAGACCATTCTTCTATACAGAACGCTTCTGTTTGTTACTGTTCACTGATTTGTAAATTATGGCTATTGATGATGTACAAAAGTGTGTGAATATGAAACCGCAAATAGCGGTGTGAATTTACCAAGACAAGCTGCCTGCCTCCGGGTTGTTGGCTAAATAGCAGTGTGTCAGTTGTACGAACTAATAAAGGTTTTTTGAAAGAAAAAAAAATAGAGCGCCAAGAATTTCTTCCTTAAGTGCATCAAATGACAATTGTTGATCATTCATCTCAAACAAATTTTGCATTTTTCTTTAACAAAAGTCTTAACGGATGTACTATAGTAGAATAATTTTGTATGAATTTGCCATAAAATTCAGTAAGACCTAAAAATAACAATAATTGCTCTTTTGATGTAGGTGCAGGAGCATTAGAAATACTTTGTACATGGTTGAATTTAGGCTTGATCCCCTCAACAGGAAATTTCATGACCCAAGTACTCAACTTTGCTTTGCATAAATTTGCATTTGGAAAACTTCAAAGTCAAACCTTTGTCTTGCACTTTTCTTACTACCACATCCAAATTCTTGTCAAGTTCTTCACATGTTCCTCCAAAAATAAAAATATCGTCCTGGAACCCAATGGCTCCCTTACAAACTTTCAATAGCTCCTTCATTAAACACTGAAAAATGGAAGCGGCACTAGCCGAACCAAATGGCATAAGCAAAAGCTGAAACATACCTTCTGGTGTTACAAAAGCTGTTAATCGCTTAAATTCATCGTGCAACTCAACCTGGTGCTAGGCACTGGCTATGGCAGACTCTGGGTCTCCCATAACAATTGTTTCAGATAAGAAATCTGAAGAAAATTGGGCACATATTGATTTGTTGGCCACTGATGTAAATCTGATGTAAATCCTAAAGCTTTTGAGGAATTTGATATAAATATTTTAGGATATTTTCATGATGTTTTAAACATAAAAGGTAGGACAATCACAACAAAAATTTACGTTGCTGAAAGAGGTAGGAATATAGTTGGTTGGAGAGATTTGGCACGTTTGGGCATCATTCTTAAACCTGGTACTGAAGATCCTATCATTCTTGGTGAAATTGAACTTGCTTCTGTTCAGATATCTGATTCTTTTTCTGATTTAAATGTCCTTTTGAAAAATTATGATTCTTTGTTTGGGGATCGTATTGGTTGCGTGAAAGGATTTGAACATGCAATGAAACTTAAAAATAATGCAATTACAGTAAAGCATAAAGTACAGGCAGTAACGTTGTCAGTCAGGGATGATTTAAAAAAATTATTGAACAAGTTAGTCGAGGAGGAAGTTATAGAGCATACGGATTCTGCGGAATGGATTTCGGCCATAGTAATTATTAAAAAGAAAGATGGTCAAATCTGTTTGTGTGCTGATTTGAGGTCTTTGAATAAAAATATAGTTGTGGATTGTCATCCTTTGCCAAGAATTCAAGACATTTTATCCTCTACTGCTGGATCAAAATATTTTTCATTGATTGACCTCAAGTCAGCCTAACACCAGGTAAAATTGGATGTACGCCGTTACAACGCATGCTTTTACAACGCATGCCTTTACGATGCAAGTTTTACAACGCAAGTCGTTACAACGACTTGCGTTGGGGGGCGCTGGATAGTGAATAGTTTAATTTACTATTCCAACTCCAGTCCCCGTCGATAGTAGGGAAGGTGTTGGATAGTAAATTAAAACTATTCCATATCCTAGAGCGCCCCCCCAGCGCAAGTCGTTGTAAAAGTTGCGTTGTAATGGTTGCGTTGTAAAGGTACTTCATTGTAAAAGTTGCGTTGTAAACGCTGTTCCCCGGTAAAATTGGCTAATGATTCTATGAAATGAACAACTTTCATTACACCATTCAGTGCCTATTGATTTGTAAGGTTACCCTTTGGCCTTGCATCATCTGCAAGCGTCTTTCAGAAGATGATGGAACACATATAAGAAAGATGTAAGTGGGGTAGAGAAGTTTCAGGATGATATGCTAATTCATGCAAGTACGGTTGAAAAGCACAACAGAATACTTAACACTGTTCTACAGAAATTGAGTGACAGAGGCATGACGCTAGCTAAAGATAAATGCACAATTTTGCAGTCAGAAGTTGAATATTTAGGTCACATTTTCAGTGGGGAAGGTATCAGACCTAAACTAAATTTGGTGAATGCAATTGTGGATCCATCTATTACTAATGACAAAGACTCTTTAAGATTTTTTTTTAGGAATCAGTGAATATTACTCACGATTCATTGAAAACCATGCTGACAGAGTCGAACCCCTTCGGATCCTTTTACGCAAAGGTGAGAAATACACATGGTCAGAAGAGAAGGATATAGCATTCACTGATATTAAAATGGCAAGAGCAGATGCTCCTACACTAAATCCTTATGATTCGGAAGGAGCCAACATAGTTACTGTTGACGCAAATTCAGTTGACCTTGGTGCTGTGTTTACACAAATGGTGAAAGGTCAAACTCACACTGTTGCATTCATTTCCAGGTGCCTGCACGAGTCTGAGTTGTTTTATAGCACTATAGAGAGAGAAACTCTAGCTTGTGTATGGGCTATTGAAAAGTTTAAAATGTGTCTTTGGGTTAAACATTTTGATATTATTACAGATCACAAACCCCTCATCTATATGATGGATGGATCAGGCAGAGGTAACGGTAAAGCATCCTCCGGATTGGTAAGACTACTAGCTAAATTACAGGAATTTAACTTTACTATTAAGCATATATCAGGAAAGGATAACATAAGAGCAGATTGTTTGTCAAGATTACCAAGTGCTGACTCAGATGAAACGTTTGTTGAGGATAGTGAATGTGTAGTTGCCACTGTAGATGTTTTTAAAGATACAGAACAAATGTGTAGTGAAACTGATTGGTTAAAGTTTTGTTATGAAGATCAAACTATGTTAAGTGTTAGAAAATATGTTATAGGAAAATGGCCACCGATTAGGAATCTTTCATCAGAAATTAAAACTTTTTACCAGGTTTCTGATGAATTGAGTTTAGTTAATGGATTCTTATTTCGAGGTGATCTACTTATTCCTCCTTCCAAACTCAGGAAGGGTTTAATAAACATTGCTCACAGGAGTCATCCAGGTTCAACGCTTCCCAAAAAATGCTGAAGATGTATTACTGGTGGCCTGGTTTAGATACAGATGTTAATATGTTGTCGACAAATGTTCAGTATGTTTAAAATCAGACAAACATTGGAAACTCAGAGTAAATGAGATGCAGTTAGTCTCCATTCCAGATAGTTCATGGAACAAAATCGCAATTGATTTTGCGGGCCCATTTCAAAAATTGGAGTCAGAATGCAAGTATACAATAGTTGTAACTGATTATTACAGCAAAAGGGTCTAGTGTGATTTTGTAGCGAAAATTGACACTGAAGTGTTACTTACATCGGAGAAAATGGTTTCCTTTTTAAGACTAAATGGCATTGACCAAGAGAAGACACCATTATATTCGCCAAAATCAAATGGACAAGTAGAAAGGGTAAACACTTCTAACACTATAACCGTTTTTTCACAATTTTTCCTGATGAGAGGAAGAAACGGAAAAACAAAACTAACTCCAACGTTTAGTAGTTACAAAAAGAAACTTTCCAGTTTTGCTGAAGTTGATAATAGTAAGCTTAAGGTACAGGAACGGATTCCTCTTTTGGGTCCTGATGAGAATCGGACAAAGGGTCCGGTTCGAAACGCGTCTACCTTGTTGTTGGTATCCTATGTCTAAAATGAATAGGCTTTATTAATAGCTTGAACAAAAATGTACCTTTAACATTGGAATCGCCGGATTACATTGTAAATCAGCTTTATTCCTGCGACATTTGTGTTATTTACAACTGAAAATTATTCCAACTTATTGACATAGGTTCCAAATTACGTTTTTGCTTTATGTCTTTTTTCTTTGGGAGTATGAAGGCGTGAATGTCTATGTGAGTGTGAGCTGGGTCAGGTTATGTCTCAGATGTTGAGTATGAAAGAGGATGTTTGAATTTGGTGTATATTATGGCAACTCTTGTGCACGTCTGTTTTTTCTAAGGATTTAGGTGTCACACATATTTATTGATATCATTTGTGTGGTGTGCTCTTTGAAAAATCTAAAAATAAATAAACTATGATGGATTAAATCCTATTTCCGACTAAAAATTCATGTTTTTTTTAGTCTGCTCTAATAGTTCCTTCTTGCAGTAGGACTCAGTATTGGCTTTTTGTTTTGGTTTTTCAATTACATAGACTCTGCCTTACTGAGGTGAGTCAAGACCCTTGTTTGGTTTTTCATGTATTAACAATATGACACATCGATTTGCTTTCCCCTGCACTGGTGCACATTTAGCTGCCATGCACCAATGCAGACTCTCTTGCGTCATGTTGCAAGGGTGCCTGCATTGTGGGGTTGATGGTTTTTGTGCTGGAAGGGACACCTTCCTGCACAAAAACAATAATCGTTGGCATTTTCCTTTTTCTATGTGCGCTGCAGAACAAATGAGGGAAAATAAAAGTATTTCTCTTTGTTGCGCCACTGTTACATCTCCTCTGGGACGGTGTAGGATTCTGACCTAGTCCCAGGTTTGCAACACTTTGTAAATTTGGGAATTAGTCAGGTTCCATAGATGCTGCGTCAGAACACCCACAGCAACACCCATGGAATGCCCCTTTCATGCAGAGTAAGGCATGAAACTGGCCCATATTTACAATGCTTTGAAAAAACATGCAGGGTGACTTTACGTGGCCTTGTAAATATGGGCAGGCACACTGTACCACAGTTGCATCAAAGAAAGTGACACACCGGTCGGCGCAATGGGCTTGTAAATGAGACCCTCTGTTTTTATATATCTAATATGATTCAATGTTTTACAATGGCAAAATGTATTCTAATTGTGCACTCGGGTGTGCTTCTTGAATGTGAATAGGATAATGTTTTCAATGGTTTTCTTGCTCATACACTGCAACTTTTGTGAGAGTTTCTTCAAAGCACAGTGGATTTGGGGCCAGATGTAGGGCCTTTTTTGCATCCGCAAATTGAAATCCTCCCGTTTGCGACTGCAAAAAAGGGTTGTGGCATGTACAAATGCTATTTTGAGTGTCACTGACTCGCAAAATAGCATTTGCAACTCTCGCTATTAGGAAGAGGCGGCCCTTACTAATAGCGAGTCACCATGCCATGCACTACTGTTTTGCGACCGCTTGCGAGTAAACCACTCGCAAACGGGAAGTGGTCCTTTAAGGAAAATAGGCTGCATTTTTTTTTTAACTGCTTTATTAAAAAAGCAGTCACAGACTGCAGGACACCATCCCTGTGGGTGCTAGCCATTCCTAATGGGGTTGCAAATTGCGCCTCCCTCATTAATATTAATGAGGCATGCAATTTGGGACCGCATTAGAAATCACAAAGTGCCTGAGACACTGTTGTGCATCCCAATTTGCGAGTCACAAATTGCGAATCGCGTAGGCGACACAATTTGCAAGTTGCAAATTGGTGAGTCATACATCTGGCCCTAAATGTTGAGCGTGAGCTGAAAGCATGCATGTTTTCATGGAATAATTCCAACTATATAAGAAATGCTGTGCTAATTTTGTCAGATGGACAAGCAGCAGCCACAATTTTTAGTCTGAAAATGGCATTGCATTTTTCCACAAATTGTGAATACATTTTCATACTCATGGCATGTTGAGTATGGTAGCCTATAAATATTAACTATGAGCAGGCAACTTAACGAGTCTTCAAAGAAAGTAAATGTGATTAGCCAAAATAAAATTTAATTTTAACAACACTAGCACACCAGGATGCACTAAAGGTGAACAAATATCCATTTTAATTATTAGACGGAAAGGAATTCCTGCAGTTGTTCATCTAAATGTTTGGGATTACAATGGAGAGGGAGGTACTTGCTGTCTTGATAAATGTGGTAACAGGTACCCCCCCAACTGTACATTTTACAGTTACTGCAGCTCACCAAGACCTTTATGACCACCGGAGCAACACAATGAAGGCAGAGTCCCTCTGGAATGCCTTGGATTCTAAGGTGCTCCTCTGTTCCTCCCTACCAAGCATGTTGTCTTTGTGGTTGTCATTAGGGAGCAGGAAAACCTTTACATCCTGTCCCCTTCTCTTTATTAGTGTCTGCTTCTCACTACCTCCTCATCAGTCTTCCTCTCCCCAGTATTTACACTATGTACTTTAGCCTCACTTCAGAAAACTCTGAAGTTTAAGTTAGCCTACTAGCTTCCCATCCCTCCAAGCTGGCCGACTTCCTCTTCCCCTTTTAGCTGTATAAAAGGGAAGTTAACCCCACCCTCTTCCTGTTTTTGGTTTCTCTTGGAACTTCAAAGATATGACCTACAAGCAAGATGGAGGTAAGTCTTTCGGGCATGAGGTCGGGATTAAGCAGGCACATGTGGCCTGGTTATAGAAAGTCTGGCATTAGCATACCCATTATGTTATACTAACAATTGCAGTGGAGAGAGGCACTTGATGGCCCGGCTGCCATCTTACCTTCATGAAGTCCTGTGTTAGGGGACTCCACCGCAGGGCACTCGATCGACGACGCAATAATATGAGGGGCTGCCATTAGTCTTGACCCTCAACGGGAGCAAGTGCATCCTTTAGTACATCTGCAGCGGTGATTTCCATGCTGCAATAATAGCGCCAAAGGCTTCATCAGTTGTGATAGAGCTCTGCAGTAGATAGCGCATTGCAGTTGCAGACAGACGCGGGCGAAATGGCCATGCTGGTGATATTTTTGACAAATGCAAAAACAACAATTGATGGACAGAATGCAGAACAATGTCATACATTCACCCCAGTGCAGAGATCTGGGCCTAAATCCATCGTTTTTTTGCACTCCACACCACCCCAGTTCAGAACTGATATTTTTGAGGCACTCCGCTCGGGGGTGCCAGGAATTCTGGGTACTTTGGTGGTTGTTAGAAGACGGTGACACGTAACTGGTTCCTAGCAATTATAAAAGCAGGAAATATGCTTTTTTCGCTGGCATTGTACTGTTTTACAACATGGAGGCTGGGGGAGGAAGCCACTTAGAAACCACTCAATATAGAGGAGCCTGGGTCCTTAGAGGCTGCTCCCTATTTGGCTATAATTCAGCAGATGATTCAGGCAGCAGTTGCTGCTGCTTTCCAGGGATGAGAGCAGCAGTCTTCTTCTAAGAAGCCTCGCTTCAAGAATGCAGTCCCTGCAGATACTGGAACTGAGGAAGATGAAGTAAAGGGAAGATACGTGCAAGGACAGGAATTGAAGAAGGTTCTGCAACACATCAGGCCCAATCTAGACTTTTAGGAGGCTAACCCAAATGAGGACTCTGAGAATTTATTTTCTCAGTATTATAGAGGGTAACCAATGTCTCTGCCTCTTTATTCCTCAATTAAGAAGGGTTTGGAGTCAGAGTGGAAGCAGATGGACAAGCATACCTTTCCCAGGTTTTTGGCAAAGCTGTTTCAGGAGTTTGGGGACAGTTTCCTGCATGCATTTGGGCAGATTAATTTATGGCAGGCTTAGCATCTAGATGCTACTCCATCAGATTCAGTGGATTAAAGGGGGGATGCTGCTGTAAAATGAACCATTGCTTCATTAGATTTTGGCATTAGGGCATCAACATATTCTTCATATGCCATTCAATCATTGATGATGGATTTTCACTCAGTTGCAGAATTGTTGGACCAGTGGGAGGATATTACCTCTACTTTGGCCTTAATGGAACGAGAAATTATACTTTTATCAGATATTTCTCCCATTTCTGTTGGGCAACAGTTGTGGTTGATATTTTGGAAAGCTGGTGTGCCACACAAATCATTTTTGATGAAGATTCCTTTTCTGAGTTTAAATTGTTTGGCCCTCCTTTGGAGGACATGATTAAGAAGTCTGCTGAAGACTGTAAACTAATGGCTCCAGAGGAAGGGGTGAAACGTAAGCTTTTGGGGAATTAAAGGGCTTTTGTTTCATCAAAGGAAGAGCAGTAAGCCCCTTTGTGATAGGGGCGAGGCCAAGGGCCCCTACCTCGAATAAACCCTGGTGTCAGTAGCCTCTCAGTTCACCACAAAACCATGACTCTATGACTTGTGCACAAATTCCATGGGTGGAGGATACTCTCTTCTACCATATTTGGGAAAAGACAGTGACAGATCATTGGGTCCTTCAAGTGGTGAAGGACAGTTTTCTCTAACCTCCAGCAGATTTTTTTCGGATAACTCCATTACCAAGAAATAGGATAAAAAAGCAAGCTTTCCTAGGCGGGGTGCACAAGCTCTTCATAAAAAGGTGCAGTTGTGCCCATTCCTCACTCCCAGCTAGGGGAAGTCATATTTTAAATTATCTTTTTGGTGGAAAAGCATTCAGGAGAGTTCAGACAGGTAATGGAGCTGAAATGTTTGAACAAATTTATACCTCATGTGAAATTCAACATGGTTGCACTTCAGAACATTCTTCTCTTCATAAATCAGGGGGACTTTTTGGCCTCATTGGATCTACCAACATGCACCAGTTCATTAGAGTGCTCAGACGTTTCTTCATTTCTGTGTCCATAGTCAGCACTATCAGTGCAAGGTATTTCCTTTAGGATTGGCTTCTTCAACAAGGGTCTTTACTAAGGTGCTGGCTCCCTTAATGGGACTTTTGCATGCAAAGGGAATTCAGGTATATCTTGATGATTTACTGATTTCTGCTTCCACTTTCTCTAGAGCAGAACTTCAAGTCAAGGAGGTCTGCAAATGGTTATTTGTTTGAGGCGAAAGAAGTTGTGTCTCACTCCAACTCAGGGCTTGACTTTCATTAGGGCACGTTTCAGGACATTGGTGAAAAAGGTGTTAATTTCAAAGGAACCAAGACAAACTCATGTAGTAGAGATCCAGAAGTTATTGGTATTGCAATATCTGCCAGTCAAGGAATGGTATGTATACAGGGCCTGACGTCAGCATCCATTTTAGTTCTGCCTTGGGCTCAATTTCATTTGTATCATTTGCCAAATCATTTGCTATCTGACTGGGTTCCGAGCTGTCAGGATTATGCCACGGGAATTCCAGTGACTGCTCAAGTGAGACAGTTGTTGAACTAGTGTTTGGTCCAAGACAATATGTCAGAATAGAGAATTTTTCATGTAGCATCAGTGGTAGTGACTACAGATGCCAGCAAGCGGGCACAACCCTGGAGGATCTGTCAGCTCAGGGTAAATAGTCGAAAGTCCAATATGCTTGCTTGTCCAATTACAGGGAACTGAAGGAAGTACAAATGGGTCTCCTGGTATTTGCTCCTCGGTTGGTCTGTTACCATGTTCAGATCAGAAGAGACAGCAGAGAGGTCATGGGATATGTAAATCACCAGGGTGGTTGCAGAGTTCAGTCACTCAGTCGTCTGAGTTAGGAGATTTGTAGTCGGGCAGAAGCAGAAGAGCTCAGTTAACTGACAACAATGCATTTACCTGGGAAGGAGAACTGGGTAGCGGGCAAGCTGAGGTGAGTTTTCCAACCAATGAGTTCATTGTCCTTGGCGAAGGAAATATTGATGCAGTGGCAGAGGAGTTTTAGGCAACTGAAGATAGACATGTTAGTCTCAAAGGAAAAGACCAAGCTGTCTGGCTTCTGCACAATTATTCCTTGCCAGGAAACTTGGAATTTGGAAGCCATGCCATTCAGGTGGCCAAAAGGCTTGTTATATGCCTTTCCCCCGAGTCCTATCCATGGTGTTACAGAAAATCAAGAGAGACAGGGCATTCATGATTCTGCTGGTTACCCGCTGGAAGAGACGCCCAAGGATTCCTCTGATGATGGAGTTGGTGGTCCAATAGGAGATTCCCTGTCATCCATGTTCCTTTGTGGGTCCTCAGCTTTCGATCTCTGTGCTTCAGAGAATACGTCTTTAGGCCTGGTTGTTTAAAAGGGGAATTTGTTGACTAAAGGTTGTGCACCTGTGGCAGTAGATCTGATACAACAGTCTAGGCGCCCCTCTTCGTTGAAATCATTTGTTAGAAATTGAACACATTTGTCAAATGTTGTGAAAGGAAGGGAGTCCTTGATTTCCTTTCAGATGGTTTTGCTCTTGGATTGGCAATGTCTACTGTTAGGTCTCAGTGGGAAGCCTTTAGGGTTTCAAGAGTCTTTTGTTGGATCATCTGGACCCTTTAGTGACTCGACTATTTAAGTATTTTGTGTTGAAGAGGCTTAGGTTATTGGCGGCGGCTCCAGCATGTGACTTACCAATAGTTTCGAAAGCTTTACAAGGGCCATCGTTTGAACCTTTGGAGACGGTGGATTTAAAATTCTTAACTCATAAGGTGGTGTTTTTAGTACCTATTGCATCAGCAAGAAGAATTGGTGAATTGGATTCTTTCTTAAAATCAGACCCATTTTTTAGGGTTTTGGGAGACCCAGTAGTTTTGAAGTCTAATCCTACTTTTATCCTGAAGGTGTGCTCATTTATTCACAGATCAGCAAAGGTCTTTCTCCAGAGTTTTTTCCAGGACGTAAACCTGCTTAAGCAAGTTTATTGCACTTGCAATATGTTAAAAGAGCATCATTGATTTACCTTGCCAGAACAGAGGTTTTCAGGAACTTTGACAGCCTTTTCATGACTTTCGGACCAGTTGAGGCATTCAAATTTACATTGAGTATACTTTCGTGGAGCACTGTAAGTTGGAGGTGGGAGGCGAAGACCCTTTGTCGTTTGTGACTTCTGTTTTGAAGTCAAGTTTCTAAGATTAATATGTGATGTAACATAATTTGGTGATTCAGATTAAAACATGTATGTGGCATTTTGTATTACTGTAATGAAATAAGCTGATTTAGGTTGAGTATCAGCTCATGTTGTAAATACTGCGGTGGGGTAAGACGGACGAGGAGGCAAAGCCCCCATAACTTACCGCCAATCCACGAGTACAGGTCTTTCTTGCCACAGTATAGTTTCCCATCCCTCCTAAAACTTATTTTTAAATTGGCTTAATTTTTTAGCAGAGGTTTTTGTAACCGGATGAGATGGGGTTGATTTCCCTTTTACACACCTAACAGGGGAAGAGGAGGTCGGCCATCTTGGAAGGATGACAAGCAAGAGTTTTCAGAATTGAGGCTAAATCTCATTGTGTCCATGCTGTGGCGAGGAAGACCTGGCCTCAGAGCAATTCAGATTACCAGTAAGTAATTGGGGCATTCTGCACCAGATGAGAGAAAACATAAAAATCCCTGAGGCATGATAGCCCATACTTGCTCAGTTTAGGAAATGCAGTGCTCATGTGCTAAATAGCTTAAACTACCTGCATTTCTGGCTGAGGAAAAAACAAATAGTTCAGTTGCTACAGGCACATTGCGGCTCTCTCCCTTTCAAGGGGAGGTTGTGAAGGTGGTCAAGGGAATCCCAAACCCTTGCAGGTACAAGAGTGCAGTTACATCTCTACTTAACCGTAATAATGTATTACAAGTTATTTGATTTGCTGACAAGAATCTATTGATGCCAAATAAAAGGCTGGTTCAAATGTCGGAATTCACCTGTGATACGGAAATAATATTATTAACAGGTAATTAAATTTATATCAACAACAACCATGATACATGATAGATTAAATGCGATCTTTTTTAAAAGGCAGCAGGTGCTCAAAATAAACTAAGCCTTCATAATTTTTAGACAAGGTAGCTGCTGAGTCCAGTCTCCAAATAAACACATCACCTTCCCACTTACCTTCCTACAACTCTCTCCTCTCATAGCTAATCAGATTTTTATCCTCACCTAACCTTCACCTCCTCACATAACTCAAAACCGCCTGTGACAAACACATCTCCAACGAATGACCATCCTTATAGAACTCAACTTTATTTCCATCATAGTACCTGATTCACAAAGGTTAAATCACACTTTTGTGTAAGTTTATTTTTTCAGTATTCACAAAATTAGATTTCAATAGTAAGTTTACAAGTCCAAAGCCTCCGTAGTCAGACTGGAGAACTCCACACATAAAAACATAGGACAGGTCTATCGTTTTATGTGTGGGTTTCTCCATCTCGACTGTGGAGTCTCCGCACTAGTAAATTTACTATTAAAATGCAGTTTTGTGAATACTAAAAAAATATAAACTTACCCAAACGTCTAAGCTTTCCTTTGTGAATCAGGTCCATTTTCTTTAAGAACTCCAATATACAAAACAAGAACAAACAAGAATCCCATCAACACAGCGTCTAGGGCACGGGTACTCATAGTAGGACCCGTGGACCGCCAGCGGCCCGGCAAACCTTCCTTGGCGGCCCACGGACCTTGCAGACATCCTATCCGTGTTTAAAATTCTTTTTTTTAAAGAGTCTGCAAACACTGCCGGTTGCAGCAGCGCGACTCTGAAAGACTCTGCTGTAGTGGTGGGCGTAGCACTTCGCTCCGCCCACAGAGTGGGCGTAGTGTTGCCTACTTCGCGCTTCACAAAGTAGGCGTAGTAGGCAACACTACGCCCACTCTGTGGGTGAAGCGAAGTTGCCTGCAACCAGCCTCCCTCCCGCCCTCCTCTAATGCCCTTAACATTGTTAAAAACATTCTAAAAGTAAAAAAAAAATAGCCTGCACATGCGCATTTGTGAAGTAGAAGTCGGCAGAGATACCAGCAAGAAGGAGCCCCGTGACGCTGCATCGCAGGTAAGTCAATTTTTTACTTTTAGACTGTTTTTAAATATGTTAAGGGCATTAGAGGAGGGCGGGAGGGAGGCGGGTGGCGCGAAGTGGGTCTACACGAAGTGTGGGGTGCGAGTAGATTCCCCCTACTTTGTGGTGCTTCGCGTAGCCCCACTACGCCCAGGGTTACTCTGCTGCTTTGTGGGGTCCGGGCGATTCCTGGGATAGTCAGAGTGGAGCTGCAGGGGCCTAAGAAGAGGTGAAGTACAACAAAGCCTCACTAACATGCAAATGGTCTTTTAAAGACCTGTGAAGTGCTCGGGTGCAGCTGTGTGTGTGTGTGTGCCCGGGAAGCTGTGTCAGCCAGGGCACACACAGGCAGGGTGAAATGACAGAGAGACAGAGGGAGAGGGAGGGAGGGAGGGAGCGGGAGGGAGGGAAAGGAGGGAGACACAGGGAGACAGATGGAGAGGGAGGGAGGGAGGGCTGGAGAGGAAGGGAGGCAAAGGGAGGGAGAGGGAGACAGAGAAAGGGAGACAGTGAAGGGGAGAGGGAGGGAGACAGAGGGAGACAGGGTGACAGACAGAGGGAGACAGACAAAGGGAGGGAGACAGATAGAGGGAGACAGACAGAGGGAGAAGGGAGACAGAGGGAGGAGGGAGACAGAGAGAGGAGGGAGACAGAGGGAGGAGGGCGACAGAGGGAGGGAGACAAAGGGAGGGAGACAGACAGATGGAGGCAGAGGGAGGGAGACAGAGGGAGGGAGACAGAGGGAAAGGGAGGGAGAGGGAGGGAGAGGGAGGGAGGGAAAGGGAGGGAGGGAGAGGGAGGGAGGGAGATGGAGGGCGAGAGAGGGAGACAGAGGGAAGGAGGGAGACAGAGGGAAGGAGGGAGACAGATAGAGGGATTAGGGAGGGAGAGGGAGGGAGACAGGGAGGGAGACAAAGGAAGACAGGGAGACAGAGAGAGGGAGACAGAGAAAGGGAGACAGACAGAGGAAGAGAGACAGAGGGAGGGAGGGAGACAGAGAAAGGGAGAGGGAGGGAGACAGAGAAAGGGAGTGGGACGGAGACAGAGGGAGACTGACAGAGGGAAACAGACAGAGGGAGACAGAGGGAGGGAGGGAGACGGAGGGAGACAGACAGAGGGAGACAGACAGAGGGAGACAGAGGGAGGGAGGAGACAGAGTGAGAGTGACAGAGGGAGGGAGACAGAGGGTGATAGACAGAGGGAGACAGAGGGAGGGAGACACAAGGACAGAGACAGAGGGAGGGAGACAGAGGGACAGAGACAGAGGGACGGAGACAGAGGGAGACAGAAGGAGACAGATAGAGGGAGGGAGACAGACAGAGGGAGGAAGACAGACAGAGGGAGTCAGAGAAAGGGAGAGAGAGGGAGACAAAGAAAGGGAGAGGGAGGGAGACAGAGAAAGGGAGAGGGACGGAGACAGAGAAAGGGAGAGGGACGGAGACAGAGGGAGACAGACAGAGGGAGACAGAGACAGACAGAGGGAGACAGACAGACAGAGGGAGACAGAGACAGACAGAGGGAGACAGACAGAGGGAGACAGACAGACAGAGGAAGACAGACAGAGGAAGACAGATGGAGGGAGACAGAGGGAGGGAGACAGACAGAGGGAGACAGATAGAGGGATTAGGGAGGGAGAGGGAGGGAGACAGGGAGGGAGACAAAGGAAGGGAGAGGGAGACAGAGAGAGGGAGACAGAGAAAGGGAGACAGACAGAGGAAGAGAGACAGAGGGAGGGAGGGAGACAGAGAAAGGGAGAGGGAGGGAGACAGAGAAAGGGAGTGGGACGGAGACAGAGGGAGACTGACAGAGGGAAACAGACAGAGGGAGACAGAGGGAGGAGGGAGACGGAGAGAGACAGACAGAGGGAGACAGACAGAGGGAGACAGAGGGAGGGAGGAGACAGAGTGAGAGTGACAGAGGGAGGGAGACAGAGGGTGATAGACAGAGGGAGACAGAGGGAGGGAGACACAAGGACAGAGACAGAGGGAGGGAGACAGAGGGACAGAGACAGAGGGACGGAGACAGAGGGAGACAGAAGGAGACAGATAGAGGGAGGGAGACAGACAGAGGGAGGAAGACAGACAGAGGGAGTCAGAGAAAGGGAGAGAGAGGGAGACAAAGAAAGGGAGAGGGAGGGAGACAGAGAAAGGGAGAGGGACGGAGACAGAGAAAGGGAGAGGGACGGAGACAGAGGGAGACAGAGACAGACAGAGGGAGACAGACAGACAGAGGGAGACAGACAGAGGGAGACAGAGACAGACAGAGGGAGACAGACAGACAGAGGAAGACAGACAGAGGAAGACAGATGGAGGGAGACAGAGGGAGGGAGACAGACAGAGGGAGACGGACAGAGAGAAACAGACGGAGGGACACAGAGGGAGGGAGGAGGGAGACATAGGGAGGGTGACAGAAGGAGGGAGACAGAGGGAGGGAGACAGAGGGTGACAGACATAGGGAGACAGAGGGAGGGAGACACAGGGAGGGAGACAGAGGGAGGGAGACATAGAGACGGAGACAGAGGGAGACAGAAGGAGATAGACAGAGGGAGGGAGGCAGACAGAAGGAGTGAGACAGACGGAGGGCCGAGGGCGACAGAGGGAGGGAGGGAGACAGAGGGAGGAGGGTGACAGAGGGTGGGAGACTGATAGAGGGAGACAGATAGAGGGAGGGAGAGGGAGGGAGAGGGAGGGAGAGGGAAGGAGACAGAGAGAGACAGAGGGAGACAGGGAGAGAGGGTGGGAGTTAGAGGGAGTGAGAGAGTGTGAGATAGTCAAAGTGAGGGAGACAGAGGGAGACAGGGAGGGAGGGAGGGAGAGAGGGAGAGAGATAGAGAGAGGGAGTGAGACAGAGAGAGAGAGAGATAGAGAGAAAGAGAGAGAGAGAGAGAGAGAGAGAGAGAGAGAGAGATATGTTTGTATTCCGGGTCTGGTGGCTCAGTGGACGAAGGCATCCACTTCAGGGAACTGTGTTCAACCTCATGGTCATCATTTTTTGTTGCTCTAGCCCCGCCCCCTCCCCTACTGACTCCTTCCCCACCGGTGCGGCCCTCGGACACAAACCACACTGTAAATTTGGCCCCAAGAGAAAGTTTGTGAGTACCCATGGTCTAGGGGATGCTTCAATGACATTAGCCTCAATCACAGCTCATGACAATATAAGTGCAAATATGTTAATAGCTAAAAATGCTAACACGTCCTTGTCACTCAACCTCACATGAAAGAAGGAGTTTATTGTCTAAACTGCATTGTCACACCTTTGGATTATGTTAATTAACTTAGCTGATCATGATTCTTCGATTCCTGGCATTTTCGCGTTGCCTTTTGCTCCGGATTGATGAAATGAGAGTTGTTGTGTAAGATTGCAATAAATGACAGTAATTAAGCACCAAGAGACCCATGTCATAGCCTGAGTTTTACCAATATATGTTAGAGAAAGATTTATATTTTGCATTCTGTTTGCAATTCTATTGCTGCAAAAAAAACTAATTTATATAAGCAAATGGGGGCATATTATTGTCAATAAATGTCTTCTAAGTTTTGCTAAGGGAGAAATATTGTAACTGTGAACGTAAGTCCACATCTCCTAGGAAATCTGCAGGCATGTTCATTTTCAATATTTGTTAGCAAGTCTGCCTTGACATCACAGTTGTCTATGTGATTGATATACATAGAGTGGCCACCGCAACTCCCTGAGTGGCATTAGTGTATCTTTCCATTTTGATCTGGACCTAGTGGGCAGATTTATCTGTGACCATGGTTATTACATTTCAGTGACACTAAGAAGTCTGCTTCTGGAATCTGGTTAACCACTGACCATTGCACCCAAATGGTCCATCAACAGGTCATACTTGACCTTTTCCAAGCCAGTGCTACTTCTGCCATTCCACACATGGGGGGTTTATATTATCAGTATTATTTGTGCCCCTGCTCAAACCTTCCCCTTATGGGCCAGGCACCCTGAAATACGCTATGACACTGGTGCTGTCCTGGTACTTCCCCACCATTTACTGCTGAGTTGGTGCATGATGTGAGCCCACGCTGGTCTCTGTCACTCATTCCTTCCTTTCCTTCATTGCCACTGGTGCCATCACTCAGGGGGTTGAAGGGAAGTCTGTATTTGCAGGACCTATCCCTACCTGCATGTTAAGACAGATGCTTGTAGCTGCGGTAGCTGGTAATCAGCCTCTCTCCTCCAGGAAAGTCACATTGTAGGACCGCTTCTTTGTTTTTTTGGCAGCTCCACCGTCCACCAAGTAATTCAGTTTCTTCCACGTTGAGCAGGAGTAACACTAAAAGACCCTCATCCACTGGGGGCTACCTTGCTATTCATATAAACCAGTCCGAGATCGACCCCTTGTGTTTGAGCCAGGCCTCCAGGCTGGGCTGACTCCAGTGGTTCCCTTACTCATTTCTTTTATGCCACCAGTATGTACCATCTAATTTTTAATCACACGTTCTTGTCCTTTACATTATGAGCCCTGATCAGTAATTATACATATTTCATTAGTTCTCCAGGCTCATCCATGTCCTGATGCAACCCTGATATCTGCAAAGGGTCAAAACACCTTAGACACCAAGAAAGACAGACCTTACTTTAGTGTGAATGAACTCTGGGACACCACCCACTGTATTTAGAAAAGTTGTGATATAATTTGGCTAGCTTGCATCGAAGAAACCAATATACCATTTATGTTCACTTACATTGTGCTTCTTTCATGGTGTTGGTTCTTGTCACATGGTGTTTTTGTAGAACATTTCTTTACTACTCACTTGACTTGTATTTTATGACTCAGAATTTGAGTTTGATGAAACAATAACTTTTGATTTGGCTGAACCAAAAGTATTCTAAACACTGGTTGGTTTTTCTTCTAAGATTAAATTCAGAACAGAATTTTGTAAAAATATTAATATTCTTTGTGAGATTAAGTCTATCCAGGATTTCCTGCATTACCATATTGTTTTTTTGAGAATGAGTTCCATGTTAACATCTGTCTGATGTTTTTTAGATGGCAGGTCAGGAACTTGCTCCATGACGGTGTAGGATAGTAGGGACGATGGCAGATGACTTCAATTATGCGTCCACCATCTTGACTGCCAAGTATGCCCCCGGCCTCCAGTGGTTCTGACTCTGAACTGGGACAAAAACGGACCAAGATTGCTGAACTTTGCAAGTTATATTATTCTCAACTAATTTTGGGGGGATGGAAGGAAGAGAAAAGTCTCTGACCTTCAATTTTTTGGTGAAAAACACCAGAATGTCATCACACAAAGCCTCAGAAATCATGGATGTAGTCTTAGATGAAGGGTGGTTTTCCTGATTAATCACTATGATTTGAAATATAGGCATGTTGAGCAGTATAATCTAGGCTCCACTCTGTATACATCATATCCAGCCATTTATATGCTCATATACAACATTTATATTCAATGTATGACTTAAAAAACGTAACAAGTGTGTTGCATTTAACCAGATTAATATAGCTTATGTTATTGCAAATACTCAAGATTTATACATTAGAGTATTAAAGTTCATTAGGCGAATGCTGTAACCATGTTTTGCATAGTCTCATTTAACATTGATTATTTCTCCCATTTTATTTATCCAACATATCCATTTTGATGTTCAAGGGAGCTTAGCTTAACACTAGGCCTTGATTGAAAATTCTTACTTTAAATTGCCATTGTGTTAAGAATCTCCATTTTAGAAAATCTTGGTCTGAACCTATGTTTAGATTAGAAATAGGATTTTTTTTATGGAACAACTTATTGCAACCATTGGTTTTCTTTGCATTGTGGCCGTCACTATTTTGAGTCTTATATCGTTTTAACTTCCTGGGACATTTTTGTTTTTTAACATATATTGTTATATCTTCAAAATGTTTTTGTACTTTGCATATATACTGAATGGATTCATATTTTAAAATATTACCATATATTTGATATTAATTGATTCTTGGTCTTCATTGTGGAGTCATATCTCTTCACAATTTTTAAATGTATTCCTGATATTAACTCCCTTACAGTGCTTCAAGTCAACTGACCAAGGTCTGTATGACCTATGGTTAAATATGTTAGATAATTTTATTAAGATATTAGGGTGCAGATCTCCGTGTGCCATCATCAGCAACCAGAAATGATCAGATATAAAATTATTTGGCTCTGAAGAAGTGTTTTTTTTTTGCTTTTTCCCAGCCTTGTCAGATTCAGTGGAGAGGGTGTTCATCTCCATTCTCTCTCACCCTTTCAGAGGTATTTCTTTTCCTCATAAAAGTCTTTTGAGAACCACAGAAGAGAAGGTTGAACTGAAACAAGAACATTGTTTCTTGGACCAATTAGGTTTTTGTTGGACACATAGCTAATATGATGTCTTAAACATGGCCATGTGAGTTACAAGATAGTAGATGAAGGACACTGTTTTTTAAGCAATCAAAACTGCCATTTATGTCCTACAGGAAAATGACTAATGTTCCTTTTGCTGCTAATCTCTGTACACCCAGCTCCTCCTCATCCTATGGGAGCTACCATCACTCAGTATGCCCGTCGCTAATAGTCAATCTTAGAACAAAATTGCCTGGACATTCTGATGTCTGAAAATGCTTCTGCACTCACATCATGAAGTAAATTAAATAACTAATGTATGATTTATTTTAAATGTGACAAGTGTGCAATGTGTTCATGCACTCTTAGATTTTTGTTATGGAATTTAAAGAACTTAACTACCTTTCAGACATAGGTTAACAATATATAAATCCTTAAAATAACATGGAAATAGGTGAATTAGTCTTTATTATCTTCAACATGAGTACTGAGTCCACCAATTAGAGTAGTGTGTCATGTTCTATACTAAGATCAGTAGTCAAGATTAGGAAAAATATCAGCAAAGATTTCTTCTTTATTAGATTGTCTGTTCACACAAGACTCATAATATTCCAAGTTGAAATTGAGAGGTATATTTGTTAGATATATGAAATTGTCCTTGTATCTGAGAAAAACCTAATAAAGTGCCATTAGAGAAAAGTTGTCAGATGACAATAATGCCTTTGTTAATCCATTCTTTCAACCCAAGAATCCTATTATTTAATGTAATATTTGTGTTATACCAGATTGGGGTTTGTAAAATATTTTCAGAAATTTGGTTTAAGTAAGTGATCAAAAGTTTGCTAATAGCTATAGAATCCGTAATTATAGGGGAAATGAGACCTTTTGGGGGTTGAGTGATACGAATTACATCTTTGAAAGTAAAAAGAGAGAATTGTGCATGTTCTAATTGACCCCAAACTGTGGATGTGTATGTGATTTTCAGAAAGGGAAAACCAAATGTCTTTCAATGTGAAAGCTGAATGGTATGTTCTAATATTAGGACAATTAACCCCACCGAGGTATTTTGGTTGTTGTAGTTGAGCTAAAGCAATGCGGGGTTTGCGTTTGTTCCATAAAAATTGAATGAAGGAATGGGTAATGATTTTAAAGAAATTAAGTAGGAGGGAAATAGGGAGCATTGATAAGTAGAATTTAACAATAGGTAATAACATTATTTTAATTGTGGCTAATCTACCCCACCAGGAAAGAAAAAGGGGAGACCAGCCATCTATTAGTGCATTAACTTTAGACATAATTTCATTCCTGTTGATTTTAATAGTGTCCTTAATATTATTAGTATAAAGAATGCCTAGGCATTTAATACCTTTTGAACTCCATTTGAAACCACTGTCCTTAAACATCTGAGGTAGACAGTATTTATTCAGCAGTAACACTTCTGATTTATCAATATTCAACTTATAACCTGAGACAACTGAGTAAGAATTCAAGAATGAAAAGAATTCTGGAAGAGAAGTAGTGAGGTTAGATACATACAGTAAAATATCATCTGAATACGCAGTGTACTTTATATTCAAAAATTTTAACTGAAAACCAGGAAAAATGGGGAATCTTCTAATTGTTTCCAAAAAGGGTTCTAATGCTAAGATGAATAATAGGGGGGACAATGGGCAACCCTGCCTAGTACCTCTATGGAAGGGGAATTATGTGGATTGTTTACCATTGACCCAAATAGATGTAGAAGGATTAGAATATAATAACGTAATGTATTGGATAAAGTGGGGACTAAAACCATGCCATTTCAATGCACCAAACATAAAATCCCAGTTCACTCGATCGAAAGCCTTGTCAGCATCTAGTGTTATGGCAGCTAATGGAGAGCTAAGTTTAGCCGCTAAATGAATAATATTAAGAAAAGTTCTTGAGTTGTCTGAAATGGATCTTCCCTTCACAAAACCAGACTGATGCATATCTACTAAATCAGGAATAACAGAATTAATCCGAAGGGCCAAAAATGTATCGCAAATCTTGCAATCCGTATTAATCAATGAGATAGGTCTATAATTGCTACACTGAGAAAGGTCTTTATCTTTTTTAGGGATTAAACATAACATGGCCTGAGTGAAAACACCCGGTGTACAACTAGCATTCAAAAAATGATTACCAAGAGATAATAGCTTAGTAATTAAAAGGTGTCTAAAGTGTAAATGAAAGCGTACAGAAAAGCCATCAGGCCCAGGTGTTTTATCCGTGGGTGGCTGATTTATTGCAATTAATAATTCTTGTTCAGATAAAGGTGTATCTAGGGAATGATTGAAAAAAATGATCTAGTTGTTCAGTGGAGGGAGATGACTCCGGAGTATATAGGCGTGTATAATAATCAGTAAAGCATTCTAACATTTTTGAGTCACTAATATGCCGGACCCCAGAGGGATCAGTGATGGGAAAAATCTTAGATTTCTGATTTTTATTTTTTAGGTCACTTGCCATAGATTTACCTGTTTTGTTACGATCTCCATACATTTTTGTATTAAATCGAAATAGAGTACCACAAGCATCATCCCAAGATTGTTTGTTGTATTGCAACTTAGACTTAATAAGTTTAGATACTGTATTGCTGTTATTGGAGGACAGATACTTGTGTTCCAAGATCTTAATCTGATTTAAGAGTTGCTTAGAATCTTTAACCCCTTCCACACTCATGACGAGCTGGGCTCGTCATGAAGTAGCCTGCTCACACGCTCATGACGAGCCCAGCTTGTCATCTTGTGTGGGATTTCAGATTTCTCAGCACAGCAGGGGAATATGCTGAGCAGCCATGGGGTTAAGAAGTCTTCACTTTTTCCTAGCGACATTATCGATTATAAAAACTCTTGCAGTTGCTTTGAAAGCGTCCCAAACAAAATGCATCTGTGTATCTGAGGGAGGTTGTTTACGAGGGAGGTTGTTTATGAAATATTTCTGTATAAAGGTTGTGAATTGTTCTGTAAACTGTTGATACAATAAAAGGGAATTATTAAATCTCCATCTGCTAGTGACGGAAATGAGATTAGGATAAGCAAAATCAACAATAACAGGTGCATTACCTGAAATAAGAATTTATTCTATTTCTGTATGTGTTAAAAATTGAAGAGTGTGTTGGGTAAAAAATACATAGTCTATCCTAGAATGGGACCTATGAACGGGAGAAAAGAAAGTAAATTCCAAGACATCAGGGTGAAGTGCTCTTCAGACATCAATCAACCCTCTAGCAGAAATAGCTTTGTGGAAGGTTTTATGCATGTGAGAGAGGAACAAATTTAGTTTGTGACTTACGGTCTAAAAATGGGTCCATAAGTTGATTGCAATCACCACCAACTATCGAATTTCCTGAGGCATAAGAGGATAACATAGAAGAAAAGTTATTCCAGAATGTTAGGTCTACTCCATTTGGCCCATATATATGGCACATTTTGTATTATTTATAATCACTTTAAGAAGAAGCCATCTTCCAGCATCATCTTTGAATTTGTTTACCAAGTGAATATTTAGCAATTTATGGAACAATATAAGAACACCATTTTTGTTTTGCACAGCATTGGAACTGAAGACATTCCCAACCCATTGTCTCTAAATAGAATTAATGTCTTGTTCCTTATGATGTGTTTCTTGAAGCCAAGCAATTTGGCAGTTCAATCTTGAAAGTGAGTCAAAACTCTATGTTTTTTAACTGGGTTACGAATATCTTTAACATTCCATGACACCATACATAAGTTACTCATGAGGCTAAAGAAACATTTCAAGATTAGAATTGTAAAACTTTTAACATGACATAAATGAGTACTAATATATATGCATGACTTAGTCGACCAAAACAAAATTAATAGCAGATAATACAGGTCTGAGTATACGTAAAAACTGACAAACATAAAACTGATATTTAAGTGAGAGAATTGAGAAAATGTGAGGAAAGAAATAAAAAAATGAACAAAATATCCAACAGACTTACCAGGATCGATCCGGTCAAATAAGGAAAAGTAAAAGACAACAAGAACCACATTAGAAAAGAAAAGGCTTGCCATAATAGATTGTGAAAAGGGGGGGAGGAAAGAAGAAAAAGAGAAGAGGTAAAAATTTGGAGAAAAAATAGGAGAAAAAAAGGAGAACATAGTCTCCTCTGAGAAATATATTAAAAAAATTACAAAAAGCCAAAGGACTTTAGCCATAGTGATTAGAGATAATAAGGAGAGTACAGATGAAAGGACAGACACCGCTCCAATGAGCGACACCAAGAATACACTACTGAAATATCAGCAAATAGTGGAGGGACATTATTATTGAGAAAGGAGCTGAACAAACACAGCACGAGGGGACCATACATTGGGAAGACAATGTAACCAAATGAAACATAGACAATGGAACTGATGTACGATGGGAACAGAGACAACTTCAGACATATGAATGGGAATCTGTGAAAAAAAACAGGAGAGAAGAGTAATTAGGTTTTACTTAGTTCCATTTCTTCTGCTTTATGCATATGTATAAAGTTCTTAAGTGCCGCAGGATCCTCAAAGGTCATTGTTCTTTCTTTATATGTAACTATAAAAAACATGGATGAATAAGGCCATAACAAGCATTCATAGATTGGAGCATAGGTCTGAGGTCCAAAATGTATTTCCTGTGATTGGCTGTGGGTTTTGAAACATCTTGACTAAAGAAGATTTTGTGACCTGACCAAAGCATCTGTTTACGTTTAGGAATACCATAAACCATAAGGTTGTTACGTCTATTTTGATTTTCCAAATCCTTCATTTTTTTTTCAAATGAGCAACCTCTTTAGAAAAGACATTTACTTTAGCGACAACATCTTACTCATCACTAATTCTTTGTTCGACGTCAGTGAGCCTTAAATCCAAACCAGAGCATTTCTCTTCAATTCTTTGAAGTGTCGGAGTGGTATCTGCCATAAATTGATGAATATTTCTCAATTCTTCCATAATATCCTCTAAGGTCAAGGGTAGAGGTGATTTATTTGGGGAAGAAGGATCTTTTTTAGCCCTTTTATTGGTGTAACTAGCAGTTTCTTTACAGCTGGTAGTGCTGGAACAAGAAGATCCTTGTGCTTTATTTGAATTCGCAAAATCCATTTTCGAGGCAGACAGGAGAAACTCAGCTACTTAATAAGGATATTCTTAATAAGGAAAAGAGGAAGCCTATCTCTGAGTGCATATGAATAAGCTCTAAAAGTAGAGAAAGGTCATAGCAAAATTATAATTCTATCAGATTTGAGGTAAAAAGTCTTGAAGTGATAACAAAATTGTGGCCAAAAATAGAACTTTCCAGAAGTGGGCGGCAAAGCTCCACCAACTGTCACTTTGATAATATATAGTTTTATAAAAGCCTTCTCACTCCTGGGGCTTTAAAATCTGCTTACAGACACCTGTATAAATAAGCGCACACTTCAAGCAGCTCTCCTCAAAAAAAGGGAAAAAAGATTCCTCATGCAGACAAAGCAATATCAGGTGAGTCAAGAATGCCACAGTCCCTCAGTGCTGAGTAATTCCAGGAAGATTGCCATAATAACAAAACAATGCTGTCTGGCTTGAAATGTTACATCTGGTAAGGAAAAAGAGAGTTCAGACTCTCAAAATGCTGCATCTGGTGAGGAAAATGAGAGTTCAGTCTCTCAAAATGCTGCATCTTTTGAGGAAAATGAGAGTTCATTCTCTCAAATGCTGCATCTGGCAAGGAAAATGAGAGTTCAGGCTCTCAAAATGTCAGCCGGGACATGGAGCCCCCTGGGAGCAAAGGAGAATAAAACTAGATAATTAGACTGATTTAAGGTCTAAAAACTTGCCTCTCCGCTCCCAGGTGCTTCCGACGTCCATTCCCATGCTCAACCTGCTGCATGAGCTCAGTTGAGCACCCCTCCGTAAATGCCACTGTTCTGGGTGTCGCTGAGGTATTTACGGAGTGGCCATCTTGTTTTGGCGTCGCTGCTGATCTCCGAGGCATTGCTTGCCATTGGAACAAACTCCTTCTGTTGCGTACCTTCTATGGCACAACAAAGTGACCACCGACCTCCTCTCTAAAAAAACAGCTACTACCCTATTCAGTACCTTTGACTTTATACAGCACCCTGCTGCCCTTCGGCTCATCTTATTCAAATAACACATCCATATTAACCTATATACATTAACACCATGGGTAGCTGGTTGAATACTGTGTGGCGCAGGCTGTAAAGCATGTATACAAATATGTGACAGATAGAGGAACTGATCATTTTAAGTCAATGCATTTTCTTTTTTTGCAAACGTGCATGCAAATTTAGGGAAAACGAAAAATGACCATAACATAATTTAAAGTACAGTGCATTTTCACTTACCTGTTGCATCGCTGGACAAAGAGCATACACGTGTAAAGTGTTGTTTGGGACTTGAAACTCAAATAATAATTTAGGCACATTATAGGTACAAAACATATTTTACTCATGGTGCATAAACAATGTTGCCACTATAAATGGAATAAAAGAGGCAGAAGGGACATCTAACTCATGAGGTCTGCCTGCCGCTTGCTCGGTAACAGTAACCCTCTAAAAATTAGCAGGTCATGCTTCTCTCTGGTTTATGACATTGCAAAGTGTTGGCAGATATGAATTAACATGATGGTTCCAGACTGAGAAAAAAGCTTTCTATTGCTTGCAATAAACATTATAAAAGCACTGATGATATCTGTGACAGCCATAGCAATGACAGCATAAGATGATATTTCTGATTATAGCTACAAATTTCTCCAGGGCACTCAGTCATTGTCAGGACCATGCCTCGCGCTGCCACAAATGGCGCTCATTTCTTAAATGGGTCAGACAGAGCCAACTGCAAGGAGAAAGTTTCACTAACAAAAAACGTTACATAACTATGGCTGGAGTGGTACAAACCCAGGTTGTACAAGATACAAAGCGTGCTCCCATAATTATGTCTGGCAGGTAGCTAGATAATTGTAATGTCTTCCTTACCAAAGTAAATGGAGAGGTAAGGTTATAACCCAAATATGTATTGAAAATCAATAGAATCTCTGGTCAGAAAGAGAAACTAACCAAATTAAATTAATTATGCTTTCTGAATAATATTAAGAGGTATGAGCCACTTCTGAAAACTCTCTGAAACAGGATAAGACATAATTATCAGATTTAACACAAAGGAATGCACAGTTATATTAGATAGTAGTGTGCAGTTGAAATAACAACAATTAGAGGAGTTAACAAAATTTTATATTTTTGTGAAGTTTCACCTAATTGGGCAAAAAATGCAAAATTATGTGAATTGCTTGAAATATATGTTGCTGGTTCCTCTTTTAAACATTTTCAGGGGGATGCATTCTTTCCATTAAAAAATCTCACTAGGGGACTATCTCGAGCAGAATTTGAACCAGTCTCTAGTGAGCAATTTTTCCAAAATATGCACATATTTCGTGAGAATGAGTTAAAATTCCACACAGTTCTATTTTTTAAATGGTCAAAATACTGATAAAGTAAAGCTGATTTAATATAAAAAGTTTGTTTTTAAAGAGAAAGCACTGTACCTCTTTTCTTTGCTGGTGCACATTGATTTTTCCTAACGAAAGATCTTTTAAAGTAACTCTGCATAACCATTAGTCCATGACTAGACAAATGTAAAAGATTCACAAAACATACATGTGGTCAGTTACTCTTTATCTTTCTATGTACACATTTGTCACAATGTACAAAAGAGAAATCTCCAAGATAAATCATATTTGTGGCATTATTAAATCTACTTCTTCGTGCACTTTTCCCAATCAAAAGAGTGCACAAAACAGATATTTTCACTAAATATCTCATTATGGATGGCTCTTACCAGGCCCATTGAAATGATATGCTGCGTTTCACAAGTAGAGTTCAAACTGCTGAAACAGCGGAGAAAATGTGGGAATTAATGCTGAAACACCATTCCCCCAAAACACGCTATTCCACTTAAACCACAAATCCTAATTAATGCTCTGTCCCTCGATTTACCAGGACCTCTATAAAAGAAATTATATGAATGAGGAAATAACAGGAATTGCTCCAGGATTCTCACAATATGACACTCAAACAATATTGCAGGAATGAGAAGGTTTTATTTTTTGGAATGTCACCTCATCTTCCCCCGACCAACTTAAATGTACAATAAAGAGGATGTCTCCTAGAATGCACTTCTGAAAATCTATTCCCAAAAACCAAAGAAGGGAATCATTCTCTTTCTGCAATAGGACTCTCACCTAAATATTTCTATGTGGCAAGCTTAATTATTGAGGCCTTACCCGGTGCCTAGAGTAGGATTTCCTGAGTGTTAATTATTTCTAGGCCCACTGATCAATATGTTTCAGCCAGTCAAGTATTGCCCAGTGGGTTATCCGGCTTTTATCATGACCACCAAGAACCCTAATAGTCGTACGGTTTCAGAGAGGTTATTTTCATTTTTGTGTGTGTGAGGTTGCTCTAAAATGGCTTACCATTTAGTCAAGGATTACAAATCACTTAGAGAATTGAAGTATGTAGTTACACAGGTATGGTGAGCTGCACAAGGATGCATTTTAACTATGCAATGCTCATGATCTCGCACATGAAAACTTAGAAGCCATTACAAATAAAGCCATCAATGACATCACTAATGACATCACTTGTAATGTGCCCAATATTATCCTTGTCACCAACTATCACATGGACTTAAATCCATACAGTCAGAAACAAACGTGTTTAGAATAATAACAGAATATTAATTAACTAATGTTTTTAAATATATTGTATAGATTCAGCTAAAAGTTGCATTGCCACTGATCGTTACAAGACATTTCAAGACATTATCACAGGTGTTTACACTACTACAACTACTTTACTGATTTTTACAAGGTTAGGAGAAATTTCCATTTTGAATATAGATGGAGACAAAAGGCCACAGTGCAACTGAGAAGAGGTAAAGTAGCACTGTATTCTTGCCCTCAATATCGAATAAGGCTAAGATAAAGAGGTACATGAAACACGTATTCAGTGCATGTTTTCTGTACCTGTGGTTTTCCATTCATTAAGTCATTCATATACTGCTGTTCTTGCACTTTCTTAAAGAGTAGGCTGAAGCGCTATTAGGAATTTTAGAGTTGTTTGTGTCAAAAAATCCAGTGTGTCAACATATTTATGCTCGTTTTACATGACATTCATCAGGAATATGGGACCGCTAAAATGTTTCCTGGATGTATACCCATCCTCAAGCCTGGCATATGGTGAACTATGTGCGGAGAAAAGAAATGGAGGACAGACCTGGTACCAGAGTAACCAGAACTACTTATTTAACTCATCAAGTTGGTGGATCAATTTATCATTCTCTATATAGGGGCTTCAGTACTGGATAGTGTATTCCAGCTCCACCATAGAATGTGAGACATTCCTATTGGAGTGGTAGAATGGCTAATGCAGTTCCTTATTTCTATTTCTTCTGTATCATTTTGTTTGTCTAGTTAAAAAGTCGTTTGGCCCCTTTTTGTTTTTTTCTTATATTTTCTGAATCATGCTTATGGCTAACACCTGGTCAGGAATAGCGTACTTCCAAAAAAACACTTAACCTGACATGTGCTTCCTTGTCAACATCCCAAAAGAAGTAGTCAGATGGAAACTTAATCTCTGTGGCTGACTTCAGTGCACTGACAATTTTACCACAAAGATGGCCCAAGCTACCACATCTGTGTTTGCTTTATATTTGTTCTTTTAGGTCATCCAAAACTATATCATTTTTAATCTCTAATTCTCACAGGTTATCTAATGAATTTTCTAATTAAGGACATTTTTCCTCTAGAAAAATCAGTAGTTATGTCTATACATGCTTAAATAATATTTAAATTCTATTTATTCTGGCTTCAGTCAAATGTTATCTTCCAATAACCAATTAAATTGTGATCAATGTCAAAAAACAAAAAATGCAGCTCTTCAAGCATCATGGCACCTGGCCACTTCAAAGTGTATATTAAACATAGGTATTTCCCCTACTTTCTGCTTTTTTTTACTTTACCACATACTTGAATTATGAAGTAGAGTTATTAGAAATGCTTCATTATAACCACAATATATTTCCACAATAGTTCTTGATTCAGTTTTTATCAATTTGCAAGCATGTAATCATTTTCGCTGTTAATGTAATTTGAGACACATTTGACGTTCAGAGTAATGAGTTGCAATGTGGTTGATCGGTAGAGGGGAGGCATAATATTAGCTATTTATACCTGTGGTGAGGAGCACTTACTATTGAAAAGGGTCCTGTAAGCATGAATAAAGAACAGTTGGATGTACAGATGCAGAGGCCCATCATAGCTACCCAGCTCCTGCTGTTAGGCACCTCTATCTGGGGGAAGGATGTAGGTGAGTTTGGAGTATGTGTTTCAGTAGATACAAGTCACAGCTTTCATCGGGTGGTGTTCAGTTGACATTTGAGGTCGGAGTCAATTTGTGGGTGGCCCGAAAGGGGGGGACCAATAACTTTCACCAAGGAAAGAGGTGGGGACCGAGAGATAAGGCAAAAGTAGCAAGTCTTAAGATAGAGATCTCATGAGAAAACTAGAATGCAAGTTGACCACTAACTTGGATGGAGGGCAACATTAAAGGAGTGGTATCGCAACACTATTAAGCTATATAAGCAGATCCAGTCTTATAAGGGTAGGTGGGGAGTTCTAACTATTTAAACTGGTGGGCTGTACTTCAGATCACTGACTATTTCTCCTTAATACACCAGTCTCCGGTAGGTGCAAAACTGGATTTTTGTCAAGGTTCATGGGTCGACTCACGGAACGCCTCGCTGATGCAAAGTAATGCAAGGCAGTCCTATGCACTACATTGCCTTACTTGTTTTGACTAAGCCATGCAAAGACACACAAATTGGTGTATGCATGGCTTAATAAATCGAGAAATGAATTTTGCATCAGGCTGTGTTAAAAAAGTGACAACACAGACGAATTTTTTTTGTAAATCGGAACCTATGTATGTTAGCAGCACTAACATGTTGGAGGAGCTACTATTGCATAGGTCATGAATAGACTGCCTTCATCTGCAGCTTCTATTTTAATCCATGAATCCTTCAGTGGGTATACAATGTGTCAGAACTGACAACGAGCATGTATTTGACCCCAGTTAAAGAGAATCCCCTTTGCTGTCCATTGAGCATTAAAGGCAGGATGCGCATTTTCTGGTATTTGCACTGTTTCTAATTCTTCCATTTTCACTTCTCTCACCATTGTTCACAAAGACTATGAAGAGGTATTGATGATTCTGGAAATTATTAAGCATGCATCAATTTTTATTTGGATAAAGGGACACCTTTTATAGTAGAGAATCCTGAAATACAAAAAGGATCTCAGGAAAAGCGAAAAAGGAGAGTTTCTTTGTCACTGGTATATTTTCAGAGGAATCAGAATTTGATCAATAACCTCAATAGCTTCACAATCAGGAGTTAAGCAGCCCTAAAACAGTACAAGTCAAGTGACCAGTCACAAAAGAACCTCAAGCATGAGGCAGAATTAATGTATTCACTGAAGTTCCTTCTCACCGCAATTCAGTTCAATATTCAAGAAAATCTCTTTTCACTAGCTATCCTATGCTGTTCATATCATACAAATTCACCTTGATGCTTGCCATAAGCATGTCCTGCCATATCTACTGTAGGATCTAGCCCTGATCTCTTGACTGGGTGAGAGTAATCTGCTTAATTCAGAAACTCTGTCCATCACCACCCCTTGTTGTTAAATATTTTGTCCACCCTAAGCGTGGAAGGGTATACTCAGATGTGAGTCCCTTGCTCATTGCACCATCAGGATTCAAGCAAGCCGGGCCGACGACGGCTGAAATGCCAGAAACCGGTCCCCGGAAGCTTGTTTCCTTCCCAGTGTAAGAATTGGCTTGGTAGTTTGGTTTGCCCTGTTCCCATCATGCACTGGGACAGGAACAGACTAATTTGCATATAGCCAGGTTCTGAACTGGGATGGTGCAGTGAGCTAAAAAACGGTGTTGGATCTAGCCCTGATCTCTTGACTGGGTGAGAGTATTCTGCTTAATTCAGAAACTCTGTCCATCACCACCCCTTGTTGTTAAATATTTTGTCCACCCTAAGCGTGGAAGGGTATACTCAGATGTGAGTCCCTTGCTCATTGCACCATCAGGATTCAAGCAAGCCGGGCCGACGATGGCTGAAATGCCAGAAACCGGTCCCCGGAAGCTTGTTTCCTTCCCAGTGTAAGAATTGGCTTGGTAGTTTGGTTTGCCATGTTCCCATCATGCACTGGGACAGGAACAGACTAATTTGCATATAGCCAGGTTCTGAACTGGGATGGTGCAGTGAGCTAAAAAACGGTGTTGGATCTAGCCCTGATCTCTTGACTGGGTGAGAGTATTCTGCTTAATTCAGAAACTCTGTCCATCACCACCCCTTGTTGTTAAATATATCTACTGTAGTAGCACTTGCAAACTCCTTCTAACGGTGTCTTAGTGTAAACAGCCACGGACCAACAATCATGTCTAACACTCAACCTTTAGGATGAATTAACACAGTCTTGAAATCCATTCATTAGAAGCCTGCATGGAAGCAACACAATTTAAAGAGTAATGAGGCTGATCATGAGTGCCCCTTAGAATTCTGATCTGTGTGGTAACTCTGGTTACTTCGCATATCATAATTCTAATTCATGCAGCCATTGCCATATAGAGAATTTACAGGATACCTTAAAAATTACATCTAGAAAAACATACTCAGGGGCACTTCGGTGGGTCAAAACGCCAAATATTTACAGTTCGAAAATGCTTGGTAATTACCTGTACATTCTGGCTTGATGGAGAAAGCACCAACGATCCAATGTTATGCCCCATCAGGGAGAGAAGATCTCATACTAGGGCCCTCATTACAAGTGCAGGGTTAAATTTTGATTGAGGAACACACATGTGCTTGCACAAGTACTGGAATTACAAGCTGTGTGCTAATTATCACTCCCTCATAGTTTCCACTGATAACATCTGGCAGGTCAAACCTGACGATAGTTATCAGGGGAAAATGCCTGGAAAAAAGGCAAAAGATGCGGAATTCTGTGTTTTAAGAACAGATTCTGCAAGTTAGTCATCGTTTCGCTGCTCAAAACTTGGAAAAGGAAGCCTTTACAACAAGCAGTAAATACCTCACCCTGGGAAATGGTTATTTAACTTGTGTGGTAAATACCTAGCCCTATTTCATGAATCTTTTAATGAGGGCCTAGGTGATATTTTTTTGCATCGTGGTAAGTGCCAAATACTGGGGAAGCTGATTTTAGCTGGCACAACAAATGTCACCCTCCTGTCTGGGGCAGTTGTAATCAGGGTGTATAATCATCAACAAGCTTGCTGTCTTATCTATATCAACACAACATTCACATTCTACTAGCCAAACACATTCTTAAAGTTGGTATTTCACAGAATAACGGTGGTATATCTGGTAATTAACAGTTTGACATCACATTGTTGCCTTCCCGTGGCTTATTTCTCTTGGACCTCATGCTTGGAGAAGGCTTCCTGTAACTCAGTCAAGGGTGGAAAATACATATATATTCCCAGGGCCTATGACACAGCATATAAAATTTTGCTTAGTGGCATCATGTGGTCAAATACTATTTCCTTCAATTCCAGAGTGGGGAGAACTCCATTTCTTCATACTGGGCGAGGGCCCAACCTCCTCATAAGAAATGGAACCTTTATATTACTATACCACAAATGATTGTTTGAACAGCTGGAGATTTGACTATATGATTTAATGTACTTTGGACTGTATCTCTATTAAATCACATTTAGCTCAGCTGTAAAACAGTGTAAGCACTGTATACAAAACTGCAGATAAAAACATATTCTTGCGAGATGAAAAGGGAGCAAGGCAACGGCTGCCACTATTACATTCGTTGGAAACTAGACATTCAAAAGATAGGTAGGTAAGATGGGCTTCATGAGTCATACATTTAGGCATGCAGAACAATTAGGAGAAAATAGAGATTGTTTTAGAACCTACGATTTAGCATAGTGGCTACTACGTAATTCGGATTCTTCCACAAAATAGAGGAAAGACTGGTTCCATATGTCCATATTTCTTGTAATTGAGACACTTGCCCAGATGTATAGACTTTGCATCAGGATTGAGTTACTTTTTAACTCAATCTCAAAGCAAAGTGTAGTGGTGGGATTTACAATCCAGTGCAAATAATGATTTGGGTTGGATTGTAACCCAATGTAGCACAAAGCTGTGCAATGCCTTGCGTTACTTTGCATCAAGGAGGCTTGTCCTCTGTGGTGCAAGGGCGTTCCCATGCAACTACCCTTGGGTTGTGAAGCAAATCACTATCTACAAAGAATTGTAGATAGGGATTTGCATCAAAATCCTGAGCCTCATCAGGGCTAACGAGGAGAAATGTTTTCATTTCCCCTAGTTTTTTTCCACTTTGCCTGTTTGCTACATTGTATAGAACACATATAAAGTGGGAAATGCCTTAACACATGGGGGTCCATTAGGATGTAGGGCGGATCGCCACCACCCGCATGGTGGTGGCTATCCACCCTACATCATACCCCGCCCGCCACCCATTTCCCCCCTGCCATATTAGTATGGACCCCGGCGGACGGAAAGACCGTCCGCCGGTTTTCCACCGGTCGGCCAGTCGACCAGGTGGAGAAGGGGCTAAATATGGTGGTGGTGTCTGCTAGACACTGCCATCCATATTAGCATGGGCAGCGGTGCATGGCTTTCCAAAGTGGAGACCCCGCCACAGAAAGCCATGCGGAGTCTGCTTTCAGGGGCCCGTTGTGGGCCCCGAGGGTATTGGTGTGGTGGGGGTGCCAATGAGGGGTACCTATGGTACCCCCTACATTGTCATGGACAAGGTGGCAGGCACCGCGCGGTGCCTGTCACCTTGTGCGTGACAATTCGCACAGTGCATTCCCAGCATTGTGGCAGGCGGTGCAGTGAACATCGCCCGCCACAATGCTGGGAATAGAGGATGTCACTGCCACGGTGGCCGTGGCATCCTAATCGCCAGAGCGGGACTGCTGCACCACTGGTGGCCGGTCCCAGCACCACTAGGGTGGCGGGCGGACTTTCGTCCGCCCGCCATCTTAAACAATCCCATAGTGTTTGCTCAAAACCTATGTTTCCCACAGCACAGATACTCTTGCACAATGCCAGCAAGAAAGGCAAAAGTACGTCAGTGTTAGATGAGAGCAGAACAGTGCCACATTTTGGTGGATATGACGCAATTCGTCTCTCTTCCGTTATATGCAGCGCACTGCAGTACAGCAGCATTACTTGCAGCCCTGCATTGTGTGGCATCTATGAAACTCTGGGCTTTAGTATAATAATAAGTGAAATAAAATGGAGTATATTATATTTGCACAAAGTATCATATGTTTTTGCGCTAACTGTTAGGCTATGAGGAATGATGTATGCAAACTGCTATTGCACCAGGTTTGGCATCATAATAGTCCCAGAAACATAACAAAGCACACATAATTGCAAGGGCAGGTTACACCTGTTGTTAACTGCAAGTTAGGGAAGAGGGCTATTTGTGCTCATCTTCTAATAGGCTCTACGGTTACCACGGAAAAAAATGGATTTTTATCCTTTGTTTGCTTACACCTACATTATCCCAGAAAGAGAAAATGAGCTTATTGATGCTGCTACTCAGTCCACTTTCTAAAGACTATTATAGCACACTGTGAGTGAGGTGAACTAGTTTTAAGTATCAGGCTACTGGGAAATCTGACTGAGAGATTTTAAATCAGAAAAGGTTTTGGGATTATTGAACAATATGAAACAGCATCGACACTTTTGGGAAAGCAAAGGCCTTACTATGAGGCAGACTGCTCATCTGACATGATGGGAGCATTTCATTAGAAATTACTGCTGATGGGTGTTGTGAGAAAGTGCTGCTTTTTACCTGGTTAGCACCCCACTTTTTGCCTGGAAAAATAAGTGGTTTTGAATGTAGTGCACAGGGTCCCTGCCAAACAGGTCCCCTTTGCCACTGCTTCTTCCATAAAACTGTTCCACAATTGGCCCTTCCGGCCTCCTGTGGCTCCCTAGTAAATGATACATGGGTACCTAGGGCACTGGGACTGAAGAGGGCCCCATAGTGACCCCTTAAATAGGCCATGCAGACTGCCACTGCAGCATGCATTGCCTGGTGCATACAAAACAACAAAATCGACATGGCACACTTAATGTGTGCCATGCCAACTAGCACTGCCTAAGGTATAGATGAGTTGCCCCTCTAGCTGGCCTTACAGCCCTAAGGCATGGTGCACTATATCACCTTTGTGAGCATATCTGCATAAGCAGATGTGCCCACATAGCCTAACAGTTAGCGCAAAAACATATGATACTTTGTGCAAATATAGTATACTCCATTTTATTGTACTTATTATTAAACTGAAGCCCAGAGTTCCATAGATGCCACACAATGCAGGGCTGCAAGTAACGTTGCTGTACTGCACTGCGTTGCATTGAACGGAAGAGAGAAGAACTGCATCATATCTACCAAAATGTGGCACTGTTCTGCTCTCTCCTAACACTGCCGTACTTTTGCCTGTCTTGCTGGCATTGTGCAAGAGTGTCTCTGCTGTGGGAAACATAGGTTTTGAGCAAAGGATTTCTGTTTATTTAAGTCTATTGTTAGATATTGTAAGTGCAAGGGAATCCATAGAGAGTACATGGGCTTCTCTGAACCGTGGAGTGTTTAGTACCAAATTACTCCTCTCAATACACCCATGCTGATGCCAGTGTGGGATTGATTGAATCATGTACTTTGAGGGCACCTCAAGGGTGCCCCCTGAAAACCTCCCAGCCCTGGTGTGTTCACAGACTAGCTTTAGGCAGTCTGCCATCACCAGACATGTTTCTGGACCCTGAGAGCCCCCACTCTCTGGGACCAGAAACAAAGCATATCCTGGGTAGAGATGTCACACCTCCTCACCCAGGATGGGCACAGTGCTCAAAAGGGAAACTTCAAAGGTCTGCCGCCTTTGTAATGCAACCCCCTGCCTTTGCTGCAAGCAGAGCTGGCAGCCCCTGGTTTAGATCCCCTAATTTGGGCCGCAAAACCAGCAAGGAAAACTAGGAAGAATAGAAAGTGTGCCCATGTACATCTACAAAGGACTCTGGTGCCCTCCAGATCCGCGGTCCATGACCACTCTGCACCAACACCTCCGGCCTGTGTCCAGGTGGCCTACCAATCCAGAAAAGGTTCTCCAGCAATCCTGAGTCCAAGTCCAGTGTTGGCTGACCCCTCCTGGACTCCACAATGATGCCTGCAGTGTGAACCCAAAGGCTCCCCAAGATCGCAACCAACTCCGGTAAGAAAACAGACATCAAAGGACACCACTGCACCTGAAGCCCCTGGGCCTTAAGGAACTCAACTGATGGTGTCCCTGTGACCTACATTATCCCACCTTACCTCTGCTGCCACTGGTTTCTTTTGTGCAGTCTCCACTTTGTCACCTGCAGCCTGTTTTCCAAATCGAGTTTCTCCATTGAATTGCGTTGGGCGCCCGACACCGTGTTTGCACCCTGCACCCAACCACCCCTGTGCCACTGGTAGTATATGTTTGGTGCTGCCTTGTGACCCATCCTGTCCTTGCCTACTCCTCCGTAGCTTGAGCCCTACAGCCGCTCTAATTAATTACAAGCAGTCTGTCTTCAAGCACCCCCAGTCTCAATTGGGTAACATTGGGCCTTATCTTCAAATTTGACCTCTGTACACATCCGCCCCTGTGCCGCTGGTGGTGCAGTGTCTGTGCTTACCTGAACCTTGCCCTCTGCTGACCCTGTAACCCAAAGACGGGATTTGTAAGTTACCTTTTTGCAAAGATCTTGGTTTAAAAAAAAATCTTGGTCAGAGCTTCTTTTTATAAAATTGGTGTGCATCTTCTTTTTGAGTTGTGTGTCATTTATTGGTCATTTTGTGCACAACAAATGCCTTACACTCCTGTGCATTAGGCCTAAGGCTGCTCACCCACACTACCACAAATAGAGCATTTTAGGGTTGTATTGAGCCATGTACACTTCTCTGGACTCTGTGCACGGTCTTACCACCTAGTGATATGCCATATACAGAGCGAGCTTCCTACAGGTGCCATGTTTTTTGACCCACTCTGCATTCTTTTTTTGTTTCTATATAAACACAAATATGGAATCAAAAGTGTTTTGGCACTGCTGGGCAGGAATGTTTTTCTCTGAACATGGGTCACTGTTTCCTTTCTATGCCTGGGGCCACTGTGCCTAGCATGGGGGACTGGGGCAGTGCAAATATGGATCGGGAGGGCTCCCCTAAATAGGGTCGCCCACCTGATGCACAACATGAGGTGACCCTGTGGCAGACTGGAGGTGTCATTTGGTGGTTAATCAGCAGTTCTGCCACCTCTACATTCTAAATGAGACCTGATAACCGTGAGCTAGCCTGGGTAGGAGAACTAAATGACCCCCTTACAGTTTTGTGGAGAAAGGTAAAACATTCTGCTGTACACAATGCGCCCACTTTGTTTTAATGAACTCATTCCCTACAGAACTGGTTTTAAACAAAACTGTCTTTCATCTTTATTTTTGCTAAGGGAATTAATTTTATACCAACAACTTCATCATCCCAATATTGGCATCATTCCAACTTCTACAAAGCTTCCAGTGTTTGTGTTTGACCATCGGATCATAAAACACAATCCTGTGTAAATCACCGCGTTTTGCAGCTACTCCTTCATGTATGTGTTCATAAGTATTCTAAATTCCCGTTTGAGGACTACATCCCCCTGGATCATTACTTTTCCGTTGATTTAACAACAAAAAATCCGTTTGTCACTTTTATTTGGAGATTCAGCATTTTCTTCAGGGTATGAAATACAAGATTATACTACTCCTCAATCTGATAATATCCAGCCCAGAGACAACAGTGACTAAAATCGAAGCCCTGGACATTTTGAAGTGGTATATAGAAAGACACTTCTGGATTATAAAACACCAAATATGCATGCATTTTCTTAAAAACCGTGAATCGTTTTAAGTATGGATGATGATAGAATTGACAAAATGAGCTGCTCAACAGTTGAACAAGGAAATCTGCGCTGCAATCTAATATTGTTAGCAAAATTAAAGCGGCTATAGATCTGTACATTTAAGGGTATTCAGTTTGAGAACATCTGGACATGATGAAAAAACGTTCATTCATTTATGTTATTTAAGTTCTAAAATCATATTCAATCTTGACTCACTCAGGAAATCTAACATAAATGTCCTGCTGATTTTGACAGTCATACAGCAAAAACACCCACTAATGAGCATTTAATAACCACCAAAAGTTTTGCATTAAGTACAAAGCCCTTTTGATTACTTATTCCACTAATTTAAAATAAATGCTTTTACAGATGGCATCTGTTAGGCCACAGAGCGTGTGCTGCATTTATATGTAGTCATTGAAAATAGAATCCAGCTTTCGTATAAAGACAGTACAAAGTGAGATCAAACATGAAAGGCTGAATAAACATTTACCAGCTATAATTTTCTCAACTTCTTCATGGACACTTATCCAGTACGAGAACGAAATCTTGAGCGGTAATTTAGAAATACCTTTGCAAATTAACACCTTGAGGAAAATGACCCAGAACAGAAAACCCTGCTGACAGACCGCCGACATCTGTGTCAAAAATTAGGCCGTACCGAGTCCCCTTCAAATCCCCATTCAAAGTGTTTTAGAACCAACACATTGGACGTGTCAGCGGGAGGCTGAACAGTTATCAGACATCAGGGCCTACCCAGAGAGAACAGCGACACAAATTGAAACATAGATTTTGGAAATGAACCGAAACCTTGTGACTCGGCTTGAATGGAAACACATCTTGAAAACATTTAGATCATATAGGCTGATATGCCCTGCTGTACACGGCGACTATTAACTCTTTTACATCAAAACACAATAGACTGGTCACAGAGAGCTCTGTTCTCCCGCGTGTACTTTGTAGTGGATGCATACAATTGCATATGCCTTAGAAATATGTGAGAGCTTAAACATGATTTAAATACCGTACCCAATGCTATAATTAGATCAATCTTCATCAGACCTGGTTTTGAGAACTGCTCTTGGAACACTTTTAAAATGAAGAAACGCATGAACATTTCATTTTGACAGGCAAACTAATAATACAACAGTTATACCAGTGAGCCCACGGTACGACCAGGGGAGATTTTAATGGATAAAAGAGAACATGCAGGTAAACTTATTCCATGGCAAGCAACAGGTATGAAAACTAAGCCCCTAATGAGAAATCCAAGCATTTTTCCCTGCCTTATGATAAAATGTATATTCTTCTGTTGAGTGTCGTCTTGCTCGAAATAAGTAACAAATATTACTGGGATTTTGAGTTGGCAATACACAGAAGCTAGTCGGATATTTTTCATTCAACTTTGTATTACAAGGAATTTGATTGTGTTCTGATACAGCCTATTTGTGTTTGTTATTTTAACATTTTTATGAGCAGGTGCAGTATAATTCATGTGGAAACCTTGGCTTAATATTAAGGATTGGAGCACAAACACCAACACTTCTCTGGAAATGTTAATATTAATCTAAGTAGCCACAAATTTCCCCGGTGCAATAAAACATATTTAAACAAATTAGAGAGTCTTCTTTTTAAAGCCAAAAATAACGTCAAGCTTATTTCCATATTATGAAAAAATGTGCCAGCCACAGCCTAGTAAAACTGTCAACTGTATTAGGTTTTCAAGTGGTTTCTATGCCCACAGATTTTAGTACTGTGAAGGGACCTCAGAGCTCCCACTATTGCAACAAATGAGGTGGTGTTATAGGAACAGTCCCTTATTACTGGAAATTGCCCTGGTGTGTGAAGGCATTTCTTATTTGAAGAAGAGATTCTCTACTTGCTCAGATTATGTGATGGTGCCGCAATTGTCTGATACAAAGTGGCTCCTCATTTAATAAGATTTGTATGGAGGTAATTGGTTCAAACAATTATGTTGTCTTGCCCCGACAGTTTGTATAGACAAAGACCTGCGCTCATTTGAAGTTGGACCTTCATCTGGCCATGGATTCACCTAATGTCCTCTACAATGCCCTTCCATTTCCCTAACATGTCTAACTGTGACAACTGCTCATATCGTGCAAAAAAGTACAGGGTCCTGCTTGAGAATGTTGGTGCAATGACAAATATCAGCTTTGCACACAAATACCACCATGCCAATGTGCCTGTTTTGCCTATTGACTCTGCAGGGTCACTTTATGTAAACAGTACCGACTGGAGATTCTAGGGCCCATGCGAATCAGAAATCCCAGAGATTCTGCAAGCAAGGGGTGCCCGAGCATCAATGTAATTACTAGGATTGCCTTCCCTGTGCTGCAGAAACACCGACCACAAAAGGACAATTACCAAGATTGCTTTACCCATACATACAGGCACTGATATTAGGACTGAAAACCATGGGATTTCTCGCATATCTAATGTTCTGGGACAATCCAAGGATGGTAAAGTAGGAATTACAATTGTGCATTGTAATGAGCAGGAGGCTGGAGATCAGGGATTCTTTGACCCCCTTCAATAGATGTATATGCACAACAGGCCATCTTTTGTCTGTCCCTCCAAGCACTGAAAGTATCAGAAAACAAATACCACCAATTCAATATCACCATGCAGGGGTTTAGTGGACACTGGTGGTGGAGGAAGTTGGGATACAACTATTTGACTGGTGCCATACTCAACTGTACGTCAACCTATCAATTGGTATCTAGGTCTCATTGCCTCAAAAGAGGCAAGGTACCACTTCCTTCCACCTAAATCAAAGTCTAGGACATTATGCAAAAGGGAGCCCTTCTATTGCTGAGCAGCCTGCATGGTCCATATTATGTATTGGGGCCAAATGAGTATGTGTGCATGTTTTGCAATAATTGCTGAAGTAGTGATCTTGCACATAAGCATCAACTAGGGACATATTAAAGTGGCAGAAACTCAGAGTCAGGTGGGCATCGAGACTCAGATTCAGGTGTATTGGGAACATTGTTATCTGGGGCAGCTCTTATCTCTGGTGGAATTGCCTCAAATAGGGCTGTGTCACTTTCTTCATTTGTCTGCACCCACCTCAATCGGGCTTCAGAGAAGGGAACGAAGCGTGGCACCCTCTCTCCTTCCTGATCAGTGCTGCCTTTGTGGCCTAGCGGTCATACAGGAGTGGCAGAGGTATCCGTTTAAAATGTGAACCATGGATCCAGTGATGTGCGGGTGGCGAGAAGGATGAGGAGAGGCCCTTTCCACCTCGGCTCCAAACAGCTTTTCCGTTGAAAATTTCTGATAAGCACAAATTCTCCGGACTGTATTTGGTGCCAGGGCCCCTCTGGTACTAGTTGTAGCATGGCGTGTATCTGTTGGTGAAGAGAACGAAGATCTTCAGACAGCTCATACAGATAGTCTACAAGGAGGTACTGTATCTTGGAAAAGAGCTTGGGTCTTGGAACGCCCAAGACACTAGCAGGGCGTCCGAGACCACCTCATACGGGAACAACCCTGTATTAGAATGCGCTGTCGCTCTGGTAGATAACAAAGACAAGGGTAACGCATCTGGCCATCGCAGTCTTGTTCTTTCTTGAATCTTTGCTGGCTTCAGTTTGAGAGTACCATTGTACATCTCAACCAGGCCTGCCGATAGATGGTGGTTTGCTGCATGAAAATTCTGCTTAATATGCAAACTGTGCACACCAATTCAATGACTTTTGAATTGAAGTGACTTCCGTTGTCATTCCAAACCACACGTGGCAATCCATAGCACAGTAAAAACTGTTTTAAGAGTGCCTTAGCCGTCGCCATTGCGGTATTCTCTTTAGTGGGGTAAGCCTCAATCCATTTACTGAATGCGCAAATCACTACTAGCCCATACTTCAAATTGTTAACTCGTTCCATTTTGATGAAATCCATCTGGAGAGCCTCGAAAGGGAAGGAGGGCGGTGCAAAATTACCAGCGGGTGTAGGAGTACCTTTCCCAGGATTATACTTCAAACAAATGATGCAATGCTTCACTAGGTGTGTGGCTATCTTAGTGATATTATCATTCTGCCATACTGGGTCCAGTATCCAGGTGGATCCCTGTCCTCCTAGAGTTTTTAAGCTTGCCATGTCAGGGATAGAGGAGGACGTCCTTTTCTCCTAAACAGGTCATTGGAGACTATTCTCAAAGAGGCCCGGTTGATCCCGCTGCTTAAGAAGCCCGGGGCGGATGTAACAAATGTAAAGCACTTTAGGCCCATTTCCCAACTACCTTTTCTAGCTAAGGTGTTGGAGCAGCATGTTCTGACGCATCTCTCGAAACATCTGGAAACAATGATCTGTTAGAGCGAAATCAGGCTGACTTTCGGATACATCACAGCACGGAGCTGGTGATGTTGTCCATTTTGGATGAACTAAGATGCAGAGCAGATAAGAAGATCCCCGGTGCCCTGGTGCTCCTTGATCTCTCCGCCGCTTTTTACACGGTGTGTCATAGTCAACTATTGATGCGTCTGAGAGATCTGGGCATCGGGGGGACCATACTAGGCTGGCTAACTTCATTCCTGCAGGAAAGATCACAGAGGGTTCAGTTGTCAGACCTAGTATCTACAACAGCGGCTATAACCTGTGGAGTTCCGCAAGGTTCTGCTCTCTCACCGCTCCTATTTAATATCTATCTGCAGCCACTGATTTCAGCTCTTAATCAGATGGATTGTCAGATATACAACTATGCTGATGACACACAGATTATCATCCAAATTGAGGATTCGCCAGGAGCCCAAGCCAGGCTGCACAACATCCTAAAGTATACAATTAACTGGATGTCCGCCAACTCCTTGAAGATTAATCCAGATAAAACCGAGGTGCTGCCGATTTCCATCTCGGGCAACCCGAGTAACGATCGTTTCTGGCCCAAGGAGTTGGGCAGGACTCCAGTACCGGCAGTCGTGGTGAAAAGTCTGGGCATCCACATTGATGGTAATTTGTCTATGAAGAAGCAAGTGTCTTCAGTGGTGGGCACATGTGTCAGCCTGCTTAGGCAACTTCGTAAAATCTCCCAACTGTTGTCTTTCTCTACTTTAAGGAGCGTGGTGTCCGCGATGATCCTAGGACGGTTGGATTACGGTAACGCCCTTTATGTCGGGCTTCCCCAGCAACAACTTTCAAGACTGCAAATAGTTATGAACGATGCAGCCAGACTGATTTTTAAGAAGCCCAGGAGTACGCATGCTTCGCCTCTCCTGCGCCAATTACATTGGCTCCCTATTAGACAGAGAGCAATGTTTAAAGGTCTGTGCATCTCACACAAGGCAGTATATGGCAATGCGCCTAGCTACATTAAAGCCCGACTGTCTCGTTACACTCCTGGGAGGACATTACGTTCATCAGAGGATACTCTTTTGGTCAGCCCTCGCTTCCGCCTGTCCACTTTGGGCGGGCGTGCCTTTTCGACTATTCTTCCGGCAGCTTGGAATAAATTGCCATTGCACCTTCGGAAAACGGTGCTTTTTCAAGAAGCATGGGGCGTGTTATAAGTTGGTTGCCTGTCCTGTAATGTCCAGTGTTTATCCTGAACAAGCGCTTAGAGACCTATTGGTGATAACGCGCTATATAAATTGAAATAAATAAATAAATACATTTTCCTGTGGCACTAATATGCGCTGGGCCATGGGCCATGGTAACAACAGGGAGCACATATGAATTGGGCAGCAAACATTGCTGTTTCCCAGACAAGTCAGTCCAACACCCATCCTTATCCTAATCCTAACAACCTGTTCTCTCCTCCCACATTGCCAATTCATCTGGAGTCGCCTCACCCTGAATTTCCCTGATATGTGTCTTCAAACATTTCTTCGTCTGGAACCCACCTAGCGGGACCGGCCACAAGCATCTTCTTCAGCTTTGATCGAGTTGTCTCCTTAGCTGCCTGGTCTGCGAACGCATTTCCCCTCCCAACATCATCTGTGATGGCTTTATGAGCGCTACATTTTACTATTGCTAACTTATTGGGAAGTGTCAATGCGGACAGTAATCTATGTATCAATGGGCCGTTTTGTATTTGCAGTCTGTGCGAAGTCAAGAACCCTCTCTCTGCCCAGAGGCACCCAAAATTATAGGCCACCCCAAAGGCATACTGGCTGTCGGTGTAGATATTAACAGCCAGTCCCTCACTCAACTCACAAGCCCTGAGAAGGGCAACCAACTCTGCAGCTTGGTCCGATTGGTGTGGGATACGGGATGTCTCAACTACAGTGTGTAACATTGTGATTGCATAGGCTGCAATGGTGGTGCCATCTGGTAGTTTGAAACAAGAGTCTCCGATATATAGTTCCCCTTGGGGGTCAGATAAGGGAACATCAGTCAGGTCTACCCGTCCTTTCGTTTCTTCCGAAATAAACAAACATTGTCCTTTTCTTCCGAAGGGAGGGGTAGTAACGTGGCTGGGTTCAGAGTGGCACATCTTTTGATGGTAATGTGTGTAGCAAACAATGTTAGCTTGTATCCAGTCAGATGCACACTAGTTAGGTGCTGCATCTTTGTCTTATGCAATAGCGTATCCACATCATGAGGTACCATTACGGTGAAATCAGTATCAAGGACGAGCCTTGCTGATTGTCTGATAGAAACTGCCACCACCACAGCAGCTCTCAGACAGCTCGGGAGAGCTCCGGCGATGTTATCGAGCATGGCAGAGAAAGAGGTCTCTGCTTACCACCGAAACCTTATGTTAGAACAGAAAGCGCGCAGTCATCCGCCTCATGTATGTAGAGCACAAAAGGCTTCTGATAATCAGGAGTACCAAGCACAGGAGCAGAGCAAAGCGCTACCTTCAATTGCTCAAAAGCTTGCTGGCATGCAGATGTCCAAGGCAGGGGTTCATGTACATCTTTGCTGGCCTGGTAAAGAAGGGATTTCGTTATTAGGGAGTAGTTAGGGATCCAGTGGCGACATACAAAGTTATGCCAATGAAAGTGCGCACCTCGCGTTGAGTCTTAGGATCAGGCATATTAGTAATGACAGCTATGCGTTCAGGTGTTAGTCTGCGACCCTCCTTCGACAGTAGGTGACATAAATAGGTGACCCCCTGTCGGCAATATTGAAATTTCGAAAGTTACACCTAGTGTCTATGGTGAGCCAAATGCAACAATAATTTAACTGTGGCTTCTTTGCAACAATCCTCAGTGTTCGAATCCACAAGGAGGTCGTCAACATACTACTGCAACAGCACATTACCAGGAGGAAGCTTCAAAGAATCCAATTGAGCTTTCAAAGCTTGGCTTTAAATACTAGGACTTTCTGTATAGCCTTGTGGAGCACGACAGAATCTAAAGCTCCGACCGGCTATTGCAAATCCAAACAAATATCAGCTATCTGTATGGATTGGTATTCAAAAGAAAGCATTCTTCAAATCTATCACAAAAAATAATTTTGCTGACGGGGGAATCATTGTCAAGATCGCGGTAATGTCTGGAACCACAGGGTACTGGAAACCAATATTTTGTTTACTTCTCTAAGGTAAATTACAAAGTAGTAAACATCAGGGTAAGCATCAGAAGAATCCAAGGGTGTCTTTTTAAGAATAGGAAGAATAGGGCTATTACACACATTCACCACTGTCTCTTCAACCACACCAGACTTAATTAAATCCTGAATTATTTGTAATAAGGCCTTTTCTCCTGCCTGTAAGATCTTGTACTGGGGAATGCGTGGCAATTTGGCATTGTCCTTTATCTGAATGGAGACCGGTGGGGTCTGGAGCAACCAAGCATCCGTGTCCCCTGTAGCCCACAATGTGCGTGGCATGTTCTTGAACCCTGTGGGGGCATCTTTTGAAAAGCATTGCTTTGCACAGGCCACCTGTGGTCCAATATTCATGTATACACCATCAGGAGAACAAAATATTGTCGCATGTAAACTTTTTAACAAATTCAAAACCAACAAATTCTCCCCACAATGGGATGTCATTAAAAATGGTGAATCAACCGTGAAGGGGCCAATAGACAAAGCAAGAGGTTTGGAAATGGGGCTAACAACCGGCATGCCTGAAAAGCCTATTGACACATTATTTTGGCCAGACAGAGCTGCCCCCGGGACCAGTGAATGGGAAACAGAGCTATTCAAAGCCACTGTATCAACTAGAAATGTATTAGTCATACCCTACAAATCTGCAGTAACAGAGGGTCCGCGTTGTTCTACAGGCACGGGATATGGTCCATTACACAGTCCCTTGCTGTCCTAGCTATGGGACAACCCGTCACCTCATTCATGTCACAGTCATCGTGTTAGTACTGTTGGCCTCGAAGCTCATCAAAATAGTTCCAGCTCTCTCTATAGTGCGATGTATTTTCTTACAGAATCTCCCCTTGTCCTATTCCTCCTCTTCCACATCCCCATAACCTTCGACCCCTCAGGGCCTCACCTTTCTGTAACAACTCCGGACACTCATTCCGCCAATGTCCCTCCTGCTTACAATACGCACATTGGTTAAGCCCAAGGGGCGCACTCGAAGCACCACCCCTAGTAGACCTAGGTAACCGCTGAGCCGAACGCAAAACTCTGCCTCTCCCCCTCGCAACCTGCTGCAACCCTCATCTTCAGATCATTTGACTTTTTCTCCACCTTCTCTTTGTCCTCATTCTGTCTATGCTCGTAGTACTGTGCCATACTCAAAATCACTGATGGGGATGAGATCGTTCAAGTATTTTCCAAAGCCTGCAACCTAGCTGCAATCTCTTGAAGCAAATAGTGACGAATCTGTTAATAAAACAAATAAACACCACCCTCCTGTGACAGGTCCTGACCGCTGAAATCTAAAAACACCCCTTCAAATCTAGTAAAGAAATCAGACACACTTTCATCCTTTGTCTGACGACACGCAGTCACCTTTTCCCAATCCACCCTCTTCGGCGGGATAAGGGAGTGCATGTAAGTGATAATATGCCCGACAAAGCTAGGAGCTCCGCTTTTGGCTTGACGCTGGGCTTACACTCCTTATCCCATGCCTTGATCTCATCCCAGGTGCCCCCCAACTCCAGACCATGGTCCTGCGTATAAACCTGCCTCCATATGTCTACCGGTACCAGCAGACCAAAGAACAGTTCAATGTCAGCTAACGTCATCACTGTGGAGGAGGCCGCCTCCATCAGTTCTTTGTAATACGCAGTGGGGTTTTTCTGAGGGTCCGGCAGCTGGCTCTTTAGGGATAGGATAAGAGTGTAGATCCACTGTTCCTGGAACCGAGCATCAACCCATGGTCTAACTTTGTTGTCCTTGGAGTCACGTAGTTCTGATATTTCAGGGTGGTAAATGGGATGGACCTCCCTCATGGGGTGCTGTGTCCCTATTGTCGGAACCTTTTGGAGCAGTCTGCCACAGTAACCCACCAGTGTCATTACATTGCTGAAACCCTCATTGGAAGCCATACCTGTAGCATATACCCTGTCCTCTATGTCATAGATGATTTGCGGTGCAACACCCTGAAAGCATTGTTCCCACAGTCCTATTAGCGTGGCCAACATGTGCTTAAGAGCATACTGCTTTTTGAAGGGCTCATAATCTTTCATCACACTCCACACATTCTCCACACTATAGATCGCATTCGAGGCCCACTGAGCTGCTTGATTCGCCACCGTTTGCTTTTCCTCATCACCCACAGCAGACACACCAACACTCTCTCCAGGCGGTCTTGTGCTGCTGCCCAATTCGATTCATGCATCCCACGCACAGGCGTTTCAACATTTGACAGCACTTGAGGTGTCACACCCAAGGGGGAAAGAGCAGATGCGGGGACAGGTACCATCATGTAGGGAAACAGTATGGTAGGGGGGAAAGGGGGCGTATCAGCCGAAACTGAACCAATAGACAGGACAAGAGAGCTAACGGCTCCCACCCCTGTGACTGGCGTGGGTAGAGGAGAAGCAAGCGGGCCGGGGTGAGGCAGTAGTGCTGGAAACAGAAACACTAGAGAGAGCAGCACTAGGGGCGAAGACTGGGACGTTGGAACTGTCAGGTATATCTGTTCAGGGGCATGAGGAGGTGGGGGCAAGAATCCAATAGCTCTTCAACAAAATCATCACCTTCCTCTCTAGTGACATGACATTTATCAGTCTGTTATCGAAACATTCTATCTGCACATTCTATACCTTTCTCTACCTTTCCCCTCTCATAGGCCACTGCTTTCTGTGTTATAGTTTGCGTCTGTCTCTTCCGGGCCTCTTTCTCTGCTCTCATATGGCGCTGATTTGCTTCTTTCAGCCACACTCTTAGAAAATCAAACATCGACTGCCTGCTCTTTTTAGCGAACAATTTGTCCTGAAAGAAATTCAATTTCAGTCCATCAAACAAACCAGTAAGCGGCCATTGTAACTCAGCATTGTCTCTCGTATAATTATGCCAAAACGTGCTAACCATAATAGGGCGAATACCATGTTTGACGTATATGTCGAAATTCGGAGCACCCTCAGGAGGCGCAGGGTGGCTCTCTTCCAATTGAGCATCAGTAGAACAAAAAAACAGGCTGAAACCTGCTCACTGCAGTCCAGAGACTGCACCAAGGTCAAGAAGACAGGCTCTAGCCCCAGACCTTATCGAGAAATAACCAAATTACCAGTTGGCCTGGCATATTGTTCACAAACACTGTTTCTTTTAAAAAAGGTCCGCAAACCCACCAAGTTCAAACCAAGACAGCCCAAAAGACCGTACTAAGACACAGCCCGTCGGCTTGTGCCGTTCAAGCAAGGCAGTCTAAGGACTGCACCAAGACAGTCAGAAGACCGTATCAAGACAAGAATGGTGCAATTTTTCTAAGAATCAAATAACTTACCTGGTGCACTCAGGTCGAGTCAAAATATTCTCCACTGCCAACTCTTCGGACCAAACGGTGAACTCCAAGTTATCGCCTTTCAGGACCCCAGCTGGTGACCACCAGATGGGGTGTCACCCAATCAGATGGGCGGGTCAGTTGCGAGAACCAAGTTCGATCATGTGGGGTACCCCGATCAGCCCGACCGACCAGACTCACCCCCAACCCTGTAAATCAACTTGTGGGGTCCCTGTTTGGGCACCAACCGAAGGAAGTGGCCCTTAGGGGCCACCCACGTTACTTACAATCACCTGCTATGCCTTCCCAAGAATGAAGAGTTGGTCAGACAGTAGAGAATACAAGTATACATTTTAATCAGCAATACTCAGCAGAGGAGTCCATCCTGACCTGCACCTTAAGATGTCTGCTGAGGGACTGGCCCGCCAACAGTCTACAATGAGTAATCATTCCACCCACTAAGCCTCCAACCACGCCCACAATGGCAAAATACCAGCCTGGGCCGAACATGAACAAAGAGGGTACAGAGGGATGAGCTACCACCTGCCAGATGGACGTTATCGACAATTCAAGGTTACTGTGCTGAGCCTCAGCGTCTTCTAACACGGGAGCAGAGACTACACACTCGTATAGGCATGTGATGGCAGAATGGCCTATTCATTAGCAAGTCAAGAAACAGCCTTGAACAGAAGAGAAAATAATAAAGAAATACAGTGTTCTGCTGTATATAGCATGAAACAAGTGCATTGCAGGGATAGGAATTTCAAACCTAACAATGTGAATAGCATGAATAAAAGGAAAACTAAGACCATTTAACAGTTTTTGACAGTTCACTGTAGGGGGGAGAAAGAAATGACCTGTGGTGTCAAGTTTAAAAACTGGTGTAGTGTTTCATGATAGCTCCTCACGGTAGGCTTCTCTCATTAAATATACAAAACCTGGGCTATCTAAAATATTTTCAACAAACAAGTATACTTCCTAGTATGTAGCACACATTCAAGCACCTGGGCATCAAGAGATAGTATATCATGTGGCAAGACCCTACCCAACGCAATTACTTGAGTGAGTGAAGGAAATATGTTCTTGTAGATATATGTAGCTACATGATCATATTTGATTACTGTAAATACATCAGGTGTGGTTATTTAGAAGTCACAGGGTTATGGACAAGACTTCTTCAAATAACAGAATTGATATTTCAGTCAAACCAAAATCTCCAGCCTGCCTGAAATGTAGTTATTTAGGGTTTCTTTTTGACTCATCACTTCTAACTATGCAGTCGCCAAAGTCATCATTCTCCATGAGCTGCCCCCACAGATGTTGTGAAACAGTGCTAAAATGTTACTGACAGCTAGAAGTGGTGGGCTGCTGTGGAATGTGTACAACGGCATGGGGTGGCAGTTGCATCAATGAGGGAGCAGGTTTCGTGGCCCTATAATATAACTGTTTTTGATCAGAAGTGTTCTCAGTGGAGGTAGTTGAAGCATGAGGGTACACTTCGACCTCTAGGAGTTGAAGGGGTTATCTCTTTTTTTACTGGAAGCTGTTGATTCTTAAATGATGATTTATATTGGGAAACAGAGGTGGGAAACAGCCACTGCTGTCAATTGTAAAACTGAATAAAATATTTTAACAAAGGTTATCATTCTCTGGCTCCACTCATTCCCAAAAATTGTACCACTACTCTAGAATGATCACTGTGAAACTGCAGGGCCTCATACAGTTTACAAAGTGTATGGCGCAAAAGCCTAGAAACACTGCTGAAACTGGAACCACATTAAACTCCAACAAAAATCACTCTGATCATTTTCAGATCTTATAAAGAAACAGTGCTCCATTCAATGCCCATAAATGTTTAATACCCTCGACTCATAGCTGAACGCTTAACCTGCCTACAGTTTAGGAAGCATATGAATCAAACAATAGGTTACTAATCAATCTTCTTCATATCATTGTATTAAACTCTTTCTGCATGTTGAGTAAATAGATTGCATACAGTGCTTTTAACATTTTCTAAATAAACATCTAGGTTACAATAGGAAAAGTAATACCTTTATCTCTCATGTGTTGGTCATTGTTAACTGTAATATTTGTATTTCAGTGCAATGAGACATTCAAGAAATGTATTTATCCTACCTCTTCAAAAAACCAATGGGTGGTGATAAAACCCTCCAAGCTGATTCCCTCCCTTTGAGCAGGTACTGAGCCAAAGTGCAAGATGTATTTGCACATAAGCAGAGTCTCAAAAAGCATAACCTAGAAAATAGCCCACTATCTGTGGCCAATCACTCCCTGACCAACCACTCCTCATGGTTAAAGACATTCTTAGCATCCTTTCCTCAGATTTTTAACACATTTGAGCATTTTTACTTGAGGAGTTTTTTCATGTTTTCACCCTACACTTTAAGTGTCTCAACACCTTTCAACAGGCTTTGCAAATTCTTCATGACAAAGCTTTAATACTGCATCTTGCATCTTCAAAACTCCAAGTTGACTTACCATGAACGCCTCACCTAATTAAAGGTTAGGACTAAGTTCGCTGAGTCAGTGCTTTAACTCGAACTGTATTTAAAAACTGTGGGGTCGATTCACACAACTAATCTGAGATAAAATCCAAATTTACTACTTTTGGTATTCACAGAAGGCATTTAGTAGTAGTAAAGGTAGGAGTCCTAACTTTACTACTACTAAACTGAAACAAAATCTTAACTTTACAACATTCGGTATTCACAAAAGGCATTTAGTAGTACTAAAGTTAGGAGTCCTAACTTTACTACTAATAAATGCCTTCTATGAATACTAAAAGTAGTACGTTTAGGATTTTATCTCAGATTACTTCTGTGAATCGGCCCCTGTATTTCTAACTCTACATTAATTTAGAAAATGTGGTCCATTTTATCCTGTTTTTAATTATTTTATTATATCCATTTGACTCACTTATATTAAATTTATATAGTTTGTAAACAAACGTGGTGTGAATTAGATTTTTTTAACATCCTAATTGTATTGTTTTTAACTAGACAAAACTAATTTCTTAGAGGACGGCCTTACCACTTGAGCCAAACTGCCACGTATGAGGTAAGAAGTATTTTCAGAATCCAAGTGGGCCAAAGACAGTAGCGGCCGGTGGTGAGAGTGCTGCGGGGTGATGGTACGGGGGGTGCAGCAGGGTGGGGGGTAGTAAACTATGGGATACGGCCCAACGGGGATAGGTAAACATATAAATAAATAAAATGCATTTCGTTGCGCGTGCTGCATCGCATTTGGCAATGCAGCGCGCGCAATGAAATTCATTTTATTTATTTATTTGTTAACGTACCTCTGTTTGGCCATATGCCGTCGTTTACTACCCCCACCCTGCTCCATCCCCCACCCCACCCTACCGCCCCGCAGCACTCCCACCACCGGCCGCTACTGGCCAAAGAGATTGTTTGGATTTTATGAGAGTTGAGTAGCGGTTTACATCAGGAGGGTGAACCTTCTGTCCCGTGGTATTGCACTCTGGATCCCTACAGGAAGGCAGTATCTCATTTTATAAAACGAAAAATGAAATACAACTACAGCAGACTGAAGTTTAAAACTGCTTTTTATACTGAACACCAAGACTCACAAAATATCACTAATAAAGACTGCATTGATACAGCAGCATCAACCATTGAAAACGAATCTGCACTGAATTAGACCATGCTCACTGACATGTCAAAATCTGAACTATGTTAACTTAATGCACCATAGAAATGTGTCATACAGGGTGAAACTGAATAAGCAAGGTGGGCAACTCTGTCTTGCCAGTGCATTAGAAATCTTTACCAGACACCACCCGCCAAATTATGTTTTTAATACACTTTCTTGTTAGAAATCTGACCACATGTGGCCTTTTCTAAATGGCCATGCCGTCGAACTACTTCATAGCTGCTGTCCTGGTTGTGCCCTATTTTCACTCCACTCACATTTCATTTATGACCCCGAGCACAAACTACATTCCTAGCCCATAATTTCACAAGGCCATTCAGCAGCATCCTCTCCTGACGTTGTATGCTATCCATTCCAATACCTTTACAAGTTAAGATAGGACATGCATCCCTCTTTGTTTCTGCCTCTTTCAATATTTTCATATGCCACTTAGGAGACCACCCTTAAGGAATCTGGAAGTCATTACCTAATAATTTCTTCAATATGCAATTTAATCATCTTCTCCCCATAGGGACAGACTGCATAGCAACCTAAGGTAAACGCTGAATATGCACTTGTACATAAAGCTGGTTTTTATTCTCACTGATCCTCTCTCGTCACTAGACAAATATCCACTTTCCGACTGATTGCTTCTTCTTACGTCTTTGACTTATTAAGTCATACAAATAATTTTCATACAACAGATTACACCAAAGTAGGAAGATACATCTATTGCGCCATCTGTCATGTAGGTAATCTTTTGTCCAAATACCTCTAACGACCTTACCCTTACCAAGAAAAGGTTATAGACCTCAGGAGCGAAGTGAGGTATAATATTGCTGCTGCATACCAGTGCTTCATCCTGAATACACCAATAGGGTCACCAAACTCAGCAAGCTGACTTAGGACATCACTGAAGGGGTCTGTATTAGTTACACATTCCTATCCCTTATAATATTTCCATACTTATATCTTATATTGCTACTCCATATCACAGTAGAGCTTGCTTTTCTCCCCACTGCCCCTGCCTTTGTCTTTCTTTTTCCTCCTTCACCCCACCACCCGCTTCCCCCATGCCACGGGTACTCATGCATCCCATTCCACACAATATATTATGAGACAACAGTAAGTTTCTCTTCAGCTATGGCTTTGCCTAGTTTACAATATATCACTAGACTGCTTCTTCCAACGTCAAATTCACATGTACATCAACTACGCACCCCCACCCCTCAGCACGGAACAATGACCATCTCAAAACAGGAATTTAGGTAAGTATGCCTCTACACTGTATGCTCACTTTGCCACTGGATTCAAGCAAGCCTGTCTGAAGTCGGCTGTAATGCCAGAAACCGGTCCTAGGAAGCTTGTTTCCGGTCCAGGGAAGGCATGGCTTGGCAGTTCGGGCTGGACTGTTCCCATGAGGCACATGGTCAGACTGATTTGCATATGGCCATGTCTGAACTGGGGTGGCAGAGTGGGCTAAAGAACGGTGATGGATTAAACCTAGATCTGTTGACTGGGTGTGAGTGTTGGATTGGTTCAGAAGCTCCGTCCATCACCACCCTCTTTTGTACCACTTTGTTCGCCATAAGTAGTCAGGGTATGCTCAGACATGAGTCCCTTGCTCACTTTGCCACTGGATTCAAGCAAGCCTGGCTGAAGACGGCTGTAATGCCAGAAACCGGCAAGGTAAGGCATGGCAGTTCGGGCTGGACTGTTCCCATGAGGCACAGGGTCAGACGGATTTGCATATGTCCATGTCTGAACTGGGTTGGCAGAGTGGGCTAAAGAACGGTGATGGATTAAACACAGATCTGTTGACTGGGTGTGAGTGCTTGATTGGTTCAGATGCTCCGTCCATCACCACCCTCTTTTGTACCGCTTTGTTCACCATCAGTTGGCAGGGTATGCTCAAACGTGAGTCCCTTGCTCACTTTGCCACTGGATTCAAGCAAGCCTGGCTGAAGACAGCTGTAATGCCAGAAACCGGTCCTAGGAAGCTTGTTTCCGGTCCAGGGAAGGCATGGCTTGGCAGTTCGGGCTGGACTGTTCCCATGAGGCACAGGGTCAGACTGATTTGCATATGGCCTTGTCTGAACTGGGGTGGCAGAGTGGGCTAAAGAACGGTGATGGATTAAACCCAGCTCTGTTGACTGGGTGTGAGTGTTCAATTGGTTCAGATGCTCCGTCCATCACCACCCTCTTTTGTAACGCTCTACACTGTATATAGCATGCCTGGGCAATAGTGTTTGCATGTTTAGGAATGTATTCACTTGTTTAATAAATTATTACGAAACAAGTATGCACCAAGACTTTTCAGTTCCAGTCCCTTTGCACGCGTGCTGTACCACACCAGGATTTCTAGGACGTGAACTAACGCACTAAGGAAGCAAGGTAAATATGAAGGCAATTTACTGTATATTTGTTCTCTACTTGCATACATTTTTTTATTGTTTTAATGTTAATCAACTACACTTTGCAGCCTTGAAAAAGTCCCAGGCTGGTGGTGAAATGTTTGTTGACTATCACATGTTGCCTACTACTTGGAGCAAAGAATGGAACTTAAGAAAGACATGACAAAATAAACTTTTAATATGACAATAATAACCTAGAGTCTACAAATGTATGATTATTTCACGATCATTTGTCACTCCTATTAAATTGTTATTAATAATAAGGTGTTTGTAATCAATATGTTAATATTTGTATGAAACTTAGTAAGGGACCCCTTATCTCTGGTGACGGGAATGCCCTTAAACCCTGCCTAATTCTGACATATATACAGAAATAAACCATTAAGTTGGCTATCAATCTTTGGCGGGGGCCTTCACCTACAAATCACAGTGTAATCATATCTGATGTTATTACATACATTTGCCGAAAAACCTTGGCTGAAAGAAATCACAGTTAAAAAAAATTACTGTGGCATTGGGGTAAAAAATCAAAAGCCAAAGTTGTATACAGGATTATGTGGATGGATGCTTAAATATCAGTATGTTTGGACAACATAATGAGATCAAAATATTGTGTAAACAAAATATTGTATCAAGAATATCGAGGACAAGAATATTGTGAAGGTAAGTTTCTTTGGGTATGAAAGATTTCACTATACTACATACACATATATCTTAAAGGTACGCCAATGTGGGGTTAAGAATAGTAAAACTATTCTTACCTATTTCTATTTACCTTCTCAATATTTTGATCCTTGGTATTTCTGACACGATATTCTGTCAGTGATTTATGCCAGCATAGCTCAACAAAGTAAAGGCACTAACATATGGCTTCCAAATCAGCACATGAAATCCTATTAACCATTACATCAAAACAGGAAAGCCATGCATGCCCTCACATGCCTCAGCTGGTAGAGGGATTGATCGCTTTCATCAGGCACCACAAAATCATTGTCCTGCACACTAAAAAAAAAAGCAACTGTTAACATAAAGAACATTAAAACAATAAAGCACTTCTTGCATAAGGGACCTGATGCACAATGGCAGTGGCCACTGGTACAAGAGGAACATCAAGTCCTCCTAGGGAGATCATCCTACTGCCACCTTACCTGCATGTAAATACCGGACTACAATACCAAAAACAATTCACCTTGATAATCAAACCACATTGGAAAGAGGAAGCAATTAAACCTACCAACGTCTGATCCAGCGCTCTCACCAAAATTTTGCATAAATGACTCTATCTACTACCACCAAACTTACATTACAACACTAGGCCCATATCAACAATAGAGCGACTGAATCATGAGGCGATAAGATCTAAATATGTTGTTTAAACTACCCACAATAAACAAGACCAGCTTGTCATTTAGAAAGTTTATTAAACATATATAGAAAAACTCAGGTTTTGGAATTTTATTAAGCAAGCATTAGAAAATGTAATTAAGAGAGGTTTATTCAGAATTAATAAAAAGAGCATAAATCAAGAATTATTATTCATTAGCAGAAATAAGTAAAATTAAGCATTTCCAAATCCTAACTATCTCTCTGTCTCTACCCTCATCACCTAGAAATAAAGTAATTAATAAAAACTCCTTTCCTCATGTGTGTAGTCCATCAGCATATCACGTCCTCCAAATTTCTCGAGCGTAAGCCAAATATCTGTTGTTGGTCTGATTCTTATACCCTAAAATAAGCTGAGCTAACTATTTTTCACATTCCAGCAAACAAATTCTAGCTCTCCATTGGCTGAACCACCTCGTGCCACAGTAAACTGTGACACCTCCTTTTCACATGTCCGGGCAAATTCACTAGTTCATTGTTCATGCAGAAGTCTTGGCAGCATTTCCTCAAGCTGTTACATTTTGTATCGAAAGAAGTTTCAAGCAATGCAAATCTATCACGTCTCTTCCTTCCAACCTTGAGCCTGTCCGCTCTGAACTCTCATAGCACGTTAGCAAAATTTCTCCACAGAGTCATCTTTTAGCAGTTCTTTCCAAAACCTTTCAAAATAAAAGCTCAGAGGCTTTTTCCATCCTTTTCAGAATTATTTTCTCTTGTGCCATTTTCATCATTAGGCCTCTTTTCAGAAAGCGTCATTTTTCTGCGCCACCTCTCTTGCGCCACTTTTAAAAGTGTACTATTTTTCCGCAGCCATCTCTAAGCTTCATTTGTAAAACTATTATATAAACAAACACAAAAGAGTAATTAATGAAAGAAATACAGTTTGTCCTGTTGTCACCCATCATTGCTAATGATTAACCCATTAATCTAAATTACCTAGCAGAAGCACAAATAAAGCAGCATTTTATATCTACCATTCTTCATCTAATCCAGCAGGGTTCTTTATGCACCTATAGAGAATAGAGTGACACCACATAGACAGGGAAGCAAAATAAGCACATGCCATTATTTAAAAACAGCTGCTATTAGTTATAACACAACAATAGACATAATTAATTTATTATTTTCCACATACATGAGAATGCAACATAATGCACATTTATGAGCACACATGTTAGTTTCCCGCGTGTCTTTTGTGTATGCAACTTTAAACTAGGTTGTATTAATACTCACACAGCAAAAATTGTTAGCATAATTAATTAAATTATGGAAGTGTGACTTCACGAGTTGAAATAAAAATTATTTCTTAATCTCGCTTCATCACGTCTTGCAAAATCAGCATGAGATTGTCTCCGAAAACAATGTGCAAGGACATACAAGAAGACTCTCACTGGTTCCATAAATCTGAGAGCAGGTGATATGTGGTTCTAGTTCAAGATCAGTACCATTGAACAATTGTATTCTGCTTTGCCTCTGGACATGCCCATGTAGTACTGAAATCAATCAAAAGCATTCTTGAGGGGGCATGGCCAAGACACAGAGGAAGATGGCTAAGTAAGTGACAAGAACTGGCCGCCGGACCAATGAAGAGAGTATCCTTAAGCCCCCTAGATGCTCCTGAGCCCAGGTGCAAATTGGGGAGTCCCAGGGGCATGCAATGAAGGAGGGGCTTCAGTCTTCTGAGGGCCTGGAAGAAATAAATTATTGGTCTCAGCCATCACAGCCCAGCAAGTTTGCAGCTGTGGCAGCTGCTCAGCAACAGGCGCCTGGAGGCCTCACTCTGGGCTGCAGTTAGTGACACCTGGGGAGCTGTGGCCCTTCCAGAAAGTCCAGAAAGAAAGAAATCAGGAGTTGCAGGACTTGGTCCAGCTGACCAAAGAGAAACAGGTACGGGGTGCCATCTGAGCCCCAGCATGGACTATCGAGGGCCCTCCCAGGGACTGTGGGTTGGCCCAAACAATCACCTCCACATGAGGAAATAGAGGTGCCCTTGCAGCCCAGGCAGGTAGGAGCCTGGAATGCTCAGCGGGACCTTGGGGTGCCAGCGGGCTTTAGCACCATCCAGGACAGCAAGAACAGACACAGGTGATAATATACAGCCCATGAGAGACTGAAGGTTGGGAGTAGCTGCTGCTAAAGTGAGATCGAGCCAAGGATCGGTGAGGCCAGAGGTAGGCTAAGGGTGCTCCTACTTGCAGGACGGTGTGGGCGGCTGTCTGGTTGGGGCTCTTCTCGCAGGCTGGGCCATCAGAGATAGGTTAGCTGGACCATGGGGAGACCAGGGGAAAGTTCTGCCATGGGCATTGAGGTCTGTGATGCCCTGCAAGTGGTGGCACTGCCACAGTCATTTCCAGACACTCATTGATGAGAAGCAACAGCTGCAAGACACAAAAAGGCCTGGGTAGGACCCCTGGGCTATAGCAAAGGGATGGTATGCTTCAAAACACAGAAGATGAGATGGGGTAGACTTCCTGAGATGGCCACTCAACGTCAGTGGACACGGCCCCTTGGAGATGGGCCATGATCTAGAAACCCGCCTGGCTGTGATCCTGGGAGCCATTAGCGACACTAAAACTGTCCACGTTTTATTACCAGAAAGTCCATCAATTTCCAAACTTAATTTCAAGAGAGGATCATTCCCCTCCCATTTTTGTCATTGGAAGTTCTGGAATTTGTGGGGAACAGTAGAAGTCACAAATTCCAATGTTTCTACACTTCTACTGAAGAATACATTGCCTCACAAGTGTGAGTTGTCCTAGTGTAATGCAGATGAATAGATCAAAACTGTGAGCATTTTAAATCATTGTACCTTCAATGAGGTCTTCACATTGTCAGGTGTGGCCTCTCTGTCCCATGCAATAAGCCCTCCCACACATTTGAAGTACGTTTTTTCTAGAGAATGTGGCAAAGTAAGATGTGGGACTTTTGCCTTTTGCCAAACGTTTTTTGTGCCGCATCCCCCTTGCTTCCTGTGTGTATCTAATTTTTTGAACTCTATAGGGCAGGTAGGGTTCTCTGGTTGCTGTATATTACAAATATCGATTTGTACTCATCAAAAAAAATCTGAGTGACTAGTGTGAAGACTGCTGTTCAAACCCATTGAAAGTACCTATATGTCTAGCGCCATCACACTCGGAACTCCATGGGAAACTCCATGGGAAACATCAATATCCGTTAAGCTCTGGCAGAGATATCTTCCTTCATGAGGAAGCATGAAGAGAATAACCATTTTTTCAGCCGCGGCCCTTAGTGGGAGTACTGGCCGGGCGGTGACGTGGGGAGGGGGAGGGGCAGGGTGGGGGGTAGTAATGTATGGATTACAGACTTTAACAGGTAAGTAAACATAAAAATAAAAAAAAACGAATTTCGTTGCTTGCACTGCATCACCAAATGCGATGCAGTGCGTGCAACGAAATTCGTTTTATTTATTTATATGTTTACTTACCTGTTAAAGTCCGTAATCCATACATTACTACCCCCCACCCTGCCCCTCCCCCTCCCCACTTCAAAGCCCGGCCGGTACTCCCACTACCGGCCGCGGCTGCATTTTTCAGGAACAAAAAATGCTGAAAATTTTCATGTTAAACGTTGACAGTTGTGGTATGTTTCAATTGGCCTAGGGGTGATACCTGTGACTAAAAACAGGCTCCATAAGCTGCCGTTTTGCTTCCAATTGCTTTCAATTTTCCCCAGATGCAATGCATTCACTTTATTACTTGTTGGCAATCAGAACTCATAGAAAACACATACATGCTTAGCATCCCTACAATCAGGAATGCAGAGGAGTACATTTGGGGGTCAAGCCTTGAGATATATGTTACCACAGGAGGGAGACATAAGGGAAACACCATCTTTGGAACAAATGTTACAAATACGGCAAATGTCATATTCAGTGCTATCTCCCAGTCAGCCAATCAGGGCAAAGAAAAACTGCACACAGTCATAGAAATCTTAAGAGGTGTATATGTCAAAAGTATATGATAGTCTTATGCTTCCATACAACCCAGGAGTGATACTGCTGACTAAAAACAAGTACCTGTTTGAAAGTTTAGTTAATTGTTAATCGTTCGATAATTTAAAATCATTACAGTAAAAACCTAAAATTGATACCCACCCAAAAAAATTACCATAAACTGCTGGTTCACCGTCACTATCCAAATTTCCTAAGTACATTGCACCCTGTTTATCATCAGTGGGCACCCAAAACATATAGAGAACCTATACATGCCATGCAACCTAACACTCAGGAGAACCAGTGAAGCACAGATTTAACTCAACTTTTGGCAGTGATATGTACCTGCTCAAGGGAGCCTGAAGGAAATTACCATGCTTTGGAAAATAATGAAAATATTCTTATAAATGTCATGGTTAGCGTGTTCTACTTGCCATCTAGTCAGAATAAAGGAGGTCTTGCTTACACCATGCAGAATTAGGATATAGGTCATGCAGAATTAGGATATAGTCTTGAATTTGATATTTGTCATCAAATGAACAGTGCAGCATCAACAATGACTCTTCTAAAACTTAGTGATCTGCGTTTATATTACATAATTGATTATGCAAATTACATTTCGTAGGCGAACCCAGAATGCAGAGCTCTGGACATTCGGGCAACAGTTCCTTGGTTAGTGTTCCGGGGTGTGTGTAGGTCCATTTGAGAAATATTGAGTACATTTGATAAAATAAAGAACATTTCTCCACATTTTTCATTATATTTTCAGGCTCCAATGCGATACTGATGTAGAGTTGGCACTAATGCATAGCACTTAACGGCATATTTATGGGGATTTGGCACAGGGCAGAGCAGTAAGTCACCTTGCTGCTCTGCCCTGCATCAAAGTGAACAGGAAGACCCCATATTTATGGCATACAGCGCATTCCTGTCCTTTTGCACTGGGCTGGCAGTGTTTCGAGAGTCTAGAGCTAATGCAGGCACCGTTGCACCATGGTGCAAGGTAGCATGCGGGATTGTCTATGCATAGGAAGGAGCCACTGCCATGTGTGCTGCAGAAAGGTGAAATGTGAGTTAAACTTCAAAGTGAAAGAATTTTGAAAAACTATATATGAATATAACAGCAGATATTGTGAGATGGGGTGTGGAGGAATATGTAACTACCCACAAAGAGTTATGACATACATTTGTTTACTGCAAGAGTATCAACAATATCTCTGTTTATAGCATATTTCTTTGATATTAAGACAATAATCTCACTAATGAGAATCAGACAAGATAAACTTAACAGGAGTGATGGCAACGTTATGTACTGTACAATTGAAAATCTTGGGGCTTATTTACAAGCCCCTTGCCCCACCAGTACATCCCTTTTTCCCATTTTGAAAGTGACACTCCAGTGGCGCAAGCAGCTTTTAAATAAGCCCACTTGTTCTTCATCTAGATTTCTTAAATTTGTCATTGGTGGCATGGATTGAAATTAATCAGACTACAATTGTAACAGTCGAACGGAATTTGGAAAATGTACATTGGAACACACAACTCAATATTCTCCACAGATATTCCGTAATTATTTTTCTTCATGTGTTTGATTTGTGCCTTTTAAAAAAAAAAAAAATCTAAACTGGAAGACTGTAAATGCAAATTCTACTGGTGGAACATATTGTATCCTACTTCTCTCCGCCAAACAGGTTGAGCTAAACTATTTTACCATAAATATGTTTCATCCTAAATATTACCTTTTCAAGTAACACATCATACATTAAATTGGCTCCGCAAATTATGAACCAATGTATTTAGGCATAACCAAAAATCAGAAAGCCGTGGACAAACAGCATTGGTTTTTATACCATGGTAGCAAACTTTGACTTTTATTTACTATTGACTATATGATTATAGACATGCGGTAGCTCCATTTCATGACACATCAGAACTAAATAACTGTATTACATTTGTAAATCGTCTCATAGTAGCTTTTAAAGGCGAAAAGCTTAAAATCGTGAGGGTCGCAATTCTACTTAAGTGTTCTACATATACAATTTTGCCCACATGACAACTTTTTTAAATGTTTAATGTTGAACAGTACAAAATACCAAGGACACATTTTTAGAGAATAGGGTGATTCATTTTGACAAGTTTAACAAGGCAATATCATCTTTGCTAATATATTTTTCATACCTTTCTAAGATAAATGCATAAAATCATAACATGGTTGAAATCAGAGCACACTTATTATGTCGGTGGGTAATATGAGAGACGTTTATTCAAAAATTATTTTGGACATTTCGAAATTCCAATGAAACGTCTGATACATTAAGGCTTTGTGATTATCGCCCAGATATTTCTTTCTTGGCCAGTGCTCTGTTGGTAGTGGAGTTATATCTTCTATGGAATGTCACATATTTTGGAAGAATTGTTGAACCCCTTGTTCCCCCTAACTTTTCCATAATGTGGTACGCTTGTTTATGGTGGGAAGGGTGGGCGGGCAGAATTCCAACGTTATAGTTACAACTTGTTTTCATCAGTGACGTTGTGAACAAAAGCAGGATTCTTGTATAGAAATAATTCTGTATTATAGAAACTGCATATGGTTAAATGTGGGTACAAAATTGATGTCTCTGAAATATATGGGGCATATTCTCAAGGATGTATTGCCGAGTTATTGGCACTTTATCGCAGCCAAAGTCGAGATAAATATATTGCCCCATTTGCAAGCTGGTGCTAACAGCCCATATCACCAGTTTACCTGCGATAGCAGCCACAAAAAAATATCGCCACTGATGACCCCGGCAACTATCACTAATGAGATGCAGAGTAGGCGTTCCCGTGCAAAAAGCCGTATCAACCCAACTCCGCAACATTCTCTACGACCAGCCAGATTGACGATAAGAACCCAAAACAGCCGATAAGGCGCTGCTCTGACCTGGGGTAGTCGGATGACAGCCTGCACCAGAAAAGGGAGCCCAGCCCAGAGCCACACCTGAAGATCAACAGAGGCCATGGAGCTCTGATTATGCAGCTTGGAGCCCCAACAGGGCCATAACCCCCACCGCCACCACCCCCAGGACCCCCGGACCTCTCTCCCTGCCCCCCCAGGCCACCACTGCGGCAGCGTAGACAAAGACAGTGACCTTCAGGAACCACACCAACCTAACAGACCCAACATCTGAAAATGTTATTGCCCTCTACAGGCTCAAAAGGACAACCATCCTCCGCATCCTGAACATCATGCCCACAGGCTGACGGTACCAACAAAGCAGACAACCAACATCCCACCTCAGACAAAGCTGCTGGCTGTCCTGCACCTGTTTGGCCCTGGTACCTTCCAACCAACAACTGCCACAATCAGAGGAGTCCGAATGTTGTGTCTCTAATGGGACATTAAAGACATCCTTTTGGGCACACCTGATTCTCCTCAATGTGAAAAGAGGATTCCACACAAATTGTTCCTTGATCATGTATGTGTTTTCATTATTATTACTGTTCTTCTTTTATTTCACGTTTTGGTTTGGTAAACATTATGATCGCTGTGAATCTTTAGTCATGTTTACATCAGCGACAGAGTTACATATCAATCCAATGCATTTCGGGCGTATCCATACCGCCCTTCATCAGGGAGTCAACACTATAAACAAAATATAACATTCTTAAGTCAAAATGTACTGTGTGTGTGTAATGTTCAGCTAAACCATATCACCAACTGCATGTGTGTATTATCTGCATCACCACCTTCACCTTACATGCCCGTGACTAACTAGTCGGATACATTCTTATGAATATACCACTTACGTGTCGCTGTATTCAGACTCGAAGTTATATCACTGCAACAAAAACCAATATAAACTATAAGCGTCCCAGCACGATTTCAAAGCACTTCTCACCAGCTAAATTTCCATTATTTCCTATTCGTAAACTAACCTGATATGTTATATATCGGCGTCTCATCTCATTCTTTCACCAAGTTAGCAACCTCCTCCGTTCGAATCGTTCGCCATTTTTACCAAACAATGTGCTCTACCATAGGCTAGAGTTCCGATCACGTGATCGCAAAGCTAAACAAAATACTCGGCATGCAATACTTGCGTGTGACCTATAAAATGTTATCATGCAATTTTTATCCGGATTTACTTTCTACCACTTTCGGAAGAAAACTAATTGATAAAAACCAAAAATTTAATCAAAAAGCTCACCAATGCCAAGTTCTAAATAAATTCACGGGAGAACCGAACCCCCTTGTTCTCCGTGCTAAAAGACCAGGATAATTCCAATGTGCTATATTGTATGTGAGGAAAAACGTGTGGTGTGGTTTTACACAGTATATGCGTCATTGACTCATGTATCAACACAAATAAACAAATACAATTACAGTTAACTTCGCAGGTTTCCCTTTTCCAGGATAAGGGGACACAAAAACCTTCAGTCTTTTATAAATAGCAGGACAGTTCCATACGTTCATTGAGCCCATTTGGGCTCTGGGTACAAAGTTAGTGAATCCAAAAATTCTCTCGCTGTAGCATATATTTCGTATTGTCTCTTCCTTCTGTTTTTTCTACAGTCTCTAATACCATATATTTTAATTGTGAGATGTTGTGCTGCGCCTCCATGAAATGGGTGGCTACTGATGATTTCATGTTTTTCATCCGTATATTTGACTTATGCTCTGTTAGTCTTGTCTTCACACTTTCTGTCATACCAATATATAATTTTCCGCATGGACACTTCAATGCGTAGATTACATTTTTGGAATCACAAGTCGCGTTGACTCTCACCTTGATCTTATTCCCTTTCATTGGATGATTTATTGTGTTACCTTTGCATTGCTGTTGCAATTTCCACAACTTAAACATGGTTTTGTACCTTTATAAGTTTTGGTTACAGGTTGATGTTGTTTCAAGATTTCTCCCAAGTTTTGAGCTCTAGTATGAGCAAATATTGGAATTTGATCAAAAGATTTTTGAAAATCCGGTTCAAGCTTGAGCATCTTCCAGTGCTTGGTGATGATTTTTTTGAAGTTATAACTTTGTGTTGAATATTTAGATACCGCTACTATTCGAGCTTCCTCATGTTTTATTGTGGGCCTTAAAAGTTCTTTTCTGTCCATAGTATCCACTTTTCTTTTAGCGTTATCTATAATTTCTTTAGGATAACCTCTGTTCAAAAATCTTGTCGACAACTCTTCCAATGTTATATTCACTTTAGTGCTGTCTGATGTGATTCTCTTCGCCCTTGTCATCTGTGAGTAGGGTAAATGTTTTTTCAGGCTGGGTTGGTGAAAGCTAGCAAAATGCAACATATTGTTCCTGTCCGTTTCCTTTCGGTACAAACTAGTTTCAAATCCTTCATTCGTGATGGTTATCCTAACATCCAAAAAGGTTACTGTTGACTCTGAGATATCCCATGTTAGTTGTATGCGACTATCCTCTTTATTGAACTCACATAGAGCATGCTCCAATAGATCTTTTGAAGATTTCCAAATGATGAATATGTCATCAATGTAGCGCACAATGAATTTTAAGTTGTCATTCCATATTGATTTCGAGAAGATATTGGTTTCTTCGTAGTCCTGCATAAAGATGTTGGCGTATACCGGCGCCGCCGAATTTCCCATAGCTGTTCCTGTGAGTTGTTGATACCATAGGTCTTTGTCTCTAAAGTAGCTTTGGTACAAAGTGAATGTCATAAGTTCCATAAGGAATACTTGTAGTTCTTGATTCAAATCAGTGTTCAGTAGGGCTTTTTCTATTGCTTCCATTCCCAGATGGTGTGGTATCGAAGTATAAAGAGAGGGTACATCAGCAGTACACATGATGATCGGTTCCTCTGTATCTATGGTTATCTTATCCAATTTCAATAAAAAATCCATGGTGTCTTTGACGTATGTTCTCATGTTTTTCACTGTAGGTTGGAGATATTTGTCAACAAGTTGGCCAATAGGTTCATGAAAACTTCCTCGGGTTGAAACGATTGGCCGTAATGGTGGATCCATCAAGTTTTTGTGTATTTTCGGTATCATGTAAAATCCTAGGATTTGACTTTGTTAAAAAGATTTTGGTCTTTATGTTGATGGTACCCATTTCATATGCTCCGGTAATGATGATTCCTAGCATTTTCGAGAATTCCATAGTGGGATTTCCACTTAATTGCAAATAGGTATTTTCGTCTGAAATGTGTTCCAAGACCTTCTTCTCATACATGGAATTGTTCATGTTAACTAGGGCACCACCCTTGTCTGCTTTAGTGAACCTTAAACTTTTGTTAGAGGCCAATTTCTTCAAACAATCCAAATCCTTCTGGGTCATATTTCTTTTAATACGCTTGTCACATTTTAGATGGGATAGGTCTTGTTTCACCATTTTCTCAAAAAGATCTAACGTTTTATGGCTCACTGGAGCTTGAAAGGTACTTGTGGTTCGTAATCCACGAAGTTGATCGTCGGGTTCCTTGTCTTGTTGAGGAAGTATGTTATCAAAAAAATGACGAAGTCTTATTTTACGCATGAGTTTGAAAAAACTCATCTCCAGTTCCAATGTGTCAGTGTTGGTCGGGGGGACCAATGATGTTCCTCTTTGCAATAGGCTAAGTTCATGTTTGCTGGGTTGATAATCACTGATATTGATAACCAGTTGGTTTAGGTTTGTGTCTTTTTTTTGTCCTTGTCCTTCCTTGGTATTGTGGTGCTCCTCGTATTCGGATGTTCCTTCTCTTTGTCTTTTTCTTTTGTTTTGTCCTCTCCGGGGTCTCCTTTTTGGGCTTGGCCTTGTTCTAAAAAAGGATTGACTGTTACTGGGATACTTGTGGTTGGTTGTTCAGTTTGCATGTTATTCTGTGTTCTTCCTTCTGATTGAGATCTTGGTCCTGTCGGGGTGTGTTCTCGTTGATTGGCACTTGGCTGTGTTTTTTGGGTTCTCAGTGAAGTATCGCTTCCTGAGGATGATGTCTCTGTATTAGGAGAATATGGACGATTTCTTCTCTTTTGGGCATAGATGTCGGCCCATGTGTATACTTCCCCTAACTTATAGTCAAGGGTATCCCTTTTAAATTTTCAGATTTTTCTTTCGTTGATGTCCCTAGTATGCTTTTCTATTTGGTCTTTTATGTCTCCTAATGTTTGTGTTAGTTCTTCCTCAGTTAACATGTTTGATAATTCCATTGATACCTCGGCTATTTCTTTTGTAAGGTCTTCTAATATTCCTGATAGTTCCTCTATTATTAGTAAAATGAGGTCCAAAGAGCATTTATTCAGAATTGCAAACCACTTATCCTGAAATGACTTCGAATTTTTGCAAAGTGAAGGTTTTAGGGAGATTCTTAGGCCTCTCGGTATGCACTGGGCTCGATGATACTTTATGAGTGTGCTCGCGTGAAGCTTTTGATTTATTTGTCTCTTGGTTAGGTAGATTAATTGCCTAACATTTTGTTCCTTATTCCGGTTTGAAAGACACAAACCTAAACCAACTGGTTATCAATATCAGTGATTATCAACCCAGCAAACATGAACTTAGCCTATTGCAAAGAGGAACATCATTTGTACCCACGACCAACACTAACACATTGGAACTGGAGGTGAGTTTTTTCAAACTCATGCGTAAAATAGGACTTCGTCATTTTTTTGATAACACACTTCCTCAACAAGACAAGGAACCCGACGATCAACTTCGTGGATTACGAATCACAAGTACCTTTCAAGCTCCAGTGAGCCATAAAACGTTAGATCTTTTTGAGAAAATGGTGAAACAAGACCTATCCCATCTAAAATGTGACAAGCGCATTAAAAGAAATATGACCCAGAAGGATTTGGATTGTTTGAAGAAATTGGCCTCTAACACAAGTTTAAGGTTCACTAAAGCAGACAAGGGTGGTGCCCTAGTTATCATGAACAATTCCATGTATGAGAAGAAGGTCTTGGAACACATTTCAGACGAAAATACCTATTTGCAATTAAGTGGAAATCCCACAATGGAATTCTCGAAAATGCTAGGAATCATCATTAACAGAGCATATGAAATGGGTACCATCAACATAAAGACCAAAAACTTTTTAACAAAGTCCAATCCTAGGAGCCCGGTATTTTACATGATACCGAAAATACACAAAAACTTGATGGATCCACCATTACAGCCAATCGTTTCAACCCGAGGAAGTTTTCATGAACCTATTGGCCAACTTATTGACAAATATCTCCAACCTACAGTGAAAAACTCGAGAACATACGTCAAAGACACTACAGATTTTTTATTGAAATTGGATAAGATAACCATAGATACAGAGGAACTGATCATCATGTGTACTGCTGATGTACGCTCTCTTTATACTTCGATACCACACCATCTGGGAATGGAAGCAATAGAAAAAACCCTATGGAACAATGATTTGAATCAAGAACTACAAGTATTCCTTATGGAACTTATGACATTCACTTTGTACCAAAGCTACTTCAGATACAAAGACCTATGGTATCAACAACTCACAGGAACAGCTATGGGAAATTCGGCGGCGCCAGTATACGCCAACATCTTTATGCAGGACTACGAAGAAACCAATATCTTCTCGAAATCAATATGGAATGACAACTTAAAATTCATTGTGCGCTACATTGATGACATATTCATCATTTGGAAATCTTCAAAATATCTATTGGAGCATGCTCTATGTGAGTTCAATAAAGAGGATAGTCGCATTCAACTAACATGGGATATCTCAGTGTCAACAGTAACCTTTTTGGATTTTAGGATAACCATCACGAATGAAGGATTTGAAACTAGTTTGTACCGAAAGGAAACGGACAGGAACAATATGTTGCATTTTGCTAGCTTTCACCAACCCAGCCTGAAAAAACATTTACCCTACTCACAGATGACAAGGGCGAAGAGAATCACATCAGACAGCACTAAAGTGAATATAACATTGGAAGAGTTGTCGACAAGATTTTTGAACAGAGGTTATCCTAAAGAAATTATAGATAACGCTAAAAGAAAAGTGGATACTATTGACAGAAAAGAACTTTTAAAGCCCACAATAAAACATGAGGAAGCTCGAATAGTAGCGGTATCTAAATATTCAACACAAAGTTATAACTTCAAAAAAATCATCACCAAGCACTGGAAGATGCTCAAGCTTGAACGGGATTTTCAAAAATCTTTTGATCAAATTCCAATATTTGCTCATACTAGAGCTCAAAACTTGGGAGAAATCTTGAAACAACATCAACCTGTAACCAAAACTTATAAAGGTACAAAACCATGTTTAAGTTGTGGAAATTGCAACAGCATTATCAAAGGTAACACAATAAATCATCCAATGAAAGGGAATAAGATCAAGGTGAGAGTCAACGCGACTTGTGATTCCAAAAACATAATCTACGCATTGAAGTGTCCATGCGGAAAATTATATATTGGTAAGACAGAAAGAAGTGTGAAGACAAGACTAACAGAGCATAAGTCAAATATACGGATGAAAAACATGAAATCATCAGTAGCCACCCATTTCATGGAGGCGCAGCACAACATCTCACAATTAAAATATATGGTATTAGAGACTGTAGAAAAAACAGAAGGAAGAGACAATACGAAATATATGCTACAGCGAGAGAATTTTTGGATTCACAAACTTTGTACCCAGAGCCCAAATGGGCTCAATGAACGTATGGAACTGTCCTGGTATTTATAAAAGACTGAAGGTTTTTGCGTCCCCTTATCTTGGAAAAGGGAAACCTGCGAAGTTAACTGTAATTGTATTTGTTTATTTGTGTTGATACATGAGTCAATGACGCATATACTGTGTAAAACCACACCACACAGTTTTTCCTCACATACAATATAGCACATTGGAATTATCCTGGTCTTTTAGCACGGAGAACAAGGGGGTTCGGTTCTCCTGTGAATTTATTTAGAACTTGGCATTGGTGAGCTTTTTGATTTAATTTTTGGTTTTTATCAATTAGTTTTCTTCCGAAAGTGGTAGAAAGTAAATCCGGATAAAAATTGCATGATAACATTTTATAGGTCACACGCAAGTATTGCATGCCGAGTATTTTGTTTAGCTTTGCGATCACGTGATCGGAACTCTAGCCTATAGTAGAGCACATTGTTTGGTAAAAATGGCGAACGATTCGAACGGAGGAGGTTGCTAACTTGGTGAAAGAACGAGATGAGACGCCGATATATAACATATCAGGTTAGTTTCGAATAGGAAATTATGGAAATTTAGCTGGTGAGAAGTGCTTTGAAATCGTGCTGGGACGCTTATAGTTTATATTGGTTTTTGTTGCAGTGATATAACTTCGAGTCTGAATACAGCGACACGTAAGTGGTATCTTCATAAGAAAGTATCCGACTAGTTAGTCACGGGCATGTAAGGTGAAGGTGGTGATGCATATAATACACACATAGGTGCAGTTGGTGATATGGTTTAGCTGAACATTACACACACAGTACATTTTGACTTATGAATGTTATATTTTGTTTATAGTGTTGACTCCCTGATGAAGGGCGGTATGGATACGCCCGAAATGCATTGGATTGAAATGTAACTCTGTCACTGATGTAAACGTGACTAAAGATTCACAACGATCATAATGTTTACCAAACCAAAACGTGAAATAAAAGAAGAACAGTAATAATAATAAAAACACATACATGATCAAAGAACAATTTGTGTGGAATCCTCTTTTCACATTGAGGAGAATCAGGTGTGCCCAAAGGGATGTCTTTAATGTCCCATTAGAGACACAATATTCGGATTCATCATCAGGCGCCCAGGGACGTTGTCCGCCACCTACGGAGCACCCATAACGGATGAAATTGTAGCAAATCATAACAGTTGGAGCTGTGCACTTATCCCCCCTTTTTGAAATATACAAACAGAGGAGTCTCACAGCCAGCCCTACTATTAAAGTTCCTCACAACGGTCTTGGATGACATCATCAGCTTTGTACCCCACTACCTATACTTCCCCAACACTGCACAGGAACAGCTGGAGACCAAGCAAGGTGTCTATGCCATAGCTGGCTTCCTGCACGTATTGGGTCAATTGACTGCACACATGTCCTACTTGTGCCCCCTGGCAACACTGCACACAGTAACAACAACAGAAACACACACATTCCATCAATGTTCAGGAACAGTGGACCACCAGGGAATCTCCACCAATGTCGTTGCCAACTAACCAGGCAGTGTGCATGATTCCTACATCTACTGACAGTCCATTATCAACCAGCGCTACCAGGATGGCACCCATGGAAATGCACTGCTCGTTGGCAAGTACCAAATGAACACACCACACACCTCAACTCCACAATCATACAACTCACAACACTGGGAATGCACATGTTACAAACTCACAGACAACATGCCAAACAAAATGCCCACCCACCAGACACAACAGCACAGCTTACTCTGGGAACCTGGGCCAGCCATGTACATAAGCCATCTACGGCATGGCACCTCAGCCACACAATAGCAGATTGTGGTGAGAGGTGGGGACCAGGCATGTGCGAAGGAGGCAAGTGACCTATGAATGAGAATGTGCACAATGCCAAGTGAGGCATGGATGTGAGGGCCAGACTGCAGTATGCAGACCACACACATATCCATGTTGACATACAACGCTGGTGTATGGAGTGTAGTGGACAATGGACGCAACTATGTCACCCCAGCCAGTGGGGAAGATTGTGGAAATGTAGCTTGTTACGTCCCTCCTGTAAGCGTGAGCAGAGTGGGCTGGCCCGGAGTATGCCAGGCCAGCGTAGGGGTGTGAATAAAAAGCACGTAACTCAGGGCGTGGTTCTCTTCCAGAATGCCCAACGTCTCAGCCAGGGCGGCACCACGCACCCCACCATGAGGCCGACGCTGTCACCATGAGCAGTGTTGCCTGCGATCCTGTGTGCCTGCTGCACCCCGGGCGGCTGGTCCCCGAACCCTTCTTGCCTACCCCTGCGCACTCAGGCCTTACTGCTCACCTGCCAACACTGGCATGTGTCAAAGAGGGCCCACCACATGCCAGGGCAAGCCAAGCCCGAGGCCCGTGACCTTGACAGCCTCCTCAGACCATCATGGCCTCCGCGACACAGGCCCGCAGTACTCCTTTCTCGTTGACATACTCCACCAGCATACACAGCGGACTAGTAGGTCACACATTAGGAACTGAGTCTTGATTACACTATGGCAGAGTATATATTCATGGCAGAGTTTTGATCACTATACTCCCTTTGATCTGGTGCCACCGAGTCAGCGTATAGCATTCCAACCATACGTGTGTGTGGGCCCACGTGAACTACTGCCCTCGGGCCACACTGCTCTCCGAGTAGGTCACACATTTGGAACTGAGCCTTGATTTCTTCATGGCAGAGTTCAGATCATTGCATGCAATGAGAGGTGTAAGAGGAAGACACATTTCAGTAAGGAGGAAAAAAGAATCATTGTTACAGAGGTGATCGAACACTACCAACAACTGCCCTGGTGTCACTAACTCTGTGCTTCGCAAGCCAACGACACATGGCTGTGGGCCCCTACTGACCACTGCCTCTGGCCTACACTGCGGTCGAGGATGTCACACATTTGGAACTGTGTCTTGATTTAGCAATGGCAGAGTTCATATCATTGTGCCAGCCTCATCGCAGACTGCATCCTCTCTCAGCCCAGGTGCCACTAAGTCTGTTTCACAACATTCATGGACACTCTCTGGTCGAACTTTGGTGGTGTCTGAGTCTATGGACTGGGGATTGTCTTCATCCTCATGAAGTTGATACTGACTTGGTGGTAATAACAAGGCTATAGCATTCCACTCCTCAACTTGCCACTTCCGGATGGCTTCTGCTCTCTGCATCATGCCCTGGAGGCCACCTTCCACTGTCCCCTGCAACTCTCCGCCATATTCACCTTCGACATCGACGAGCACCCTCTCAGTCTGCGTGGCCCTACCTCAGTGCACCACAAGTCACCGTCCTGTGGCGGTGTGCCTGTGCCTCCGCAGTGCATCCTGGGCCTCTAACTCTGTGCAACCCAAGTCAGGGACCCTGTCTGATGAGATATTGGGTGGCCTCTGGTACAATGGCCTTGGGATCATCAACACCATGTGTATGTGGCCCTGCGCTATCCGCTGCCTCCGGCCTAAACTGCGGTCCACCAGGGCTCACACATCACATTGAGTCCTTACCGGCCTGGACATCGCACCATCGCAGGAGGCACATGCCACCACTGCCAGGACCACCTCCAAACACCAACTGCCAGAGTTGAAACAGTCGTACTGGCAGACTAACGGAGTTGCTCACACCTGTCGTGGATGCCATCATCTGCCTGATACCCTGCTCAGCAATCCAGGTGCCACTAACTCAGTGCACCACAACTCATGGACCATTTCTGATTGAGTTGTGTGCTGTGAAGAGCTTACACAGCAATGTCACTTCAGGTAGTGTGGGATACCTGGGACGATGATGAGGAAGATGATGCAGGTGTAACACACCCCACTGCAGCTGGATCAGGAATATCCCGAAGGGACACAATCCTAGACATTTTCTTCACATGAGAGCGCTCAGCTCTTGTGCCCTAACCTCAGTGCACTGCAACTCACGGACACTTCTGTCTGAATATTGGGTGACCTCTGTACTTGCTCCGGCTGCCACCATGATGCTCCGCAGTTGTCTTTGTAATGCTGGTGTTTTCCGTTTCCATTTTATTAGTGTTCACTGTTCAAGTTGTTGCCTGTACCAACCACTCCTTGCAGGCTGGCTTACACTCACCCCACACACATCCAGCACACGCATCACTGTACATGTGACCCTGCCAATAAAGGGGCCGGGCGCACATGCCCATAGCCAGGTTCACCAACTATCTGTGTGTGTCCGTGTGGTCATAATGTATGCATGAGGGCCATGGGCCGTACAACATTACATTGTGCTGTGTACAACGGATACAACCATGTTACCGCTGGTAGCGGGTAAGACCTTGGACTTGAAGCTTTGTCATCACCCACTCAATACGTAAGAGGAGTGGACTGGGCCGTCGTATGGAGGTCCAGTGTGGGTGTGTGAATGATAATTCCAGGGCTCTGGGCGTGGTTCATTACAGGAAATGTGCAAATGCATGTGTCTCTGTTGCAGCGTGGGTCTCCTTTGTGGGGTAAAGGTTGTCCCGGATGGGACTTAGACACCCACGTGTGTGATCCAGTTCATCTTCCATGAGCTCTGACCCCACCCGCACCTGTTCAGCCACCTTCTTTTGGCATTCTAACACTTGGCATTGGAATGCGATGTGTGCCTCGATGAAGTGTTGGGAGCCAGCTGTGGTGGTGGGTGCTTCCTGCTGTGTGGTCTGTGCAGGGGCTGGGGTCTCCTCCATGTAGCTTGGCTGCCCTGCTCCTGGGGGTGGGTTGCCTAAGATGTCCATGAGCTGTTGTAGGGCATTGGTGTCAAATGTGTGGTGGTCCTCTCCAGCATCACTGATGAGTTGTCTGGTCTGCCTTGGTGGAGGTGTTGTTTGTCCCTCTGCAATGTGAAGGGGAGATGCATGTTGCCATTGTGTTGACATGTATGTTGGCGCATTGCTCTAGTTTACATGCAGACTGTATGACAATGTACATTGTGACTGGGAGGTGCTGAATATTTGATGCAGGACAGTGGACATTTGGACTACAAGACGGATGTGAGGTTGTACACGTACATTTCCTTCTCACAGTTTCCTGCTATGTTAGATGTGATTGGCCTGTTTCTGCGCATGAGCGGACCCAGTTGTGTCCTCTGTTGTGCAGTGTCGGTGTTGCACTTTGACCACATTGTCGTTGGATGTGCTGTGATTGCTATGTGTGTGTGCTGCAGTGTGCCACGGGGATCGGGGACATGATCCTGGGTCATTGTGGGTATGCAGTGTGCTACACATTGTTGTGCATGTGTTCTATTGTGCCCATCTCCCCCCGTCCCCCCAGTCTCTGGTCGTTACTCACCCTGTTGATGTTGTGTCAGGTCCTATCGAGCTGTGTCCGTACTACCAACTCCTTGCACCGTCTCCACATTGATGACTGTGGCCTCCATTTCCTCCAGCTCCTCCTGGGGCACAGGACTCCCACCTCCTGTCGCCGTTGCTGCCTTCCTGTTGGCAGCAGGTTTGTGCTTAGTTTGGCTTTTCACATCATGCCAGAGCCTCTTGGCCTCCTCGGGAAACATCATTAACAACGCGGACAGTACACCACGATGCTGTTACATCGCGGTAGTTACAACGACCACGATGTAACCACGCTATGCCATTAAAACGCACGTCTTTACATCGACTTGCACTAGATGGCGTGCTAACCTTAAAAATAGTGTAGTTTACTATCCCAACACCTTCCCTACTGATAAGTGGACTGGAGTTGCAATAGTAAATTACACTTTTCTAATATTAGCACGTCATCTAGCGCAAGTCAATGTAAAGACTTGCGTTGTACTTGCATAGCGTGGTAACATTGCAGTCGTTGTAACGACCGCGATGTAACAGCATGCGGTGTAATAACACGCGTTGTAACATCATACATTCGCCTCCTCCATTGACCTCCTCAACACCCGCACCTTTCTTCCGCTTCCTCTTCTCCTTGGCCCTTCCCCGACCCCAAGGTTCCTTGCTGGTGGTCTGTGGGGCTTGTGGCGTTCGCGTTGGCCTCTGCACTCGTGCATCCATGGTGCTACGCAGTTTGTTTTTGTTTCCCTTTGTTTTTGTTCTACTTTTATGGTGCCTTTTCCCGCTTGGTGCGTGGGAATTGCAGGCCTGTCGCTGGTTTTCGCTGATTTTTGTATCACGATTGGCCTCATCTCAACTTTTTTTGCCTTCGTATTTCGCATATCGAATCTCTTAGAGGCACTGACAAGTTTTAATATTTCGTATAACTTATTTAAGTACATGAACTGCTCATTGTTGCCCTGACTGACTCACTGTTTTCTACTTTTTAGATGAGCTCTAAACTTTTCTGGGTATTTCAATAAATATATTTTTCAGATGTGTCAAATCGCGCTTTTGTATCGTATTCAACAATTGAGTGTGATGGCTATTTAATAATGTTTGCATTTGAAGCGTATCAATCTTTCCAAAACATCTTGCTTAAATGAAACAATCAGTTTTTTGGGCCTTTTTTGGGCCTTCTGAATGAGCATTTAACACCAAACGTATATTAAGTATCACCTGAGGGTTTATTCAAAGGCTGTTTAATGTGGCAATGGACTGGACCTTTTCTTTCTGCAAGCACGGACTCACCAAGCATGTTACTAGTATGTTTTGAAATGTTCTCAATGACACTTTCTTAAACCAAACAAATATATTATTTGCACTTAAACAGATATTCTAAGTGAAAACTGTTTTGTCATAAGTCGTGAAAACTAAGAAGGCACTGAGCACTTTAAAGGGAGATTTGTACAAAGGAGTAAAATTACACCACTTTTTTTTTAACTTAACAATCACTTTTTGTTTTGCTTTACTGATATGATGGGTGGTTTAAGAAAAACATCCAAAACGCCCTTAGCTGTAGAGTTAACACATTAATAACGTAAAAGAGAAGCACACCCTGTGTTGCAAAATTAATGTGATTTAAATTGCAACCTCTAATCATGTTTTTGTTTATGCAAATGTATTGAATGAACATAATTATTCTAAAGTTATTTGGAAACCCCATATGGTTTTGATGCTAAGTCTTTTAGGAAATAGTTTTACATTAGTGCGACTAAACTGATTTATTGTATAAAGTTACCAACTGTGATACATTTATTAAGTAGGTGAATGCTAGCTACACCTGATTTCTACCCTAGCCAAGGATGGTACATCTGTGATTTAAAAAATGAATATGTTATCTTAATAGAGAAATGTCAGTTTGTTCTGAAACCATTCTTGAAACAAATGTGAATGTCCACTTCAATTTCATGAATTAGTAAATGAACAAATTTCACTTTATAAATACAAGTAAACGATGGACAAAAAAAAGGAATATGATTCTGGTATCTTAAATTCCTAAACATAAGATGAGATTGAGGTTGTGAGTTCTCTAATACAGCAACATCAATAACAAATGCAGAACGGTGTCCCACAAGCCACTTGTCATCAAACGCCTCCCTTCCAGCGTGCCAAGGCTATGTTCCACTCTCCTTCACCAAAACCTCTGTTAGATCGTGTACAAATGCTGTACATGCTCACGTGATGTATCTCTACACAAAGAGCAACCTTTTCATGGTCTGTTTATGACAGTGAAAGTAAGAGGCGCAACTAGAGACACATTTCGGGGGGCGGGCTAAGAAAACATTTGGGGGGGTGAATCTTTATGCAATCGGCAGAGTCGAGCTGCAGGGGCTCTTAGAAGGGGTGAAACAACAACAAAGCTCCATTAACATGCACAAGGTCTTTTAAAGACCTGTGAAGTGCTCGGGTGCGGCTGTGAACAGGCCCGGGAGTGTCTCATCCCGGGCTGCCACGCATGAGGGGGTGGGGGGGGGGGGAGGGGGGGGGGGTGAAGCCCTTTGAGGCCAATGGGTGTTGCGCGCCTCGTGAAAGTGTAGCCCAAGGGTTCACTAGCATATTATGCAATCTGCAGGGATTTCATTATGGATGCGAAGCGGAGAGTTTCTAAATGTACATGTTGTTTGCCTCGTGTCATTTGATAAGTATAATACTACAATTTGACAGCCAAACTTCATAGTCTGTGATCCTGTCAAGATTGTTCGCCAAATGCAATGGGTGGTACTGTTTTACCAGACATAAATTGCACTTACAATCTGTAGTACAAATCAACATAAACACGTAGGGGGACAGTTTCACTAAGAGGATATGTAATGCACATTTTGTAGAGGAGACTCTCAAATGTGGAAATGTGTATTCATAAAAATGTGAAAGGGAAACCCACTGTGAACAAAATGCAGTACGATTTTTTGGGGACGGAAATGTCCCCTGCATGGTGAAACAGGCATGCACTCCTGCTCTGAATGACCTACATGCATGTTTTCTGGTATCCCGACTTTCTTTCGGGCCAGCGTACGTCATAATACTGCACGTGCATTGTGGCCTAGGCTTTTTGTACCAATTCTGACAACACATAGCTGAGCCCTGTGGTCTGGAGGGGCTCATAACGCGTGCCATCTTGAAGACATGAGACTACCTTCCGTGTCCTGGTCACTTTGAGCAGTGATGGCAGCATATCGTTTTTGTAATTAATACAGCTGAATAGGCCATTTTCTGTTCAAGTGAGTGAGGTTTGCATTGGCCTCACTCGAGTAAAGTTCCACTTGAATGCAGAGCCCAGAACCTACAACGGCATCCTGGGGCTCATTTACAAGCCCCTTGCACCGCCATATTTACATTGATGCATCGGTATTTTTTGGGTTATGGCGGTATTTCCTGTGTTGAAATCAGCTGTGCCTCATTATCTTATAATTTATGCAAGGTAGGCGTTTCATCAGAAACGCCTGCCATAAAACTGAGGCTGTGGCATTTACCACTTTTCAGGTTTTGGTCCATTGGGCCGCTGCACTGCCAATGCGTCACAATTTCTACGGCTGCTGCTAAACCCACGCGAAGGAATGACACATAGGCTGTGGCCAAGGGACCACACCAGCTGTATTGAAAAGACTGCAATCATCAGTCGAGTCACAAGGTAAGTTGGCCACAGAAGGTAGGTATGTGCACGTAATGTCACATTTATGTGCTGATGTCACATACATGTGGGCACTATACCCACTTGTATGTGTCACATTCAGGACCAATATGTTAGAGGGCAAGGTGACATTGTCACCTTTTCACGCTCTAACACATTGGTCCCTGTACAATAGGCTACTTGCATCAGATTAAACTGAAGCAGTCTCACTTTTTTGACACATTGCTATTGTTGCATCAGTTTCCTTGCGCCATGGAGTGCTGAAACATTAACACGGCGCATCCATGGTGTCATAAGCTATTTTGCCGCAGTCGCAAGTAAACTGGCATATTGTTGCACTAAAGCAGCGATGCATCACTTTCTTGTAAATTAGTACCCACTGTGTGAATGAGTAGGGTAAATGGTGTGGATGGTGCTGGTAGCTAGACTGCATGTTAATAAGGCAAACATGACTGCAGAGATCAGTGGTTGCATTTTAAATTCCGCCTGGTGCTACTGAGCACAAGATGCATGTTGAGATCAGCTTCCTCAAACTTGGAAGTATATTCGTAGACTGCAGGGTCAGCCCAGACCCTAAGTTGTGGATGGATGTAGATAGAGCTGCCTTAGAAATGCAACTGTGACATTTTGGAAAGGCGGCTGCAGGTTACCATGCCAATGAGCAATGCCATTTGGTTAGATGATGAGGAGGAGTGTGAGTTAGCAGAATATGCAGTTTTGTAAACATAGTACTTTAAGCAGGTCTTGCATCTTTTGTTTCTTTCAGATATAGTACTCAAAACCTTTAACAACAGCCCAGTGACATTTTCACAATTTAATGTGGCCTCAGAAGCGGGATCTCCAGTTTGACACACCCCTCCTTACTACCTGCTGTGAGAAGCCATGAACTCAATAAAGACTTTATGTGCAGAGGAGGAATACATGAAGGAAGGGAATAGCTATGAATCCATTCCATTTCACTGGTATCCACATCCGTTGTCAGGAAAATGAACACTTGAGTGAGACCCAGACTCTCTCACTTGTTTCCAGCATTGTCATTGTCGAGAAGAGGGCAGTACGCAGAGGACTCAAGTATATCTTGAGAACCAGGTTTGAAGTGACTGATAGCCAGTTTCCCAAGCTGGGAGGACATCACCTGAAAGTGTTTCCCTGGCAACCTGGAAGCCTGTTGTGTCTTCTGATAAGAAGATGCATTGCCCTTAGGAGTCGACTGCCTGAGCGAAGGAGAACCCGCTGTTCTGCCTGGTGTTTGGGTTAGACCACAGGGGCAAACGGAAGCAAGTACTTGAATAAAGTGCTGGCCCAAGTATTGGAGTGTGTCCTCCGGCCTTCCTTTAGTGGAATGTGACTGATTTGAGGCATGCGGACCGGCATCTTGCAAGTGAAAACAACAGCATCCACTGTGCAGCCCAACCCATTAACCCAAAACGAGGACCAGTGTCACTGAAACAACTATTAACCCACAGAAACCATCATACGAGAGTGCATCTCTGCCACCAGTGGTAAGCTGAGGACACCTGGCCATGAGATCCAAACCAGTCAATCAGCACCTTCTTACCTGAGTGAAGGCCACACACGCCGATCTCCTTACAAAGAATGGATTGTTATACATTCCAACAAATAATTAATATAAATATAGTATATATCTTTATTTTTTGAGAACCAGTGGACTGTGGCCCCGTCTTTCTCCCCTTATTTTTATATTGCAATGGAACTTCTATATTGTACCCTGAAGAATGTGTGTGGTTGGCTGGTCACTTCACACTGAAACAAACATTGGCACCTGTGCTACTGCCTCTCTGATATGGCACACCATGTACTCGGACGATATAGATAATTACATGTCATAAAGTGTATGAATAACAACACCATACCATACTGTAAATTGTACAAGGGTATGCCCTTCAGAAACCTGTACATTTTTTGTCATCCTATTAATTTGTTAAAATGTATAGTGATTAATTCTTTACCAGGCATTGTATCTCAGGATAATGTATTTTCTTTGTATCCTTGTTGGTTCTATATCATTGAGGCACAGTACAAGATAGTTTTAATGAGTTTTTGGATAATGTGTTAGGTATCGTCAACGTCAACAGACAACTGACCAACTTCCTCAAAGAGAACAACACCCTGGACTTGTCCCAATCCAGATTCCGCAGCAACTACAGCACTGAAACCGCCCTCATCACCGCCACCGACAACATCAGAACCCTGCTGGACAACGGCGAACCGCAGCCATCATACTCCTAGACCTCTCGGCCGCCTTCGACACCGTCTGCCACCACACCCTATGCACATGCCTCCACAATACAGGGATCCATGACAAAGCCCTGGACTGGATCACCTCCTTCCTCACCGACAGAACGCAGAGGGTCTGCATCCCTCCATTCCGATACAAAGCCACCAAGATCACCTGCAGCGTACCCCAAGGATCATCCCTCAGCCTGACCCTTTTTAACGTCTACATGGCACCGCTCGCCAACATCATCCGATCGCACAACCTCAACATAGTCTCATACGCCGACGACACCCAACTGATTCTCCCCCTCCCCAGGACCCCGCCACAGCTAAAACCAACTTCCACAAAGGAATGAAGGCCTTGGCCGAATGGATGAAGAACAGTTGCCTGAAACTGAACTTGGACAAGACGGAGGTCCTCATCCATGGCCCCACCCCCCCCTGCTTGGGATGACTCCTGGTGGCCGGCTTCGCTGGGAGCTGCGCTGACACCCACCGACCATGCATGCAACCTGGGGTTCATCCTGGACTTGCCTCTGTCAATGACCCAGCAAGTCAACGCCATCTCCTCCTCCTCCTTTAACACCCTCTGCATGCTTCGCAAGATCTACAGATGGATCCCCACCAGAACCAGAAGGATGGTCACCCAGGTCCTTGTCACCAACAGTCTGGACTATGGCAATGTCCTCTACGCGGGAACCACAGCCAAACTCCAGAAAAGACTCCAAAGCATACAGAACGCCTCTGCACGCCTCGTCTTCGACATCCCCCGCCACAGCCACCTCACTGCCAACCTGAGAGATCTGCACTGGCTCCCCATCAACAAGAGGATCACCTTCAAGTTCCTCACACACGCTCACAAAGCCCTCCATGATGCCAAACCTACATACCTCAACAAAAAACTCACTTTTCTTCACTCTGAACCGCCAGCTCCGCTCTGCTGACCTCGCCCTTGCCACTGTTCCACACATACACAGAACAACCAAAAGAGCAGATGCTTCTCCCACCTCGCCGCCAGGACATAGAACACCCTCCCCATCCACCTGCGACAGACCCAGGATCAGCTGACCTTCAGGAGACTCCTCAAGACCTGGCTGTTCGAGCAGTAGCTCCCCCCCTTAGCACCTTGAGACCCTCGAGGGTGAGTAGAGCACTGTACAAATGCTTGATTGATTGTATGAGTGGTATATATGAAGTCTGTGAGAATGGTGAGATTTAGTCTGTGAGGGTGAGGTTAGATAGTTCTCTATTGTTAAAGCATATGTTCAAAAATATTGATTATGATTATGAAAGTATAAATAAAGACAAACATTTTATTAATTTAATATAAAAAACTGTATTGTATGTTCTTAACATTTGTATTTGACTCTTTATATAGAGCATGTAATAGGAGCTGGCTTGTTTTTCTTCTTTTTGTACTTCAGTCCCTGCCCCGCTTCAACATTGGCGTACCCTTTGCGTTGTTTGTTTGGTAAACACAGCCATTAGCCAATCACATACTGCCTTATCATGCACATGTACCACGGTATACTGCGAACGTACTACGGTATACTGTGGCACAATATATAACTCAGCATTTTACAACCTATAACTATAACACTATTCACAGTATTCACACATGCTGCCAAAAATAATCATTTACACATCTATATATTTATTTTAGGAGTTTTATATAGCGCTGACCTGACCCGAGGGTATCGGAGCGCTTTACAACAGTGTGATTTCAGAAATTTCAATAATAGAGGAGCCTTAATCATAGCGAATCTGGATTCAACGAGTGCTGTGGATACATGAGGTAGAAGATGGGTCCTGAGGTAGCTTCATAGCATGCATTATTGAGGTAGTGCAGAAGTCTAGCAGCAGTCTCGCCTTCCAGGCTTATTTGTTTGGTGGTGGACTTTCGTGGGACAGTACGATGCAGGGTCAGGAATCCACTGGATTACGGTTGGCTTGCAGGTGGCAGCTATCCGTTTGGGAGGGATCGGTTGAGGAGGAGGGCTTTCAGGAGTTTCTTGAATATTGAGAAGGATAGGGTGGTCCTGATATCTACTGGGATGGAGTTCAAGATTTTGGGCGCGTTTCCAGTGAATTTTTGTTTGCTTGCTTTCATGGGGATGAGAAGGAGGGAGTTGGAACTCCTGAGGTTCCTTGTTTGGCCAGCCCTCTTCAGTTTGGCGGCCAGGTAGTCCGGTTTTCCTGTGTGTAGGGCTTTGTGCGTGAGGCAGGCAGTTTTGAAGTTGGCCCGCTGTTCCACAGGGAGACATTTTAGTTCTCTTAGGGCTGGTGAGATGTGATCATATTTCCTGATTCCGGTGACAATTCTGGCTGCCGCGTTGAGGGTTGTTTTGAGGGGAGCTCGGTGGGCTTTACCAGTGCCGGTTAGGGTTGCGTTTCCATAGTCTAGTCTTGATAGCACCAGTGTTTGTGTAGCTTGTTTGAGGTTTTCGGTAGGGATGAATGGTTTAACCCTTTGGCTGCAGGGGTTATTCCCCCGCTGTGCTGGGGGGCACGCACAGCGCCCCAGTGGTGATGACGAGCTCAGCTCGTCATGAGCCACGGTGCTCGTGTGCTCATGACGAGCTGAGCTCGTCACGGCCACACCTGTTTCCTTAGAACACTCAGCACAGCGGGGGAATAACGCTCCCGCTCAGCTCGTCATCAGCACACGACCACCGTGGCTGATGATGAGCAGAGCTCGTCATCAGCATGGGAGGGGTTAATTTTGTGGAGAAGTTTCAGGTTGAGGAAGGCAGTCTTTGCAGAGTTTTTGATGTGGTGGGTCATTTCAAGTTTTGGGTCAAGGAAGATTACCAGAGATTTTACTGAGTTAGCCATGGTGGAAGTGCTGCTTAGAGCATCCATATCCTTGAGCCAGTCTGTAATTTGTTGGTTTTCCTCCTTGTTGGAGATTAGGAGGAACTCTGTTTTGACTTGATTGAGTTTGAGGTGGTTTTGGGACAGCCATTGTTGAATTTCTTTAATGGTGTTATTTAGTCTGGAGATGTCGTTTCGGGAAGTGGTTTCTAGATAGATCTGAGTGCCATCAGCATATAGGTGGAAGGGGATCTCCGCGTTTTTGAGTATAGTGGTGATGGGTTGTATGTATATGTTGAACAGTGTTGGAGAGACCACTGAACCTTGGGGTACACCCCTGCTGATAGGGCGAATGTCAGATGCAAAGTCTTTGATTTGTATAATTTGCGATCTGTTTTGAAGGAAGGCAGTGAACCATCGGAGGACCGTATCATCTGCGCCAACCCTTTCTGGTAGGGCCTTGATGAGGAGCTGGTGATCAACCGTGTCGAAGGCAGCCGACAGGTCTAGGAGAATCAGTAGGCAGCTGTGATCGGTGTCCAGTGACTTACGGATGTCATCTGTGATGTTGAGAATCGCTGTTTCAGTGCTGTAACCTTTTCTGAACCCTGATTGGTGAGGGTCAAGAAGGCTGATATTGTCCATTTGCTGAGTCAGTTGAGAGAGTGCGCATTTTTCTCGGATTTTGGATAGGAGGGGGAGATTGGGGACGGGCCTGAAGTTGTTTAGGTCTGTGCAGTCGAGGTCTGGTTTCTTAATTATTAGCGTTACTTAGCCTACTTTAAGGCAGTCAGGTATGCTACCGGTTCTCAAGGAGCTGTTGATGATTCTGCACCAGAACGGGGCTATAGAGAGTTTGAGTTCTATGGTCAGTTGGAAGGGTGTAGGGTCGAGGGCGTGAAAAGCGGGATTGGTGGTGGAGATTAGCTTGATAATCTCGGCTTCTGAGATGGGATTGAAGGATTTCCACGTATTAGTGTGTAGCCTGCTACTGTTGTCCATTGCGACTGGGGGCGGGCCTGCACATGTGGAGTTGGCGTTGGTGTCTGTGTCTAGTGAGAGCTCAATCTTGAAGATTTTTTCTTCAAAGAAGATGGCAAAGTTTTCACACAGTTCCTTGGAGGTCTGGGTAGAGGACACATGGGCTTGGAGGTTTGCAGCTTGATGATTTTGAAAAGTTTGTTTGGCCTGTTTTTCGCATTGTCCAGGGTGGCGCAGAAGAATTTGGATTTAACACTATGGTTGTGTTTTTTGTATTTTCTTCTAGCTGCTTTGAGTTGTTCAAGTAGGCCCATGGAGGTTTTTTTTTCTCCAGAGCCTTTTTCAATCAATCAATCAATCAAACCATTTGTATAGAATCCCTGTTTCTTGTGGCAGTACCTCGTGTGAAGAGGCCACGCATTGGTGGCCGTTCTTTTAGACTACTGGCGCCCCAATTGTGGAATAAGCTGCCAATGGCCCTGCACAGTATTCCAAACTTGTTGGCCTTTAGGAAGGGGCTCAAAACTTGGCTTTTTACCTCTTAGTTTTTTTCCCTGAGCTCCGTCGGTTTCCTTTCTGTTTTTATCTGTTGTGTTGTAGATAGTTTACAAAACAAAGCGCCGGGACACTCTTTGAGTAGCCGTGCGCTATATAAAACCCCAGTATAACATAACATAACATAACATAACATAACATAGCGCACTACTCACCCGGGAGGGTCTCAAGGCGCTTGGGGAAGGGGTAAGCTACTGCTTGAACAGCCAGGTCTTGAGTTGTTTCCTGAAGGCGAGATGGTCCTGGGTCAGCCGAAGGTGGATGGGGAGGGAGTTCCATGTCTTGGCAGCCAGATAAGAGAAGGATCTTCCTCCGGCGGTGGTTCTTCGGATGCGTGGTATGGCTGCGAGGGCGAGGCTGGTGGACCGTAGCTGGCGGGTGGACGTGTAGAAGGTCAGGCAGTCGTTGAGGTACTTGGGGCCCAGGTCGTGGAGAGACTTGTGTGCGTGGGTGAGGAGCCGGAACGTGATCCTCTTGTCGACGGGGAGCCAGTGTAGGTTCCTCAGGTGGCTGGAGATGTGGCTGCGTCGGGGGACATCCAGGATGAGTCGGGCGGAGGCGTTCTGGATGCGCTGGAGTTTTTCTGTAGCTTGGCTGTGGTTCCGGCGTAGAGGGCGTTTCCGTAGTCCAGTCGGCTGGTGACGAGTTCTTGGGTGACAGTCTTCCTGGTCTCGGTCGGGATCCATCGGAAGATCTTGCAAAGCATACGCAGGGTGTTGAAGCACAATGAGGAGACGGCGTTGACTTGTCTGGTCATCGAGAGGGAGGAGTCCAGGATGAAGCCCAGGTTGCGTGCGTGGTCGGTTGGCTTGGGTGCGGTGCCCAGGGCTGGGGGCCACCAGGAGTCGTCCCAGGCGGAGGGCGAAGATACCAGGATGAGGACTTCCGTCTTGTCTGAGTTCAGTTTCAGGCGGCTGTCCTTCATCCATTCGGCGACGTCTTTCATCCCTTCGTGTAGGCAGGTTCTGGCGGTGTCGGGGTCTCTGGTGAGGGAGAGGATCAGCTGGGTGTCGTCGGCGTAAGAGATGATGTTGAGGTTGTGCTGGCGTGCGATGGCTGCAAGGGGTCCTATGTAGACGTTTAAGAGGGTGGGGCTGAGTGAACCGCAGATGACTTCGGTGGCCTCGGAGCGAAACGGGGGGAGGCGGAGTCTTTGTGTTCTTCCGGCGAGGAACGAGATGATCCACTCCAGTGCCTTCTCTTGGATACCGATGTTGCTGAGGCGCTGGACTAGGGTGCGGTGGCAGACAGTGTCGAACGCAGCGGAGAGGTCCAGGAGGATGAGGGCCACTGTTTCCCCCTTGTCGAGCAGGGTCCGGATGTCGTCGGTGGCTCTAAGTTGTCTCCTTTCATTGTTGACGTCCGTATTGAACAAGGATCTGGATGGTATGTTTCTGGGGTGTTTTAGTTTCAGGGGGCCATCTGATCTAGAGTGGCTGCCATGGATGTGTTGTAGTGGTCTGTGAGTTCTGTCGTGGTTAGACCGTCCGTGGGGATGCTGAGTTTGGCATTGACTTTTTCCTTCAAGTCAGTCATGTTGACCTGGGTGAGGTTTCTGGTCCATTTGGGCTGTACGCGGAAGGGTGGTTGTAGGGTAACTGGTTGGGTGAGGTGGAAGAGGATTAAATGGTGGTCAGACCAGTCCATGGGTAGGGTGTGAGTTATCGTCACTAATTCTCGTTTGGCGATAATGGCATCAAGGATTTATCCTTTGTTGTGGGTCTTTTCAGTGCAGTGTTGCCAGAGGTTGTTGTTGAGAAGTAGGTCATTCAGGTTGCGTACTGGTGGATTGTTAACGTCATTCCAGTGAACGTTGAGGTCGCCTAGAATTAGGTTGTTCGTATCTTGAAGTGAGCAGTGGGCAATCAGGTCGGACAGGTGTTCAGTGAAAGCAGTTGAGTTGCCTGGGGGTGGTAGATAAGGTGACAGGTTAGTGATTCTTTGTTGCTTGTACCAATGGTGGCAGATTCCTTGTAGCATGTACCAATGGTGACAGTTAGGCATTCAAAGCTGTTGTAGTTGGTGGAGTCTGTCTCCACCATGGAGATGTTGTCTCTGTGGATGATTGCTATGCCTCCTCCTTTTTGGCCTTTTCTGTCTTTGCGAGTGATGAAGAAGCCTAGGGGGACGAGAGTGTCCAGGAGAGCAAGGGAGGAGTCCTTGAGCCAGGTTTCGGTAATGAATGCTATATCAACGCCATGGGTGAGGATGGATTCTGCTAGTTCGGTGGCTGATCTGCAGTTGATGAGCAAGCATTTAGTGAGAATCGTCTCTGTTATAGAAGTCTTATTAAGGGGGGCCCTAGGGATGATCGTGCGGGTGGTAGGCAGTCCAAGTGATTTTGGTGAGTCTTGTGCTCTTCCTAGCACGGTGATCACCTGTATTTTGGATTGTAGGGTGATGGACCTGAGCTTGTTGTAGGGGTAGGCGAGGACCGCCACCTCACTCTCGGACAGAGGCTCGCTAGTTCTTTTGGGTCTCTGAGAAATCCTGGGCAGAGGGGTTGTGATCCCTATCTGAGGGGAGACTATGGGAGCTGGTGGTGTAAGAGCGGGTGTGTTGATGTTGTTTGTGGGCCGCGAAGTTGGCTATTATTTCTCATAAACCCCGGGTTATTGTTGTTATCAGGGTTTCCAGGAGGGAGTGCCTCTGCTCCGTCTCATATTCGTTGGGCCGTTGGGATTGGTTTTGAGGGGATGTGTTGGCCCTGAGGGGGGTGATTCTCAAGGTTTTGGATAGCATATTGGTGGCTGTGTTGCTCGAGAAGGTTCTTGGTTGAGGGAGCCTCAGAGAGTTTGGCCGCCTTGGTTTGGTTATGTTGACGGCGTTGGGTCCGGGCGGGGCCTTTAATCCAGATTGGCTAATGTTTTTTTTGGTGCGTTGGTACTTTCATTCCTGTGTGTTTAGTGTGCTGGTTATTTGGGGTGTTTTGAGTGGGCTGCGGTGAGTGGGCGGAAGGTGGTTGTTGGGGGAGGGAGCCTGCGGGTGACTGATGGGGATGAGAAGTGTGCAGTGAGGGAGACCTGTTTACGGCGGGGGTACGTGGGGTTTTTCAGGATTGTTGGCCCGTTGTGTGCTTAGAGGTAAGTGGGGTTGTTCGGGAATGTCGGTCTGTTGTGTGTCTGAAGGTGGGGAGAGCTGGCGATGAGAGGAGGGGGGTCCTATTCTCCTTTGTGGCTGTGGGGATGTAGTCACACAGAGGTGTGTATTTGAGGTTGTTGCAGAGTCCCGCCGAGGTTGGAGTTGGTGGGGTGTGGGAGCCGGGTGAGGTACGTGGAGGGACCGTGTTCTTCCAGAGGGAGGTGTGCGGGTTGTCGCGTAGCGAGAGGAGCGAGTGGTGTCTAGAGGGGTACTAGGGCGGTAGGTGGGTTAAGAGGGCGGGTATTGTTCTTCTGGTGAGGGTGAGGGGTCGGGTGGGGAGGGGGTGCGCTAGATGGTGCATTCCGGAGAGCGGGGAAGAGGGCATCAAAGGACTCTAGATTGTCATTGTTGGCTTGTATTAGGACCGTGCCATTGTATTATATAGTCACCGTGGTGTTGCTCGTTCGCCTTGCGTGGTCTGGGAGTAAAATTGACAATTTGCAGCTATGTGAGATGTTGGAGATTTTGGAGATATTTAGTTGCGATTGAAACATTGATTTCCAAGCTTCCTGTCTATCAGTGTGGAAGATAAAGTCAATTTTTATCTTTACTTTGGCGGAGCAGTGTTAGATATCTGTGAAAAGGGATTCTGGATGTTGCCTGATCAGTTTCTGTTTGAAATTCTTCTTTGCTTTGGATGACAGGCCGGGGGGGGGGGAATTAATCGAGAAGGAGTTTAAGCCGTGAGGGATTACATGGTTCGAAGAGGACGGGTCGGTGTGGGTTGCCGTGGCAGGGGGCATTTTGTGAGAGGGGACAACTCTGTGTTGTGGAGAGTGGGCGAGGTGCTCCCGGCAGGCATTCAGTGAGTAGTGAGCGAGAGGTATAGAGATACGCATTTCTCTTTTAGTGGGTCGGGCAAATGCTTCCGAGGAGTGGTGGGTTTGGGTGTGGGCAGAGTGAGTTGTGGAGGTTCCTTCCTGGGTACTGTTCAGGAGGGATGGGTGCCGATTTGTGACGCGAGTGTGCCTACTACTCAATTAGCCCTTCGCTTGTCCGGAGGGAAGGGGTTCTCATCAGGATGGGACCAGGTGTGGAAAAGTATAGATAGGGGCAAGACCTGCACGGCGTGTCGCTGGTGCCCGAGTCAGCGACACTCATTGAGGGAGTCAGAGACTGGGACCCTCTAACCTCTTCCTGAGTTAAGAGGGGATCCCATCTACGGTTGGGCATTGACTGCAGTGGAAGTGTGTTGTGTGTGCCAGAGTCGGGGTGAGACTGAACATTGTTGTGGAATTCAGAGGATAAATCAGTATTCAAATCTGATTGTGTCCTGATTGATTGCTCTTTTTGGCAAATGCTTGTGCACTGGGGGGTGTTTTGGGGTCAAGGTCAAGATGGGGCTCAGGTCTGATTGAGCTCAGGTGGCAAAGGCAGGGATAGGGAGTGACTGTGTACTAGTAGAATTGTGTTATTGCCACTGCTCATACCTTAGAGGGAGGGTGCCGAAAAAAGGGATGGAGGTGTGTGGTTGGGCTGTGTGCTGTAATTAAGTAGCTAATTGTGCTAACTGTGTGCTTTGCAGCACTTGTCCTCTTTCTATCTCTATTGTTCCTTCTGCCGATAAATGGGAATGGCAGCCATTACCAGGTCAGGCTCCGGTGAGTGGTGGACAGAGTTCCTAGATTGGGCCTTTGTTGGTGGTGGGGGGGCGCCTTGTTTGGAGTTGGAGATTGTTGCTCTTGGTTTCTCAGCAGCTTGCTCCTGTACTCACTTGCTGGCACGATGTTGCAGTTTCGCGTTGCAGGTCGAGGCGGCCATATTGATGTCAGGCACCCGGGATGGATTTGGGACCAGGGTTGCCACTCGGGTGCATCCGCGCCGATTCTTTACTTCACCGCTGCTCCTGTCTGGGATTCACTGGGGGGTGAGTGCCGTTTGTGGATTCACTGATTGTGTCCTTCCTCCTAGTAGAGCATCGGTGTGGGCCGGTCATTCTGAGACCTCCTTTTCATGGAACAGCGTTTCCCGAGTTCACTGGGCTGTGTGTATCTGCCTGTGCACTCTCTTGCGGCCTCAGTGGTGTGCTTCTTGGCTCTGTTTGGTTCTCTTGTGCTCCTGAGAGTGTCACAGGGCCCTCAATCCGCTTTAGCAGGTAGTGGTGGGAGCCTCTATTGAGCTCCAGGAACTTTCGGTTTCGTTCTTGGGTTTCGCCCCGACGGTCCCGTTTCTCCTTAGCTTTTTCGATGATTAGTAGCAGCGCTCCCTCAGGTCCTTCCATGAGCTAGTAGCTGGAAACGTCTGATGTTGTGTGGATGGGATGTGGATTTCACACCGTGAATCGGTGATCCACTCCTCCTGAGCTTTTTGTTTCGGTGTCCGTTGCCGGACTACAGACCTTCGTCCGGTAATTTTTTTTTCTGTTCGTAGTCGATGGCGGCAGCGCAATCTGGCTCCAGACCTCTTCTTGCCTGGTCCGGTGAGTGGAACGGCAGATGGAGGTATGCAGGGGTGGCAGACCCAGGATTTACACCTGAATTGGTGATCCTAGCGCCCGGGAGCTCTGTGTGGAGCTCCTTCCCAGCGGCCATTTTGTCAAGCATCCTTATTATACACATAATAATGTATTATGCTGCCACACAATTTCAACATCCAATTACACACTTTCACGCTACATCTGTTTAAATAACCACAATCAACTCTACACCACATCACTCTATGCCACACCACTGTACATCACTCTAATATACACTATTACACTGTACACCACTTCACTGTATGCCACTCCACTCTACACCATTCTATTCTACCCCACTTCACTCATAACCACTACACTCTATGCCACTTCACTCTGTCACTCCACTCTATGCCATTTAAGTCTGGAAGGTGAACTCCGCTACGCTTGCGGAATTTACATGGTTTTCCACACTCTGCGTTATGCAGAGCGGAGTTTTTTCCCTCGCTCGCATTCGTCAATTCCAAGTTGGAGAGCGCAAGAGAGGAAAATCCACCTCCCTGCGAGATTTTTCCTCATTCGCAATCGTCAACATGAAGTTGGGGAGCGCAAGTATGGAAAATCAACCTTCTGGTGAGATTTCTCAACGTGGGTGGTCAGATATCTCATTGCGAGGGGTCGCGTATGTTCATGCTCGTTGAGAATGCTGCCCTCGAGTATAAAATCTACTTGAGTGGCAGAAAGGAAGCAGCGCCTGCTTGCGCTGTGTATGCTGCCGTTTGCGATGATTGCACAGTGCGGATAAGCACCCGGCACACAAAAAATCACCTCGAACGACATTTATGTAATGCAGTCTGCTGCTTGCGGAGCTCCACGTGGGACGGCAGTGATTTTTGCAGTTTGCGGAGTTCTGCGTAGCGGAACTCTTTGAACTCCACCCAGGCTTAATACTATTGTACTGAATGCCACTAAACTGTACACCGTTCACTCTATACATCTGCACTCAATGCTACCCCACTGTACGCTATTACATTCTACTACACTACACTCTACACCACTACACTTATTGCCACTACACTGTATGCTATTCTACTGTCTGCCATTTCACTCTATGCTACTCCACTCTACAACACTCCACTGTATGCATTTCCACTGTATACCACTCCACTCTACAACACTTCATTATACCCTGCTCCACTGCATGCAACTGCACTCTATGCCACTCAAATCTATGATATTCGACTCTCTGCCACTCCACTCTACCCAATTCCACTGTACGCCACTCCACTGTACCCTATTCTATTGTATGCTACTCCACTATACTCAACTATACACCAGCACACCCTACGCCACTCCACTGTACGTTATTCCAATCTGTGCCACTCCACACTTCACCTCACCAGTGTATACTATTTCAGTGTATGCTACTATACTGTATGCTATTCCCCTATATGCCACTCTACTCTACAGTATTCCACTGTATGGCACTCCACCATACCCCACTCCACTGTGAACCACTTTACTCCAATCTAGAGTGCTCCACTGTATGATTTTCCACTGTATGCCACTCCACTCTATGCCACTGCAGCCAATGTCAATCCACTCTACGACACAGTGCTCTAACCTATTCCACTCTACGCTGCTCTACTGTATGCCACTCCACTCTATGCCACTCCAGTGTACGCTACTCCATTCTCTACCACTCGGCTCAAACCACCTCCACTCCACGCGACTCCACTATGCTCTGCTCATCAACACTATACTCCACTCATCAACAGTCTGCGCCCCTCCACTATACCACAAAATACTCCACTGTATAGCACTACACTGTACAACAATGTAACCCTCTCAATGCCACTGTACAGCATTGTACTTTACACAATGGCACTTTAAAACACTCTACTCCACTTTACAACACTGTACGCAACTCCCTCTATGCCGATCCATCCAAGTTAATATACTCTATTCTTTGAGACCGTACTTCACTGTACTCTACTCCACTACTGCACTCTATGCCATTCCACTGTACGATACTCAACTGTATGCCAGTCTCTCTACTATACTGTATCACACTCTATTCTATTCTATTCCATTCCATTCTGCTGTACAACACTTTAATCCACTCTGTGACACCCTACTCTACTTCACTAAGGCACATTTTCTGACCCTCTAGAACACACAAGTCTACTTCAATGTACGACATACCACTGTATACTACTTTACTCCACACTACTTGACTCAACACCACGGTAGTCTACAACACTCTACTACACTCTATACTATGCCACTCCACTGGACTTCACTGCACTCCACTCCACTGCACAACACTTTACATTGTGGCACTGTACAGCACTCCACTCTACACCACCATACTGTGCCACAGTCTTCTCCACTCTATGCAGCTCCACTCTACATGACTTTTCTACACTCTGTGCCACTATACAACACTGCACTCCCCTCGATGCCCATACATTACACTGTACACCACTCTACTCCACCCCATGCCCATTTACCCCAGTGTACATCACTCTACTGCACATTCCAACACTCTACGACATACCATTCCACTGTACTGTACAAGACACTACTCCAATTTATGACAATTTACTCGACTGTACACTACGCCTGTCCACTCTAGTGCACTCCACACCACTGCTCTAAACAGCATGCTGCTACACTATATAACCATATACTCCACCGTATACAACACCACTTAACTCTTCTTATTGCTCATCTACAGTACTCCACAATACTCCGATCTTGTCCACACCATTCTACACAACACCACTCTACCTCACTCCTCTCCACTGTAAAACACTCCACGCCATTTTAGACCACTCCACTTAATGCCGTTCACTGTACCCCACTCCATAGTAGTGTATTCCACTCTACTTCACTCCACTCTATGACACTATACTCTACAACAGTACACTGGGTGACACTCTCCTCCACTCTACTGTACCACACTCCACTTAATGAAATTCCACTTGATGACAGTAAACTGAACAATTTGAAATACATTTTAAAATAAAATCAAAAAAGACATTGAAATTCAATGAAAAAAACAATGTTTAAACATTTGTTATAGTTGGGAAAACATTATTTATTATTTCTCCTCAAACCTTAAATACACAAACAATACAAATTCTTAAGATATAGCCATAGCTTAAATTTATAATTTATACACCACCTATAAATGAATATAACTTTACTTATTCTTTATCTACAAACTAAATGTACAATACACAAAAATATAAACTACCAAACATATACTTATACCTTTAATCTTAAATTTGAAACAACACCTTCTGATTATTATGACTTGCACACCACCTTAAACAGTATATTCAACTCAGTAGCCACACTACATTAGCTATAACTTGCCACTCTACAATAGACTATGTTCTCACAAAAGATTTGATTTGCAATGCCATAATTAATCTTGCAAATACTAGTAATTTAGATGGTATATGTTAGATAATATAAAAAAGTATAAATAGTGCATGAAGAAGGCACCGACATATTCACCTAATTATACTGTCACCTTATCCTTTGTTTTCTTGGTGAATTTCTAAGGTTTTATTTTTAACAATAACAGATTTTTTTTATGACATCTAACTGTAATTTAATTTAACATTGTGTTTTTTCACTGTATGTCTTGGGTTTTCTGAATGTAAAGTAATATTTTATTATCATTTGTGATACTAACCACCGCTGCACACAGCCAAAGGCCCTGTGGCAAATTTTCTAAAGGCCTTTGGCATAGCAGGAGGTTGGCAAAAAGTCCTGGACTGCGGCCAGTCCTGGGGCCAGCCCACCCAAAGACAGCACCATTAATGACTACTAATGTGGAAGGGGCGGGCCAAATTGGCAGACCTTGTAGGTCGATAAGGCGCCTTTACATACTCAGCAATAATTAAAAGGTTGAACCATGGACTGTGCCCTAAGACCAGGAGTCGACAAGAAAGAACCCACTCATCTTGGACATTCACTACATGAGTTTGCGCTCCAATATGTCAACGAGGTATTCACCTCCATCAGTGATTTCAGGTTGTTTTTCAGCCTGCAATTGTACAGGAAAGACTCTGTCCATCAGCCTAGAAAATGGGGGTAACGCTGTTGCACACTACTAACATGGAAGCGAAGGGACCCAATGGGCCGAGCTTGTTGGTGATTTGGCACCTTTGCATACTCAGCAGCAATTAAAAGGGAGAATCACGAACTCTGCCCTCAGACCAGGACAGATAGAACCCACTTGTCTTGGACAGTCACTACAGAAAAGATTGTGCTCCAATAAATCACCGATGCGTTATTCTCCATTAAGGATTTAAGATCTTTTTTCAGTGTGCATTGTTTAGAAAAACACACCATACATCAGCCTGAAAAATGGTTTAAATACCACTGCATACTACTAAGGTAGAAAGGGCAGGGCCAAAAGGGTGGAGCTTGAAGGTGATTTGGGCCTCTTTTTTTAAAGGGTAGGGAGGCCGCATGCCCCCTCCCTGATCCTTTAAACAGCCCTGGGGACCCTGTTCACCATGGCTGTGTTTTTCTGATGGGAGGGGACCACAGTTCCTGGGGCCTACATTTAATTTAGGCCCCAGGGTGCCCTGGACATTTAGACTAAGATCATTTCAACAGCAGTTGTGGTGCACCATGGGTTTGGTAGTTGGATGAACTGGTGGGCGTTAATTAGAGAAATACGTTTGGGTGGGGACACGTCACAGGTGTTTCAAATGGAGTGAGAAAGTGTGGCATTCAGAATGGTTTTGAACACGGGAGGAAGCAGTTACTAGAACGCTTAAGGTACAGGTTTGTTTGACATGATTTGGTTAGAGGGGCACCAGTGTTAGAAGAGGTTGTTTTCATACAGATGAGTGGGAGAGGAACGATTGGACATGTATTTCAGTCAAAATTCACTATTATGAATTCAGCGGGCATAACGTTGACAATGGGGTAAACTTAAGTCATAAGCATGTATGGTCTCACAGTTTTTGACATTATGTGTGAAATTTGACAAGCATCAATCATTTAAAGACATAGTTTAACAGTAATGTTTTTAATTTGTAGTAAACCCCTGACGAAGGGCCAGGAAAGGCCCAAAATGCATTGGGTTATGAAAATTATTTATTGAGGAGTGATGCAGTGGTAATTTCTCAATGCAACCTCTATTTACCGCTGAAAAGGTGTTGGGCCCTTGACACCGTGTATTACCTTCAGGAGACTTTAAATAAACATGAACAGTCAAAAATGCAATTATTATTTAAGCCAATGAAGAGAGTTGTTCAGTATTTTAAAGGGTTTTATTTTCTAATCAAAAGTTAAGGTTTTCTCTGACCCTTTATTCATTAGTAAAATATCAATCAGGTTACAGAATTTGGAATACAGGAAAAATAGCATTAATGCAGAACATATTACAGTCTGCATATAAGCATCACATGTAGAAAAGAAAATGTGGTGCAAAATGTCAGTCAAAACTCTTAAAGAGTTTCTAAGAAAAATAGTCTTGCAAGGCTAATCAATAATTAAATAGTTTGCAAAAATCTCCCATAAAGAGAAATAAATGCATAGGGCAAATACATCTTTTCAGACCTAATTAATTAGTCAAAGCATAAACTTAAAGTTTTAGCATCTAAATCTAAAAAGCCTTTCTATTGTTGCTGCTCTCTGCATCTCTGTGTGTCTAAAAGAGCAAGCAGCCCCACCTTCGCCAGACCTCAAAGGAATGTGGCCTGCCGTGCCAAAATATGACGTGCAAGGACTCTCTGAAAAAAACATGAGTAAGGGAAACCCCCCTGACACTCCTCGGAAGCAATCTTTACCCTCAGCGAATCTCCTCCCGTGATGCTCTCGTACCTAACCCATATGAATGAAGCAGAGCCTAAGCCAAAAGAGCCCAAAAGCAACAGTGAGCTAAAAGCCAATTGAGCTAAAAAAAACAACCACGCCTCCAAAGAGGTCATTATTTATACTCTAATTCTTGGCAGACTTCACAAAAAAGTTTCATATTCTGAAAAGCTTGTACTTGATTGGTCAGTAACGATGGCATGAGGTCTCACTATCCTGTCTCATTCAAAATTCTAGAGCATACCAGTCTTAACACAAGAAGCACACATGATGAATACATTTTATATGCTTTTGCAACATTTACTAGGAAAAATGTTTCATTCGAATTCCTCCTTCCTGTCATATCGCAGCAGGAAGGATATTTTAGCTAACACTGGTACATTGGCACAATCACAAAAATGTTCAGTTCAAAGTGGCCTTGACTCCTTCTGTTCCTGAGGCAAGGTGGCACAGTTTATGCATGCTCTCTTCTCTTTAATACAAGTCACAGCCTTGCTGAATTCACAGGCAGCCATTTAATGGTAGGCCCAAAAACAAAACAAACGGGATGCCTGGCTTTCACCTTGGGGATGCCCTGTAGGGGCTATCTCACAGGGAAAAGCCAGGACGGGTTCCCAAGGCAAAGCGCTTAGAGACCCCTGGGTTATAAGCGCTATATAAATCCAAACATACATACATACATACAAAAGAGAATATTAATTTCATGTAAATCAGCCCATTATGTTTCCCTCCCTCATACTAATACCCCTTATCAATGTTTACCTAGCCAAGCTATTAGTGTAAAGCAGCTTTTTTCTAATATTTGGGTACAACATGCAAAAATGTGCAATGTACAACATAGCATTATTATGCTTTAGTGTAAATTTTAAAAGTGCATACAGTTAATACAACGCACACATTTAATACAGCGCACACAGTTAATACAGCACACACAGCAACATGCTTTAGTGTTTTAATTAGCTTTTCATGCAAAAAAACATTTAGCCCCATGTGAAATGTTTGGTGCATTTGTTAATTCACACAGATTATAAAAAGAGGTGTTATAAACTGAAGTATATATATATATATATATATATATATATATATATATATATATATATATATATATATCTGCAATACCTCGCAGCGCTCCACCATTACAGTGAATTACAAGGCATGGACCAACTTTTTTGCAGTATACTGTTTATTCACCCAACAAACAGCTCAGTCATGACGCGTTTCGGCCGTCCCTGCGGCCTTCGTCACATATATATATATATATATATATATATATATATATATATATATATATATATATATATATATATATATATATATATATATATATATATATATATATATATATGTATATATTACCTACTGGCGGTCGCCAGTAGGTAGTTATAGTTAGGATTGATTTCCATAGGAAATCCGCAGCATTCTATTGGGAATAACTTTGGCGCCGGTGGACGAATCTTCGCAAATTTCTCAACGAAGATGGCCTGCTCCTTCCCTGAAAGTTTGGGGGGGATTCCTCAAGCGGGGGCCGAGATAAAAGGGGGGTCCCAAAACGTGTTTTCCCCATGTTAATTGATTTTGGAAAGGGGGGGGTGGTGATGGACAGAGTTTCTGAATGATGCAGAATACTCTTACCAAGTCAAGAGATCATGGTTTTAATCCATCACCGTTTTTTAGCTCACTGCACCATCCCAGCTCAGAACCTGGCTATATGCAAATTAGTCTGTTCCTGTCCCAGTGCATGATGGGAACAGGGCAAACCAAACTACCAAGCCAATTCTTATACTGGGAAGGAAACAGGCTTCCGGGGACCGGTTTCTGGCATCACAGCCTTCTTCGGCCCGGCTTGCTTGAATCCTGATGGTGCAATGAGCAAGGGACTCACGTCTGAGTATACCCTCCCACACATAGTGTGGATAAAACCGATTTTGGAAAAGGGGGGTGGTGATGGACAGAGTTTCTGAATGATGCAGAATACTCTTACCAAGTCAAGAGATCATGGTTTTAATCCATCACCGTTTTTTAGCTCACTGCACCATCCCAGCTCAGAACCTGGCTATATGCAAATTAGTCTGTTCCTGTCCCAGTGCATGATGGGAACAGGGCAAACCAAACTACCAAGCCAATTCTTATACTGGGAAGGAAACAGGCTTCCGGGGACCGGTTTCTGGCATCACAGCCTTCTTCGGCCCGGCTTGCTTGAATCCTGATGGTGCAATGAGCAAGGGACTCACGTCTGAGTATACCCTCCCACACATAGTGTGGATAAAACCGATTTTGGAAAAGGGGGGTGGTGATGGACAGAGTTTCTGAATGATGCAGAATACTCTTACCAAGTCAAGAGATCATGGTTTTAATCCATCACAGTTTTTTAGCTCACTGCACCATCCCAGCTCAGAACCCATGTTAATTTCCATAGGGCGGTTGGACTCACTTTTAGCCCAAACGGCTGAATGGATTTCCACAAAACTTGGCAAAATTGTAGGGACTGGTAGCCCGATGTGCCTTTGCTATGTCTCAAGATGTGTGCTCCAGTGGATTTTGAGTAATTTAGGTTAAAAAAATATATATATCTGGGCGGAGCCTAACCACACATCTGATCTGATTGGCTGTCAGCACTTCATCCAAGAAGTGTTGGCAGCCATCTTGGGACCAATATACATGATAGCACCTCATTAAAAAGCATTGTAGTTAATAGAGGGTTTTAGGACTTTAGTTACATTATAAATCATTTGTTGATGGTACCATACTCATTTTAGGAATTGTGGTGTGTTCTAAGGTGATTTTACCATGTGAAAAAGCCTTCTGCTGTGATATCATGAATCATGTTTGAAAGAAAACTAATATCTCATGATTTTCCCACAGTGGTTTGGAAGGGGATCTATAAGCTAAACTGAAAGCATATTTTCTGTAAATTCACATTATCTTTCTCAGTCATGTGAGAATGAAGTCTGACATTCTCAGTAAAACACGTACATCCAACAAGGACAGAGACTGTCAGTTGATTCCTTTGTGTTCTACTGCAGCCTCCTAGAGTGTTCTAAAGAACAACTAGAGTGCTAACAGTCCTACTTATTACAAAGGTATAGCAGTCCTGAAGCCATCGTGATGGGAATAAAGTGGTAACTCTTAAAACATTTAATTTAAAAAGGAACAAAATGAGGGGGTATATTATGCCATAGAAAGTATTATTAGTGCTGCAAAAAGAAAAATTAGGGCACATTTTGAGTGACTTCTCAAATCCTCTTCTATTTCATTAAAAAATTCTGACATGCAATCTCCCAAGATGGCCACCAGAGACAAAAGAGCCTAAATGTAGCCCAAATATCACCCAGATGTAGCCCAAGTATAGCCCAATGACAGAATGTCCCAGAGTGTTCTAAAGAACAACTAGAGCGCTAACAGTCCTACTTATTACAAAGGTATGGCACACCTGAAGCCATCTTGATTGGAATAAAGTGGTAACTCTTAAAACATTTAATTTAAAAAGGAACAAAATGAGGGGGGATATTTTGCCATAGAAAGTATGATTAGTGCTGCAGAAAAAAAAATAGGGCACATTTTGAGTGACTTCTCAAATCCTCTTCAATTTCATTAAAAAATTCTGACATACAGTCTCCCAAGATGGCCACCAGAGACAAAAGAGCCTAAATGTAGCCCAAATATCACCCAGATGTAGCCCAAGTATAGCCCAATGACAGAGTGTCCCAGAGTGTTCTAAAGAACAACTAGAGCGCTAACAGTCTTACTTATGACAAAAGTATGGCACACCAGAAGCTATCTTGATTGGAATGAAGTGGTAAGTCTGAAAACATTTAACTTAAAAAGGAACAAAATGAGGGGGTTTATTTTGCCATAGAAAGTATGATTAGTGCTTCAGAAAGAAAAATTAGGGATCATTTTGAGTGACTTCTCAAATCCTCTTCTATTTCATTAAAGAAATTCTGACATGCAGACTGAAACATGCACTTTGAATACCAGCAGCAGACTTCCCTGGTGAGCAGTAGCTTTACTACAGTGATCTAATGAGCAACTAGAGTGCTAACATTCAGAATTTATGGCAAATGTGTGACACATCTGAATGCCTTCTTGATGGAACCAAAGTAAACAAGCATTGAAAATGCAATAGATCTCGCCCTCGTTTAAGTTAAAGCCATTCTGTTTGTAATGAGGTGGCTTTTTAGCTTTGCTTTTATTAGTGTTTTTTAAACTTTCATGTAAATAACATGCATCTGTATGCATATATGTATATGTATGCATGCATTTATATTTGTATTTATATAGATATACAGATTATATATGTTTATATATGTATGTATATATATACATACACATACATATATATATAAATGCATATGCATATATATACATATAAATATGTGTATATGTGTGCGTGTAGAGAGAGGTAGAGAGGTAGAGGTGTAGAGGTAGAGAGGTAGAGGTAGAGAGGTAGCGGTAGAGAGGTAGAGACTAGTAGAGAGAGAAGTAAAGAGAGGTAGAGAGGTAGAGAGTAGAGAGTGAGTAATAGAGAGTAGATAGTGAGTAGTAGAGAGCAGTAGAGAGAGTAGCAGAGAGTGAGTAGTAGAGAGTAGTAGAGTGAATAGTAGAGTGAGTAGTAGAGAGTAGTAGAGAGTGAGTAGTAGAGAGTGAGTAGTAGAGAGTAGTAGAGAGTAAGTAGTAGAGTGAGTAGTAGAGAGCAGTAGAGAGTGAGTAGTAGAGAGTAGTAAAGAGTGAGTAGTAGAGAGTAGTAGAGAGTGAGAAGTAGAGAGTGAGTAGTAGAGAGTGAGTAGTAGAGAGTAGTAGAGAGTGAAAGAGAGAATAGTAGAGAGTAGTAGAGAGTGAGTAGTAGAGTGAGTAGTAGAGACTAGTAGAGAGAGAGTAGTAGAGAGTGAGTAGTAGAGAGTAGTAGAGAGTGAGTAGTAGAGTGAGTAGTAGAGAGTGAGTAGTAGAGAGAGAGTAGTAGAGAGTGAGTAGTAGAGAGTAGTAGAGAGTGAGAAGTAGAGAGTGAGTAGTAGAGAGTAGTAGAGAGTAAGTAGTAAAGAGTGAGTAGTAGAGAGAGAGTAGTAGAGAGTGAGTATTAGAGAGTAGTAGATAGTGAGTAGTAGGGAGTGAGTAGTAGAGAGAGAGTAGTAGAGAGTAGTAGAGTAGTAGAGAATGAGTAGTAGAGAGTGAGTATTTGAGAGTAGTGGAGTAGGAGAGAGTAAGTAGTAGAGAGTAGTGGAGAATATTCCAAAGTTTGGCACAGCACCACTTGCACAATAAGTCCAATCACATCATATCACTTAGAGTCCTTATTGAAGCGCTGAATCTTGGTGTATATTCAAATGCTTTTATTTTCCTTAAGTTTATGTAGCACAGCCAGCCGAAACGTTTCGTTCTGTACAACAGAACTTTTTCAGGGCGTTCTTATTTCCTTCAAGTTATGTCGGTATCCTGTTGTCATATAACTAGATATTTCTTCCAAATGTTAGACGAGACGTAAGTACATTCTTTTTCAAAGTGACTAATTATCAATTTTACCCACACAATTCGGGCAGACTTGAGTAATTTATAGCATCCTCAAAGTCAGTCTTTCAAAAATTCCAAAGTATAGGACATGATAATCCAAATCCAAATGTTTCTCAAGAAAAGTCATTTTCAATCGTTCGGAATATCGGTGTTTGGGCAGATATGACCCAGGGACCCCCAGTATGCAAGGGGAATTAGTCCCCCCTCTGCAAACGCGCCAGTGGCCCGCGTTGCAGAGAGGTGTAAAAAGGGGCATAGCCTCATTACACCTCTGTGCAATGCAGCCCCCTGGCGCATACTGGAGGTTCCAGGTGGGCTAGTTGGCCCCCAGGGACCCCTAGTATGCAAGGGGAATTAGTTCCCCCTCTTCTAACATGCACGGGGGCTGCATGGCAGAGAGGTGTAAAAAAGGGTGTGGCCTCATTACACCTCTCTGCCATGCAGCCCCCTGGCGCATACTGGAGGCTCCAGATGGGCTAGTTGGCCCCCAGGGACCCCCAGTATGCAAGGGGAATTAGTTCCCCCTCTGCAAACACGGCAGGGGGCTGCGTTGCAGAGAGGTGTAACAAGGGGCATAGCCTCATTACACCTCTGCAATGCAGCCCCCTGGCGCATACTGGAGGTTCCAGGTGGGCTAGGTAGCCCCCAGGGGCCCCAAGTATGCAAGGGGAATTAGTTCCCCCTCTTCAAACATGCACGGGGCTGCGTTGCAGAGAGGTGTAAAAAGGGGCGTGGCTTCATTACACCTCTCTGCAATGCAGTCCCCTGGCGCATACTGGAGATTCCTGGTGGGCTTTCAGGTCTTATATAGTTAGGAATTAGCATTAAAAAAAACTTTGAAATTCACTGAAAAAAAACATAGGTTTCAGGCCTTTTATAGTTAGGAATTAGCATTTAAAAAACCTATGAAATTCACTGAAAAAACCATAGGTTTCACACCAGTTATAGTTAGGAATTAAAAAACCTATTAAATTCACTGAAAAAACCATAGGTTTGACACCAGTTATAGTTAGCTGGAAATTTTACTGACATAAAACCATTGAAATTCCCACGTTATACTTAGTTGGACTCACTATAACTTGCGCGCCTGCAATGCACTGCTGATGACGTCACATATTACATCACTCATGACATGGTCAGTGACATCACTCATGACATCACAAGCATAAAACAATTCTACATACAAATGTTCAAGTTAAATAAAACATAAATATCAGCTAATCAATTACAGACCATGAAACAGAAACATTTCCTGCAAAACATGAAATACATGTTCAAATTGTATCAAGATAATAATTTTCCTAATTAATACACATAGCTTTCTGCAGTATCTTCATGTTGTGTTATAATGTTCACTGTTACCTGGTTGCTAGCTGTAAACAAAGGAGGAAAGAAGAATGACAAGATACATATCACACTTTCTTTATAAAATGTAGAACTACATAACAGACATCTTTTATGCAGGCACCCTTGCCCCATGGTGCATGGGTGTCTGCTTTGGCTCTTGGAAGTCACTAGTACACCAGTTGAGAGAGAGAGAGAGAAGTAATGCACCATATCTTAGGAGATTCCCCTCTTCTCCATTTGACACACAGATGCAAGTTGGCTTGCTCCATCAAATGTAAGTAAATCTGCCCCAGGAATTGTGTAACAGAGCAGGCACCCAGGGATAAGGGAGGGAGCAATACCCAGAAAAAGGAGGCACCCAGGGTAAATAAAGGAATGCAGACACACAGGAGTGAGCAGCCATGTAGAGAGAGGGAAAACTCACAGGCTGAGGGCGAGAGTAGGGTACTGGAGAGAAGAAAAGCAGACATAAAGAGAGAAGGATGAATGGATGTTCTGGGACAGAGTGCAGGCAAACTGAAAGAGGTGCAGTGGCAGGTAGAAAGCAGGCGTATTTCAAAAGTGACAAAGCAGGCATGCAGGAGTGGGAGAGAATAAAATCAGCATACTGCATCAATGGTATCACAGGACATTTGGAAAGTGTGTCAATAGAAATACATATCACCAAGTGTATTTCACTTATACTCTTGCATGCAGTACATCCAGAGAGAATGGTCACAAAAGAGAGTAAGAGGGATGAGAGCAGGAACTAAGAGAAGGGACAGTGAAGGCACTTAGAAGAGAAGGAAGCAGGCACGCAGTTCGAGGGGAGAGTAGGAAGAAGTGGAAGAGAAAGCACTCATGGCGAGGGTGAAAGTTGATACCTAAGTGGAGGGGGAAACAGACAATCAGCAAGATGGGAGTCCTGGCACCCGGAGATTGCTACCCTGGGAGTGTGAATGAAGCAAGCACACAGATAGAGGGGAGAGAGGAGACCGTATGAAGGTGAGCATTATTTTTTTATCCACTGATAGTTACTTCGCATTCCAGTCCATCACTTTCTTCCCTGTTCTACCTCTGAAAGCGACTAACCATAACCAGTCTGTCCAGCATGATGTATTAGGTCCAGTACCATCTTTACTGGAACATGGGAAGTATTTTAGCCTTGTTGGGCTCATCAGAGAGGTGTAAATTGAATGCTATTTCACAGAAATCTGAAGTACACATGCCTGGGCATACACATCACACCTACGGGTTGTCACAGAGAAGAATAAAAAGTGATGGATGGCATGCTTAAATAAAGCCTAGTCACTGGTAACTATTTCAGCTAAAAGCGTGGAATCCTTTGATAAACAGGAATACTGGTGTTTATAGTTTTTGTTCCTCGCACATTGTCCCGAACAAGGGCTTTTCTACCTACATCTGTCGTTTTGACAACATCTGTCTATGTTTTCAATGTGATATTCATTGGCATGGCACTATTTTTGTGACACTGATGTTTATGTGGCTGTCTCAGCCTAGCGTATTTTCTATCGTGTATTATTGTTCTTCGCATGTAGCTATGCATTGTTACTACTGGATGTCAAATAACGTTATATATCACTCTGAATATACGTTGACAGTTTTCCATGACCAGAATGTTGTTGACATACAAAATAGTGTTTTATCTTAATCTATGACTTTCAAATGGATATTAAATTATCTCACCCATAGTCTCAGCTTTAAGGTCCCTTTTAATATAGGTATGTTGAGACACCAACTGAAAACATTTTTGCACAAAAGCTTAAGATATCAAAAACATTTTTGCAGAAAGCCTTGAGAGTTCAAAAGTATGATTTAAGGGCGCAGTTCTCAAATCCTAATTCATGAAAATGGAATGTATACAAATTCAGCAAGAAAATAAATGTTCCTTTGTGGTAAAAGGAGGAATATCAGACAGTCTGGAAATTACTCAAGGTGTTGGAAAATGGATGTTCCCTCATAGTGGGCATAGCATATGTTGAAAAACACACACAACATTAACACATTTGGGTATCAGGGGCCTCATTTATGAGCCCTTGCGTCACTTTTACGCCGTTGGTGCGTCACTTTTAGTGACGCACCAGTGGAGTATAAAATGTGCCTTGTTGCACCACATTTACAAAGTGACGCATCTAAGCAGATGCGTCACTTTGTAAACCCCTGCGCTACATTATACCTGCGTCAGGTATAATGTATGCAGAGGGGGCTTTCCACCGCAAAAAGCCTCGTAATAGCGACACAGTGAAATCTATGAGATTTCACTGCGTCACTTTTAGGACGCTGTTGCGTCAAAATCTTGCGCCCTGCCTCACAGCATGCATAAGACTGACCCAAGCCTTTTCACATGGGGCTTTCCCCATGTGAAAGGACGCATTGCTGGAGTTGCGTCACTTTTGTGACACATTCCAACAATGCGTGACTTTTGCGCTTACAGATACGTCAGAAATACTGACGTATCTGTAACTCCTTGCGACATGATGCGTCATACTGTAAATATGACGCATCATTGGTGTCGTAAGGAGGGCGCAATGAAAAGTGACGCATTGCTGTTTTCATGCAGTGATGCGTCACTTTTCATAAATGAGGCCCCTAGCATTTATGGAGACATACATGTAGGCTTAAAAAAGGTTTCAGGGCTTGCACAGACAACAACTACATTTCTGGGTCTACTGGGAAAGGGCTTTTCGTCACATGGAATGATGTTTTAAGTGAACACAAAAAGTTCAAAAAGTGGCCTGTGCAAATGCACATTTCGTAATTTCTTCTCTTAATTTGTTCATAGGAGTGAAGGACAAGAAGAGAGTAGAAATACGTTTGGAGTGTTTGTACATTTTCAACGCATTCTCACAAAAAACGAGGAGACCTATGCAAATGCTAACTCAAAACATACGTTTACCTCTATTTATGGGCAGTTTTAAATGACTCACTTTTAATGTGTTTATTGTTAGTATATGTTATTTGCACATTTTATTTCGAGTCATTTCTTTATATAACTGCACATTTGCAAGCCCTAGAAGCGTACTTTTAATTGTGTGAAGTTTCGTTATCTGTTTTGAACTCAAGTTTCAATGAAATCTTTGTGCCGAGCTACATTTGGGTGTATGCATCTCTCCTTATTCTTATCACTGCCTGGGGTTTATGAAATTAGTTTACCAAAAGTATTTCACTCTATTGTATTGAAAATAAATATATAGGTTCGTTAGGTGTTTTGTTGAAAAAACACAAGTAAAATATGCAATAGGTACAGCCAGTCAATTACCAGCCAGAATATGTGCCCAAAGCACAGCCGTGCCCCGTGCAGGTGAGAGTGGTGGGGCATGAGGCCGGGTGGGAGGGAATTTCGACAGATGATGAGGAGGGAAAATTAAATAAGAAATGAATATTCCCTCATTGTCGTCGGTCAAACCCCCCCCCCCCCTCAAACCCCTCTCTCACCCGGACCCACCACTCTTACCTGCACGGCCGCAGCTGCCATATCATCAATGTGCTATCATTTTGTTATGAATGGCTTCCGTAAGAAGACCCGCCGCGGTCGGTAGGGGAGTACCTGCTGGGGCGGTGACGTGGGGAGGGGGAGGGGCAGGGTGGGGGTTAGTAATGTATGGATAATGGAGGTTTGCAGGTAAGTAAACATTTAAACAAATCAAACGAATTTCGTTGCGCGCACTGCATCCTCAAAGCATAGCAAAATTTGTTAACAAAACGTGTTTCCCACATTTGCTACGTCATAAAGCTTTCAAGACCAGGCTCTCTCAGAGCCTGTCAGCGCGGCACTGCTTGTTTGTTTTGACGGAAAACAGAAAGCACAGCAGGAGGGGGAAAGAAGGCAGAAAAGGTGGCAGGGTTGGTCAAAGATGACAGGTAAGGCATATGTTTTCACATTTGGAACAAGAAGGAGAGGCCATATTATATATGGCTTCCCAGTTTTCCTGTGCCTCGCTGTACAAGCATAAGTAGGGGCATAATGCAAGCCCCTGCCTTCCTTGCGACACAGAGGTCACAAACCTTCATGCCCCCCCACCACCCTCCGAAATCTGTATGATATGGGAGACTTAGTGGCCCCTTTTCGTATTCTGTAGGGGGTCCCCATTATTTTGCATTAAACTACTGATTATGAGCACATGCAGATGATTTATGGTTCATTTGTAACAGAAAATTAGAGCTGTTGCTTCGCTTTTGTTGTCAGTTTGATGTCACTCAGAACCCTTCCATGAAAAAAAACTGTTAGTCCATCTCAAATTCCATGTATAATATATTAAAAAAAGATCACACTTGTAGGTAAGAATTATGAAGCACTCATCTTAACTCATCTAGATCCTAAAGTCAGTCACGTGTATAATTTTGCACACATAAACAAGTCATGAGCTTCAATTGCTCCTTATTAAAGGAATAAATGTGTCCTAAAATCACAAGGTTTCTGTTCCAGATAAAAAAGAGCGTCTTGCAAACTAAGGGGTTCGCTAATAGTCTTTCAAATCATTGTAATAGCTAAAATTCAGTCAGATTATAGCGAAATAAAAATGAGTTTGCTTCGAAGCTAATGCATATTGAAAAAATGAAATGAAAGTGTGAAAGACCCTGCCTCTGGAAAGTTTCACAGCCGTCAGAATAGAGCAGTGAGAATAGTTAGTTTAACCTTGATGGGCTTAAAAAGATGAAATTAGGGCAGCAATGGGGTAATAAGTACAATTTGTCATTGTAGGTGTCCAATGTCATGATAGGAAAACATATGTGATGAGAGACTTGGAAGGCCTAGTGGAGCTGCAAAGGTTAAGAAAAACATCTGAAAGCAATTAATAGGAACATTTAGGTCATATCCTTTGAAATACTAGTCTGAGGGTTAACAAGTTGCCAGAAAGCATGAATACGTCTAGGGAAGCTGCGTGCAACAGGACAGAAATATATATTTAATTCAGTAGGTAAACAGTATAAATTGGTATGCTCACAAGTCAAAATGTGAAATATTAAAAAAGAGTCTAATTTAAATGCATAGCAAGATATGTACGCTTGCACTCGTGCTAAGTTATTACAACGTATATATACATACATATGGATGGATAGATAGATTTATTAGCATTGTTGAGTGTCTGTTAAGGGGGGCATGTCTAATGAGAGGCAAAGTCTCGAGTGAGTCATGACGACCCTCCCCTATATAGTTAATGTTGTGGCATTTTTCAAGTGTGTTTGTTTTAACATTTGTGTTTCACCAATACCAGGATGTAACGGGTTCACATTTGTGCAGCAATGTAAAAATCACTAGTAAAAAATGTATGCATACTAGAATACTTTTTGGGAGTACCGTACACTTGTAAATCAGGCCGTTTGTGCTTCCAAATCAGACTTAAACATACAAATGTCTTGTGAAAGAGGTCTCCGATAGTTTATATATGTTTGTCCAATATTAACTCGACACTGCCAAGTAAACGACTGACATTCTCCGGTGACCTAATAGTGTCCACTACTGGATTTGTGGCTTTTCATCTTACAAAGCACCCAGTGTCACTCTGAAGAAAGTTAGCTGCCATCCCTTCTCTCCAGACCAGTTCTCCAAGGTAGCATGGCAATCTTCGAAAGAAGTTGGAGTTTGGAAAAAAGTGTTTCAATGAATCTGTGTCCTTTTTGCATTACCAGCGAAGTTGGTGGTACCTGACTCAGTAGGGTTATCATTTACCCAGAAAAATACAAGAATTTGCTTGTTTTTCCATTGGACGTACCAAAACTCTTTTTCTTCTACACAGAATCTATAAAAGAAGCATTGGCTAAGTCAATAGGTATCTGTTCTAAAAGACCTAGTGGCATATTTACTAAGGGCTTGCATTGCCTTTGTATGATGCAAGTCATCGCGAGGCAATGCAGGTCCTTAAATGTTATTTACTTAGCCACACAAAGCCGCCTTGCCTGGCCCTGCTTGGTTTAGTAAATCTAAAGTAACGCAAGCAAGTGCATGTCGCTACTTTACATTAACTCGCAGCAGGGAGGTGTTCCCTGGGTGGGGTGTGTGCGTTCCCACCCTTCCACCCATGTTTTTTACACAATCCCAGATTTAGTAAGTCATTACACCTGGGTTTGTGCCAAAATGCTGTCCCTCTCTGACGAAGCAAAGCAAATATAAATATCTTTATTTCTTCTCCTTACTTCCTCTTGCTATGCATGCTGCTTTCTGCAGTGCACATAGAAAGAGGAAAATGCCTCAAAGAATTGTTGTTGTGCAGGAAGGTTACGCTTCCTGCACAAAAACTATCCTGCTCGGAACGCAGGCAGTGTTGCAGCAAGGGTGCCTGCATTAGCACTAGGCTGCCACAAGCACCCAAGGACTAGAAGACAGAAGAAATGTGCTCTATCCTAGTAGATATGGCTAATTTCAGGTGTCCCCCTTTCACACAATGCAACACAGCAAGTTGTCTGGATCTGTAGCAGTGCGTGAGATATTGGTACTATACCCCCAAGACTTTACCAATTAATATTAAATGTGTGTTTGTTTACAGACTCATGTGCCATGATACATGTGCATGCATGAAGATGCATGGCTGGAAATTTTATGATGGACTTTTTATTAAAGAAAAGCAATTCCATGCATGTGCATGTGTAATAACACATGGTAGTCATTTTTAATGTATACTTCTAATATGGCGGTTGGCCCTTTTAGAACATTATTTAAAAAATAAAAAATTAAAACTAAAGTGTGCACAAGCTCAGAAAAAAAGAAGCAAGTGGTCCGATGGACCATTGCAACTGCTGAGCCCTCGTAAAACGACATAAATAGGTGTATATATAAGTAAGTAAATAATATATGAAGCCTAATGGGGCAAATCAGATAGTCAGAGATGTGAGTAAAAGAGAGCATGTGGAACGGCACGCCAACAGGTACGTGAGAGAGCAAGGAAGCACCTGCTCTCATATGGAGTGCTGAATGCAAAATATAAGAATACTTGTCAACTTCAATAGGTTTGGCTTGCATTTTGAGTTCTCAGCCAAACATACTGGCTTTGCCGATATCTGGTCTAATGTTGCTGATGACAATATTATTTATGCACTTTCTCCTGTAAACGGAGGTCCTCAGCCTGTATTTTCCTGAACTAATTGCAAAACCTTTGTTTTAGAACACTTAGTGGGCTTTTAATATCTGATATTTCCCTTCCACACGTAAGACAACAAGAATAAAATATAGATGCAGCCAATAAGAAGCTTTACCTCTAGTTTACAGGCCAGTGGTCTCATTTCATCTTGCATGATAATAGATTACCTGCCAGGCCCTCCGTAGATGCTCCTCAACACTTGAAGTCGATACGAGCAGCACTTGCAGAGTCCCACTTCAGAATCCTGTGCTCCTTGGCAGTTCCTAGGCACACAATAGACTACTGACTAACTACCTTTCCACGGATCTGAGCTCCTATGACCTATCTGAACAATAGCGCTTGCTAGAGCACACCTCAAGGGGTTGAGCTCCATAGCCCTACCAACATCTGTGATCCCAAGGCACTTTATAAACACACAGTAGATCACTTCAGCAAAGACCAGCTCTGCCACCTAAGCTCTCAGGCTTCTCCTGAACAAAGGTATGTGTCATTAGGTGACCAGAGCTTGTGCAAAAGCCTCCTCTCTACCATGTGTTCCTATGCAGTGCCTCACTACTGGTGAGACAAAAATAATTTTCCGGGATGCCTTCTGGGGTCCGGGCTTATTGTCCTACAACAGATGTTAGACAAACACCTGCAAGATTAACTAAAACCCATAAGGTATTCCTACTATATGAGGCGCCCACAGAGCACTGACTCAGGATCCTGTTCTGCTTGGCTGTACTTTAGCAAATGCAGAGAGCACCTGATGAGCCACATGGAAGAGCCTGAGCTTCTACTCCACCTTTGTTCAGAGAAGCCCTGCTTAGCCCTAAGCTCTGACAATTCCAGGCAATTTCACTAAGCAAGCCTGCATCACGCTCCCAAACACAGTTTACCATCCCCAATAAAGTTCATCTTTATAGGTTTCAGAATCATCATAACAGCAATCCTGCATCCCACTACCACAACAGTTAAAGTCCATTACCTTGAAATATAAAACAAACTTGCATCAGCTGTTCAATATATTTAACCCGTTTCCTTCAATAGAATCAGCTATCCAGCAAGCCTGCACACTCCATAAAAAGTACATCACCTCCCCTCAAATGATGATCACCACATGTGGTGTTAAAGGAATATCCCTCCCCGTCTTTTCCATCGCCCACACCTACAGGTTTGCATTCCTGTCCTTTCCCCAGTGCTGGCACACAATGGGCTGCTTAGCATCAACAGAGACACCCTTGCACCATGGTGCAAGGATATTTCCGTTGCATGCAGGATTGTTTTTGTGTAGGAAGGGGCACCTTCCTGCACAAAAACAATCCCGTGAGGCATATTCCTCTTTCTATGTGTGCTGCAGACTGCAGCGCACATAGAAAGAGGAAGTAACAAGGAGAAGTCAATATATTTCTCCTCGTTACGCCTCCCCTGAGAAGGCGGATCTGTTTGGTGCATTCCCAGGTATACCAGTTCTGGTAAATCTGGGAATACCAATAACCATGGGAGTTTTGTGTGAACGCCCATGCTAAAATGTCTTACAATTCCTTCCCAGACTAGAGTAATGCAATGCAGTGATTTGCACTGAGTTGCATTACTCCTGGTTTATGAAGCCACTCCGAGCCAAGCAAAGTGGCCTTGTGTGGCTTCCTAAATCAAATTTTTGAGTTGCGTCGCCCATTGTTATAAGGGTAACGCAAGTGGGTTCATAAATATGGCCCTATGTGTCAGGTCTCCTCTGTAGCTGAAGGGTGAGAGACACTAAGCCCTCTGTTGTGTGGTTGAGAGTGCTGGTTTTGTGGGAGAGTCAGTGATGAGAGGTCCCTGGGTGAGGTGTGCCAGGAGACTTTTGATTGTCCCACCCTCACAACATCCTCTATGCCGAGAATGTACAGAGAAAGAAGACTGTATTTTAGCATTTAAAGACTGACTCCTTTGTTGCCAGCATGGCAGGTGTGGATTCCACCAAGGGCTACCAGGGGCATACTAGTATTACCAGTGTCCTGTTGTTTTCTGCTCCTACCACCTGAAGAGATGAGCGGAAGTGATGTAATTCTTGGAAAGATTACAAGAGAGACAGGGGCAGTCAAAGAGGCAGACAGGGAAAATAAGGAGGTGAATGAGAGAAGGGGACACTGGGACAGTGGGAGGGGGTAGGGTCATAGAACGATGCTGTAAGAGAAAGGTATTGAATGGGCAAATGGGAAGAGAGGCAATACAAATAATGGTGAGAGATGAGGAGAATGAGAAGTTGTCAGGACAAATAGAGAAAGTTATAAAAAAGGCAAAATGTAAATGAGGGGTAGAGAAAGAAACACAGAGAAATGAAGAATAGTAGAGACAGGGACACCCTAAAAGAAAACTGTGATAGAGGAAAGTAGAGAGGAAGGAACAAAGACAAAAGAAATCATGAAAGAGAAAGTGGAGGAAAAACAAGTGTGAATAGAAGGGAAGAGAGGAACGGGAGAGAATAGAGAGAGAAAAGGAGAGCTGGAAAGAGAGGAGGAGGAAATGTGGGAAAGGATGGAGGGAGCAGACAGAAAGAAGTTTAGATAGTGGAAACAGGAAAAATTCAGAAAGAGGAAGGAGGGAAAAACGGAGCCAAAAGTATGGTGAAGCAGAGGACATATGTGGAAGCAAGAAAACCGATAGTAAACAGGATATTGTGAGATTACATGAGGGTTCCATGTATAACCTCAATGTCAGAGCTTTCAAGTTGACAAGTCAAATCTCTCAGTGGAGAGAGGCATTCGAAGGTAAACTATGTGATTAATCCATACGCTGCTAAAATCTGAGAAGATCATGTCAAAGTGTGTCATTCTTAACGTGCAACTTCAGTGATCTGCATGGCCATTTCAGATCACCCTTTTTCTGTTAACAGAGAAGGTGCCGCTGAGTTGAGGAGTCCCTAGAAATGCGATGGATGCTTCTGAGACTCAGGAGGTAGTCTATGTCGTTACCCAAGAGGTGGGGTGCGGGTCTGGTGTTAAGAAACCACATGGGGTACCAATGGGCAGGAGAGATGGGAGTCGCAAATAATATTTGAAGGAGAGAGGGTGGGAGTGGACAAACAAGGAGTGTTCCTGCTTCTTCTTTTCAGAACGGCGTCCGCATTCCTTGCAGACGATCGCTGCGCCATGAATCCTTTCACCTAGTTTCATCATTGCCAATATCACGGCTTGTCTCTCCCTATCTACCAGAGCCGGCGCAATAGAATCAAACATTTTGGCCCTGTTCTCTCTTCCCCGTTTCTGTCCAGAATTGATGCCTTAGAATTGACTGGCATTCAAATAATCCAACGTGTACATATTCTGTATATGGAGCATGTACATCATAGCTATTTGCCAAGTCAAAGATTATTTATCATCGGCTGGATATCGAGATGATGCTAGAAATCTACAGCACTAATCTAATCTAGCGCATTTGAATCAAACACCCATATCTTTGCTCTCAGATATTTGAGGTTTAGACAATCGCCGTTCTTTCTATAATAATTTGGACCTGAATTAATCTATTACTCGTATTGAAGCCTGTGATGTTTTAAGAAATTACCCAATTTTGGGAGACAGATAAATCTTAATATTCCTTGGACTATGATGTTTATACATAATTGATATCAGAACCAGCCAAATGCAGTCCCGACCAGTTTACAGTGCAATAAGACGGTGACCTGATGAAGGCGATAACGCCGAAACGCGCGTAGTCCTATCTACCGCCTTGTTACATCTACTGCCTTGTCTCCATTAATCTATGTCTATTGTTTTGTTTGTACTGTTTTCTATTCCCTAATTGCTGATATTAATTTTTAACTATGATATACTCTGTGGAATCAGAATAAGAGATTTACAATTTATATAATACTTTCAGAAAAAAGAAAAAAACGATCATTAAATAAAATAATATGAATTTTGATTAACTTTGCCTATATTTGGTTTCTGGGGTTTAATTTATAGCCAACCAGTTGGAGTGGCATATTTTAATCCTTTCAGACCTGTAGTTGTTCATGTCAATGGTATGACTGACTAAGCTATAGACCTTTATCTACCTATACCTACTTCTTCTTAGTACAGACTGGAGACAGCAGAACATGAGAAAAGAATCCCTACATTAAAAAAAAACAGGATTGAGACAGAAGAAGGAAAATGCGTGGGGCTATCATCTGCAAGTCACTGGTTTAGATCAATCTTATCCAAGAAAGAGGCATACAGGATAAGGTAAACGTGATTGCAATGACAATGCACACCTGCATGCCAGGCACCTGTACACCAGGGCAACCGGAAGTGGATGTGGTGACCATTAAAAGCCTCAATGATAGGTATTGCCAATTGGCCAACTGGACGGGGTGGAGTACTTGCACAGGGGCACCAGCAGAATTTAACGATTGATGGTGCAGTTTCACAAGCCACTGAATGGAGACCATGGAGAACAGAGATGGGATTATGGAGACCAAGAAAAACGTCTTATTGCACCTAAGACCCACCATGAATTGAGGCTCTATCAAGACTTCTTAGACAAAAAGAAGGAGTTGGGAATGAGGGACCACTATACCTCAAATAAATCCCAGTCTCCCAAACCCAATACTTCCACAGCAAACACACCAATAACCCATCATCACAAAATCATAGGTAGTCCTTATAGCTGGCAGATATTTAAAGTCCCAATGAGGCCATATTTGGTCACACTGTTGCAGGCAAGGATTGTTATTAGAATTCATGCAAGTTTTTGGGAAATAGAGTACATGTAATTATTAAGGTCTGTGCAAAAAGAACTTGATATGGACAGTCCGTAAAATTAGTAGCAGCTGTGCTATCAGATTGGTCCATAATGTGGTCAGCTTGAATATTTCAATTCCAGAATGGGCAATATGTGCTAGCACAGCACTAAATACTCATACAATATTAAGTGTCTAGCGAAACTCATTGTGCATAATGTAAAGGGGCAGGTGGTCTTGGAGCGCTATGGTATCAAACAGTAATCCAAACTCTAGCAGCTTCAGTAGCAAACTCTCTTACAATGTTGGGAAATGCTGATTCCCTGCTCTGAATGGAGAGAATGTGTTGCATCAATGCCTGTCAGTACAAAGCATTAGCAAGAGAGAGCTGGGTGCACTGATTTCGCTAAGATGGAATCAAAATAGTTCCTCACATTTGAAGTTAGTAGTGAAAGGAAACATCAACAAATAAGAACACAATGCCACTGAAATGGTTCTGGGTGAGGCAAACAGTAGAATAGGGAAAAACCATCAAATAAGGAGCAGGGAAGTGAGATAGAAAACAAGGCCCCTTTATGTATTTGTATTGTATTGGAAATAATGGAAATGTATCAACGCTTTGTGCTTGGTTTGCATCACAAAGGTGACTCGTTGGAAGTTATCCCTGAAGTAATGCAAAGTAGTGCTATGAGCTTCTTTGTTCGAGGAGAGGGTGGTACATGGGTGTTCTCTTGCAACCACTGATATTTTGTTATGCAAATCCATAATTACTAACATTGGAACACAAGGATTTGAGTCAAAAAGTACACCTTCTATAGGCAGGTCTACCGTTGGAGAAAGTTTTCTTTTCACCAAACTCTTCCAACTTTCCTTGTGTGCTGCATTATACAGCACACATACAAAGTGGGAATGTGTTTACTATGTCAAAGCATTTTATTTTGTACTAGAAAGGTTCCCTTCCAGTACAAAATTGATGCTTCACATCAGAAGAAGCGCACTTGAACTATGCTGCAAGGGTGTGGCCGTGAGGTCAAGGCAGCCTAAAGGGCATCAGAGCTGGCGGGTGATAAAGCAGTTCCACGTGTTAGCAGATACTGCACTGATCTCTCCTCTCCATTGGATTGAATGCAGCATACAAGCTTTGTTTGTTGCACTAATTTGCATGAAAATTATGTAAATATACCCCAATAGGTCTGTCCACAGAACACTGGAGCAGTCTGTGGCCGAAACCTAAAATTGACAAATTCAAGATGCATCTGGCTAAATGTTTCAAACTTTAAAAAAGCAGCCTCTGCACGGCTTTTGCCAAGCAATTCATGCTATCTCTGTGACCAAGTAACACCAACAGACCTGTGAACATCTTCTCGTTTTTTGTATATTAAATATCAAATCTAGGGGTGGTGTGGTGGTAGAACCTATGAAAATCTCCCACAAAGTTTGTAGTGTTTGGAAAAGTGCTTAATTTGTACACCAAAGAAAAAATTAATTGGGGGGCTAAATTTTTGTTTGCATTATTTTAAGAGTCTTCTGCCAGTAGTGTTGAATTTTATTGGCAAATACCAAGGCTAGCCAGGCTTCAGTACATAGCATGCATCCTTCATCCGATCTTTACACTTCCTATCTCTAAGTTGCACATGCTGATTGTTTTTCATAATTGCTATCTTCCTTTCTCACTGTTTTACTGTAATTTTCTCCCTCTTTTCTTGTATTCCGTTATCTCTCTTGTTCTGTGTGAAAGTCTGAATACACAAATATGTCCCGGTCTCCAAAAAACAAGTGCTATGCCCACTAGAGGGAACTACTGGTGCAGATTAACCACTGGTTTTTCTGGCTTTACACATGAAGGGGTGACAAAGTAAAAAAATATAGGGCCATATTATCAAGCAAGGGCGATACATTATCGCCTCTTTTATCGGCAGGAAACTGCCGCTAAAGCGGCAATAATGAGTTTGATAATATGCCCTTGTGAATTCCCATAGAAGCCCAGGTTCTGGTGTTAACCTGGGCTTCTATGGGAATTTACAAGGGCATATAAGCTTTGTTTGTTGCACTACTTTGCATGAAAACTATGTAAATATACCCCAATAGACAGTCATTCTACGCACCCAACAGGAGACTCCGCTCCGCCGATCTCTCACTGGCCGCTGTCCCAAGCATTCACAGAACAACCTCCGGAGGCCGGTCCTTCTCCTACCGTGCCGCCAAGACATGGATCTCCCTACCCCTCCTCCTCCGGCAGACAGAAGACCCCCAGACCTTCAGGAGACTACTCAAGACCTGGCTCTTCGACCACTAGCTGCGGCCCCCCCCCCCCCAGCGCCTTGGGACCCTCGCGGGTATGTAGTGCGCTTTATAAATTGATTGATTGATTGATTGAAAGATATTTTCAAGCCCAGTATCGCCGCTTTAGCGGCAGTTTCCTGCCGATAAAAGCAGCGATAATGTATCAACCTTGCTTGATAATATGGCTCATAATTATTGCCAAAAATGTTTTACTTAAAAATTGTACTCATAACATGTTAGTGCATGTGAATTCTCACACAAAATCTGCTTTTCCACAAAACTACTTATGGGGGAGTTGCTTTCTGCAATTTTGTAACTTCACCACTTTTATGAAAGTTGCAAAGCGTGCAAAGTTTTGGGAAAAGTCTTCAAGAAGTGGACAGAGGATAACTTTAAACTTGACATTCTTCTAATCAATCCCTTTAGCTCTTACAAAGAACACCTTCTGTTGGATGTGGTTTGTTCGTACATTTATTTGTGATGCACCATTACATTTCCTCACTTTCTATTTGTTGCTGTTGAGTAAACTCTGACATGTTTGGTGGACCTCACCAAGCTAGGTTTTTCTCTGGGTACGGCCACGAGCCTTCAGAAATGAAGTCCCCGCGGTTACCACTTTGCGGCATTTACCCTGTAATGTGATCGTTCATAGTTCATCACTGCACCTACTTCGTATTCCTTTTCCTGATTTCATTTAATTCATGTCATCAAGATTTGATCATTTCCATGCACTGTCAGAAGCTTATGCATTAGTCATGAGCGCAGTTTGTAAGGCTACAGATATTATCTCAAGCACATATTTGTTCTGAACCTGTGAAATGGAACTATATTCATAACAAAATTGTGAAACTATGGCTGTATTGCCAAAAAATCAAATTATCAGAGTTCCAAAATTGCTCCCTAACTGACATAAAGCTTGTCTGAATTACAAAGTATTTTTCATGATCATATAATATATTCAGTGTTGAAACACGGAATTTTCATAGCCGGCCTCTTTCCTTCAAAGCTGATTTATTTAAATATGCAGAGCAGCCTCCTGCAAGCCATATGTCAGCCTGCTATGTTAGTTCTGACATGATGCAACGTGGCAGCGACCAATTTCACATGATGTTTGCCTCGTTCAGAAATATTCAAAGAACGCTCCTGTGCCCTGTGGAAAAATGTGAATTTCTTGCTACATTTCAGCCGGAGTTACTGTGAAGCATGAAGTCCTGTTAAAATATTGCTGCTTACTTGGGCACTCCTGATTTGTTAAAGATAAGTGAACTTGTCTTAGGTTTCCCGATGCTAACAACAACACGCCTCAAACCATCGCAATCAGCATACAATATTGTAATTCATGATATGTTACCATGCTAAGGGTGTTTGTAAGTTTGGAAGAAGCAGTCAGCCTTTCTCTTTTCCAAGCTGATCAAACACTGATTCTATTACTTTTTGATTTACAACAAATGACAGTTACATTCCACAGAAGATACTATCTATATACGCCTATATTTAAGTATATGGACACTTGAAGTGTTGCTAGCCAAAGAACAGAGGCGCAGTGCTTAATTTGTGAATGAATAGGTGCTGGTGATAACTTTTTTTCAGTGCCACTACCAAATGTCAGTGATGCCGCATAACAGGGCTGCGTGCTCTTGATTCCACTTCATACCGCCTTCATACACCACCATACACTCCTGAACTCTTTATCTCACTCTTCTCGGTTCTTTTTCATCCAGCTTGCTGAACTATTCACTGATTTTCAGTAATTTTGTTCCTCCTTTCGCCTTCTTCTTTCTCGCTTTTCTTCTGCATGAAAGTCTGAGGACCACAAATAAACCCAGCCCCCCAAAACGGGTTATGTGGGCCCCTTTAGCAACTAGTGGGTCGAATGAAGCACTGGGTGCAGGTATAGTTATGATGGTAGGCGCACTTAGTTCATTGTATAAGCGCACTGACTGTATAATTGACAAGGAAATAACAATCCTGAAATAATGTACTTGAATTGATTATTGTCTTAGGGTCTGATTTAGATCTTGACGGTCTGGTTTCTCTGTCGGTGACAAATATCCGGTCTGCTGAAATGTAAATCCCATAGGATTTAATGGGATTTATATTTCAGTGCACTCGGTTCTGAATTAGGTCCTTGGAGAAGCTTCCATAGTGATGCCTTCTTATATTATTATGAGAGTGGTTTATTATATCAAACTAAAACAACTGCCACAAGAACCTACACCTTTTATGTTTAAGCTTTTTGTAATGTTTGGCTTTAATTAATGAAATGTCTTATATTGTATATGATATGTTGTACTAAACCAGAAGCAGCCTGTGGGTTGGGTTCCTGCTTGGATTTAAATTTTCACCCAGAAACTTCCACTGTGTTGAGCAACTGGATTCACGGGGAAACTGTGCACTCCTGCATAGTTAGCCCATTATTCCAAATCCTAATGGTAAACTTAGTGGGCACATCATAATTATTAGTTACTGGTCACCATCTGACATGGCTGATGAAAATGTTCCTAGTCACTGTAGTTTTAATTGTTTAAGATGAGGAATACGTTTTGCTTTAAATACTAAATGTATTAACTAAAATATCTCAGACACTTTATTACATTATGGTTCATATGTTGTGCAACCATATTCATAATGTACACACATTGAATGTGGAATTACTGTAATTAAGCTGGTATATTCATGCTATAAAAATACTTTCTGTGAGAAATTGGGTTGTTGGTGGAGGGGGTGAAACCCCACTTAAGCAATAGCCACAAACATTGTCAGTGGGAACCACAAAAAGTCACTTATTTAACCTATGCTTAACCCTTGCAATGCCTAAAGTATTGATACAGCACAAAAACAGTAATAACGTGAAAGCACAACACAAGAAAAATCCACTCCAATGTAGGAAAATAGAATAACATTACATACGTTTTCTGACATCAAAACAACACAAATCCAATCAGTAGAACTGAAGAAATGCAGGTTCCAGGATTAAGGGAAAGTATACCACAAAAAAGTACAAAGCGCCACACTCGGTTACTTGGTGGTGCGAGACCGGATGAAAGTCTCAAGTTCAGGTGGACCTCAATAGATTACAGACCAGATACAGTGGCCAGGTTAGTCTTGCTGAAAAGTTACCTTTTAAAATCCAGTGCGAAGAGCTCCATTTGTGGTGGAGGAGGCTGGGTGGAGCAGGGAAAGGATTGTGGATAGTGGTTGCTGTACCGTGAAGGGCAGGCCAGGTGTCACAGATTGTCGTTGCTGGAACTAATCATTGGTCCTCAACAAAGCTCTTGATGCTGTAGTGCGCGGTGCAGATCTTGCATTGCCTGTCACTGGCTGTCACTGTAGTGCAAGCAGTCGGCTGTTTTGAGTTGCCAGTCAGCGCAGATGCAAGATCTTTGCATGTACCCGGCCCCTCAGTATTCGCGAAGAGCCCAAAACTTTAGAATTTCCCCTTTTCTTTTAGGAAGAGCTCAACGGTTGCCACACCAAGGGTCCAGGACCTGAGGGACACCTTTTGGGGATCAGGAACTCACTCAAGCAAAGGCCAGCAGGGCTCAGACAGGTTCAGTTGTAGGTCCAGGCTGGTCCAGTACCGTTGGTCAGTTACAGAGAGATCTCTGGTGCTTTTTCTGCCAATGTAGCTCAGTCAGCTGACCCATGGAGTCATGTCAGAATAGATTGAAGGTTTCAGGTCCAGTCTTCCTTTTCAGACTGCAGGGCAGGCTCAAGCAGAAGGATAGTCCTCTGGCAGCTGGACAGTCTTTCTTCTTCAGTATCCACAGGTTCAGGGGTGTACTGAAGAGAGAGTCTAAGGGTCCCCTTTTCATAGCTGGTGCCCACTTTCAATAGTAAGAAGCCTCTGCAGCCTTACCCTATTGAAGTGTCTGGAAATTCCTGACTTTCTGTCCTGGTCCCAGTTTGTCTGCAGGCTCAATAGGCTACTGTGAAGTCCTTTGTATGTGAGCTGAGGCAGAGTCTTTGAAGTAAAACAAGGTGACAGATCAAGTCCCCTCATCAAGCCAGGATGGCCCATCCTGCCAACACGCAGACCCTCAATTGTGTGGCTGTTTGGGAGGAATATACAAAGACCAAATGCCAAATACACCTAGTCATGCGACCCAGGATCAGGCTGTAGGCACCAAATGGCTAGGAAAAGAAAATGGCAACTTCTAAATGTGACATTTTGAGAATTATAGCTTAAAATCTTACTTTACCATTAAAGAGGTTTTAAAATACAATTCCTCAGACACCAAACATTACATTCCCACCTGACCCCAAGCACAAATTATCAGTTATTAAATGCGATAAGGCATCCCAATGTTATCCTTTGGAAGAGGCCGTTCTTGCAGTAATGAAAATAATACAATAAACCCTGCCCTCTGGCTTGTTTAGGGCCTATTCTAAGAGGGACCTATCTCTTAAAAAGGAAAATAGAGGCCTGGCAATGTGGTTATATTACCAGATCAAAATCATATTTTTGAACCACACACAGAGGCTGCAATGGTAGGACTCAGACATGTTTTACAGGGCTACTTAAGTGCGTGCCAAAATAGGTGCTGCAGGCCCGCCATTACTGTTTAATTCACAGGCCCAAAGGACTTACAAGTAAATTAAATGTACCAATTGGGTTTAGGACAATTTTACCATGTTTAAAATAGAGAGCACTTCAGCACTGGTTAGGAGTGTCAAAGTGTGCAGAGTCCTAAAGCCAGCATAAACTGGTTCAAGAAACAGAAAGGCAATTGGCAAAAGGTTTGGCGGTGACCCTACAGTGAGGGATAGGTCCAACACTTTCTTTACAGGGCTTAAAAATTTCCCCTAAACTGCCATGTTTTCCAAGAATTTCTCAGAAAACTCAATACAACATATTGCACGACTGTTTGCCTTATCAAATAACTTAGGTCCAGATGTATAAATTACTTGTCACAATAAAACAGTTAGCAATTTGCAACAATTATTTTTTAGATGAGTAAAGAATTACATGGAGCAACATATGCACCAATAGTTCAGTTCATAAAATTCCAATTCAGTGTGGGCGCTGTTCAACATACCTCAAAAATAATAATGAAGTAGGGATCAAACTGAGACTCTCTTGGATTGATGGCCATCAAGGGGATGGTGGCCTGCTAGGGTCATCCATCATTTTCTTTTCAGCAAGAGACTTTCCGTAAAATCAACTGGGCTGCAATAAAAAAAATCATCATTTTAAATGTTTGTTTAAGAGATAGTATTGATCACCTGGACAACAGTCTACTCTTCAACAAAATGTTATTTATATTTAGATAGGAGAATGAACCTTTTCTATTTTACAAATGGGTTAACACTGCAACTCAGGAGTAAGTAATTTTTCAATGTTTTGTGGATTTCAGTCACAAAACATTGATACATCTTATACTAATCCAGTATATAAAACGGGTGCCTACAACACGCCCCTTCCAATTAGCAAAACAGTATGGAGTTGCAACTCCATTTTAGGACTCAGTAAAAGTTTAGTAAAGAAATAATTTTGTTTGGTTAACAGTGATACGGCCTATATACGACAAGAAAATGATTAGTACATGTGACCCTTGATTATTCATGTACACGCATTCAAAATCTTCTGGGAAGGGATTGTCATATTGCATGGGGTTCTCTATATAGGGGACACATGAAATATAGTGCTTCATGCATTCTCTAACTTCTGAATTACAAATACAATCACCTGAATTAGCTACAACATCTCTTGTCTTCCAACCAATGGTGTAGCAAATTAATGGTAATACAGTCAACTTAAATTTTATAGAAGTAACATGATGGAAAATATCTTATATCCTCTAAGCACATTTCCAGACATGTGTTGTGCTTTGCCTCCAAATATCTATTTAGCTTTATACCTTGGTGAGCCTCATTTGAAGTGCTATATCATTTGTTTTCAGCTATGTTTAGTTTTCCACTGTTACTGTGGCCTCATGGCCTCATAGTTAACTCCCAGGAATTGCAGAGGTTACTGTCATAGTATTAGAAATATCTTTTTTCCATCACCTTTATGGGATCTGGCTCCTACCTTTCTTTCCACATTCAATATAAGACACACACACATATATATATATTACCTACTGGCGGTCACCAGTAGGTAGTTAAAGTTAGCAACTAGTTCCAGAGGAATAGCATTTTTTATTTTGCCAATAACTTTGGTGACGTCTGACGAATTGTTTCATGAAATTTCAAAACTAGTAAGACAGTTGGTTCAGCTCGTGTTTTGAAAGTTTTGGGGTGATTCGTCAAGTAGGAGCAGAGAAAAAGGTGGGGGGGGCAAAACGCGTTTTTTGTATGCAAGTTTCCATGGGGATTTTAGGCATGACTACAGCCCAAACCATTGGAGGGAATTGCAACAAATTTGGGAGAGGGGAAGCTTTTGGCCCGGAAAGTGACCTTTCTGTGAATTGTAGCAAATTTGTGCAGTAAGTTTGAGATGTTAATTTAAATCGAAATTTGTATATATATGGTTAAGTGTTGGCAGCCATACTGGGATTCAGCTTCAGCCGAGTTCCAAAATAAACATTAAACGGGGGCCGGGTATTAATACCCTGATTGCCTAGTTCTCTTGGGGGAGGAGTGGTTCTTGCAGGGACCCTGCCTGAGGCAAAAAAGCAATTTTCTTTCCACTGAAGTCACATTGGATGCACAGCTCCCACTGAATTTGTTTTTAAAGAGAAGTGCCTCTGATTGTTTAGCCTGTGGGTGGCATGTCCTGGGGGCATGAGGAATTTAAAAAAGGAGGTGGGCGAACGGGGCCCCAATCCCAAGGCTTATAAAAGCCCGGTGGGATACCATCTGCTTAGGGCACTGCTTTTAAAGTATGAGGATGTGTCCACGAGGTACCTCCCCATGGCCTAGGGACCACCACCATTCAAGGGCAAATCTCAATAAATAACTGTGGGAGGGGCCCATGTGGACCCCCAGCTTGCCTGGGTACTGCCATCTCCCCAGATCAAATTAAGCTAAATGTATGCATGGACCTGCACAGCCTCCCACAGCCATGGGGACACCCACCTGCCCAGGGCTAGGCATTAAATTAATGCTGGGCCTATGCAGCCCCCTCACAGCCCCGGGGTCTGCCACCTACCTAGGACAATTCATTTAAATTAGGAGGGCCTAGACGGACCCCCACAGCCCGGGGGGCCACCATCACCAGGGCTAAATACTACAATGGTGAGGGCTGCATGGCCCCTTCTCGTGGAGTCCAGGATGGCCATAGGGACTGCCACCCCCCAGGGCAGGCTCCTGCGACCTCCTGAGGTTCCTACCCGCAGGAGGTAGCTGTTTGCTTTTGCTTGCTGAGAGCTGAGAGTTGACAGCTTCCACCAAGCAAAAGTAAACACAACTCAATTTTCTGCAAGCAGAAGCTGTCAAACAGCTCCTGGTCGCAGAAAGAGAAGTTTTCATCTGATTCCCCGCTTGTCTAAAGAGATGAAAGCATTGGTCCTGCATGCAGGGAGCTACATTTTTGGCAGCTCCCAAGGAGTAAGAGCAATGCTAGCTCCTGCAAGAGGCAGGAAGCCGGCATGGGATGCTGGGGCCTTCAGGCTCCCCTACGGTCCCTGGAGGAAAAGAGGAAGAATAAAGGTCACTAACGATCACAAAGAGGACAAATATAGGTCAGCAATGAGCACAAAGAAGCAAGATAAAGGTGGCAAACGAGCAGAAAGTTGCAGAATGAATGTCAGCAAGGAGCCGAAAGAGGTAGAGAAAAGGTCAGAAATTATTTATTTATTTATTTATTATTTATTCAGCTTATCACCTTGCAGGCATCCTGGCACTGGTGGCTACATGAGAGGTATGAGAGTGTCAAAAAACAGTGAAATGAGGGTCAAAGGGCCTATATTTATCGACCCCGATATCCCAAGGGCCCTATATTGAAACTATAACTACAAAAAGGAATATCTGGGTCACAAAATAAACAGGTGTGTCCTAAAACAGAGTTATAGGCAAAACTAAGAGACTAGCAGCTAACCAAAAAGAGTAGCCAGAGGCTGAGAATTTCTCATCAGACCACCCAATTGGCGGAGTATCATCACATGAGATTAGATTATGGATCGAGACAACACCCAGCCCATCATGTGACGGTGCAGTTGTGGATACCAAATGTTGTCTCCAACCGGAGGTTTTCTCAATTTTGGTTGCTGATGAGGTGCAGTGCGTGAAAGTGAGTGAAATTAAAATTGATTATCAGAACAAAAATTATGTTTAATAGATATTGTTCTGGTTTCAACATTTAAAACCACGCCTGGTAGTCTGGCAATATGACTACCCAGTTGCGGCAATGTAGCAGAAGGCTCTTCCACCCGCTCTGGCTCTGCGTATGTGCGAGTTTTCAGCGAGGGCAAAGTCGGCAAAGCAGAGGTTTCTCTTGGGTACATGGAAAGAGACTCTTTCGTTGAGGTCTTGGGATCAGGTGATGTGGAGAAATTTGCAGGTATGGGTGAGTAGCTTGAAGGTCACTCTCGTCTCAATGAGGAGCCAGTGGAGATCTTGCAGATGTTGGGTGATGTGTTCATGTCATGGGATGCCAAGGATGAGTCTAGCCAAGGTGTTCTGGATGGCCTGGAGTTTGAGGAGCAGGGATTTGTTGATTCCGACAAAGAGGGCATTTACATAGTCCAGTCTGCTTGTTATGAGTGAGTGGGTGACGGTCTTTCTGGATTCTTGGGGATCCATTTCAAGTTCTTGTGAAGGATGCAGAGGGTGTTGAAGCAGGCGAAGGTGACAGAGTTGATCTGTCGGGTTGAGTATGTTGCTTAGTGAGTATGATGCTTAGGTTTTGGGTGTGGCCGGTGGGTGTGGCCGGTGGGTGTGGGGGGTTTCTAAAGGCAGTGGGCCACCAGCTGATGTCCCATGCTGACGGGGTGGGTTCAAGGATGATGACTTCAGTCTTCTTTGAATTTGGACTGCAACCAGCTGCGGCTCATCCAGGATGTGGCGTATTTCATTCCTTCCTGGAAGCTGAGTCTGGTGGTGTTGGGATCCTTTGTGAGGAAGACGATGAGCCAAGTGTCATCGGCATAGGATACTATGCTGAGTACATGATGTCTGATGATGGCAGCAAGGGGGGCCCTGTAGATGTTGAAGAGCATGGGGCTGAGTGATGATCGTTGGGCTACTCCACAGTTGATCCCTGTGGGTCCGGAAAGGAAGGGCAATAGTCTGCTTCTTTAGGTTTTGCCAGTTAGGAAGGAGCGGAGCTAGTCAAGGACAGTTCCCTGTAAGCTGGCGTGGTGGAGTCTGGTGGTGAGAGTGCTGTGGGAGAGGGTGTCGAAGACTGCAGAGAATCCTAGTAGGATGAGGGCCGCGGTGTTGCCTTGGTCGAGGAGATGGTCTTCTGTGGTGGTGAGGAGGGTGGTCTCGGTGCTGTGCTTGCTGTGTAATCCAGATTAAGAAGGGTCGAGGATAGAGTTCTATTTGATGAAGTTTGTTAGCTGGACGTTGACAATCTTCTCAGTGACTTTGGCCGCAAAGGGGAGGAGAGTGATGGGTCGGCAGTTTTTGAGGTCTCTCGGGTCTGCAGAGGGCTTCTTGAGGAGGGGTTTGACTTCTGTGCATTTCCAGTGGGTGTATGAGTATATATCATATATATTACCTACTGGCGGTCGCCAGTAGGTATATATAGTTAGGATTTTTTCTCTATGGGATTTTTGAAAATTCTATGTCTAATAACTTTGGCGTTTGTGGACGGAATTGGCTGAAATTTTCAGGAAAATGGCATATTTTGTTTCTGAGCAGCCCCTGAAAATTGGGGGGGGGTTCGTCCAGGGGGGGTCGAGAAAAAAGGGGGGTCCCAAAACGTGTTTTTAACATTGAGTTTTCCATAGGGCGGTTGACCTCACTTTTAGCCCGAACGGCTGAATGGATTTGCACGAAACTTGGCAAAATTGTAGGGACTGGTAGCCCGATGTGCCTTTTGTAGGTCTCAATATATGTGCTCCAGTGGATTTTGAGAAATTAACGTTTAAAAAAAGATATATATCTGTAACAGCGGACCGGGCAGCGCTCCAGTTCGCGTACTTTTCGCGCAACGGAGCTTTGTGAAGCGAAGCTGATTGGTTCTCCGGCGTCTGTAAACATTCCAAACAGTCCGTAGCGGCCGCCATCTTGTCTCTCGGTAGGATCGAGAGACAAGAGGAGGCCAAAGCGAAGGGGCAAATGACCATAAGGGGGCATAGTAGATCCTCCCTGACCTCTTAGGTTTGATGTACCATTTTGCCAAGTTTGGTGTAATTCCGTTCAGCCATTCAGGCTGTAGACGTATCTAAATGTCAATAATCGAACGGCTGAATGGATTTGCACGAAACTTGGCAAAATATTAGGGACTGGTAACCCGATGTGCCTTTGCTAGGTCTCAATATATGTGCTCCAGTGGATTTTGAGAAATTAACGTTCAAAAAAAGATATATATCTGTAACAGCGCTCCGCTTCGCGTACTTTTCGCGTTACGGAGCTTTGCGAAGCTGATTGGTTCTCCGGCGTCTGTCAACATTACAAACAGTCCGTAGCGGCCGCCATCTTGTCTCTCGGTAGGATCGAGAGACAAGAGGAGGCCAAAGCGAAGGGGCAAATGACCATAAGGGGGCATAGTAGATCCTTCCTGACCTCTTAGGTTTGATGTACCATTTTGCAAAGTTTGGTGTAATTCCGTTCAGCCATTCAGGCTGTAGACGTATGTAAATGTCCTATGGAAAATTGCATGGGGAAAACACATTTGAAAGTGTTGAAATTTAGAACCAATTAAAATGTTACTTTGGTTTTGTATTTGTGTGTGATAAAAGTTAATTGGTTATGTATATATCTCAAATAAGAGGAAACCACAGCCATTTTGTGATACTACTGTCTGAGGTACATTTGTGAGGAATTTTTGGTGGTGAATTTCTGGTGTTTGATTTACACAGTACTAACACTTCTCCTACTTTTAAAAAGGTGAGTTGTTAATTTGTAAGGGGAACTATGTTGTACACTTGAAGATAATTTGAAAAATGTTTTCTGTTATTTATTTGCAGTCCTTCTGTTATACTAAATACTTGATAAAGTTAGTTTTATATTATGTATTACTAAAAACGATAAATGAAAGTGATTATTTTTTTCTGCAATTTACAGCAAGCAATTTCAAAATAAAATGGCTCACAATGAAGAGACCGTGGCAATTTCTTTTGCATTGTCCACTACATTGATTGAAATTGAGAGCACCAATAATGAAATATTGTCACAAGGAGGAGATGACTTGTATGATTTCATTAGATTGATTGAAATTGACAGCACCAATAATGAAATATTGTCACAAGGAGGAGATGACTTGAATGATTCCACTACATTGATTGAAATTGAGAGCACCAATAATGAAATATTGTCACGAGGAGATGACTTGAATGATTCTACTACATTGATTGAAATTGACAGCACCAATAATGAAATATTGTCACAAGGAGGAGATGACTTGAATGATTCCACTACATTGATTGAAATTGACAGCACCAATAATGAAATATTGTCACAAGGAGGAGATGACTTGAATGATTTTTTTGATCAATCTGTTGATGGCGAATTTATCGAATGTTTGGAGACCATAGAGTTACAAGAATCATCATTGCAGACTTTTAATGAGGAGATTCCAGATGAGATGATTGAAGAGGAAATTGCTGATGAGGACATGTTACTAGTTCTTTCAAATTTAGAAAATTCTGAAGAATAAATTTATATTTAGAAATCAAAAATTGTTTGAGACATTATTCATTTTTATTTTTAATTCATGAGGTTGTAGCGAAGTGATTGTAGTATAAAATGAGACTTATAGTATAGAGTGCAACATTTTTATGTTACATGGTAAGTTTACTCATATTTACTTCCCTTCTCCCACTATATTATCTCCAATGTGTATTTGACATCTCTTCTTCATCTCCGGCCTCCTTTCTCTCACTGTGTGTCTCTGATGCATCTTATCGCTGCTATTTTGTGTAATTACAGAAGAGAGTAAAATAAAATAGTTCGGAACGTGAAAAGGGGGCAAAGTAGAGTACCCCTCACCCCCTAGGCCTTCTCAGGCGGTCCCAAAAGGATCAGTTTCTGCTTTCCTGAGAGATTATGGTATGAGTTCCATATACCACAATAATTTGCATTACAACATGCAAGATATATATCTCCTATTACCAACTTTTGGAGATATTCGCGCTAAGCGCGAATATCTCCAAAAAGTAACACCTGCCCTGAGCAGTTCTTAGCCATGTTATCCAATGGGAGGTGGATAACATGGCTAAGAGCATTAGCTCGGTAATGCATGAATATCGCTGACTTTTTAGCGATATTCATGCATTGCGGCCGTTTTTTATCGCATTTGCGATAAACCTTGATAATAGCAAGGTTTATCTTCGATAATTTCTGACGATGCTTAGCGGTAAAAAATTCGTTGGTAAGCATCGTTAGCGATAAATATCGCTTAACTTTGGTAATATGCACCAACGTCTGTTAACGTTCGATTCGAAGGAAATGAGGAAGTGTTGAAAAACATTGTTTGCGCCATCTTGCCTTTTTTGAAATGCCACACTTTTGTCGTGCACGGCAGCCATTTTAGATGCCTTGACCAGACCCACTCTCTGCACGCTGTCGATTCGTAGCATGGCTCCCCACCCTCGCAAGCATCTTCCCCAGGCACTGGTCACCCCCGCTCTCTGTCTTATGCATGGGCAATAAACCTCCCCCCATCTGCGCTGCTCTTCCCTGAGAATCACACTCTGTGCCCGCCCGACACCTCCCTTTCGCCCTATTCACTACCGCACCCTCTGACACTCCTCTTCCTCTGTGTCCGATTGTCCAGGCTGGTCCCAGGCTATCACCTAGCCATGCAGATGTAGTTTATGGCCCCAGCTGTAAAGAATCACCCCTCTTCAAAGGAGTTACAGTAGATCAAGGCCCCCACCCGATGAGATCCGTCACACCACACGCGTTCCTACTATCTGAAAACCATCCTGTATTGTGATTGGGGAGGGGACCGAGCCTGAAGCGGAAGATTCCAGGGATGACTCTTTGTACATCAAAGTTTTTACAATTATGTGTCACATTAAAAATATATAGCACTCCAACAAAGTAGTAGGAATATAAAACTTTAATAACTTATAAATATATACAACAAAACAAAAACAGTAAAAACATTTAAACAACGAAGAGACCGTGGCAATTTCTTTTGAATTCCTGATGAGGACATGTTACTAGTTCTTTCAAATTATGAAAATTCAGAAGATGTTGCCTGGGGGTGGGTCGTCAGTAGCAGTCTGTTGTGCGAATAGTTCCAAGGCAGCAGAACGCGCTGAAATCTAGATGGCACGAAAGTGATGTCTAGTAAGTTGCCGCCCAGCAAATAACGGCGTGGGGCGCCGCGGGGGTGAGTGAGTCCAGTAGGCACCACAGCTATTCTTACCGGCATTGCAGAATTACTGCTGGGGACAATGCCTGTGCTGTAGCAGGGTCACAGCAGAAACAAAAAGGATTCTGTTGAAGATGTTGTTGGTTTTCAATTTGAAAACAGTTCTGGTGTCAACTGCTATGGTAATGTAGTGGTTAATGTTTTGTTTTCTCTAGAAAATGTAAAAGAGGGGGAGGCAGTCCAAAGTTCCGTTAAAAGGGCAAAGGAAAGGATCGGTGGTTTGAACTATCACTCAAAAAGGGGAGGGGGTGCAACAATTTTTCCTACCGGGTCACACTGTGCTTTCACCGGAACTGAGGTCTGCAGGATTCTAGTAATTCAAAGTGAGGCTGGCGCCAGCATGGGAGCGCCGACGTCCCGCGGATACAGTTTCGTCACTCCACGGGCGATCATGGCAGTCATTCCCCATCGGGGGTCGGAGACTCCCGCGGCTCCTCTAGAATCTTCAAGGTCGTGGAGGACTACGGTGGTGGAGTCAACCAGTGACCGGGCCATTTCTTCATGCTGGGCCCGCTCTTGCCAGGTCGATCGCCATTTTGAGAGTTCGGCAGCTACCGGCGATCGCGGGGTCACATGAGCGGACGGGCTCCACCCTGCCGGGCGAGACGTTGCAGCATCGCCACAGTGGACGAACCCTTTTCGGGGCGCCTGGAGCGCTGAGGGTGCAGCTGGGAAGCCTTCACCTGAGGAGGCGGGAGAGGCCTGTTCGCACCGTCTCTCCCTCCCAGTGCACCCCACGGCGCCCCGCTTGACATTTGTTATGGCCGGTGGCGATGAGGACGGGGGGGGGGTCGGAGGCATGTGCAAGACATCCCCCCCAGTGTTGTTAAAGCCATTTTTGAAGAAAGAAGTGGTGCCTGGCGTGTTGCCGCTGCTATTACGAAGGAGAAAAGAAAAAATGTCCCGTCCGTCTTTGGGCCGGGCTTCCGGTGGATGTCGGCCGGACGCCCCTGGCTCTGGCCCCATGAACGGGTTCCTTGGTTTATCGGCTGCAGCCGGATCCCGTCGGCCTCGGCCCCCCGACCGTTGGTGGCCGGACCGGAAGAGCATGTGGCGGGACTACCTGAAACTCTCAAGGGCCACCGCGGCCGGACTGGGAGAGAGAGAGGGGAGGGTCGAGGAGACATTCCCCCCCCCTGCAACTCTTCAGCGTTGTAAAGGCAATCCCCTGGCCGGGTCCCGCCTTATATGGGCTGCTCCCGGCTGGGCGTAGCCGCAACCCTGCCCCACCTTGGAAGTTTCCAGAGTGGGGGCGGATGTTCTACTGACTTGCATTTTCCCTAGTCTATCGATTTTTTTGGCGTGGCAGGCGGTGGGACAGCGAGGGGTGATTTGGTTTCTCTTACTGTTTTTCTGGTCTCTCACCACTGGCATATTTCTAACGTTTTCTTGTTTCTAGGACATTAATAGGTTTTATCATTACGTTATGTTATCGTTTCTTTGTTCGTTGTTTAATAAAAGTTCATGTTCATCAGTGGCCTACTGATTTTCGTTTTCCTATTCTTTTCTTTCCAGGTTGTTTCATGCTAAAGTTTCTGTTAACAGGATACAGTGATCACTTCGTTATTATTGCATATGTCCTTTTCACTAGGGGTGCTCTCTGGTCGGGCCAGATGACGTATCTCTAGTAAATGGTCCGGGTGAAACAGGTGCATCAATCAGTGGGGAGTAGATAGGCATGACAGATTACAACGGGGGAGAAAGGTCCGCATTACGTACCCTTTCACTATTTGCAAAGATTTTCCTACGTATATTTGCAAACAGGGAATACCTCCAAAAAGAACCAATTCCCAAACAGTCAATGTTTGGGGAAACAATCAATCAATGAGGAACGAAATAGGCACGACGTGTTAAAGGTTTGCGTTACCTACCCTTCACTATCTGCAAAGGGAGAGAGAATATTCCTATTCTTCCTCGTTTGCAGGCAGAGAAGATTTTTAAGAGAACCAACTTCGAACAATTCAATGCTCGATTCAAACAATCAACAAGGGGTACTGTGAACACAAATGAACGCCGCTTATGTACATACACATTGGTATTATCAACAGGTTGTTCCTAATGTTTCTATTTTAGGGAGGTCAAAAAGAGATCCCATTAGTGGCCTACTGATTTTGCTCGATTCCTTTTGTTTTTTTACACGATTTTTCGCTATCTGCAAAGACTAAACAGAGTATTGCGACTCTGTGCTTGTTTGTAAATAGAGAATGAACCAAAGAGAACAATCAATCAAATGGAGAGAGAAGCAGGCACGACGGATTACAACGGGGGCAAAGGCCTGCGTTAACTACCCTTCACTATCTGCAAAGAGAGAGTACTCCTAATAGAAATGAGGGGTGGGGGGCAGCATTCAAAGCAGATCAGTGTGCATAAACACGAAAATGTTTTTACTTACCACGTACTTGACATTCGACAGCTTATGATATTTGCTATTAAAAAACCATTGAAATTCACTGAAAAAACCATAGGTTATAGACCATATATAGTTAGGAATTAGCATTTACAAAACCTTGAAAATTCACTGAAAAAACCATAGGTTATAGACCATATATAGTTAGGAATTAGCATTTAAAAAACCTTATTTTACTCACACAAAACCATTGAAATTCCATATATAGTTAGTTGCACTAACTATATATCGCGCACCCGCAATCCACTGCTGATCATGTCACATATTACATCATTCATGACATGGTCAGTGACATCACTGATGACATCACTGATGACAGCTCAAATGACATCACTGATGACATCACTGATGACGTCTCATTTGACATCATTCTTGTGCTAATACGATAAACCTCTTCAGACTCTAATATAATCTTAGATACACTCAGTGTATACAGACACTCACACACTGCCACTCATCCATGGAGTTACTCACACACCCAGTCAGTCATGCAAAGAAACAATCTCACCTCCATTTCTTCAACTATACAGTTATACACACCTTACTTATTGAAACATATACTAACACATATTTACTCTCTTATACAATCCCTGATACAAGTTCACAATGATCGATACAACCACTCACTCATTCAGTGGCTCTCATGCACAGTTATTTATATATGCCAACTCTCACATGTACTGTGTTTTACATATGTACTTACTATGACATGTAGCATTGAGATATCCATTCACTCATCAATACACTCATGCACACAGTCAACTGCCCATGTAGCTGTTTCCACATGCACTCTTGAACTCATACACCTAGTGAATAAACTGCTCACACATCTATGCACAGAGTCACACACCTTCCAGCCACCCCCACACAAACTCAATCTCCCATAGAAATACTTGGGCAACCAATTAATAACACATATAGCCTCTCGTATAGCTAATGATCAACACATGCAGCAGTTTACATCACAACAGACATAATGATGCACAAATTAAGACAGTTTAGTCACTAACCCATGCATTCAGTGAGACACATTTAATCACTCACTCATACAGTCAGTCACGCACCTACTAAATCCTTCATCCAGACACTTATACATCCACTCATTTTTCAATATGTAAGACATATTTTAACTTTACAGAAACATACAGTCACTGGATGTTGTCATCAGTGATGTCATCTGTGATGTCATTTGAGATGTCATCAGTGATGTCATCAGCGATGTCATTTGAGATGTCATCAGTGATGTCATCAGTGATGTCACTGACCATGTCATGAATGATGTAATATGTGACATGATCAGCAGTGGATTGCGGGTGCGCGATATATAGTTAGTGCAACTAACTATATATGGAATTTCAATGGTTTTGTGTGAGTAAAATAAGGTTTTTTAAATGCTAATTCCTAACTATATATGGTCTATAACCTATGGTTTTTTCAGTGAATATATATATATATATAAAATATATTTTTTATATATATATATATATATATATATATATATATATATATATATGTATGTATATATTACCTACTGGCGGTCGCCAGTAGGTATATATAGTTAGGATTTTTTCTCTATGGGTTTTTTGAAAATTCTATGTCTAATAACTTTGGCGTTTGTGGACGGAATTGGCTGAAATTTTCAGGAAAATGGCACATTTTGTTTCTGAGCAGCCCCTGAAAATTTTGGGGGGGTTCGTCAAGGGGGGGCCGAGAAAAAAGGGGGGTCCCAAAACGCGTTTTTCCCATGTTAATTTCCATAGGGCGGTTGGCCTCACTTTTAGCCCGAACGGCTGAATGGATTTGCACGAAACTTGGCAAAATTGTAGGGACTGGTAGCCCGATGTGCCTTTTGTAGGTCTCAATATATGTGCTGCAGTGGATTTTGAGAAATTAACATTTAAAAAAAGATATATATCTGTAACAGCGGACCGGGCAGCGGCCCAGGACGCGGACTTTTCGCGCAACGGAGCTTTGTGAAGCGAAGCTGATTGGTTCTCCGGCGTCTGTCAACATTCCAAACAGTCCGTAGCGGCCGCCATCTTGTCTCTCGGTAGGATCGAGAGACAAGAGGAGGCCAAAGCGAAGGGGCAAATGACCATAAGGGGGAATAGTAGATCCTCGGTGACCCCCTACGTTTGATGTGGAGGTTTTAAAAGGGCCCCGCGGGGCAAAAAAAAAAATAATAATAATAATCGAACGGCTGAATGGATTTGCACGAAACTTGGCAAAATTGTAGGGACTGGTAGCCCGATGTGCCTTTGCTAGGTCTCAATATATGTGCTCTAGTGGATTTTGAGAAATTAACGTTCAAAAAAAGATATATATCTGTAACAGCGCTCCGCTTCGCGTACTTTTCGCGTTACGGAGGTTTGCGAAGCTGATTGGTTCTCCGGCGTCTGTCAACATTCCAAACAGTCCGTAGCGGCCGCCATCTTGTCTCTCGGTAGGATCGAGAGACAAGAGGAGGCCAAAGCGAAGGGGCAAATGACCATAAGGGGGCATAGTAGATCCTCCCTGACCCCCTAGGTTTGATGTGGAGGCTTTGAAAGGGTCTCGCAGGGCAAAAAAAAAATATACAGTTTTTTTAGTTTTTAGTTTTTTTGCGTGGAGTGCGCCCGGTTCGCGAACCGGGAAGCGGTCTGGGGAGCGTACTTTCTTGAAAATTAGTGAAAAAAGTTAGAGTAAAATAATAATTGTGAGTGATCAGATGTAGGGTAGCTCTGAGAAGAGCTTTTGGGTTTATGGTACATTTAGGTACTTATAAGTAGGTACCAATGCACAGTCTTAAATTCAGAGTGAAAACTCTGTTGCCCTCATCTGAGAAGTGAACTCCATCTGCTCTGTAGATATCTTGCATGTAGTAACGCAAGTTATTGTTGTACAGGGAGCCCATTCCATGGTCTCTCATGTAAGCTGAAACAGATTTGTTTACATGCTTCCTCGATTTCTCAATTTGTGGACAAAATTGGTTCGACCACCTCCATTTCTGTCTTTGGCATATATTTGAATATACCAAGGCAGTCTGAGGAAAAAGTGCCATCAATTGCTCAAAGGTGTCCTTTAAAAGCATTTCCAGACCTACCCCAGTCAAAGTGCCCAAATCATTACCTCAACAGTGCACAATTAACAGGTCAGGTTTTGGCAAATGCATAAAGGTTTTCACCAATGGTATCAATTGGTGACATTTTAATCCTCTGTGGCCAAACCACTTAATTTCCACATCTTGTAAATTGAGGTTAGGTAAATTCCTGTTTTCAGCGTACCTTTGAGCCCAATAGATGTAGCTGTGTCCAACAATCCAGACAGAAAACATGGCGAGAGAAGGTTCTCCTGCAGTCAGATGAAGTGTGGCAATGAAATGGCAGTTGAAAAAATGAGAGTGTAAAATGAAAAAAACTGAGGAGTTTCTGTGTTAATGAAGCAGTAAGAGTGATTGGTGGATTTTGATTGCTGAAAACAGAAAGTTAGTGTGCATGGATGAGTTCGTTGAAAGATGTATTTTGAGTGGCGAAGAAAAAATCATTAAATGAAAGAATGCTCTGGATATGCAGGTGCACTGAGAGTTCAGAGTTCAATTGCAACATTGTTGTGTGAGAGGTCTTGCAAGAGGTGGTTGCTATGCAGAAAAAGCAGAGAGGGGGCAGAGGGGGGAAGGGTTTTGCTTTGAAAAAAAGTGAGGGAAGAGTTTTGATTGGGTGACATGAGAGATCTGTGTGAGGAATTACAGCATTTCTGTGCTTTTGATAGCTGCAGACTCTGGAGTGCATACCTTTTGCTCTGCTGAAGACAAATTGGTGTGTTTCTGAGACTGTTTTGAAACTCAAAGTATTTGCTAAGGTGAGAAAAAATTTCTTTAATTTAGATAGAAAATAGTGTGCTTTAAGGAGAAAATTATGAAGAAAGTTGTGTTTTTCAAATGTTGCTTTGTCTCAAGTGTTTCACAAATAGATTTTGTTTCTTTGAGAAATTGTAATTGGAGAAAATGTGAAGTATTAGTACTGACAGGGCTTTTATGTGCATAGGAGTTGTGGAGTGTTTTCAAATTATGACTTGTAAATCGTTTTTGAGAAAAAGCAATGGTTTTAATATTGATGAGAAGGACATAATGGTGTCTGCTTCTTTATAAGGTAATTGAGAGTCTCTGATGTTATTTTTCCCATTTCAATGTAAGAAGTTTGTCTGTGGAGCAAATTGCTTGTAAATATGCTCCCACCTGTGCATGGCAAATTTAGATTTTGAAAGTTTCCGTTACATAGGCATGTTAAAGGTGACTGAAATATGCTGCAAAGGCAATCAAAAAATGCTTTTATGTGTCTTAAGGACATTTTAAGTCATTTCCCCATGTGCAGTGTTTTCAAATTATGAGTTGAAAATCGTTTTTGAGGTAAAGGAATGTTTTCAAAATTTATGTGCGCCATATGACCCCAAATTTCTTTTTCAGGGGTGCAGCAGGGTGTTCTTGAGACACCCCTGCACCGTCGGAAAAATTCGTAATTTGCGATGAGGTAATTGCTAATCGCAAATTGCACCTTCATTCCTATGGGCCTCCTGCTGCATGGAAATGAATGGGTAATCTTGCTGAAATGCAAAGTCGAATCTGTATTTAAAAGGGTCTGCACCTCTGTACGGGTGTTCGCTATGTGAAGCACGAAAGTTTCACGGGCCGAACTCAAGGCCACCTCTCTCTGAGACAAAAGAGCTCTTATTCTTGCCATGCCGTTGAAATGTGCTCCCAAGGTTGGTATTTGTGGCCAGATTGAAAACTCCCTATGTTCATGTGTGGGAGGAAATAGAACATTTCTGCAGCAAATAACCCGTTCATTTACTGTTACGATAAAATGAATACTTTTAATTAACCCAGAACAATCTTCATTATTGAGCATCAAATAACTACCATTTTCCAAGAACTTGAACGTGGGGATGATAGCAGGAACTGGTGTGCCTTGCAACACGCAAGCCATATTAGGTCGGTGTTTGTTGCATGAACCGTGTAACTGTATGTGCCTACACATTAGTGAATGATCTGGCGTCTCAGTGCATTCCTCTCCATTCAGATAAAGTTCTTGATCATCTTTGAAAATCTGTATGTGTATGGAAGCGACCAGACCTCATGAAGAAAACCACTACCTAAAGGTTAATAACGACCTATTGGTATATATTTCATACAATTTGAAAACTTATATAAAGCAAAAGGCAGCGTTATTAAACCGTGGATAAGGCACGTTGCCAAAGCAGTCAACCTTTTGGATTTATACTGGAAATGTTAAAGGAAGAATTACGGAGTAGGGCCTGTAAATCTTTAATGGACAACGAGTAAAATTACTCCAACCATCATATTCCTCTAACTCCGGGATAGTAGGGGTGTTTAATTTTTTAGAAGTAGCCAATCCAAAGCATTTGGTCTGGGAAATTGTTTCATTCACAAACAACATATGATTTGGGATGAGACATGCACGGTGGAAAGCCTCAGTGCCTTGTACCTGCCAGGTTCGTGAACCCCAAACTGATGTAGATCCTGGATATTTTTACTCTGTGTTACGTTAGCATGGGCTCATTACTGGTTTAAACGCCATTTTTCCTTTTTTGTAACTTCTGCACACGATACTTAGTTGTTGCTTTAGCTTTCAGCCTACCTGCGTCAAGATCTATGCCTGCTTCAAGCAGGCGCAGGGTTTTGATGTAGCTTTGTCCTATCTGATTGTAAATGCGGCACACCGTGGGTGGCAGAGCAGTGGTGCACGTTAACTGGTGCATCCCTGGGGATGTGCTAGTTAATATAAATCTGCCCCTTTACATTTAATTATGTGCAGGGGACACAGAGTAGGTGAGGTTTATCCAAGGTTAAGAAGAGATGAGTCTTGTTCAGTGAAAAATTGGAGATAGGCTTCAGTATATTATATACTTAAGTAGTGTGTTAAGTTTTTGATGACTGTTATTAATTTACTGTTGGGTAATAGTGGTTAATAACATTTTTTATTATATTTTACCACAGATTCAACTGCAGATTATTTCAAGATTTTAGGATGCCTAGCAAAGAAAGAGTAAGAAAGGCTGCAAAACGTCAAAGACAGCAGGACCATGGAATAATGCAGCAGTCCTCTAACAAAAAGATTTGTCAAGTCACCAAGAAAGCACCGGGTAAGAGTCGAAAAACAGTCATAAGAAATATGTGTAGTAAAAAAAATATTACTACAGAAAATGTTTCAGTCCAGAGAAGGAGAAATAATTCAAATGGTAAGGAAAGGCCAATGAGAAATGTTACTGCTAGAGTAAGAGATAACTCTATGCATGAAAGTAGAAGGAAACAAGAGTTTAGGGATATTCGTAAACGAATGTTCCGCAACAGGATAATTGGGAATTTGTTAAAAAATATTAAGAAAGGTCAGCAGAAAGTGGTTTTTTATAAGAGAAAAAAAATAGTTGAGAAAGTTATTGATCAGGCATTTGAAATTAAACGTAAGTTATTTATTTTGACAATCAATAGAATTAGGAAGCTAAACAAGGTAATTTATGATTTCAAAAGAAATAGTAGATGGAAGAGAATAGTTAATCGTAGTAATTTTTGTGAAGTTTTTTCTGGAGAATGGATGCATAGTTCAAGCTCTGAGGCATTTTTTAATGAGGAAAGTTATTTCCAGGATAATGATTTGGTGCATGCAGTTGACCCCAGTGGTCGAGCTTATGAAGTGAAAGATGGTTGTCCAGTTGAACAAGAAAAACTTGTGAGAACAGAGATAGAAGAGGTGTTAGGTAATGAGGTTTTAGGGAGACGTCCTAAGGGTCCTGTGTACACCTGGAAGTGTAGTAGTATTTGCAGTGTACGACAGGATTCCATCAATTTGCTTTGTGATTTTATACGGTCATTTAGTAAGAACAGTTTGAAGCAGAAAATGAAGTTGTTGCGAGAATTAGATCCTTGCAGAGTGAGAGAAGTGATAGGTTTGCATGGTCATTCACTGGCTTGTCTTTCCAGGAGAGTATGCCAGAGTGTTTTTCATCATTTCAGGATGCTAGCAGTGCATCATAATAAAGTGAGGAAATTAGTTAGAATGTTGTATTATGCTAAGAGTCCAGCAATTATGCTCAAACAATTATGCGCTGCTCTTTTGCATGGTTCTGAAATAGATGTGAAGAATATATGTGAAGAAATTGAGTTTTGTTACTTTGGAAGTAAAGAGGAGAATGTTGAAATTGACCAAGAAGAAGAGAGTAATGTGGAAGATAGTGTACAGGTTTCCAGTACAGATAATTTCCAGAGGGAAATTGCGACGTTTGAGGTGAAATCAAGTGAGAGGCCAAATTTCACTTGTGTGTGTTGTCGACGCACTTATTATAAGAATCAGACTAAGTTAGTGGATTTATATGGAAAAAGTGAAAGGGAAAATAATAGTGAATGGAAGGATTTTACAACATACTTGATGGTAGAAAATTGTTTTGATTTGGGATTGGATCAACGTGTGTGTACTTATTGTTGTAACAAATTAAATCAAAACCAGATGCCTGCTAGAGCAGTTCATAATAATCTGGAATTGGTTGAGATTCCTTCTGAATTGAAGGATTTAAATACTTATGAATCTATTTTGATTCAAAGTATCCATCCCTTTCAGGCTATTGTAAGAATGGAGCCAAAGACAGGGAAATTGCCTCCATCAGATTTACAGAGAGGATTAAAGGGAAGAGTTGTTTATTTGCCTCTAGATTTGAAGAAAAACATTAACACAATTGGAGTAGAAAAAGTGGAAGAGGAACCTCTTGTTATCTTAGTTAATGGGGTTCCGACAAAGAATAAGAAAATATGGCAAGATTTAGTAGATGTTAGGAAAGTCAAAAGGGCAACATTGTATTTGAAAAAATATAATAAGTACTATAAAAATGTATATGTTGCAGAAGAGGAAGTAAGTGAGGAAGAGGATAACGATTTGTGTGCTGGTCAAATTGAGAAAGTAGAACCCTGTACTAGTGAAGAAATATATGAACATTATAGTGTTCATCCTTTGCATTCCAAGGAAGTCATGGGGAATGCTATTGAGTTGTTTCAAATGAAACAAGCGAAAGGGAGTCCCATTAGTGTTTGGGAGGAAAGTTTGGAAGCTCGGTGTTTCCCACAGCTTTTTCCAACAGGTCAGGGAGGAAGATATGATGAGCGACCTCATCAAATTCCTGCTTCTGAATACCGGACTTTGCGATTGTATGCAGGAGATCCTAGGTTTCGACAATGCATTCCTTATTTGTTTCATCTCCTGTTTGAAAGCGATCTGTCTGGACTGTCATATGCAGTGAACCACATCTTGAAAAGTGGTATACACATGCAAAACATCTCGGCAAGTGACTTTATGGATAAAGTCAATGTCCAAGACAGTATTTTGGATTCTCACCTGATTAATCTCATGGCGTGTCAGCGTGGTACTAATGAGTACTGGTACCGTCGTCATGGTGATTTAAAATGTATGCTAAGGAACTTAGGAACTCCCACATGGTTCCTCACTTTGAGCTGTGCTGAGTATGGCTGGGAAGACTTACTTGAATTTCTACGAGAGGCAAATGCTAACGTAGAAAACATCGAATTCAAGACACCCGGAGAACTGTGCTCTTTGGATCCAGTCAATGTATGTAGGTACTTCAATCATAGATTTGAAGGTATGATGTCTTTCATCATGAATAAGAAGAATCCACCTCTTGGAGAGGTGTTGGATTTCTTCTGGAGGAAGGAGTACCAAGCAAGAGGTGCTCCTCATATACATATGTTGCTGTGGATCAAGGATGCACCTAACTTTGGAACGGATGCAGACGACTCAGTGATGAGTTTCATAGAACAGTATTCTACGTGTGCTGTTCCAAACGCAAAGGAGAAAAAAAGCCTAAGAGAAAAAGTTCTACGTTTCCAAAGCCATCGATGTGGAAAGTACTGTCGTCGTAAATTCCGGAACAAAGACAAGTTCTACACCAAATGTCGTTTCGGCTTTCCACGATCGGTGATTTCTAAAGGAAGAGTGAACAGTTTGATGTCTTCGCTGCGACATAATGTGATGAAGAAATCACCTAAAAACACATACAATTTGAAGAGGAACGAAGAGTCTAAGTACATTAACGACTACAACCCGGTGATTTTGTCCATGTGGAATGCTAACATGGATATACAGTTTGTGGCTGATAACTGTATGGCTGTGGCTCGGTATGTGACATCTTACATCACCAAAAAAGAGAAGACAGAATTGAAGGATATGTGGGAGGACATTTCCCATGAAAAGAGCCTCAGCAAGAAGTTGTACAGTTTCAGTCTGAAGATGTTGTCGCATCGAGAAATCGGAGCTTACGAATGTTCTGACCGGTTGTCTTCAGCAAGTCTCTATGCCAAGTCCAGGAGTATCGTTTGGGCGAGTGTTGGTCTTGCTGCAACGCGTAATCGAGTTCTGAAACCTGTGCGGGAAATTGAGTATTTGGCGGAAAAGGAGCCAAACAGTACCGACATTTTGAAGAGCAACATGTTGGATACATATTATCCAAATCGAAGCAGTCACCTCGAGAATGTTTGTCTGTATGAGGTTCTGCAAAATTACATATTCAAGAGGAACATCAAAGAAGATACTGAGAAAGGAGTGTATGCTGTAATAGGAAGTGAGGGATGTCTGGTCAAGCAAAGAAAATGCCACTTGATAAACCATCGAAAATTGAGTGGCGAATCTCCTGAAAAAAAGGAGTTTTTCTATTTAGCACTTTTGCAACTTTTTAAGCCTTGGCGTGCAGAAGAGGAACTGCTTGGAGATTTCCTTTGTTACGAAGACTCATTCAATGCTGCCAAGGAGACCATAGAATGTCCTGCTTTTCCCAAATATGTAGAAATGTTGAATGTGGAAATTGAGCAGGAAGCAACGATTGCAGCAGAGATTGCCAGAGACAGTTCTCAGGACAGTCAGAGTTCTGCTTCATTGAGTCAGGATCCACTAGGAGGACCTCTTATCGAAAATGAAGCTGCCACTGCTATGAATGAAGTGGAAAGAGCCATGGCACATGCTCAGGAGGATGCGGTTAACTTAGAAGAGTTGGAAAGACAACTCAACGTTGAGCAGAGGAAAATATATGACGAACTTACCATGCAAATTGATCATGGATTAAGTCATGACAAGAAAGAGTGCTCATGTACGTCGTTGAAGCCTGTCCGACTGTACGTGAGTGGAGAAGCGGGAACTGGAAAAAGTTTCCTTATTAAAGCAATTTCATGTTATTTGCAGGAAAGGACAGAGTCATCGCTGTCTTGTGTTGTCACCGCTCCAACTGGACTGGCAGCACATAACATTAAAGGGATTACTTTACATCGTTTACTGATGCTGCCAGTGGAGCATGACAACAAATTAGAATATCACAAGCTATCTGGAGATGCTTGTTTTGAAGTTTCAAGAGTCTTGAGGAAAATGAAACTTCTTATCATTGACGAAGTAAGCATGGTTTCCAATGTCATGCTTGCCTTTGTGCATTTGAGAATGCAAGAAGTTCTCAAAACAGAGTATGATGTGTTATTTGGTGGCAAACACATCATTGTTTTCGGAGATCTTCTGCAGCTGACACCAGTGAAAGGGCAACCTGTGTTCAAAATGCTCACGCATGAAGATACCAGGAAGTGCTTAGGGAGTATTGGCAACGTCAATATATGGTTAAACTTCAATTATGCTGAACTGCATGAAAATATGCGTCAGGCAAAGGATGAAGTTTACAAGACTATTCTACAAGATGTTAGAATTGGAAAAGTGACCGAGCATGGGAAACAAGCTTTACATGCATGATTACTGACAAATTTATATCCAGACGAAGATGTTGTGCCTGAGAATATTTTTCAGAAAGTTACTGAGAAAAAATCTGGAATATGTTTGATGCCAACTCTTGCAGAATGTGCCAAATTCAACAACAAAATGTTGCATTTAGAAAAGCAAGAGATTGTGAAATTGGAAGCTATTGACAGAGTAGAGCATATGGGATCAACAATTATTTTGTCTGAGAATCTGAAAACAAAATTGGATTCATTAGAGAAGAGTATATCTAAAACTGCGGGTTTTGAAAAGACTCTGAATGTGTGCTTGAACTGCCGTATAATTTTAAGAAGGAATTTACATGTTGAAAGAGGTCTGGTAAATGGATCAATGGGTAATGTTGTTGATTTTGTGAAATACAGAAATAGAGATGGAATTGAATTTTTAAAAATTAAATTTGATGGCATTGAGGAAGTACATCTAATTGCTCGTTGTTCTGCTAGATTTTTGCTTGTAAAAGACTTATATGTTCGTCGTAAGCAGTTTCCTGTTTGCTTGGCATATGCGGTGACAATCCATAAATCGCAAGGTTTAAGTGTAGACTGTGCATTGGTGAATATTGGCAGTTCTGTGTTCAAGGAGGGTATGGCATATGTGGCATTGTCCCGAGTTAGGACTTTATCGGGATTGTACTTGATTGAGTGTGATGTCACAAACATTTGTGCGGATCTAGATTGTGTTAAGGAATACAATAGGTTGAGAAGAGAGTATGCGCCACATTTGCCTCAGTATCCTTTGTTTGAGAAACGTGTGGTAGGCCGGAAACGAAGAAATGTGACCAATACTGGGGAGGTTGTAGCAAAAAGACGAAAAGTCGATGAACCTGAAATTATAAGCAGAAACAAAAAGGATTCTGTTGAAGATGTTGTTGGTTTTCAATTTGAAAACAGTTCTGGTGTCAACTGCTATGCTAATGTAGTGATTAATGTTTTGTTTTCTCTACAAAATGTAAAAGAAGAGATTGTGGTCAATTCTGATCAAAGATTTTGCAGTTTGTTAAATTCTGTGTTAGAGAAATGTAGCACTGATAGAACAAACATAGAAAGTGTGTCTGAAATTCGAAATCTGTTAGACAGATGTTCAGGCCAAACACAATTCTCTCAAAATAGTCAGCAAGATTGTCAGGAGTTTTTAATGTATATGCTTGATGTATTGTATGCTGAAGGTGTAGATGTAGATCATCTGTTTGGGCTTTCTTATCAATGGCAGCATGACTGCGAGAACTGTAGGGTATCAAGTAGTACTAGTGTAGACTCAGAAAGATTTATATATTTAACTTTGCCAGACAGTAAATCAGTCTCTTTTAATAAGCTAGTAAAAGCAGCTGATCACAACATGGAGTGTAGCCAATGTAAATCTGAAATGATGTCCACATTATTTATACGAACATATGGCCAGTATGTCATTTTAATGTTCCAACGATGTAGGCCTGATGGAACAAAATTGACAACTTTAATTAAAAATTTTGTGGCTTCACAGTTGTCAATATCAGGAAGGACTTTTGTAACTGTAGCAATTATATATCATGATGGTTCTTCAATAACATCAGGACATTATACAGCTTATTTAAAGTGTAGAAATGGCTGGTCATTCTGCAATGATTCTGTTTTAATTTTCACAAAAAAATTGCCATATGACCTTAAAAACTCTTACCTGGTGTTTTTAAAACCAAAATTTTAGGGAAAGAATCTCGGGATGTGCTCTGAGGAATTTCAAGAAGTTCTCATGGCTCCTACACTATTTGGCCTTGAAGATAAGTGTAGTACAGAGACATAACTTTTTACCATAACACTGGACGTTATTGAGAAATATGTGCACTTTGAATGAGTTCAGAAAAACTATTTCTTTTTATAAGCTAATTGAAGCAGCGAATCAAAACATGGAGTAGAGGGAATGTAAGTCTGCAATGCTGTCTACTGTTTTACATTGCTTTGTGATTAAAAGTGATGTAGAGAATTAAATAATTGTACTAGTCATAAAGGTAGTGTAAGTCTGCTTCATAGTAAGCAGTATCAGTGTGATAGGAAATGTAGAACATGATTGAGCAAGAAGGGGAAGATATTACTAGTCCAGGATTGTGTAAGTGATCTTCAACATTTTATTTCTGAAAGTTGTGGAAATGCGAAAAGACGGGATTGGCTAACAAGAAATCCAAGAGTTATACATGGCTCTGACAAGATTTGGCCTTGTGGAATCTTGTGGTAGAGAGCAAGAAGTCATTTATTGTATGTAACATGTTTTTGAAAACGATGGAGGTTTTCTTTCAGAAAGTGGCGGGTTGAAAGTAATAACAGCACAACAGAGTGTAAGCTGTTCATAGGACATCCTTGGCCGTCATGGAAAGTAAGTTAACTTTAAGGAGTTCTGAATTCTGATTTCTAATGTTGTATGGGTTTTTTAAACACAATCATTTTGATTGTGTTTTTTTTTCCCCGCTGTTATATGATGAATACCTTCAAGTCACTGTTTTAGTGAAATTTGATACATTCTGAGAACAGCAAAAATAAACCATTTAACATGTATAATTAATTCTGTTCTGTTTGCATTTATGATGTACATGTAGAACTGTGTAGGAGGCATGGAGAAGGTGAGGCTTCTGTAAGTGTCAAAGTTGTTGCATACAGTGCTCATATTCTACGTAGTCTTTTATATTTCATTACTTTCACTGTTTCTGACTGATCTAAAAATTTTTTTTTAAAAAGAACAGTAAGTATAAGGGAAGGAAACAGACAGTTATGTTAAAAGAAACACAGCTATAGGGAATAAACTAGGGATACTGTTACCCGCAATCCTCTGCTGATGATGTCACTGAGCATGTCATGAATGATGTAATATGTGACATCATCAGCAGTGGATTACGGGTAATAGTATCTCTAGTTTACTCCCTTATAGCTGTCTTTCTTTTAACATAAGTGTCTGTTTCCTTCCCTTATACTTACTGTTCTTTTTTTTAAAAAAAAAAATTGGGTTCGCTTCCGGTTCGCGTACCGGGGAGCGAACTGGGAAGCGAACTAAGAGAAATAGAGGTTGGCACAGTTGCAAATATTGTACCAATTTTTTAATAACGGGGAGGTAGTTCTGAAAAGAACTTTTTTTTAAATTGTTTTTGTTGTTTTATATTTTTTTATTATTTTTCTGAACATTTTTTTACTTTTTTTGAATTTTTCTGAACAGTTTTATATTTTTTTTGTTTTTTTTTCGGAGGGGGCAACGAAAACGATTCATTGTAAAGGGCTCAACAGGAGCAAGAAAACAAAAAAAAAGAATTTATTGTTTGGGGAGTTTCGGACAAATATGAGCATGATTGTCAATAGCTCTGTTGATCAGAGTGATGCTACTTTCTGCGTAGCAAATGAATCCACTGCAATGTACGCAGACTTGTTTTACTTCACGAAATCTCGTTTGTATATTTGGCACCATCTCCCTGCCCTCTGGTCCCGTTACTTCCGGTACAACAGATCTTCTGGCCATAATAGGGAGATTATCTAGGTCGTCCTGTTCCTCTTCTTCCTCTTCTTGCTGAATTATAACTTTAGCAGGTGGTCCACTCTTCCTTGGATGTGGTGGAGGTGGTGGGGAAGCACCAGCTGAAGCTAGTAAAGAAGCCATTGCTCACTGGTAACAAAGGGTCTTTCTCTCACAATGATGAAAGTCAGAGTGAGGAAAGAAGGAGGGATTTTCACCATTTGGGAAAAAAAATAGTTCTCAACCAATGAAAAGTGTTCATTTTAGATCATATGACCTAGTCTTACATCATTAGGAAACCGAAAGTGAAATGAACCAATGAAAAGTGTTATTACCAAGTCACATGACCTGCTGTGTGAATGTTACGCGCTTTGCAGGGCCTCCCGGTTTGCTTCCAGAAACCTGTGCTTTGCGACTCGGTAAGCGTACGAGTTCGCTAACGTAGCACGTCATATGACGTATCACGCGACAACGCGAAACGTCATGCGGACGGGAGGCGTCACGATGTTGTTTTCTAACGCGGCAGTTGCGGTAAAGAAACGTTTACCGGCTCGCGGTCTATTTCGCGGCATCAAGGTCAGCTAACGGGAAGCTTCCCGATTCGCGAAGCGGGAACGAAGAAAAAAAAATATTAAAAAAAAAGTTATTAATAAACATATAAAATATATTTTTGGATTTAAAGAAGAATACATTTTACAGCTACAGATATTAGCTGTTAAAAAACCAATGAAATTCACTGAAAAAACCATAGGTTATAGACCATATATAGTTAGGAATTAGCATTTACAAAACCTTGAAAATTCACTGAAAAAACCATAGGTTATAGACCATATATAGTTAGGAATTAGCATTTAAAAAACCTTATTTTACTCACACAAAACCATTGAAATTCCATATATAGTTAGTTGCACTAACTATATATCGCGCACCCACAATCCACTGCTGATCATGTCACATATTACATCATTCATGACATGGTCAGTGACATCACTGATGACATGACTGATGACATCTCAAATGACATCACTGATGACATCACTGATGACATCTCAAATGACATCACTGATGACATCACTGATGACATCTCAAATGACATCACTGATGACATCTCAAATGACATCACTGATGACATCACTGATGACATCTCATTTGACATTACTGATTACATCACTGATGACATCATTCATGTGATAATACGATGAACCTCTTCAGACTCTAATATAACCTTAGATACACTCAGTGTAAACAGACACTCATAGACTGTCACTCATCTATGGAGTTACTCAGACACTTAGTCAGTAATGCAAAGAATCAATCACACCTCCATTTCCTCAACTATACAGTTATACACACCTTACTTATTCAAACATATACTAAAACATATTTACTCACTTATACAATCCTGGATACAAGTTCACAATGATCCATACAGCCACTCACACATTCACTGGCTCTTATGCACAGTTATTTATATATGTCAACTCTCACATGTACTGTATTTTACATATGTACTTACTTTAACATGTAGCACTGAGATATCCATTCACTCACCAATACACTCATGCACACAGTCAACTGCCCATACAGCTGTTTCCACATGCACTTTTGAACCCATACATCTAGTCAATCAACTGCTCACACATCTATGCAGAGAGTCATACACCTCCCAGCCACCCACACACACACTCAGTCTCCCATACAAATGCTTGGGCAACCAATCAATAACCCATATAGTTAATCATATAGCTACTGATCAACACATGCAGCAGTTTACAGAACAACAGACATAATGATGCACAAATTAAGACAGTTTAGTCACTAACCCATGCACTCAGTGAGACACATTTAATCAGTCACTCATACAGTCAGTCATGCCCCTACTAAATCCTTCATCAAAATACTTATACATCCACTCATTCTTCAATATGTAAGACATATTTTAACTTTACAGAATTATACAGTCACTGGATGTAGTCATCAGTGATGTCATCAGTGATGTCATTTGAGATGTCATCAGTGATGTCATCAGTGATGTCATTTGAGATGTCATCAGTGATGTCATCAGTGATGTCACTGACCATGTCATGAATGATGTAATATGTGACATGATCAGCAGTGGATTGCGGGTGCGCGATATATAGTTAGTGCAACTAACTATATATGGAATTTCAATGGTTTTGTGTGAGTAAAATAAGGTTTTTTAAATGCTAATTCCTAACTATATATGGTCTATAACCTATGGTTTTTTCAGTGAATTTTCAAGGTTTTGTAAATGCTAATTCCTAACTATATATGGTCTATAACCTATGGTTTTTTCAGTGAATATATATATATATATTCACTGAAAAAACCATAGGTTATAGACCATATATAGTTAGGAATTAGCATTTACAAAACCTTGAAAATTCACTGAAAAAACCATAGGTTATAGACCATATATAGTTAGACATCAGTGATGTCATCAGTGATGTCACTGACCATGTCATGAATGATGTAATATGTGACATGATCAGCAGTGGATTGCGGGTGCGCGATATATAGTTAGTGCAACTAACTATATATGGAATTTCAATGGTTTTGTGTGAGTAAAATAAGGTTTTTTAAATGCTAATTCCTAACTATATATGGTCTATAACCTATGGTTTTTTCAGTGAATTTTCAAGGTTTTGTAAATGCTAATTCCTAACTATATATGGTCTATAACCTATGGTTTTTTCAGTGAATATATATATATATTCACTGAAAAAACCATAGGTTATAGACCATATATAGTTAGGAATTAGCATTTACAAAACCTTGAAAATTCACTGAAAAAACCATAGGTTATAGACCATATATAGTTAGGAATTAGCATTTAAAAAACCTTATTTTACTCACACAAAACCATTGAAATTCCATATATAGTTAGTTGCACTAACTATATATCGCGCACCCGCAATCCACTGCTGATCATGTCACATATTACATCATTCATGACATGGTCAGTGACATCACTGATGACATCACTGATGACATCTCAAATGACATCACTGATGACATCACTGATGACAACATCCAGTGACTGTATGTTTCTGTAAAGTTAAAATATGTCTTACATATTGAAGAATGAGTGGATGTATAAGTGTCTGGATGAAGGATTTAGTAGGTGCGTGACTGACTGTATGAGTGAGTGATTAAATGTGTCTCACTGAATGCATGGGTTAGTGACTAAACTGTCTTAATTTGTGCATCATTATGTCTGTTGTTCTGTAAACTGCTGCATGTGTTGATCATTAGCTATACGAGAGGCTATATGTGTTATTAATTGGTTGCCCAAGTATTTCTATGGGAGATTGAGTTTGTGTGGGGGTGGCTGGAAGGTGTGTGACTCTATGCATAGATGTGTGAGCAGTTTATTCACTAGGTGTATGAGTTCAAGAGTGCATGTGGAAACAGCTACATGGGCAGTTGACTGTGTGCATGAGTGAATGGATATCTCAATGCTACATGTCATAGTAAGTACATATGTAAAACACAGTACATGTGAGAGTTGGCATATATAAATAACTGTGCATGAGAGCCACTGAATGAGTGAGTGGTTGTATCGATCATTGTGAACTTGTATCAGGGATTGTATAAGAGAGTAAATATGTGTTAGTATATGTTTCAATAAGTAAGGTGTGTTTAACTGTATAGTTGAAGAAATGGAGGTGAGATTGTTTCTTTGCATGACTGACTGGGTGTGTGAGTAACTCCATGGATGAGTGGCAGTGTGTGAGTGTCTGTATACACTGAGTGTATCTAAGGTTATATTAGAGTCTGAAGAGGTTTATCGTATTAGCACAAGAATGATGTCAAATGAGATGTCATCAGTGATGTCATCAGTGATGTCATTTGAGATGTCATCAGTGATGTCATCAGTGATGTCACTGACCATGTCATGAATGATGTAATATGTGACATGATCAGCAGTGGATTGCGGGTGCGCGATATATAGTTAGTGCAACTAACTATATATGGAATTTCAATGGTTTTGTGTGAGTAAAATAAGGTTTTTTAAATGCTAATTCCTAACTATATATGGTCTATAACCTATGGTTTTTCAGTGAATTTTCAAGGTTTTCTAAATGCTAATTCCTAACTATATATGGTCTATAACCTATGGTTTTTTCAGTGAATTTCAATGGTTTTTTAATAGCAAATATCATAAGCTGTCGAATGTCAAGTACGTGGTAAGTGAAAACATTTTCGTGTTTATGCACACTGATCTGCTTTGAATGGTGCCCCCCCCCCTCATTTCTATTAGGAGTACTCTCTCTTTGCAGATAGTGAAAGGTAGTTAAAGCAGGCCTTTGCCCCCGTTGTAATCCGTCGTGCCTGCTTCTCTCTCCATTTGATTGATTGTTATCCAAGTATTTACTGTTTTAGAATTAGTTCTCTTTGGTTCATTCTCTATTTACAAACAAACACAGAGTCGCAATACTCTGTTTAGTCTTTGCAGATAACGAAAAATCGTGTAAAAAAAAAGAAAAGGAATCGAGCAAAATCAGTAGGCCACTAATGGGATCTCTTTTTGACCTCGCTAAAATAGAAACATTAGGAACAACCCCTCATGACAAATACAAAACTAGTGAGATGAACTGAACTCCACACAATGATGGCTGCAAAACAGCTCGGCTCCGCCACCCACCCCGCCCAAAATAACGATAAAGAACGGCTGCCATGATTGGATGCGGAATGACCACGACGGAGCTACGAAATGGTGCTGCTCTCATGCTAACCCCAGCTTCAGTCTGAAACATCCAGAAACACTGTAGACTACCAATTCGATCAGTTCCGGTAGCGCTCCAATGTAACCCGGTAGAGAAGAACTAGCCCTCCCCTATTTGACTGATGGTTCTTGTTGCCTGTCCCTTCTGTTGTCATTTAACAGAACTATTTAGCCTGCTGAAAGGGGTTGTGTTCCGACCGCTGGTTGGTGGAGACATTTTGACTATATTCTGTACCTGCGTTGTCGCGTAATGCGTCATATGACGCGCCGCGTTAGCGCATCCGGAAGTCATCCGGGGCGCGCAACGCGTAACGTAAGCATAACAAGTCATGTGACTTGTTAATAAAACTTTTCATTGGTTCATTTTACTTTTCTTATTGTAATGATGAAAGGCTTGGTCATATGACCTAAAAATTACGCTTTTCATTACTTCTGAACATTATTTTTTCTTAAATATATGTTATAATGTTCCAGGCTAATGTACTTTCCCGGAAATTTTACAACTGTCCTGCAAGTAAAATATATTCTTTTTTTGAGAAAAAGAGCGTTTCTTCGTCCCATGACGGAGCCGTTGAGCAAAAGAGGGTCGACCTGCTGTCTTAGTCGCCGATACGCCTGAATATGAGATTCTTATCGATCACTTTATGTTGCAGGAATAGAAAACACAACAGCCCTTGACCATTTATCTTTACTGCGTTCCTTCGTATTATACCTTTTACCCTTCATGTAATTGGTCTGCTTTATTTCACTTGCCTTTTAATGATTCTAAAACAGTCACTATTATTAAAAACTTTACCAATGTATATACTACTACCATGTTTTCTTTTAAAAACCTTTATTGTGAAAATTTCATTATACAAATACGAGCCTATAACCACGTGGGCCTGCCACAGAGCAAACTGTAATCGTATATGATGAATAGACATTTACACTGTAGAGGAACGTAACGGGCGGGCCATTAGGTTGCAAGAACTAAGGTGTCTAACAGTTACGGAATCGGTGGACGTACATTTTATAATTAAAATACGACAGGGCCAGTTACAATAAAATTATCTAGATATACATTTGCGGGCAAGTACCATGGGTGACGTTAATTCGAACTTTCAACAGTACAGTAATCAATAACACATCAGAACTTAATATCAATAGGGATGTCGAAATAGTCAATCAATTCTCGTCCCCGCCCGCCATGTGCTTCAAAACTGCATACGTATCTCGTGATTTCAAGGTTCTGCAACCAGTACACAACAAGGAGTTACGAGTCCCATTTATTCCGGCGCCATTTTGGGCGAGGACGGGCAGTTTCAGGATATAGTCAAAATGTCTCTACCAACCATCGACTATGATGATGTTCATATGCTGTATTTATTAGAGTAACACTCATCTGTCCACATGAAATTAATTTGCCACAATCTAAACATGTCATTTTAATCTTTCCAAAGTTCTTCTAAATATTTGGGACCGTTTCCCTTGCCTCTGAAGCTCTCAGTGCCACTTCTTTGATGAATGTACTAGCAGGTCAGGGGTTCTCCTCCAAATCTCTCTTTTATGCAGCACTATAATTAATTGGTGCCACCTCTCCATATGACGATGCATGGTATAGTTACCACAACTATATATTTTTTCGGTTCCTCTGGAGAGTTCATTGTGGCAGATGAAGCGTGTAACGTACCGGGCATTTACCTTTTTTTGCATGTACAGGAAAGGAAAAAAAAATCGAGCGTCCGAGTTCTAAGGTGTCCCAGGGCCATTTTAGTGGACCAGGCCCAAATCCAAAGAACAGGCCGCCATTTTGAGAGTCCTCTTGCAGCCGCCTGTCGCTGTAGCATCAAGAGCAGCCGAAACTCAGCTGAATGGCAACTGAAACGGTAAAGGGGCGCCCCACTACAGCAGACGAGCCTCCACCTAGGAAGGCCCATTCACGCCGGCTCCCCCCCCTTCGGGCACCCCACGCCGTTATTCGGAGCAGTATTCTAGGATGGCCACACCAGTGCGGCAACTTGCTAGACATCACCTCGGTGGTAACCGAATCTCAACGCCTTGTGGTGTCTTCTATTCAAAAAACATTGTTATGCTGCCTTCGACCTATTCGCCGCAAGTGCGCACACAACTCAACTGCATAGCTTGCTAGACACCACCTCGGTGCCATCCGGATCTTGGAATGTCAGCACCTTTTGGTGTCTTCTCTTCAGAAAATATTGTTGCGCTGCCTTTGGCCCCATTCGCACATCAGTCCGCTACTGACGCCATCTCACAGGCTAATGGGGCGCCCCACGCCGACTTTCAGCATTGTAGAATGACCACACCAGTACAGCAACTTGCTAGACATCACCTCGGTGCCATCCGGATCTCGGCGCCCCACTGCAGATGAAGTGCCTCTCAACTATGAAACCACCACGGTGACATCCGGATCTTGGCGCGTTGTGCTGCCTTCGGCCTATTCGCACATCGGTCCGCTACTGACACCATCTCACAGGCTAATGGGGCGACCCACGCCGAGTTTCAGCATTGTAGGATGACCACACCAGTACAGCAACTTGCTAGACATCACCTCGGTGCCATCCGAATCTTGGCATCTCAACGCCTAGTGGTATCTTCCATACAAAAAATATTGTTACGCTGCCTTTGGCCCCATTCGCACATCAGTCCGCAACTTAGACATCACCTCGGTGCCATCCGGATCTTGGCATCTCAGCGCCTTGTGGTGTCAGTCAGAAAATATTGTTGCGCTGCCTTTGGCCCCATTCGCACATCGGTCCGCTACTGACGCCATCTCACAGGCCAACGGGGCGCCCCACGCCGACTTTCAACATTGTAGGATGGCCACAGAAGTGCGACAACTTACTAGACACCACCTCGGTGCCATCCGGATCTTGGCGCGTTGTGCTGCCTTCGGCCTATTCGCACATCGGTCCGCTACTGACGCCATCTCACAGGCCAACGGGGCGCCCCACGCCGATTTTCAGCATTGTTGGATGGCCACACCAGTGCGGCAACTTACTAGACACCACCTCGGTGCCATCCGGATCTTGGCGCGTTGTGCTGCCTTCGGCCTATTCGCACATCGGTCCGCTACTGACGCAAACTCACAGGCCAACGGGGCGCCCCACGCCGACTTTCAGCATTGTAGGATGGCCACACCAGTGCTGCAACTTGCTGGACACCACCTCGGTGCCATCCGGATCTTGGCGCGTTGTATTGCCTTCGGCCTATTCGCACATCGGTCCGCTACTGACGCCGCCTCACGTACCAACGTATTTTCTCCGCATTTTATACCCTATGCCGCATAACAGGTCATGTGACTTGTTTATAAAACTTTTCATTGGTTCATTTTACTTTTGGTTTCCTAATGATGGAAGGCTTGATCATATGACCTAAAAACAACACTTTTCATTGGATGAAAACTTTTTTTTTTTCCCAAACGATGAAAGCCCCACCTTGTTTCTGGATGTTTCAGACTAAACTGGCGTCAGCATGAGAGCACCACCATCTCGTAGCTCCGTCGTGGTCATTCCGCGAGCAATCATGGCAGCCGCTCCCCACCAGAAGCCTGCAGGAGTCGGGGCCCCCAAAACTTTTGATGAATTCTCAAGGCGGAGGGGACGCTTTCGAGAATGGGGTCCAAGACCTAGCAGACAAGCGTCCGATTTCCAAGGTGTCCCAGGGCCATTTCAGTGGACCAGGCCCAAAAAGGAAAGAGCCTGCCGCCATTTTGAGAGTCCTGTGACAGCCGCCTATCGCTGCACCGCAAGAGTGGGCGCAACTCAGCTGAATTGCGGCTTTTGACACAGTGGACCAAAAACGGATGGAATGGCAACTGAAACGGTAAAGGGGCGCCCCACTACAACAGATGACACTCCACCTGGAGAGGCCCGTTCACGCCGCCTCCCCCGGGGCGCCCCACGCCGTTATTCGGAGCAGCATTGTAGGATACCAAAACCAGTGCGGCAACTTACTGGACATCACCTTGGTGCCATCGTTCTGCTGCCTTGGAACTATTCGCACAACAGTTTGCTACTGATGACCCACCCCCCGCGACGCCCCACGCCGTTATTTGCTGGGTGGCAACTTACTAGACATCACTTTCGTGTCATCTAGATTTCGGCGCGTTCTGCTGCCTTGGAATGTAATGTATAGGCATTTATATAGCGCACTACTTACCCGTAGGGTCCCAAGGCGCTTCGACCGCTGCGAAACCCTTCCTGGCTTCCCTGAGAGATGGTCCCTTAATGGGTATCTCCAGGGTGAGACCAGGCATCCCCGGCGGTCTGGTGGGGCCGTTAGTGAAGATGAGGCAAGCTAATGCCCAGAGTTGCCGAGTGTGATCGCTGATCAGAGTGGGCACCGAGGCGAGAGAATTATCGAGTCCGCTGACCCTGGTCCAGAAACCTGCCGCGCCGGTAATCGAACCCTGGTCCCGGGCCGTCCTCTGCTCTCGGGTCTGCCGCCTCTAACCAGTGAGCCACACTACTTCACTATTCGCACAACAGTTTGCTACTGATGACCCACCCCCCGCGACGCCCCACGCCGGAAATCTGGACGTTGTGCTGCGTTGGGACTATTCGCACAGCCGACCGCTACTTCGTTGTTTTTCCCTAAAAATGTTTATATGTTATTACTATTTTTGTTTTCTTGTATATATTTATAAATTATTAAAGTTTTATAATCTTACTACTTTGTCGGAGTGCTATATATTTTTAATGTGACACATAATTGTAAAAACTTTGATGTACAAAGAGTCATCCCTGGAATCTTCCGCTTCACGCTCGGTCCCCTCCCCAATCACAATACAGGATGGTTTTCAGATAATAGCAACGCTTCTGCTGTGACGCATCTCATCGAGTGTGGGCCTTGATCTACTATAACTCCTTTGAAGAGGGGTGATTCTTTACAGCTGTGGCCATAAACTACATCTGCAGGGCTAGCTGATAGCCTAGGACCGGCCTGGACAATCGGACACAGAGGAAAAGGAGTGTCAGAGGGTGCGGTAGTGAATAGGGCGAAAGGGAGGTGTCGGGCGGGCACAGGGAGTGATTCTCAGGGAAGAGAGCGGGGGTGACCACTGCCTGGGTGAGATGCTTGCGAGGGTGGGGAGCCATGCTAAGGATCGACAGCGTGCACAGAGTGGGTCTGGTCAAGGCATCTAAAATGGCTGCCGTGCACGACAAAAGTGTGGCATTTGAAAAAAGACAAGATGGCGCAGATAATGTTTTTCAACACTTCCTGATTTCCTTCGAATCGAACGTTAACAGACGTTGGGGCATATTACCAAAGTTAAGCGATATTTATCCCTAACGATGCATTGCAAAGATTTTTTTACCGTCAGAAATTATCGCAGATAAACCTTGCTATTATCAAGGTTTATCGCAAATACGATAAAAAACGACCGCAATGCATTAATATCGCTGAAAACTCAGCGATATTCATGCATTACCGAGCTAATGCTCTTAGCCATGTTATCCACCTCCCATTGGATAACATGGCTAAGAACTGCTCAGGGCAGCTGTTACTTTTTGGAGATATTCGCGCTTATCTCGAATATTTCCAAAAGTTGATAATAGGAGATAGCGATGTTAGCGACTGTTTCCAGTCGCTAACATCTTGGCATGCCCACTTTGCATGTCATTAGTGATAAATATCACTCACATGCAAAGTGGGGCCCAAGATGGTCGCTATCTCCTACTAGCCGTCGCTAACTGGTGTTAGCAACAGCTAGGTAATACAGATATAATTTTATCTCCGCGAAGCGGAGCGCTGTTACAGATATATATCTTGTTTTTGAACGTTAATTTCTCAAAATGCACTGAAGCACATATATTGAGACCTAGCAAAGGCACATCGGGCTACCAGTCCCTAATATTTTACCAAGTTTCGTGCAAATCCATTCAGCCGTTCGATTATTATTATTATTTTTTTTTTTTGCCCCGCGGGGCCCTTTTAAAACCTCCACATCAAACCTAGGGGGTCAGCGACGATCTACTATGCCCCCTTATGGTCATTTGCCCCTTCGCTTTGACCTCCTCTTGTCTCTCGATCCTACCGAGAGACAAGATGGCGGCCGCTACGTACTGTTTGGAATGTTTACAGACACCGGAGAGCCAATCAGCTTCGCTTCGCAAAGCTCCGTAACGCGAAAAGTACGCGAAGCGGTGCGCTGTTACAGATATATATCTTTTTTTGAACGTTAATTTCTCAAAATCCACTGAAGCACATATATTGAGACCTAGCAAAGGCACATCGGGCTACCAGTCCCTACAATTTTGCCAAGTTTCGTGCAAATCCATTCAGCCGTTCGATTATTATTATTTTTTTTTTTTTTTGCCCCGCGGGGCCCTTTTAAAACCTCCACATCAAACCTAGGGGGTCAGCGAGGATCTACTATTCCCCCTTATGGTCATTTGCCCCTTCGCTTTGGCCTCCTCTTGTCTCTCGATCCTACCGAGAGACAAGATGGCGGCCGCTACGGACTGTTTGGAATGTTGACAGACGCCGGAGAACCAATCAGCTTCGCTTCACAAAGCTCCGTTGCGCGAAAAGTACGCGTCCTGGAGCGCTGCCCGGTCCGCTGTTACAGATATATATCTTTTTTTAAACGTTAATTTCTCAAAATACACTGTAGCACATATATTGAGACCTACAAAAGGCACATCGGGCTACCAGTCCCTACAATTTTGCCAAGTTTTGTGCAAATCCATTCAGCCGTTCGGGCTAAAAGTGAGGCCAACCGCCCTATGGAAAACTCAATGTTAAAAACACGTTTTGGGACCCCCCTTTTTTCTCGACCCCCCCTGGACGAACCCCCCCCCCCCAATTTTCAGGGGCTGCTCAGAAACAAAATGTGGCATTTTCCTGAAAATTTCAGCCAATTCCATCCACAAACGCCAAAGTTATTAGACATAGAATTTTCAAAAAACCCATAGAGAAAAAATCCTAACTATATATACCTACTGGCGACCGCCAGTAGGTAATATATATATATATATATATATATAACCTACTGGCGGTCGCAGTAGGTAGTTATAGTTAGGACCTATTATCCATAGGAAAATCGCAACATTCTATTTCGAATAACTTTGGCGTCGATTGATGAATCTTCTTGTAATTTTCCAAACTTTTGGCCAGCTTAGTTCTGCTCCTTCCCTGAAAGATTGGGGGTGATTGGTGAAGCAGAGGCCGAGAAAAAAGGAGGGTCCCAAAACGTGTTTTCCCCATGCAATTTCCCATAGGACCTTTAGTCAGCTACGGCTGACGGAATTACACCAAATTTGGCAGAGAGGTTGTCCTTAGATCCGACTTACTTGTGCCTTTCGCTTATCTGGTGTCAATGTGTTCAGTAGTTTCAGAGAAAATGACGGTTAAAGTCATTTATATGTCTATGGGCGCGGTGTATCCGCAGATTGTACGAGGATTGGCATGGTAGCATAAGCGCACCGTCCCGATCACGCACTCAATTCTAATTGGCTGTCAAGCGGTTGTAAACATTCGAAACCAGGAACTGTTGGCAGCCATTTTGTGCCTCGGTAGAAGCAAGGCTGCGGAAGTCAGTGAAATATGTGTGCAAAAGATGAACAGGGGCTGGGTAGAAACACTCTGAGCCCCTAGGCCTGCTCAGGGGGTCTCATTAGGACCCGTCGGGCAAAAAAGTAAGGAATTTTTTTTTTTACAAAAAAAAACATGGGATGTGAGTAGGATCCGCGTATTTCACCGCTGAAAAAAACGAAGCATGGTGGCTAAGATGCAGTGTTGAAAAACAGAAAGGAAATGATTGTTTGTTTGACAACATTCTATACTGAAAACTAGGGTGCATGTTTCTGTTTTTTAAAAGCATGATTCTTATTGGTTATCAGAACGTGATTGAAAATTAAATTACGTAGGATAAGGTAGTATATTGAGAAATCGAGCACACTTGCTGTTTTTTTTACCAACATTGTGTGATGAATTTTTGCATTCTTCGGGAGACAGTTTTGCTTTTTTGCATGTGTAGATGCTAATTTGTAAATGGAAATGTAATCTGCTTTGGATTTTGGAAGTGAGAACAGATTTCACTGCTCTGTCTTTCAAAATGCAAACTATGTGTGCTATGGGAGGGCGGGAGTCGTGAGAGTCACGCTCTGTCAAAGCAAACAGCAGTATACCGGGGATAGGCACCCCGGGACACTGCAGGAGCCGGTCGTAGTAGTTTTCAGGGCCCTCGAGGACGCACCAACACCGTGTGATTCACGGTGTCGAATGCAACCGACAAATCTAGGAGAACAAGAATCGCCCTGCCTCCTCCGTCCAATACCCTCTGAATCCACTCTGAAGCCGAAATCGAAGCCGACTCAGTTGAATGCCTTGGATGAAACCCATGCTGCGTAGGGTCCAATAGGCTATTGGTCTCTAAATAGTTGGTCAGAGTCTAATTGACCGCCTTTTCCAGGACCTTAGATGCAAAGGGTAAGCCCAAATGGCTTTCTGCCTGTTACCATAGTAACAGTTCATGGAACACTTACGTGAGCACAGAGGTTAGAAGTTCACCACACTATGGGGTCCATATCGGTCATTGGGATCGCCCGCCATAAGGGCGGGGGTCCCATGGGGGGTACTAGCGGGGCAATCCTGCATTTTCAGCATTGTGGTGGGCGGTGCTCTCAGTACCGCCCGCCACAATGCTAAAAATGCACAAATGCATTTGCAGTACCCAAGCGGCAGGCACCTCGCAGTGCCTGCCGCTTTGTTAAGGCAAATGCAGGTGGGTACCACAGGTACCCCCCCATGTGCAGCCCTCACCTGTCCTTTACTCCAGGGGCCTGCAGGGGGCCCCCGAAGCGAAGACAGATGCCGCCACGGAAAGGCATTGATTTAAGCTTATCCTAATATGGCTGGTGGTGTCTGATAGAGACGGCCACCATATAACCCCTTGTCCGCCCCGGCCGCAAGGCGACTGGGGCGGAAAAGTGGCGGACGGTTTTTCCGTCTGCCGCGGTCCCCCCGCCATAGTAATATGGTGGGGGGAAATGGGTGGCGGGCGGGCAGGGATGTTGGGCGGAACGCCACAGCCCCCATGGCGGTGGCGATCCGCCCAACATCGTAATGGGCCCCTATGTTGCTAATGGCGTTGTACATTTTATTCTTTTGAATTGGAACCGTAAGTTGTAGCTATACACTCTAGTAAAGATCTGGTGAAGAACTAGCCTCAGAATTATACTTCAAATTATAAATATAATTTCTATTGTGGACTGCTACCCCCACAAAAAAAAGACGTATGTACTTTTTAAATTATTTTTTATTAAAACAATAAATAACTGGAAGTATAACTAAATGATAACAGTACAATAAATAACTAGAACCATAACTTTAACCAAACAATATAACAAACAACATATAATATGGACTCCACTAGAAGTACTGTAGTTAATCTGCAAAACAAAAAAGAAAATTAGTGTTTAAAATTTGATCGATGTGACTAAATGAGGTCAAACTTTATAAGTCAAAGTAGCATTTGATGATATTTACTATTTTTTGAATGTGTGCAGTGTACCTGATAGATTTCACTTATCTTATAGGCTTGCATTCAAATGGAGTCTGTATAGAAGTGCCTACTGCGTCATATTTATATTACAGATGAACAGGTCTTTAAAATATTTCCGAGATGAGACAGAATTAGGTGAGGGATCAAGTCATTTTGCAGGATAATATTTTTTAGAGCTTATTTACAAAACTCTTGTGCCACTTTTTTGTTACTTTTCTCATGTTGAAAGTGACGCAAAAGTGGCGCAAGGGGTTTGCAAATAAGCTCTTTTATTTCTAATGCATTTCATTAGAAATAAAGAGTACTGGTGAGGAACTGCAAGTATGTGGAAGCACTTGCAGACTAAGAATCGGTCAACTTTGGAAGGGAAGAGTTAAGGAGATTGAGATCCGCACCAGTATACTTCCGAGTAACAGAGCGCATTACAAAACCCTTAAAATAAAATAAAATTGAGAGAGGCTCCTTCTGCTTCATGAGAAGGCCCAAGTACCAGTGGAGCAACACCGTCAACCTCTACTGCACAGCCTAATATTCGTCCCCAATTTGGAACCATTTAAGAGAAAAAGTAAGAAGGTTGGGAGCTTTGTATGCCATCCTAATACTTAATAATCCATTAGTTATACAGAGATCCACCCTGTATCAGACCCATCCTTACAAGTGTGAATTGGACATTATCTGCCAACAAAAACCCCCCAAGTACTTATATCTGTTACTTTTTAGCTTCGTTGACTAGTCATTTTGAGAGTATTTACCTTAACGTTATCTGTTCAACATTTGTGAATCTCTATGGCTTCAGACAACTAGTTGATGCCATATTTGAGACATTGGTGTAATCAGCTGGAACAGGAGGATATACTTTCTTCAACCTCGGCAATTTGCTGCTGACTTATGTAACATTCTGCAAACTGAAAAAAGAGTTAAAAATGTATATGTTGTATATATGTCCAAGATTAATTTTAATGTACATAAAAACATTTGTTCTCAATAGGATTGGGGTTTGAAAGCAATCATCAGAGGTTATATTTGGCAAGCAAAATAGGAAATAGCATTGCATTATACAAATGTTAAGCCGAGATTGGTCACTCACTTCATTTACAAATTCCTGGCCTTGATCTGAAAGAACCCTTTTTGAACTTCCATGATCTAGAAATTGAGAAATAAACATCAAGAAAAATTGAAAGACACGTCTTCAAATAAAAAAAATTAAAACAACATTTTCACTTTGTATTTGAAGTGCAGGCTGAAAATGTGTAACAAATATTTAAATGAGAAACATATGGGTTTCAGAAACAAACGTCTATAAGACTATCACAATGGAGATTTATATTTTTATAAAAATATTTGTAGAAGCAAGAAAAATTATAACTCATTCATTGTTCAATTTGCAATGACATATTTGGCCAATAAAATTGGCAGGACAAATTTTTTCGTTTTGTCGATATCAGAATGACAACTAATTCTATAAAAATATGACAACAGCACAGTTATCTGTCTGCAAACACATGAAATTCACAAATGCTTATCTCAGAATGCTTTTCTATCATGAAATGTTGAAGTCCAACCTGATAACTCCTTCGTGGAGAAGTGTGGCTCAGGGGTTAGAGGCGGCAGAATCGGAAGCTGAGATCGGTCCTGGACCAGGGTTCGATTCCCCGCCTCGGCGGGTCTCGGGCTCAAAATTCCACGGACTTGACAATTCTCGCTCCGGTGCCTACTCGATTCACAGGTTCACACTCTGCGACTCTGGGCAATAGCTTGCTTAATCTCCACTACGGCCCCTCGCGGCGGGATGCCTGGCTTTCACCTTGTGGATACCCTGCTGGGGTTATCTCACAGGGGAATACCAGGACGGGTTCCCAAGGCAAGCGCCTTGATGCCTTCGGGTGATACGTGCGCTATATAAATCGCAATACATTTACATTAGGTCCTTTGCAATTTTCGACTGAAATGTAGAGCAGTCAGTGGATCTGGTATGTCGAGTGGTTGACCACCATCTGGTATAGTCCATTGGCAGGAATAAACAGCAGTGGTTGGGTGGGATGTGTGTGACTGTTGAAAGATGTGTAAATAGTTGATTTAGTAGGTATATGAGGTTAAGACTGTTTGTGGAAACAATTGTTTGGGTGAGTGCATCTCTTTTAGGGTGTGGTGATGAGTAAATACATTTCTCAATGATGTATGTCCAACAAACTAAAAATTTAAAAGGCTCTTGCTCCCTATCTCCGTGATATGTTTTTGGCTGTGCGAAACAGTGGCTCCCTCCCCAGAGATCAACGTCTTGCGACTATTGTGGTGATCCACAAGGAGGGTAAACCACAGGATCGCTGCTCGTCTTATAGACCTATTTTGCTCTTAAATGCGGACCCCAAGATCCTCGCCAAACTGCATGCTAATCGTTTGATTACGGTCATTGGCGACCTGATTCATCCGGATGAATCGGGTTTTATCCCGCACCGTAACACGGCATTGAATCTGTGACGTTTGCATGGTGTTCTCGCGAGGGCCCCGACGCTGCGTGAACCGGCCATCTTGGCGTCCTTGGACGCCACGATGGCCTTTGATACAATCGAATGGTCTTATCTTTGGGCGGTACTCGCCAAATTTGGATTTGGCGCTGGTTTTATTGGTTGGGTCAAAGTCCTGTATGAAACGCCACTGACACAGGTGGTGGTTAATAGCCGTGTCTCCGTACCTTTTACTCTTGGGAGGGGCACGCAGCAGGGTTGTCTGTTGTCCCCGCTCCTCTTTGCTTTGGCGTTGGAGCCACTCGCCGCTTGGCTACGGTGGGAACCTTCGCTGAAAGGTATACGCTGGACGCCGGAATTCGAAGATCGCATTTCCTTATACACGGATGATATTTTATTATACCTTACATCTCCCCAAAAATCGCTCAATGTATTGTTTGACGTACTTAACTCTTTCGGGAAGAACTCGGGCCTTATCATTAATTGGTCGAAATCCTACATTCATGTACTTGCGGGGGATGTCCCTCGTTTGCCGCGGGGCTGTCCCATCCAGTTGTCGCAGTCTGGCTTTAAGTACTTGGATGTGTTTATCTCGTTGGATCCGGCGGTTCGCTATGAACGTAATTTACTCCCCCGACTCCAAAGGTTGCGCTCCGATGTAGCGCGCTGGCGTAAATTACCGTTATCTCCCCTAGGGCGTGCGGCCCTTTTTAAAATGTTGTCCTTACCGCGGTTCCTATACGCACTTCAGAATAGTTTTGATGTCATCCCGTTGAAATATTTTCGGGAAGTAGAATCGTTTCAGAGGCAATTAATATGGGACGGACGTTCACGCATCGCTCTTCCAAAATTGACACTTCCCTGGTATGATGGCGGTATAGCGCTCCCGGATATTCGTAGGTATTATTGGGCCTCCCACCTTGCCAACATCAACCACGGGATGTATGGCCCGGCTTTGAATCCAGCATTTGAAATGGATAAGTGGCTGCTACCGGGTGGTGATTACTACAGGGCGCTTTATTCGGGACCATCCCGTTCACAACTCTCGGGACCTACCGCTATAACCGTGCGGTAGCATAGGGCAACGGCGGCTATGGGCTGGAGTGATAAATTAACTGGTCAAGTCAAGTTTGAATTTGTATAGCGCACTACTCTCCCAGAGGGTCTCAAGGCGCTTGAGGGAGGGGGAGAGCTTTACTTATCAAATATCCAAGTTTTTAGTTGTTTCCTGAAGGAGAGGTGGTTCTGTGTGAGGCTGAGGTGGGTGGGGAGGGAATTCCAGGTCTTGGCCGCTAAGTAGGAGAAGGATCTTCCTCCCATGGTGGATCTTTGGATGCGTGGAATTGCGGCCAGGGCTTGATTGGACGATCGAAGTTGGCGGGTGGGGGTGTAGAAGGACAGGCGCGTGTTGAGGTATTCGGGTCCTAGGTCGTAGAGGGCTTTGTGTGCGTGGGTGAGGAGGCGAAACGTTATTCTTTTGTTGACTGGGAGCCAGTGGAGGTCTCTCAAGTGACCGTAAATGTGATCTTGGCGGGGGATGTCTAGGATGAGTCTGGCTGAGGCGTTTTGGATGCGTTGTAGTTTTTTCTGTAGTTTGGCTGTGGTTCCGGCGCAGAGGGTGTTTCCGTAGTCTAGTCGGCTTGTGACCAGTGCATGGGTGACAGTCTTTCTTGTTTCTGTGGGGATCCAACGGAAGATTTTGTTGAGCATACGGAGGATGTTGAAGCATGAAGATGAGACGGCGTTGACTTGTCTGGTCATTGAGAGGGAGGAGTTCATGATGAAGCCCAGGTTACGTGCGTGGTCTGTTGGTATGGGTGCGGTTCCCAGGGCGGTGGCCCCCATGATTCGTCCCAGGCGGAGGGGGATGATCCTAAGATGAGAACTTCCATTTTGTCTGAGTTAAGTTTTAAGCGGCTGTTCTTCATCCACTCGGTTACTTCTTTCATCCCTTCGTGTAGGTTGGTTTTGGCGGTGTTTGGGTCTTTGGTGAGGGATAGGATCAGCTGAGTGTCGTCTGCGTAGGAGATAATGTTGAGGTTGTGTTGGCGCGCAATGGATGCGAGGGGACTCATGTATACATTGAAGAGGGTGAGGCTGAGTGAGGAGCCTTGGGGTACGCCGCAGATGACTTCGGTGGCCTCTGATCTAAAAGGGGGAGGCGGACTCTCTGAGTTCTTCTGGCGAGGAACGAGATTATCCAGTCCAATGCTTTTCCTTGTATTCCGACGTCGCTGAGGCGTTGCATGAGGGTGCTATGACAGACCGCGTCGAAGGCTGCGGAGAGTTCAAGTAGGATGAGGGCCGTAGTTTCTCCGTTGTCTAGTAGAGTTCGAATGTCGTCTGTTGCTGCGATGAGGGCGTTCTCGGTGCTGTGTTTGGCTCGAAAGCCGGACTGTGAAGGGTCGAGGGATTTGTTGGATTCGAGGAAGGCGGCGAGTTGACTGTTGACGGCTTTCTCAATGACTTTGGCAGGGAAAGGGAGGAGCAAAATGGGGCGGTAGTTCTTGAGTTCAGAAGAAGAAGAACTGGTGCCACTCCGCTCTATGCCTCTGCGAAGTTGGGGGGCCTATGGCAGACGAAGGGATTTGATAAAAGGGACACGATCGGTATTAGTAAAGTGCGTGATCTCTGGGTTAAAGAAGGGGTGAAGACCTTCTCGGATCTGCAAACAGAGTATAAGCTGAGTGACAGGGAAAAATTTCGTTATGTCCAGGTGCGCCACGCTCTGAACTCTGTGTTGCCAGTGGGTAGTGATATTCAAGATTCCTCCCCCCTCGAAGATCGTATAATAGACGGTTATGTGCCAGGCAGTACTATCTGGCTGTTCTATAAGAAAATGATTAATGACCGATCGAGTCTGCTTGATCGCCTTCGTGTAGCCTGGATTGCTGATGGTATTGAACTGGATGATGAGGACTGGCAGTCCGCGATCTCCTCTCCCAAGGAGGTGGCGATTCCGGCCCGCCTCCGTCTGGTCCAACTCAAGATCCTCCACAGAATCTATGTCACCGGTTCCCGTCTGATCCATATGGGCTATTCCACGGATGGCATGTGTAGGCGTGGGTGTGGTCTCCTCGGCACCTATTTCCATATCATATGGGAATGCCCTGAGGTGGTGCGATTTTGGAAACGTATACATGAGGTGATGGATGAAGTAACAGGTGTTGTGATGATGCCGGAAGCCCGACAATGTTTATTAAATGTGTGGGGTCCGAATGATTATGACGTGTCACAGCTTCGGTGGGTGACTCTGGCCAATATGGTTGCGAAGAGGGATATTGCACAGTTGTGGGGGTCCCGAGGCCGCCTACAGTGACTGCTTGGAAGGAGAGTCTGGACTGGTGCATGTTCAGAGAGAAGACAGTGTATATGGCAAGAGGCAGGCCCAAAAAATGGGGGAAGATTTGGAACCCGTGGAACTCATACCGTGGAGATATCTGTACGCCCCCACTCACTGCTATTCCTAATCCTTCCCAGTCGCCCTGACCTACATTCCTTCTAGCTGTGGTATATTGTGCTGTTCATATGCAATTCTACCTTTGGCGCCCTCCTCTCATCTGTATTCAAAGAATCTTTTCTCCTGTGATTATGTATCTCCCGTCCTCCTTGAGCGCGGACCTAATGGCTGTATTATTACTGTATTGCCTTGATTGTATGTTTGATGTGTTGTTTCCTTTTGTTTTATATAATAAAAAGTAACAAAAAAAAATAAAAATTAAAAGGCAGTGTTTGTGACAATTGTTGTATATAAGTATACATAAGACTCAGTGATTGTATGTGTGAGATATGGATAACTGTATAGTTGTAATAGTGATTTTATAACACACTAAGTATGAGTCACTATCTATATGAATAAATAAAGTAGTGTTTGTGTAACTGAGTAGCTTAGAAAATATAAGTATGATCAATTATTTGCATCAGTGAGAATGTCTGCATAAGTGAATAGGATATGTGCTGGTTTGTAATGTTGATGTAGGTGTATAAGTATATTTAATAGTGTTCTATTGATCTTTGTTAGCATGTATGAGTGAATCTATAGTAACGTGTTTAGATGTGTGTGTATATCTAGGAATCACTGAGTGGATTTTTAGAAATTTGTACTGGTGTGTCAATGGTTTAAAATATGGTACTTCATATTTTATAATGAGTGTTGACAGGTTATGCTACTGTATGATGAGGTGTATCAGTTTGTCACATTGATGATGTCATCAGTGCTGTCATCAGTGATGTCATTTGAGATGTCATCAGTGATGTCATTAGTGATGTCACTGACCATGTCATGAATGATGTAATATGCAACATCATCAGCAGTGGATTGCGTGCGCGTGAGTTATAGTTAGTACAACTAACTACAACGGGGGAATTTCAATGGTTTTGTAAGAGTGAAATGTCCCACTAACTATAATGCCCCTGAAACCAGTCGTTTTTTCAGTGAATTTCTGAGGTTTTTTAAATGCTAATTCCTAACTATAACAACTCTGAAACCTGTTTTTTTCTGTGAATTTCAAATGTTTGTTTTTTAAATGCTAATTCCTAACTATAACATGTCTGAAACCTATGTTTTTTTCAGTCAATTTTAAAGGTTTTTTATAAATGACAATTTTTAAATATATTTATTCTAATATTTATTTTGTTATACCGATTTACACATTTTTTTTAAAGCTATATATGTTTAGATATTTAATTTTTTTGATTACATTACATTGTGTGGCCCCCCTTCTTTTTATTTTTTTGCGGCCCTGGACCCCATCCCCTAGAGTCTGACCCGCAAATCGAAATGTATACAATGTTTTTAATAGGAATAGGATTCCTATGGAAGGAAATACAAGTTACTTGTAAGTGTGCTTGGGACTACTTTTAAGGGTCACTGCTGGGCTAAAAGATGCAGCACAGGTTTCTCTCCTGATAACAAATGAATAAATCGGAATTTGTTCTTCGGATGACTTAAGGTGAATATTTTAAAGTTCCAAAACTACACACTTAGAAGAATTTGCAACTGAAACCAGTCAATGTTAGCCTATGAAAGGAAATGCTCTTAGCAGGTAAATAGTGTTTTTATTACTATTTCTTACTCTGGGGTGGTTCCTGAATCCAGCACTGCTGCATCACCTCTAAATAGTTGAAAGAATGCAAATTACCAAAGACGCGTGGAAGCCCACTATCTTTTTTTTTTAATATCGCTAGAATGCGCAGATCATACGCGCACCACCCGATTTTACCCCCACAAAAAAAATTGGGGCCAAGGGGGACCTTGTGGAACCACCTGAGCATATCTAGAGGGTAAGGGTGTGTCTACCCTCCTCCTTTTCATGTTTTAAACTCACATTTCACACGCTTCTTCAGCCTCCCTTCTTCCAAGGCATAAAATGGCTGCCAACAGTTTCAAGTTTCAAATGTTGACAAGCACTTGACAGCCAATTAGCATTCAGCATGTGATCAGAAGGCTGCGCTTATGGTACAATGACAATGAGCGGAGTATCAGTACTCAAATTTTTTTATGAGAATGGGGGCGCTAGGCCCCCCTCCTGCAGTCAATTCCAGGCAATGAGGTCCCTACCCCGGGGGCATGCTTAATTATATATTAATATTTTATGGAGAAGGGCTGCATAGCCCCCCTACTGGGGCCACTTCAAGGCCCCAGGGACCCCATTCCCCGGGGACGGCCTTTTAAAAAAAATGTATTATGGCCGTCACCATTGGGGATGGTACGAGGGTCTTCAATTCCCCCACTGTCCCACCAGCTCCCCGCCTCCTGCGGGAGCCGGTGTTCTATTGACATCCGAAGTCCTTCTGTGTATGTGCCACCTAGGAGTTGCCTTCACTTTCCGCATGCACGTTTGTGGTAGCGCCTCCGTGTTAATATTACGTATGCGCACAATACGTCCTGCCTTCTGGCTATGTACCCTAACGTATTTCATTTTATTTGTGCATGCTCAATTACAACATGCCCAAACACAGCTCTCACACCCAGTGACATCATGCTCAACCAAACATCCTTCTTCAAAGCATTTATAACCTGCCAACATTCTCTAACTTTTCCTATTCCACAGTCACAGCCATTGATAGTGTTCGTATCCACTTCTTCATAGGTGAGCACTTTTTTTATAAGAATAATTAAATTAATCAATCTGAATGATCTTTAACACCTTGACTGCGGTGCCATAGCCGCGCCCTGTGCTGGACATTCCAATACAGGGCGCGGTCGTGACGGAACCGTTCCATCATCAGCACAGCTCAGCCGTGACTGATGACGGAACGGTTTTGTCATCAGCATCGAAGGGGTTAAATACCACGTAAATGCAAATTTTTGTTCGGTTTGACAATGTTCTTTTTAAGCATGCTTTCATACTTTTTTATATCGTTAAAGTTGACTTCGTAACTTTTGTTCCTGAGCGAATCACTTAATCCTGCCGCCTTCAATTTTGTAAGTAGTGCGCCACGTGCTGCTTCCTCCCCATGCAGTGCACATGTAATCGATTGGCCAATGTTGTATTTTAGCATGCTCTCCATGTTTTTTAATAACATTAAACTTGATTTCTTATCCTTTGTTCTGTGCAAATCAGTTAATAATGCCACTTTTCTTTAATTTGCCAAGCACCACGTGGCCGTTCCAGCGGCAGTGTGCCACATGCACTTCAACTTAATGTGATGTCGTTTTTCACGTGTAAGTAGTGCATCACGTGCCCCATGCATTGCAAAACTAATGTTTTCGGCAATGTGTGCTAAGTACTGTTCAAATTAATGCGATGTAGTTTCTTGTGTAAGTAGTGCGTTACGTGCCCCATGCAGTGCAAAAGTAAATGTTTTCGGCAATAGAGTATTTTAGCACGATTTCCAGCTCTTTTACCTCAAATATCTTACCTTGATAGGCGATGTTTCCAGGCAAATCACTTAATCCTGCTGCCTTTAACTTTGTAAGTAGTGCGCCACGTGCTGCTTCTTCCTCATGCAATGCACATGTAATCAATTGACCAATGTTGAATTTTAGCACGCTCTTCATGTTTTTTAATAACGTTAAACTTGATTTGCTATGCTTAGTTCTGTGCAAATCACTTAATCCTGCCACGTTTCTTTAATTTGCCAAGCACCACATGGCCGTTCCCGCGGCAGTGTGCCACATGCACTTCAACTTAATGCGATGTAGTTTTTCACGTGTAAGTAGTGCATCACGTGCCCCATGCATTGCAAAACTAATGTTTTCGGCAATAGTGTATTTTAGCACGGTTTCCAGGACTTATACCGCCAATATCTTACCTTGGCAGGCAATGTTTCTAGGCAAATCACTTAATCTTGCTGCCTTTAATTTTGTAACTAGTGCACCACGTGCTGCTTCCTCCCCATGTACTTCACCTGTAATCGATTGACCCATGATGTATTTTACAACGCTCTCCAAGTTTTTTAATAACCTTAAACTTGGTTTGTCCCCTGTTCCATCTCATTATACAGATATCTCAACCATGAGATGTACTTGTCACCACAAGCTGTTTATTCCTGCCCATGCACTATACCAGATGGTGGTTAACCACTCGACATACCAGATCCACTGACTGCTCTCCATATGCTATCAGATCAAGGCCAGGAGTTGTAAATGAAGTGAGTGACCAATCTCGGCCTAACATTTGTATAATGCAATGCTATTTCCTATTTTGCTTGCCAAATATAACCTCTGATGATTGCTTTTCAACCCCAATCCTATTGAGAACAAATGTTTTTATGTACATTAAAATTAATCTTGGACATATGTACAACATATACATTTTTAACTCTTTTTTCAGTTTGCAGAATGTTACATAAATCAGCAGCAAATTGCCGAGGTTGAAAAAAAGTATATCCTCCTCTTCCAGCTGATTACACCGATGTCTCAAACATGGCATTTGCTAGCTGTCTGAACCAAGGAGATTCACACATTTTTAACAGAAAATGTTTAGGTAAATACTCTCAATATGAGTAGTCAACGAAGTTAAAAAGTAACAGATATAAGTACTTGAGGGGTTTTTGGTATCAGATCATCTCCAATTCCCACTTGTATGGATGAGTCTGATACAGGGTGGATCTCTGTATAACTAATGGATGATTAGCTATTAGGATGACATACAAAGCTCCCAACCTTCTTACTTTTTCTCTTAAAGGGTTCCAAATTGTAGATGAATATAAGGCTATGCAGTAGAGGTTGATGGTGTTGCTCCACTGGTACTTGGGCCTTCTCATGAAGCAGAAGGAGCCTCTCTCAATATCCTTAACTCTTCCCTTCCAAAGTTGACCAGATTCTTAGTCTGTAAGTCCTTCCGCATACTTGCAGTTCCACACCAGTACTCTTTATTGGGGTCTCCTCTTGAAAGCAGTCCTGCATATCCGGGAAGTAATAAACCAAAGCGGAGTTCTAAGTTGTGAACTCTGTTGGCCACAGTCTTTACACAAGGTAAGCAGAGTGGCCTAGATATTCAATACTTCCAATTAAATGCATTAGAAATAAAAGAGCTTATTTACAAACTACTTGCGCCACTTTTGCGTCACTTTCAACATGAGAAAAGTAGTGCAAAAGTGGCACAAGAGTTTTGTAAATAAGCCCTAGAAAATATTGTCCTGCTTAATGACTTCATCTCTCACCTAATTATGTCTCATCTGTGAATCATTTTAAAGACCTGTTTATCTGTAATATAAATATGGTGGACTAGGCACTTTTATACAAACACCGTTTGAATGCAAGCCCATAACATATGTGAAATCTATCAGGTACACTACACACATTAAAAAAATAGAAAAAATTGTCAAGTGTTACTTTGACTTATAAAGTTTGACCTCATTTAGTCACATCGATCTAATTTTAAACACTAATTTTCTTTTTTGTTTTGCAGAATAACTACACTACTTCTATTGGAGTCCATAATATATGCTGTTTCTTATATTGTTTTGCTAAAGTTATGGTTCTAGTTATTTATTGTATTGTTATCATTTAGTTATACTAGTTATTTATTGTTTTAATAAAAGTTAATTAAAAAATTACATTCGTCTTTTTTTTTTGTGGGAGTAGCAGTCCACAATAGAAATGATATTTATAATTTGAAGTATAATTCTGAGGCTAGTTCTTAACCAGATCTTTACCAGAGGGTATAGCTACAATTTACGGTTCCAATTCAAAAGAAAAAAAAGTACAACGCCATTAGCAACATAGTGTGGAGAACTTCTAACCTCTGTGCTCAAGTAAGTGTTCCATGAACTGATATTATAGTAACAGGCAGAAAGCCGTTTGGGGGTAGGGTTAAAAGTTACTGGCAGTACAGAAATGATTATATTTACCCTGAAACCTCTACATGACAGAAAGGAAACCAAAGTAAAACAAAACACTGTGTACCAGTTTTACAACCTCCTTGCACCACTTTCGCATCCAACCCCACCCTACAAAATTACAAGTCTGTGAGCCTCAATAACCCCCCTCAAGCTTCGGGAATCACCACCCCGAGGAATTTGTGGATTACGGGAGGTAGACTGCGTTGCCCTCCGCCTGGTGCCCTCGAGGGTGCTGGAAACTACTACGATCGTTTCCTGCTGTGTCCCGGGGTGCCAACGGAGCGGGACTCTCACGACTCCTGCCCTCCCGAGGCAAACACAGTTTGCATTTTGAAAGACTGAGGTGTGAAATCTGTTCTCACTTTCAAAATCCAAAGCAGATTGCATTTCCATATACAAATTAGCATCTACCCATGCAAAAAAGCAATACTGGCTCCAGAAGAACGCAAAAGTTCATCACACAATGTTGCAAACAAAAATAGCAAGCGTGCTCGACTTCTCAATATACTACCTTATCTTACATAATGTTATTTTCAATCACGTTCTGATAACCAATAAGAATCATGCTTTTAAAAATCAAATACATGCACCCTAGTTTTTTGTGTAGAATGTTGTCAAACAACCAATCATTTCTTTTCTGTTTTAATTTCACTTTTCCCACAAACTCCCTTTGTCTATTCAAACATATGCCAAAGGCAGAAATGGAACTAGTCCAATCTATTTTGTCCACAGATTGAGAAAGCTAGGAAAAAATGTGAATAAATCTGTTTCTACTTTTCTCCGGGACTATAGAATGGTGTCCATATACCACAAAAATCTGCGTTTCAATATGCATGGCATCTATAGGAGAGATGCTGTATATTTTACAGATGAAGGGAAGAGAGTCTTTTTCATGAACTTTAGACTCTGCATCGGTACTTACTCGTAAGTACTAAAATCTTGTAATAAACACATGGGCTCTTTTTAGAGCCACCCAACATCTATACACATAAGCTTGATGTATATCTCAAAAATACAGCTACTTCTTTTTTTGGCGGCGAAATGCGCGGATCCTGTGCGCATCCTGCCCCCTTTTTACACGTTCCATACATATTTCAATTACTTCCTCAGTCCTTCGTTCCGACTTGTGCCTTTCGCTTATCTGGTGTCAATGTGTTCAGTAGTTTCAGAGAAAATTACGGTTAAAGTCATTTATAGATCTATGGGCGCGGTGGATCCGCGGATTGTGCGAGGATTGGCATGGTAGCATAAGCGCACCGTCTTAATCACGCGATCAATTCTAATTGGCTGTCAAGCGGTTGTAAATATTCGAAACCAAGAACTGTTATCAGTCATTTTGTGCCTCGGTAGAAGCGAGGCTGCAGAAGTCAGTGAAATATGTGTGCAAAACATGAACAGGGGCAGGGTAGAAACACCGTGAACCCCTATGCCTGCTATGGGGTTCTCATAAGGACCCATAGGACAAAAAAAGTAAGGACATTTGTTATCTTACAAAAAAAGTCGCGGGATGCGCGTAGGATCTGGGTATTTCGTCGCTGGAAAAAACGAAGCATGGTGGATAAGATGCAGTGTTGAAAAAACAGAAAAGAAATGATTGGTTGTTTGACATTTTTTACTGAAAACTAGGGTGCATGTTTCTGTTTTTTAAAAGCATCATTTTTATTGGTTATCAGAACGTGATTGAAAATTACATTACGTAGGATAAGGTAGCATATTGAGAAATCGAGCACACTTGCTGTTTTTTTAGCAATTTTTGCGTTCTTCGGGAGACCGTTTTGCTTTTTTGCATGGGTAGTTGCTAATTTGTAAATGGAAATGTAATCTGCTATGGATTTTGAAAGTGAGAACAGATTTCACTGCTCTGTCTTTCAAAATGCAAACTATGTTTGCTATGGGAGGGTGAGAGTAATGAGAGTCACGCTCTGTCAAAGCAAACAGCAGTATACCGAGGGTAGGCACCCTGCAGGAGCCAGTCGTAGTACTTTTCAGGGCCATCGAGGACGCACCAACACCGTGTGATTCACGGTGTTGAATGCAGCCGACAATTCTAGGAGAACAAGAATCGCGCTGCCTCCTCCGTCCACTACCCTCTGAATCCCCTCTAAAGCTGCAATCAAAGCCTACTCAGTTGAATGCCTTGGGCGAAACCCATGCTGCGTAGGGTCCAATAGGCTATTGGTCTCTAAATAGATGGTCAGAGTCTTATTGACCGCCTTTTCCAGGACCTTAGCTGGAAAGGGTAAGCCTGAGATGGAACGGTAGTTTTTGTATTCTGTGGGGTCAGCTCTAGTCTTCTTTAGGATTGGCTTTATGCATGCTGTTTTCCAGGCCGTGGGGTATGTTGCGGATACGAACATTTGGTTGATCAGGGAGGTAAGTATCTCACTGATCTTTCCAGCGGCCAAGCGCATAATAGCCGGGGGCTGGGATCATTGGGTGAGCCAGATTTTATTGATTGCAGTAGCTTAGTGACTTCATCAGCCGAAAGTAGTTTAAAACTCGTTAGCATAGAGTGCACTGTCTCTGTACCAGAGGGTGATAGGCTGTTCTCACTTATAAGGTTTACTGACTTGGCCAGCTCATCGTATACCACTTGTACCTTATTTTGAAAGAAGGTAGCAAGTTGATTACAGAAATCCTGGTAAAGCTTGAATGTATTTCCCTGCTGTGGCGTGGCTAGAAAGGTGACCGATTTAAAAAGTTCTCTGGGCAAATTTCCCGCCACTTGAATTTTATCTGTAAAGTATGCCCTTTTGGCTTCTAAAATGGGCTCTTTGTCCAGCTTCAGGGCCCCATTGTAGGCCTCTTTACTGCTTTTGCTATACTCTACTCTCCAGAGACGCTCAAACCTTCTACACTTCACTTTTAATCCTTTAAGTTTGGGTCCATACCAGGGTGTTACCAGTTGGCGCCTTTTGGCCACTGGCGTTTGTTCTGGAGTGACACAATCGGCCGCCCTCTGTATCCACTCATTGAACTGTGAGGTTGCTGCCTCATTATCCTTTTCTAAAACTGGAGGGGAGTGGTTTAGTGTCTCTTCTAGAGCCTTGCCCTTTACCTTGTTCCAACGTCAGAACGTAACCTTGGATGCTTTAAAAGGGGGGCGGTGTTTAGATTCCACCCCTCTTACCTTGAAATAAAATGCCCTGTGGTCTGTCCAATGAAGTGACTCCACTCTGGCCAGTGTAATCTCCGGGTTATTAGAGAAAAGCCTGTCTAAGGTATGACCCGCCTGGTGTGATTAGGTTCTGTCACCATTTGGCTAAGTCTATAAGCTGTCATATGGTCTAAAAGTCTAGCTGTCTCAACATTTGTAATAAGCTCCAGTTGTAAGTTAAAATCCCAATATAGTAACAGTTCATGGAACACTTATGTGAGCATAGAGGTTAGAAGTTAATCACACTATGTTGCTAATGGCAATGTACTTTTAAAACTTTTGAATTGGAACCGTAAGTTGTAGCTATACACTCTGGTAAAGATCTGGTGAAGAGTTAGCCTCAGAATTATACTTCAAATTATAAATATCATTTCTATTGAGGACTGCTACCCCCACAAAAAAAGACATATGTACTTATTTAATTAACTTTTATTAAAACAATAAATAACTGGAAATATAACTAAATGATAACAATACAATAAATAACTAGAACCATAACTTTAACAAAACAATATAACAAACAACATATAATATGGACTCCAATAGAAGTACTGTACTACCTGATAGATTTCACTTATCTTATAGGCTTGCATTCAAACAGTGTTTGTATAGAAGTGCCTACTGCGTCAAATTGATATTACAGATGAACAGGTCTTTAAAATGATTCAGAGATGAGACAGAATTAGGTGAGAGATCAAGTCATTTTGCAGGACAATATTTTTTAGAGCTTATTTACAAAACTCTTGTGCCACTTTTGTGTTACTTTTCTCATGTTGAAAGTGACACAAAAGTGGGGCAAGGGGTTTGTAAATAAGCTCTTTTATTTCTAATGCATTTAATTGGAGGTATTGTATATCTAGGACGCTCTGCTTACCTTGTGTAAACACTGTGGTCAACAGAGTTCACAACTTGAACTCCGCTTTGGCTGGTTACTTGCCCTATATGCAAGACTGCTTTCAAGAGGAGACCGCAATAAGGAGTACTGGTGTGGAACTGCAAGTATGCGGAAGCACTTGCAGACTAAGAATCCGGTCAACTTTGGAAGGGAAGAGTTAAGGAGATTGAGAGAGGCTCCTTCAGCTTCATGAGAAGGCCCTAGTATCAGTGGAGCAACACCGTCAACCTCTACTGCATAGCCTTATATTCGTCCCCAATTTGGAACCCTTTAAGAGAAAAAGTAAGAAGGTTGGGAGCTTTGTATGCCATCCTAATACCTAGTCATCCATTAGTTATACAGAGATCCACCCTGTATCAAACCCATCCTTACAAGTGTTAATTGGACATTATCTGCCATCAAAATCCCCTCAAGTACTTATATCTGTTACTTTTTAACTGCGTCGACTAGTCATATTGAGAGTATTTACCTTACGTTATCCTTAAAAAATGTCTGAATCTCTATGGCTACTAGTTCATGACATATTTGAGACATCGGTGTAATCAGCTGGAACAGGAGGATATACTTTCTTCAACCTCGGCAATTTGCTGCTGACTTATGTAACATCTGTAAACTGAAAAAAGAGTTAAAAATGTATATGTTGTACATATGTCCAGGATTAATTTTAATATACATAAAAACATTTGTTCTCAATAGGATTGGGGTTGAAAAGCAATGATCAGAGGTTATATTTAGCAAGCAAAATAGGAAATAGCATTGCATTTATTCAAATGTTAGGCCGAGATTGGTCACTCACTTCTTTTACAAACTCCTGGCCTTGATCTGATAGAACCCTTTTTGGACTTCCATGATCTAGAAATTGAGAAATAAACATCAAGAAAAATTGAAAGACACGTCTTCAAATAAAAAAATTCAAAACAACAATTTCACTTTGTATTTGAAGTTCAGGCTGAAAATGTATAACAAATATTTAAATGAGAAACATATGGGTTTCAGAAACAAACGTCTATAAGACTATCCCAATGGAGATTTATATTTTTATAAAAATATTTGTAGAAGCAAGAAAAATTATAACTCATACATTTTTTTATTTGAAATGACATATTTGGCAAATAAAATCGGCAGGACTCGCTCATTTTTTCGTTTTGTCGATATCAGAATGACAACTAATTCGATCAAAATATGACAACAGCACAGTTATCTGTCTGCAAACACATGAAATTCACAAATGCTTATCTCAGAATGCTTTTCTATCATGAAATGTTGAAGTCAAACCTGATAACTCCATTCGGTCCATTGCAATTTTCGGCTGATAGCACATGGAGAGCAGTCAGAGGATCTGGTATGTCGAGTGGTTGACCACCATCTGGTATAGTGCATTGGCAGTAATAATCGGTTTATGGTAACCAATACGTTCCATGGTTGAGATCTCTGTATTATGACATAGAACAGGGTACAAATCAAGTTTAACATTATTATTAAAAAAACTTGGAGAGCGTGCTAAAATACAACATTGGCCAATCGAATATATGTGCAATGCATGGGGAGGAAGCAGCACATGGCGCACTACTTTAAAAAATTAAAGGCGGCAGGATTAAGTGATTTGTCCAGAAACATCGCCTACCAAGGCAAGATATTGGAGGTATAAGAGCTGGAAACCGCGCTAAAATACACTATTGCAGAAAACATTACTTTTGCAATGCATGGGGCACGTGACGCATTACTTACACGAGAAAAACTACATCGCATTAAGTTGAACAGCACATAGCACACTGCTGCGGGAACGGCCGCGTGGCACTTGGCAAATGAAAGAAACGTGGAAGGATTAAGGGACATATGTATCAAGCCAATTTTCATTTGCAAACGCTGCGAATCACAAAAATCAGCGTTTGCGAATGAAAATTCGCTATTTCCAATGTATGAAGCAAAAGTTCCTTGCTAAATGAGAAATCGCAATAAATGCGATTCCTTATTTTGCAAGCATCAAAATTCTACGAATTTCCTACCAATTTCTCATTTTGCGATTTCTCAGTGTGCAAAATTCGCAAACGGGAAATCGCAAATCAAGAAATCCCAAAGCAATGTATGAAAAAATCGCAAATTGCGAATTCCCAAAATTCGCAATTTACAGATTCGCAATTACCACCAAGTAGGAGCAGGTGGTAACCAGGTGCAAACTATTTAAGGAGTACCAGAATGCAACAGATTGTTTTCCACAATGGCTGGGCTGTACGTGATAGCCAGGAGGATGCAACTCAGAGCTGCTGCACAGAGGAGGAGACGCCAGGAGAGGATATTCAGTACGCGCATTATAATCTACCAGTGCACTGAGGAGGACATCTACACACACTACAGACTTGATGAAGAGAGTATCCATGATTTAATTGAGGAACTCAAACCCTTCCTTGAACACCCCACACGCAGGACACATTCCATCCACACTCACATCCAGGTCCTGTGCTCACTACACCTCTTGGCATCAGGTAGTTTCCAGGGGGTGATAGCCTCAGCAGGAGGGGTGTCACAAAGTGCACTATCATGCTTTTTCCATGCGTTCCTTAATGCCATGGTACAGAGGATGCTACACCACATTCACTTCCTAAGCACCCCACAGGCACTAGACCAGACCAAGCAGGACTTCTACCAAATAGCCCAATTCCCCCACGTCATAGGATGCATAGATGGGACACATGTTGCAATATCCTCTCCCTCCCAGAATGAGTACGTGTTCAGGAATCGCAAATGCTACCATTCACTGAACATACAGGTGGTGTGGGATGCCAAACACATCATCACAGACACTGTTGCAAAATACCCAGGCAGCACTCATGATGCTTTGCTTTCATCTTCCGTCACAGTGGGATATACCGTAGACTCACAAGTGGGGAGTTTGGCGAGGGATATCTACTAGGTAAATGCATTTCAACAGAGGCCACATTTGTTCAGACTAGCATGTACAGTACAGTGACTAACCATATCCATCCCACCCCACAGGTGACAGTGCATATGCACCGGGATTTAATACTGACGACCTACCTGAATCCTGCCAACGCTGGGGAGCGGCGATACAACAGAGCACACACAGCAATCAGAGGCACCATTGAGCGCACATTTGGGATGCTGAAGAGCAGATTCAGATGCCTACACAAGAGCGGAGGTGCACTACAATACAGCCCCCAGACCTGTTGCAAGATAGTGGTAGCATGTGCCATGCTGCACAACATCGCTACCAGGAAAGGCACACCAGTGGAGGTCAGTGAATCGGATTCCTCAGACGTGGAGGGGCCTGGCCCAGGACGTATGCCAGATGGTGTAGCTGGTGCAGCTGCTGGGCGCCAGAGGCGAGATGAGATTACATGCAACTATTTCTAGGTAAGAAAATATGACACAATGCAAGATCTCATGTGTGCGACTGTGTTTAATTCCTTATTGCAGGATCAATTATGTCACACAGCCTGAATGCCACCAAATCACACTCCATATTTCCTGCACATGTTATTGTCACAGTGCAAGTCTGTAAACAGGAGGTAGTGTACAAGTCAAGTGGCTTGCTGCCCCCTTCCAGTGGTCACAAACTTTGCACCTCACATGCAGCGCTGGCGAGATGAAGCCCCTGTTGGTGGTTGCACAGTGGCCTCCTCATTAGGCATGGTAGGCCGACTGTTTCGGCCAGTACGGCACCTCTCCATGATGGGTGGGGAGGTGGTGCTGCTCCGCCCTGACAGTGCGTCCTCTTCAGTGGGAGTTAGGAATCCTGGCCCAGTAGTGCGAACTACCCGCAGCTCGTCTACTGTTGCTGTAACCAATACCAGTGCCCTAGCTACGTCCTGGCTACCGTGTGCCACCTCGCTCTGCATGTGTATGCTGCACATGGAGAGGACATATTTTCTGTACATTCACATTATCTTTCTCAGTCATGTGAGAATGAAGTCTGATATTCTCAGCAAAACATAAACATCCATCATGGGCAGAGACTGTCAGTTGATTTCTTTGTGTTTTACTGCAGCTTCCCAGAGTGTTCTAAAGAACAACTAGAGCGCTAACAGTCCTACTTATGACAAACGTATGGCACACCTGAAGCCATCTTGATTGGAATAAAGTGGTAACACTTAAAACATTTAATTTGCAAAGGAACAAAATGAGGGGGTTCATTTTGCCATAGGAAATATTATTAGTGCTGCAGAAAAATTAGGGCACATTTTGAGTGACTTCTCAAATCCTCTTCTATTTCATTAAAAAATTCTGACATGGAGACTGAAACATGCACTTTCAATACCAGCAGCAGACTTCTGTGCTAAAATTCTGAATGTATGGCAAATGTCTGACACGTTTGAATGCCTTCCTGATGGAATCAAATTAAAAAACTGAAAGTATTTCCTACTGAGGAGACTGTAGTAAATGAGGAAATTAGGAAACTTCATAACAAATAAGTCTCCCAAGATGGCCATCATAGACAAAAGAGCCCAACTGTAGCACAAATATCGCGCAGATGTAGCCCAAGTATTGCCCAATGACAGAATGTCCCAGAGTGCTCTAAAGGACAACTAGAGAGCTAACAGTCTTACTTATGACAAAAGTATGGCACACCTGAAGCCATCGTGATTGGAATAAAGTGGTAACACTTAAAACATTTAATTTGCAAAGGAACAAAATGAGGGGATTCATTTTGCCATAGAAATTATGATTAGTGCTGCAGAAAGAAAAATTAGGGTACATTTTGACTTCTCAAATCCTCTTCTATTTCATTAAAACATTCTGACATGCAGACTGAAACATACACTTTGAATACCAGCAGCAGACTGCCCGGGTGAGAAGTAGCTTTACTACAGTGATCTCATGAACAACTAGAGTGCTAACATTCAGAATGTATGGCAAGTGTGTGACACATCTGAATGCCTTCTTGATGGAACCAAAGTAAGCAAGCATTGAAAATGTAATAGGTCTCGCCATAGTTTAAGGTAAAGCAATTATGTTTGTAATTAGGTGTCTATTTAGCTTTGCTTGTATTAGTGTCTTTCAAACTTTCATGTACATAACATGCATATGTTTGCATAAATGTATATGTATATGTATGCATGCATTTATATTTGTATTTCTATAGATATGCATTTTATATATATGTGTACATATGTATGTATATATATATTCACTGAAAAAACCATAGGTTATAGACCATATATAGTTAGGAATTAGCATTTACAAAACCTTGAAAATTCACTGCAAAAACCATAGGTTAGAGACCATATATAGTTAGCTGGACATTTTATTGACATAAAACCAATGAAATTCCATATATAGTTAGTTGCACTAACTATATATCGCGCACCCGCAATCCACTGCTGATGATGTCACATATTACATCATTCATGACATGGTCAGTGACATCACTGATGACATCACTGATGACATCTCAAATGACATCACTGATGACATCACTGATAACAACATCCAGTGATTTTTTGTTTCTATAAAGTTTAAATATGTCTTACATATTGAAGAATGAGTGGATGTGTAAGTGTCTGGACGAAGGATTTAGTAGGTGCATGACTGACTGTATGAGTGAGTGATTAAATGTGTCTCACTGAGTGCATGGGTTAGTGACTAAACTGTCTTAATTTGTGCATCATTATGTCTGTTGTTCTGTAAACTGCTGCATGTGTTGATCAGTAGCTATATGAGTAACTATATGGGTTATTGATTGATTGCCCAAGTATTTGTATGGGAGACTGAGTGTGTGTGTGGCTAGCTGGGAGGTGTGTGACTCTGTGCAGATCAATCTGTACTTGTATCAATGATTGTATAAGAAGGTAAGTATGTGTTAGTATATGTTTGAAAATGTAAGGTGCTCTATGTTTAACTGTATAGACAAGAAAATGGAAGTCTCATTGATTCTTTACAGGACTGACTAGGTGTGTGAGTAACTCCATGGATGAGTGGCAGACTGTGAGTGTCTGTATAGGTGTATGAGTGCATATGATAGTGTTGTAAAGATGAGTGATTGTATGTATGAATATTGTATGGGTGAATGAGTGAAGGTGTGTGTAGACGTAGTAATCAGTGAGTGCGTATGTAGTAACTAGTATTGGTGTGTCAATGGTTTCAAAAATTATACTCTTTTTAACACTGGGTGAAACAGAGGTTATATTAAAATGTGAGGAGATGCATTGTATTGTCACATGAATGATATCATCAGTGATGTGGTCATTGATGTCAAATGAGATGTCATCAGTGATGTCATCAGTGATGTCATTTGAGATGTCATCAGTGATGTCATCAGTGATGTCACTGACCATGTCATGAATGATGTAATATGTGACATCATCAGCAGTGGATTGCGGGTGCGCGATATATAGTTAGTGCAACTAACTATATATGGAATTTCATTGGTTTTATGTCAATAAAATGTCCAGCTAACTATATATGGTCTCTAACCTATGGTTTTTGCAGTGAATTTTCAAGGTTTTGTAAATGCTAATTCCTAACTATATATGGTCTATAACCTATGGTTTTTTCAGTGAATTTTCAAGGTTTTGTAAATGCTAATTCCTAACTATATATGGTCTATAACCTATGGTTTTTTCAGTGAATTTCAATGGTTTTTTAATAGCAAATATCATAAGCTGTCGAATGTCAAGTACGTGGTAAGTAAAAACATTTTCGTGTTTATGCACACTGATCTGCTTTGAATGCTGCCCCCCACCCCTCATTTCTATTAGGAGTACTCTCTCTTTGCAGATAGTGAAGGGTAGTTAACGCAGCCCTTTGCCCCCTTTGTAATCCGTCGTGCCTGCTTCTCTCTCTATTTGATTGATTGTTCTCTTTGGTTCATTCTCTATTTACAAACAAGCACAGAGTCGCAATACTCTGTTTAGTCTTTGCAGATAGCGAAAAATCGTGTAAAAAAACAAAAGGAATCGAACAAAATCAGTAGGCCACTAATGGGATCTCTTTTTGACCTCGCTAAAATAGAAACATTAGGAACAACCTGTTGAAAATAGCAATGCGTATGTACATAAGCGGCGTTCATTTGTGTTCACAGTACCCCTTGTTGATTGTTTCAATCGAGCATTGAATTGTTCGAAGTTGGTTCTCTTAAGGATCTTCTCTGCCTGCAAACGAGGAAGAATAGGAATATTCTCTCTCCCTTTGCAGATAGTGAAGGGTAGGTAACGCAAGCCTTTAACACGTCGTACCTATTTCATTCCTCATTGATTGATTGATTGTCCGAACATTGACTGTTTGGGAATTAGTTCTTTTTGGAGGTATTCCCTGTTTGCAAATAAACGTAGGAAAATCTTTGCAAGTAGTGAAAGGGTACGTAATGCGGACCTTTCTCCCCCGTTGTAATCTGTCATGCCTATCTACTCCCCACTGATTGATGCACCTGTTTCACCCGGACCATTTACTAGAGATACGTCATCTGGCCCGACCAGAGAGCACCCCTAGTGAAAAGGACATATGCAATAATAACGAAGTGATCACTGTATCCTGTTATCAGAAACTTTAGCATGAAACAACCTGGAAAGAAAAGAATAGGAAAACGAAAATCAGTAGGCCACTGATGAACATGAACTTTTATTAAACAACGAACAAAGAAACGATAACATAACGTAATGATAAAACCTATTAATGTCCTAGAAACAAGAAAATGTTAAAATATGCCAGTGGTGAGAGACCAGAAAAACAGTAAGAGAAACCAAATCACCCCTCGCTGTCCCACCGCCTGCCACGCCAAAAAAATCGATAGACTAGGGAAAATGCAAGTCAGTAGAACATCCGCCCCCACTCTGGAAACTTCCAAGGTGGGGCAGGGTTGCGGCTACGCCCAGCCGGGAGCAGCCCATATAAGGCAGGTCCTGCTGCCACGCCTCGGCCAGGAGATCCTAACGTAGGGTGTAGCCGGAGGAGAGGCCGAGGCCAGCGGGACCCGGCCAGGGGATTGCCTTTACAACGCTGAACAGTTGCAGGGGGGGGGAATGTCTCCTCGACCCTCCCCTCTCTCTTCCAGTCCGGCCGCGGTGGCCCTTGAGAGTTGCAGGTACTCCCGCCACATGCTCTTCCGGTCCGGCCACCAACGGTCGGGGGGCCGAGGACGACGGGATCCGGCTGCAGCCGATAAACCAAGAAACCCGTTCATGGGGCCAGAGCCAGGGGCGTCCGGCCGACATCTACCGGAAGCCCGGCCCGAAGACGGACGGGACACTTCTTCTTTCTTGAATAATGGCTGCGACAACACTGGGGGGGGATGTCTTGCACATGCCTCCGACCCCCCCCCCCTCGTCCTCATCGCCTGGTCCGGCCATAACAAATCTCAAGCGAGACGCCGTGGGGTGCACTGGGAGGGAGAGACGGTGCGAACAGGCCTCTCCCGCCTCCCCAGGTGGAGGCTTCCCAGCTGCACCCTCAGCGCTCCAGGCGCCCGGAAAAGGGTTCTTCCACTGTGGCCATGCTGCAACGTCTCGCCCGGCAGGGTGGAGCCCGTCCGCTCATTTGACCCCGCGATCGCCAGTAGCTACCGAACTCTCAAAATGGCAGTCGACCTGGCAAGAGCGGGCCCAGCATAAAGAAATGGCCCGGTCACTGCTTGACTCCACCACCGTAGTCCTCTACGACCTTGAAGATTCTAGAGGAGCCGCGGGAGTCTCCGACCCCCGATGGGGAATGACTGCCATGATCGCCCGTGGAGTGACGAAACTGTATCCGCGGGACGTCGGCGCTCCCATGCTGGCGCCAGCCTCACTTTGAATTACTAGAATCCTGCAGACCTCAGTTCCGGTGAAAGCACAGTGTGACCCGGTAGGAAAAATTGTTGCACCCCCTCCCCTTTTTCACTGATAGTTCAAACCACCGATCCTTTCCTTTGCCCTTTTAACGGAACTTTGGACTGCCTCCCCCTCTTTTACATTTTCTAGAGAAAACAAAACATTAACCACTACATTAGCATAGCAGTTGACACCAGAACTGTTTTCAAATTTAAAACCAACAACATCTTCAACAAAATCCTTTTTGTTTCTGCTGTGACCCTGCTACAGCACAGGCATTGTCCCCAGCAGTAATTCTGCGATGCCGGTAAGAATAGCTGTGGTGCCTACTGGACTCACTCACCCCCGCGGCGCCCCACGCCGTTATTTGCTGGGCGGCAACTTACTAGACATGACTTTCGTGCCATCTAGATTTCAGCGCGTTCTGCTGCCTTGGAACTATTCGCACAACAGACCGCTACTGACAAGAATATTTCATTATTGGTGCTGTCAATTTCAATAAATCTATTGGATAATTCAAAAGAAATTGCCACGGTCTCTTCGTTGTTTAAATGTTTTTACTGTTTTTGTTTTGTTGTATATATTTATATGTTATTAAAGTTTTATATTCCTACTACTTTGTTGGAGTGCTACATATTTTTAATGTGACACATAATTGTAAAAACTTTGATGTACCAAGAGTCATTCCTGGAATCTTCCGCTTCAGGCTCGGTCCCCTCCCCAATCACAATACAGGATGGTTTTCAGATAGTAGGAACACGTGTGGTGTGACGGATCTCATCGGGTGTGGGCCTTGATCTACTATAACTCCTTTGAAGAGGGGTGATTCTTTACAGCTGGGGCCATAAACTACATCTGCGGGGCTAGCTGATAGCCTGGACGATCGGACACAGAGGAAGAGGAGTGTCAGAGGGTGCGGTAGTGAATAGGGCGAAAGGGAGGTGTCGGGCGGGCACAGAGTGTGATTCTCAGGGAAGAGCAGCGCAGATGGGGGGAGGTTTATTGCCCATGCATAAGACAGAGAGCGGGGGTGACCAGTGCCTGGGGAAGATGCTTGCGAGGGTGAGGAGCCATGCTACGAATCGACAGCGTGCAGAGAGTGGGTCTGGTCAAGACATCTAAAATGGCTGCCGTGCACCACAAAAGTGTGGCATTTCAAAAAAGGCAAGATGGCGCAAACAATGTTTTTCAACACTTCCTCATTTCCTTCGAATCGAACGTTAACAGACGTTGGGGCATATTACCAAAGTTAAGCGATATTTATCGCTAACGATGCTTACCAACGAATTTTTTACCGCTAAGCATCGTCAGAAATTATCGAAGATAAACCTTGCTATTATCAAGGTTTATCGCAAATGCGATAATAAACGGCCGCAATGCATCAATATCGCTAAAAACTCAGCGATATTCATGCATTACCGAGCTAATGCTCTTAGCCATGTAATGCAAGTTATTGTGGTATATGGAACTCATACCATAATCTCTCAGGAAAGCAGAAAGTGATCCTTTTGGGACCGCCTAAAAAGGCCTAGGGGGTGAGGAGTACTCTACTTTGCCCCCTTTTCACGTTCCGAACTATTTTATTTTACACTCTTCTGTAATTACACAAAATAGCAGCGATAAGATGCATCGGAGACACACAGGGGCATATTACCAACAACTAGCGAAAATTTTTGTCTCTAACTTGTTTAGAGACAAAAATTATCGCCGCACATCGGCGATTTTTATCGCAGATAAACCTTGCTATTAGCAAGGTTTATCGCAAATGCGATAAAAAACGGCCGCAATGCATGAATATCGCTGAAAAGTCCGCGATATTCATGCATTATCGAGCAAATACTCTTAGCCATGTTATCCACCTCCCATTGGATAACATGGTGAAGAACTGCTCAGGGCAGGTGTTAGCTTTTGGAGATATTCGCGCTTAGCGCGAATATCTCCAAAAGTTGGTAATAGGAGATAGCGATGTTAGCGACTGTTTCCAGTCGCTAACATCTTGGCATGCCCACTTTGCATGTCATTAGTGATAAATATCACTGACATGCAAAGCGGGGCCCAAGATGGTCGCTATCTCCTATTAGCTGTCACTAACTGGTGTTAGCGACAGCTTGGTAATAGGGAGATAATTTTATCTCCGCTTTCTTGGCTTTTAAAGCCAAAATAGCGGAGATAAACCCCCTTGATAATATGCCCCACAGTGAGAGAAAGGAGGCCGGAGATGAAGAAGAGATGTCAAATACACATTGGAGATAATATAGTGGCAGAAGGGAAGTAAATATGAGTAAACTTACCATGTAACATAAAAATGTTGCACTCTATACTATAAGTCTCCTTTTATACTACAATCACTTCGCTACAACCTCATAAATTAAAAATAAAAATGAATAATGTCTCAAACAATTTTTGATTTCTAAATATAAATTTATTCTTCAGAATTTTCTAAATTTGAAAGAACTAGTAACATGTCCTCATCAGCAATGTCCTCATGAAAAGTCTGCAATGATGATTCTTGTAACTCTATGGTCTCCAAACATTCGATAAATTCGCCATCAAGAGATTGATCAAAAAAATCATTCAAGTCATCTCCTCCTTGTGACAATATTTCATTATTGGTGCTGTCAATTTCAATCAATGTAGTGGAATCATTCAAGTCATCTCCTCGTGACAATATTTCATTATTGGTGCTCTCAATTTCAATCAATGTAGTGGAATCATTCAAGTCATCTCCTCCTTGTGACAATATTTCATTATTGGTGCTGTCCATTTCAATCAATCTAATGGAATCATACAAGTCATCTCCTCCTTGTGACAATATTTCATTATTGGTGCTCTCAATTTCAATCAATGTAGTGGAATCATTCAAGTCATCTCCTTGTGCCAATATTTCATTATTGGTGCTGTCCATTTCAATCAATCTAATGGAATCATACAAGTCATCTCCTCCTTGTGACAATATTTCATTATTGGTGCTCTCAATTTCAATCAATGTAGTGGACAATTCAAAAGAAATTGCCACGGTCTCTTCATTGTGAGCCATTTTATTTTGAAATTGCTTGCTGTAAATTGCAGAAAAAAATAATCACTTTCATTTATCGTTTTTAGTAATACATAATATAAAACTAACTTTATCAAGTATTTATTATAACAGAAGGACTGCAAATAAATAACAGAAAACATTTTTCAAATTATCTTCAAGTGTACAACATAGTTCCCCTTACAAATTAACAACTCACCTTTTTAAAAGTAGGAGAAGTGTTAGTACTGTGTAAATCAAACACCAGAAATTCACCACCAAAAATTCCTCACAAATGTACCTCAGACAGTAGTATCACAAAATGGCTGTGGTTTCCTCTCATTTGAAATATATACATAACCAATTAACTTTCATCACACACAAATACAAAACCAAACTAACATTTTAATTGGTTCTAAATTTCAACACTTTCAAATGTGTTTTCCCCATGCAATTTTCCATAGGACATTTACATACGTCTACAGCCTGAATGGCTGAACGGAATTACACCAAACTTGGCAAAATGGTACATCAAACCTAAGAGGTCAGGAAGGATCTACTATGCCCCCTTATGGTCATTTCCCCCTTCGCTTTGGCCTCCTCTTGTCTCTCAATCCTACCGAGAGACAAGATGGCGGCCGCTACGGACTGTTTGGAATGTTGACAGACGCCGGAGAACCAATCAGCTTCGCAAAGCTCCGTAACGCGAAAAGTACGCGAAGCGGAGCGCTGTTACAGATATATATCTTTTTTTGAACGTTAATTTCTCAAAATCCACTGGAGCACATATATTGAGACCTAGCAAAGGCACATCGGGCTACCAGTCCCTAATATTTTGCCAAGTTTCGTGCAAATCCATTCAGCCGTTCGATTATTATTATTTTATTTTTTTTTGCCCCGCGGGGCCCTTTTCAAACCTCCACATCAAACGTAGGGGGTCAGCGAGGATCTACTATTCCCCCTTATGGTCATTTGCCCCTTCGCTTTGGCCTCCTCTTGTCTCTCGATCCTACCGAGAGACAAGATGGCGGCCGCTACGGACTGTTTGGAATGTTGACAGACGCCGGAGAACCAATCAGCTTCGCTTCACAAAGCTCCGTTGCGCGAAAAGTACGCGTCCTGGAGCGCTGCCCGGTCCGCTGTTACAGATATATATCTTTTTTTAAACGTTAATTTCTCAAAATCCACTGTAGCACATATATTGAGACCTACAAAAGGCACATCGGGCTACCAGTCCCTACAATTTTGCCAAGTTTCGTGCAAATCCATTCAGCCGTTCGGGCTAAAAGTGAGGCCAACCGCCCTATGGAAAACTCAATGTTAAAAACACGTTTTGGGACCCCCCTTTTTTCTCAGCCCCCCCTTGACGAACCCCCCCCAAATTTTCAAGGGCTGCTCAGAAACAAAATGTGCCATTTTCCTGAAAATTTCAGCCAATTCCGTCCACAAACGCCAAAGTTATTAGACATAGAATTTTCAAAAATCCCATAGAGAAAAAATCCTAACTATATATACCTACTGGCGACCGCCAGTAGGTAATATACACACATAGATATATATAACAGCATATGCATATATATGCATATATATGTATTGTATTGTAAGGCATATTTATAAAGCGCGACTGTCACCCGGCGGGTATCCTGGCGCTATGATCTTTCAGGCCTGAACACAAGAAACATTACATTTGCAGCCAACTATATTGTTCTTGGAAAGTGGAAGCGCATTCCACAGCCTAGATGCTGCGTGGCCAAAAGAGCGACCACCCATCTGTATCCTCCGGATTTTTGGGACTGCCACTAGATAGGCTGAGGCAGAACGAAGGGGTCTGGTACGAGTGTACCAGGAGAACATCTCTCGTAGAGGAGTCTGACCCAGATCATGAAGAGCCCGAAACACCAGGCACAAAGCCTTAAATTCGACGCGCTGGAATATGGGCAGCCAATGAAGATCTTTAAGTGCCGCTGAAGAGGAATCATAGCGTCTACGAGAGAGTGCAGATTTTGCAGCAAAATTCTGAACCCGCTGCAATTTGCCCAACAAGATGGCAGGGGCCCCCAGAAGCAGTGCGTTGCGGTAAGCTAGTCTGCTTAGGATGATACTCCGCACTACTTCTGGTCTGGCATGGATTGGGAGCAATTGGAGGATCTTCCGTAGAGTGCGCAACAGCACCATACAGGTGGACACAGTTTTATTTACAAAACCGTCTAGTTGAAGGTTAGATTCCATCGTCACTCCCAAGTTTCGAACAGATTCAGCCGCTGATCCCGTGCCCTGACAGGCTAAAGGCCAGAAATCTTGCGGAAGAGGACGAGGAATGCGGTCTGCTGAGCAATAAAGCACCTCAGTCTTAGAGCTGTTAAACTGTAAGGAGTTATTGCCCAGCCATTCCGCCGCGCTGACCATGCAGTGATGGAAGGACTCCTGTGACACTGCATTCTTACCCTCAAAAGAGAAGATAAGTTGCGTGTCATCGGCGTAGTTGGTGACTGTGATGCCAAAAGATTTAATAAGCTTGATCAGGGGTCGGAGGTAAAGTTTAAAAAGAATGGGGCTGACGGCCGAGCCCTGTGGTACGCCCTGCTCAACCCTTTTGATGGAAGACTTAAAAGGGGGCAGTGCAACTACCTGATGTCTGTTGGCAAGGTACGAAACCAGCCAATCCAGAGCCAGGCCCGCCACCCCAGCCTCCTCCAGTCTCCTGATCAAGATGGCATGACTGACCGTATCGAACGCTGCCGACATGTCGAGCAGCACAAGAAATGCTGCTCGGCCTTGGTCGGCACGCGAGCGAAGGTCATTCAAAACAGTCACCAAGGCTGATTCTGTTCCATGGGCTGGTCTAAACCCGAACTGCGCCGAGTCCAGGCAGTCATTGGCCTCCAAGAAACTGGACAGGTGTTTTGTGACCATTTTTTCCATGATTTTAATCGGAAAGGGGAGCAATGAGATGGGTCTATAATTTGCTGGGCACAAAGGGTCCAAAGATTCCTTTTTTAGCAGTGGAGAGACTACCGCAAGCTTCCAGTTAGCTGGGACTTGGGCAGTCCCAAGAGACTGGCAACAAATAGCATAAAGAGGGGGAAAAAGTTCATCCCTGAACAGCTTCCAGAATTTATGTGGAAGCACATCAAGGGGAGAGCCAGAGGCTACCCCATCCGCCAAAGAGCAGAATTCCACAAAGGAAGGGAGAGAGAAGTTATCCAGCCGAGCTTTCCGGGGTTCCAACTCAGAGACGGGAGGAGAAGCCGTCACCACTTCCAGTGGACTCAAATTGCTTAGAATAGTCCTGATCTTATCCTCGAAGGCTTTAGCCAGCGAGTCACATAGCAATTGGGAGGCTGGAATAGCTGTTGTGACGCAAGACGGGTGAGATAGATAGATATATGTGGATATGTGTGCGTGTAGAGAGGGGTAGAGAGGGGTAGAGAGGTAGAGGTGTAGAGGTAGAGGTGTTGAGGGATAGAGGTAGAGGTAGAGAAGTAGAGGTAGAGAGGTATAGAGGTAGAGAGTAGCAGAGAGAGAGGTAGAGAGGTAGAGAGTAGAGAGTGAGTAATAGAGAGTAGAGAGTGAGTCGTAGAGAGTAGTAGAGAGTAGTAGAAAGAGTAGCACAGAGTGAGTAGTAGAGTGTAGTAGAGTGAGTAGTAGAGAGTGAGTAGTAAAGAGTAGTAGAGAGTAGTAGAGAGTTGCAGGGAGAGAGTAGTAGAGTGAGTAGTAGAGACTAGTAGAGAGTGAGTAGTAGAGAGTAGTAGAGAGTACTTAGTAGAGAGTGAGCTGTATAGAGTAGTAGAGAGTGAGTAGTACAGAGTGAGTAGCAGAGAGAGAGTAGTAGAGAGTAGTAGGGCATGAGTAGTAGAGTGTGTAGTAGAGAGGAGTAGAGAGTGAGTAGAAGAGAATGAGTAGCAGAGAGAGAGTAGTAGAGAGTAGTAGAGAGTGAGTAGTAGAGTGAGCAATAGAGAGTAGTAGAGAGAGTAGTAGAGAGTGAGTAGGAAAGTGAGTAGTAGAGAGTGAGTAGTAATAATAATAATAATTAAGTGTGGGCTGAAAATTCGTTCCGCTCACGGAATTTACAGATTTCTGCGATTTCGCTATCCGCAAATGTCGCGAAATCACAGAAAAATCCATGAATCCGCGAGCGGGACGAATTTTCAATGAAGCACTTACAGGGTTACAGCAGCAGGTGCCCAAGTTGAAGCTAATTTCTTTGTAACCATTTACAAAAGGGTTACAAAGAAATTAACTTCAGCTTGGGCACCTGCTGTAACCCTGTAAGTGCCTCTGAGCGGCGCCTCGTTGCCTACTTGCAACTATTCTCTGACCCTGCTCAGGGTCCGAGAATAGTTACAAGTAGGCAACGCGGTGCCTGTCCCAAAAATTAAACCTCAGAAGGAAGCACTTACAGATACAAATAAAGCAGGTGCCCGAGTTAAAGGTCAAATTCAGTAACGTATTAATCAGCCTTTAGTGAGCAAGGTCGAGGCTGGGCAAGTGCCCTTTATGCCCATATCTGCCGTCGGGACTGCTACTTATTCCTGATAAATGAACAGTAAGAAAAGTTTGACCCTGCCTGCAAACTATCTAGGCTGTCTTTGGAAATAAACTAAAGGAAGCTTTCCCACAACGAAAAAGGTGAAGTCTCGCAATGGCGACAATAAAGATACATTGTTGCCTCCGTGAAAAGAGATTTCCATATAGGAAGGAGCCTTGTGGTCTGATAACACTGCCCTTGCATGCAGGCCTGTTCAGAGCGTCCTTGCTGCGCCGGATTTATGATGTCATTCTGCGTCATGAACCACAGATGGAATGCATCTCACAACGTGAAATGTGACTACTTTGTTGTTTGTTCCCAAGTAAGGAAAACAGGCCAACGATAAAGGCTGCCAATGGATCAAAGTTCATTGAGGCGCTGGGTAAAGTTACCACGCAAAGAAGATAACTCTTTCCTTATTATGTTCATATATACACCGATTCAGAAAAGGGGGTGGTGATGAACAGAGTGTCTGAATTAAGCAGACCACTCTTACCCAGTCCAAAGATCAGGGCTTGATTCATCACCGTTTTTTAGCTCACTGCACCATCCCAGCTCAGAACCTGGCTACATGCAAATTAGTCTGTTCCTGTCCCAGTGCATGATGGGAACAGGGCAAACCAAACTACCAAGCCAATTCTTATACTGGGAAGGAAACAAGCTTCCGGGGACCGGTTTCTGGCATTTCAGCCGTCGTCGGCCCGGCTTGCTTGAATCCTGATGGTGCAATGAGCAAGGGACTCACATCTGAGTATACCCTTCCACGCTTATGGTGGACAAAATGATTCAGAAAAGGGGGTGGTGATGAACAGAGTGTCTGAATTAAGCAGACCACTCTTACCCAGTCCAAAGATCAGGGCTTGATCCATCACCGTTTTTTAGCTCACTGCACCATCCCAGCTCAGAACCTGGCTACATGCAAATTAGTCTGTTCCTGTCCCAGTGCATGATGGGAACAGGGCAAACCAAACTACCAAGCCAATTCTTATACTGGGAAGGAAACAAGCTTCCGGGGACCGGTATCTGGCATTTCAGCCATCGTCGGCCCGGCTTGCTTGAATCCTGATGGTGCAATGAGCAAGGGACTCACATCTGAGTATACCCTTCCACGCTTATGGTGGACAAAATGATTCAGAAAAGGGGGTGGTGATGAACAGAGTGTCTGAATTAAGCAGACCACTCTTACCCAGTCCAAAGATCAGGGCTTGATCCATCACCGTTTTTTAGCTCACTGCACCATCCCAGCTCAGAACCTGGCTACATGCAAATTAGTCTGTTCCTGTCCCAGTGCATGATGGGAACAGGGCAAACCAAACTACCAAGCCAATTCTTATACTGGGAAGGAAACAAGCTTCCGGGGACCGGTTTCTGGCATTTCAGCCGTCGTCGGCCCGGCTTGCTTGAATCCTGATGGTGCAATGAGCAAGGGACTCACATCTGAGTATACCCTTCCATGCTTATGGTGGACAAAATGATTCAGAAAAGGGGGTGGTGATGAACAGAGTGTCTGAATTAAGCAGACCACTCTTACCCAGTCCAAAGATCAGGGCTTGATCCATCACCGTTTTTTAGCTCACTGCACCATCCCAGCTCAGAACCTGGCTACATGCAAATTAGTCTGTTCCTGTCCCAGTGCATGATGGGAACAGGGCAAACCAAATTACCAAGCCAATTCTTATACTGGGAAGGAAACAAGCTTCCGGGGACCGGTTTCTGGCATTTCAGCCGTCGTCGGCCCGGCTTGCTTGAATCCTGATGGTGCAATGATCAAGGGACTCACATCTGAGTATACCCTTCCACGCTTATGGTGGACAAAATGATTCAGAAAAGGGGGTGGTGATGAACAGAGTGTCTGAATTAAGCAGACCACTCTTACCCAGTCCAAAGATCAGGGCTTGATCCATCACCGTTTTTTAGCTCACTGCACCATCCCAGCTCAGAACCTGGCTACATGCAAATTAGTCTGTATATACACCGAGGCAGAGAAGAAAACGGGACCCTTCACGGGCCAAATAACTAGAACAACACAGGATTCATCTTAGAGTGGCTGTCGACTTTAAAGCAGGATGTTTGTGGGCATGGGTTTCAGGAGGCTCTATGTACTGTCCACGTGACAATGAACACCTCACATATCAACCCCTGGAAATCTCCTCCCAATGTGCCCATTCCTTTAAGTCCTCTCTCTGTAGTCCTTTCCCTCCACCTGCCACATATCTCCGGAGGAGGTTCGCTCACCAGTATCATTAAGATATGTTATGCAGTTTGTGTACAGGCAGTACAGCTTCCCTTCAGTTGTGGCTCTCTTTTACTAGCCAACCAGGAGACAAGGATCCAATGTTCAATGCATAAGGACCAATGGAGATATGCCCTTGCATACGTCTGTCCTCAGACTCTGCTGCAAAGCCACTCTGTTTCTTTTCCACCTCATAAAGGCATAATTGGCCTTTCTATTTACTTCTGTTTTTATGTATGATTCTTCTATTTAAAAAGCCACCTCATTCCCCTGTAAACGCTCTCTCCTTCCCAACCACATCTGGATTTACCGTACATGCCACACATTCTACACATTGCTACACATTATGCAGATTTCCACAAAAACACACTTTTTTTTAGCTCCAGTGTATAAATTGTTACTTTAAAAAGTGCTAAACGTTTTGAAATATAATGGTAAACACTTTCCAAAGGTCGACTGGCCACCTTTCAGTTGTTAATTGTTGTATTCAGATATTAAACTAATACTTATGGAGTGAAACGCTTGCCCAGGCGTTAATAATATCCATATTTGAAGAACTGGCAACAGGCTTTGGTTGCAGCATCACAATTTTGTCATACTTAAATGTAATTCAAGCAAGATGAGAACAATTATTCCTTCTTAGTCATAAAAAATAGTTTTGCTTCAATACTTGTGCAAACTCGGGTTGCACCACATACACTGTTTCTCGAGCGCCATCCCCATGTAGTTCCTGTGACCTAGAGAATGCTTTCTCCTCATCTGCTGCTCTGCTCGGTCTCTGACCCTTTATAAACAAGAGGCATGTGAACTCGCATTGAAGCCCCGCCGCACACACTAGCGCTATGAAACGTATTCCCGCCCTTTCCCCACTATGATGGACAGCTCGCTCAAGGCACCTCAGAGCCTTTTGGCGCGGTGGCAAAGTTACAGGCACACATGGTCACTGGAGGCACATCTTCTGGCCCTTTACGCAGCTGCAGTGTAGTAAAAGCACTATACATTTACTCAACGAGGGAGCACTTACTGGATTAGCCAGTAGAAAGTACTCCAGTGCAATTTGCAGAAAATCAGTGAATTCACACATTTTTTTTGCGAATTCGCGGACCGCAGATCCGCAAAATTCGCCCATACTTAATAATAATCCACATTTGTAAAGCGTGAATAATCACCCGTAAGGGTCTCAAGGCGCTGGGGGCCGTCGGGAAGATTAAGCAAGCTATTGCCCAGAGTCACATGGTGCTGGGCTAATCTGCCGCCAGCACCGGGGATCAAACCGTGATCCCCAGATTCCGGAGTCAGATGCCCTGGCCCCGGCGCCATATCTCTTCTAGAGAGTAGTAAAGAGTAGTATAGAGTGAGTAGTAGAGAGTGAGTAATAGAGAGTAGTAGAGAGTGAGTAGCAGAGAGTGAGTAATAGAGAGTAGTCGAGAGTGAGAAGTAGAGAGTGAGTAGTAGAGAGAGAGTAGTAGAGAGTGAGTAGTAGAGAGTAGTAGAGAGTGAATAGCAGAGATTAGTAGAGAGAAAGTAGTAGAGAGAGAGTAGTAGATAGTGGAGTAGTAGAGGGTGAGTAGTAGAGAGCAAGTACTAGAGTGAGTAGTAGAGAGTAGTAGAGAGTGTGTAGTAGTGTGAGTAGTAGAGAGTAGTGGAGAGTGAGTAGTAGAGAGTGAGTAATAGAGAGTGAATAGTAGAGAGTGAGTAGTAGAGAGAGAGAGTGTAGTAGAGTGAGTAGTAGGGAGTAGTAGAGTGAGTGGTAGAGAGTGAGTAGTAGAGAGTAGTAGAGAGTGATAGTAGAGTAGTAGAGAGTGATAGTAGAGTAGTAGAGAGTGAGTGGTAGGGTAGTAGAGACTAGTAGAGTGAGTAGTAGAGAGTAGTAGAGAGTGAGTAGTAGATTGTAGTAGTAGAGAGTAGTAGAAAGTAGTAGAGAGTGAGTACTAGAGAGTAGTAGCGAGTGAGTAGTAGAGGGTGAGTAGTAGAGAGAGTAGTAGAGAATGAGTAGTAGAGAGTGAGTAGTAGAGAGTGAATAGTAGAGAGTGAGTAGTAGAGAGAGTAGTAGAGAGTGAGTAGTAGAGAGTAGTAGAGTGAGTGGTAGAGAGTGAGTAGTAGAGAGTAGTAGAGAGTGAGTAGTAGAGTAGTAGAGAGTGAGTGGTAGAGAGTAGTAGAGACTAGTAGAGTAAGTAGTAGAGAGTCATATAGAGTGAGTAGTATAGAGTGAGTAGTAGATTGTAGTAGTAGAGAGTAGTAGAGAGGGAGTAGTAGAGATTGAGTAGTAGAGAGTAGCAGAGAGTGAGTAGTAGAGAGTAGTAGAGTAGTAGAGAGTAGTAAAGTAGTAGAAAGTGAGTAGTAGAGAGTGAGTAGTAGAGAGAGAGTATTGGAGAGTAGTAGAAAGTGAGTAGTAGAGTAGTAGAGAGTAGTCAGTCAGTGTCAGTCAGTGTCAGTCAGTCAGTGTCAGTCAATCAGTGTGAGTCAGTGTCAGTAATCAGTGTCAGTCAGTGTCAGTCAATCAGTGTCAGTCAGTGTCAGTCAATCAGTGTCAGTCAGTGTCAGTGTCAGGCAATCAGTGTCAGTCAGTGTCAATCAGTCAGTGTCAGTCAGTCAGTGCCAGACAGTCAGTGTCAGCTAGAGCAGCTCTGCTGACCTGGGTTTCTGGCTTTAGAGAAGCTCTGCTGACCTAGTTCTAAGGCTACAGAGCAGCTCTGCTGATCTGGTTCTCTGATTCTACAACAGCTCTGCTGACCAGGTTATCTGGCTCAGAAGCAGCTCTGCTGACCTGGCTCTATGGCTCTAAAACAGTTCTGCTGACCTGGTTCTCTCCCTCTAGAGCAGCTCTGCTGACCTGGTTCTCTCCCTCTAAAGCAGCTCTACTGACCTGGTTTCTCTGGCTCAACAGCAGCTCTGCTGACCTGGTTCTCTGGCTCTAGAACAGCTCTGCTGACCTGGTTCTCTGGCTCTAAAGCAGCTCTGCTGACCGGGTTCTATGGCTCTAAGGCAGCTCTGCTGACCTGGATCTATGGCTCTAAAGCAACTCTGCTGAATTGGTTCTCTGGCTCTAAAGCAGCTCTGCTGACCTGGATCTTTCCCTCTAAATCAGCTCTGCTGACCTGGTTCTCTGCCTCTGGAGCAGCTTTGTTGACCTGGTTCTATGGCTCTAAAGCAGCTCTGCTGACCTGGTTCTTTGGCTCTAGGGCAGCTCTGCTGACCTGGCTCTCTGGCTCTACAGCAGCTCTGCTGACCCAGTTCTCTGGCTCTAAAGCAGCTCTGCTGACCTGGTTTCTCTGATTCTAGAGCAGCTCTGCTGACTTGGTTCTCTGGCTCTAAAGCAGCTCTGCTGACCTGGTTCTCTCCCTGTAAAGCAGCTCTGCTGACCTGGTTCTCTGCCTCTAGAGCAGCTCTGCTGACCTGGTTCTGTGGCGCTAAAACAGCTCTGCTGACCTGGTTCTATGGCCCTAAAGCAGCTCTGCTGACCTGGTTCTCTGGCTCTAAAGCAGCTCTGCTGACCTGGTTCTCGGCCTCCAGAGCAGCTGTGCTGACCTGGTTCTCTGGTTCTAGAGCAGCTCTGCATACCTGGTTCTCTGGCTCTACAACGGCTCTGCTGACCTGATTTCTCTGGCTCTACAGCAGCTCTGCTGACCTGGTTCTCTGCGCTCACGATGCATGCACCTGACTTCGCGAAAAATATATTTTAAAATAATATAAGTTTATTATAAGTACAAATATATTATTTTCATGAATATCTTAGATAATCTCTTGCCCTAATATGTATATTTAAACACATACATATAATTTTGAAACATACATTTTTTTTGCAGGAGTCGTTCACCCAGCGCGCCCCAACACGTATATGACGTCACGTGGGACTCGCCACCGTGCAAGCATATATTACCGTAATGTGCATGTGTCGCGAATGACCAGGAGCAGGAGTTGCGGACTGGTCGCATACCAATCGCGCACATCACGTAATATTAAATGTATATGATGTAACTGAAAAACACGCAGCCGTCGCACACCGTACGTGGATCCTTCACGACTTTTCTAAAATGGTGGCTAGAATCCGTGCACCCACCGTGATGTGTACGCTTTGAGTGTGCGACTCCGAAAAAAAAATTGGGAACTTTTAAAAAAAAAAGAAAATAATATAAATATATTAAAATACAAAATTAAAACAAAAAAACTATATTTCAGTTGGAATATTACAAATTTTTTTTGTTGCAATTTTCGGAAAAATATATAATGTTATTCAATGAATAAAATCTTTATAAATAAACAGTTAAAAAACTGTAGAAAATCAGTACAAATAAATAGGCATAACTACTATCACACTTAAAAATTAGCATTTAATAAACCTTTGAAATTCACTGAAAAAAAACATAGGTTTCAGAGATGTTACAGTTAGAAATTAGCATTTAAAAAAGCTTTGAAATTCACTGATAAAACCATTGGTTTCAGAGACGGTATAGTTAGAAATTAGCATTTAAAAAACCTTAGAAATTCACAGAGAAAACATAGGTTTCAGGGGTGTTACAGATAGGTGGCCTATTTTTACTCGTACAAAACCATAGAAATTCCTCCGTTTTAGTTAGTTCTGCTAACTATAACTCGCGTGCCCGCAATGCGCTGCTGATGATGTCACATATTGCATCATTCATGACATGGTCAGTGACATCACTGATGACATCACTGATGACATCTCAATTGACGTCACTGATGACATCACTGATGGCATCATCCATGTGCCAATCTGATACACCTCATCATACACTAGTATAACCTTTCATCACTCACTGTAAAATACAGAGTACCATATTTGAAACCATTGACACACCAATACCAGTTACTACATACCAACTCACTGATTCCTAAGTCTACACACTCAACTACCCATTCAGCAACAGAATCATTTATACATGCAGTCACTAATTAATAGAACACTATCAAAATGCACTTATACACATATACAGACATTGACACATCAGCAGTCATCTTAGTCGGTTATGCAGTCATCCTACTCACTCAAGAACAAAATTAATCACACTTACATTTACTCACTTATACTAATATTCAACAACACCTCATGTATTCAAACACATAGTAACTCTTAGTTAATATGTTAAAAAATCACCATTACAATTATACACTCATTCATATAGTTACTCTCACAATCACTGACTCTTACATATACTAATTTATATACACCTACTCTCAGATACAATGCTTTTTATTTTTTACTTTGTTGAAGATGTACAACTGATACATATATTTGCTCACTAACACACAAATAAATACACTGAATCACCCAAACACAACTGTTTCCACGTGCACTCTTGAACCTATAAACCCAGTCAATCAATCATTCAAACATCTATACATAGAGTCACAAACACCCCATCCAACCACAGACAAACTCAGTGTCCCATACAAATACTCACCCATCTAATCAATAACTATTATACACACTCATGTAGTTAGTGACCAACTGATGCAGCTTGTTATACAACAACAGAGACTGTGATACACACATTCACATAGTTTAGTTACTAATCCATGTATTAAGTGAACACTTTTAATTACTCACTTAAACAGACATACAGCTACTAAATCCTCCATCCAGACAGTTATATATCTACTCAATCTTCAATACAGATTGGTATATATATAATACACATTTAAATTTCAAACTAAACCACATTCACTGGATGGTGTCATCAGTGATGTAATTTTAGATGTCATCAGTGATGTCATCAGTGATGTCACTGACCATGTCATGAATGATGCAATATGTGACATCATCAGCAGTGCATTGCGGGTGAGTGAGTTATAGTTAGCAGAACTAACAATAACGGAGGAATTTCTATGTGTTTGTACGAGTGAAATGGCCAGCTAACTATAACACCCCTGAAACCTATGTTCTTTCTGTGAATATATATATATATATATATATATGACACACCACTCCTTCCCAGGAAGAAGAAGAGACCACAAGGCGGGGAATCTTGGAGGCATTTATTATCCGAGGTTTAAAACATGGCAAATGCATTTCGGCTTCCAACAGCCTTCTTCAGTGCCAGAGGTGTTCGCAGTCAGTTAGCGCAATTCACGGATTCAAACATATATATATATACGACCAGAAGGCCCTGTGAGGGCCACGCGCAATGAGGCGGGGAGTTTGGAATATATCAGGTGTGCAGCGAACTTTGCTTTCATTTATCGAAGACATGCCACTGATGAAGGGAGCTAAGGACTCTTAAAAAGCCGCAAATAAATTACTGTGAGCAATTCTGTGTCAGAGGCTTCACTCCTTTGGGCTACCTGCTCGTTGGGATATATATATATATATATATATATATATATATATATATATATATATATATGTATTTAACACTCCTCCGTGATTTAACCGAAAGTAATGGGCGCACTCCCTCTGAGTTCCACAGTTACATTTATTAAGATCTTTTCAGCTTTTGCATGAAAACAACACGATCTACGCGTTTCAGTGCTCCTAGCACCTTGCTCACGATCCGGAACCGGCGTGTGAAGATATATATATATATATACATATATATATATATATATATATTTGCACCTATCAGTGTGCGGTGGGGTGTATTTCACTGCAGGACTTTTGGGACTTCCTAATACACACACTGCAGGCGCTGATGAAGGCCAATCCAGGCCGAAATGCATTCGCCATTTCTTGAAGATTAAAGTGTGTTGCTTCGTCAATCCCCTCTGAGGCTCCCGCTTCTTTCTTTGAAAGGAGGTTTTCTTTTGCATATATATATACATACATACATATATATATCCATCAAGAAGGTGCCTGCTATGGAAGAGCCCACGAGCCGGTAAATATATGCTGAAAATTCTTTAACGAAAGCACTGCCACAGGTAAAAGCGTGATGACATCTTAAGAATAAAGTCCTGCCCCCCGACGCGTTTCGTGCTTTGGAAGCACTTAATCATGGGCTGCATATTTGAAGTTTGAATGAGCGGCACAGCACATTTAAATGCATCTCTGATTTCACGAATCCCGTCCGAATGGGCGTGGCTGCCACCAAAGGCCTCCTGGATCCTGTAGTGTAGTTTAACCCCAGTGGGCTGCATGCCGTTTTTCAACTGATAAAATGCCAATAACTCCCAAGTGGGTTGTGCACATCAGTTTCTCACTGTAGCAGCGGTATTATCTTTCACCAAACAGCAACCGGTTTTCTTACACCAGAGGGTCGTTTGGCACTCCAGCAGGTCTGTATGCACAGCTGGGCTCCTCCGCGGTTCTGGCAAACCGCTAAAACATCCATCAAGAAGGTGCCTGCTATGGAAGAACCCACAAGCCGGTAAATATATGCTGAAAATTCTTTAATGAAGGCACTGCAACAGGTAAAAGCGTGATGACATCTTAATAATAAAGTTCTACTCCCCGACGCGTTTCGTGCTTTGGAAGCACTTAATCATGGGCTGCATACTTGAAGTTTGAATGAGCGGCACAGCACACATGCAAATGTATTTCTGCCTGGATCTTGCACACATGCATGGAGTTGCATACACAAAAAAAGCAAAAACGTTCAATTTCTTCCTGAAACAGTTTGGACTTTCATCTCTCATTTGCTTGAGAGCCTCATCTATAACTTGACTGGGAGGATTCACTTCATCATTCATTGGATCTTCATCATCTGGGATTTGCAAAACTGGTATATGAGAGGCATCTCACCTCATATATTCGTGAGCTGTCCTAACACAAAACCACCAGTGATGGAACAAACCATGAATGTAAGATCTGTGGTGCTGAAAAATTGTTTTGCAGTGATATTAAATGTGAGAATAAATCATAAGTGCAAATTATGATAACAGAGATTAGTTTATTAGGGGATTATCATAATGTCAAAACTAAAAACAGCATGTTGATAGTTTGTCAGAATAACTATCGTCAGTTGAGTAAAGAAATGGTTTTGTGTTAGGACAGCTCATGATTATATGAGGTGAGATGCCTATCATATACCAGTTTTGCAAATCCCAGATGATGAAGATCCGCCATTTGGTGGGCTGATGGGTTTTATTTCCAGTTCAACACATGCCCAGCTGCTATAGATTCGGGTTTTTGTCGTATTTTACTTTGTTGTCAGACCAGTAGTATCCATTTTGTTTTGGCATACTGTGGATGGGGGATAGAATACTACTTGGTCTTTAAGTGCATTTCCCCTTGGACCCTCTGTTAATTGTGTATTTAGAGAATTTTATATATCCACCTATTGAATTCCTTCCTAACTAATTTAAAGTCGAAGTCAATCCATACATGCCTCCTGTTGACAAAGGGGCAGTGGCCATTACCATTATTATTAATAGGTGACAGTCTGATCATTCAGCTCCACAGGAGCCCAAAGGATTATTCCCTGCTGATTCCAGTCACTAGCAGTGCTTGATATCATTACTCCTTCCTGCCGGTCACAGGTCACATGTTCCTTCATTAAAGACAATGCAATACTGATTAAATAACGTGACTAAAAATAAATGTATTGACTTGTGCATGACATATTATGTACTGTCTCAACTACGCCTACATTCCGCTACATTATGTTCATGGCATAAATGATGAAGTTAGTACACATTCTGCAAAAAACAGCATATGTGAAGTTCTGACAGCACACAGGGCCAGATTGTGCAGGGGGGGCAGAGCACTTAGCTACCTACACAAAATCTTCCAGTTTTATGGTGTAAGTGATGCAAGGGCGAATTTATAAGTTGATATAAAAACGGCAGACAGACCTACGACGACAAACAAAAAGTGTTGGGCTGAATGTTAGAATAAATCTCACCGACTGCTACATATGCAAAAAATGCCACATTCCAGTCCAAAATCTTTTCCCTCTGTTCTCTTCTAACATGGGAGCAGAGCTCCCAGGCAGGAGCACAAATGAGGTAGCTTGTGTTCCCATTAGGAGGGGACAGGACCGCGCGGTTTCGGCTGGCCAGTTCCTATTGGACCTCGAACACATCTGATTTTCATTTAACTGGCCCCTTTCAGAAGAAGTGGCACAATAAGGAACACAAACAAACGACTGGAACGTGCCCAGATATTAATTTAAGCATTCCGCTTATTTTTTATTTCTCTCAGTGAGACACCGGAATGCCAAGACATGTATCTGTAGTTCACTGTGCCGTTAGGTGCAGTCTGCACCACACTGATAATACTCACCAAGGCTGAAACTGGTCTGGGATGCTTGTGGGTTTTTGCGCTTCCATTCTGAGGGGTCCTCGTCTGGCAATTCTTGCTAGACTATTCCTGATGGGGCAGGAACAAGGCTTGTTTGCTAATAGTTGCTCTCTATTTGATGCAGAAGTCAGAAAACAGATTCAGTCAAGCATTCATCGCTTTCTTGTTTCTCACAGAACTATGAATACAGATTTAAATAATTGATTCTCTACTTGGGGACGTATATCACTTTTTAACAATGGCACAAACGTCTTCATTAGCCCTGCCATCTTTGGGTATGGTATTTGCAAATGTATGATGATACAATCCATTCTGTCACAACGCATGCCTTTATAAAGCATGTGATGCAACATGAGTGCCATTACCATGCATAACCTTTAACACAATTCTTTTTACAATGAATATGCCTTTACCATGCACGCCTTTACAGCGAATTTCGTTGCAATAGTATGTGTTAAAGACATATGGGTGGTAAAGGTTTTCCCTGACCCCTGCCCTGAGTCCTAAAACTGGTCCCTGATGCGCCACCCTTGGCCCTCTGCACTTTTGAAAAATACCCATCCACTGCCCTGAGCCCTATAAGCAGACCCCAGCGTGACCGTCTCTGACCCCAATACCTTGTAAAAAATACCTACCCCTCCCCATCCCTGAGCCCTGAAAGTGGACCCTTGCATGACCATCCCCGGTCCCCAGCCCTACTAAAAGAAATCCCCCTCCCCTGCCCTGTGCCCTAAAACCTGACCCCTGCATGACCCCTCCGCTCCCCAGCCCTGTTAAAAAAAAGCTGCTTCCCTGCCATGAGCCCTAAAAGTGGACCCCTACACAATCTCACCTGGCCACCAGCCCTTTTTAAAAACACCCGCCCACAGCCCAATCCCCCAGGCCTCTCCACAAAAACCAGGCAGCTCTTCTGAGGGCCTGCGAACATTCTAAAGAGGAAGCGGAAGGGTCTCTCCATTTCCTCTAACAACACCAATAGCCTTCACCATCCTTAACCCCTTCCATGCTGCCGCGGCCATTGGCCGACGGCAGCGCTACCTCGCTGGTGCTGCCGTCGGCCAATGGCCGATGCAGCCCCGCCCATTTTGCGAAGTGCCGCACTTCCGCAAAATTGCGGCCGCATGGAAGGTGTTAAAACATATATACCCTTGCCACCAGTACCACACATACATCTTTACCATATATGCCTTTACAGCTTAATTCATTGTACAGGCATGCATACTAAAGGCATATGCCTTGTAAAAAAGTGTGTGGTGGAGGCTATGCATGGTAACTGTGCATGCGTTGTAAAGCATGCATGGTAAAGGCTATGCATGGTAACAGCCGCGTTGTAATGACTGTTTCCCGGTATTGGCAGTGGTGCTCATGCAGTGCTGCTACTTGTATCCTGCTTCTCCCTTTATGCAGGAATTACGTAGCAAGAATCTTGAAACATGCAAAACGTAAAAATTTCAACATTAAAATTAAGAGGGAAAACTACAGGTCCTTGGGAATGCATCGAGGGGAATATATGAAACAGTGAACCATACCATTCACCTTTTGCATGCAGTATAACGAAAATGAGTTAACTATGTTACAACTGTTTAAAAGGGGATTCAATATAATAAATTGTGCTTGATTTGCCCCCCTTTCAATAATGGTGGCTAGCATTATTCAACAGTTAAACCAAGAGGTCTTTCCATATTTTTGGGACAAGATAAGAAATTGGATTCCCGACCACTGTTGGCCTGTGAATTCTCAGTACATGAAGCAGAAGCTGATTGACAGAGCGGACCTTCCTAACAGGAGTGTGCAGGAGAGAATTTGAAGACTATAATATATAATATGATGAGAGGAGTGCTTATATGCACAGAGTAGTCCAAACGGCATTGTACCTTGAACTGGATACTGGTTTACAGTGCCTAACTCGAATTTTTGGCTGTTGGTGGATCCACTAGCACTCATTATTAGGGACCGGTACTTATTTTTTTGCATTGAACATTTCCGAGAGCAACCGAGGCAAACACAGAAATGAAAGAAAAAGGAAGCGATGGATGGAAAAACTGTCACCAAGGCAGAAAGCAGGCACCTGTAATAGTGAGATAAAGGGGATAGGGTTGTTTAATGGTGGATTAGCTAGGCCTGAATTAAACTTGGGTACTGCGATGCCTTGTTATTGGACGCACCGCTATTTAAGTGCACCAACTGTGTGCCTCTTAGCAGCACTTTGGCACCAGCACTCATTATTTTACAAATTAAGGACTGCTGGCATGGACCGGACGTTGGATCTTTCCAGCGCCGGAACTCCTATCAGGGCAGAAGAGTGTCTCCACCTGCTGCCAGTGCAGCAAATGCGAAAAATAAAATGGTAATAAAATGAATTACCATTTTATTGTCCACTGATACCAGCCCAAGCAGTGTTTGAGTGCGGGACTTCTGCTGACTGGCATCAGGAGTGTTGTGCTCACTCCACCAGTTTACACTGCGCATGTCTCTTTGGCCAGATGTCTTTCGACAGCCAGCCTGCCATGCGCAGTGTAAACCTCTCCACTCAGCTGGGTGGAGTGCAGTGCTTGCTGGACCCTTGAGGCAGCCTGTTCTGGCCTATTGTCACACTGCTCACATGCTGCAGCATGATAGGAGTATCCGGATTTGGCTGAGGCTCGAGGAGGATTTACGCTGACTGCAACCAAGAAAAAAACGTACGTTTGTAAGGTAATGTAAGTTTGTTTTTCATTTTATTTTTACCATTTTCTCCCACTGACAGGCACTGTGAGAAACTTGCATTGCCTTCAGCCTTATTTCCATAATTTTCAGTCACAGCCCGTTATAGAATCTGTTAACGAGCCATGATGGAGTTCTTTGGAATGTGAGCCTAAAAACATTGTGATGTATCACAGTGCCTGTCACTGGGTTTGACACTGGCTCGATGACCTTCCACTTTTAAGGGTCGCCGACCACCACTGGATCATGCCATGGTCAAGGGAGTCTGAATTACAATAATACAGTCTAAATCTAATAAGGACTGATGTTCGAAGTCCACCCTCTGACAGGAGAGGAGTGATTTTTCAATGTTTTTGAAGCTGGAATTTTCAGGTTGTGGTGAATGCTGTGACTTGCACTGATGTTCAGATTTTCATCCAGTTTTAAATCTGAGATTTTGCTGTGTGGTAGATAATGGGAATATTACCAAATTTGGTTGGTCAAAGTAAAGCGGGCCACCTGCAACTGAAACCTTCAACTTGGTAGAGTGCCGTTTAAACTCATTTCAGCTCATCTAGGGGCACATGCATCAAACCATTTTGGGATCGCAAATAGTGGCAATCGCAAAATTCAGCAGTTTGCAAAATGGCCTTTTGGGATGCATGTACCTTTTTTGCAATTCGCAATTAAGGAAATTGCAATTGTTTTGCGATTCCCATAATTGCAAATGCAGTTAGGCAATCCCAAATTGTGATCCCCTAAATGCGATGCATTATGCAATCGCAAATTGCATTTTCGCAATTTAGAATCACAAATTACCATCAACTTCAAGTTGCAATTCCTTTGAAAAATGCAAAAAATGCATTTTTTAAAGTGCATTGTAGTGTGTACACATGCTGTGTGTGCACCACAGGTGAATACTTACCTATTTTTGGGGGCGCATCAGGGTAGCCTTTTGGCCCCCTTGCACCCTTTAAATTGCATGCGCAATTTGCGAGTACCTATTTGGTACTCGCAAATTGCGCATCCAATCCCATTCCTTCCTATGAGCCTCTAGGCCTTTAGGAATGAATTGGAAGCCATTCCTTAATTGCGAATCGCAATTTGCGATTCGCAATTAAGGAATGTGTAGGAATCGCTAATATTTTAGCGAAACCTACATGCATAGGCAATTGCGATTCCTAAATTGTGAGTCCTTAAACATCGCAATTTAGGAATCGAAATTCCTTACTTTGATGCATGTGGCCCCCAGTGTTTAATTTCTGGTATGCAATGTTTATGGGTGGTGCAGTTTGATTGGAGAGGTCCATTTAGGAGGAATAGTAGCTGGGTAACATCGGTGTGCATGTAAAATTCTAGGCCGAATGTCCGATTAAAGACATAGAGTTTGAACATAGACATCAAATAGTTCAGTGGATAGGGTGGTGCTCAATTCTGACTACAGATATCTTGGAGGTAAAATTGCCCAGTGTGATACTTCATGTATGTTTAAACAGATACAAATGTGAACCACAAGAGGACTTTTCCACTGACGCTGATGGTTGCTTGTCTGTGCAGGATAGAGGAATGGCAGTGGTGAATGATGCATATAGATGCATATAGATCAAGTAATATCAGGGTGCTGACACTGTTGGAATCTGCTACCATCCAGATGTTATCTGTTGCCACCAGGACAGTGAACTTGGTGACTCCTCAGGGGTGAAAATTAAGCTAGGCATCATCAAGTTCATAGTTGCTTTCCAGATGAATATTTATTGATCTTTCTAGCTGTAGTTCCAGAATTGTACTGCCCTCTGGAAGTAGGGTAATGGGCCGATATTTCTTATGAGAAGTAGAGTCAGAACCAGGCTTCCTAAGCAAGGCCATACCAGGCCATCTTTAACTCAGTAGGAACTAATCCACTCAGTAATGAGAGTTTGATAATAGAGATAAGCGGTTGGGTTATTGAGGTAGCTAAATAGGTAGAACCTCAATGGGCAGGGGACCATTCATATTCAAAATGTCAGTGGCTCTCAATCAAATGGACACTGCCTTGCAGTAGAAGCTATGACATTCTCAGGGGTAATGTCCAAAAAGACCCCAACAAGCATGTGGATCCCCAGAAATTCAGAGCTTGCTTCCATCTCCTTCCTCCGGCTCTTTCAGATAGTTTAGAGGGCTTCAGAGAAGTCCTGCCAGCCTGTAAGTCCTTTATGATGTTGTAACAGTGGATAACTAATTTGGTTATTAAATGTTGCTATGTACCAGATTTAGGCCCTTATTACGAGTCCAAAGGACCGCTGAACCTGTGGTGGAGGTCCACGGACTGCCAGACAGGTGGTCCGCCCAGTGTATTAGTACTGTGGGGGCTGACCCCCACAGGACCGTTGCTGCCACCAAGGATCCACGATCCCTGGTGGTGGTTCAGCGGTCTGAGGCTCCTAATATGCTGATGGTGCCGCTGCAGCACTGCCAAGCATATTAGGAGTTTCTTCACACTACACTTTTCATGGTGGTGCGCAGTGAGGAAACAAATGGGGCCCACAGAGTCCCTGTTGCCTTTGGGCCCTGGGGTGCATGCAGGGAGTGCACATGTTGTGCCCCCATGTGTGCATGCACTCCCAGTTCCTGCAGAGCATTGCCTTGACAGTCCATGCCCTGTGGGAACAGACTTTGATGCTCCCATTGTAGTGCCTTTTACAAAGGCACCGCAGTGGGACCACCAGAGAACTGCCGCCGTATTCTGGTGGGCAGGCTTTAATGGTTTTGGTGGTCACAGAGCGAGGCAGTAGTTTGGCAGCCCCACTCCAAGACCACCAAAGTCATAATAAGGCCATTAGGGCCAGATGTACGACACTTGTAAATTACGCCTCACAATTTGCGTTTCACTGCGAGGCGCAATTTACAATGTACTACCATGTCAGAGACACTGATCGCGATTCCCAATAAGGTCACAAAATGTGAGGCTCATGAATATTAATGAGCCACTCGCAATTTGCGACCCCATTGGGAATGGCTGGCCCTCCCAGGCATGGTGGCCTGCAGGGCTCAGCAGACCTCCATGTCTGGGACTGCTTGTCAATAAAGCAGTTTTTTTTAAAACAGCCCATTTTCCCTAAAGGACTACTGCCTGACCTTAAAAATTATTTCAAAATATATATTTCAAAATATTTCAGAGCCAGTCACAGAGGGGAAGGGGTCCTCTGGGGACTCCTTCCCATTTGTGACTGCATTACCACCCTCTAATTTACGAGTGTTTTGCAACCATAATTGCGGTCCTAAAACATTGGTAACTTGGCTTGTGACTCGCTATTAGGAAGGAAATGCCCCTTCCTAATAGCAAGTTGCAAAACACTATTTTGCAAGGTGCAAATTATTTGCAACTCGCTAAATAGTGTTTATACATGGACCTATCAGAATTAGCATGCGCAAATGGGTTGCAAACCCATTTGCGCATGCTGATTTCTTATGAAAACCAAATAATATAAAGAATTATAGCTGGGTAACAGCGAATAACAGGGATGTTTTTCATCTAGAGGGTTTGAGTGACATAAAATAGACATCAAGTATAATGTCACTCAGAATCCCGAGGTGAAAAACATTCCTGTGATTCACTTTTTACTCTCATATATTTTTATATTATGAATGGCCACAAAAACCATCTGCCACTGCTTTATACCGATATGCAGGAACATAGAAGTAATAGGAGAGCTAATGGGAGTGCCATACAAAATATGACCTCTCTGCCCAAAATGTAAAAAGAAAAATAATACCTGATCTCCAGCCTCCTATACCCACCACTCTCTGGCCCACTGTGTTGTGTCAGGGATTTAGCTACAAAACAACAAAAGAGTACCTTAATACAAACTACATAGGTAATAGGAGAGGTCACAATTATTATTAGACCACAACCACCACCCAAACGTGGATAATAAGAAACTTGAGGTGTGTATATACTGCAATGCACGCACAGTGAGGAAAAATGAGGAACCCTCAGGCACCCGCATTGGGCAGGTAGCCGGTCATCTTCATCGGGTTCCTGTCTGTTAGTACGTGAATAGTACTGAAAAAGTGGTGCTAATTAAAAAGAGTCCTGACTACTCCCCTGAGAAAATACTTTTTAATAAAGGGGTAGTACTAACCCAATTAAAAACCAAGTGAAAAAACGGACATGTAAAAGGTTGTGTAAACTTGAACCTAATGTCCTAAAAAGGTCGACATGTTTCAGCTATTGAACCAAAACTCGGTTCAGCATTCTTCAGGACCAATAGACGTTCTTACCTGTGAGGAGATACCCCTAAGTGTACGTACGTACGTACGTATACGGGCCGTGGATGTGACTAGAATAGGTGTGGTTACGGGGAGTCGCCAGCAAAAAAACGCTGGCGTGAAGGTTTACCCCTGCCACGTGTCCAGGAAGCCCACTGCCTCTTTTTATAGAATTTAGAACACTCTGACAGGGGAGTGTCTGTACCTGAGAAGCACAGGTCACCAATTATGAGTCTGTAATTTCTTTCCGTCTATTTGCCTGGTTTGTAGTAGGTGCCTTAGGGGTATCTCCCCACAGGTAAGAACGTCTATTGGTCCTGAAGAATACAAAAAATAGCACACATATAATTTAAAACAAATAAAATACTTTAAAAAAACATATAACACATACATATAAAATACATAATAAAATACATAACAACATACATAACAACTAACAAATATCAATATTAGTAACATCGAAATTAGTAACATCGATATAATTGATGTCGATATTACTAACTTCGATATTACTTACATCAATATAAAAAAATCGATATTACTTACCTTAGGGTCGATATTCTGTCCAACGATATGCTTGACCTCGATATTCTTCACCTTCGATATTTTAAACTCGATATTAATGTAAGTCGATAATTAGGAATCAATATTTTGACTGTGCACCTTTCTACTCACCTTCAACCCATTTAACAACTGAGTATAGTGGAGGTGATTCTTCCGATGTCTTGCTGACCAACAGTGATGTACTTTGAAGTTCTGGAGAAACTCTACTATCAGCTTCTTGTTTGTGTACTGTTTCAAGAGAAACCTGGTAAATCGCTCCTGTTGACATAGTTTCAGATGACTTTCTGGGTGGCTTGTTGATAGCATTACGTCTGTGCCAGCTGTCAATTACTGACAAAAAGTCGTTTTCTGAGGCCTGTTATTGCAGATTCTGTTTGTGAGTTATGTGAATCATTACTTCATAAAATTGGGGTCCTTCATAGAGGGAGACAATCTGTAACATGTTCATACTCACCCAGGACTTTAATCCTCCTTGGTACTGGGTGAGGGTAAGAGTGGAACGTTCTGTTAAGCCATTGCAAAAACTCTGGTGCAATGAAATTAGCAGCCATGAATATAGGATCTCACTTTTTATGTTCTTGCATTTAATTTATTCTCATTTGGAAGTTCACATTCTTTTCATACCATCATGTTCCCGATTTGTTTCCTTACTTGTCTCACATTGCCAGCAGTGTCCGTGTTCCTATCTCTACTGTGGTGTGCATTCTGGTCAGGTGTCCAGCGTAAACTTACCTACGTTTTTGTAAAGAAATCCTTTTGTCAACCTGTCATTATAAATAATCCTGGGTGTAGAACTAAGCTACGCTTGCAGAGTGTGCTTAGTTAGCGCTGCTACACACTACGCAAATTGCATGTAGCACAGTGCAATAATGCGTAGCATAGCGGGCATTTTTTGCTTGCTCGCGGTCCTCAACGTCAAGTTGCCGACCGGGGGTGAGCAAAATCAACATCCTGGCGAGACATTTTCCTTGTTTGTGATCAGCAAAATCAAGTTGATGATCGCCAGCATGAAAAATAAACCTCCGGGCGAGATTCTGAACACGGGGAGGTCAGGTTTCACATTGCGAGTGGTCGCATTTGCTCACGACTGCTCGCGATGAGAAACTACCCGTCCGCGTCGAGAAAGCTGGCACTCGAGTACAGAAAACGACCGCTTGCACTGTGCAAGATGCCGTTTGCAATGATTGCACAGTGCAGACAAACATCCGTCACTTTGCAATCAGTGCGAACAGCATTTTCCCTACCGCACTAACCAGTTTGCGTAGCTACGAGTAGTGCTACTACATAAACTAGGCCCAGGGTTAATTATATATAATACGCCTTTGTCTGGGTATATGAGGTAGAGAATTCACTAGCTGCCAAATTTCTTCACTTACCTAGTGGAATTCCAGTTATTATGTACCCCTCAAGTACTTTATGGAATTGTAGGCAGACCACCACATCCAGCTTATTTAAACAGAACAAATGCAGTGCTTAAACTATTTATTTACCCTTATGTGCAGTGTCTCTGTAGACCTAGAGTACAGTTCACAAAGGACTTCTCTCTCAGAAAGGAGACAATAAAAAACACAGAAATTAGTGTGTACGGAGGATGTTCCTAACATAACGATCAAGACAAAATAAAGACGACAAAATTACACGCATAAAAACTGCAATCCAAAAAATGACATTAAAATATCAATTAGTGTTAAAGCTGCAGGAATAAGAACCATAAAAATTTCAAATGTCAATTCTACTATAGTTCATTCAGCGTCATGTTTTTCCTTTGAGCAAGAACCTTCTTGAAGAACATAGTTAAGCACCAAGCTGTTATTTAACTCTCTAAAAACTGTAGCCTAATCAATGCTGGGCGGCATTGCCGCAGTCCCTGTAGTTTTAAAATTGGTAAAAGCCATGCTTTCCTCAAAGCTACATACATTTACAAAATAAAACCATATGACTGGTGGACTGAGTAGAGTGATTGTCACATGGACATAAATGCAATACCTGTGACCAATCATTGATTTTAGGGAAGGTCACGAGTCTGTAAATAATGTCCAGCCTGAACCAAGTTAATAACCGTCTGTCCCAAGTGCCAGGTACAAAAGTAAGGTAAGGTTCCATTTTAAAGGAGGTTACAATTAACTGATGTTGCCTTACACCGGGTTTAACAATTTCTCCTCTCATTCTTGTTGTGACCAATAGCTGACGACGCTCCTTTCTTTGGGCCTTTCTAGAAATTGCCTGTATGGACCTAGGATCAGTAAAGTATTCTCGGTGATCAATATCATTAATTAAATCACACACATACTTTACCCAGGGGATCTTTAAAGCCCCTTCTAGTTTTAGGTAGTCCTGTAGGATCTCCCTATTTAGTTTTGGTTGATCCTTTGTCCAGATCCTGTGCCACAGGAGAATTGGTTCTATCTTAATAAGATCAGAAAAGAAAGCAAGACCCAGTTCCTCATGGCAGGCACACAATGGTGAGCTGGCAGGTATCGATAAAATATATTTTAAAAACAAGTTTTCCATGGTTGAATGGGGTAGGTATTACCAAAACTCCAAACTCCTGCCCCGTATATTACGTTAGTGATGCATTTAGGCGTCGATTCCGATCCGGTAAAATATTCCACCGTACGAATCGCATTCGTATCCGAATCCGTATGAATGGGAACTTTACGTACGACCTGCGAATTCCGATCCGTTCCCGTTGATTTCCGTACGAATATCATTGAACCGTCCGAATCACAGTCGATGATCCGTATGAATATCCATCGGGAATCCTACCGTATGAATCGTAACCAGCCCGTACAAACACACAAGTACGATCCTGTACGAGAAGCCTGACAGCGATTCGTACGGACCAAAGTCATCGCACTTGAATAATGATTTGTACGACAATATTCGGCTCGCATCAAGCAGCGTCAACATATACCACACGCGTACCCCTCGCTCACGCACAAGTATGACACGCACACCCCCTACGCGTACATCCCCACCCAACGGCCCGTACCAGTCAATCGCACGCACAAGTACGACACGCACCCCCCCCAACAAGCCCACGCGAGCACCCCCACCCGCCAACGGCCCGTACCAGTCAATCGCACGCACAAGTATGACACGCACCCCCCCACAAGCCCACGCAAACTCCACCACCCGCCAACGGCCGTACCAGTTTATCGCACGCACAAGTACGACACGCACACCCCCCCAACAAGCCCACGCGAGCACCCCCACCCGCCAATGGCCCGTACCAGTCAATCGCACGCACAAGTACGACACGCGCACCCCCCAACAAGCCCACGCGAGCACCCCTACCCGCCAACGGCCCGTACCAGTCAATCGCATGCACAAGTACGACATGCACACCCCCTACGCGAACACCCCCACCCGCCAACGGCCCGTACCAGTCAATCACATGCACAAGTATGACACGCACACCCCCTACGCGTACATCCCCACCCAACGGCCCGTACCAGTCAATCGCACGCACAAGTACGACACGCACCCCCCCCAACAAGCCCACGCGAGCACCCCCACCCACCAACGGCCCGTACCAGTCAATCACACGCACAAGTACGACACGCACACCCCCCCAACAAGCCCACGCGAGCACCCCCATCCGCCAACGGCCCGTACCAGTCAATCGCACGCACAAGTACGACATGCACACCCCCCAACAAGCCCACGTGAACACCCCCACCCGCCAACGGCCCGTACCAGTCAATCGCACACACAAGTACGACACGCACACCCCCCCAACAAGCCCACACGAACACCCCCACCCGCCAACGGCCCATACCAGTCAATCGCACGCACAAGTACGACACGCACACCCCCCCAACAAGCCCACGCGAGCACCCCACCCGCCAACGGCCCGTACCAGTCAATCGCATGCACAAGTACGACACGCACACCCCCCCCAACAAGCCCACGTGAGCACCCCCACCCGCCAACGGCCCATACCAGTCATTCGCATGCACAAGTACAACACGCACACCCCCCAACAAGCCCATGTGAACACCTCCACCCGCCAACGGCCCGTACCAGTCAATCGCACGCACAAGTACGATGCGCACACCCCCCAACAAGTCCACGCGAACACCCCCACCCGCCAACGGCCCGTACCAGTCAATCGCAAGCACAAGTACAACACGCACACCCCCCTACGCGAACACCCCCATCCGCCAACGGCCCATACCAGTCAATCGCACACACAAGTATGACACGCACGCCCCCCCAACAAGCCCACGCGAACACCCCCACCCGCCAACAGCCCGTACCAGTCAATCGCACGCACAAGTACGACACGCACCCCCCCAACAAGCCCACGCGAGCACCCCCACCCACCCGTACCAGTCAATCGCATGCACAAGTACGACACACACACCCCCCCAACAAGCCCACGCGAACACCCCCACCCGCCAACGGCCCGTACCAGTCAATTGCACACACAAGTACGACACGCACACACCCCTTCGCGAACACCCCCACCCGCCAACGTCCGGTACCAGTCAATCGCACACACAAGTACGACATGCACACACCCCCAACAAGCCCACACGAACACCCCCACCCGCCAACGGCCCGTACCAGTCAATCGCACGCACAAGTACGACACGCACACCCCCCTACGCGAACACCCCTACCCGCCAACGGCCCGTACCAGTCAATCGCACACACAAGTACGACACGCACACGCCCCCAACAAACCCACGCGAACACCCCCACCCGCCAACGGCCCGTACCAGTCAATTGCACGCACAAGTACGACACGCACCCCCCCAACAAGCCCACGCGAGCACCCCCACCCGCCAACGGCCCGTACCAGGCAATCGCATGCACAAGTATGACACGCACACCCCCCCAACAAGCCCACGCGAACACCCCCACCCACCAACGGCCCGTACCAGTCAATCGCACGCACAAGTACGACACGCACCCCCCTACACTAACACCCCCACCCGCCAACGGCCCGTACCAGTGAATCGCACGCACAAGTACGACACACACACCCCCCCAACAAGCCCACACGAACACCCCCACCCGCCAACGGCCCGTACCAGTCAATCGCACGCACAAGTACAACACGCAAACATAACGCCAACACCCTAACCAGCACAAGGACTTTGCAAACAAGCTGCACAACAACACTGAACATGTCTCCTGTCTACACACCCTAGAGAATCAATGTCCTGGTCACAGCCAAACAGAGGTCAACACTAACACCCACCCCATATAACACACACCCAACCAATTCAAATTAAGCCACACCCACTATTTGACCAATAAAAGGGTCCACACATACAACCCATCATCCTTTGCAACATACCCATTCTTGCGAAGAAACAGAGAACACACCAATAATTCCAGCCACATACCTTCACACATACACCCTATCACATCTACACCCACACCACCCACTTCACAATCACAACCACACACCCTCATCCATACACACCATCACCCCCTCAATCACATACACCCCAAACCATGACCACACCCAAGAATCCAAAGTTCACTAACCCGGAGAATGAGATACTTACAGATGAAGTAATCAGAGTCGAGCCACAGCTGTTTGGCGCAGACAGACCAGCCTGGCCGAAAAAACACGCCTGTGGGAGAGGATCGTAGACCGGGTCAATGCTGTTGCACCCATCAGGCGCACCAGGTGGGAATGCCAGTCCAGGTGGTATGAGCTGTGGAGGATGGTCAAGAAGAAAATGGACCAGGACTACGCCTCTGCACACCACACTGGAAGTGGTGGTCCCCACAGACCTCCTGTATACCATCCCTGGGAGGAGAGAGTCATGGCCCTGCTGCCACCGGTGGGAGTACATGGAATAGAAGGAGCCGTTGAGTCTGGTGAGTGTACAAAAAATACATGTTACATGGGTGGACTTACAACAGTGCCCAGCAGCATGGGGTGGGTGGCCATGAGTCCTAGCAGGACACAACTAAAAGTGGTTTGTTGCAAGTGGGAGCCACAAAGGATGGAAGGTGGAGGGTAGGAGGCTGCTCTCATCCCATATGTCCCAGGGCGTCACCCAGGCACCATGCCCAATTTACAGGGATAGGGAAATATCACACAAGATAGTAGACCACAGCTCCTAAACAATTTCATGTTGTGGACACACCTTCCAGAGATGCTATATTTTGTGACACAGTAAGGCAGTGTAGCAAGCGAGCAAGCACAAACAACCTGTCTCCATTCTTGTCGCCCTCTCCCACAGTCGCCCTCTCCAACAGTCGCCCTCTCCCTCTGTTGCCCTCTCCCACTGTCGCCCTCTCCCTCTGTCGCCCTCTCCCACAGTCGCCCTCTCCCACAGTCACCCTCTCCCACAGTCGCCCTCTCCCACAGTCGCCCTCTCCCTCTGTCGCCCTCTCCCACAGTCACCCTCTCCCTCTGTCGCCCTCTACCACAGTCGCCCTCTCCCTCTCCCTCCGTCGCCCTCTCCCTCTGTCACCCTCTCCCACTGTCACCCTCTCCCACAGTTGCCCTCTCCCACAGTCACCCGCTCCCTCTGTCACCCTCTCCCACAGTCGCCCTCTCCCCCTGTAGCCCTCTCCCACAGTCGCCCTCTCCCTCTCCCTCTGTCGCCCTCTCCCTCTGTTGCCCTCTCCCACTGTCACCCTCTCCCTCTGTCGCCCTCTCCCACAGTCGCCCTCTCCCACAGTCGCCCTCTCCCACAGTCGCCCTCTCCCACAGTCGCCCTCTCCCAAAGTCACCCTCTCCCTCTGTCGCCCTCTCCCACAGTCGCCCTCCCCCTCTGTCACCCTCTCCCACAGTCACCCGCTCCCTCTCCCTCTGTTGCCCTCTCCCACTGTCGCCCTCTCCCACTGTCGCCCTCTCCCTCTGTCACCCTCTCCCACAGTCCCCCTCTCCCTCTCCCTCTGTCACCCTCTCCCACTGTCGCCTTCTCCCTCTATCGCCCTCTCCCACAGTCTCCCTCTCCCTCTCCCTCTGTCACCCTCGCCCACTGTCGCCCTCTCCCTCTGTTGCCCTCTCCCACAGTCCCCCTCTCCCTCTCCCTCTGTCGCCCTCTCCCACTGTCACCCTCTCCCTCTGTCGCCCTCTCCCACAGTCGCCCTCTCCCACAGTCACCCTCTCCCACAGTCGCCCTCTCCCACAGTCGCCCTCTCCTTCTGTCGCCCTCTCCCACAGTCGCCCTCTCCCTCTCCCTCTGTCGCCCTCTGCCACTGTCGCCCTCTCCCTCTGTCGCCCTCTCCCACAGTTGCCCTCTCCCTCTCTCTCTGTCACCCTCTCCCACTGTCACCCTCTCCCTCTGTCGCCCTCTCCCTCTGTCGCCCTCTCCCACAGTCGCCCTCTCCCTCTGTCGCCCTCTCCCACAGTCACCCTCTCCCACTGTCGCACTCTCTCCCTCTGTCTGCCTGCCTCCCTCTGTATCCATCCCTCAGTGTTCCTCCCTCTGTCACCTCAACGCAGCACCCTGGGGACACACACAGTTGCTCACAAGCACTGCACAGGCCTTACAAACACCATAGAGCAGAATGTTTAGGGATGTCTCCTAAGTACCAGCAGTCATCTACTAAGTGCCTGCAACACACCCACCATTTGCAGTCAACTCTGTACTGTGTCAGGACACACATCTCGGAAAGCTCAGTAGTACACAATGGGCACAGGTGTAGGCAGCACAAGTCCCTCCTGTGATCACTGCAAACACAAACACCAGGACAAGGTCACACATCCTGTGCATGAACACAAAACCACGAATATGCCAGCATGCTACATCAGGGGGCAGCCAAATCATGAACGATGGGCGCTTGCAATTCACACGCAAACTACTAGCATGGCCTGTCATACTCCCCCCTTACAGAAACTCATCCCCTGGGGACAGGCATTGGAGTGCAACACTGTCCCAATTGTCATGTACCACAACAAAACACTCACTCATATGAATATGCATACAACTCATACATGCACATTGCAGATGCTCCAGTCCATTGTGCCTCTCAAACAATGCACGTGCCCCATCTCATGAACATTGTGGATGCACTTAAGTACCAACATGGACATGGGTATTGACAAGGTGATGCGTCTCTGAGAAGTGCCAACTTAAAAAAGCATGATCTATAACTGTGTGTGTACAGGTCCAGGGGTGTTGGCATTGTTTGGCCATCACGGAACAGCAAAAGGCATCCAAAGTAGTAGATGACATGCAAATCAATGATGCTCTGTGTCTTACATCAACATGCTGCATCTGAACTCTGTGCATGCTTGACGCAGACATAAGGATTTACACCGTATCCTAGATGTTGCGTGAACCTGAGCAATGCTTCACACGTGTTGTGCCGGCAAGACAAGACACAGCAATGGCTGTGTCAGTCATTGTCAAGAGAATGGAAGAATGAAAATACCCCAGAGTACATGTCAATTTACTACCACTACATACACAACTGAACAATGTCAACAATGTAAAGCTTGTGGAACTGTGATGCTGATAATGGATAACTAAACAAGATGTCACTTGAAAGTGCCTTAACAGTGTCTGTCTCTCCCACACACAGGGGAACGTGCGGAGCCCCCCCCAACCAGGGGGAGAAGGATCCCAGTCCCAGGCTCAGCAGGACCCAGACCCCACCGACAGTGCCGCCCCTCAACGCACTGTATATGACCCCAACCAACCTGGCTCCTCTGGTTCCCAAACCCCTGCAGCAACTGTACCAGCTACATCTCAGTCAACCACCGGAACCATTCCCACCATCCCAGCAGACAGGTCAGAGCCCTGCCCATGATCCACAAGAGAGCCAGTCTGAAAATGAGGGACACCCTTTGTCGGGCGCCCCTGAGGTTGCTGACGACCTCCACCCTGGCAGCACTCGGGGGGCCCGTCGATCGGATGTGCCCACAAGCGTAGGCTGTGTTTGTGTGGGTCAGGGTAGTGGGAGTGGCGGAAGGCGGAGGCGAGATTCTGGCCAGTCAGCTGCAGCACCCGGTATGCCTGAACTCGCTAACATCCTGGAGGCATACCGGCGGGACACCAGGGAGGTAAGCCAGCTTGCGGAGGCCCTCAACCAGGTGAAAGAACAGCAGGCAGAGCAAATAGCCAGGCAAGACCTACATTATGGACGGGTGGAGGCAAGTCAGGCTCAGCTCTTGATGGTGCATCGGGATATTTGCCACACGCTACGTCAGATAGCTGCCAACATGCAGCTCCCTCCCTGTGTAACAAGGCCAGCAACATCACGGCAAAGTGCGACAGCAGCCACAGGGAGGGAGGAGGAGGAGGAGGAACTCTCTGACGTAGCATGCATCGTCCAGGCCTGCACCTGAGGGTCCCCCAAGGAAGGTGGGTCGTCCACGGCTAAGACGTTGAGGGGCAGTGGGCCATGCACATCTCCCAGGACACTGGACCTGGCATATTGCCCCTGGGTGCAACAGCATCCCCTATGAGACTCTACCACGTGGACTTGCTGGTCACAGTCTGCCCAATGATGCCAAGCACTGTGGCCTGAACTCTGTTGACTGAAACTGTAAGGCATCTCATCTCCAGCATGAACTTTGGATTCCACCCCTTTCTGTACAGCACCTATTCACGTTTCCTGCACAAGATCACCCAAGAAATATTCCACACCTCATACGCATTTGGTGAGTTCTCTTTGAACCACAGCATAAATTGATATGTGTGTGCAAATGTATAAAATGCAAGGGTATCCAACAAACAGCAGCCATCCACACACTTGGATCAGAATCTGAGTGAGGACACACATCGGTCAGAAATTCCTAACAACTAGATACATGGATGGAAAGACACACCTGTGTGGGATAGTAAATGGTGGAGGGGGGTTTGGATACCAAAACTGCTATCACAGGCATGCCCAGGAGAGTCACTTTGAGGTGTACAGATCAGTGTGACAAAACTAGTAGTCCACGTAGGGAGTACCTACAACTGTGTCCTCAGGTATGTGAGCTATCATCAGCATGTGACAGTACTGTGGATGTGATGAGTGGCGCACAGGACAAGGGTGGCAGGACAGACTGTGGGCAATGGGCTGTAGCACTCTACACAAGCACACCTGAGTAGGTGACCTACCCCTATGTAGCTACAAGTACTATACTACTGTTATGGTAGCAACGCATAAAGAACAACTACACACGTCTGACAAATACCTACCCCAGAACGGGGAAATCACACCACACCCAAGAGACGTGGTCATGGTGTGTGTCCCATGTGGCTACTTGACTGACTGTGACAGCTATGTTGAAGTGGTGTGAGCAGGTTGTGTACTGCCACGTGACTGTAAGCAAGCAGTTTTGTGCTGTTGTGGTGTTGACAAGGTAACACTGTACAATATTGTGCCTATGGAAGGTGTGTGTGTGCTGTACACTAAACATGACCTGGTGGTACATAGACCCAATGTCATGTGAATCTGCCATAGTCGTGCCAGTATGTGTTGCACACACAGGCATAGCAGCTGCAATGGCTGAGTTTGAAGCATTGTGATAGCAGGAGGGTGAATGTCTGGTGTTGTCTGTGTGTAGGGTGGCAGGAGCATGCTCTATAAATGGATGGAAGGAGGGTCATCCTGTAGGTCTCTGTGTTCCTGGATAGTGTGCGTTGCATGGTGGCTGTGTATGCAGCAGCAGCAATGAGTGAAGACATGACGGCAGGAAGGGTGTGACAACTTGCAAAACAAGCACATATCACAAGGGCATTGGCAAGCCACAAAGTGACATGTGTATGTGAAGGCAGGAGTGTCTGCCTCACTCAGGGTCACTGCAAATAAAATGGCACAGTAATCACCAAAGATCACAGTCACTGGATCAGGGCCCTTACGGACAAGTGGGGCACAGGACACACAGCGTCAGCAGGTGTAGACTACAGCTAGTGTGTTCAAAGCTAAACAGCAGCTACAAAGCCATCTACCTCACACACAACATAGTATTCTAGCCTTCCCCAACACCATGCGTATGGTTACTTTACAGGTAAACACATAACAAGCATAAGCTAACTTCATGCCAAATAGTATACATGCACATTAGAAGGACATGTGTGTTGACATCAAGGCGGCACAATATTCTGTAGAAGTCAGACGTCATACACAAAATGATTATTTACATTGTGAGCCCATAGAGCATTATCAAACATACATGTGCATTGGCAAGAACTCCAAATAACACTATTAATGATGTCACCTGTAATGCAGCAGTACTATTGGCTACAAACCTGTCAGGGACTGGCAGTACCTTTCTTCATCAGAGTGGTGTGATGCTCAAAGGGTTCCACCTCCAAATAGCCCCTGGGTCTGAGTACAAACGACAGACACAAAAGGGTGATCAGGCGAGGGAAGGAGAGGATGGAAACTGCTGGGAGGGAGACCTGAAACAGAGGTAAATAACCATTAGGAGTACATTCTCATGTCACTGACACTTCAAAAACATCATTTGCTACACTGTACCAGTCACACCTGTGAAGTGTACTGACTGGACAAAATTTTAGATGAGTAATCATGCTATCACATGAGATCCGATGCTATGACACAGACACATAAAACCTAGGACAGTCTGTCATCCATTAGAGTCATGTGTAACGCTCACAAGTGATCTACCATGCAATGAGATCTATATTGTTAAAAATCATTCACTGGCTCAGATGAGGTGGACCTTACCAACAGATGGAAACATATGGCAATGCTACTTAAGCTAACTGTAATGTCTGTATGTGATTATGGGTACCCATAAGGGCCATGTAGGCAAACTTGACTTCACCCACAACAGCTGTAAGTATCACATGTGATGAGGAAGCTAATGACCTACATGCAATGAAGGCACTCTGTAGCCAGTCTTTTGATCTGTCAAGTTTGCATTACTATGCTAAACATGATATGCAGGTTGAAGAAATATGAAGTGCAAGTGATGTTGATCCAAGCCACATAATGAGACCCTAGCATTGCACAGTAATGCTGCACGGGACTAGAGATTCATGTGAATGACCGCACTCCACTGGTGCAACACAATAAATCACATATGCATCATCCCAACATTGTCATTTCTCATGCTAAACATTCATGGAATCATGTGAATCAAAACAGAACTGCTACTCACTGTGAAGGCTGGCGTAGCAGTATTTTCAACCTGCACTGTGGTAACGACATGACAGTGACATGATATACTGCAACAAGGGGCAATGCATCCATGTAAACAGAATCACAGGACAGTTATCTTAACATGTGGAACATAGACTGGGCCACACCTACACCACATGGTTTGATGGTAATCAAACTGGACTGGCCCACAAGCTGGAGGTGAGGATCCACTCACATTCTAATGCACACAGTGAGGCTGCAATCCCCCACAGAGTCCGTGGTTGTGACCTGTGACACAATGTAAAGCCATGGTATATGCAATGTTGCAGTGTCAATGTCTACACACATTGATGCATTCACCAGAGTCTCAAACTACAACAGATGACAGTCAGATGGGGTGACTATCCTATCATGGGAGTGGGCATACATGTAATAAGTAACATAATGTTGTTGCATGTATGCATGGTCTCACTACATGCACATGAACATGTACCACACGTTTCAAAACATACCAACGCTAAACAGCCTCATATGAGTCCTTACCCAAATTGACTTCTCCACATGTCCATGCATGCTCCGTTGATTTGGCTGACGTTGCAATCATTATGAGCAATAGCAGGATGACCACGATGACCCCAACGGACAACAGGCAGGGCGAGCTGTGGATGGGAGTGGCACACAAGGGGTCAAGTTCTGTATATTGTCAATTTGACAATGTCCTGTTGAATATCCAGATGTTGTAGTACACCTGTACATTCCAAATACACACATAGCATGTATGTGTGTTGCATTACATCTGCACCTGTGTGACACTGCACAACAAACATCCAAGTGACCTTGCATACAGTCTGTTGCATACACAGCATGCTACCCATGCAACTCTATAGTACATGTTTCACATTACAGCTGCTATGACTCACCATTATGAAAAGAAGTTGCGGATGAGGTGACTCCGGATATCATCTTCACCCTCCTCGTCGCTGGCATCCTGGGCAAGGCCTTCATCCTCAACGGGCGGATGTTCCAGCTCATCAGGATCAAGGTAGAGTGGCACGGCCTTCTCCACTGCCATGTTGTGTAGCATGCAGCACACGGTGAAGATGTCACACACCTTGCGTGGGCTGTATTGGAGGGCTCCGCCTGTCTTGTCCAGGTACCTGAACTGGCTCTTCAGGAGTCCAAAAGTTCGCTCGATCACCCGCCTGGTCTTCCAATGAGCATTGTTGTACCGCTGGTCTGCAGCTGTCCAGGGGTTGCGTAGTGGAGTCATTAACCACGGCATGTTTGGATATCCAGCGTTTCCTGCAAATTGACATCATGGAAATGAGTGTGTAATATGATGCAGATCATGAAGTTGTTTCAAGTTTGAGAGAGACCCCTTAGAGACCAGGGGAATGGGGTACTTTAACAGTAAAGAAAATGTACTTCCCTTGGCAGACCTTACTTGAGAAACCCAATTTAATCTTAGATCTCTTAGTCCACTTAGTAATGAACCCACTGTCTTCCTTCACTCACTCACACACTAAACAACATTGATGTGATTCATTATTTATTTATATAAAAATATATTCGTACAAATACAGTTCAATAATTAAAAAACAGCTCATCTGGAGCTAGTACTTAAAATTATTACAAAAACAATATCATAAAATACAATCAGCAATACACATGAATTTAAAAACAAATACAATTGATTTACAATTATAAACCCAAAGATAGAGAGGGGATAAGAAAAAGGAAAAGAGGAGAGACATACACACGACATACAACTTGTCAATAGGTGTTTGCACGTTTTTAGGATTTTATATACACACAATCCTGGCACTATAAACTTGTAAATTTACAGGATCGGTGTTAGTCTCCCTTGATCGTGCAGTAGGGCGTCGACGCGTTTCGATGGTTTCAATGATGAATTACCATCTTTATCAAGACTCTGGTGATGAGTCTCTCCACCTTGTTTGGCACTGGTTGGTTGCCAGCTAGGAAACCCTGCAGATAAACATATTGTCGTCAGTATCTGACACATAGTCCCTTCTACTTGGAGCAATTACCCTTATGGATATTCACATTCCTATTCGCATGACATGTCTGCAGTGCTTACAGTGCCACTGTCCTGAAATTTCTCTTGTGGCTTGGGAGCATTAGAATGGGCTTCAAATCCTAGTAGTCAACATTTGTATGTTCTAGATATTATTGTCATACAATCAAAAAGTTCTGATAACTTCCTCATGCAGTTAAAATAGCTTGCTCCCTCACTAATCGATCCCTCTGACCCTGTTTCTTAGTGTCATCAGTTATAAATATCTGCCTCATGCAGTTCATTTGCCTTCCCCTTTTACCTTAAATACATCCTACCCTGATTATTGTGGGTGCCTATTTTGCCAGCTTCTCTTTATAATGCTACCGACATTTGGCTCTATCTGCCAGAACTCTTCTCCCTTCATTGTTTTAACACGGGTAACACCTGATCATGAAGTTGTGACATACTGACATACATAGCTGACAGGGTATACTCACCAACAAGACATGCCCGGTGGTTGTGCAGCTGCAGCATCATCTGTGGTACCCTGCTACGCCTCATGAGGAAAGCATTGTGGCACGATCCTGGAAAACGTGCACAAACATGTGAGATAATCATGTTGGCAAGACACACCACCAGGGCATTTATCGAGTGGTAGTGTTTCCTGTTGCGATACGCTTGCTCCTGAGCCTGTGGTGGCACCAGAGTAACATGTGTACCATCAATTGCACCAATTACATGTGGCATGCGGCCCAGGGCATAGAATTCCCCCTTGACATCTGTCAACTCTTCTGGAGTAGGGAATGTAATGTATTCATCTATGTGCAGCAACATAGCTGCCAATACATCGCCCAATACCCGGCTAAACATTGTCTGAGACATCCCTCCCACATCAGCTATGGTGAATTGGAACGTACCTGTGGCAAAGAAATGGAGGGCTGCCATCACCTTTACCTTGGGTGTCAGCGCAGTTGGATACCTGTGGCGTGGTTGTAGGGGAGCCTCCAGCCTGTCCGTCAGGTCCTTGATCATCTGTCTGTTAAAGCGATAACGACGGATGCAGTTGCGCTCCCTCATGGCTTGCAATTCAGGCAACGACCTTTCCAGAGGGAGTGCCCTGCAATACACAATTTATCGAAAATGTCTTCAACTGTCTGACGAAGACAATAACAATGTACATGGCACAAGCAACACTGCTACAAATTATCTAGACAATTTGGAGTGTGGCGTGGGATACACACTGATGTAACATGTGCCAGCTCCCAGCCACTCCTCCGTGAAAAGTAAAAGACCTGTGGTGTGTAGAATGGATATGACATGCATACAAATTATCTGATGGAAAGGTCTTAGTGAGCATTGGCAATGTATCATGTCAGTGACACACGTCATGTGAATGTCAGTAGGATGTTGTCTGCACATCCAGACAGCTGACAGCAATACACACACACACACCACATGTGCCATCATTTGCACTGTTCTGCCTTAGTCATGTTGCGGTGTGTACTTTCCCTAACTATTACATGACCATCATCATACAGCATAAATCTTTGATTTGTGACAAATGGTCTGTGATGGCATCACACATATGAGCGGGTAATTAACACACGTGGCATGGTGTGCGTACATTAGAAACCAGGTCATCACGCCAAGGACACAACATAGATGCTCCTACAGCAGATGTACTGAACTGTATGGACTAGTTACTTACCTTTTGTAACAAAATATCAGTAAGGAACAGTAGTTTGTAGCATATTCCCGACTTTGAATACATAACAAGCTTTTGACAAATTTGCCTCCCTGGATGACATCGATCTGCCCAGTGAGTCGGAGCTATCCAGGCCACACCGGAAAAAAGACAGTGTCGCTGATTGGCATCCTACAAGGGCGAGGCCAAGTATTGCCCGTACCTACAACGCACACTCTGCCAGCAGTTACACAACCATGTCCCACAGAGAGTGTGGGTACCAGACAAAGAGGCATGTGATGTAGGAAGAGCCCACTCCCAGACTCAGGGAGGATGATGACATGTTTCCGTAGTGCTCATACCTCTTGGATACCCTCTACAGCGGAGCTAACGGGAATGTGGTCTGTGAATTGGAGGCCTGGATGCCCGTGCTCTCTGGGGTGGGGTGGGAGGACAGAGAACATGGTCAGTCCGAGGAGGGGTGTGGGTGTCTCACAACGTGCCTATCTACAGCCAAACATGCTGCGTGCCTGTACATGCTGGCCAATATAGATACAGTACATTCCTCGAGATAGGCCTACAGAGGCTCAGCAGGAGCGTGAGTGGAGTTGAAGGACCTCAGTGAGGAGGTTGGTCCTCACGGCGGCAACAGGGAGATGAAGGGGCAAGGCTCCGGCCGGCCACGTAAACACTACACTGTACGTTGCCCGCTCATCCAAAAACACGCTTGGAGTAGAGACATCACCAGTGTCAGGCTAGGTGTCCAGACCACTCGCATCCCCCAGTCCACCTGTCCTGTCGTCTTCGGACTGACACTCACGTGCCAGTGGGTCTTCATGACCCTCCCAATGCTCATTAACACCCATTGTAATGAGCTGTGCCCGGCTCATTGAAGTTTAACTCCCCATGCAGCATTAATAGCGGTGTTCTGCCGCACAGTTTCCATGCTGGAGCCGTACAGTGTGTGGTATCGGGGACAGCACCACCCGAGAACGGCGCCAAGGCTGACACCTGGGGGACAGTTGCCAGTCAGGTTGTGAGGTGAACCAGCGAGGACCAGGATGACCATTCAGATCCTGTCTGTCCCAGCGGTTCCGGGACGTATGCGCCGCCTGCGTCAGGGACAAAGCGAGTGCTGGCGTCAGGGGCAATTCACCAGACGCGCTTGTACCCCCAGATGGGTCCGCTGGGCCAGAAGCCGCCGCGTAGGCCATTGGTGGGGTGCGGGACATCATGGACATGAGGAAGTGTACTTACTCCTCCTGCCTCACATGCAGGGCAGGGCCCGGAGGTCGTGGTGCAGGCTACAACGGCTGCTAATCTGACGGAGCCGCGTGGGCGGTGTCACCCGAATCCCATGCAGCATTGCACGTGCATTGTGGTGATTTGGAAGTGCGATTACATATCTTTGACTTATTTGGTATACCTGACGACTCAGCCCTGGAGGGCTGATGTCACATTCAGGGGCTCTGATGTCTCAACACCCACACCCAGGCACTCGTCCTATGTCCAGACCATGAGCTATAGTGGTGCAGGGCCAACTGCTGAAGTCTGAGCGGCTTGTGGGTCCAATCACACCTGGATTCATATGTGTGTTCCCGGCAGTCGGAGCAGCTCTTGTTGTTGTGCTTGACGTGAAAACAGTGGAGACACCAACCGTGAGGGTCAGTCACCAACATGAGTCGTTTGCATTCCTCACAGGCTTTGAAACGGACATCCATATTGGCACCGTCCAGAGTCAGACAATCCAAGTGAAATGGTCAGAAGTGAACGTACTGTGGTTTTGGGGCAAAAATGAGTAAGCTTACACTCATACGGAACCAGCGCTTGTGTTGTGAAAAAAGAGTACCTGACGTGTGCACGCATAGGTGACGTCTGAGTACTCAGACAACGTCATCACGGCACACACAAAACCAACAACACATGCTGAGCCACAGGACATGCCTACCGACACACAAGTGTACTGCTGAGCGGAAATTGCCATATCCAGGATGACACGTGGGGATATTCAAAGGTGATTATTATGATACTGACCTGTTAATTTCATATGCAAACAGCATGCACAATGTTGCACATGGCACACACATGACGTGGTCACACAGGGTCATGCTGTGCGGCTATTACACCTCTGTGACAGTAGGCATGTTGCTGTCATCATGTGCCAGTTCCCTGTACTGAATGGTGTGCCATTCCAGTGTTGATGTGCATCACAATATGTTGCAGACATTACTCCGGTGTGAAGTGTTGAATGCATGTGATGCACATGAGCAATATGGTTGATGACATGTCTCGCCAGCTCTTCACACATCAACTGAGGCACAAGGTCACAGTCCCTGTGCTTCTTCTATGTCTGCCACACCTGGGGCATGCTGATGTATGGATGCCATGCTGATGTATGCATCCACATCCTCGACATGAGTGTACACTACATCCCTGCTATGTGATTTCCTGGAGTCACTCTCCCAATGGTGACATGGAGGTGGACAGGGACGCAGCCTACACAATCGTTCACTTGAGCATGTCTGACGCACTCTACCCTAATGGTACGTGCGTGTGTACGCCTCGTTTCACTATTGCATTTCAGCCATACGTGAGCCAAGCGTACCCCAATGGTACGTGCGTGTGTTCGCCTCATTTCCCTATTGCATTTCAGCCATACGCGAGCCAAGCGTACCCCAATGCTACGTGCGTGTGTACGCCTCATTTCACTATTGCATTTCAGCCATACGCGAGCCAAGCATACCCCAATGGTACGTGCGTGTGTTCGCCTCGTTTCCCTATTGCATTTCAGCCATACGTGAGCCAAGCGTACCCCAATGGTACGTGCATGTGTACGCCTCGTTTCACTATTGCATTTCAGCCATACGCGAGCCAAGCATACCCAATGGTATGTGCGTGTGTTCGCCTCGTTTCCCTATTGCATTTCAGCCATACGCGAGCCAAGCGTACCCCAATGGTACGTGCGTGTGTTAGCCTTGTTTCCCTATTGCATTTCAGCCATACGCGAGCCAAGCGTACCCCAATGGTACGTGCGTGTGTTCGCCTCGTTTCCCTATTGCATTTCAGCCATACGCGAGCCAAGCGTACCCCAATGGTACGTGCGTGTGTACGCCTCGTTTCACTATTGCATTTCAGCCATACGTGAGCCAAGCGTACCCCAATGGTACGTGCGTGTGTTCACCTCGTTTCCCTTTTGCATTTCAGCAATACTCGAGCCAAGCGTACCCCAATGGTACGTGCGTGTGTTCGCCTCGTTTCCCTATTGCATTTCAGCCATACGCGAGCCAAGCGTACCCCAATGGTACGTGCGTGTGTACGCCTCGTTTCACTATTGCATTTCAGCCATACGTGAGCCAAGCGTACCCCAATGGTACGTGCGTGTGTTCGCCTCGTTTCCCTTTTGCATTTCAGCAATACTCGAGCCAAGCGTACCCCAATGGTACGTGCGTGTGTACGCCTCGTTTCACTATTGCATTTCAGCCATACGCGAGCCAAGCGTACCCCAATGGTACATGCGTGTGTTCGCCTTGTTTCCCTATTGCATTTCAGCCATACGCGAGCCAAGCATACCCCAATGGTACGTGCGTGTGTACGCCTCGTTTCACTATTGCATTTCAGCCATACGCGAGCCAAGCATACCCCAATGGTACGTGCGTGTGTACGCCTTGTTTCACTATTGCATTTCAGCCATACGCGAGCCAAGCGTACCCCAATGGTACGTGCATGTGTTCGCCTTGTTTCCCTATTGCATTTCAGCCATACGCGAGCCAAGCGTACCCCAATGGTACGTGCGTGTGTACGCCTCGTTACACCATTGAATGGGTTGCATAAGCAACGGCAATGTCACCGTACTTGTGTGGGTATTTGAATAAATACATAGGCAACATCTAGGGGAACAGTGTACTGATCAATATGCAACCAGGTTGTCATGGATGCAGAGTTTTTTGAGCCTCCTACAGGTGTTCTAGTAAATTCAGTTGGGCAAAAGTATACAATGTTGCAAATGTTGTTGTTCAGCTCAGGCTCAATTTTCAAACCATGCATATGTGTCTAATGGCCTTATGTGTGATGTGATTGGATGGAACATAGGATGCTAACTATGGTGGCCTATCACACACTGCTCCTTGGACTCACAGACCCTCTGCAGCACAGATATAAGGCAGCATGTGGCTGTGGGAGGGCACTTGCCTGCACAACATTGGTGTGGTAACCACAGCTGCTGTCTCTGAATCCTCTGGACCCTGATTAGCTGAGCATGGAGAGGGCACCTGCATTCACTGATGCTGAGGACAAGGCCCTGCTGGATGCCCTCCTGCCAAACTACAGCAAGCTGTATGGGAGACCAGGGGATCAGGTGAGTGATGTGTGCAATACCTTGGAGTGTGCACCTGTTGTGTGTGTGACATTTTAGCCACTGTGTATGTATAGTGTATAGGTGCAATGTTGTTAGGAATGAGTGCCAGGGTGTACAGTGTTGTTTCTAGAGGGTTCTTTGTTGTAGTGGGGTGTGTGACAGCGGGTCACGTGCTGCAGTGCACCCAGATTTAGCATTCATTGCTCTGTGAGTGCCATGCTCTAAGAGTGTTTAGCACCCGTCATGTCATCTGTAGCCTTTCAATGGCATGTAATGCAGTAGTGTTTGCTCACAGGCCACATACTCCTGGACAATGATGCTAATGTGTGGAGCCTACGATGCCCTGTTGTCATCAAGCATTTTGTGCACATATGTGTGTCTTTAGAACATGGACCAGGTGTACTGATGCTCTTTTACTTTACATTTGTGACAGGTATCTGCCTAGGAGAAGGGTGAAATCTGGGTGGACATCGCCAGGGCTGTCAGGAGTGAGGGGGGCCTCGCAGGAGGCTCAGAAACATCAAGAAGAGGTGGCAGGACATCCGGTGCTGGACCCGCCGCATCGCCGGAGTACAGCTGGGGCTGGAAGCTCCACGCCGGCATGGTGTCACCCGCCACCTCACCCCCCCACATGCTCCGGGTCCTGGAAGTGGTGTTCCCAGACCTCCATAGGCAGTTGCAGGAGGGACAGCAGCAAGAAGGGGGTAGGTACATGTCTGTTTGTTGTCATGTGTGTCACATGCTCCCTGCAGTGCTCCAAGGCATGGTAACACTCCCATAGTTTGAGTGGTGTGGTCAGACAGGCACTCCATGCTTTGGCATTAGAATGTCCCAGTTTCTGCAGCTGCTATTTTACATGCCTTGCCCTACTCCACATTAGCCCTGCGCTTTGGCTGATGTTTGTTTTTCACATGTACTCCTATGGTGCAATGTCTCAGTATGCATATTCCTTTGCACATCATCATGTTGGAGGGGGGTCTGTGACACCTGTTGGTACATTACATGTAGCACCACATGTGCACTGTGTCTGCCATTCTTAATATTTTGACACGGATCCTGAGTGTCAACATGTGTTTTCTGCACCAGTCAGCCTCAGTGGCCTTTGTCCATGGTACTCTTTAGAATTGTCATGTGTTGGCTACAGGTGCACAATGTTCATGTGCAACATTTTGGCCTTATGCATACTCACACTTGGCAGTGCGTGTGTGCATATTCACCAAATAAGTAGAATGTTGTTTCTAACCAATAATGATGGTCAGCCACACAATGAGGCCTTGGGTGTCAACAGCTGTGATGCCAGTGTGAGGTGTTGTTACACTTGGTTCAGGTCCAAGGATGGCATCACATTTCAGTTCAGGCAGGACTTTTCCCATGTGGCACAAGGTCTAAGCAAATCAGACATGTCCAGGTCTGGGTTTGGGTGGCAGGGTGGGTAAATGAGCATGTGATGCACCATCAGCTATCCTGTTGTCAGGCAGTGGATCATCATTGTGTCTCTCATACAAGTTTTTGCCTTGCCTGTTGCTTGCATCCTAGTATACATTGAGCGTTGTGTCTCTCACAATTGGCCAGAACTAGACTTATCATTGTGCAGAGTTCAGTGTCATGTGACTCATGATGCATGCCATGTTTAGAAATGAGCCCTAATGATTTGTAGCTGATATGTCTGATGTGTACAGGTGACTGATATGTTTTTATTCTTCTCCTTGCCCACAGCATCATCATCTGAATCTGGAGGAGACACAGGCGCGGACCAGGCAGAGGGACCCAGCGACAGTGCCACCTGCTTTGAGGAGTCAGAGAGAGGCAGTGGCACGGAGGGTGAGGAGAGTCTGCAGGCCGGACGACATGTGACTGACACATCTTACCATGCCGACAACTCCGAGTCAGACTCTCAGGAGGAGGGGGAATATGCAGCAATGGTCACTTCTTCATCTTTGTCTGGCCGCCCCTCCTCCAGTACCATCTCCACCCTCCCAGTCGTTAGTCTCCCTAGGGTCCGTGCTAGCCCCCGTGTCTCCTTTGTTCCCGGCACCGCAGCCCCTGCCCCTGTGTCCCCTGCTGCCCTCCGTGCTGAGACTGTGGACCTACTCCGGCAGATAGCAGTAGGTCAGACATCCATGCTGACTGTCCTGCATGGACATACACAACTGATTACACAGTTGGTGTCGTTCATGGAGGGCATGTCATCAGCCATGTCTGATCTACGTCGGAGTGTGGCTGCCATAGAGTCAACACTGACGGCAGCTCTGTACACCCAGCAGCATCTGTCCCCCCCATCCTTCAGACCCATCCACCTCTGCCTCTCACATACCTACACAGCATACACGCACACGCCACAGGTCAGATACACCCAGCACACACACACACCATAAGAAGCTCAAAGCTCCACGCACCCAATCTCAAGGGGATGTAGGCACACCCACAGGGAGAGGGGAGACACCTCACACACACATCCACACACCCAGGGGAACAGACTCACAGCCCTCTACCTCCACCCCCAATGTGTCCCCGGGTTCAGGTGGTAGTTTTTCCACACTGGCTGAGGTATGCAGCCAGGTTTTTGAGGCTACTTTCGGCGATGCACCAACCAGTGTGGATGAATCCACTACACCTGCACCCACTCCACCTGTCCTTCCCTCTCCTGTCCATGCGGTGCCGGAGGATTCCACAGATGGTGCCCCCATAGTTTCCAGAGCGGATTAAACGCAATGTGCAGGCAAGTTTGGGTGTGATCACACCCATGGAGGCACAAACTGTTGCTCAAACATTTTTGGACTGGCCATTGGCCTTTAATGAGCAAGGACTCTTAGTTGGATTTCTATTTTGAACCAGCTGAATAAAGCAATTCTTTTCTTTTTCTGAACTTTAGTTTGTGTGATAATGTCTGTGACTGCTGTGTGCCTGGGAGCTGGTGTGATGTTAAATATAGTTATGTTGACATGTGTCATTCTCCTGATGGTAATGTGGTTAACAATGGTATGTTTATGATGTGAGGGCTGGGCACTGGAGGGCAGTGGTGGGGGTATTGTCCACACACACACTCTGATGCTGGGCACTGGTGGGCAGTGGTGGGGGTCTCAGGCACACACACACTCTGATGCTGGGGACTGGTGGGCAGTGGTGAGGGTCTCAGCCACACACACACTCTGATGCTGGGCACTGGTGGGCACTGGTGGACAGTGGTGGGGGTCTCAGCCACACACACACTCTGATGCTGGGCACTGGTGGGCAGTGGTGGGGGTGTTGTCCACACACACACTCTGATGCTGGGCACTGGTGGGCACTTGTGGGCAGTGGTGGGGGTCTCAGCCACACACACACTCTGATGCTGGGCACTGGTGGGCAGTGGTGGGGGTGTTGTCCACACACACACTCTGATGCTGGGCACTGGTGGGCAGTGGTGGGGGTCTCAGCCACACACACACTCTGATGCTGGGCACTGGTGGGCACTGATGGGATGTGGTGGGGGTGTTGTCCACACACACACTCTGATGTTGGGCACTGGGGGGCAGTGGTGGGGGTCTCAGGTACACACACACTCTGATGCTGGGCACTGGTGGTCAGTGGTGGGGGTCTCAGCCACACGCACACTCGGATGCTGGGCACTGGTGGGCACTGGTGGACAGTGGTGGGGGTCTCAGCCACACACACACTCTGATGCTGGGCACTGGTGGGACTGGTGGGCAGTGGTGCAGGTGTTGTCCACACACACACTCTGATGCTGGGCACTGGTGGGCACGGGTGGGCAGTGTTGGGGGTCTCAGCCACACACACACTCTGATGCTGGGCACTGGTGGGCACTGGTGGGGGTCTCAGCCACACACACACTCTGATGCTGGGAACTAGTGGGCAGTGGTGGGGGTGTTGTCCACACACACACTCTGATGCTGGGCACTGGTGGGCAGTGGTGGGGGTCTCAGCCACACACACACTCTGATGCTGGGCACTGGTGGGCACTGGTGGGCAGTGGTGGGGGTGTTGTCCACACACACACTCTGATGCTGGGCACTGGTGGGCACTGGTGGGCAGAGGTGGGGGTGTTGTCCACAGACACACTCGGATGCTGGGCACTGGTGGGCAGTGGTGGGGGTCTCAGCCACACATACACTCTGATGCTGGGCACTGGTGGGCAGTGGTGGGGGTCTCAGCCACACACACACTCTGATGCTGGGCACTGGTGGGCACTGGTGGGCAGTAGTGGGGGTCTCAGGCACACACACACTCTGATGCTGGGCACTGGTGGGCAGTGGTGGGGGTCTCAGCCACACACACACTCTGATGCTGGGCACTGGTGGGCACTGGTGGACAGTGGTGGGGGTCTCAGCCGCACAAAGACTCTGATGCTGGGCACTGGTGGGCACTGGTGGGCAGTGGTGGGGGTGTTGTCCACACACACATTCTGATGCTGGGCACTGGTGGGAACAGGTGGGCAGGGGTGGGGGTCTCAGGCACACACACACTCTGATGCTGGGCACTGGTGGGCAGTGGTGGGGGTCTCAGCCACACACACACTCTGATGCTGGGCAATGGTGGGCACTGGTGGGCAGTGTTAGGGGTGTTGTCCACACACACACTCTGATGCTGGGCACTGGTGGGCACTGGTGGGCAGTGGTGGGGGTCTCAGGCACACACACACTCTGATGCTGGGCACTGGTGGGCACTGGTGGGCAGAGGTGGGGGTGTTGTCCACAGACACACTCGGATGCTGGGCACTGGTGGGCAGTGGTGGGGGTCTCAGCCACACATACACTCTGATGCTGGGCACTGGTGGGCAGTGGTGGGGGTCTCAGCCACACACACACTCTGATGCTGGGCACTGGTGGGCACTGGTGGGCAGTAGTGGGGGTCTCAGGCACACACACACTCTGATGCTGGGCACTGGTGGGCAGTGGTGGGGGTCTCAGCCACACACACACTCTGATGCTGGGCACTGGTGGGCACTGGTGGGCAGTGGTGGGGGTGTTGTCCACACACACATTCTGATGCTGGGCACTGGTGGGAACAGGTGGGCAGGGGTGGGGGTCTCAGGCACACACACACTCTGATGCTGGGCACTGGTGGGCAGTGGTGGGGGTCTCAGCCACACACACACTCTGATGCTGGGCAATGGTGGGCACTGGTGGGCAGTGTTGGGGGTGTTGTCCACACACACACTCTGATGCTGGGCACTGGTGGGCACTGGTGGGCAGTGGTGGGGGTGTTGTTCACACACACACTCTGATGCTGGGCACTGGTGGGCAGTGGTGGGGGTCTCAGCCACACACACACTCTGATGCTTGGCACTGGTGGGCACTGGTGGGCAGTGGTGGGGGTGTTGTCCACATACACACTCTGATGCTGGGCACTGGTAGGCACTGGTGGGCAGTGGTGGGGGTTTCAGCCACACACACACTCTGATGCTGGGCACTGGTGGGCACTTGTGGGCAGTGGTGGGGGTGTTGTCCACACACACACTCTGATGCTGGGCACTGGTGGGCAGTGGTGGGGGTCTCAGCCACACACACACTCTGATTCTGGGCACTGGTGGGCACTGGTGGACAGTGGTGGGGGTCTCAGCCACACACACGCTCTGATACTGGGCACTGGTGGGCACTGGTGGGCAGTGGTGGTGGTGTTGTCCACACACACACTCTGATGCTGGGCACGGGTGGGCACTGGTGGACAGTGGTGGGGGTCTCAGCCACACACACACTCTGATGCTGGGCACTGGTGGGCACTGGTGGACAGTGGTGGGGGTCTCAGCCACACACACACTCTGATGCTGGGCACTGGTGGGCACTGGTGGGCCGTGGTGGGGGTGTTGTCCACACACACACTCTGATGCTGGGCACTGGTGGGCACTGGTGGGCAGTGGTGGGGGTCTCCGCCACACACACTCTCTGATGCTGGGCACTGGTGGGCAGTGGTGGGGGTCTCAGCCACACACACACACTCTGATGCTGGGCACTGGTGGGCACTGGTGGGCAGTGGTGGGGGTGTTGTCCACACACACACTCTGATGCTGGACACTGGTGGGCAGTGGTGGGGGTCTCAGCCACACACACACTCTGATGCTGGGCACTGGTGGGCAGTGGTGGGGGTCTCAGCCACACACACCCTCTGATGCTGGTCACTGGTGGGCACTGGTGGGCAGTGGTGGGGGTGTTGTCCACACACACACTCTGATGCTGGGCACTGGTGGGCACTGGTGGGCAGTGGTGGGGGTGTTGTCCACACACACTCTGATGCTGGGCACTGGTGGGCAGTGGTGGGGGTGTTGTCCACACACACACTCTGATACTGGGCACTGGTGGACAGTGGTGGGGGTGTTGTACACACACACACACTCAGATACTTACACTTACAATGACATAGCAGAGTATGTCCCACACGTCTATTACACTGGTGAAGTGCGGTGACGTACCGTACCCCGAGCTCGATGACGTACCGTACCCCGAGCTGGATGACGTACATGCGGCACGTATTACACTGGTGGAGTGCGGTGATGTACTTCGATGACGAAGGTGCGGCACGTCTCCGTATTACACTGGTGTTGTGCGGTGACGTACCGTACCCCGAGCTCGATGACGTACAGTACCCCGAGCTGGATGACGTACATGCGGCATGTATTACACTGTTGAAGTGCGGTGACGTACTTTGATGACGTAGGTGCGGCACGTCTCCGTATTGCAGTGGTGTTGTGCGGTGATGTACCGTACCCCGACCTGGATGACGTACATGCGGCACGTATTACACTGGTGGAGTGCGGTGACGTACTTCGATGACATAGGTGCGGCACGTCTCCGTATTACACTGGTGTTGTGCGGTGACGTACCGTACCCCGAGCTCGATGACGTACAGTACCCCGAGCTGGATGACGTACATGCGGCACGTATTACAGTGGTGGAGTGCGGTGACGTACTTCGATGACGTAGGTGCGGCACGTCTCCGTATTACACTGGTGTTGTGCGGTGACGTACCGTACCCCTAGCTCGATGACGTACCGTACACCGAGCTGGATGACGTACATGCGGCGCGTATTACGCTGGTGGAGTGCGGTGACGTACTTCGATGACGTAGGTGCGGTACGTCTCCGTATTACACTGGTGAATTGCGGGAGTGTGTGGACCAACGTACCCAGACATTACAGTCGTGCAATGGAGATGTGCGTGTGTGGCAACACGTACAGGTATGTTGGACTTCGTTGTACTCACCTTCTGCGCCGTCGACAGTTTCTAAGTGCGAGGTGGTGGCCGTACAGGATAGGGATGAAACGGACGATGGCGTTCATGTCCTGCTTGTCGCGTACTGGGGTGCGGTTCGTGCTGGAGTGTGGTTTTACGGTAGTTTTGAGCTCTCGTAGAAAAAGAGCCGTATGGAGTGTGTTCTACACGGATCGTACTTCCTGGTTCGGGAGACGCGCTCTTTTTACGTTCGGACGTAGCGTCGAGCGTTAGCCGACTGCAATTCGTATGGACTTTCGATTAGTACGGCGTTTTTTACGAGCCGTACGGAGAGACGCTTTAGATTGTGATCGTACTTGCTGATTCGTACGGGGACGCCTACGGGTACGATTTGTACGGGGAAAAACGCTCCGAACCGCAATTCGGAGCGCTTTTTACGGAACGGAATCGGCCCCTTAGCCTTGTAAATTTGAATGAGCTACCCTGGCGGCTTCTTTCCCAATTTTTAGAGAAAGATGCCAGGGCAGCTGCTGTCATAACGAGTGCAGGCTGGCGGTGGCTACCGCCAGCCTGGCGGGGGCAATCGTCCGACATCCTAATGGGCCCCTTAGTCTGTTCTAATTTTTGCCTGTCCACAAACATACTTTTTATCATCTGGGGTCCACATCCACAGCTCATTGTATAGATCTTAGCAATATTAATTTTAAGACCAAGATCCTCCATATACACATTAAAACTATCTAAAACCCTCTGAAGGTCTAATTGAGTTCTTGGCATTAATACTGTGTCATCCGTGTAGGGGAGCGCAGGTATAGGGCGCCCATTCTCAGAGGATAAATCTTGATTATTTCTAAGGAGTGTGGGGGACAATCCGTTAACATATAAATTAAAAAGGAATGGGGCTAGCACACAGCCTTGCCGGACCCCTCTTTTAACAGGAAAGGTAGATGTGAGCTCGCCACCCAGACTAAAGCGCACTCTCGCCATTGCCTCACCATACAAGCGCCTTAAAAAAGGATAATATAAGGATCAACCCCAAGAACCCTGAGAGCCTCCCAAAGTCTATTGTGTTTTACAGAACTGAATGCCACTGTAAGGTCAATGAAAGCCAGGTAAAAACAGCCTTTTTGGCTCTCATATGTTTACCTATCAGTAAGGCCAAATTTAGGCTCTGCTCTATCGTCCCCAAGCCTTCTTCAAAACCATATTGTATATCTGATAGGACCGAGTTCTCGTCTGCCCATGCTTGCAGGCATTCTAAGATAACACGTTGCGCTACCTTGACCATTGAATCTATTAAGGAAATAGGCCTGGAGCACCCAAGATCCTCTCGGTCTCCTGTTTTAAAAATTGGGACGATGATGGATTCCTCCCAAGTCTTTGGCATAGGGGACATGCAGCTAGCATTAATAACTTGTGTTATGATGGGCCCCCAGAGGACGATATTTGTGTTAAACAAGTCCACGGTTACTTCATCAGGGCCAGGTGCCTTACCGCCTTGGCTCGATAACAAGGCTCTTTCCACTTCTCCCAAGGTGAACCGTAAGTCTGCATAATCAATGGTCTACATTAGCATATCGCTAACTGGAAGGCAGGAATTCGTTTGCCCATTATACACCTTTGAGAAGTGCTTGGTCCACGACTCCTCAGGTATCGCGATTTCTATTGTGGGGCCGCCTGGTGACTGTAAAAAAGGGATTTTCACCGCTCCCCAAAAGGCAGCACTATCTTTTATTTGTGCTGCACTGTGGAGGGATTCCCACGCTTCCCTTCTCTGTGCACATCTCCTTTCCTTGAGAGCCAGTCTGTAATCTAATCTTGCCCGTCTGAACTTAATGAGGTTTCTCAGTTGTCTGCCCAGCTCGTGCTTTAGATTGGTAAGTGCTTGTGTACATTTTTTGGTAAACCACCCCTATTTTTTTAGCCTTGTTGCAGGATAGTACAAATAATAGCTCCCTGACCACAGCTGCTATTTGCTTGATAGACAATAAAATATCATCCTGTAGGGCTGTTTTACTCAAACAATTATCAAAGGCTGTTTTACATTTTGTTACTAGCTGCTTAAGGATAGCATCAGGATCAACCTTTGTCCAATGCAGGGTGTACCCATTAGTTCTATTGAGTATTACCTTACCTGTCAATTGCATAATGTTATCGGGCCTAGTTTGCTTATGTAAGGGCACGCTGACCTATAGACATAAGAAAACATGGTCACTGATGGTATTGCCGCCCACCATACAAGAGAGCGACCTAGATGTATGATTGAGTGAAACCAATGTATAGTCTATTGTTGAGGATAAGCCTCTTCCATTAAATGTATAAGGCATTGGAAAAGGTCTAGCCAATACGTCATTCATGAAACCAAGCTCAATACTCAAAATCAGTTCATTAGACATCTCCCCCGTCGGTGTATGACAAAAATGGGTACCACATATACCATCATCATCATTATTGCCACAAATCCTACTATCCTCGTGTGGACATAAAGCACAATTAAAATCAGCCACAAAGATTATCATTGTCTCTTTAGCGCTGGCATTAATCAGTAGGTTGAGGTCGCTGTCAAGATTTCGTATAACATTGCCAAAGTTGTCAGGGGAGATGTTATTATAACAAGCATTTACAATGCAATAGGTCTCGCATTATTAAAGTTTGAGCTATTGGCATTGCTAAATAATGCAACACCAATAGCTCAAAGTTTAATAATGTGAGACCTATTGCATTGCATCGCCAAATGTACCGGTGCTTAATATACCGACCTCGGAAGGATTAATGCCCGAGACGGCTCGTTGTAGGCCGATCTCTGGCTCACTCGGGTGAGAGTTTGCGTGACTCGCCTTGTGGGCTTGGTGACCCAGAGCCCACTGGCCCCTCCCAGATGGGTTTAGAAATGCCCAGACCCAGAACTCGTGGTTTATTTCTCTGCACCATGAACATTTTAAAATCAAAAATAAGTTCCCCAAAGTCAACCTTTTAACCGATCAGAACATGTTACACACCGGGCAACTGTGCAACGAGGGTCTGTAGTGTTCAGCCGATAGCACCGCCCTCAGGGCAGCACTGACAGACAGTGCAGGAGCAAAACACTTCACACCTGCAGGGGTTGACTGTTCACTCCAACCCCTCTAAAACCCCCAGGGCTGCAGTGCACGGAGGGACAGGTACACACCCGTGCATGCAGACCAGTGCACGGAGGGGCAGTAACACGACTGTCACCCCTACACACACCACCCACGGCTGATGGCCCTTTACTTCTTTCTGAACAGTGCCCCCCACCCATCCCCACCACAACCCCCCACCACTTCTCCTCCCTTCTGCAGGGAGGAGGGGCCGTGACACACTGCGCCCGTCTTTGGGAGACTACATCAGTAATGTTCCCATCACCCTGGGTGGTGGGGAAGAGCTTCCCCAACCTCCCCAGGCATTTTGTTTTATTTTCAATGTAATGAGGATCAAAGTGGTCATGAAAGAGGTAAAACTGGATCATAATTTCAAAGTTGTTCCAAATAGGGCCCCCCGGAATCCTTTTGGCCCAGGGCCCCCAAAATCCTTAAGATGTCACTGTACAGTACCTACTTGGGACTGTGCCACCTCACAACCTGAGCCCTTTAACTCAGCGCAGTCACGTCACCGCAAGCGATACCATTAATACACGACACAAGAGCGTAATTATTATGCAGAGCGCAAAACGGGTGCAAACTTCAGTGCGAGACACTAGACATGGAATGAGAGCATGTTGGTATATTATTGTGTGAATAGACCACGCTCAAATAAGATCCATAAAACAATCCGAATTATGAGTGAAAAAGCGTTTATTGCTCAATTCGGAAGCGCTATTTAATTAGTAAACGAATACAAGACACAGGTTGATGGTACTTGGGGTCACACAGACGTATTTCCATGGGATTAGGCTGCTTCTGGGTCTTACATCACCCGGACACTAAAAGCACAGAGGGACACTGCAAATTGTGGACGTTACACCGTACAAAATGTTAAAAGTCAGCATGTCAGGCACGAAACGCTTTAAGTAAGAGGCACATCTGCTCAAATGCAAACTGAAAGAATAAATGTACAACATGTCATGTCAAAGGTTCTTATATAGCGCCTTATCACCACAATGTCTCAGGGCGCTTGCTTTGGGAACCCGTCCTGGCTTTTCCCTGTGAGATAACCCCTACTGGGCATCCCCAAGGTGAAAGCCAGGCATCCCGCCGCGGGGGGGGGGGGGGCGTAGTGGAGATTAAGCAAGCTATTGCCCAGAGTTGCAGAGTGTGAACCCGTGATTCGAGTAGGCACCAAAGCGAGAATTATCGAGTCCGTGGACATTTTGGGCTCAAGACCCTGCCGCGTCGGGAATTGTACCCTGGTCTCGGGTCTAACCTCTGCTTCAGGGTCTGCCTCCTCTAACCAGTGAGCCACACTACAACACTTTGGTTTATTTCAAAGGGGCAGTGGTTGTAGGGAGGACGCGCTGCTGTGGATTAAGCGTGCTGCGCGTCTGTGCAACTTACAAGCAATTTCGCGAGTAACTTTTAATGCGCCCGTTTTGTCTATATTATTTTATCTGAGTTCTACCTTATCCCCTGCTTTTAATATCCATCGACTTGCACTGTAAATTGGAATACCCACCGCTCTTTGCGGGTCCTTGCCCTTTTCCTTTGCCTTCCTGACTTCGACTTTGGCGGCCATCTTGGGGGTGAGTGGGACGCCTCTCCTCACTCGGTCTAGTCGTCACAAGGACGCTAGACCTCTTACAAAAGGCAGGCAAACTAGGTGCTCTGCCTTGTTTATTTCGAAGGGGCAGTGGTTGTAGGGAGGACGCGCTGCTGTGGATTAAGCGTGTTGCCCGTCTGTGCAACTTACAAGCAATTTCGCAAGTAACTTTTAAAGCGCCCGTTTTGTCTATATTATTTTATCTGAGTTCTACCTTATCCCCTGCTTTTAATATCCATTGATTTGCACTGTAAATTGGAATACCCACCGCTCTTTGCAGGTCCTTGCCCTTTTCCTTTGCCTTCCTGACTTCGACTTTGGCGGCCATCTTGGGGGTGAGTGGGATGCCTCTCCTCACATGGTCTAGTCGTCACAAGGACGCTAGACCTCCTATAAAAAGCGGCCATGCTAACGCGCAGCGGGTACGCGCAGTGGGTCCGCCGTCAGTCCGCCGGAGTTACGCCAGAGTTCAACCCGTCTGTGCCCGTCCGGGACCAGACGGGCTTAGGGCTAGACACGCTGGCTCCTTGCCCTAGGGTTGGTATGACATATACAAGAAATGATTTGCTATCATTACGCCCGGAGGAGGGACCTTGCAATGTTATCCATAAAAGTGATTTACCTTTTGTGACGTGTAGGCATAGCACAAAGGATCAGAGAGCCATAGGAAATAAGGTACTACTTTCGGCTCTGCTGAATTGTAGGTCCCTGCCTAGTCATTCAACCGAAATTAATTCTCTTATACAAGATCATGATTTGGATGTCTTGTTTTTATCAGAAACCTGGACCACGTCTAGTTCGGGCCCAGATATGGTGCAAGCACTCCCCCCTGGCTATCTCATTTATCATCTAGATAGACCTATTGGACGAGGAGGTGGTATTGCGATCATTTATAGGGACACGCTGGTCTGTAGAGCCCAGGATGGGGGGGTACGTGATTGTGAGAGTTGTCAATTCTCACTACGAATGTCAGCCACAACCTCCATGTCAGGCCTCTTAGTGTTTCGCCCTCCGGGGGGTGCAGGCATTTTTACCTGGTCATTGGTGGAAACTGTTACGCTCCTGGCATCGTTGACAGCTAATTTTGTCGCATTGGGAGATTTCAATCTCCATTTTGACGACCCTGAAGACACACTTGCTATCGACCTGCAGGGCGACCTGAAAGCTTTGGATATGAGGCTAATTAACTCAGGGGCCACGCATTGTAAGGGTCATTTACTGGATCCGGTCTTTTCGAATATGGACCGGATTGAATCCTTGACCCCTTTGGCTTTGCCATGGTCAGATCATTTTCTGGTTCCTTTTAATTACCAGTACGAATCAATGGAGGTGACGATTCCTAGGGCCTACTCGGTTGACAGAGCTTGGTCCAGGCTACCAGTAGAGCGCTGGATTACTAACCTGAATGCCACTTGCCCGCGCCCGGTGGTGGATCCTTTAATCGCCGACGAGAACTTGGAAAAGTGGCTAAATAGCTCCCTGGACGTCATTCTCCCTAAAAAGAGAATGCTGAAGAGGGAGAAGAGAGTGGGTTCAGCCCCTTGGTACACCCAGACGTTAAGAACCCTCAGGAAAGGCTGTAAAAAGCTAGAGAGGATTTGGAGAAAAGACTGGGGAGAAGCAACCCGGAGTGAATATCGTACAGCAATCAGAGGATATAAAGCCACCCTCCGGGATGCAAAAGCCAAGTTCTATGAGGAGAGAATTGGTAACTCAGCTAGCTCCTCGAGAGAGTCCTTTAAGGTCTTTAGAGACCTCCTGAAAATCCCAGAACCACCAGTGAGCCATGAGAGTCCTCTAAAGAAATGTAAGGAACTGGCTAACTACTTTCATATGAAAGTAGAAAACATCATAAGTTCCTTACCTCGGCCTGTCCTGGAAGCACATATAGGCGAACAGCGAGGTGATGTACAGAACAAGCTTGACGTCTTTGGTCCAGTGATCATTGACGAAGTTAGCAAGGTTCTAGGGGCCATAAAAAGTGGCTCACCCAGGGATCCTGTTCCGATGAGATACTTAAAGCAGATAGCAACCACTATTGCTGCACCAGTAACAGATCTTATCAATGCTTCGTTAGCGCAGGGAGTGGTTCCACCGAGTTGGAAAAAAGCGGTTGTAAAGGCCCTTCTGAAAAAACCTGGTCTCAATCCATCGGACCTGGCTAATTTCAGACCGATTTCCTTGCTGCCGGGGTTTGGTAAGATCGCGGAGAGACTGGTGAACAAGCGACTCTCACAGTTCCTGGAATCCAATACTTTGTTGCGGATTTCCCAAACGCGTTTCAGGCCGGGCCAAGGCACGGATATCGCCCTTCTGGCAGTCGTGGAAGAAGCCAGGAGCATTCTGGATTCAGGGGGATCAGTGGCAGTGATCCTCCTGGACCTTAGTGCGGCTTTTGACACGGTTAACCATCAGGTGTTGCTCCAGCGACTGCCAGAGGTAGGCCTAACTGGAATGGCCTTGAAGTGGCTCGTTTCGTTTTTGCATCAACAAACCTATCAAGTGTGGGAAGGTAGTGCACAATCTGCCCCCATCCCCCTTCAGTGTGGTGTGCCTCAGGGCTCCTCCCTGAGCCCCACATTGTTTAATGTCTATATGGCCCCATTGGAGGAGGTGGTGGCACCTCTGGGCATCAAAATTATCAGCTATGCTGATGATACCCAGTTGGTGGTGGCCCTTTCGCAATTGGTGGATCATCCGGACTTGTTGCACTCTTGCTTGTCCAAGGTGCACATGTTGAAAATGGCAATGTATGTGTACATAAGCGGCGTTCATTTGTGTTCACTGTACCCCTTGTTGTAAGCAGAACGAATAATTACGAAACACTGACTGTGTTATCCCGCCAGCATAAGACCCATGCACATATGTACACGACAGCTATTTTAGGCACCATGGCCTCTCTGACCGTTTGCTAAACCCCCGACACCCCTCCCCGCGCACACTGCTCATGCAACGGCCACAAGACCCTCTCCCTCTGCGTGAGCCTGCTCTAGAAGTAGCACTCCTGCTTGACCCACACCCCCCATTTCCTCCCAGGAACACCCTTCTCCTCAGCTGACAACCCCCCCCCCCCGGCTGCACTTGACCTCTCGACCCGGTCCCAAGTCCTAAGACCAAGCCTCGTGGATGTACATCCCCCTTTTTCCTGCCCAGCATAACAAAACCGTGATACACCAACCAAGTGTCCGACCTTATCACCTGACCAACCTTTGACCTGATCATCCCCTCCTGCCCTCGTGCCCTGTAGGAATGTCCAGCTGAGAGGTCACAATCTCTTGTTACATTCAGGAGGGGAGGATGACATCTGAGCGACTGGTATGGGAATAGGCCTGAAGCTGGGATTTCAAGCATGCCTTTTCCCACTTCAAAGCGTCTTTATTGTAATAAGGAATGTTTGTGCATCATAAACATGTGTATAAAAGACGAAACCTCAGAGAACTTGTTAGAGCACCTCCTGAAGACACTATGCGAGTGTCCGAAATGACAGGCTCTCCTCATGAGAAATACAACTCTATTCTAGTCTTCCTGCTTCCAGCGCCCGTCTCTTTATTTGGTAATTGTTCAAGATGGGAACTAAGAGGCGTCCTGCGCCAGCAGCCTGGGCATCAGGTGTGTTATGGGCCGACTTTTCCTCAATTGGCGCCCCAACGCGGGGTCCATCAGCGACATAAGGTCCGGTAAGAGAGGTCCAGACGATGGGGTGAACATCTAAATGATTGGAGTATACCTGCCTTGAGAGGGCCCTCGTCCGGCTGCCGATTGAATGAACTTCACCGATTCTGAACGGACCTCTCTCAAGTGACCTATTGTCCTGACTGGAATCCCACAGGAATGCTGTGGTAAAAACATGGAGAAAGAGAACGATGGGGCGCTGGAGAAAGGAAGGCGAAGAATTGCCCACATGGTCCGGTCCGGGTAAGGTTAAGTAGGACGTCTTTACGTCCGATTGGTAGGATGGCGTTATCCATCTGATTGATTGATTGATTGATTGTTTTGAAATCACTATTTAAAATACTGGTATTGTTCATTGATTGGTTCATTTAGCCTCGGTTGCTACTTGAAGTATTGGTTCTCTTGGAGACATTCTCTGTTTGCAAACAGCGACGAATAGGAACGTTCCTCTCTCTTTGCAAATAGTGAAGGATAGGTAATGCGGACTTTTGTCCCCCGTTGTAATCCGTCATGCCTATTTTTCTCCCCACTGATTGATTGGTTGCTCTGTTGCTCTTTGAGACATTCGCTGTCTACAAACGGGGAAGAATAGGAATATTCTGTCTCCCTTTGCAGATAGTGAAGGGTAGGTAATGCAGACTTTTGTCCCCGTTGTAATCCGTCATGCCTATCTTTCTCCCCATTGATTGTTTGTTATCGGTTTTTATCGATTATTGCTCTTTGAGATATTCCCTGTCTACAAACGGGGAAGAATAGGAATATTCTGCCTCCCTTTGCAGATAGTGAAGGATAGGTAATGCAGACTTTTGTCCCCGTTGTAATCCGTCATGCCTGTTTTTCTCCCCACTGATTGATTGATTGTCTGAACATTTATTGTTCAAGGAATAGTTCTTTTGAGGCATTCTCTGTTTGCAAATAACGTGGAATAGAAATGTTCTGTCTAGTCTTTGCAAGTAAGGAAGGGTAGGTAATGCGGACCTTTGTCCCCCGTTGTAATCTGTCATGCCTATCTACTCCCCACTGATTGGTAAACCAGTTCCACCCGGACCATTTATTGGAGGTAGGTCATCTGGCTCGGCCAGGAGGGTACCCCTAATACAAAAGGACAAATATAAAAATGCGGATTAGCCGCTGTATCGTGCTAGCAAAAAAAAGAGAAAAATATATATATAAAAATCGTTAGGGAAAAGAAAAGGAATAGAGTGAAATCAGTAGGCCGCTGATGAGATCTCTTTTCAACCTCGCTGAAATGGAAACATAGGGAACAACCCCTCAGGAAATATGAAACTGGTGAGGAAAGCCGAACTTAACGCTATGACTTCGAGACAGCTTGGCTCCACCACCCACCCCGCCCAATTAACGACAAAACTTAGGCGAATAATAGAAAAATATATAACACTCTAGCGAAGTAACAGGTGAAAACGTTTTATTTTTTTTAACAAACAAAAAAACATTTAAACAACTATTTACATGACAAACTGCTGCAACGACAAAACGAAACCCACAATGCATTTCGCCGTCTGCCTGACGCCGTTCCAGCCCTTCCTTCCCCAAAGTAGCAATGTTGGGCTACTTTGGGCTACTTTCTAGTAGTTTTTGGGCGTTTTAAAGTCTACAAAAACCATCAGGGGCAGTGGGGTGGAAGGACCACTACGCGAATAGCCCGAAGGCGGCGCCACACGCCAAGGCCTGTCCCCCGGATGAACCAAGGGACCCGTTCCTGGGGCCAGGGCGAAGAAGCGTCCGGCCACCATCGGCTGTGGGCCCGGCCCGAAACGTGCCAGGCGTCCCCACTTCTTCAATAATGGCTGCGACAACACTGGGGGGGGGTGTCTTGCACATGCCTCCGACCCCCCCCTCGTCCTCATCGCCTGGTCCGGCCATAACAAATGTCAAGCAAGACGCCGTGGGGTGCACCGGGAGGGAGAGGCGGCGCGAACGAGCCTCTCCCACCTCCCCAGGTGAAGGCTCCCCAGCTGCACCCCCAACGCTCCTCGCACCCGGAAAAGGGTTCGTCCACTCTTACGGTGCACCGACGCTCCTCGCACCCGGCAAAGGGTTCGTCCACTGTGGCGATGCTGCGACGCCTCGCCCCACAGGTTGGAGCCCGTCTGCTCATTTGACCCCGCGATTGCCGGTAGCTGCCGAACTCTCAAAATGGCGGTCGACCTTGCAAGAGCGGGCCCAGCATGAAGGAATGGCCCGGTTGCTTGTTGACTCCACCATCATAAAAGTTCTCCTCGACCTTGAAGATTCTATAGGAGCCGCGGGAGTCCCCGACCCCCGCAGATACCCCCGATGGGGAATGACTGCCATAACTGCCCGCGGAACGATGAAAATGTAGCCGCGGGACGTCGGCGCTCCCATGCTGACGCCAGCCTCAATTTGAATGACTAAAATCCTGCAGACTACAGTTCGGATCAGTTCCGGTGAAAAACCCAGTGTGACCCGGTAGGGAAAAATGTTGCCTCCCTCCCCCCTCTTTTGACTGATGGTTCATACTGCCGATCCTTTCTGTTGCCCTTTAACGGAACTTTTGGACTGCCGAAAGAGGCTCTGGGCCAACCACGAGTTGGTAGAGGTTTTTACTATGCCTGGATCTGACTGGCTGCACCCAAAATGGCGCTGGTACAAATGAAACTTTCAACTCTTTGTTGTACCCCGATTGCTCAGCCTTGATGTCATAAAATATGTATACAGTTTTTAAAAACAATGAATTGATATGCGATGGGGACTGATTATGTGTTTGGACAATGAATTGAAGTGAGATGGGTGCTGATTGAACCTTCGGACAATGAATTGTTGTTAAGTTTGGCGCATCATGATTATTGAAAGTTAAAATTTCAACACTTATGATACTTGCTCACACTGAAGTTTCGGTATGATTTTATTGCACTTGTCGCACTTTTAGTATGAAATCAACGACCACCGACTCCATTAGGTTTTCCACTAATAAGTATCCCCACCTGTACAGTTTTGGCCGGCCCACAGGGTTGTAGGCCCGTATCTATGCACCAACATTTTTTATTAAAGATTTTTGGAGAGAAACGTACGTAGTTGTCACGTGTAAATTGGTGAGTTTCGAATAAATAACCACTGTTTCCGATATTACTGAATTACAGGTGATATGGCTCAGCTCGATTAGTTAAGGGTTAAAAAAGTATAGTACGCAGAAATATTGCAAATATGAATGGTCCAGGTTTTTGTTGTATGTACTTTGCACATTTTTGTACAGCCTAAAGCAACCGCTAAAAGACCCTGGAATTCAGTCTATACTTTATATGCTACCTGTATCAGGAAAATTGTGCTAAAATTTCCCTAAGTCGCCCCGAAGGAGTGCCACCTGGCCTCCCTACATACGGTCCGTAATACCACACTTGGGTGACCTATGCTATCCACCGGCTTCCGATAATCATCTCTCCCACACTAAAAGGTTCATCTGGGCTTAAATGCCGAGTTGGCAAGAACTGCGTTCCGTGGAGATAGACCGAGTATGTAGTAAGTAAAAGCCTTTTCGGGTTTATGCGCACTGATGTGTTTTTAAATGCTGCCCCCGCCCCCTTCTTTTTCCCTCTTTCTGCAGGTCACTTTGGAACATCGATTAAAAATACGAAAAAGAAAATGGTGATCTAACGGACGAAGAGACGGGAAAAAGGCATTCGATTATGGTGCCTACGCACCCCGAATAATACAACCAAAAATAATGTGCACTCATGATTAAGCACTCTACACTTAACTAAATAGGGAAAGGTTTAAAGAATATTCTGAGGTGAGGTTTACTCTAGTACCCTCCGCTTGGAGGACTAGGAATGTTGTCAGTGTTTGGACATTACTACATCCTTTCCGCACCCTCATGGACCGGAAACTCAAAGCTGCCCTATTGTTCCCCCAACTGACACCCACTGTTGCCTCAGCCTGGAAACACATTAGCCCGACCAGGTTAGTTCTTGACTGGTTGCCAAAGGCGTAAGTGTGTACAACCACAAAGACCAGTAAAGGCAGCCGACAATAAAAGGAAAGAAAAGGGTAAAAAGAGCGTAGGATGCTAAGGATGCGCAGCATACAGGAAGAGATCACTATGGCCAATAACGGTTATATGTCTTGTCTTGGATTTTTGTATATAATACATGTACTGTCTCCCTCACCTGAGTATGTGTGTACGTAATGTATGGAGCTACGTCATCCCTCTGCCTGTGTTTCCGTATTACTTAACCCCTGTTGTTCTGTGTTGTGCGCGCACTGAATGACCCATTATTGTACACGTCTCTCTCTCTCTCTCTCTCTCTCTTTCTCTCTCCATGTCATACGTGTACCGAATGGACCATTTAGAGTGCGGTCTCTCTCTCTCTCTCTCTCTCTCTCTCTCTCTCTCTCTCTCTCTCTCTCTCTCTCTTCCTCTCTCTCTCTCTCCAAAAGCCCCCTGTTCCCTCTTTCCTTGTATGGTGACGTTGTGCCCCCCCCGGCACAAAACTTAATTGGTTCTCCTCGAACACAAAGGTGTTCGGCAAAATTGACAGGAACTAAAAACGATTGTGACTTGCCATATTACTACCTCTCCTTTCTGCAAAACGATAGAACCCGAGTTGGTAATGAAGGAAAGGACAGGTAAGACGACGGATGTCCCCTAATCTGGCCTTTTATAGGGGGACTATAACGTCAATGGCCTTCTGTTTTCCAGTTCGCTAGAAATGCAATTCCCAATGCACCAATCACTTCACCCCTCTGCACTTAAGTGCGGATGTCCAAAGCGCCCCCGCTTCTCCCGATTGACCCCAGCTCCCTGTCCAAAGCGTCCCCGTTTCCCCCGATTAACCCCAGCTTCATGTCAGCTACCCTCGAAGCGTAATTGATGACCTTGATTAACGGTCGCTCCCCAAGAAAAGCATTTTAACATCTGCCCCTTCCCCCTTCTTCATGACGATAACGCCCCTGCTTGCAAGAGTTAGCCGACCCCAAAGGGAAATGTAAGATTGTCGGTACTTGGGTTAAAAAAGAAAAAGGGCGAGTCTCTACATAAGGACTCGATTTTGAGTTTGATATAATACACTGTGTATAAAGGTCCAATTTCTCTCCACATACGTCACGAATGAACGCCAAACAGGTTTATGAATTCAATGGTAATGCCCTCCTACATACTCCATAAGTGATGACTTCTGACTGTGACCGATGAACTTATCTCCCGCCTACATAGGATTGGGGACGGAATTGAGATGTATAAATGTCTTCTCCTGCCAGTTTTTCTAAAACTTATTTTTTACCCATTCAAAGATACAATCACCGGAGGAGAGGAGCTGGACGTGACGCACAGCCTGGCCACAGATCATGAAGCACGTGTGACCGCGACCAAAGGTGGAGCCACCGAGCAACGAGACGCGGGACGAGGCACCACTCTCAAACTCGGCAGATGAAGGAATAAAGGGCCACCTTGAAGCCCTCGATTTGCTGACCCACTCGTGCCTGAAGTCCCCGTCCCTTTTTGAGCCCAACTGATGGGCCTGCCTGCTCGTCATCTTTTGCTCCTTTTTGGTCCCTTGATGTGCTCAAAGATCTGATCCCACTCCGCCCTCTCTTCCCTTGATTATTCAACAACATTACACTTTTCGCATAACTTTTGACTATAGAATGAGGTTTTGCCACGGAAAAAAGAAAGACACGCAGGGGCCCAGCATGAGGCACCCCTAAGAAAATCAGTTAAGAAACAGGACTGTGATCTAACAGCAGAGGACTGATCGCACCCTGCAACGTGTAAGGATGAATCCGAGCTGGACCTATAGCTCCACCACCGGTGCTCAACAGCGCCAACAAAAGAAGACGGACTCTGTTAAAAAAAAGACATTGTGACGAAAACCCCCCTTCCTGAACTTTCTACTCACCCCCTTGACCAAATTGCTTGTATCAACTTGAACTCCTCCCTCGGCCATTTTGTATTGCTTTCCAAAATGTTTCATCGATCACTCATGCATTTAGTTTTCCAAAAAGTCTCTTATTGCACTGATAAGACCCAAAGGTATCAGAGTACTTTTGCTGTATGTTGATGTCACCGGAGAGAAAGTCTGAACTTGATTCTATAATGTTTCGGAAAATTTTTCCTGATTGACTCCAACTAAGTATTATGCCGATCTCTAGACTTGTATGAATAACCCAACAAATGTAAAATCATATGTACCGCATTCCACCAATCGTATCGACTGTTTAGAACTGAACTTGCTTATGTAAAAAAAAAAGCGGCGATTGTTGAAAATGGCAATGTATGTGTACATAAGCGGCGTTCATTTGTGTTCACTGTACCCCTTGTTGTAAGCAGAACGAATAATTACGAAACACTGACTGTGTTATCCCGCCAGCATAAGACCAATGCACATATGTACACGACAGCTATTTTAGGCACCATGGCCTCTCTGACCGTTTGCTAAACCCCCGACACCCCTCCCCGCGCGCACTGTTCATGCAACGGCCACAAGACCCTCTCCCTCTGCGTGACCCTGCTCTAGAAGTAGCACTCCTGCTTGACCCACACCCCCCATTTCCTCCCAGGAACACCCTTCCCCTCAGCTGACAACCCCCCCCCCGGCTGCACTTGACCTCTCGACCCGGTCCCAAGTCCTAAGACCAAGCCTCGTGTATGTACATCCCCCTTTTTCCTGCCCAGCATAACAAAACCGTGATACACCAACCAAGTGTCCGACCTTATCACCTGACCAACCTTTGACCTGATCATCCCCTCCTGCCCTCGTGCCCTGTAGGAATGTCCAGCTGAGAGGTCACAATCTCTTGTTACATTCAGGAGGGGAGGATGACATCTGAGCGACTGGTATGGGAATAGGCCTGAAGCTGGGATTTCAAGCATGCCTTTTCCCACTTCAAAGCGTCTTTATTGTAATAAGGAATGTTTGTGCATCATAAACATGTGTATAAAAGACGAAGCCTCAGAGAACTTGTTAGAGCACCTCCTGAAGACACTATGCGAGTGTCCGAAATGACAGGCTCTCCTCATGAGAAATAAAACTCTATTCTTGTCTTCCTGCTTCCAGCGCCCGTCTCTTTATTTGGTAATTGTTCAAGATGGGAACTAAGAGGCGTCCTGCGCCAGCAGCCTGGGCATCAGGTGTGTTATGGGCTGACTTTTCCTCACACACATGGATGGGCAACTCAGCATTAAAATTGAACGGCTCTAAAACAGAGCTGATGCTGTTGGGACAAACGGGACCTTCTTTGCCGATAGGCAGCTGGCCGAGTTGTCTTGGTGACCCTCCAAGCCCCAAAAAGGAGATTAAAAGCCTGGGCCTGTGGCTTGAACAAGATTTGTCTTTCAAGACCCACGCAAAGAAAACGGCCGGAGTTTGCTTTGCACTGCTCCGATCAGCCCGTAAGATCTTACCTCTCCTCCCCCCGACGTCCAGGAAACTCCTTATCCAGGGCCTGATTGTCTCAAGGCTAGATTACGGGAATGCGCTTTATTTGGGCGCACCGGAAGCAACGCTTAATAAATTACAACAAGTACAGAATGCAGCAGCAAGGCTGCTGATGAATATCCCCAGGAGACAGTCAGCAAAACCGGCACTGAGAGCATTGCATTGGCTTCCGATACGGGAGAGGATAACATTTAAATCTCTCTGTACGGCTCATAAAATCCTGTATGGGAAGGGTCCTCCCATTTTGGGTAATATGGTGATGCCCTACAAGGCTACCAGAGCTTTACGCTCTGACCACAAAGCTTTGTTACAAGTGCCTAGACTGAAAAGAGCCTGGACGGGGGGTAGAAGATTTTCGGTGAACGCCGCCAAGTTATGGAACGTGTTGCCTCTGAATTTACGGATAGAGTTTGGCATGATCAGATTCCGAAAGCTACTCAAGACCCACCTATTTCCCGCTTAATGCTGCTCCTCAAAGGTTTCCTTTTTTAGCGCCATTCCCCTGAGTCATGAACGAGCGCCGGGATGCCCAAGGGTAACTGTGCGCTATACAAGATTCCAAAATAAATAAATAAATGCAAAATAAGTAACTGACACTGGTGCACTGTCTTGCTTCAGCGTCTATCGCTCTGTAAGACTGATGATCATTCTAAAAATACATTTTTAAAAATCTGCCATTAAAATGCTGGGTTCTCAACTAGAAATACATCTATTGGAAAAAAAAATTAATTTGACACTGCTGCAAGGAACTTGTGTTAAAGGAAAATAAGTATAACAAAACCAGTCACTCCTTCCCACAATTGTCTTTGTAAGACATGTAATCAATAAGAACATTGCCAAAAACTTTGCTTGTGCACCTTCAAATGTTTTCTTTTTTTTATTTTTATAAAATGCCACTTTCCTTTTTCCGGCTTGAGCATTGCTGGCGAGGGACTTTTATCATAACAGTAGATGGGCGTGGCTTTGACCAACAAAGGTACAAAGGCACCTTCAGGCATTACATTTCTGGGAACTACAATATTTCTCGTTTTTCCCAAACATTGCTCTGAAGGGGACCCCCAATGTTGGCACCTATTAATAACTAAAGTACCAAAACAAGATGACACTCATCAAACGCACCTAAATGGATCCAAATGGTTAAAACGAGACTAGGCACTCTTCTACCCTTTTCACTCAGCAATTCTCAAATTATCTTATAAAAATCTATATCACGTTTTCACGAGTAGTTGACTGCTACAAAACGTAACACAAGTGGGCTAGAAGGAAGATTCTGTGGTGGATATACAATAAAACGTGGGGGTTAGTGTTACGAAATTAAGGCAACCCTGTGAAATAACACCCGAGTTCAGAGCCATAGTCTCCCACTCTGTGCCAGGACGGAACCCCCAGACTCTGGATTTTATACCTTCCACTGCGTACTGGGTAACTAAGTTACCATATAAGCCAAGGCTCTGGTGTGTTTCCCCGCGAGCAGTTTTCGGACACTTACTTGTAGTAGTCAGACCAGCAGAGGCGGCTCCACAGACCGCCAGGCAGAGCACCAGGAGCACACCGCTCATCCCGAGAGCCGCGACCCTCCTCATCATGGTCCTCGGCGGGTACTTCCTATCTGCTGTCGGCACAGGTAGCTAGATATCCTGCTGAATGGGCCAAGTCGCCTTTCAAAGAGTCACAAAGGAAAACCTTCAGCGCCTGTTGTAACCTGCGAAAGAGTGGCCCCAGTGGATGTCTCCTTCCCAACCCCAGGCAGACTCCGCCACGCTCTTCTGGGCCTCAGGTAGCCTCCGCCCGCCGCATACTCCAAAGTTTCAACAGAAACCCAGAAGGTCTAATACATAAGCCCCACCCTCTCTGACTGCAGGTGAGGCCCTGGGGCTTACGTCATGCGGGAGGCAGGCATTAGCACAGCTTCACGGCTGTGAAGGGACGTTCACAGAGGATCAGGAAACAATTGGAGGGTCATTAGAAGTTGGAGAAGAGTGGAGAAGTTGGAGAAGGTGGAGAAGTGTGGCTCAAATGGTTAGAGCGGCAGACCCTGATGCAGAGGTCTGGTCCGGGACCAAGGTTCAATACCCACCTCGGCGGGTCTTGAGCTCAATTTCCTTGGACCTGATAATTCTCGCCTCGGTGCCTATTCTAATCATGGGTCCCACTCTGCAACTCTGGGCAATAGCTTGCTTGATCTCCACAACGGCTCCAACAGCGCTGGGATGCCTGGCTTCACCTTGGGGGTGTCCAGGAGTAGACATTTCACAGGGAAAAGCCAGGAAGGGTTCCTAAGTGGTATACGGACAGCGTCGGGACACTTCTGTTGGAGGTAGCTGTGCGCGTTACAAATGCTGGCATTTACATTTACATTAGCTTTTCCAAAGACTCAAGCTGCGTTTCGAGGTAGCCACTTTATGCCTAAGGCCAGAGATTTGAGCCTAGGTAAAGCGGGTTGAAAATGTATCGAGCCCAGGCTTGCCTGACTCTGGTGTGGTTTCGGAACATGTGGATTTATGAGGAGGAATTTGGGAAGGGGTCATGGTAATCGGACTATCGCCTGCCTGGTATTTTGCTGGCCTGCCTGTAGGTAATTTATTAAGTCCTTGCAAAAATTTTTGCAAAATGCAGTAAATCCGGGAATTTTTATCGTGGCAGCATTATCGAATGTTCCTTGCCTGGCACTTTGCGAAATGCTGTGACATACGGTTATTTTTATCGTGGCAGCATTATCGAATGTTCCTTGCCTGGCACTAAAAAGTGTTGAATAATTTGTCCAATTAAACCAGCTGTTGGCGGGAAACGGACAGGGGCTAATGACACGCGCCTTCTCTGTTGTCTCCACCGCGAGCCTCCTCAGCGTGGACAGGGGAGGGGTGCGAGGAGGGGATGGAGGTGAGGAGACTAAAGAGGAGTGGGGCGGGAGGAGGAAGGCGATTCTAAAACAGAAAGCAATTGCTTTTGGAAAGAACAAAGCCGCGAGTGGTGCGCGCGCGCCCATATGCTTTCAATTATCGCACCCGTTTCTGGGTACGATAATTGAAACCATATGGCAGGAAATGCACGTAATAGACACCAATAGGCCAGGGACAGAGCTATGCACCCGCCTCTGGCCTATTGCGTGCTATCTGTAAAAGGAACACGCAGGGAAAGGCCAATAGCAGGCCGCAAAAGTTAAAAAACATGCACAAGCGTGTTCATTTCCAGGGTCCATTTCGAAAACCCGGACTAAAGGACACTCGCTGCGCGAACACTGCTGCGCGAACACTGCTGCGCAGTGTAACGCTAGGCTCGAGACCTAAAAACCGAACCAACTGATAGTAGGCGTTCCCCAATTTTGGCTCTATTTTATCCAGAGTGAGCTTATTTGAGATATACATACAGAGCCCTCCCTTTGCTCTACCCCCTCGTTCCTTCACTGCAGGCGTGTGTAGTGTGTTATATCTGTTAGGATGAATTGGTTCTCTAACCTATGTTTCCTGAAAACATAATATATCATGAGCAGAGATGAAACCACTCCATGTTTGGTTATCTATCTTACTATGGAGCCCTGCAATATTCCAAGAAATAACCTTGCATGGCAAACAGTGACCGTTCAGCATAATTCTCGGAGGAGACAAGGTCAGAGGGGAGGAGGGGCTGTTAATACATGGTTATGCTTGGGCCACGGATGGTAAATCACATGGTTCCGAGAGGGTAGCTATGGTACTGCTCGTAGCAGCTCTCTCAGTGACCTCCCTTTCATTTATCGCACACGGTAACCTAAGAATTGAGGCCTCTTGTTCTATAATGCAGTTGTCTAGAGGTGCCCCTAATTTAGATGGTCGGACATGCAGGTCAATTTTCAATGCCCATCACTGCCGGGAAAACCCTGGTGGTAAGTGGCAGTGAAAACTGCAAAATGCCCCCTTCACCAGAGGAGAAAACTCCCATGGCACTTTGGGGCAATTATTTTTTCAAAAACAAAAGCCCACTTTGGTGTTGTGTTTTTTAAAAATAAAAGAAATGTATAACTTTCCACTACAGGTCTGTCATGTTTGATTGAGCTGTATGGCAAAGTTACAATATATTGGCAAGAACCGCCTTGTCTGTGGTTCCTGTCAATGCTTGAAATGTCCACCGGTCGGTCGAACATTTTTAAATGTGGTCGTCGGGACCATTGCCAGGTGACTCCGACGTTTACACCGTTGCCCTGGCAGAGGATGGCCCGACAGACAAATTTTAAATCGGGCCCTTTGTTAGGGGGAAAAAAATATTATCACAGGAAGAGGGCAAGAATGTAAATGAGCCCTACGCGAATGGTATAATGCATGCTTTTGCACTTTGATTATAGTAGAAAAAGTGTCCTCGTGCCAAAAATGGACACCAGAACACATCAATTTTGCGACAAAATAGTGCATTTCATGTATTAAAGCATAATTCCACATAATTTGTAGGCATTTCGTGTAATTGCAGCAAACAAAATTATATACATTTCGCCCGAGTCCAGTTGTGATAAAGAAGAGCAATATATTTAAGTACAGATATTTGCTTGTCTGGTAGTCTGGCCTATAGGCTTAGTATGTTGTTTCCCAATCACAATTATACCATTGCAATCTCCTTTGCTATGTCACATGTATGCCAAAATAGTATCTGCTTTGATTTACTTTAAATATGTTTTATTGTCCGACGGTGTGCCTAATTGTTATGTTTGTGTGGCAGGGCGCTTTCTGTTTCGATTGCAGAGGAGAAATTATCACTGAATCAATAGTCTAAATAAAAGGTTGAATGGAAGTAAAATTTAACATCACAGTCATAAATCACCCATCATCGGGTTTCCCTTTCATATTTTTTCTAAATCTTTATTCTGTCAAGTCTATCTATTTCAAGCTATAATGGGTTTTTCACAGCACAACGCTTCAGCCAGTCATCAAAAAGCAAAGGGAAATCTATACAACAAAATTATGTCCCTCTTTTTTTAATCTCTGCTTTGTCTTACCTTCTACCCTGCTCATAAAATTGATCTTAATGGCATTTTTTGACAGTGAAATATTACAGCGATACACAGAATCACATTAAGGAAGATATAACAGCGGAGGCCATTTCAGATAATTGCAACATTATCTGTGCAGTGTGGACAGTAAGCAACATTAAACACGTACATATTTGTAAAACATTCCTTTTAGTAATCAGTGTGGTGGATCAACGGCACACTGAATCAAATAAATGGGACAAAGTGTGAATAAACATTGTGTTAAAGGGTTGCAGAAAAGCTTGGTAGTGCTACTCTTTCCCAGGGTAGTAATTGTAGTCAGATTTCAATATTTCATTATAAGTATCTTAAATTCCTATTAACTTAATTTTTTAACTGGTTGGTTAAAACAGTATATAATCCAGCAAAATATGAATTTTTGGAATACAATTCAATGCTGGCCTCTATCACGAATTGTTCGCACAGGAGAAGCTCACTATAGCACAGTGAGAGAAAAGGTTTTTTTTTTTTAAATTATTGGGGCATATTATCAAGGGGGTTTATCTCCGCTTTTTTGTCTTTAAAAGCCAAGAAAGCGGAGATAAAATGATCTCCCTATTACCTAGCTGTCGCTAACACCAGTTAGCGACATCTAGTAGGAGATAGCGACCATCTTGGGCCCCGCTTTGCATGTCAGTGAAATGTATCACTAATGACATGCAAAGTGGGCGTGCCAAGATGTTAGCGACTGGAAACAGTCGCTAACATCCCTATCTCCTATTACCAACGTTTGGAGATATTCGCGCTAAGCGCGAATATCTCCAAAAGCTAACACTTGCCCCTGAGCAGTTCTTAGCCATGTTATCCAATGGTAGGTGGATAACATGGCTAAGAGCATTAGCTCAGTAATGCATGAATATCGCTGACTTTTCAGCAATATTCATGCATTTCAGCCGATTTTTATCACTTAGGAGATAAACCTTGATAATAGCAAGGTTCCTAAGCGATAAAAATCGCCGCAGCACGGAGATAAAAATATTGCCGCTAAGCCAACATAGCGATAATTATCGCTAGTTGTTGGTAATATGCCACCTTGTTCTTAGGTCTGCCCTTGGAGATAGCTCTACTTGTTGTGCTAGACTCTTAGACCCAGATTTATTGATTTTTGGTGTAGGGCAGTGCAGTAAGTTACCTTGATGAGCTGCCCTGCTTCAAAAGGAAAGGGTAGGAATGCACCATATCTATGCAATATGGCGCATTCCTGTCCTTTTCCACTGCGCTGGTGCCATTTTGGCTGTCTAGTGCCAAACCATTGAGCAAGGTTATTTGGATTATAGTGTGAAGTCTTAGGAAATCCTAGGGTTTTCTCTTAAGTTTCTGGTATTCATATGTACTTGCACTTCCATGCTAACTCCCTTTTGCTGCACACCCAACATATATATACATTTGGATAGTATCCGCTCTTTAGCTGTCTATTTCATACAGCTGTTCCATGTCCTTCTCTTCTAGTGAGATTTACAGTTTGAATTTGGAGAGCTAGGCAAGGCTCACTCTCTTGTCTCTTATTTTGTGTGAACTGAGCTAGTACGGCTGCTGAGCCATAGAAACATTTTGGGAATTACCCAAGTGGGTTACGCGTTAATATCTAGGATCAGAATTAACTGGGACCAGTTATTAAGATGGATGAATAAGCTCTGTCTTATGGAGAAGATGCAGCAGAATTGATTTTAGTGGGATCTTCCTTGTTGGGAGAATCATTGATCACACAAAAACTCACACAGGTGGAGGGGTGCGAGACTCTCACAAAATCACAAGTAAAGACTATCTTACAGGGGCGCTAGGCAAGGTGGCCGCACTTTAGTGCTGCTCGGCCCGGCTGATCGACTATCCACCAAATATCAGCTGCTAATAACGGCATCCACACGCTTCAAAAGTGTGTCCTAAATGGGGAGACTTCCCTGCTACGGGTGAGACCCACACATCCTGCTTGGACCCCTCGAGTCGCGGGCGAATTGAAGAAGATGCCCTGCCTGAGGTGCGGCCAACATGGCAGCCGCCTTTGAGCTGTGTTGACTGGGAGGACTGGCTGGAGCCTTGACTGGCTGGAGTGCGGTGACCCGGGGTGCTGTGCCCTGAAAGTGTAGCACTGGCTACTGCCTGCTCCTCCCTCCATAAGGGGCTGCCTTTGGGAGATTCACATCGGCTGGGTCAAGCCTTCCCGACTTGGTGTTCATGCCTGGCTGCTTGCTGTCTGCACCCTGGAGGATACTGCCGGATTGCCGCGCAGCACCCAGAGAGGACCGCAGAGCCCACCTGAGGACCTGGAATACCTCCCAGTGGGAGCGTCTGTACCCGCCGGGGGGGGCAGCTCTGGACTAGGCCTACAGCGGCGGAGGTGGTGTGGGCCTGGGCTGAGGGTTGCGATCTGTCGGCTGTGGCCTACGTGTGAGGTACGTGGCATACACGGGCCGCCTTGTCCTGCCTTCACGTCGGATCTTGGCTGGGAATATCGGAGAGGCCCCCCCCAGGTGTGTGCTGTGCAATTGCCGGGAATTGCACAGCACTGGGGAAATTGCACCCGCTGACTGGGGATAGATTTTAATACCGTGCTGGGGACTGGGCTTGGCAGCAGGAGATACTACGAGCATTAAGGGTGTAGTTGGGTGAGTGCCTCTCGCAAAAAGATGCTGCTTGCCCTCTGGGGGCAGCACCCTGGATTGTCACTGTTAGAACGTTCCCTTCGAACCCCTGTCGGTCGATGCATCTGTGAGCTGCCCCAGACATAATCCTGCCCTGCCTCCTGCTCATCGTTGTCTACCTTGTACCCCTCTCTATCGACTTCGCCCTGTTGGTGGGGTCACACCAGCAGGCATACTGCCTCCCTGCTGTAGACAGCGCAATATCCTTGTTCCTACTTAGTCATATTTCCACCCCCGGCTCGGTGCCTGAACTACGTCTGCGAGCAGCTGTGTGTGGGGTTGCAAGGGGAGCCTCTTTCTGCTTACTAATCAAATTGTTGGACTCCTGCACTCTGCCCGCTGCTTGAGCCGTTTTAGGGTCCTACCCAGGTGTTTGAATTGGTATTTCAAGGCTGCATTCTTCACCCTTCATTGTGGGAAAGCCTGATAAGTCACAACCCCGCCTTAGGTTTGAGTCGCGTAAGTCCGGCAGGGGTCTGCAGAAGGCGGCTTCGGACTCTGAGGCAGATGCACAGGGGGAGGGTCCACCTAATCTGGAATCCACGTTGCTGGCAATGCAGAGAAGCCTTCATGCAATCAAGGGTAGCATGTCCACCATCAATCATAGCCTGAACCACATGCCTGCGCAGTTAGAAAAGCAAAATGCCAGAATGAGGAGATGGAACAGCGGGTCTCCACAGCGGAGGACAGCCTTAGTGATGTTGCTGGAAAGGCGCTTAGCATGGAAAAAATCTTAACGCTTGTACAGTCCAAAAATGAAGATTTGGAGGCCCGCAGAAATAGTATCCGGATTACAGGCCTTCCCGAATCCACGAACACTGGCAGGATGGAGACATTTGTTGAGAATGTAATTAAGGAAATCTCTCGCTCTGAGCAATTGTCCTCCATGTTCATAATCGAGCGGGCCCACCCCTCTCTTGCGGCACGTCCGGTCCCAGGCGCTCTCCCTCGCCCTATCATTGCTCGGATACTGAATTATCAGGACCAGGATGTTATTTTGAGTATGGGTTGCTCATACGTGAGCCCCATGCTCTCCACAACACTGGAGTCAAGCTACCCTAGCTGAAGATGGCTGATAGCCAGAAACCGGTCCTAGGATGCTTGATTCCGGTCCAGGAAAGACATGGCTTGGCAGTTCGGGCTGGACTGTTTCCACAAGGCACCAGGTCAAGGCTGATTTGCATATGGCCATGTCTGAACTGGGGTGGTGTGCAGTGCAAAAAACGATGGATTTAGGCCCAGATCTCTGTACTGGGGTGAATGTATGACATTGTTCGGCATTCTGTCCATCAACTGTTGTTTATGTTATTTTGAGTATGGCCAGGGACAAGGGTGCAATTTGCCATCAGGGCACCGCATTGTCCTTTTTTCCAGACTTTACTGTTGCTGTCCAATCAGCTTGTCGTGAGTTTGGAGTGGTTAAAAAACTCCTTCAGTTCGAAAGCATTCCTTGCCATGCTGTATCCCGCTCGACTCAGGTTGAGGCTGGAGGGGAGCTTCAAAATGTTCACGTCCCCCAAGGCAGCGATGGAACACGTGAACCAGCTGAGGAAGCGTCGGCGCGATACTACTATTGAAAAAGCTGAGGAGGAATTATAATAATACAGTGAATTGGTATAGGGCTTGTTTTATGTGTCATCCTGATTATTGGACTCACTTTCTATGATATTACGCTGCGTTCACTGCTCTTCCAGAAGTATGTGCGTGTTGGGGGAGTTGTGCACTCCACTTCTGCTTTGATGGAGAACTGTAAATTACATATCTGCTCTTTTAGACCCTAGCATGAGTAATAGACCTGATCAGCCACCTCCTACATTGTGGGAGGACAGTAGCACAATGATGCCCCCCCGGCTGAGAGTTCCCCATATCAAGTACTTTTTTGTTTCTCTTATTGGGGTTTGTTCTTCCAAGACTGGGATGGCTTTGGCAAGTTCGGTATGCCGACGGGAGTGGGGGGTCAGAGGGGGTGGTGTGTTGGGCACAGCTGGCACTTTCTGATTGCAATATGTCTGCATCCTGGTGAAATGCTCTAAATGATATTCTCCGAACATGTATGCATCTAAGGTTTATTAAGACTCATGAGTGGTACTTTTCGATTCCTGACTTGGAATGTATGGGCCTTAACAGTCCTACGAAGATACGCATTTTGATAGCGAGCCTTGACAAGTTGAATATTCAAGTGGCCCGTTTACAGGAGACCCATTTCACTAAGCTTTCTGAATGTTCTGTGGTAATGCGGTGGGCTGGGTGTGGATTGCCTCATCTTATTCCTCATACTCGCGGGGGGTGGTGATCCTTGCCAAGAAGAGAGTCCCATTTCAGGTTCATAGCACAGAGATAGATGATCAGGACTGGTTGGCTATTGTGCATGGGACGATTGGGGGTACGAGTGTGCTTTTAGTGAACGTCTAATGTCCAAATGTGGATGATCACCCCTTCTTTGCGGATGTGTGGCATCGCATTTCTGCTTTCCCTGCTGCTGAAATTATTTGGGGGGGATATTTTAATACATGTTTGGACGTTAAAGCTGACAGAGTGGGAATTGGGGCAGCGCGACATAGGCTATCCACTGATACATCCATGCCTACTTAGATGATGTGGAGCTTGGTTGGCTACCACCAAACTACCGAGAATACCTCATCCAACCGTTTGACGTTGAGGATGTTAAACTGGCCATTATGTTGCTCCCAACTTGCAAAGCGTCAGGGCTAGATGGGCTTCCCAGCAAATTCTATAAGGCCTATATGGATGTCCATGCGCCGCCCCTGCTAGATGTATTTGCTGAGGCGTATGACTCGGGAACACTGCCTCCCTCCCTTAAGGAGGCCCTACTAGTAATGCTTTGAAACCTAGTAAGGAGGCGAAAGTATGTGACTCCTACAGACCCCTCTCTATTATAAATATTGATGCCAAAATATTGTCCAAAATGATTGCTACTAGGCTTCAGCCACTAGTTCCCAAATTAGTCCTTCCGGACCAGTCGGGGTTCGTGCCCTTCAGATCCACGATGCACAACCTCGGCAAAAAATGTTTTACCCTACACTATTTTGAGGAAGATTTTCAGACAGTGCCAGTGCTCCTAGATGCGGCCAAGGCCTTTGATTCTCTCCTCTGGGGCTTTATGTTTACCATCTTGCTGTGGATGGGCCTACCACTGTTCTTTTAAAAATGGATTCATCTCCTGTACTCTGCACCAGTAGCACGCATTCGTGTGAATGGGTGGGTCTCAGATGCCTTTTCTATTAAACGAGGCATGCGGCAGGGTTGCCCCCTGTTGCCCATGCTCTTTGCGCTGGCACTGGACCTTTTGGCGTGCAAGCTGCAACAACAGGATGCCCAGGCAGCGCTGCGGCTTAGACAGAGACCCTTGGTGGTGTCATTGTGTGCCGACAACATGCTACTCTACGTCTGCGAACCTGCTACATATTTATCTGAGCTATTACGAAAGTATGTTAAATTTGAAAGATACTCAGGCTTGGGCATCAACTGGGCTTAGTCCACTGTGTTTTCGTGGAAAAAGAGATAGAATTAGACTATCCGTTAAAGTGGTCGTTTGATCCAGTGAAATATCTTGGTGTATGGCTACATAGGGACCCTGAGGTGGTGATCAAGGCTAATTATGGGCGGGCCGTTGACACAATTACAGACCAAGCTGCGCGATGGGCTAAACTTCCTTTTTCACTTGCGGATCACATTGCAGTCATAAGAATGACTTTTCTACCTAAACTTCTTTATTTATTTGTTAACATACCCATCTGTCTTAACAAAGCGCTGTTTAATACACTGCAGTCGACTCTTTTAACACTTGTCTGGGGGGTTTGGGAAGTCCCGTTGTAGCTGGAGTGTGTTGGCTCAGCCGTTTGACCGCGGTGGGTTTGAGGCCCCTTATATGCGCTTATATTACTTATGCACTCAGGCACAGTTAGCGCACTTTTGGTATTACCCACAGAGGTTCCAGCCTCATACTGCGATTGAGGCAGACTCCATGCTGCCGATGCCTCTGATGGTGGCTGCTTTGATGGGCGGAGGAGGGGGCCTTGCACGCTGAAATGTGTCCAGTTCACTGCACGGCCTAGGCGTGGAAAACTCTTGCTAGTAGAGCACATTTGGACTATTTGTATGCACCAACACTGCCACTTGCCGCGCACCCTGGTATCCCTGCCCCTCAAGAACCGGCGGCCTTCGAGGCATTAAGAGAGGTGGGGATTACTCATATTGGCGACTTATATAAACAGGGTCGATTCCGGACACTGTCGGACCTGCAGATGGGTCGAGACACTAGTCTGATGCTGGGGTTCACTTATGTGCATGTGCGGCAGGCAATTCGGGACATTTACCCTGCATATTTGGCTGAGCTGCGCATGCTGCTGGCCTTCCGGGCGGTGCTAGGGGGAGAGGACTGAAGCGGTCTGATCACTAAATTATACAAAGCGTCCCTTCGGGAACAATAAATAAGTGAATCTCCTTCCTACAATAAGTAGAATGATATATTGAGCTCTATGCTGTCAATGGATGCCTGGAAGTTCTGCTGCACCTTAACTGGCCATCTGACAGCAAATTGCAACCTCCGCATCATCCATTTTAAATACTTGCATCAGCTTTACTATACACCAATTCAATTGCGTAGGTTTGGCTTGCATGAAAGTGCATGCTGTGTATGTTGTGGCCAGGCTGATGCAGATTGTATGGTATTGCTTGGTATTGCGCTGGTATTTACACATTTTTGTTACGTGTCATGCAAGTGTTAACTGATATTATTACAGAAACTGTAGGGTGTGTACCTGATGTATGTCTGTTGGGCTGGGTACATAATCTCAAGCCCTGCAGTAGGCAGCTAGAATCCATTTCTACCTTGTTTGCCAAGTGGGCGGTAGCACAATGTTGGGGTACAAAAACTGTACCCACGGTAAAGAGGTGGATCCGTGATTTAATTTATTGTAGGGACCAATTGAAAATCTATGCGGAGGAGCTGCCTGAAGCTTCCCGTCCTAAGGTCTTTTGGGCTCCCCTCTCTGGGTACCTTCTTGCAAATCCAGACTTGGCATAACCTCCTGAATGGGCGACTGCTATCTACGGACCGGAAGAAGTGGGACTGTTCTGCAATATTACTACGTGCCACACTGTATTACTGCCTGGTATAACAGACGTACGTATTAGTGCCGGGTGGGAAGATAGTGTGTGAGGGTTTGTTTGAAAATGGGTGTTTTTTTCTTGAAACATAAAATGGCTTGTATAGGATATATTGGCACAGAAGATTCGTTCAGCCCTAATATTGGGGCGATTGCTGTTTGTTGTTCTTACAAGCTGCTTAATAAAGATACTTGAAAAAAAAAAGACTATAATACATGTCGCCATAACAGACTATTAGCAGAGAATTAACCATTGATCTTCCTGGAGGACGCTTTCTTCAGGAAAGACTGCTCACTTATTGCTTGGAAGTGTACCAGAGATTGGTTGATTTTAATTATTAACACTACTAAAACAAATGTAGATGCCATACTGATTCAAACCAGTGAGAACAATTTAAAAACACAAATACAATTAAAAAATTTTTTTAAAGAAATTGGAAGAAACAAATAGGGAGGTGAATGATTACAAGGACTATTTAGCTAACTTCGAAATCAGTAAGTTACAAAAAGACCTAAAAAGGTCTCACAGGAGCATCTATATCCCTATGTGAGTGATGATTATGCAAAACTGAAGGAAGCACTCAACACCAAGAAGAATACACCAGACAGACCATACACAGATAATTCTAGCTCAGGGAGCGAAAGCAGTCATTACGATTACAGACCCAGATCAAGGGGAGGGGAGCCTTCAGGGGACCAATGTGGCCCTTTCAACAAGGCCTGCAAGGGGCTTGTTTTTGGTGGCCTCAAATGCACACCCAATGCTGCCCTTCAAATGCTACCCTAACCAATATCCTTTTTTAGGGAGAGGCAGGGGGACCGGCAGAGGCAGACAGAAAGGTCGAAGTGTACAGTGGGAAGATATGAACCAGAGAGTCACTCAGAACATGTTCAAAGAAACACAACCAGGGAGCAGCAAGGACTGAGCCTTCTTATGAACATGACAGACATTGTTCCCACTAGTGACCAAATAGCCGTCTTGAACAAAGTGACATTATTCCCACTAGCCAAGTCGATCACTTCAAGCTCAGCTGCGAGCTAGCAGAATTCTTTAGAAATATACTTCTGAAGGTGTTCTTTGATAATGAGAATGGGAAAAGTAATGATGAAGGGGACACAGGGTTGAGATCAAAATCCACTTTCGTCCCTACATTAGCGTTGGTACATCCAGAAGTAAGGGTCTTTGAACAAGAAGTGATTCGGGAGATACAGCAGTCTAACAAGGTGAAACAGAAGAAAAGCTACTATAACCCGACTAACTCAGAACAACTAGCAATACAAGAGCTAAGGAATGATCCACCTATCATGATTAAACCAGTGGATAAAGGTGGGGCCATCCTTATTCAAAACACAGAAGCATATAATGCAGAGTGTTTACGCCTTCTTGTAGACAGGAGGAACTATGTGGTTTTTGATAACAATCCCACAGCAGAACTTCAAAGAGAGATCGATATCTATGTTGTAGAAATCTCTATCGGGTGGATTAGTCAAAAAGAGGCCACGTTCCTGTGCAGACAAAAACCAAGGACACATTCTTATTATACCCTGTCCAAGGTACACAAAGACATCAGACCTCCCCCCGGCTGTCCCATCGTGTTGGGGATAGACTCTGTGCTAGAACCATTATCGCAATTTTGTGCTTTTTTTCTGAGACCCATAGTATTGCGTATACCAGCATATCGGAAGGACACTAGGGAAGTTATAAATCCAAAAAAGGACATGGATTTTGACAAGGGTGAAGAAACACAAATATCCCCCAACGGGAAACAGTCAGAGTTATTGAAAATATCCTCTTCACAGAGAACTGGGAGTATCAAACTCCTAGATCCTTTGTTCTATGTGTATCAGAGTTAGCACTAACAAGGAACTTCTTCCAATACAATGACACTTTGTATTTACAAAGCCATGGTACTTCCATGGGAAGTTCTTTTGCTGACAACCTGGCACGCCTTTATGTATCACATTTTGGGAAAGAGAATATACACTCACAAAATAATCTATTTCTAGACTCCATCCAGGGCTGGAAATAATATATTGATGATGTCCTACACATGTGGAAGGGAGACAGGGCCACACCTAAAAATATGTTCATCTACAGTATGTGACTACAGGGCGGTGTTCCAATTTTGGCCCAGAGTTGGGAGAAAATATAATGAAACTCGGGTAAGAGTGACTATTAATCATTTTAATTTATGGTTCGCAAGAAAGGTTGGGTTTTATGGTGAGAGTCCCAAATTTCCACATGGTGATGGTTGTGTGTATTTTAACGGTGAACTGTGGAGAGGTGATTATGTGTCCTCACACTGGTGTGGAGAAAGTGTTAACATACAAGCTCATGAAACTGGGTATAATGGAGTAACAATTATCAAAAGTTTCATGAGGGGATATTTTACTAAGTTATTTTTGTCTCCTTACAGATATGCAAGGCGAGTGAGGTTACTTACAAGAATAAAGTAAGACCTATCTTTTTGAATTTGTTTAAAATATAAGTGGCAAGATTTTGAAAAGCCAGTAGGGATCAATACCCTGAGGAAGGCCAGTGGCCCAGTAGGGCAGTTGATATTGGCTGAAACATGTCGGTAGAAGCAGTTGGGGTAATGGAGATGTAACTCCTCCTATATACCCCATAGTTATGTTTAATCCTGCCAAGAAGGACCACTAAAAATAAGTGTATCGGTACGTACATAGAATTTTAATTCTATTTTTATCTGCACAAGGGATCCCTCATCTAGAGAACCTTCTCTTTTCTTTCTTTTGAAAAAAACAAGCACTCCACCCTGTGTGTTGGTCTATGTTTCTGGTAGTCATATGTACTCGCACTTCTATGCTAACTCACTTTTGATGCAAACCCAATGTATATATAGATTTGGATAGTATCCGCTCTTTAACTGTCTATTTCATACAGCTGTTCTTTGTCCTTCTCTTCTTGTGAGATTTACTGTCTGCATTGTAGGCAGGATTGTTTTTGTGGAAGAATGGGTAACTTCCTGCACAAAAACAATCCTGGGAGACTTTTTCCTCTTCATATGTGTGCTGCAGAATGTAGCACACATAGAAAGAGGAAAAACCGAGGAGAAATAAAGTTATTTCTCCTTGTTGTGCCTCCCCTGATGAGGTGTAGGGTAATGGCGCATTCCCAGGTTTACAGGCTCTTGCAACTCAGGGGATGCGTCAAATTGCATGGGTGTTGCATGAGAAAACCCACAGCAAAGTCCATGGAACATCTCTCTTAGACATAGCAAGGCAACACACTGATTTGCTCTGCCTTGCATTTCTTCATTTTCTTTGAGGCCATTCAAAGCCACACAAAGTGGTTTTGTGTGGCCTCACAGATATGGCTGAAAAGTTGCACCGCTGTTGGGTCGCTAAAAGTGACGCTGCGGCTGAGCAAGCCTCTCGTAAATATGACCATTGTTTAAAAAAAATAAAATTTAATATATAATACACTTCCCTAATGGGACTTTTAGTTAGGCGTCTTAATCCATTATCACTCACTCTTTGTTTCAGTGGCAGGCACTTATTGTTAATACCACATAGTACTACACTTAAATATTGCACTTTACCAAATTTGTCTTGTGTCTAGATGCTGTTAACAGGTATTGTCACACAACTAAATGGCAATTATTTTAATGACTGTGAAAGGAAGAAAGGCTGTGCCTGAGCTGCAAACCTCTGACCTTCAGTTTACGGGGATAGTTCTAAAATGAATGTATTAGTCCACTCAGCTGATCTTAAAGTTGATAAATTGCTTTCCGAACCTTCCAAGACTTAATTACACTGATCACTTTGATTTCCAATAAATGAGGTTGACCGGTTCTTCGAAGTATAAAGTGCTGACTTTTAACTCACCTTATTGTACATATTGTACAAGTTACTTTGTAACTTTAATAACTATTAATACAGATCTGCCCAGCTTTGTTTCTTCAGTTGCTGTAATTGTTTCCGTGTTTGTTGATAGAGTAGGACTCTAATTGTTTTCTAATTAAAAGTAAAGAAAACAGAGATGGGAAAAAATGATTTCAGAGAAGCTTCACCCCCTCACTCATTGAAACATTTACCTACAGAGAAGGTAATAGTGAACATCGCTATTCCTGCCTTCTAATACAGAGATCTGTATGGCATCATCCCCTTCATTGATACAATGTTGTTGGAGGTATGTGATGATGTGTAGATACAGATAAGCATACGCATTCCCAGGATATGGCTATAACTAAGCCAATTCTACATGTGCAGAAAACCCTGAAACTGATGGATCTAGGAGACAGGACATGATGGTGATTTTATATGAGGACTGGGACAAAAGAGGAACTTGGAGATTATCAGACATTTGTGTAAACTGTGCAGATGATCCAGAAAGCCAGAGGGAATTTTCAGAATGTTAGATGAAGGATGTAACAATGGACATAACACAGGACACAGCTGTGAAAAGGGCATGTCATTTCTGCATAAAACTTTGGTTCAAACTTACTTGGTACTATCATGCTTGCAGTAACGCAATTTAGCAAATTCATAACCAAAAGTAATCAAGTATGAAGATTTAAATATATGAAACAATGTAGCCAGACTATGCCTTAACCTCTAGATATCAGACCATACCTACCATGAAAGAGCACTATTGTTGAAAAGTATAAAACAGACTCAAATTGAAGATGTATTTATTGTCTACAGAGTTTTGGTGTGAAGGAAAACAATATGTATTGAAGAGACTCACTCTCCCATTACATTGCGAGCCATACCATGGATTCAATCACCTCTAAGCGCAAGGACTACAACACTGAAAATCTTTGAACTAGGACAAAAAGCATGCCTGCGGGAATAGGCCGTGGAGGCAAGCCAATGCGTGCCGTGCCATAGTTGATGTTGAACTATGAAGACAAACATTCTGGTTTCATAGGGTTCAGTTAAATCTATTTGTCATTCATTCAGTTGTGCATGACTTGAATGCGTGGGTAACTAGTGGATGCTGGATGACCAAACTTATAGAAGAAATGTGGTATAATACCAGAACCTAGATCAGAAAACTGATGTGGGAGTTACCTTGGAAGTAATAATGAGTACCTTACTAATCTAACATACATTCAACAATGAAAGAAATCACTAGTTTCCAAAAATCATGTTAGAAAAAGAGGATAAGAACTTTGAAACAGGGTATAGCTCTCAAAAATATTTTTGAACACCTCATAAAAGCATCACCAAAAAGGTAAGCATCAGGTAAATCAATTTGACCACCTGTATTTTCATCATCATTGTTTGAAAGAAATTACAGTACAAAGAGGATTCTCTATGGGTAGAGAGAGCGTTCTGGGACTGGTAAGTAACTCACACATTGGTTGTGGAGCAGCGTAATTTTGGCTTCACCCTTGTTACGATGTATTGGGTCACATATACGTTCACTTAGGGCCTTATGTTTTCATATGATCTAATATGATTAATGAAGTGAAGTGCACTCAAAACAATATAGAAAGGGCATTTACGATGTAATCGTGACATTTATATATTTGTGTATATTAATGCTTCTCTTACAGTAGCAATGAATTGCAATCCTCATATATATTTGCACATGTATGGTTTGGATAACACCGTTAATCTTGAGGTATTTACATACTCATTTAACATTATGTTGCATTAACTGTACAATGGGGCATGTATCTATTAGAATGAGATTTTGACCTTGCAATCTTACTGTCTATGTATCTCTAATAACGCAGTTACAACATGTATTGAAATCTTTGTTATACAAAATTAACCAAGGGCCTTAAGCATTTGGATTTTGCAACGTTTAACTTTCAATGTGAATGTTTTCTTTGGGTGCAATGTTTTTCTTTCCTCTTCAGGTGCCCTGAGTATAACGTCACTAATGGAGAAAGGCACATTGTGTGAATGAGATAGAGAAGCTTAAAAGGGGTACTCTAGGCTAGGATGATCAAATTAATGAGCAAAGGTAGGACTACTGTCTGTGCAGAATGAGGAGATGGAATCCAGGGTTGTTTTAAATATGTGGATCAAAGAAGAGAATTATGAGTGTGGCTGCTGAAGATTATCATTTGAAGGTGGACACTAATGAGACCTTTAATCGTGGATTCTAGATGTTCCTTCTGTAGGCATAACTAGGCAGTGCCCTTTAGCTTTGTTCAGATTCCTTTCAGACTAGGAGAGGTACAGACTTCTATGCACTATTCCTATTGTGTAGCTTTATACTACACAATATTTCCTTTGGAGAACTTCTACAAAAGTTCCACAATGATGACACATGTCTTCTTTATTGGATCAAAATAGGGTTTCATTTAGCATTCATCAGTGCAGTTAGTTAAGGAGTATTAGAATCCCTCATGCATCATAGGCAGGAGGACCAACACTTTCAATCTAGCCATCAAGCTGTTTTTCTTCAACTTTACACTATTGCTATGGAATTCCTCATTTGCTTCTTGTTATTGAGGATAAACTTTGTGCACTGATTTGGCTTTCCTTTTGTGATCCTGTATTTTTATACTCTGTTTCAGAGACTGATTTATATGGCTTTGCCTCTGAATTAGTAATAAATCTATACTTAATCCTACTTAGAGGCTCTGAGCTTCACTGTGTGTCCAAATGGATTACACTGAAATTGGAAATTGAACGTACCTCTTTGTTCCTCAGGCACCCAAAAAAAGTCTGTCGCAGGGGGGCCCGACTCAGATGCTTTATCTCTTGTCTGATCCTAGTTCTGGTATTATACCATATACCATATTTTTTCTGAATTTGGATTAAGAGAGTTTAGTCAGCCAGTGATAAATAGTCATCCTTTCTCCCCTTAAATGTATATGGGGAACACATTTAATGACAAGTTTGAATACAATATCAGTACTGCCAACACACTGGAGAAGAAAGGCGAGCATCTGATTGAAGAAAGTGACTAAAAGATGTGTGCTGAAAAAACTAGAAGAGCTAGTTGAACCCTAAAACTCTGCAGATGGTAACCTAACAGAATTACGATGAGTAAAGGAACAGTGTAGTCTGGCAGAAAATGTGATCCAAGCTAGCACAGTGTTTTGGCATGCCACTCTGCTCATATCACCTCCATCATTCACCTAAAGAGCACTTAATGTAAAACCTATTCTGGTTGTGTCTTGTCTCCCTTCAATACGCATGAGTTAGAATTTGACTAACAACTACTTTCTTGCCCTAATGAAAGCAAAAGCCACTCACTAATGCTGTACTAAGTGTGAAGCCTGCATATCCTTATCCAGTAGACTATATTCAGGGGAAGGTTCTCTAAAACAAGACTTTAGTCTCAAAAACAACATATGATATGGGCCTACCATACCACTGCAAATCCAGTCACTTATTTCAACTGGATAATATATTATGAATAAAACACACACATGAATATTATGTTAAACATATGTAAAAGGGGGAATTGGCCACCTGGGGAATGGACACAATATGATCCAAAGAGGTACACTCCTTCCCCAACCCAACCAGTTTTCTTCAGCCCCCAAGCAACACCCAGAAGGGAAGACAGAAGTTCATGGGGGCCTCTGGTGCGAGCCACAGTATAATTTGAACTGGTTTGATGCTGATCCTTTAGACAAAAGAAGAGCTGAGCAAGCAGTGCCACATGTGACAACCACCATCTTGTGAAGGACAGATGCAGAAATTTGGCTCCCATGGAGAAAATCTTGGAGTATGGCTTAAAAACAGAAGTGAAGCAAGACACGATTTGCTGTCAGCCTACGTAATGGCAGAACTGACATTAACAGGTATACTCCGCAGCCCCGATGCCAGGGTCTTGCACACCCATTCAGAAATTGCACAGACATGTCCTAATTGAGAAAAGGGGTAAGCGCCACCTGACAGACACCCACGTTATACAACAAGGAGGTTCGCAACAGAACTGACAGTGAGCAGTGGTGCGCCCAGATGATCGTTGCTTATGCCTGTGAACCAAGAAAGTGGGATAAGAGAGGAAAATTAAGCTGGATTAATTGGTGCTTTCACACCACTTTTAAAAGTGAGAAATGTCAAATAAAGGAGGCAAGCGATGCCAGAGAGTTTCTTGAATTAATAGGTTGTTATGGAGCTCCATATACACCAAAGAAGTGTGCAGTGACTTGGCTTCTACCATGAAGCTAACTGAGAAAAACATCTGAGCAGCACCCAGCAAAATCCCTGCTAGATGGATGGTACTCAGAGGGTGCTGAAGGAATGAACTAGGTCAGCGCCACTGCTGGGGGAATCACCCACAATACTACTATCTGGAAGAGCTCTTGGAACCTAATAATTCATAATACAGTACTTGTGCTTGAACAGAAATTAGGAAGCACAATATGGCAACCAATGGGGGTGCTGGTAACCATCTATATCAGAGATGCTGGTGACTAAAAGAGAAAAATATGAAAAATATGATTACATTTGCCCCTGTGACCAACATCACGCAAGAGTTTCTGCAGCAATTCTTGAGAGACACCAAGGAGGAAGTGTGCATCATGAGGGAGACCTAAAGGAATATCTCTATGCACGATGACATAAATGAACTGGGCATTTAAGTCAACGATCACGAACAGACACTGGACGAAATATTGAAGGCGATGCATATGTAGGAACAAGGACCTTAGAGGGCCAGTATAACTAACTGTATTTAAAATTGGGACCTCGAAAATGACTGAGGTTTAATAACGTTAGAATTAGAGGTCTACTAAGAGGAGTGGAGGGTTCAGATATCCATATTTGCCCGGATTGCATACACAGTGTAGCAGGGGTGGGTCCTGTTGGGAAATGTCTCCAGAAATACTATCACAGGTCTATTTCTCTGCGGATTCTCAGAAAATGTCACATATGAAGGCTATTAGTTGTTGTTCTATAGTAACCATGCAGCAGCTACACTAAAGCAGAGAAGAGAAATGTGAGGAATTACTGACATCTTTCAAAAATAGGATACACCATATCAGTGGGACCACCCATTCAGACTCAAATTTGTCTGGAACTCTCAAAAGCACTACATCAATTCCCTGGGAGAAGCCAAGTCTATTCTAGAAAACAATATCGAAATGTACCAGTTCAATGAGCCTACCTCCAGTCCTATATGGAAGGACCCATGACAACAGTGGTAAGTAATAATGCGAGGGGGAAAGGAGGCTCCCCCATAAAGAGCAAGATCTGAAGAGCCATACACAATGCTGCTTGGGACGTAGAGAATCTAATGAGGACAGGGCTCACTCAAGATGCACCAATGATGGCAGACTTAAGTGAACCTATAATTGCACTGAGCTCAATCCTAATTTGATATTGTCGCAAAGGCTGAAGGCGAGTGACATAGCTGAAGAAGGACCCCATAGAGTCTTGATATAGCCAAGAGGACTGTGGCCTCCTTGAGAAGTAGAGAGTGGTGAATGTTTTTCTGAACTTTGTTGCTGATATCACAGAGTGAACGTTATTGGAGGGAGGGTGGAAAGGGTTTAAAACAAGAAGATTAAGTGTCTGTTGTTATGTATTCTTAGACCACACTAGGATACCAGCTTGACAAAAAGTCACAGTAGAAATGATAGCAAGCAGAGGGACTTTCAATTTGTTTTAAAATAGGGAACTGGTGTGGTAGAACAGGCAGCAGGCTTTCAGACCCACATTTGAAGACGAGTGAAATGAAAGGAAAGACCCCAGAGACAAATGGACAAGCATGGAATGTGGGAGCAATAGGAGCATCACAGCAAATCTACTGAATAAGAGTACAGGATAAACATAGCCTCAAGATCAAAGGCTTGAATGCCCCAACAAAACAGCAAGTGATCCTCAACATACTGGGAAAGTGTGGGGGGCATATTTATTCATGATGGGCTTGGTAGCACAAATCAAACAAATTTCTATACTATATCTACATTATACTACCAAAATCCCATGCAGGCTTTCCTGAAACCAGTTACCACATATTTGTAAAACGTATAAGGGGAAATGCTGACAAGGAGAGAACTTAATATGGTTATGGATAACTTGAAAGACCGATTTAAAAATTAGTACAGGTAAGGATCAGCCACCACTAGTTTTGAAGATTGACTCAGTGAGGTGGGCTGAGTAGATGCCTGGAGGGAATGTCATGCAGAGGAATTATACATTCTATTCTTCCCCCCCATAAAACACATGACTAACTATATTATTTCCTAATATGGGTCAGGTTACTAGTTGGGGCAGACAGGGCCTTCATGGGACATTGAGCCCTCTCAGACTATGCTACAATAACTCTCACAATTCTCACAACACACTGAACACTTAACCATCAGAGCTTTGAGTAGTGTTTTAATGAATATTTATTACATGATCCAATGTTTCATAGGAGAATTTTTTGACTGAGAATGATACTCCAGACATCTCTTGGATATTCATAAGCCTTCAACAAGGTGTTTTGAACTCAACTGAGGAACACCTTAAAAAGGCCAGAACTGACACACAAATGGGTATAGAACTTCAACATTCGGACACAGAGATGGAACATAACCTGGTCATATTTTCAGCAAACTTCTTGCCTCCAGAAAGAATTATAGAAAGTAGATCAGAGGGGAAAGACAGATATAGATTGTAAAATAATTTTCAAGGCTTTTTGACTCTTTTGTGAAAACATGTATTGCAAGGAAACAGTAGCACCATCTGAGGGGGGGGGGACTATCTACGTAATAATCTTATTTATAAAACCCCATTCACATTGATGGAAGCCTGTATGAGCCTATTACAAATGAAGGAAAAGGTTCCATGACCAATCCCTAAACTTAAAAAGGAATGTTGCTAGAAGGTGATGGCTGCCCTGCTGTCTTCTATAAAATGAATGTTAATATGCTATCTCTTATGCTAGCAAAGCTATATAATGACTTTGGGAAAATGAGTTAGGTAACTAAGTCTATGTGAGAAGCTGAGGTGGTGGTAATTCCCAAGCCAGGTAAAGGCCTTCCTTTGTACCTCATATAGACCGATATCACTATTCAACATAGATATAAAACTCTTCACTTGTGTCTTAGAAACACAACTAGGGCTTATCTGGCCTGAGAGTATTGGATGATATCAGTCATGATTCATACCTGGCTAATGGTGAGGGGACAATTCCATGTAAACTCCTGTAGATTTTGGTACACACCAAAAGCAAACACTGTATTCTTTTGCTGTTGTCATTCAATGTTGAAAATGCATTCAACAGGGTCGATGTCATAGGTAATATGCACACTGGGCTTTGGAGTCCACATTAAAAACTGGGTTATGTGAGCTATCGTTCACTGAAAGTCCACATTAGAGTGAATGGAATTACATCATTCCTAATAGTAATCAAACACTTCACCAGACAGGCATGTCCCCTCTCTCTGTTTTTATGTGACCTGACTCTTGACCCATTGGTGAATAGCATTAGGAACAGACAAGACAAAAAATGGTGAAACAGCTGACACATTCAAACTGACTATGTTTGTGGATAGAATTATAATTTCCCTAACAGATCCATTGCTCTCTATGCCTACCCTTTTAGAGGCACTGTATCAGGCTTCAAAATCAATAGTTTAAAAGCAGAGGCACTATAATGTTATCCATTTTCACAGCAGATTGAATACCTATGAAATATAATTCTCTTCCAAAGAAGCTCCAAAAGAAAAACATACTAGGGAATTCAACTAGGATGTAACACAGAGTAAGTGATGCTCAACTACTTCCAAATAATAAAAGAAACTGAGCATGATTTTAACAAAGGGTATATGAAAGATTTTTTATGTATGGGTAGGCTAGCCTTAACTAAGAGGAGGACACTGCCAAAAGTCATCTACCTATTTCAGGTGATACAATGTCCCTTCCACGTGTAATAACTAAACAGCATCAGATATTGATCAACAAATTATTATGGTAGGAAAAGAAACCCAAGAGCGGCTAGTGAAAAGGTATATTGGCCCATATCGCTCTGCTGCATCTTTTGTCATGTTCCAGACTGCGGAACTCAGGTGTCTTGTTGAATGGGAGAGACTGGAAACAGCAAGACAGCAGTGTTTCACTCTCGTCGCAGACATCCCATATGGCAAGTTCTTTGGTTCTTTAGAACATAAATAACCTGAGGAATATAATCCTCACATTTACTAGAGTTTCTTTTTTTAGATGGAACAGAAAGTGTGGGCACCTAAGACTCACTTCTTTTTCCTCTCCATTCACAAATATCTCCTCTAACTCACATTTTACTCCTGCAACAGAAAGCCAAACATTCAATAGGTAGTGGGGGAAAGGATGGTTGGCAAAATAAAACCTGCTGGAGACAGAAAGATTTTTTTATATGCAGGTCTGGCATTGGGTTCTTCATGTATTAACCAAACATTCTTCCTTAACTTTTAAAAATCGCAATAAGGTGAAACACACAATATGAAGATTAAATCAGTGCTATAAAAGCCGTTGATAAGTCTAGTCTCAGATCATAATACCCCGGGACAGAAATTTTGGAAAGGTAAAATTAGCAGAGGCATTAATCATAAGGAGTGCGAAAGGCCACACAGCATTGCACACAGCTCAAAATGTGTGCAATGAGGTCAAAATGTCAAAGTGTCAAAATGAGGGAAACCCAATCTAAACTTCTTAAACATTGGTATAGAACCGCAGACAAAAGAGCAATATGGGCTAAATCAAGGACCAATATTTTTGGGAGGGAAAATTGAGCCGCTGGCACTCACACAGCTGCTATGACACTGCCCCAAATTGAACAGTTAGTAGGAGAGGTCCTCCATGAGACAGAATGGGCCTTAGAGGTACAGATACCAAGATGCCCATGAGAGGTCATATTCTGGGAGGGAAACTTCATAAATTAGTAAGGGGTAAACAACTGGCAATTACCCTCATCTTGGTTACTCATGTGATCTTGCCATAAGGTGAGAAACATACTCTACTGACAACATGAGATTGACTAGCCAAGTTGTGGAATGTCATTGCTATGCAAAAGATTCTGCTATCAGGAGAGCACAGATTGAAATTATATGAGACAGTCTGGGCAAAACTACGGGCAGTGGCACTGTAGTGTAGTTCCTATTATCCCAATAGGCTCTGCGCATTGGAATAATACCTTCAATAGTATAGGCCTAGACCAGACGTTAACTAGGTCTACTACTGTCGATATTAGACTTAAAGTTTTGGGTTTGCCAGCTAGCTCAGAGTTCACTAGAAACTTTCTCGAATAGGCAAGGAGGAGTTGAACCTCCCTGGATAGACAAGAAGGGATTTAGTTTCTGACAACCATAGAACATGACAACTTTGCTCTCCCCTAATCAAGAGTGTATCTCTAGAGTCGTGTGAAAACAAAAGACGACTTATTTTACTCAGTCAGTACGTGCATTCTTAGTCTCACCAGATTGTAGAGAAAAGGAAGAGACGGGCGTGTTCAATAAAAGATGTTATTTATTGATCAGTCTCTTTTCTCATACAAGAGAAATGGATCGATATTATTGCAATACTTATGGTTAAGTAAAGTGCATACATTAGAAGCAGAAGTATAAAATAATACTGTAAAAACATTGATATGGTTTCTAAGCCATATGATGGTTTAAAATGGATAAAATAGATACATACACATATACATTTGACTAATCGTACTCAACTGGTGTTTCTAACTACGCCTACCCCAGATGTACCTGACCTAAGCCTAATACGTGGGCGGGAATAGAAAGTAGCAGTTTAAGTTAAGTTTGTTTTGCCAAGTGAATGACTAAAGAATTCTCTGCAAGGGGTTATTCAGTTCTGTACCTGGAATCTAGGATGAATGAGGGATGGTATCTCTCGTCTCTGGTCTCGATATTCCAGGCTGCCTGCGAGGGCTACCCGGAAGCGCCGGAGCTGGATTTCTCGGCAGGAGAAAGCAGCGTCTCGTTCTCAGCGCGTCAGGAAGGCGGGGCTGCGCCAGCGGGGTCTGCTCTGCTCTGGGCTTCGGCAAGTCTGGCTGCTCCGATCTCGTCACCACCGCGTGTGTTTGCATAGGGCAATATCGGTAATATTTATACCTTTAAGGTGCCGAGATTGACGTAAGGATGGACATAGATACGTCAATAAGGATGTCATACGACCTGGTCGTTAGCACATTCTTTTGCTGAAGTTCTCGGTGAAATCAAAACAATGGCCGCAGGGTTTTTCCTAGGTTGTCATAGGTTTGATTTGTTTTGAGAACTCCGTATGCCTTATCAGGGGCTGGAGGAATATCACTTGTCTAATTAGATGGCAAGCGTTATGACCTAATCAGATAACACGTTCCTGTGCCGTAGTGTGGCTTAATCAGATAACAGTTCCTGCATCATGGGGGTTTTCTGCCTCATGGGATGGCTGCTAGTTAACTTGTTAACCAGAATAGGGTCAGGAATAGGGGGATCGATACAGAACCTATAGGAATACATCACACCCACTCCACGCTAACTATGGACATATTTACGAATCTATGCATAGGAAAACATACTGTAGAGTATCATGTATACCTTACCACCCCAAAATACATAAATGCATTTTGAATTTATCAAATATACGGAAAAAACAGTCACATGTATTATATGCACTCAAGCTGTAGAATAATGCTAAAGTAATCACGCATATCTATACATTATCACTAATTTGTATATGAGAATTTACACATGAAATGGCTCTTAATACAGAAAAAAGGTTCGAGACCATTCCATCACAGAATAAAATAATTATGAACATACCAGCGGGCAGCTAACGTCTATAAAGTATCTAAAAATAGAAAAAATGTTTAGTTCTCTAAGAATAGTTCTTACTTTAAGCAGAAAATAAGTGTCCCGAAAAATTCGTAAAAATATTTTGGGGCTGCTGAAAAATTGCTGTCCGTGAATTGGAGGGAAAATTGTTCATGGTATTTTGCTATTCTAGTTGAAGGCCAAATTCAGGGAACGCCGTGTGCGAGCTTGCTCAAAAGTCTCTATTTCTGCTCTGGTGAGAACATCATATCATTTAGACTGTCGAAAAAGCTGTCAACAGCTTCCTGGGAGAGTTCCACTAACTCGGAAAAAGGTGTAACCATGCATTCGTTCGCATGATTGTCTCCATAGACGTTTTGATTAGAATTGCTGACAGAAGGTCGTACCTGATCAATGCTGCTTTCATCTTGAACTTCACTACCCCTTAATCATAGTGGTGAAGCTTCCACGAATGCCGTCATCAGGATTGGTAGCCGTTGAGGGCAGCACAAAGCATGAGCCTTTATTGGACTCAACAATGTTTCTGCATCCATTGGCGCATCCGATTGTAGCGTCAGACAGGTGTCTAACACGCATTCTTCTCCGCATAGCAAGCACCTTAATACAAGTAAAACACATCGTTGCCACATTGGTCGAAATGAAAGAAACCAAGTCATGTTCAGGTCTCTAAGCCGGGATAGTCCCAGGATTTTTGATATCCGGTCCCGGTATCCAATGGCTCGGATTGTTTCTTACCTTGTCGCAGGTGTTTTGTCTGTGACATGGTTTGCCATAACGAAATATAAGGACTAGGAATAGGATTCCTGCAATTAGTCCCATAATGAGGGGAAGTCCGCCAAAAATCGAATGGACGAAATCTGGAAAAATACCCAGTATGGCTTTGAATGGTGTTAATGCCATCGAAAATACTGTCTTAAATACTTTTGAGACTCCACTGGTATCAGAAATATTTAAGATTTCATTCAGGATTTCTGCGAAATGTATGGGGGAATTAGTTGATAACAATGAGTGAATCTCTGCAGTCGTCCTTGCGACTAGGAGATCATACGTTTCTTTTGATGACGTGAGCCTGGTCGGCGTCTGAAGAAGCACTGTTTTCATTCTGCTTAAAGTATCTATTCGAATAGAAGTAATTTTCAAGTTGGGCCATGCCCTTGCCTCCCTGTCTGGAAGGGAGCTGGGGAACAATAAGCGTCCACAGCACTTGACCTTCGCAGTCGTAGTTACGAGATAAGGAGTCCCGGGCATAAGACTACAACATCTGCGGTCCACAATTAGAACGTAACTCCCATTATAGAGTCTTTGAAAGAATGGTTCTATCTCTGTTGCAGGTGCGCCTAGTTGGTGACATGAAAGGTTATTTGAGTTCCCTTCACAGGCTCCATGCAAACTAATTCCATTACACAGAAGTGTACCGCTCAGTGACATCGCACAATTATTGCCACTAAGAAACACATTCTGTCCTTTATTACTGACACATGCATGTGAATAGGGCAAGTTCCATGTTGTTTTCCCAATTTTTCGTACATGCCAGCCTGTATATATTTTTGGCAGTATTGAAACCTGAAGGTAGATATTGGAATATTAATCATCCCATGTATTATCCATTCACTGACAGGTCGTTCTGACATTGTCACTGGTAATCTCTCGAGTTTCTCAATGCTCAGGATTGTATAATCAGCACCCTTTTGTGCCATACTGATTTGTTTATCAGTGAGGTTAAAGATATTGAATAGTGACGTTGTGTTGATTAAACGCCAAGGCACATAGCCTGAACGCAGATTTTGTAACGTCCAGCCAAGCTGTACAATAGAACGCAATTGGGACTGACCGTGTTGTAACAACAGTAAGTCTTGCGATAATATGTCGATTGCTGAAGACACAATGCTGTCCAGAGAAAAAATTCTGGAGGACAGAGTCATTAACCCATTGTCCACTACAGAAAGTGATTTTTCCAAATTAATACGGTCAATTTCCCGTATACTTTCTGCTGTCTCAATTTGAGTCACCTTCCAGGCCTCGTTGTATGCTGCATATACAGAGGCTGCTATGAGACGTTTCTGACGCTGTTTGCGCGGTCCCATAATGAAATCACGCAAGTCAGCACCATCAGTAAGTAAAGTTAGGTGTTGCTTAATTGCCAGTGTGGAAGTTTGTAGCCACTGAAGGCATAATTTGCCCACACTGTAGGTGGTTATTATCCCTGGGTGTTGTCTTTGGGAATATCTAGGGTCTGGCCTGGTCATTTTGAACCCCTGTGTTTTGTTCAGGAATCTGTCTTGACAGTTATTAGTATCTGTGGGCCAGATCAACCACTTTTTCCAATCAGGATGTGTTCTGTTTTGGTTTAATACATAATTTACGTCTATCTCTTCATCTGTAGAGCTATTGCTGTTCATTGTTGGTTTTGGAATAGACGGTTTATTTAAGTCTTTGATTTTGGCTAGGCCAAGACAGGTAGTTTGTTGAACAGTGTCATTTAAAAATATAATTTGTTCTGGGATCATGCAGGCTCTAAACAAAGATTCTATACCCTGTACTTGCCATTCTTTTGTACCCCAAACACTCTTTACTTCAACATTTTTGTCCCAATAATCAAAACCAAAAGTATTCATTTGTTCAAAGAATGAGTCTGAATATATCAATTTCGTGTTTGTTATCATGGTCTTTGTCCCTGTCTTATTTGATAATTTGAAATAAAATGTTTCAGCATTACTTGTGTTAAAACCTGAAAAGTATGGATATTTGTCATAAACGGTTCTTGATCTTCCTTTTGGAGGGGTTGCACAATGTTCCCATTGATTATAATTTAAAACATTTCTAGGTTGTGCAGATCTATGTAGAAAATGGTTACCATAGTGGTTATAACAGTACATACTATCATAATTTGTCGAACCCTGCAAATAATCATGTTTTGTAAATTTAGCAGACATCACTAAGTCAGACATCATATTATTTATACTTTCAAAGTCCCAATCATCAGCAAATGAGCTTGGTTTTACAAAGTCACTCAACGAGATCTTAATTTGGTGTGGATATTTCAGGATTTCAACCGGACCATAAATTTCGTAGTCAGTGTTGTCCCATGCTACCCCACCCAGTATAGGATTGGCTGTGAAGTTGACTGAAGAAAGTTCTCTTTTCTCGACGTGTGAAGATGTGTGTGGTTTGAGGATCAAGTTGATTTTCTGACTTGCTGTGTCCATTTTAGCATATTTTCCCTCAATGAAGCGTTCCAAAGTTAGTACCATGATGAGCCAAAGTATGAGGATAAATGCACCAAAACCCACCCAAAATTCAATCCATGGAGAAATCAGATATGTTTCTTTCAGTTGTTTCAAAAGTACTTTAACTTTATCTTTAAAGGTTTTTGTTGATGGCTGTGTTTTTGATTCAGTGAAGCCTTCAGAGGAATCATCGAAGTTTATGAAGTAGCCGGATGCAGTTCTGTCAATTGTTCCAATCGCTTCAGGATTACTGTTTCTTGCATAGTCGTTTGTTACTTCATTATAGATTGGTGTGTCTCTGCTAAATGTTTTTATTTGGGTTTTCAGAGGTCTAAGTTCCATTGCATTGTTGCATAGTCCTTGTTGTAGTTCTGTAGGCGTTTCGAATGTGATTAGCCTCTTAGATTGAACCTCTGTGTTTGTAGCAAATCTTGGTGTTCTACTACTTTTCGGGAGTCCACTTGGCCTACTATTTGTTATCGGCCACATGATTGTGGTTTTACCAGGTCGATGGATACAACTCGGTTCTCCTTTTTACCAGCAAGCGGCGGTAGTACAACTGATCTTGTCCCGTTGATAGACAAGACAGGAACTGCTTTTCTGTAAGAAGGCCCAAATTCCTTCTTTACCGCGATCTTTTCTCTGACTAGATCCCCGACTTTTGGAATCCAGACAGGTCTTGCTGGGACAGGTGGTGGTTCTTCAGTGGTTGTTGGCTGCTGTTTCAACTTTATGTTGCTCAGGTCTTTTCTTGTTTCGTTTAAGTCCTGCAAAATAGCCAAACGATCTTTGATATCAAAGCTTTTTTCCTTCACCACTGAAGTCTGACTGTCGAGGTCTAAGACTAACATCCTAGTTCCAAACAATAATTCGTACGGACTGAATCCCTTCAGAGAATTTCTTGGCAGGTTATTTAGACTACGTTGGACACTTATTAGATGTTTGACCCACCCAGCTCCCGAACCTAATATCCTTTCTGTTATAGATAGCTTTATGCCTTGGTTTTTTCTTTACACCATCCCGTATCCCTCAGGAAGGAAGTGAGAAGAGTCCCGCTGTGCTATGCTCATTTGGCCATGTTTCCCCTCAGGCTGGAGGGCTAGAGTGAAAACAATGGTCAAACGTAGCATGCTTCTAGCGTATATGCCATTTAGACTCGCAAATCTTTGTATAACAGTCCAGACGTCAGCCGAGCGCTGGTGATCTACATTATAAGTGGAAACTAGCCTGTATATGTTAATCGGACGCTTTGCTTTTTACTGTTGATCTTTTCTTTGAGTGAAACGACACGGTATTACACCGTTTCTCTCACCACTGCGATTTCTGTTACAGTTTGGGCAGTTCTTTACGAACATGGTATGATGCAGGCTCATGCCTGGCCACCAGTACCTTGATTGTAATTCTTCCAGAGAATCTTTTAGTTTGAGGTGTCTGAGACCCTCGCCCATATGTGCGTCTGCTATTAACAAGGTTCTCCTGTCCATGTTTGGAATCACTCTATCCCCCACTCCAGGGATTCGAGCAAAAGGGACGGAGTTTGCATCGATTATGTATGTATAATTGAGTGGATAGTTGATCGGTAGCGCTGAGCAGTCGCCTTTTGATGACGTTTTCACCGCCAGCACTGTTTCACCGTCAATATACTTCACTGTACGCTTTTTTCGAGCTACGGAAGCCGATTTAGTTGCTACCGCTGTGGCTGTCTCAGCCAATGAATTCCCTGCAACGTGAACGCCATCACGCTGATGACTAAGTGTATGTATCACGTGAGTCTTTGGTAGTTCTTTTTGTAACAGAACTATTTGTTCCCAAAGCAGTTTTTGCTTTATTGTAGCACCTGTGTCATCTTTGTAACCGTTTTGAATCCATTTCTGCAAATCGTTGTTATATGATTTGACGCAGTAATATGAATCGGACACTATAAGTGTCGGGAATTCGCGATCCGCATTATCTAGCGCCATTTTTAATGCTATTATTTCAGTCTGTTGTTCTGAATTAGTTTCTACTGAGTGTGTTTTTGTTAATAGAGGTCTTAGATTACCTCCGCGCCACACTTCTTTTGTAATCTCACATGTGGGGTTGTATGCTTGTTCTCCCCAAACGGAGGGTTGAGCATGTCCGTCTGTATAGATTACACAAGCGTATTGTCGTAAGGGCAGAATGTCGATTGGCAGAGGGAATGTTCTTTCATATTCTAGATTTTTCAATTCCTTTAGTTCTGGATCAAAGTAGTAGTATACTTTGTCCGTTGTAATTGAATTCACCCATTGTATCCATTCCGGATTCAATGTTGTTGTTGGTAAATTACACGGTGTTGTTAATGCCTCAAAGGCTGATTCTGCTGTTCTGACTGTGATGTGTCTACCGTCCGCTTGATCTTTTTCTCTAGCTATTGCGGTTTGAACTGCATGAACAATGTTTTCTTTAATGCTGAATTTCTTTTCAGCTTCTGTGTACAAGTGTGATTTGAATGCAATTGGTACCTTTTCTCCCTCATTAGAGGTCAGGTATGTGAATCCGCATCTTCCTGGGATGACTCGAATCACAAGATTGCGTGTGTTATCACGTGTTTCTAATTTTGTTTTAATTAACATGTCTGTTTGTAAGGATCTCAGAATTTCTGTGTGTATTTGAGTCCAATTGGTTCTTTTAAAATCTGGTTTTATTAGATCATAAAGGGGTTTGACCCTTTCTGCGTAATTTGCAATGTATGTTCTTCCGAAATTTAGGAAGCCTAGAATTGACTGTAGGTTTTTTAGTGTTCTAGGTGCTTGGAGTACGGCACATTTCTCTAGGAAATTGTCAGCCAGGCTTTTGCCTTCACTTGATAGTTCATATCCTAAGAACAGGACTGTTAGATGGGCAATTCTAGATTTTTTAAAGTTGAATTTGTAACCCTCTGCTGCGAACCCAAGTATTATGGTGTTCACTCTCTTCAAGTGAGTATCCAAGTCATCATCTGTTAGGTATATGTCATCGACATAAGATAATGCTTCGTCATCATATGTTTGTAGTAACTCTGTTACTCTCGCTGAGAATACCCCTGGGCTATTCTTGTACCCCTGGGCTAACCGACAGAATTGTTTTTGAGTGCCATTTATTGAGAACGCAGACAAATATCTGCTCTCTGGTGCTATGTTTTGACAAAAGAATCCATTAGAGATGTCTAATGTTGTTTTGTATTTTTTGCGCACTATGTTATTCATTAGTGCAGCACTATGCGAGTTTTGTACTGCAAAAGTTTTGCAACATGAGTTAAGGTGTCTGTAATCCAAAACTAGACGATATGAATTGTCTGGTTTGGAGACAGGAAACAAAGGGTTGTTCATTTGTGAGGTGCAAGTTTCAATCACCCCCTGGTATTCTAATTGATCTAGAATTTCTTTTACCTGTTTTTTAGCTTCTTGCTTGATTGGATACTGACCTTTGTGCAGTAGGTTGTGATTTTAACTGGATTTTGTGGGGAGGAAAGTCCTCATCCCATCCTACATGATTTTTATATAAAGCAGGAGCTTGAGCTACTGCCCACTTTCTGGCAAGTGTGTATTTTTTATGAATTGGGATATGATTTGAGAAGGCAGGCATAATTATTTCTTCGCCATGAGGGCACTCCCTGACAAACTCTGGTGGCCAGTCTTTTTCAGCTAGAACGATGTCATAGCCCTTGGAGAGATTATCCCAAAATAGTCCCCTTATTTTTCTAGTCTTATCCCCTTCTATACGTAAAGTTATTTCATATATTTTGTGAGGTTTGCTAACTCTGGTGTCTGCAGTTTCCACTTGAAGATATTCATTCGTGTCCACTGTCTCCAGATGATTCATAAGGACTTTGCGAGCTATGCTCACTTCTGCTGCGCTGTCTAGCATTGTCTGAGCCCATTCTCCGTTTTTCAGTTGTGTCCTCAGTATTCTCGGCATTGTTTACTACCTTGATACTGGCTACCTTCTTTTTTGGAAATTGTAGTTTCTTTTTTAGATGAGCAGATTCCTTGTCTTTGGACTTGGCGTGCTCTTCTCTTTGTTCTGATCGTCCTCTTCTTTCCGATTTCTGCGAGGAAGTCTGAAAAGATTGAGAGGGACGTGTATCAATGTCTTGATATCTATCAGGTTTCTTTATATTATCCCTATTTCTAAGGTTATATCTTTTCCCAGAGGGGTCACTTTGGGGTGACCTGTGTCTTTGGTTCGGAGATTTTTCTCTCCGCCGAGGAGACCTTCCTCTGGACTGGAAATTCTTTTCTTTAGGATTGGATTGTTTGTTTCCATCCCAGCTCTTTTTTTGTGATGTTGAATTATTATTAAAAATATTTTTCCAGGACTTTCAATCAGTTGTGGTTTTACTGGTATTCCACCTAAACTATCTCTACCTAGTTCCTCATAGGATTTTTCTATAATTCTGGCAATTTCAGCTGGTTGGTCTGCTATATCTGTCTCCTTTAACCTCTGGCGGATCGCCACGTTTGCTGCTTCTCCCTTTATGTTGGCTAATAATATAGCCGAGACCTGCTTGAAGTCTTTTAGTAATTTCATACCAAGAGTTAAAGCGGGTTCTGGACCGTATTCGTCTTGAATTTGTTTTAGCACATCTGGTATTACCGAAATGGATGGAACACCGTGCGTTTTTGTGTAGATGGAAGCAAAGACTGTACCCCAAGTGTCACAGTCTTCCACGTGTGGTGCGATTCCCATTGGAAGACAGATAGTCAGAATCCTGTGTTTTTCTAACGGGGTGGTGTCTGGAAACACCGCCTCTATTTGGGTGATTTTTTGTGCTAACCAGAATGGTATTTGTTCCTGTTTAGCTGGTACCTTACCTAGGCAGGATTGTATGTTCTGTGGTGTAATTTTATTTGTGTTCCCCTGATGAGGGGTCAGCTGTGGAATTTTAATTGCTGGTTGAATTGTTGAAGTCCGCATCACATATTGGACTAATTGCCTATGTAATTTTATTAATTGTTTTAGCTGTGTTAAAAGCTCTGCTGCAGACATCCCATCGATGTCTGGATGTGGTGTGTATCCGGCTAGAACCAGCCACGTTGCTCCTGGTCTACCTAATGGACCGAGCCTGGTGATGTGATTATTATGTTTTAGGGCGCCATTAAATAAGAGCAGATGCTCTTGAAATTTAAGTGGTACTTCCACCTCCTCGAAAGGAGTGTACTCATTAGGAGGTTCCTCTGTTTTGTAATAGTGGAAGACCTTTGTTACAGCATTAGCTGCTGGAAAGTTTATCCATGTGTAGAATACCTCTGTCTGCCGATATTCGTGTGCCTCAATTACGAATATGACTGTGCCACCTCTAGGTGTCAGTCCATTTTCTATAAATTTTAAAGTTATAGATTTTCTTGTGTTGACCGGGATGATTATTATACCCGGGTCTGCTTCTTGCATAGCAGTATCAGCTGCTGCGAGTTCAGTTGCTATTCTAACTGCCTCTCTTTCTCCTTCATTGTCTGACATTGTACTGTCCAGAAGGTTATTTTGTTTGTTTGCAGATCAGGTTCTTATGGAAACAAAGATTAGATGCACAATATTTTGGAACAGTGTATCCTTCAACGTTGACTAAACCAAGAACCATACATAGGAGTTTCCTCCTGCGAGGTCTGGCGGATATTACCTTTCACCCACTCCAGACGTCTTTGGAGTATTATGGGAAAAAAGGGGTCTGAGTGAAAAAGCACGACTGAGTTACTCTAAATGTCTTACGTTAGTTTTATCGCCTATCCAAACACGTTGGGCGCCATGTAGTGTAGTTCCTATTATCCCAATAGGCTCTGCGCATTGGAATAATACCTTCAATAGTATAGGCCTAGACCAGACGTTAACTAGGTCTACTACTGTCGATATTAGACTTAAAGTTTTGGGTTTGCCAGCTAGCTCAGAGTTCACTAGAAACTTTCTCGAATAGGCAAGGAGGAGTTGAACCTCCCTGGATAGACAAGAAGGGATTTAGATTCTGACAATCATAGAACATGACAACTTTGCTCTCCCCTAATCAAGAGTGTATCTCTAGAGTCGTGTGAAAACAAAAGACGACTTATTTTACTCAGTCAGTACGTGCATTCTTAGTCTCAACAGATTGTAGAGAAAAGGAAGAGACGGCGTGTTCAATAAAAGATGTTATTTATTGATCAGTCTCTTTTCTCATACAAGAGAAATGGATCGATATTATTGCAATACTTATGGTTAAGTAAAGTGCATACATTAGAAGCAGAAGTATAAAATAATACTGTAAAAACATTGATATGGTTTCTAAGCCATATGATGGTTTAAAATGGATAAAATAGATACATACACATATACATTTGACTAATCGTACTCAACTGGTGTTTCTAACTACGCCTACCCCAGATGTACCTGACCTAAGCCTAATACGTGGGCGGGAATAGAAAGTAGCAGTTTAAGTTAAGTTTGTTTTGCCAAGTGAATGACTAAAGAATTCTCTGCAAGGGGTTATTCAGTTCTGTACCTGGAATCTAGGATGAATGAGGGATGGTATCTCTCGTCTCTGGTCTCGATATTCCAGGCTGCCTGCGAGGGCTACCCGGAAGCGCCGGAGCTGGATTTCTCGGCAGGAGAAAGCAGCGTCTCGTTCTCAGCGCGTCAGGAAGGCGGGGCTGCGCCACCGGGGTCTGCTCTGCTCTGGGCTTCGGCAAGTCTGGCTGCTCCGATCTCGTCACCACCGCGTGTGTTTGCATAGGGCAATATCGGTAATATTTATACCTTTAAGGTGCCGAGATTGACGTAAGGATGGACATAGATACGTCAATAAGGATGTCATACGACCTGGTCGTTAGCACATTCTTTTGCTGAAGTTCTCGGTGAAATCAAAACAATGGCCGCAGGGTTTTTCCTAGGTTGTCATAGGTTTGATTTGTTTTGAGAACTCCGTATGCCTTATCAGGGGCTGGAGGAATATCACTTGTCTAATTAGATGGCAAGCGTTATGACCTAATCAGATAACACGTTCCTGTGCCGTAGTGTGGCTTAATCAGATAACGGTTCCTGCATCATGGGGGTTTTCTGCCTCATGGGATGGCTGCTAGTTAACTTGTTAACCAGAATAGGGTCAGGAATAGGGGGATCGATACAGAACCTATAGGAATACATCACAGCACTAATTGTGATAGTTTATATATCATTACATGAACTGGGACAGTTTTGGGTACTGTTGTTTAAGGGAAAGGAGGGTTTAAATTGGGGAATTATTGTCATTTTTATTTTCTTTCATGCTTGATCCTCACCAGCCAAAGGTTTTGGCAATGATATGTGTGACTGAGCAAAATACATATGAAAAACAGTGAAACCTAAACAAATGTAAAATTTTGTAAAACAAATAGAGATAATTTGGGTAACCATCTCCATTCTGAATAGGATGTTATATCAAAGGTAAATGGTCACCAGATCTTATCATGCCCTGTAAGTGGCCTCTGATGGTAGATGTTTTCATCCAATTTTCCACACACCTTTGGGTATGCAACCTTTCCTGTTGAGAGCTGGATTATACACAGTTGCTATTTTGGGGCATTCTGAACTTTGCTTTTGTGTGGAATATATTTAAAATTTTGGGGTAGATCACGATGTCAGTAGGAAAGGCTCTGAATCAGATTCTGGTCTGCTGAATCCCATTCAGAACCCATCTTTCCGGATCATTCAGAAAACCTACTGACCGAACGATTCTGATATTTGGAAAGCTTTGGGACTTTCCGAGTCGCTTCCTACTCGGTTCCAAGTTGCATACAGAGGAACAGAGTCAGTCGGAGCAAACTCGTACAGGACTGTGGACCGCGTTTCCGACCAAACGATTACAGTGTCGGAATCGGACATCCTTTCCGATTAGTTGTTCCAACACGGATCAGCTATCACAATGTGAATTTGGGGGCCTTTAGCAGGCCCCCCTTCACCCGGAGCCTTCCAAATGGGGCCCTGGGGGTACCCAAGGGACCCCCCTTTCCAACCATGCACAGTATGGCAGGCACCAAGGGGTGCCCGCTACAGGAGGCACGATTTCGCCCAGCCAACCCTTTCTTCAGTGGGAGCCTGGGTATTTAGTTGGAAAAAAGCCTCCCCTTGAAGTTAATAGGAGCCAGACGGAATTGTATTCGGAAGCATCGTCATCGGTCGGTTGGACTCCCCAAATCCGATTCGGTCTGAAACCATTCCAAGAACGATTTGGTCGAAATGCTTTCCAACTGACATTGTAATCAGCCCCTAAGTGTCACAACACAAATGGCAGAGTGTGGAATGTGTGCTGTAACCTTAAATAAGGCACCATGGACCAGATGTATTAAGCATTTTAATGATCATAAAATCTTCAATCCAGAGATAGCAAACATAAAAAAAAATTTCAATGTACTAATCCCATTTTAGGAGTCAAAAAAGATTTTCTGACTCTTAAAATGAGATTTCAAATCGATACTGATTCAACTACCTTACACATCATAGATGTTGCACTCTTAATGACAGAAGAGGTTCAGCCCGGCTTCCTGATATTGCTGAACCTCTCTTTCGCCTTCAACACTATTGCCTGCCCCGCCTCCCTCGACATCCTGAAGTCTTGAATGTGATTAACTGGCAACATCCTTTAATAGGTCTTCACCTACCATTCCATTTCATTAACGTGGGCACCCCTACATCCCAGAAAATCCTTATCAGCAGACTTCCCAGGGTTCCTATCTGTCGCTCTTTATCTTCAACCCTAAATCGAGCCCATTGGTGCTCTACTACCTGATAAAACATGACATTTCACGAACTACCTGACAATCCACAACTCTACTTCAAAGTTTCCTCCACTACAACATCCAATGACTCAGCCACTGTCTGCATCTCATCGACATCTGGATGTCTAGAATTTTCCTGAAGCTCAACCCCACCTAGACAGAATTCTCATTATTGCTCAACAATAACAACTAGCAATTTAATGATGTCTCAGTGACATGAAAGCTTGGCTTCAAACCCTACCTTACACTCAATCCTAAGGCATTTGCATTCATCCTAGACAACAACCTAATCATTAAGGAACAGATTGCCAAGAAATTGATACCGGCTCTCTCTACTGAAGAAAGTGGCTTCAGAATCGCTGTTCAAGCCCTCTTACTCTTGAATCTGGAGGGTGAAAACACCCTGTTCCATGACCTTTTAGACTCCCAACTACCCTCCCTTAAGGACATCATACACTCTACAGCATGCCTAATCCCTGGCCGGAAAAAATAGGAACACATTCACCCATCCTGATGGAGCTCCCTTTGCTTTTCATGATGGTCCTTACCATCTTCAAAATCAGTTACATTAACTATCTGGCTGAAAATGTTACCATTTCTGATAGATCTTGGCACAACCACAACCAGGACTACATCATATCGTAGGCAAAGAAGTTTGACTTTATTCTGAGAGTTGACTGTCCTAAAGAAATTGTTATTGGAAATATGTTGCCTGCACATGCTGACAATCTGACCTGATGTAACCTACAATTTGCTTCAAATTCCATACCCTTTCACATTAAAATCAATAAAATGGTTTTGAAAAAAAGTACTATATCTCCCTGATGCGGCCTAAGTTGGCTGAAATTGGAATGGGGTTGTGTGTCTTCCTATCTGAAGAAACCCTGGTGCTGCAGTTCAGTCTGGACTTGTCCTATTTGTGCAGGACCAAAATGATTTGGTTATGGCTGTTTTCTGTATTGTGTTGTATAGAGGGCAAAACATGATGGAATTGAATGTGGACCCCAGCTATTACAATCGGCTGGGATTAATTATAACATTCCGTCCATCTCCTCAGTTTTGTTGTGCTTGACCAATGATAATCAAAGCAGCCTAGTGCAGACAAACGGGAATAAGACATGGCAGCACTGCATCAATACTGCACGACAGAGACACACAAATTATCATTGGACAAGGGGATATATCTCCAGACACTAGATATAAATCACAGGGGGTATTAGCATTTGGCTTTTTTTTCCTGGCATACCTTTATGAATGATCTCATGATGTCATAATACAATACATTCAATTTCTAAATCGAATGCTATTTTCACAGCTGTTGACCTGCAGCACATATTTTAGTATTTTTTAAACAACAGTGAATACAATGAGGTTCAGTTTGAGCTTTCTTTAAGCATGACTAAACATTCTAGCCTTATGTATTCTTTTCTGGGTTAGGGATAGCTATTCTCAGAAAAACAAACTGATAAAGTTTATTCTAGACCTTGGTGAAATCCTAATTATGCTGCAGTAATCAGAGTAATTACCAGAAATTACGCATTATTCTTGTGATGTGAAATACCAAAATTAAATGATTCTTCAAGCTTGGGTAATTAAGAGTAATTTGGGTTACACCTTCTAGTTAGGAGCCCAGGAACAATGATCTAAGAGAGAGTGGCTATTGGCTACTTCTGTCCTGTAAAATTCAGTGCTATTTTCTGATCACAAAATCCAACTCCAGGCTCAAATTGTAAGAAAGGATGGATTTTGCACTAAGAAAATAGTGTTCAATGCTGGATTACGCTTCTCATATAATTGTGCATAATTATGAATCATTTTGCTGTAATTACTTTTGAGACAATTACCCCAGTTACACCCACCCTAGTTTATTCAGCACTGAAAAGTCACAAAATGCTACAAGCTAGTGGCGGGGAGAATATCCGCTGAATCTTTCTGTGCCAGGCCTTTCTCCTGCTATCTCTATAAATTATCATAAAAATATAGACAGAACCATTTAAGGTGCTGCCGCCTCAAAGAAAACAACATACAACTTGACGGTCAAGTAGGTATAGAAGTATCTTCATTATACTCCAGGAAAGTCTTACTGTCCGGCGGGGAATGCCCTCACCTACCCTTATATAAGGACTTGTCTCAACATAAGAGTTTTTTTAAACTGAATAAAGTGCAAATTCATCCAGGTGTCCTGAATCCCATTACAATTTCATGGAAGCATTTGCGACACTGTTAAAGCCTGGATAAATGAGAGTACCTACGTTTTTTTGAGTGACTTGAGCCAACAAAAAAGTTTATTTAGCACAATAGCAAGTGCTAGATAGTCCCTGCTGGATTTCCATACGGGCTTAGTTGAAATAACAAAGTAACAACAGGACAAGTACTTGACTAAGGACTTTAATATAGACTTAAAGCCCACTGTAGAGGGCTATGCCGGCTATTAAAGGCCCGCTGCAGCGTTAAAGGCCCAAGCTGAAGGCGAGGGACTTTAACAAGGCAGTGGGACTTAAAAAGCCGGTATAACCCTGCTACGAAGGGCTATAAGGCTATTAGAACATTCTGCCACTAGAGGGCAGAATGTTCGAACAAATAAAACAAAGCCTTCAGGCAGCACGAGGGGGTTGAAATCCCCTCAGGATCCCTAAAGCCTTTGTTCACAGCCAAAGCTGTGAACAAAGAAACATTGGAATGTTGGAGCTCCGGGTTTATGCCAGCCATTATAAGCCCAGAGCTACTCCATTGTTTTGAATGGAGCTTCCAACATTCCGATGTTCTAATACTATATAATACTTGCAGAAATCTATGTCCTTGTCTAGTGGAAAATGTGAGAACAGTGGTCCTGGAAATCAGTTTTACTTTGTAGTCCTAAGTTGTGTAAAGGATGAGCAATATTTCAGAAAATAGCCCCTGCTGGTGAATATGTTGCAGTCGAGACACTTAATAAGATAAAATGCAGGTTATCCATCAAAAGCACGTTATTTCGGCAACTTTTATTATCAGACATCCATCTGTGGAAGAAACCAATGTCTCATCCCATTCCAAATCCGGAAAGGCTGTGGCAAGTAAATATAACCTTTTTTTGCTAAAACAAAAGTAAATGATGGGATTTTCGAAGAAAAATTCGTATTTCTCGAACTGAATCCTCAAACTGTAAAACAATGATCTTAATGTTAGCAGCTAGAAAGCTGTATGCACACAGCACCGATGAGAAACGCTGACCCCAAGTCTGCATTAAAGCAATGCAATTTGGAACATGTGCTGTTTAAAAAGCCCCCCTCAGGCTTTCGTGATTTTGTCGTGACCTTAGCGGTCAGTCCCACTTACCTCAGTCAAAAGAGTAAAAGGAACCTTACATTCACACCACCGTGTGTCTTAGGGTTCATTTCATGGATGAAATTCAAGAACTGTTCAGATCCTGGGCTCCTGGACAGGGGTCTTCATTTGCATGTCTTCCTCGTTAAGCAAACTTTCATGTTTGCAATTGCAATTATTGTCCTTAACTTTGGTGTTCAAGGCATTTTATTTTTGAGTTACTCATTTTTGATTATTGAAATGTTAACCTCAACCGTTATACCATAGCACTAGCTTCAAAGGGTAACTAAAAGGACTTAATCTTAGGACCTGCCCTTGTGGTGAAGAAAACAAATCCTAGATATACATAATTACAAATAAATACCAGTTTCTACCTTTGAATTGGGCTTGCCTCTGATTTATTAGGGAGTAAAACCGTCAGGAAAAAGCCGGGGAAACACATAAACAGCAGCTACATTGCCTATTATCGGAAATAAATGTGAAAAACCATATACGTTACAGTTACAAACCCCCTGCATGTGGTCTACATGTTTCAGGCTTTTCCTATGAACACACATTTTTTATGCAACAAATGCATAATGTATATTCAAGTTGAGGGCTCTCTGGCTCCACCTGCAGGATTCTGGAGAGCTACATTTACAGCAAATTTCCTTGAAGTTTTCCTGTGTCGAGTTGGCATCCACCTAAAAAAATACTGGTATTAGGACTAGGAGTAATGAACATTACTAGTAAGCAGCCCTTACTGCAGTTACTGCTCTTCCACTCCACAGCCCTTACAGTCCACACGTTCTCCCTGAAGACAGAAACCTTCAACCCGGAAGGATGCTTGACAATTCTCATGAGATTCTGGAATTGACACCTCGGAAACTATTAACTCTTCCCCTCCCCCAATGCACTTTAAAAAAACCATTAAGGGCAGCAGAATATATCTGAGTAACTGTGAATCTGAGAGGTTATGTTATTTTATATGTTATATTATGTTGTTATGTTATGTTGTGTTGTGTTGTGCTCTGGTGCGTTGTGTTATGTTATCATGTTGTGTTGTGCTATGTTATGTTATGCTATGCTATTTGGTTTAATATAGTGCTGTAATTTGTTAAGGGGACTAAGTGCCAGAGACCAACATATATCCTAATTACTTTTGCACTTAGATGACCATTGGCACCAGACTGTTTGCAGACACTAGTTTTTGAGATACGTATGACCAGGCAGTAATTGTACAGTAAATGTAAACATGATAGCTTATTTAGTTGCTCACTGTTGACGCCCGTGTGACCACTCCACAGGCTGCCACTTCAAATCACTATATTCAACCAACTGGTTTGATATGGCAGATATCATTGCCTCGGAGGCTATTCAGATCTTTTAAATACAGCGGGACAAAACGCCAACATTGAAGCAGGAAATAGCGCTAAAACACAGTTATTAATATGCCACCCACGCGGTTTGATGCTCTCATATTACCATATGGCAATTAATACATGGTCATTGGACAGCACCGAGAGACATTCCAAGCAATACATTTCAGCAGCTATCTTAACAAACGAGCAATGCACAGATGGCCCTAGCACAACTCAGATCCACGCAAATCTAGTGAAAAAATGAACACGACCGACTAATCAGCAGTAAGAGACACCCAAAGCAACTGAATCTGAGTTTGGGTCCAATTTATCAGAGGGGTTGTGTCGCTTTTGTTCCAAGCAAAGTGGGGCGTGGATGACGCAAACCCAAAATGCAATTTGTCAAGATACACAAAGCCACTTTCCAGCTCCCTAAGTGGCTTGACAAATCAGGATTAATGCAACGCAGCACTAATCGCTGCACTGCGTTACTCTGCCCCAGGGAGGCGTTATATGGGCGTCGCGTGGATTTTGATGCATTCCTAGATTTACCATGACTGGCAGACCTGGGAATGCTTTGAAATGCTACGACTTCCTAGAGAGACGTAATGAGGAGAAATATCTTTATTTTTCCTTGTCACTTCCTCTTTCTATGTGTGCTGCATTTTGCAGCATACATAGATAAAAGAAAATGCCTCAGGAGACTGTTTGTATGCAGGAAGGTGCTCCTTCCTGCACAGAAACAATTCTGAATGCAGCGAAGGCACCCTTGCGCCCTAGTGCAAGGGTGCCTGCGTTGGCGCTAGGCAGTCCATTGTGTGCCAGTGTGTTCGTGTGGTTGGAGTGTAGGCCATTTATTGCAGTATTACCCTTTTACCTGTGTTTGGTACTCTTTTGTAACATGCACACGCCACTTTTCTCTTGTAACACTGTTACCTCTCACATTTTGTTTGCTTTTGATACTTGCACAAGTGCCACCATTGCCTACGTAACGTTTGTTCTTGTGCCTCAGTGTCTAGCATATATTGCAGTATATTACCTCTAATTATACTTTGTTTTCTCTTGTAACCTGCATACTTGTCACTCTTTCCTCCTGTAATGCACTGTTTGCTACCTCATGTATTTTGTTTGCTCAGAATTGTCACTTTTACCTCATGTAACTTACCGTCTGCTTTTGTAATTTGTTCACTTGTAATTTTCTGTTCCTATTGTGAAGCGTTCTGACGCATTCGGGTAAAGTCCGCGCTAAATACAAACGCATAAATAAATGAATAAATAAATAAAAAACAGTTATAAAAAACAGTTAAAATGATCACCCAGTTCAAAATTGCATATTCTACCTACTCCTAGAGAATGGAAGGCTGCATTGACCTGTTGTGTCTGAGCCTATGACCTACATCTCTGTGACTAATCTCAACCTGCCGAGCTATCTTGCTTGGAATGGATATCCAAAGAGCGAATTCGCTGAGCGACATCATCCACCGGCTCTTCCTCACAGATACCATTTTTCTTGTGCAAACAAAGTGTGAGGATTGGTTAAACAAAACGGCGCGATTTTTTGTTTATCTAAATGGGAAACATTTTCTCCCTCCGAGTAATGCTTTTGCCAAGTGCCACACAGTTCCGATGGGTTTAATAGCAAAAACGTCCTTTTCCAGGGCCTGTAATCTGCAAGATAAGAACAGAGCTGGCTAAGCCTGAATCCTCCAGGGGCTCTTATCTAATTGATTAAGACCCGCCACTGCGGCCACATTTATGTTTCTTGTTAAGCTTAGTTAATGAAGCATGGATGGCACACCGAGCCCTTCTTCCAGTGCAGCACAATTTAGGAGGATGGCACACCCCACGTAGAGGCAGACTGGAAATATTAAAATTGTAGAAAACGTGCCCTTTTCACCTTTTCGGAACGGTAAGTGCAATTGTGCCGCATTACTCACAGGTCTAAGCTACCCTCACAAAATGCAGAAATGTTGATCTGATCTAACAATGTGAAAGTCAAACCGTAGAAATATAATTTAACCTCTATGAATGACACAATTAGATCCAAATTCGTAGGGCAATTTAATTTAATGTAAGCTGTTTTTAGAGACTTTATTATAACCAGCCGGATTGGAGGAGGTACCATTTTGAGAGATACAGAGAGGGAAGATTAGTAAAATAAAGCAATCTGCCCAGGGTCATATACCCTGTGGTGCTGTAACAATTGTTGGAGAATGGGGACAACCATTAATATCACTGAACTCATTAGGAATTGTGAAATCAATGCTCACACAAAGAAAACGCGTAGCAAATGGGTCATGCCAACTGAGCAGGAGAAGGGTAGGGGTTTAGTATGTAGTTTGTGACGTATTATGGAGCACTGTCTAAAAATAAATTACTAAAGCCTGGTGTGTTAGCATACTGTCATTTACTGACAGCATGTTTTCCAATGAAATGGCCACAAAATTCTCACTCACGTGCAATTTTACTGTTAGAAGTATACAGGATACAAACAATAATGCATGGAAATCAGGTTCATTTGCAAGTTCCCAAGTGTCTTGATTTATTTTGATTCTATTAAAATCTTTGCTTCATTACACTTCAGAATTACACAAAAGTATTTTATTTGTGCTTTCGAATACTCTGATATATTTTGAAATGTTGTGTCCTAGAGAAAGACTGATATCCCACAGGCTTTTCTACCACACTCCCAGGGTCGGATTGGGATCACAATTTGGCCCGGGCACCCTGAAAAAAGTAGCCCACATTCCTAGATCACACCAGTTTGTGAAACAGCATTTGGCTAGTCTCATTGGCTCATTTTTAGATAAATGTTTGATAAATTATGATTTTAAAGCTCATAGCACCAGATACATTGGTGAAAACTTGAAGCACTGCATGTTGGCCGGTTGAGCTAGGTGAAATAAAGTGGCCCAAAGGCCGCAACTCCTGATTTGTCTATGTTTATCATCTGCCCATTTTTAGGTCGAGCCTAGCGCAGCGCTCATGCGCTGCGCTAGGAAAACGACCTCTTGGAATCGCTCTGGACTTCCGGCCTATGGCTTGTGGTTATGAGCAGCAGCCGTGCGAACACCACTCGCGGGACGCTGCTGCTTTAGTTTCGCAGCGGCCGCGCACGAACCACTTGCGGGACGTTGCAGCTTTAGTTTTGCGTCCTCGTCTTTTGTTGCCGTCTTGAGATGGTCTTTTGTTTTGATTCGCTCCCGCTGCTGGCGGTGCGTGCTGCAGACCTGCTACTGCAGTTCCGGTCTGGACGCGAGAAAGGTTCCTCTCAGCTGCATTCTTGCAAGATCCTACTGAGGCTCCTCTGCCTCCTTGCGCTCGTGCCACCACCCCTCGGGGGAGTTTTCCCTCATCCAGGACACGTGCCAGAGTATTAAAGTTTTTCCGCCCCCTCCACAGATGCGGTTTTCACGGGCGATCCCGGCACTGACAGGCTCCCACAGCCACACGAACAGCTCCCCACCTCTTCCAGCTCGTCCCACTTGGAGTTGGTCTTCTCGGGCATTGCCTAGGGCCCTCCAGTTGCTCCCATGTACCACTTTCATAGGTTTGACTGGCACATGCTGGCACTGGGGGACTTCGGGTGCATGATCGCGCAAAGACAGGCTTTATCTTGTCACTTGGAACTCGTTCCGCGTGAGTTTTCCACGTGTTTGCTTCAGAGAATGACCTTTTATTGGCCCAGGATACCTGCGAGGCTTCCCACCAGTGTAGGGCTGTGGTGGGATCAAGTCCGCGGCCGGATGTTTGTAGAGAGCATTCATTGAGTCCTCTTCTGGATGAAAAGCAGTGGTTTGTTCTTCTCAACTCCTCCCCAGCTCGGCTACAGCCTTACTTGTCAGGCATAGCAACTCTCGCTTGGTTTTACCATGGCGATGGCACCACGCCTTGCATCCTGCTGAAAGGACCGGGCCCTGGGGGATGGAGCGTGGCAGGTGAAAAGTGTTAGCTCGCTTCGCTCGCTCCTGGGATGCCACCTGTCCCGCTCCCTCGCCCACACCGAGCACCTACCAACGGGGGTTGCCTCGCACCCCGCAGCATCACAACTCGGTCGCTGGTTAACCCCAGGACAAGTGCCAAACCCAGCCCAGTGGGACTTTCCAGGCCACAGCAGTGCTGAAAACCACACCTGGAGCAAGCATGGACATGGACAGCTGGATGGGGATGGGACGGACACGCCAAAGATTAATCTTGATACCATGTAGGGCGTTTGTATATTCAGAAGGCCCCGGAGGCAGTAGGAGGTGGACTTTTCCTTCTAGAACTCTGAAAACCTCAGAAAGTGTTTTCAGGCCACCCCGGGCCTGGTGTGTCTTACCCTTTCTGCCAAAAAACAAAAATCTCTATGGTGAACCCGAACTTTCAGGCACCCTATACCACGGCCTCAAGTGACAAGCTCTGCCATACGCCCTTTCCTCTACCCTCCCTAGGACTCTCAACTCTTCCTGGTTTACTCCTCAACCAACCAGCTAAGATTTTTTTAAAGTATTATTCCCCTCTACAATGGCCCAGGTCTCACTCCCCCCCAGATATGTTGCATCTCAATTCGAGGCTCTCAAGCCCCTTCCCGGTACTAGAAACCCTTCTAAAGGATGCCCCCATCCAAAGCTCTATTTATACCCTGCCCCCAGACAGATCCCACTCTAGTGAGGTTGTTTCCTCACCGTGTTGACCTGTCCCTATCATCTCTCACGTCCCCGCTTTCCTCCTGCCCTCTACACTTCTGTAACATCTCCGTCAGACCTCCCTTCTCTCCCTCCTGCGAAGCTGAACATAATTTAAATGTCACTCCTATTTTTCGTCTCCTTTTTCTACCACATGTAGATCCATAGATATTTATACCACCCTCATACTTCCTCTCATCCCCTGATGCATGTATACCAAGGATGCAGTTACGACTCTTCCTCACAGGGATTTACATTTCAATCCCTCCCTCTCCAAATAATGTGTGAGTAGAATTGTCTAGATATCTCTCATAGCCCCACCCCATTGTAATTATATGATCAAAGAGCGTACATTTATCAGCCATGCCCCCTTCACCTCCCCCTACTGCATTTAAATCCCTTAGATCAAGGGCACTAGAACTATGGATTGTGTGGCCGTGGCAATGGTCACATTATTGTAGATTTTCCGCATTTGTCACATAATCCATCATCTGCTTTATAATCTGCAGATTTTAACAAAAACATTTCTTTGTTTCCAGCTCAAACGGTTCAAAAGTTAATACAAAATGCAGCCACACGTGTTGCCGCCCAGTGGAAGGCCCCATTACAGAGCTGTACTGATCACCTTCCTGTTGCTTAAAGCTATATTTGGGGGTAAAACTAAGGCTAATGAGGTGCAACTAAAGCCCAGAGAGTATTACCAAGTTTTCAAATGACAAAATAATGAAGTAGTATTATTACAAAAAGTGAGGTGTCATGTCGCATAAGTTGCCTAATCTTGCTGCATTATTTACTCATTCCTGCCTCATAATTTGTGCCCTCTCCTGCCGCATAATTCCAGTGGCCCTGCCTTAGATATTTAAATGCCTCTCTCATCTGTCTCCTTCCACTGCTCCCCCCGCAGTGTCATGGGAAAGGCTGCTCGGAACCTCCGTTTCCAGCGCCTAGATCATGGTAGATTAAAACATATCATGTGAGATAGAAAACATAACAACATGAAATCGTTTTCATTGTGCCCAGTTGTAACTTTGTTAGTCAATTAGTAACGCCCATATGCCATATTAAAATGAAATATGTAGCTTTATCTTTTTATTTTATGTTGCATTTATCAAGCACTGATCCGCTGCTACTGTGTGGTAATATTAAGGTTGCTGTGTTTTGCTTTTGCATCATTCCTGGTTACAAAGTGTCAGAGTTACCGAGTAGTGATGTCACACCAGGCCACGCCCTGTTGCAAACTATGGAGTGCCTAGATGGTATCCACGCGATTCAAGTCACCTGCAGCTACTACCGATGTAACAAACAATGCACAGCAGCAAACCCGACATCTCATTAAACTAAATATATAAAACATAACATAAACTCCTGAGTCTCACGTTGCCCGGTATCCGACATCAGTTGCTAATCTAGCTCTAATTGCATTCTGGTGCTTGTGTTTGTGTCCATTAAAATATTGGACCACAAATACCAGAATGCAAAGCCGAAAGGTGTAGCAGCCAAGAGTCTCAGCTGCAATACCTTCGGGTCGAGTTCGCACTATATACAAACTGCAACAAAAAAAAGTGTGATGTAACTAATGCAGGCAGGTTTGCTGTTACTGGTGCAGACTGGATGTGAAGTCCCCGATTCTGTTACCTTTTGGCTACGCTTTCACTAATGCAGCCAGTTAGACTGCACTGCTGCAGGGTATGTTGTCACTCGTGGAACTGGATATGCCGTTATCAGTACAGGCAGTGCGCGAACAGTCTGTTGTCACTGGCAGTGGAGGACGGTGGTGTTAATGGCGCAGACAGGCAGCAGCTGCTCCATAAACTTTCCAACTACCTCTCCTTTCCCTTCCAGTGTGCTCTTGTGATCCAGGCCCGGTATTTGGAGGTGATCTTGTGCACTGACAGCAGTGCTGCTGTGCTGTTTTCATTTTTAAAGTGCTTCAATACATTTCGGTCGAGTTCGTACTGCCACTCCATCGGCTTAAGGGCGCAGGGGTTAATGTTTAGGGTAACAGTGCAGCGCTGCTTAGCGGGTTCGGATCGCAGCACTGGCAGTCATATTTACCCTTTGTATTTTTATTTTTACACTGTTAGTGCATGTTCTCTTTTAGCCACATGAGTCAGGAACCACATGCCACATGACAGTTTATCTGACACATGAGCGGGTACTTTAATATACAGCTCTCTTAGGCACATGGATGCAAACTCTCTAGGCATAGTACAAGGCATGTTGCTTTTCACATGAAGTAAGAGTAGATGCTGTAGCACCCAGGATAATTTGCTGCATGGCTAAATGCCTATAAGTCCCAAAGGCGAGACCTATTGGCTATGCCAATGCTTGTTTTAACTGCAATTATCAGTATTTTAATGTCCTGGCCAGTAGGAAAATGAAAAAAAGTCACCTAAAGCTGGTATTTTCTCTGCTGATCAATATGTACTTTAAACAGCATATGTAAGGTGAAAGCAGTCTAAAATGTTGTCTAAAGCTGCTTTAATGATCCATGACTGATAGTTAAAACTAAACAAAGGCAGAAAAGCTATGGTAAGAAGGAATATGAATGTTTTTATTAATGTATAAAGAATCCTGTTAGATCTGGGGGTCTCTAGTTGGCAATGGTTATCACCTTTGTCCAAATAGGGACCCTTACTTCTAAGTCAGGATAAGGGGATTACTCTCCTTAATAACCCCTGCTCACCCCCTTGGTAGCTTGGCACGAGCAGACAGGCTTATCTCAGAGGCAGTGTGGTAAGCATTTGTGAATATACGCAGTAATACAGTGATAACACTACAGATGGACACAGCACAGGTTTTATAAAAATAGGTATTCTTTATATAGACTTAAACACAAGACCACAAACGACAAAAATCCACAATACTATACTAAAGGTTACTTAACAGATGATAAAAGTCTCTTAATTCAAGTTGATGGTAAACGCGACAAAGTTCTCAACAAAGTTCTTGGATGCGGCACGCAAAGTGAACAAAAGGCTCACAAAAGGGGAGATGCATCGGTTCCGTGACCCGGGGGAATGGTTGCGTCCTTCCTCAATGCTTGCGCAGAGTAGGGGACTCGTCGTGAGCCTTACCGGTGCGGAGGTGATGCGTAGATTCTCGACCTGTGGCGGTGCGCAAGATGGCGCCTTGATGCAATGTGATAACGATGCGATGATCCGGTTGCGATGCGAGAAGATGGCGCCCTTGATGCGGCGATGTGATGACGATGCGATGCCGCCCTGGCAGCCTTGCGACGACTCTGTACTTTAGAGCCGCGACAGGCCCTGCAATGCGCTTCTCCGGTGATGCGTTGACGGCTCTCTCGATGCGTCGCGCTTCTCCGGCGATGCGACAGCAGACAGCTTCGATGAACACACGCTTCCAGGGGGATGCGACGAACTCTCGCTTCTCCGGCGTTGCGATGATTTCAGCTGCGGCGTCGACACGCTTCTTCTCGAAGCGTCGTGCTTCCAGCTCCCAGCGGCACGCAAGTGACTGGAATCAGAATTCCCAGCAAGGAAATTCAGGAGGGAGCTGGAGGTGAAGTCTTTTGGCCCTGAGACTTCAGCAGGAGGCAAGCACAGTTGAAGCCCTTGGAGAATATTCTGTAGATGAAAGTCCTTACAAAGTTCCTTCTCCTTTCCCTTGGCAATGAAGCAACCACTGCAGGCCAACCCAGCAAACAGCACACTGGCAGAGGGGCAGTCCAAACTCCTGCAGCTTCCTTGGTTCTTCTCCTTGGCAGAAAGGTTTCTTGTTCCAGAAGTGATCTAAAGTCTGTGGGACTGGGTCCCAATATTTATACCAAAAAATCCTTTGTTCTCGGAAGGCAGAGAGGCCTCTGCCTAGTTTAAACCAGTTCCTGAGCACTGTGTTTACATGACTCTTCTCTTCCTTTCACTGTGCAGGGCAGAAACATCAGACGCCCCACAGTAGGTGGAGCCAGCACAGGGGAGGGAAGATGCAGCTCTGGAGTACTCTGTTGACAGGATTTCCCTTCTTCTTTCACTGTACAGGGCAGAGACATCAGACAAGCCACAGGGGGTGGAGCCAGCATTGTGGAGGGAAGGCCCAGCCCTATTCAGGTCCCAGGTGCACTCTCCCCCTCCCATCTGGAGGCAAATCTCCCTATTCACCACTGGGATGTCCCAGACTGTCTCCTGGAATTTCCCCAGCCCTGTCACACACAAACCCAGACAAGGAATACACAAGTCAGCAGAGGCGGGCTCAAATGGTTAGGCAAGCAAATACCTACTTTCTAAAAGTGGTATTTGCAAACACAGAATATTAAAATAAACTTTACTAAACGATGTATTTTATTATTCTGAGTTCAGGCATACTAAACTCGAATTTCTACCATGTTCCCTGAGTCAGTTAGGATTGTAGGGATGTAACAATCTTCACTGCCCATTCTAATCTATGAGAACAGGTAGCCTTCAATAGTGAAAACCGAAAATGGCTGTAATTCACTACTAGAACATGCTACACACATAAGAGCATGCCATACCTTATACTTATAATGCACCCTGCCCATGGGCTTACCATAGGGGTGTCTGATATGAAGCAAAGGGAAGGTTTAGAGACTGGCAAGTGGGTGCACTTGGCCAAGTCGACATGGTAGTCACAGACTACACACAGGCCTTGCAATGGCAGGCCTGAGACACACTTTACAAGCTGCTTCTGTGGGTGGCACAACCAGTGCTGCAAGCCCACCAGCAGCATTTGCTCTACAAGCCCTGGGAACACCTGGTGCACTGTACTAGGGGCTGACAGTAGATCAAATAAGCGAATCATGGAATCCAATCAGTATATCAATTTAACATAGGGAGCACTTGCACTGTGGCACTCATTAGCAGTGGCACAGGGCCCAAAACATACAACTAGCAAAAATATGTCAAAACAGAGGAGGCAATCCGTCAAAAAATGGAAGGGAGACTCACGCCAATGATGTCAGGTCTAACAAATCCTCTTTCATTATTATGTTCCAGCCTTTGCAGAAGCTTTAAACATAAGCAAACAAAAGGTTATTTTTTTTATTGTAGTTTTATATAGCTTGAACTCAGCAGCGATTATGTGAGCAACAGTCTTATTACCGCCGCCCCCCTGCCTCTCCCTCCCACACGGCCTGAAAGATACTGGAGCAGAGGTGCCAACAATAGGCTCTCAGCGAGCCCCTTTTACTTACTCCCCCCACTCCCCAGCCAACTATAGCCTCAGGGAGATGGCTTGGTAGGAGAGGGGAAATGCCGTCTTTTGCTCTTCATTGCAGGAGGTGTCTCCCGTCCTGTTTTCTGCCTGCACCAGGGCTAGAGTGTCCAGGGCTAGAGTGCAACTTGTCTCTTCCACAGATACACAAGGCCCAGATACCCCAGGGGTGACAGTGTAGCAATTTACCAATGCTGTTTGTTTGTGTTTGATTACTGAAGATCAAATTAATTTTATTTTAGCCCTTGAGCAATAAAGTAATTTCCCAGAATCACAGGACGTTGTTGAGCAGAGGCTGGGACTCAAATCCATTTCTATAGTTCCAAATTTGGCAGCCTGGACCTAACATTACATTCTCTCAACGTTCCTTGCTGTGAAGCACCTTTCCCAGCTAGGCCTATGCAAACATACAACCTCAAACCGCCACCCACACCCACCAAGGCCTGAAAGATACTGGACCAGAGGTGCCAACAATAGGCCCGCAGCAACCCCCTTTCACTTACTCTCCTCCCTTCCCAGCCAACTATAGCCTCAGGGTGAAGGCTAGGTAAGGGAGGGGTGAAAAAAGCACAGAGTTGCTGCTGCTCCAGGGCAGATATTGGGCCAATGGCCACTTCACCTGCCCCTAGCCAAGCTGCTGCACTCTCAACACCCTGCAGGGGAGTGGACAGCCGCGGTCGGTAGGGGAGTACCTGCCGGGGCAGCGACGTGGGGAGGGGGAGTGGCAGGGTGGGGTTGTAATCTATGGATAATGGGCATTTACAGGTAAGTAAACATATACATAAATCAAACGAATTTCGTTGTGTGCACTGCATCCCTAAATGCAATGCAGTGCACGCAACGTAATTCGTTTGATTTATGTATATGTTTACTTACCTGTAAACGTCCATTATCCATAGATTACTACCCCCCACCCTGCCCCTTCCCCTCCCCACGTCACCACCCCGGCAGGTACTCCCCTACCGACCGCGGCTGGGAGTGGATGTCTGTGCCAGCCCCAAGGGGGGCCAAGATAAAGTCTGCAACGGTCAACACAATACTGGTCTAGGGATGCTGCTGAAACTACCGCCTCAGTGACCTGGCAGGGAAGACAGTAAGGCGCTGTGGGCGGTTGGCAGACAAAGCTGCTAACGAAAATCGGCCCACAGGTACCCTTACGCAGTGTCCCAATGCCCGACTGCCCGCCTTCCCAATCCGATGCTGCTGCACACCACCAACATTGCCAGATAGTTAACTTTCCAAAATCATTTAACTTTTCAGTCTACCAAAGAAAAATAAATACCAATATCCAGGTTACAAGAAAAAGCTGTAATTGATCAGAAAAAAAATTGTCTTTCATTTGACCTCTGTCTTTGAACACACTGCAAATGTGACAAGTTAAAAACAAAATTTAAAGGCATGTTTATTGCTCATTCACCTTCTGAACTCCAGTGCCGATATGTTGGGGTGCTGCAACACCACCGGGCCCCTACTTCCAGCTCCTATCATCATAGCATGAGCTGAAGTGGAAACGTGAAGTCAGCATTGATAGGCATGTCTTATCAGTTCTTGCTTTTCCAGAAGGAACGGTCACTTTCATGCTGCACCAGCTGCAAAACTGTGCTCACTCCAATTTACATAATGTACTCAATAACTGTTCATTCTAGCATACACCACTGCATATTCTTTATTCCAGGGCTCATGAGTTATAAGGACTATAGAAGCAATATACATTACAATTCAATTACAATTGAAGATCTTTATAACTTCATCTTTCAAATGCATTCTGTAGAATGAGCGAAGCAGGATCCTAACTACGAGGGAATAGAATGCGACGAAATAAGAAGCCTGAAAAGGTGTGTTTTAAGACTTTTACAGAAAATAAGGAGGTACGGAATTATTGCTAAGAATTCAGAGCTCTGGTTTCGTCGCTTGGCCCAATGCAGTCTGTTTTCTACTTTTTTGGACCCTCTGTTAATAGTTTCGCTTTTCTACTTGTTAGTTTCTCTCTCCCTGCAGTGTGGAGATCTTCTCGCAGGTAGCATGAGAGCTTCTAGTTTATTATAAACTGTGCAAGCTATGTTGAAAATACGTGCCTCTGCTGATAGCTAGGAGGTGTGTGTTATGTGTGTTATCGGGTTATGTTTATGTGTGTAATTTACGTAATTTGAGTGAGTTCGCGCAATTATGCAACATGTTGGTAAAATAATGCTCAAAACCGCAAAATTCAAATCAGTAATTCTGTGCAATATTTTAACAGAAAATGCATTTTCGCCACAACTTTTGACACACTGATGCATTTTGCATTTTAAAAAATGTAATATATAGTGCAAACGAGCTAAATCACCTCAAACAACAGCCGCTCGAATTATGTTGTTTCCGTCCATTCATGTAACATTTTTACAACAAATGGTGTGTAATTATATGAAGTGGCATAAATTCAGGAATTTCACGTAACAAGTGCAACACAACATTTCCCAAATTATGCAAAAATACATCTGCATAATTTAAATTTCGACCAAGCCTGGCTATGTGATCTGATTTCCTTGCATTGACTTAACAAACATGCTGCAGCATTTGGAATGGCTTTAATTGCCAATATTGTGCATTTGGTTAGCCCTGCTATTATGGTGTTGCTACTGCTTATATAGGAGTACCAGAGCTTGGACAGATGAACTAAAGGTTTTTGGTGAAAAGGAGTTCTTTATTTTCTTTAAAAATATGCAGGTGGTATATAGCTGTTCTGATCAGCTTATTGACATACTCATTGAAATGTAGGTTCTTGTCTATCGTGGGTCCCAAGAATTTTACAAATCATATTCCATTTAGACAGCTCTCAAAATCTTTTTTAACAAAATTATTAGATTTTTCTGTAAACGCAAACACCCTCATTTATAACCCATATATATTGTTTATATATGCAGTATGTACACAAATACATTGGGTGGAAGAGTGTTTCTTTCTGCCAAATAACTTAACAACTTCTCCTGAAAGCAGACTGTACACGACTTACAGTTTACATCTCTGACCACAGCTTGAATATCTCATTATTACCTTGTCATGGCAGCGTGATGTCTGGTTTATGTAGGAATATGTGAGTCAGGTTGTCTCACTTAAATACTGCTGCTTCACCCTCGAGGCTCCTACTTAAGCTGTTATCACAAGTAATGCAGAATAGGGTAGGGTATTTACCACACCCTCTAAATACCATGAACCCAGGGTCAGGTATTAAGTGATTGAGGTAAAGACCTCCTATTTACTATTTCAACATGAAAATGAAGTATAACATGCAGACTTTGATGCATATTTAGTAATATTTGACACACTGCATGGCACCAACCAAAGTTGATGCGCAGCATAAAAACAGAGACCAGAATAGTGCCAATGTCTACTACACTATGGCGCTTTATGTCTCTTGTCCTGTACTGGTGCACTTTAAGGCGCCATGTACACACACTTGCGCCTTAGTGAGAGTTATTGTCTATGATTTCTAGTATTGATTTTATACTAGTCAGGAATCCTTCCAGTAAATAACTCTATGTTTAGACAAAGGTCATAACTTTTCCATGTTTGTGTGTGTGCTGTATATTATATCACACCTGCAAAGCTGGAATAGTTTTGAGAAAATGCAACTTTTCTCCTACCTTAAGAACATGTAAATGTTTGATGCAGAGCCCTGTCTTCCTTTGTTGGTAGAGCTTTGTGGTACAATCCATGGATTGTCCTCCTTGCACCACCCATGTTCTGTTCCTTTGATGTGCAGTAGCACAAAGTACTGCATACATTTTGTGGATTTGTGTCACTTTTGTGAAGCAAACCCAGCGTGAATTATTAGTAAATCTGGGCCTAGGTTTTTAACACACCAAATTCAGAATGTGTGTCTTTTTTCCAAGCCTTTTTACAGTTGATCATTTTCTGTTGGTTTGTCCTGATGGAATCTATCCGGGGTAAAACACACATTTATGATAAGCTCTACATTCATCATAAGGTGGAGGAGGTGGCCAGCCTCTGGGCCATAATGCCCATCCTACAGGAGGCCATGGAGCACATCAGTGCACAAATTTGACTCTCCCTCAGACATTTCCCTTTCCCTGATATTTTTCAAGTTCTTTTAATTGTTTTAGTATTTTAGGCATAGTGTTAGTTAGGATTTGGTATAGTGATAGTGTAGGTTATTGTGAGTGTTAGTTTTTTATGTGTTTAAATAGGGAATATTTTTAGGTGTGTTTTTGTGTGTTTCTAGTCTGGTAGTTTTGTAAGTGGGTGGGGGTTTGATGATTAGTGTGTGTATAAAATATATATAGGCCAAGAGTTCTCTTAGATTAGCTGCTTTAGGCAGTGATAGGACCCTAGCAGTTGAAGCTAGACCTACTTATAAAGCCTCTATCTATGCCGCAAAAAAGAATTGGGATGATAAAGTCTGAAATGACATGTTGTCTGCTGTCAAAACAAATGACACTATTCTCCTTTGGTACATAGTGGCCCAATCCAGAACAGACAAAGTTAAAAGTTATCATCATTATATTTCTGTCGATAAATGGGTGTCTAATTTTTCTGATCTCTATGAGGCAAAACCGCATAATAATATGTGGCTGTGTAGTGACCAGATGAACACCTTAGACATATCCCATTTGAATGCTATAGAAGCAGTCAATCCAGCTGTTGTTATTGCCTTGAGGACACAGCCAGAGCTATTACCTTGGGAAAATCTGCCAAGGTGCCGGAACAAGATAAAAACCCTGGAGACATATAAACCAGAGTCCCAGATTTGGATTGTTTACTTAAATGTACTTTCTAATGCTATAGCACAAGGGGGTGAGATACCAGACTCCTGTTATATCATTCAATTGACAACCACTGCTACCTATACATGAGTGCTATGGCTCATGCTGAACATACAAATTAGTAGTGAGGATATTCTGTAACATGTAAGTACCCTGGTTGGCCACACGACTAGGCCCAAACACCTTTCCCTTCAACCATCCTCAAAACCTGCCCATCACCCTAGACACCTTGCTCACTTTACACTTCACCATTGCCTGTTTCACATCCTCCAGCTTTGACATATGTATCGTAGTCAGATGTTTCTGCTTATAGCTCCCTCCTGACACCAGCTACACCATCATCCAAGACCACATCACGTGTAGAATAAATTACACCAATGCTCTCCTCTACAGCATCCCTTCATCATCTATTACACGAGTGGGAAACTATCGCACACAGCAGTGTGAGACCATCACTCAAGCTGCATTGTGGCATACACAACACACCTTCCCTCCTTAACATTCAATGGCTCACCATTCAGACACACTGCCAGTTCAATGTGCTCGGCCATACCTACATGGCAGTACACTACCATGGGCCCACCAAGCTCACATCCCATCTATGCTCCGAACAAACACTTGTTTACCTCTGGTGCGCATCAATTACATTCACCCCCACCACCAATTTTTATTTGTACACAACAGAAGTTAGTGTAGTGGTTTACATGGCAGGCAACACCTATGTAATGTCACCTATGTAATGTAAGCATCAGGACAGCTGTGTGAAATATGGTTTAATGCTAGTGACTGTACACATGACCAAACAATCCTATTTGGCGATCCTTCATATACTCAGCCCCTGGATCTGCTCTTGGGTGAGAAGTTGTTACTCTGGCAATCCCAATCCAGACCATGATTTTACACTCCACTTTTGGCTGCTTAGCCCCAAGTATGAGTTAACATGTGAAACTTTTCTGCCCTTTCCCTTGCACACAGCACAGTGCAGCACAGCAAAGAGTGGTGCTGCACTGCATGACAGTTTTAACCACATTGTCCCTTGTTGGTACTCACCATGTACATTTGCCAGGTCCTCAGCAAGAGAACCTTCCTGCCCTTCCACTAACTCTGTTGGGATGATTAATGCCACCTGGTCCTCCAATGGATCCAATTCCTCCTGGCCCTCCTCCAGACCTCTGTGCTGCCCTCCTGTTATTGGCCAGTTTCTCTTTGGTCCTGTGAACATAATCATACTAGAGCTTCTTGACCTCTGGAACTGTCCTTTTTGTTTGGCCTACACTGTTAATCTTATCCACTATGGACTACCAAATGGCTACCTTCTTCCCTTATGGCAATTTGGAGGGGCAAAATAGATGGTGTTCTTTTTTGTCACCTCAGATATTAATATTTGGTTCTCCTCCTCACTGAAATTGCTCTTCTTGTTCCTCTTCGCCAGGGATTCTGTCTGGACATCTTGACTGGTGTTTGGGTTGTTGCCCTCAATGCTTGTGCTTGCAGCTCCCTCCATTTTTTGCATTGGATGAATTGCAAAATTGTTTTATTTCCAATGCGTCGCTTTTTTAGGCTCTTCGACACACAATGCACTCTTATGTGACGCAAAGCTAATTTGCAGCACGAAAATATAACTTTACAAGCTGCAAATCATGAGATTTTGCAGCATCCTTCTCAATGATGCGTCTACATTTTTGATGCACCTTGAGACCTTATGACATGGAGCACCATGCCGTAAATACAATGCATCCTTGTTGCATCATAGAAGGAGGAAAACATGTCTATGGAATATTTATGTGCAGGAAGATGCCCCTTCCTGCACATAAACAATACTGCCTACAACACACGCTCCTATGCACCAAGGTGTAAGGGTGCCTGCATTGACACTTGGCTGCCGAAACAGTGCCAGAAGAGGGGGTAACGTCAGGAACTCGCCGTATTGCTTAAATACGGTGCATTCCTGCTATTTCCTATTGACACAGGGCAGAAGGTGACTTGCTGCATTGTCCTGTTCCAGTATTTTCATAAATGTGCCGCAAGGTGTCGTACCGTAGCACAACATTTTATGACGCATTCCTGCGTTACTGCAGCGATGCTTCAGTTTTTATAAATATGCCCCTTTGGTTTATTGTTAAATCTGTGGCAAATTCGTGGCAAGGAAGCACACTTTCTGTCCACATCCGACTTAATTCAGCAATACAAACCGGGCAGGATATCAAACAAGTTTGGGATGAAATAACCCTGTCCACCAAACTCGTAATCAGGCCCGTAAACTAGGTGTGCATCAAGAATGTGCACTTTTAAAATGTGTACATGAAAACAAGAAATGTGTTTAAAGTTCGCAATGTCAGTGTAAAAAGTTAAGGGCTGAGTAAAGATTACAAAAGAATCAAGTGTTTAAAATGTTGCTAATTATTTTTTCCACATTTTATCAACATGTGTAATGTGTGCAACCAATAAATGCATTTCCTCATAAAGTAACCAAACCTGCATTTACAAGCTCAAATCGGACAACTCTCGCAGTCTGTCGTCTTTTTTCAAGAAAGACAGATCCCTAGAGTCTGCACGGTGTGTGCCGCACTTTATGAATGAAGTTAAGTAAAGGTCATATGCATGCTAGATGAGTACCCTTTGCCGCCATTCATAATAAGACAGATAAGAGCAAGATAGCATCCCGTACCCAGCGTCTATAGTTTGAAATATTCAAAAGAGGTATGGCAAAGCCTCTTAATTCGCTGCTTTAATATCAGCCGCGACAGAGGTAATCATCTCAGTTGCTTCTCCAGTGTGCAAATGGCACTGTCCAATCAGCTATAATGTTGATTAATTGGAAGGTCCATTTGCTCATTAGTGAACACCACTGTTAGAATGAGATGTGCTTTGCGAGGAAATGGAGCATTCTATACATAATGTCATACCTAATCCCCGTTCCCACATTAGGCAAATGTCAGATGCTTGGAAGCCTGGGTCTCAATGAATTAACATCGGTCCACTGGATTGAGACTCCACAGCTTCCTGACTTTCAACTATGATTTTAGTCACAATGCTCTCGATGTACTTAATCATGTCGCTTTTATGTCACTGTAAAAGTTTCAATTCTATTACTTTACATGGTAGGATATGTTGCTGTATCAGGATACAACCCGAAATTAAGGAATGTGTGAAATCTGACAGAGAGCGAAAATAGGCAATCACAGAAATAAGCAGTGCAACTAAGAATACAAATTTATTTTTCTATCTTTTTTTTTTTTTTTAGGGTAGTGGCCAGTAGCTTTCAGGTCAGGCATGGGAGCCCTGAGAGGAGGAGACCCCAATGAAGGAGGGAATGTGGGTAGGAAGTTTGACCAGGAAGGGGAATGGGAGGGTCTAAGAGAAGATAAGGGACAAAGACACTTTTTTGATGGAGGGAGACGGGCACAAGCAGGTGTTGGGTCAGGAAATATATAAGGGTCATCCAATATCTAGAAATGTGTATAATCCTGCTTCCAAATGTATGAACTGTTGATGTAGAATGTTGTAGGGTTGACACTAAGGCCCTGATTACGAGTCAGGCAAAGTGGAAATTCCATATAGAATTACAATCTGCCTGATTACTTATGGCCCAGTGTTCCTGCATTCGAGTTTCTCAGGTTGCAAGAACGCTGGAAACAATTGTAATGGCTGGTAATCCTGACTGTGAAAATTGCACAAGTCTTTGGATGCAACAGCGTGCAATGCTAACCCCTGCCAGAACTACCCTTCCGATTCCCTCACTCTATACATGGAAAATGGAATAGCATGTGGAATTACACACGTAATTCTGTGTCCACACTGTCACTTTTCTATTGGTTAAACTCACAATAGGCAGAATTACATGCAGCGATACCAGCTAGTAACAGCAATTCCAGTCACTAGCAATACTGTGCAAGGAATTCCTTTATTGTGTAATCAGGGCCCAATATAATGTTGGTTAAACTCACAATAGGCAGAATTCCATGAAGCGATACCAGCTAGTAACAGCAATTCCAGTCACTAGCAATCTGTGCAAGGAATTCCTTTATTGTGTAATCAGGGCCCAATATAATGCTGATGAAAATGATGCAGAAGGTACAAGACTGTTCTCCTGATACTCTTTAAGTTCCAAGAGACTCACTTATCAAAATTAGAAGTAGAAAGAGCATTTGTAAGGACTATGGGGCCGATTAGGATGGAGGATTTTCCGCCTCCTCCGGGCCGGCGGAAGCCACCTCCGGCCCGCAGGAGGCGGAAAATCCTCTGCGGAGTCACCAAAGACCCACCGCCGCATTACGATGGCTGGTGGGTCTTGGTTTCTGTCCGCTGCTTTTCCGCCGCGGTCGGATTACAACCACGGCGGAAAAGCTCTCATTTGGCTGGCAGTGTCTATCAGACACCGCCAACCAAATTAGGATGCATTTGTAAACATGCTTTTCCGCGGCGGTTTTTCCGCCGTGGAAAAGCATGTGTACTTTTGATTTTGGGGGCCCGTTGCGGGCCCCCAGGGTGTAGGCGGGTGGGGGGTGCACATGGGGGGTACCTATGGTACCCCCCAGTATTTACATGCACAAAGCGGCAGGCACCGCGCGGTGCCTGCCGCTTTGTGCATGTAAATGTTAAACATGCACTTTTAACATTGCGGCGGGTGCTGCTTGAAGCAGCACCCGCCGCAATGTTAAATATCCAGGATGTGACCGCCAGGGTGGCGGTCACATCCTAATTTGCACGGAAGGACCGCCGCAGCCCATGCGGACGGTCCCTCCACCTCTGGGATGGCGGACAGACGCAAGTCCGTCCGCCATCCTAATCGGCCCCTAAATGTGATTTGCAGTACATCTTGTAATGCACCTGCTAAATAAGTATTTATTTTCCATCTGCAATAATTTGTCCCAGACAGCTAAAAAAAAGAATGAAAAAACAGAATGATTGGCATATTTAGTTTACTTGTACGTTTTTTGCAAAGTGGTATACCATATACCCAGGGCCCATTATCTAAATGCTACTAGTGGGCTTGCAGCACCGGTTGTGCCTCCCACTTAAGAGGCCTTTCAAACCTATCTAAGGCTTGTGTGTGCAGTTAACTGCCACTTCAACTAGGCCTTTAAAACCCCTTGCCAAGCCGTAAACTCCCCTTTTATTACATATACGTAACCCCTAAGGTAGGCCCGAGGTAGCCATAAGGGCAGGAAGGTATGTATGCAAAAGGCAAGTTATACTTCTTCTGGTAGTGACAAACAGCTAAATTCGTTTTTCACTACTGTGAGGCCTACTCCTCTCTTAGGCGAAAATTGGGAATTCTTTAAGTCTCTTTTAAGCTGTAACTCCTGATTAGAAAGGAGTAGCTAAATCATGTTTCAAATCTATGGAATGGTAATGATAAATTCACTTTGTTTGTAAAGTTGGATTTAACATTACTGTTTTAGAAATGTCACTTTTTGAAAGTGGACATTTTTCTGCTCTTACTGGTCTGTGTGCCTTGCAGCCTGTTTGCAAAACACGTCTGGGATGTTTGACAGCTCCACTTTGTGAATTCCATCTAGACCGCCATAAACACATGAAGGGTGGTTGTGACAGAGAACTGATCTGCATTCATTTGCATTGTGATAGCTCTTCCAGGTCAGGAAGAGAGTGGAGGAGCTGATACTTACACCCGAATAGGCAGTGTTCTGTGTCCCACACAAAGGACGGATTACCCCCTACTGGTATCCTGGCAGTTAGTGCTGTGATGAAATGGCACCTGAGCTCTTCAAGGACATGCTTTGAAATCATCCCAACTTCAAAGGCTGGTACTGGGGCTCTGCCCCTACCAAGAGAGTACACTACTGGACCTGTGAAGAACTCTGCCGGGAGTAAAGACTGCTGTGCTACAAGGATTGCCACTCTGATTGGCTGACTATTCCAATGGAACTGCTTCTCTGCTTTGCTGAGATGCCCTGTTGTCTGATGATCTCTGCCCCCCTGAAGACAAAGCAGTGTCAGCCTTCACCCAATTATTGGGGCACATGGCAACAAACTTGAAAACTTTAGTACTTGAATTATTCTAATGAAATATTCCAAAGATGGTACAAACAACCAAGTTGTGTTCTACAAAATTCTTATTTGAACCCAGAGTGACCGCAAGGGCTTGCTGGTTTTGCCCCCTCTACAGAAGTCACAGGGCAATCAAAGACTTCCTGCAACCCCGCTGCTGCTGCTGGACTCTGCCATCAGTGGGTCCCAACTTGCCTGAAGTGCCAATCCAGTTCTGGGCTTCACACGTGGGTTCTTCAGCTGTTTGCTTCAAAATCTATGCAGCAACAACTTTGCGCCTGTCGGAACCGATGCCATGCCCTTCAACACAGTGCCATTCTGAGGATATACCTGCTCATCTCGATGAAGATGCAGAACCTGACTGCGAGGGTCTACAGGGGTACAATGAAAGTACCGACCGACTGAGACGTTTGACGACGACGCATGGACAAAAACGTGCAAATTGGAACTGAGGCATCGAGTCTTCAACGCTTGCTCCACCCAAGGTATTTTTCAGCAGACCTTGTGAGGATCATGTACCCGGTCTGTCCTCCATCATGGTCGGCGTGAACTTTTAATTTACCCCGGTCCAGTGGGACCTCAATAAATCCCTTAGTGTAATAGACTTATAATCACTACTTTTTGGTTTAATCTTTAACAATGAATAAGTCGGGTTCTACATGTTGGAATTTTGTTGTTTTGGAATTGTTTACTCATACAATTATTCTCTGTTTTTCTAAACCTGAGTGAAGTATTTTTGTGGTGTTTTTCATTGTCTTACTGTGTGTGTGTGTTGCACAAATACTTTACACATTGCCTCTTTAGAGACGCCTTACTGCTCTGTGCCAAACTATCTGAGGGCACAGGCGATCTTTTAGTGTGCATCTATCTTACCCTAACTAGCATTTTTGTCCTTAATTTGACAAGGTGCATACCTCTGCCAACTAGATATCCAATTTCTAACAAGTATCAATTATCTAGAGACATTAATCCTGGTTTCCCTTGTTAGCAGTCTCTGGAAACAGGAAAAGGGAAAGAGAGGAAAAACTCTCCGTGAAGTGGGTGTCTACTTTTTTGGCTGGGCACATTTGTGCCTTCGCCTGGGTCTGTTCAGCCTGGTTGCAGATTGAGGAGGACCTACACATGCAGGATACGCTTCTATTTAATTAATGTACTCTATTGGATAGTCTGGGCATATGGAGATATGTGTTGGCATATATATTTGAGCTTTTGAGGTTATGTGTATTGGCGTTATGGCTGGTTTCAGTGGGATTATAGATGTCGTTAGCACATTATGGTAGTGCCTAAGCATTAAGCTATGATTGGGAGTACGATGGTTGTAGAATGCCTGTGATGGCTGTATTTCATGTTTTGTGTGGTTACAGCCCAATTCCATCATGGCAGCAGCATATCTCTTTTTATGATTGGTAACTGAAATAAATTTGTATCTACTTTATCCCTTTTCTGTTTTCCCCATTACTAATTATTCTATGTTTTTCACTTCATGATATTACTTTTCGTAAGGACACCAGGATGAATGAGCATATTACATCACTTCCCCTGATGACACAATAGTCAAGGGTTCTACAATATTGCTTCCTGGGATGTAATTGAGGTCAAAGTGTAAGTGATGTCACTTCTCCTACCGCTAGTAATTTGGGTAATCAGCGTCAATGCACCCTGGGGCCAGTGGGCATGTTTCCTCCCCCTCCCTCCCAGGTAGCTGTGGGCCCACTATCATGAAGAAACACTGCAGGCCTCACAGTCAATTGCCCTTACAGCCAACCCCCATGTGTCCACTGGCAGCAGGACAACAGAGGGCTCGAGATATGCTGTACTTTCATTCCCCACCACCACCACCACTACTAAATGCACATAGGGGGAAATAGCCATGCTGCCTCTCTCTCTCACTTACACTGACCGGCAATGCACAAGGACACACTGGCATCAGGACACCCCATGAACTGTAGGCATGCTGTCTTGCCCTCTCCCTTCTCATAACTAGCGCTAAATTTACTCATGGGCCCGTTGGCACCTGGTGACCTCTGAGCAATCTTGTTATGTTATGTTATCACAATTGTTATAGCGCACCAATACCCTTGGGTGTCTAGGCGCTTGATTTCCATCCTTTCCACAACTAGGCAGTGTCAGCATTCACCCAATTATTGGGGTACATGGCAACCTCCTTGAAAACTTTAGTACTTGAATGATTCTAATAAAATATTCTAAAGATGGTGCAAACAACCAAATTGCGTTCTACAAAATTTCCGTTGTGCTGCTGCAACTCTGTTGATCCATGTCACAATATCATAGGGTCTATCGTGGACAAGTCATTGGCAGTGACTGATTACTTTGCTTTCTATCCCCTTTTCATTTTTTTTTGTAAAACATTTTTTATTAAAAAGAGCAAACATCAGCAATACAGTGACATCACAGAGGGAGCAATACGATAGGCATCAGCAGTACAGTAGGTAAATTACAGAATACAATCATACATGATGGAAGGTCTAGGGTGATGGGGGGGGTCATCGATTGCAGGAGCCAAGGGAGGCTGACATATTTCTCCACGATAGGAGTTCCACAGGCCCCATACACTAGATCGTTTTTTGGGACATCCACGTGATACATATACAGTCTTTTCTCTGAACATTGCCCAGTCCAAGTCTTTTTCCCAATCATGTGCTGTAGGTGGGAGCGGTGCCCCCCATCACTGGGCAATATTCCTCTTGGCCGGCATTAGTCCCAACGTAGCCCACTGCGTCAAGCAAACATTTAAATCAGTTGGTTCCCAGATGTTTAAGAGACATCTACGGGCCTCCACACGGAGCTGCACAGACAGAATGGTATTGATGATGTCATGAATGTCGCGCCAGTAGGGTTGGATCAATGCACATTCCCAAACTATGTCGAAAAAGGTTCTCAGCTGGCCACCTCCCCGTATCCAAGCGCCCTCATCTGACCTTCCCATTCGCACCAATTGGGGCCAGTTACATAAATACGGTGGAGAAGTTTCAATTGGAACAGTCGGAGACGAGCTGGTATTGCTACTACTCTGGGAGGGGAGGCTGCCTCCTGGCACTCCTCATCGTCCATTTCTATGCCATCCCCAGTCCACTTCTCTAGGTGGGCCCGGAGAGGGTCCGAGATGTTGTTGACCCAAATTTTATATATCAGGGAAATGGTGCTGTCAGGGAGATGACCATCCAGCACCCTATCCTCCAGTGGGGATGATTCCGGCAGTGTGGTCCCGGGCTGTAAGTGTGTGCGAAGTGTGTGTTGAACCTGTGTGTAACGGAATCGCTCTGATTCGGCCAGGTTATATTGTTGCTGTAGCGCTGCAAAAGACTTAATATCTGATTTGTCCCACAAATCCCTTATGCATGCAATACCTATGAGATCCCATTTGTTCCACAGGTCACCCAGTTGCTCATAGCGGTGTTGCGACCATTAACTTACGTCTCCAGCCTAGGCGATTGGTGGCTGCGTGCCAGACGTGTACTGCATGTTTGGTGGGGTCCATGAGTGGATAGCTCCGGGGCCTAGAGTAAAGGGCTCTACTGAAGGTCCCCCCAGAGAGGAGCCACCTATTGATGCTATATCCCGGGTGGCAAGGTTGGGCATAGGTGCAGTGGTTAATGGAGGACAGATGAGACGCCCAGTAATATAGCTTAATTTCTGGGAGGCTGATGCGTCCATCAAACTAGTTCAGGGAAAGTTTGCTGAGAGCAATATGAGGCTTACCATTACCAGACGCGGGTATCGGGTCCATGGAATTCTGAAGTGCATACAGGAATCGGGGTAAATACATCATCTTAAAAAGGGCGGCCTTACCTAACAGAGAAAGGGGAAGCGACTTCCACCTGTTGATATCTTTGCGCAGCTGAATCTGTGGGGCTGGAAGTTGCGGAAATAGCGAAGAGAGGGATCCAGAGATTGGGAGATACCCAAATATCTAAATACTTTGGTACAAGTTTGAAGTGCGCACCCACGCGGCGGGATCGGAGGCTCGCACTCCACCACAACAGGAGGGATTTGCTCCAGTTTATGGAATAACCGGAGTACCATCCAAAGATCATGAAGATATCCAAAACCACTATCAAAGATCTCCTAGGGGAGGACAAATACAGGAGGATGTTGTCAGCGTAAAGGGAAATACGGTCTTCCCAATCCGAAGACCAGCTCATACCCCTTATCATCAGATCCTGAGGTATCCAAGCTGCCAGTGGCTCCAGCGCTAAGGCAAACAGCAATGGGGACAGGGGGCAGCCCTTACTGGTCCCCCTGCCCACCTCAAAGGCAGCTGACTTCTTGTTATTAACCACCACTTGGGCCATAAGTTGTGAATGCAGTAACTGCACCCATTGTGTGTATTTAGGACCAAACCCCAGTTTCTCTAATACTGCCCAGAGGTACGGCCATTCAATGGTGTCAAATGCCATGGCTGCGATCAAGGAGACTATAACTGCCGGTTCCAATATAAAAGCCGCTCTGCCCAAAACCCCATGAACTCTGCATAGGTTCAGCGCAGTGTTACGGTGGGGTATGAAAACTGATTGACCTGGGTGGACCAGGGTCCCAATCACCGTCAAGAGGAGAGTAGCAAGGAGCTTAGCCAGGATCTTGGGCTCCGCGTTCAACGGGGATATCGGTCGATAAGAACTACATTCCGTCTTGGGCTTCCCTTCCTTGTGGATAGTGACTATGGTGGCAGTACATTGGTCCAATGGCAAGAGTCCCATTTGCCTCGAGTACTCGTACATGGCCCTCAAGTACGGGGCCAATTTGTCTGGTTTAAGTTTGTACAACTCAATTGGTATCCCGTTAGGGCCAGTGGCTTTGCCCGGCTTGAGCTACGCAATGCTGCCGCTATTTCACCATTGGATATGTCGCTGTCCATGAAGTCATGGTCTACCACCGACAGCCTGGCTATAGCAATATCGGTAAGCATCTGGCGGGAATCATCTATAGGGTAGGGGGCAGCCGAGGTGTAGACAGCCTTAAAGTGGGCTGCAAAACGGTCCACAATAGCTTGCGGATCTGACAGGGAACCACCCTCTTACCCTCGGAGTTCAGGTACTAGTCTACTTGCCCACTCTCTCCTATCCAACCAGGCCAAGAGTTTACCGGCTTTATCGCCTACCTCGTATACTGTCCCTGAACCGCTCTCCCTATGGCCCTAGCCTGATCTGTTGCTAATGCCCTGTAGTCCTGTTGTTTAAGTTTGAGAAGGTGGAGCTTATCGAGTGTGACATCCATTTCTAGGTCTGCTTCCAGTCTCCCCATCTCTGCCTCCAGCGCCACCAACTCTTTGCTCTGTTCCTTCTTTTTCCCCGAAATCAAGGAAAGGGCCTGGCCCCGTATCAATGTCTTAAAGGCCTCCCAAAGCACCTGCTGGGATTCCACCGAGCCTTCATTCCCATTAAAATAATTATCAATGGTTGTAAGGAGCTCTCGTCGGATATGAGGATGACGTGGATACCACGGATTGATGGGGGCCACCCGTCGCACCTGTTGGTAACCGAACTCCATCTGGAACCACACCAGCGAGTGAACTGAGATGCTTCTAGCTAGGTGTTTTATCTCCCGGACATGGGTAATTTGAGATGCGGGCACAAGAAAATAGTCAATTCTAGATAGACTCCTGTCAGCCCCCGAGTGACAGGTGTATTAAGACGTATCAGGGTAAAAGGTCCTTCACCCATCCACCAGCCCCATGGATTCAAGGAAGTCTGGCAGCCAGCATTGCGAATGAGGGAGGTCACACGGAGGGTGACGATCGAGGTCACCAGAGACCACCAAATTCAAGTCCCCTCCCATCCCCAAGAGACCCTCTGGAATCTCCAACAGCAGTGAAACCAGGTCTCTGAACGCGGTTGCCTGAAGACCAGGGGGTACATAAATCGAAAGGAAGGAGACAGGGTGGCCCTCCCATGTGCCCGAGACTCCAACATACCGCCCTCTAGCATACGACCAAGTATCCTGTACTACAAGGGGAAAGGACTTTTCATCAGTATACCAACTCCTCGGGAGCCCGTGGTGAAACCTGCATGAGCCAGTAAAATGTAACCCCCTCTATGCAACACCCTGCATGCATTTCCAACTAGATGGGCTTCCTGCAGCAGGACGATGTCAGGGGCATGACGCTTTATACACTGAAGAACAACACTGCGTTTGATTTTGTCCCCCTGCCCATGGACACTCCAACTTAATAGTTTAACCACACTGTCTCCAACTGGTGCCATGACTAAGTACACTGAAATTCAGTGAATGCATTGCCACTCCCCCAATCAATGTATCAATAGCAGTTGCTGATGCAATCAAAACTTTAAAAAAAAATGAAACAGTCCCACCCAACAACCCCCCACCTCGCTGCCCTGCCCTCTGAGCATAATACTGCCCATAGAAAAATTGCAGAGTGCCTGTCGCCCTCGAAAAGTGTTCAAGAAAGAAGAGAGAAAAACTAGGGGGGAACAGAGCCCGCACCATCCCAGCCCCACAAGTCTACTTTAAACCCACCCAAAGACAGATAACACAGGTCTAACTAAGTCCACTTACTCAAAGACAATGAATCTAGAAGCCCCCCACCCATTCCCATCACCCACCACACACTGCAAGTAGTTCGAGCCCAGCAACTGGACAGGTATCCTCTCAAGCCGGTTGACTATTCTCGCTGTCACCCCCACCTCGGTCGACCGAACCTCTCGCTCCCTTGCTCTCAATCCAGTCTGCTGCTGCCTCAGGATGTTCAAAAAACGGCACTCGCCCATTCGCCTCAATCCGGAGATGGGCTGGGAACAGCATGGAATACTTCCCTCCCAGGTCTCTGAGGACGCGCTTGATCGACATAAAGAACCCCCTCTTTCATTGTACCCTTTGAGTAAAATCCGGAAAGAAGGATATGTCTGAATTTTTGTAGCGCAGGGGGGCGCCAGCTCTGGAGTTTTGAAGGATAACTTCTCTGTCGCAGAAATTCAGGACCCGTGCCAACGTGGGCCATGGGGGAGCGCCCGGTTCAGGACGGCCGCCCGGGACCCTGTGGGCATGCTCAACGACAAAGAACTTACTGAGGCCTTTGGGTTGCAAGTGTTTAATGATGAGGTCCTTGACAAAAAGATCTGGTGTTTGCCCCTCTGATTTCTCCAGAACCCCAAAGATACGTAGGTTATTTAGACGCAGGCGGCCTTCATAGTCGTCCAACTTGAGGTCTGCAAATTTGCGGAAGTCCTGGAGTTCCCTGATCTCTCCCTGGAGCTGTGAGACATCTTCTACAAGGCCTTTCGTTCAATTTTCCCATATCAGCCCTAATGAGGTTGACATCGATAGCCACAGTGTGCAGAGAAGTCTTAACCCCGGTGATGGTGGCCGTGATGTCTTTAAGCAAGATTTCTTGCTCCTCCTCGCCCAGTCCCCCAGGTCTGGAATTTCTGGGCGCTCAGGCCTGTTGCGCATCCTTAGGGACAGTATACCGGTCCAGTTTGTTCGACTGTGCATTCTTGGGTCCACGGGTCTCCGCGGTCTTGACGCGCTCCATCTTGTTCTGCTCCAAACTTCTCTAGCCGGTAGACTTCAAGTACAACGGAGCGTCTCTGGATAGGATGCAGAGGTTCTCCACAGGGCAGGCTGAAAGGAGATTCGCTTCTCAGTTTTGGCCTGTTATCTTTACGGGCACACCTCAGCCAGTCCACAGTTCCTGCCGCTTTTGCAGGCCTCTAGAAATCCCTTCCCAGGCACTGCAGTTGCATAAGTATTGCGGTGGCGCCGAGGATTGTAACGCCACCCTGGGCGATGTCAGGGTGGTGGGAGCTCTCTTCCGAGGGGCGCAGCAGTTATGGGTCTCAGCCTGGGCCCCACTACGGGTGGCAACCCTTCAGGGGTGGGCGAGGTCAACAGAAACGAGGCAGGCAAGGGATATTCTTCACCATTAGGGATGCGCCGGCGCCATTGACTACATCACGGCCGGCGCGCCCACCCTGTGTACAACCAAGCACCACAATTCCTCTCTGGCGCTTCCCAGCAGGGCCCGGTCTTCTCTGCTGCCTCCGGCCCCACGAACCCTTCCTGGGTGCTTCAGTCAAAAAGAAATCGTGCCGGCGCGCTAAGCTATTGAGCCACAGCTATGGAAGAGAGGCCAGCCAGGGGTATTTCGCCTGGGGCCGCAATTGGTATGGGCCTGGGCCAAGGGCCCCGCAGCGGGGCGCAACCCTCCGAGGGACACCACTGTGTGTCCCGGCTTCAGGCCCCACTGCAGGGGGGAGCTTTCAGGGACAAATACTCAGCCGCTGGGCTCGCCCCAATCACCGGAACAGGCGGGATGGGCTCCGTTAGTGTTCCGACCTCAAAAACTGTCGAGGGATGTAGCGGATCTTTATACAGGATAGACGAGCACTAGGACGGACGGCGGAGCTGGCTTACAGCACAGCCATCTTAAGCCTGTGTTTGGCCACGCCCCTTCGATCCCCTTTTCTTGACAAACAAGTCTATGCTTTCTCTTTCTATATTGCTTAAAATTATAAGTCCAAATCACAATAGACACTGCATGCGGAATTCTCCGCACACATATATTTCTGCTTAAGTCTACTTAAGTCTAGGTGGAGATATACGTCCAGATGTTATTCAACAATTCATGGTAAAAATCTAAATATAATAGTAGAATTTAGAAGTCTCTACCTCCCACCAGGAGGAGGTGGAGCCTCCTATGAAAGAACTTGCAATTGAAAAGTTACTAGTACTAATAGTAACTTTCCTGCTGATTTCTATGACACGCTTGTTGAGGAAGTTCTCTGCTACAGTTGCAAAGATACCTGCAGATAGGGAGGAGATTGACCACCTGTGCAGAGAACTCCTAATCAAAGAGAATAGAAAAACACCACATATATTACCCAAATCTCATACATCTGACACAGAGTAATCCCCTAATCAAACACATACTTCCCACACTCTAGGCTCTCTCCTTTTCTATTAGGCTGTTTCACTAACATAACAAAACACTGTAACGACAGTTTCCAAGATCCAGTCAGCCCCACTAAAGAAGAAATGGAACTTCACTGAGGAGGAGAAATACATTGTAGTTACCTTTGTAGTTAATCACAGACTGCCTTCGTGCACCCTTATTTGAACAAAGATGGCAGCCATAGGGCAGGAGATGACAGACTATGTCAAATCATCTGTACTGAAGGCAGCACCATGGGAAGCATCAAGAAAATGTGGCAGGACAAGAAGAAGTTGGCAAAGAAGAGTTTCTCTAAGATGCAAGTAGAAAATACGACTTTTAAAAGGTAAAAATAGTTCAGTTCAAAGGAAATTGCAGATGCAACACTTTTCACACAAAGTTCCTTGGATGTGTTGCACAAACAAACAAAAACTGTCACAGGGAAGATATTGCATCGGTTCCTTACGCCCAGGGATGGTGGTGTTTCAGTTCTTTACTTCAGGGGAGGTGATATGTTGGTGCCTTACTGCCACACAGGGGCGGTGTTTCGTTGATTCCTTACTGAAGGAGAGGTAATGCCTTGGTTTCTTACTGTGCGGGGAGGTGATGCGTCGGTTTCTTACTGCAATTAATAAATTAATCAATCAGGGAATTCTGAAGCATGCTACTCACCCATGAGGGTCTCAAGGCGCTGGTGGGGTGAAGCCCCAAGTCAGCCGTAAGGCCAGGTCTTGAGGTTCTTCCTGAAGCCGTGAAGAGTGGGGGAGTATCTGATGTTGATCAGGAGCTCGTTCCAGGTCTTGGCTGTGATGTAGAGAAGGCTCTTCCACCTGCTCTGTGGATGCGCAGAGTTTCAGCGAGGTCAGCGGAGCTGAGGTTTTTCTTGGGTACATGGAAGGAGACTCTTTCATTAAGGTATTGGGGTCTGGTGTTGTGGAGGGATTTGTAGACGTTAGTGGGTAGCTTGAAGGTTGCTCTCTTCTCGACGGGGAGCCAGTGAAGGTCTCGCAGGTGTTGGGTGATGTGTTCTTGTTGTGGGATGCCGAGGGCGGGTCTGGCCAGGCTGCTCTGGATGGTCTGGAGTTTGTGGAGCAGGGATTTGCTGAATACGACATAGAGGACATTTCTGTAGTCCAGTCTGCTTGTTATGAGTGTGTGGGTGACGGTCTTTCTAGATTCGGGGATCCATTTGAAGGCCTTGCGAAGGATGCGGAGAGTATTGAAGCAGGTGGCGGCAACAGAGTTGATCTGTCGGGTCATGTGAGGGATGAGTTGAGTATGATGCTGGGGTTCCAGTTGTAGTCTGTGTCAGTGGGGGGTTGCCGAGGGCGGTGGGCCACCAGGTGATGTCCCATGCTGAGGGAGTTGGTCCGAGAATCAGGACTTCTGTCTTCTACAAGTTGAGCTTCAGGCAGCTGCTGCTCATCCAGGAGGTCTTTCATTCCTTCCTGGAAGCTGAGTCTGGTGGTGTGGGGATGCTTATTGAGGGAGAGGATGAGCTGAGTGTCATTAGCGTAGGATACTATGCTGAGTCCATGTAGTCTGTCAATGAAGGCGAGGGGGACAATGTAGATGTTGAAGAGCGTGGGGCTGAGCTATGATCCTTGGGGTACTCCACAGTTGATCTCTGTGGGTTTGGAAAGAAAGAATGGGAGTCTGATTCTTTGGGTTCTGTAATTGAGGAAGGAGCGGATCCAGTCAAGGGCGGTTCCCTGTATGCCGGCGTCGTGGAGTCTGGTGTGAGAGTGCGGTGGGACACAGTGTCTAAGGCTACAGAGAGATCTCGTAGGATGAGTGCCGTGGTATGGCCCTGGCCGAGGAGCGTGCGGATGACATCTGTGGCTGCAAGGAGGGTGGTCTTGGTGCTGTCGTTGCTGTGGAAGCCGGATTGAGAAGCGTCGAGGATTGAGTTTTTTTTAAGTTCATTAGCTGGATTTGATGATCTTCTCGTGACTTTGGCTGTCAAGGGAGGAGAGAGATTGGTCAGTAGTTTTTGCATAGTGCTTCTTGAGGAGGGCTTTGATTTCTGTGTGTTTCCAGTCATCGGGGAATGTACCGGATTCAAAGGTGGCGTTGATGGTGTGTGGTAGCTCGGTGCTATGGCGGTGGCTCTGTGGAAGATGTGCGGTAGGCAGGGGTCTGTGGGGGCTCCTGAGTGAATGCTTTTCATGGTCGTGTCTTCGGTGGTGACTAGGGACCAGGTAGAGATGGTAGGTTGGCTGTCGCTGCTGGATGAAGGAGAGGTTTTGGTGTTTGGTGTCTGTTGAAATTATTGTAGAGTGACTTGATTTTCAGATGGAAGTAGAAGCTGATTTTGTTACAAAGGTCCTGGGGCTTCACTTCCCTGGGGGGTTTGATGAATTACTGAATGATGCTGAAGAGTTCCTTTGAGTTGCTGGAGTTGGCGAGGATTGGTGACCCCGGTGTTCTTGCCAGCATGGCGCCCAGATGAGATGAGTGAGGATCAGGGATGCATTGGTTCTCGATGCGGCGGTGGTGACAACACTGTGTTGTTCTCTCCAACTGTGGTCCCAGAATGCATTGGTTCTTGCAGCCACATAGCAGGGCCTGCGTAGGAACCAGTGTGGTGATCTCAGACTTTGGAGTTTGGTGCACGGGATTCGGCATGCTGTGATTTCTCGAGCCGCGGCAGGCGCTGTGTCGATTTCTTTGGTGATGCATCAGAAACTGGTGCGGATGTGTTGCGCTTCTTCAAATTGTGTTACTTTTCCAGCTCCCAGTGTCAAACAGCCTCCAGAGGTCCAAAGCAGCAGCAGGAACCTCTTAGAAGGTCAGAACTCTAAGCAAGAAAGTGCAAGGGAGCTGGTGATGAAGTCTTTGTGTTCCTGAGACTTCACAACAAGAGGCAAGCTCTATTTCAAGCCCTTGGAAATCATCCTCAAGCAGGGGACACAGCACACAGTAAAGTCCTTGTCCTTTCTTTGGCAGAAACAGCCACTGCAGGCCAACTCCAGACAGCAAACAGCAATGGGGAAGTACTCTGCCTCAGTTCCTCCAGCTTTTCTCCTTGGCAAAGGTTCTTCTTGATTCCTTGAAGAGATCTTTGAAGTCTTTTCTTTCCCTGAGACTTCCAACAGGAGGCAAGCTCTACTTCAAGCCCTTGGAGAAAACTCTAACAGCAGGATGATGAAAGCACAGTCCAGTCCTTTCCCTGCAGAAGCTACCACTGCAGGTCAACCCCAACAGCACACAGCACAGGGGCAATACTCCTCTTTCAGCTTTCCCGTTTCTTCTTCCTGGCAAGTTCTCGGCAATCTAAAGTTCAGGGGACTGGGCCCCACTTTTTATTGCACAAATGTCTTTGTTCTCTGGTGGCAGAGAAGCTCTTTGCCCATCCAAAACCTGTTTTGTCGTCTCTGGTGTAGCTGCCCGGCAGGAGGTGGAAACAGCATTGTCCCAGGCAGACAAGGCCCATTCGGGTGTATAAGAAATCTCCTCCCCTACTCTTAGTGCAGCCCAGGTCTATTCAGCCCAGCCCTGACTCATTCAAGAGAGGCAGGACACCCATCACCCTCCCTCCAGTGGCTGTCTAAAAGAATGCACATTCCCAGGCCCTGCCATTCAAAAAACAGACAGTCAATCCACAAACCAGCAGAGGCACACAGGATGGCTAAGCAAGAATATACCCACTTTCTAAAAGTGGTATTTTCAAACACACTATATAAAAATCATCTTTATAAAAGATGCATGTTTATATTCTGAGTTCAGGCATACTAAACTCCATCTTTATATCTTGTTGTAATGAGAACTTATATTTATAAGATGTTATAAATGAATTCCCATTCTATCATATGGGACAGATAGCCTTTCAATATTGAAAAAGAAATGTGTTAGAAATTCACGATCAGGACATGCCACACAAGGGGGACCTTCCTGCAAATAAACAATCATAGACAATTTGCAGATTCTATGAAAACAGCAAAAACGCTGAGAAATAAAGCATTTCTCCTCGTTTCGCCTATTTAAGACCAGGTTTTTTCTTGTCTTAATTTTGGCGCTGCCTCCTATTTACTCTACTCTTGTAAATAGGAGGCAGCGTAAAAATCAGTGGGTGTTGCGGTAGAATGCCCACCACAACACTCATTTCCCTCCCCTTTCACGCTAAATACAGCGTGAAAGGGTGCCTTATTTACAAGGCATTGTTAAGCCGCTGCCTTATAATTAGGCGAGGCCTCTATCGCTATGAGAACATCACTGGAAGTGACGTTGTTGTGGTGATAGGGACTTGTAAAAATGGTACTTGAAACTAATAGTCATGACATGAATGCTGGCGTAAACTTTCAAAAACATTTAGTCAAGTCTGGCAAACTCGTTTGTTCAAAGATGGTGACATGGGAGTCTTGGTGAGCATGGAAACAAGTAGACCACCCACCCAACCAGTGTTTATTTGCAGGCCACAGATAATGTTTTTCTTGATACTTATGGCATTTTATTTGCATAAAATGTATAATTCTAAGGATTGTCAGTAGTCTTTTCGATCAAAAACAATGTATAAACAAGTAAAACCCGTTTTTTTTCTAATCAGACTTTACATGATAACATTGCTTTCTGAACATTTTAATGAACAACCACCTCACAGGCAAATGATCAATTTTGTTTAATCTGAAAAAGATTTTAAATTACTCCTCACCAAAGCATCATAAATACTCTTACAGAATACTCCACTCCGTATTTTGTATTTAGCTGCAACAAATTCTGCCTCAGGCCACGACCCTTTCACCTGACAATTGCTATACATTCATTTTCCAATTGTTCTCTGTACTGCGTGAGCATGTCTAGGCAAACGCCGTCAGGTCACTTTTTTATTTATTTTGCTGAAAACACATAGGTCCCCTTAGGCTGCAGCTCACTGTTTTCCGTAAATAGCAGTGAACTCAAACTTGAAGCCAACACTCTGCGATTACAGAGGGCTCAATCAATGAAATATCTTTAAACATGAAGCAATCACCACACAGTAATGGGAACTAACTGGTGATCAGGACAGAGCAAAGCACATTGTTATTATATGCGTTCACGTCGGAGGGAAATTAATTTAAAAAGACACTTTGATGAAAGGTACAGCTTCTAATGCATCCGGAATAACGGCAGTGTAAAGCTCCACTTTGCCATACATTTTGTTACTATATAAAGTTACCCTCAATATACAGGAAAGGACCTTCTTCTGAAAGATATTTTACATTGCATATTGAAAGAACGCATGGGACAGAGAAAGAGCTTTCAAGAACTGTTGTGGTAACATTTGAGCTTCTCCTGTCGGTCTCAGTCTGTCATGGTGTTTAGCTTTGGTGATAGCACAAGCTCTCGTGCGTGAAAAAGGTTAGCAGGCAACATCTTCTGAGGGGTGCAGCAGTCGGGGCGAGAGGTGCATGGAATGCCTCTCAAGTGAAACAATTTCTCTTTTAAATGAAACCTAATCACAGAAGTGGGGGGCATATTAGCAAGGAACCTCGTTAAAATGATCGCCGTTTTATCGGCAGAAAACTGCCGATAAAACGGTGATAATGTGCTTGCTAATATGCGTTATAGAATTCCTATCGAATCCCAGGTTAGATGTCCTGCACATTTCGTACAAGTACAATGTATATATCTTAAGCAGGTTTATACCAAGGGCTTCTTGGTATGAACTGTACTGAAGGATACCCATGTGGTCTCCAGACAGATACAGTAACACCAATACAGAAACTGGTGGATACTGAGCACTACTACCACAAACACACTAAGCTATACATACACCCCCAAATACTCCTGCTGGATGCACTTGCTATCCACTGAAGCAAGGCAAGGTTGCTGAAACCCTTCCATAACAGATCCAAAAGGGATCAGGTGAGATAAATAAGGTTTCTATGTATGAACAATGCAAAATCAGGAGGGCCAATTGGATATTAAAAACAATTTAAGTCGCCTCCCTCTAAGGGCCAGCAGGAGCTAAAATGTATCCAGTGCAGATAGATAGGGGACCTGACAAAAGTATGTCTCATTTCCCACAACTTAGTAAGCAAGGGATGACTCCAATTTAGGCCCCTAGAAATAATTGGCAATGTGGAAACCATGTGTTTGGTGGTTTTTCCAAATGTAAATCATACCTTGGAATTCTGGTTGAGGGCTCATCAGGTACCCAGGAATCAACACACAGCTGTATGCCCTTGCGGATTTCAATGCAAGCGTCCAACATTTAAAAACATTTTTTACAGAGTTTTATATAGTGCAAACTTGACCCGAATGTATCGGGTATCAGAGCTCTTTACATAGCACCAGTTGTGTTACATGAGGACACTTTCATTTTTGTTAGGCACAGGGAGATTTAGTGATTTGCGTATCATTGCCGAGACTCACACCCAGTTCCCCAGATTCAAGATCGACCGCCCTAGCCATTAGGCCAATTCCTCTCTCCTAAGAGGGCCTAACTGTGTAAATTGAGGTTGGTCTGAAACAGCAGAAAATTATTAAGAGTATTGAAAAATGTGTGTCTTTTTGGGTGTGAATCTTCCAATTCACTACATCGTGCTCTTTCTAAGAAAACACCTATATTTTCACCCTCAACACCTATCCCACCCATATCTCTAATTTTAAGTATTGCATTAATTGACCTTTGCTAATGGGTTTTCTGTACTGCTTACTTCCACCTACAGCTGAGAATGTATGCAGAGCCCAAATCTGTGAATCAGAATCTTTAGAATTATGCTTGCAGATGTATTTTTTTCCATACAGCTAACTAGAATTTGGCTGTGCGAGAAAGATAAAAAAAATAAGGGGTCATTTAAGATAGGAAGGGTGTCCTATTGAGAGATCTCCACCTTCCTAGCATGGATCTCTCCTCTGTTAAGGTAGCTGCTGCTTCAGGTTCGCATGTTACACCACTAATCGTTTGCTCAGAGCCCCTCCATGCTGGACACAGACAGAGAAAATGAGTAAGGGTTGCCCACTACAACAAGCATTGGCATAGGCAATAGATCTCGCCTCTGGGACCTTATGTGTTTAGGCAGAATTTTTGGTTATGTTGTAGAGCATTGTGGTCGCTGTGTATTATGTTGAAAAGTAATAATACAAAGTGTTAAGCATTTTTGTTACCTTTATAGAAATGAAGATGACACTATATATAACTGACCGCAGCCAGCAAGGTTTACTAAGCCAATTGTGTCAGAAGTTCTAATATTAAGTCAAATTACTAACCTCATCAACCCATGCTTACATTTATATTTAGCTGCGGGAAATCCTACGGTGAGTAGGAATAACCTGAAGTACACTTGAAGCACAAAAGTGCTGTCTCTTGTAGAACGTAGTTAATCCAAACATAGATTGTCTATTTTATTCACTACAAGTTCCATTTGTTTCAATCGTTTATTTGTTAGTCACCATATTCCATTCATATGATTGAGTATTATCATCATCTTCTATTTCATTTTTGTGTTTCAAACAACGTGATATTAATCCACATACTCATGAATTCCCCAATGCATTTCGCACAAAAGTGCGCTTCCTCAGGGGGTCTGCAATTAAATAGAAATGACAACAGTAGGTATACTAATGTATAGCCAGGAGACGGAAAAATACAAGTGGTTGTACATCATTTTAAGTGAATACATCAAGTCTAATTGAAGGTGAAAGAAAAAACAATGGAAGGTATACGCCGGAACCAAAACAAAATTTATACAGGTACCCAAAGTATAAGTCCTCAGTGCTTAGTGAAAATAAAGAACATTTTCCAGAAAAAACGAGAGTGCAGAAGAAAAACGGTGACTGTTTTCAAGTTAAAGATGAACACGGGTTATGTGACTCGAGAGAAAGAGACGGTGAACGGCGGAACCATAAAATATGATTCGTCATGCAGTTAAAACAAGCAGTCGAAGTGTGAGAGGTTCACGCAGTGATACAGCACCCAGAAAACAACTAGAATCAGCAAAGTCTTACCAGTGTAACATAAAGTTCAAAGAATCAACGTGGAGTAACCAAGTATCGGCGAGTACCCGGCTCCGTGGAACCCGGAAGACGCCACGCATGCGCAGTAGCGCATTGAAAAAGAATTTGGAAAGTAAACACAGACAGAAGACTTACGTGACATGCGAGTGTGTAAAGGTGGCCCAATAGGCTTTTGGAAAAAGTGGTGGACATGCATCCATAATAGCCAAGATGTAAACAAACCATATAAAATGAAAACCGTGCAGTGTAACAAGATGGGAAAGTAAACGTAGGAAATTAGAAGGCATAACAAAGGTAACAGGAATAATACATTCATGGCGCAATCAAAATTGGATTAAACCAAGAAATCCACAAACTTCAACTGAACGAAACATAAGGGTGTGAAAATGACAAAAGTGAAAAAATATGCACCGACCTATAGGTACAACCTCGGTTGAGAGTACGAACTATATACAAATTACTATCGTTATACAGCTAAATGGAGGTCAATATTTACAGTATATTCAGTCACTATTATCAAATACTGTCCATCAAAACATTAATCATAAATGACATCCAAATTCCAGGCGTTCATTGAGTCCTTTAGGCTGCACCGCCTGCAGTCTATATATCCAGTGTAGTTCTCGCTGCAGTAATCGTTTGTTGTTATCCATATGTGGTTGTTTCTCCACTGTTTCCAAAATCAGGAACCGTATCTGACTCGGATTATGGGACTGTTGAATGAAGTGTGCCGCAATGTTAGATTTTAGGTTTTTTGTGCGGATATTACTCCGGTGTTCATTTAGCCTGATTTTTATTTTGCGTTCAGTTTTGCCCACATAAGGGAGTCCACATGGGCATTTTATCATATAGATAACATTATTCGTGTCACATGTAGCATTTACTCGAAGATTCATGATGGTCCCTTGGGTAGGATGTGTCATGGTAGATCCAGGAATTATACTGTTGCAGTGACTGCAGTTGTGACATGGGATAGTTCCTTTAAAGATGGTTTGTGTAGTGATTGCGGGTTGTTTGATAAGTTGTTGAATATTCCTGGTGCGTTGATAGGCAAAAATAGGTGGTGTTTCAAAAATGTGATTGAATTCAATTTCTGATTGCAGTAATGGCCAGTGTTTGCGAATAACCTCTTTTATTTGTCTTGATTTTGTAGAAAATTTGGATACAAAAACATTACGGGTCACTTGCTGTTGAACTTTCAATTTGGGCTTCAGTAACTCATCTCGGTTCTTGAGTTTTACTCTATTTTCAGCAGCCGCTGTGATGTGTTCTGGATATCCACGTTGGTGGAATTTTTGAACAATTGTTGAACTGTTGATGTTATATAAATTCTCAGTAGAAGCGATGCGCTTAGCTCTCAATAATTGTGAGTACGGAAGATGCTTTTTCAAACTCGGTTGGTGAAAACTTTTGTGGTGCAAGTAATTATTGCAATCTGTGGCTTTGGTAAAGATGGAAGTGGTAAATTGGTTGTCGCTCAATTTGACAAGTACATCCAGAAAAGCAATTTCGGTATTGTTTAGTGTATGTGTGAATTGAATCCTGTCATTAACAGTGTTGAGATAGTTAATTGCAACAAGAAATTGGGTCTCTGTACCTTGCCAAACAAGGAAAATGTCATCAATATATCTGTAATATGCACACATGTAGGGTTGCCAAAGTGCATTGTGGAGTATATGTTGTTGTTCAAATGCATACATGAATAAATTAGCATACGCTGGGGCAGCACAGTTGCCCATTGCTACTCCAGATAGTTGCAGATAGTACTGATTATCACGTGTTTTGAAGTAGCTATGGTGTAAAATGAATTGCATCAGTTCCATTAGGAATACTTGGAGATCCAATGGTTTGTCGGTTTGTACTAGAGCAGTCTCAAGGGCTTCCAATCCCAAGTTGTGGGGGATTGAGGTGTATAATGCGTTAACATCAATCGTACATAAGATAGTTGGTCGGTCATTTGGAATTACAATCTGTTTGAGTTTGTTTAGGAAATCAGTCGTATCCTGAATGAATGTACTCATACCTTTAACACTCGCTTGTAGGTGTTTGTCGATGTAAGTGCCCGTCGGGGCATGTATTGAGTTGGTAGTACTCACAATTGGTCTGAATGGTGGTTGACTGGAGTTCTTGTGGATTTTAGGTACTAAATAAATGTATGGTACTTGAGGATAATCCTTAATGAGGTATCTTTTGTCTCTGTCAGTGATGGTATTGGCAGATACAGCTTTGTTGATAATCTTAGTAAGTACATCTTTGAAAGCTTGCGTGGGGTCTGATCTCAAAAGCATGTATAAGTCTTGGTTGTGAAGGTGTTCATGTAAACCTTGTTGGTAATACGTAGAATCCAGAACGACAATGGCACCGCCCTTGTCAGCTTTGCATATAGTCAGTGTTTGATTATTGGCTAGTTGTTTGATAGCTTGTCTTTCTTTCAGCATAAGGTTGCTTCGGTTGTTTGTAGGAGTGTCGAACAGTACGTGCAAGTCTTGTTGTACTGCTTTCTCAAAAACGTCAAGTACCTTATGGCTGATGGGAGCCATAAAGTTACTAGGAGGACGTAAGCCCAAAAGGGTATCTTTTTCAAGGGTGGTGGAGGGTACACAAATGTTCTCAAAGAAGTGCCTAAGTCGTAGTGTTCTCATGAACTTGTAGAATGAGATAGAAATGAATTCTTTTTCAATGCGCTACTGCGCATGCGTGGCGTCTTCCGGGTTCCACGGAGCCGGGTACTCGCCGATACTTGGTTACACAACGTTGATTCTTTGAACTTTATGTTACACTGGTAAGACTTTGCTGATTCTAGTTGTTTTCTGGGTGCTGTATCACTGCGTGAACCTCTCACACTTCGACTGCTTGTTTTAACTGCATGACGAATCATAATTTATGGTTCCGCCGTTCACCGTCTCTTTCTCTCGAGTCACATAACCCGTGTTCCTCTTTAACTTGAAAACAGTCACTGTTTTTCTTCTGCACTCGCGTTTTTTCTGGAAAATTTTCTTTATTTTCACTAAGCACTGAGGACTTATACTTTGGGTACCTGTATAAATTTCGTTTTGGTTCCGGCGTATACCTTCCATTGTTTTTTCTTTCACCTTCAATTAGACTTGATGTATTCACTTAAAATGATGTACAACCACTTGTATTTTTCCGTCTCCTGGCTATACATTAGTATACCTACTGTTGTCATTTCTATTTAATTGCAGACCCCCTGAGGAAGCGCACTTTTGTGCGAAATGCATTGGGGAATTCATGAGTATGTGGATTAATATCACGTTGTTTGAAACACAAAAATGAAATAGAAGATGATGATAATACTCAATCATATGAATGGAATATGGTGACTAACAAATAAACGATTGAAACAAATGGAACTTGTAGTGAATAAAATAGACAATCTATGTTTGGATTAACTACTTTCTACAAGAGACAGCACTTTTGTGCTTCAAGTGTACTTCAGGTTATTCCTACTCACCGTAGGATTTCCCGCAGTTATAGTGTACAGCACCTTTCGACCCAGGAGGTGAACACCTGGAGTACCTATAAGACTTGAACATTAACGAAAACTTATTTACTATATATACATTGGAGTGCAGCGGTTCATATTCATTTCTATTATAGTTCTTCCTGGTTCACACCGCTTGTGCACCCACGAACCATGTCTTATGCAGACATCGCTGGTCTCACCAGCAATAAAGCTGACACTTTCGAATTTGATACTAATGATACCGACAGAATTTATTCATTAATCCAGGAGCCGGATTATATTGCTTCAAGTACAGGATCCACACAGGCTAATATACGCCAACTATTGTTTACAGCTAAACGCGAGATCAATCAACGTCTCCACGCTTCGACACTTATTCGATACCATCGTGTACAGCGCATTCCCAGAGGTTTGCGAATCCCTCTTAAGTCAACTTTGTGTAAAAATAACCCTAGGTTTACCGAAAAATGGTATGGCATACTTAATAAATGCTCACTTGACTTGATTCTTCTGATTGTCGAGGAACTCTCTAAACTACTAGAGGAACTAGAAAAAGAAGTAAAGCAACTCAAACATGAACTCAGTCAAAAAATTACTTCAGAAGAATTTAGTGCTACTCTAGAAGACATTAACAGCAAGCTAGATATATATATTAAAGAGATCAACGAAAGAAAATTGAGAAAGTTTAAACGTGACACGGTCGATTATAAATTAGGGGAGGTCTACAACTGGGCCGAAATATATGCGGCTAGGAGACAAAATCGTAATCAACCGAATAGATCAACAGATGGTGACACATCATCTTCAGAGGATTCTACACGCAGAATGCCTCCACGAGGCAGACCACGACAAGAAGCTTCAACTGAGAAGACAGGACCTGAACAACCAACTACCTCCAAAGCTACCACAGAATCTACTACCGCCGCCACTGCGGATTCTTTTTTAGATGTTGGTCCCGAACCAACCGACGATCGAGGAGGTCTAAATGTCAGAGACAATCTACCCCCACCAGCGAAATCGACCAGGAGTCACAGAATCTAGTTGTGAATATTTCTAAATGCCCTTTGAACCAAGCACAGATACAGGTTCTACAAAAAGGTTTGAACTTTGTTCTCACATACCAAACTAATGAATTGGATATTTCTATCTCATTCTACAAGTTCATGAGAACACTACGACTTAGGCACTTCTTTGAGAACATTTGTGTACCCTCCACCACCCTTGAAAAAGATACCCTTTTGGGCTTACGTCCTCCTAGTAACTTTATGGCTCCCATCAGCCATAAGGTACTTGACGTTTTTGAGAAAGCAGTACAACAAGACTTGCACGTACTGTTCGACACTCCTACAAACAACCGAAGCAACCTTATGCTGAAAGAAAGACAAGCTATCAAACAACTAGCCAATAATCAAACACTGACTATATGCAAAGCTGACAAGGGCGGTGCCATTGTCGTTCTGGATTCTACGTATTACCAACAAGGTTTACATGAACACCTTCACAACCAAGACTTATACATGCTTTTGAGATCAGACCCCACGCAAGCTTTCAAAGATGTACTTACTAAGATTATCAACAAAGCTGTATCTGCCAATACCATCACTGACAGAGACAAAAGATACCTCATTAAGGATTATCCTCAAGTACCATACATTTATTTAGTACCTAAAATCCACAAGAACTCCAGTCAACCACCATTCAGACCAATTGTGAGTACTACCAACTCAATACATGCCCCGACGGGCACTTACATCGACAAACACCTACAAGCGAGTGTTAAAGGTATGAGTACATTCATTCAGGATACGACTGATTTCCTAAACAAACTCAAACAGATTGTAATTCCAAATGACCGACCAACTATCTTATGTACGATTGATGTTAACGCATTATACACCTCAATCCCCCACAACTTGGGATTGGAAGCCCTTGAGACTGCTCTAGTACAAACCGACAAACCATTGGATCTCCAAGTATTCCTAATGGAACTGATGCAATTCATTTTACACCATAGCTACTTCAAAACACGTGATAATCAGTACTATCTGCAACTATCTGGAGTAGCAATGGGCAACTGTGCTGCCCCAGCGTATGCTAATTTATTCATGTATGCATTTGAACAACAACATATACTCCACAATGCACTTTGGCAACCCTACATGTGTGCATATTACAGATATATTGATGACGTTTTCCTTGTTTGGCAAGGTACAGAGACCCAATTTCTTGTTGCAATTAACTATCTCAACACTGTTAATGACAGGATTCAATTCACACATACACTAAACAATACCGAAATTGCTTTTCTGGATGTACTTGTCAAATTGAGCGACAACCAATTTACCACTTCCATCTTTACCAAAGCCACAGATCGCAATAATTACTTGCACCACAAAAGTTTTCACCAACCGAGTTTGAAAAAGCATCTTCCGTACTCACAATTATTGAGAGCTAAGCGCATCGCTTCTACTGAGAATTTATATAACATCAACAGTTCAACAATTGTTCAAAAATTCCACCAACGTGGATATCCAGAACACATCACAGCGGCTGCTGAAAATAGAGTAAAACTCAAGAACCGAGATGAGTTACTGAAGCCCAAATTGAAAGTTCAACAGCAAGTGACCCGTAATGTTTTTGTATCCAAATTTTCTACAAAATCAAGACAAATAAAAGAGGTTATTCGCAAACACTGGCCATTACTGCAATCAGAAATTGAATTCAATCACATTTTTGAAACACCACCTATTTTTGCCTATCAACGCACCAGGAATATTCAACAACTTATCAAACAACCCGCAATCACTACACAAACCATCTTTAAAGGAACTATCCCATGTCACAACTGCAGTCACTGCAACAGTATAATTCCTGGATCTACCATGACACATCCTACCCAAGGGACCATCATGAATCTTCGAGTAAATGCTACATGTGACACGAATAATGTTATCTATATGATAAAATGCCCATGTGGACTCCCTTATGTGGGCAAAACTGAACGCAAAATAAAAATCAGGCTAAATGAACACCGGAGTAATATCCGCACAAAAAACCTAAAATCTAACATTGCGGCACACTTCATTCAACAGTCACATAATCCGAGTCAGATACGGTTCCTGATTTTGGAAACAGTGGAGAAACAACCACATATGGATAACAACAAACGATTACTGCAGCGAGAACTACACTGGATATATAGACTGCAGGCGGTGCAGCCTAAAGGACTCAATGAACGCCTGGAATTTGGATGTCATTTATGATTAATGTTTTGATGGACAGTATTTGATAATAGTGACTGAATATACTGTAAATATTGACCTCCATTTAGCTGTATAACGATAGTAATTTGTATATAGTTCGTACTCTCAACCGAGGTTGTACCTATAGGTCGGTGCATATTTTTTCACTTTTGTCATTTTCACACCCTTATGTTTCGTTCAGTTGAAGTTTGTGGATTTCTTGGTTTAATCCAATTTTGATTGCGCCATGAATGTATTATTCCTGTTACCTTTGTTATGCCTTCTAATTTCCTACGTTTACTTTCCCATCTTGTTACACTGCACGGTTTTCATTTTATATGGTTTGTTTACATCTTGGCTATTATGGATGCATGTCCACCACTTTTTCCAAAAGCCTATTGGGGCACCTTTACACACTCGCATGTCACGTAAGTCTTCTGTCTGTGTTTACTTTCCAAATTCTTTTTCAATGCGCTACTGCGCATGCGTGGTGTCTTCCGGGTTCCACGGAGCCGGGTACTCGCCGATACTTGGTTACTCCACGTTGATTCTTTGAACTTTATGTTACACTGGTAAGACTTTGCTGATTCTAGTTGTTTTCTGGGTGCTGTATCACTGCGTGAACCTCTCACACTTCGACTGCTTGTTTTAACTGCATGACGAATCATAATTTATGGTTCCGCCGTTCACCGTCTCTTTCTCTCGAGTCACATAACCCGTGTTCATCTTTAACTTGAAAACAGTCACCGTTTTTCTTCTGCACTCTCGTTTTTTCTGGAAAATTTTCTTTATTTTCACTAAGCACTGAGGACTTATACTTTGGGTACCTGTATAAATTTCGTTTTGGTTCCGGCGCATACCTTCCATTGTTTTTTCTTTCACCTTCAATTAGACTTGATGTATTCACTTAAAATGATGTACAACCACTTGTATTTTTCCGTCTCCTGGCTATACATTAGTATACCTACTGTTGTCCTTTCTATTTAATTGCAGACCCCCTGAGGAAGCGCACTTTTGTGCGAAATGCATTGGGGAATTCATGAGTATGTGGATTAATATCACGTTGTTTGAAACACAAAAATGAAATAGAAGATGATGATAATACTCAATCATATGAATAGAATATGGTGACTAACAAATAAACGATTGAAACAAATGGAACTTGTAGTGAATAAAATAGACAATCTATGTTTGGATTAACTACGTTCTACAAGAGACAGCACTTTTGTGCTTCAAGTGTACTTCAGGTTATTCCTACTCACCGTAGGATTTCCCGCAGTTATAGTGTACAGCACCTTTCGACCCAGGAGGTGAACACCTGGAGTACCTATAAGACTTGAACATTAACAAAAACTTATTTACTATATATACATTGGAGTGCAGCGGTTCATATTCATTTCTATTATAGTTCTTCCTGGTTCATACCGCTTGTGCACCCACGAACCATGTCTTATGCAGACATCGCTGGTCTCACCAGCAATAAAGCTGACACTTTCGAATTTGATACTAATGATACCGACAGAATTTATTCATTAATCCAGGAGCCGGATTATATTGCTTCAAGTACAGGATCCACACAGGCTAATATACGCCAACTATTGTTTACAGCTAAACGCGAGATCAATCAACGTCTCCACGCTTCGACACTTATTCGATACCATCGTGTACAGCGCATTCCCAGAGGTTTGCGAATCCCTCTTAAGTCAACTTTGTGTAAAAATAACCCTAGGTTTACCGAAAAATGGTATGGCATACTTAATAAATGCTCACTTGACTTGATTCTTCTGATTGTCGAGGAACTCTCTAAACTACTAGAGGAACTAGAAAAAGAAGTAAAGCAACTCAAACATGAACTCAGTCAAAAAATTACTTCAGAAGAATTTAGTGCTACTCTAGAAGACATTAACAGCAAGCTAGATATATATATTAAAGAGATCAACGAAAGAAAATTGAGAAAGTTTAAACGTGACACGGTCGATTATAAATTAGGGGAGGTCTACAACTGGGCCGAAATATATGCGGCTAGGAGACAAAATCGTAATCAACCGAATAGATCAACGGATGGTGACACATCATCTTCAGAGGATTCTACACGCAGAATGCCTCCACGAGGCAGACCACGACAAGAAGCTTCAACTGAGAAGACAGGACCTGAACAACCAACTACCTCCAAAGCTACCACAGAATCTACTACCGCCGCCACTGCGGATTCTTTTTTAGATGTTGGTCCCGAACCAACCGACGATCGAGGAGGTCTAAATGTCAGAGACAATCTACCCCCACCAGCGAAATCGACCAGGAGTCACAGAATCTAGTTGTGAATATTTCTAAATGCCCTTTGAACCAAGCACAGATACAGGTTCTACAAAAAGGTTTGAACTTTGTTCTCACATACCAAACTAATGAATTGGATATTTCTATCTCATTCTACAAGTTCATGAGAACACTACGACTTAGGCACTTCTTTGAGAACATTTGTGTACCCTCCACCACCCTTGAAAAAGATACCCTTTTGGGCTTACGTCCTCCTAGTAACTTTATGGCTCCCATCAGCCATAAGGTACTTGACGTTTTTGAGAAAGCAGTACAACAAGACTTGCACGTACTGTTCGACACTCCTACAAACAACCGAAGCAACCTTATGCTGAAAGAAAGACAAGCTATCAAACAACTAGCCAATAATCAAACACTGACTATATGCAAAGCTGACAAGGGCGGTGCCATTGTCGTTCTGGATTCTACGTATTACCAACAAGGTTTACATGAACACCTTCACAACCAAGACTTATACATGCTTTTGAGATCAGACCCCACGCAAGCTTTCAAAGATGTACTTACTAAGATTATCAACAAAGCTGTATCTGCCAATACCATCACTGACAGAGACAAAAGATACCTCATTAAGGATTATCCTCAAGTACCATACATTTATTTAGTACCTAAAATCCACAAGAACTCCAGTCAACCACCATTCAGACCAATTGTGAGTACTACCAACTCAATACATGCCCCGACGGGCACTTACATCGACAAACACCTACAAGCGAGTGTTAAAGGTATGAGTACATTCATTCAGGATACGACTGATTTCCTAAACAAACTCAAACAGATTGTAATTCCAAATGACCGACCAACTATCTTATGTACGATTGATGTTAACGCATTATACACCTCAATCCCCCACAACTTGGGATTGGAAGCCCTTGAGACTGCTCTAGTACAAACCGACAAACCATTGGATCTCCAAGTATTCCTAATGGAACTGATGCAATTCATTTTACACCATAGCTACTTCAAAACACGTGATAATCAGTACTATCTGCAACTATCTGGAGTAGCAATGGGCAACTGTGCTGCCCCAGCGTATGCTAATTTATTCATGTATGCATTTGAACAACAACATATACTCCACAATGCACTTTGGCAACCCTACATGTGTGCATATTACAGATATATTGATGACATTTTCCTTGTTTGGCAAGGTACAGAGACCCAATTTCTTGTTGCAATTAACTATCTCAACACTGTTAATGACAGGATTCAATTCACACATACACTAAACAATACCGAAATTGCTTTTCTGGATGTACTTGTCAAATTGAGCGACAACCAATTTACCACTTCCATCTTTACCAAAGCCACAGATCGCAATAATTACTTGCACCACAAAAGTTTTCACCAACCGAGTTTGAAAAAGCATCTTCCGTACTCACAATTATTGAGAGCTAAGCGCATCGCTTCTACTGAGAATTTATATAACATCAACAGTTCAACAATTGTTCAAAAATTCCACCAACGTGGATATCCAGAACACATCACAGCGGCTGCTGAAAATAGAGTAAAACTCAAGAACCGAGATGAGTTACTGAAGCCCAAATTGAAAGTTCAACAGCAAGTGACCCGTAATGTTTTTGTATCCAAATTTTCTACAAAATCAAGACAAATAAAAGAGGTTATTCGCAAACACTGGCCATTACTGCAATCAGAAATTGAATTCAATCACATTTTTGAAACACCACCTATTTTTGCCTATCAACGCACCAGGAATATTCAACAACTTATCAAACAACCCGCAATCACTACACAAACCATCTTTAAAGGAACTATCCCATGTCACAACTGCAGTCACTGCAACAGTATAATTCCTGGATCTACCATGACACATCCTACACAAGGGACCATCATGAATCTTCGAGTAAATGCTACATGTGACACGAATAATGTTATCTATATGATAAAATGCCCATGTGGACTCCCTTATGTGGGCAAAACTGAACGCAAAATAAAAATCAGGCTAAATGAACACCGGAGTAATATCCGCACAAAAAACCTAAAATCTAACATTGCGGCACACTTCATTCAACAGTCACATAATCCGAGTCAGATACGGTTCCTGATTTTGGACACAGTGGAGAAACAACCACATATGGATAACAACAAATGATTACTGCAGCGAGAACTACACTGGATATATAGACTGCAGGCGGTGCAGCCTAAAGGACTCAATGAACGCCTAGAATTTGGATGTCATTTATGATTAATGTTTTGATGGACAGTATTTGATAATAGTGACTGAATATACTGTAAATATTGACCTCCATTTAGCTGTATAACGATAGTAATTTGTATATAGTTCGTACTCTCAACCGAGGTTGTACCTATAGGTCGGTGCATATTTTTTCACTTTTGTCATTTTCACACCCTTATGTTTCGTTCAGTTGAAGTTTGTGGATTTCTTGGTTTAATCCAATTTTGATTGCGCCATGAATGTATTATTCCTGTTACCTTTGTTATGCCTTCTAATTTCCTACGTTTACTTTCCCATCTTGTTACACTGCACGGTTTTCATTTTATATGGTTTGTTTACATCTTGGCTATTATGGATGCATGTCCACCACTTTTTCCAAAAGCCTATTGGGCCACCTTTACACACTCGCATGTCACGTAAGTCTTCTGTCTGTGTTTACTTTCCAAATTCTTTTTCAATGCGCTACTGCGCATGCGTGGCGTCTTCCGGGTTCCACGGAGCCGGGTACTCGCCGATACTTGGTTACTCCACGTTGATTCTTTGAACTTTATGTTACACTGGTAAGACTTTGCTGATTCTAGTTGTTTTCTGGGTGCTGTATCACTGCGTGAACCTCTCACACTTCGACTGCTTGTTTTAACTGCATGACGAATCATAATTTATGGTTCCGCCGTTCACCGTCTCTTTCTCTCGAGTCACATAACCCGTGTTCATCTTTAACTTGAAAACAGTCACCGTTTTTCTTCTGCACTCTCGTTTTTTCTGGAAAATGTTCTTTATTTTCACTAAGCACTGAGGACTTATACTTTGGGTACCTGTATAAATTTCGTTTTGGTTCCGGCGTATACCTTCCATTGTTTTTTCTTTCACCTTCAATTAGACTTGATGTATTCACTTAAAATGATGTACAACCACTTGTATTTTTCCGTCTCCTGGCTATACATTAGTATACCTACTGTTGTCATTTCTATTTAATTGCAGACCCCCTGAGGAAGCGCACTTTTATGCGAAATGCATTGGGGAATTCATGAGTATGTGGATTAATATCACGTTGTTTGAAACACAAAAATGAAATAGAAGATGATGATAATACTCAATCATATGAATGGAATATGGTGACTAACAAATAAACGATTGAAACAAATGGAACTTGTAGTGAATAAAATAGACAATCTATGTTTGGATTAACTACGTTCTACAAGAGACAGCACTTTTGTGCTTCAAGTGTACTTCAGGTTATTCCTACTCACCGTAGGATTTCCCGCAGTTATAGTGTACAGCACCTTTCGACCCAGGAGGTGAACACCTGGAGTACCTATAAGACTTGAACATTAACGAAAACGTATTTACTATATATACATTGGAGTGCAGCGGTTCATATTCATTTCATTTACATTTATATTTAGCCATAGTTTACAGATGTGAAGTGCACGTACAGTTATTGCATAGCAAAAATATATATTTCGCTGTGAAACAAAACTCTTTGCATATACCTACTAGGTACCTGCTTCCTCTTGGATAGTGGCAGGACAGACAGATGTCATAGTCCTTGCCTTGGTGACGTCCTGGATAGGGGTTTGAAATGATGTTGACAACGCCAACAGTATTTTGGACAGAAATGCTGTAAAAAGCAATCGTAAAAGTAGCTAGTTTGAATCGTTACTGAACAGTACTTTCGCACTCCAACAAACAAATCAGTAATAGTGACCTTTGGGTATGTATCTTGGCTTAACGGATGCTCCGTTGGTTCTTTCCCATAGCTCACTGGATTGAGAACCCATATATGTGTCACATTTCAGCAAATGCATCAGAGTCGGTTCTTAGCTGCTAACCCAAATTCCCAAAGTTCAATGTGAAGAAACATTTATCAGAGGCACTGTACACATAATAGTAGGTTCCGCCATGATATGGTACACACTAACGAGCAATACACTGGACACACAGCCAGCATGCCCAGATATGCCATATGGGTGGAAATTGTGTTACTCTGCAGTACTCTGGAAGAAAAAGTACCACGCAGACTGACACACAGCTTCACTCATTTTCATCCACAGGAATATGGGTATGTGTGTCAACCTAGAGAATACAAAACAACTGTCAAGAACCTGCGGCCCTCAAACATGCAAATGTTATGCACACAGCTTAAAGGATGTGAACAGAGAATATGATCAGAACTCAATATCCATTAGAAATAATCTTAGGCAGCCTCAGAATCCACTCTACGATGTTAACCCCTGAACTGTGTGAATTTCATCAGAGTTGCATAGTGCCGAAAGTGCAAAATAAATGCACCCAGGATAATGCTATAGCACGTGATAATTTGGGCCACTAACACTGCAGTTAATATTTGTGGATTGTGGACTCAACACGTTTGTCACAGTACCAACAGTGATGAGGTAGACACATTTTGAGTATTAAATACAATGATGTGTCAGGAAAAGGCGAAATTCAAGGTTCAGAGACAAAATGGGGAACGTAAAAAAAAAAGGAAGGGTGGCCGAACAGAAAGCAACCGATGGCATAGAAAAAGTACTTAAGATTAAGGAGAAATCACGATGGGTTGACGGCCTATAAAGGAGGCAGCCAATAAGACTAGGGCTAGACAGTCGCACCCTGTCTGAAGCAGAAAGCCCAGAACTGTTCACACAACACTTTCTCTGTGTTTCCCTAAACTGCATTTGTTATAACCAGCCTGTCTGTTTATTTGCCCCACTCTCGGAAAATCTGTCGAGTTTAATCAATGTATGCAATAAAAAACTCAACTCCACCCGTAAAATAACCAAGGAAGCTGTCGGGGGCGAAAGGCAAGAGGGCTATCATGGATGGGATAGTAGATCATTTGCCAGCCGAAAGGGGTTTCCTCGGTGTACGCGAGTCTTGAGTAGGGAAACTGCGGTACCGGTCACGGGAAAGATAGAAGCTTATGCAAAGCAAAGATGTGTGCGCGCAACCTTCCACTGTTAGAGCCTAGGGAGAGTACCTCGCTAACTTTTTCCGAAATCAATTAAATGCATACCACTGCCAGAAAATGTGGGTATTTGTGCAGAGCAAAGTGCAAAAACTACACCTGGGAGTCGCCATAGTCCACTGTCCGCTGATGGATGAAGGCTTGCATACCTTCAAAAGTCACATGACGCGGGCAGACCGCAAAGTCTTAACAAAACAAGCCCAGAAGTGGTGCATGGCAAGGCACGCTTGTGCCCACTGCAACAAAAGTGAAAGTGGGGCGTTAGCCCTAATGTTTTCAACTAATGCGACCGTGATACGCAGCGCGATAATTGGAAACATATGGCACTCATGCTCCTATGAGTCCTGCTAATACAGTGTAGGGGTAGGGCATGAAGAATAAAGGTAGGCAAGGTCTTTGGGTATGGTGGGAAAGACTGTGGGCCTTGGAGCACTTTTGGTAGGTCCAGTGGTGTAGCAAGGTCAGGTGGTACCCGGTGTGGAAAACTTCTTGTCTCCCCAGCTTGACAAAATGGCAAAAATATGTGTTTAAAACACATATTTTTGCCGTTTTGTAACCCCTCTCAGTGATGAGACCCGGGACGGCCTGCACCCACAGCACCCTGCTTCCTACGCCACTGGGTAGGATAGATGTTCCGGCTGGTAATCTCTAAGTGGAGGAGCTTGGAACTCAGGGCAGAGGGTGGTGTGCGTGGTTTCTATACAGCACCAATCTCACAGTGCCGTCAACAACAGCCCCTCATGTTTTTTAAACCACCCATTGCTATGCATTTTGAGTAGTTACCTACAGTATAACAGATGAGAGTTGCTTCTACCTCTCCCCCAAATGCATGCACCTGCTAGAAGAAGTCAGTTAAGTGTACAATATGTTTTGCAGTATTTCTGACTTTTTACCCTTCGTTTGGAATACTGCACCGCCACAGCTGTGACCTACGTCTAAATCAGTCAACATATTCTGCACAGACGGTATTGGCACATAAATAGTTTCAAACTGGCTAAAAGTGAACTCAAGCAAATCGGCTGAAGAAAGCATGATCAATGAATCAGGTTAGAATGTCAAATGTTGAAGCTCCATATATTAAGGAACAGTCACTTCATCTTCATAAAGCAGACAGCATGGAGGATCGTTTACCCATCAATTAAGACGGATATCCAGATTGTGCAGATGGCTAGGAATCCGTTTCTTACATAAACATCTACTCTGTCATTTCGACGCTTTATCTCACAGCCAGAAGACAAAACACTCATCTATGGCTTTGTGTGGAACAAGCTCGCGCATGGCAGTGACCTTCACCTTGAAATACTCTAAACATAAAAGCATACCTGCAAAAAAACGGAAAAAAGAATCGGATCGCTCACGTGCTAAGGTTAAAATTCAGCCCACATTTGTACACATTGACTGACTTTATACATTCAGCAATGCATGCAAGCTCTGAACCCACAGATGCATCGACTGAACATAAAGAAGTACAAGTGCTGAGTATTTTGTCCTGCAAGCTCAAGCTAAACTCTGGCACAAGCATGGTTCCCTTCTAATTGTTTCACGTTTTTGGGTGAGCTTTGTTGTAGTTTAGTACTAGTGCCAGCTGTGAACATACATTTATAAATAGATCATCACTACATCACGTTTTAAAAGTTTATCGGTGGATTCTCGGCAAGCTTGCATGCTGAACAAATACATCTCTTTGTACTTTGCTTACTAAAGATTTACTGTACACCTTATAAGGATCAACAATATGTGTGTTGGCTTCTGATTTAATGTATTTGTCCACCCGATTCTGGGAGTACATTTTTTCAGATCAGAAAGGAAGAGCCTGGTAATCTCAAACAAGAACAAGCATTAGAAATGCACTCGGGCTCGGATTTATTTGAGTTTGAGCTAATGGCATTGTAAATGCCAATGTATTGTTGCTATGTGTTATGGAGTGTGTTCATGTGGTGTGTACTGCCAGTGATCTCCTTGTGAGTGTGAGAATATTGCACCGTTACTGCCTGTGATGTCCTTCTTGTGAGTGTGAGAAGCTTGCACCTCTGCTGCCTGTGGTGTCCTTGTGAGTGTAAGAAGCTTGCACTGCTGCTGCCTGTGATGTCGTTCTTGTGAGTGTGAGAAGCTTGCACCGCTGCTGCTTGTGATGTCCTTCTTGTGAGTGGGAGAAGCTTGCACCTCAGCTGCCTGTGGTCTCCTTGTGAGTGTAAGAAGCTTGCACAGCTGCTGCCTGTGATGTCCTTCGTGTGAGTGTGAGAAGCTTGCACCGCTGCTGCCTGTGAGTATGAGAAGATTGCATTGTGCATCTCTGTGCTGTGCCTGTTCTTTGTAAGGGACTCTTGCTCTGTTGCTGCTGCTGCCTTGGCACAGTACCTGCTGTGAGTGTGTAAGGGAAGCTTGCACCACTGCTGCTTGTGATGTCGTTCTTGCGAGTGTGAGAAGCTTGCACCTCTGCTGCCTGTGGTCTCCATGTGAGTGTAAGAAGCTTGCACTGCTGCTGCCTGTGATGTCATTCTTGTGAGTGTGAGAAGCTTGCACCGCTGCTGCTTGTGATGTCCTTCTTGTGAGTGGGAGAAGCTTGCACCTCAGCTGCCTGTGGTCTCCTTGTGAGTGTAAGAAGCTTGCACAGCTGCTGCCTGTGATGTCCTTCTTGTGAGTGTGAGAAGCTTGCACCACTGCTGCCTGTGAGTATGAGAAGATTGCATTGTGCATCTCTGTGCTGTTCCTGTTCTTTGTAAGGGACTCTTGCTCTGTTGCTGCTGCTGCCTTGGCACAGTACCTGCTGTGAGTGTGTAAGGGAAGCTTGCACCACTGCTGCTTGTGATGTCCTTCTTGCGAGTGTGAGAAGCTTGCACCTCTGCTGCCTGTGGTCTCCTTGTGAGTGTAAGAAGCTTGCACTGCTGCTGCCTGTGATGTCGTTCTTGTGAGTCTGAGAAGCTTGCACCGCTGCTGCTTGTGATGTCCTTCTTGTGAGTCGGAGAAGCTTGCACCTCAGCTGCCTGTGGTCTCCTTGTGAGTGTAAGAAGCTTGCACAGCTGCTGCCTGTGATGTCCTTCGTGTGAGTGTGAGAAGCTTGCACCGCTGCTGCCTGTGAGTATGAGAAGATTGCATTGTGCATCTCTGTGCTGTGCCTGTTCTTTGTAAGGGACTCTTGCTCTGTTGCTGCTGCTGCCTTGGCACAGTACCTGCTGTGAGTGTGTAAGGGAAGCTTGCACCACTGCTGCTTGTGATGTCGTTCTTGCGAGTGTGAGAAGCTTGCACCTCTGCTGCCTGTGGTCTCCTTGTGAGTGTAAGAAGCTTGCACTGCTGCTGCCTGTGATATCATTCTTGTGAGTGTGAGAAGCTTGCACCACTGCTGCTTGTGATGTCCTTCTTGTGAGTGGGAGAAGCTTGCACCTCAGCTGCCTGTGGTCTCCTTGTGAGTGTAAGAAGCTTGCACAGCTGATGCCTGTGATGTCCTTCTTGTGAGTGTGAGAAGCTTGCACCGGTGCTGCCTGTGAGTATGAGAAGATTGCATTGTGCATCTCTGTGCTGTTCCTGTTCTTTGTAAGGGACTCTTGCTCTGTTGCTGCTGCTGCCTTGGCACAGTACCTGCTGTGAGTGTGTAAGGGAAGCTTGCACCACTGCTGCTTGTGATGTGCTTCTTGCGAGCGTGAGAAGCGTGCACCTCTGCTGCCTGTGGTCTCCTTGTGAGTGTAAGAAGCTTGCACTGCTGCTGCCTGTGATGTCGTACTTGTGAGTGTGAGAAGCTTGCACCGCTGCTGCTTGTGATGTCCTTCTTGTGAGTGGGAGAAGCTTGCACCTCAGCTGCCTGTGGTCTCCTTGTGAGTGTAAGAAGCTTGCACAGCTGCTGCCTGTGATGTCCTTCTTGTGAGTGTGAGAAGCGTGCACCGCTGCTGCCTGTGAGTATGAGAAGATTGCATTGTGCATCTCTGTGCTGTGCCTGTTCTTTGTAAGGGACTCTTGCTCTGTTGCTGCTGCTGCCTTGGCACAGTACCTGCTGTGAGTGTGTGAGGGAAGCTTGCACCACTGCTGCTTGTGATGTCGTTCTTGCCAGTGTGAGAAGCTTGCCCTCTGCTGCCTGTGGTCTCCTTGTGAGTGTAAGAAGCTTGCACTGCTGCTGCCTGTGATGTCGTTCTTGTGAGTGTGAGAAGCTTGCACCGCTGCTGTTTGTGATGTTCTTCTTGTGAGTGGGAGAAGCTTGCACCTCAGCTGCCTGTGGTCTCCTTGTGAGTGTAAAAGCTTGCACAGCTGCTGCTTGTAATGTCCTACTCACTACTCTACTCTACTCACTACTCTACTCACTACTCTACTCACTACTCTACTCACTACTCTGCACTCACTACTCTACTCACTACTCTACTCACCACTCACTACTCTACTCACTACTCTGCACTCACTACTCACTACTCTACTCACTACTCTAATCACTACTCACTACTCTAATCACTACTCACTACTCAACTCACTACTCACTACTCTACTCACTACTCTACTCACTACTCACTACTCTACTCATTGCTCACTACTCTACTCACTACTCACTACTCTACTCACTACTCTACTCACTACTCACTACTCTGCACTCACTACTCACTACTCTGCTCACTACTCACCACTCTACTCACTACTCACTACTCTCTACTCACTACTTTCTACTCACTACTCTACTCACTACTCACTATTCTACTCACTACTTTACTCACTACTCTACTCTACTCACCTCACTACTCTACTCACTACTCTACTCACTACTCACTACTCTACTCACTACTCACTACTCTGCACTCACTACTCACTACTCACCTCACTACTCTACTCACTACTCACTACTCTACTCACTACTCTACTCACTACTCACTACTCTGCACTCACTACTCACTACTCTACTCACTACTCTACTCACTACTCTACTCACTACTCTACTCACTACTCACTACTCTACTCACTACTCACTACTCTACTCACTACTCTGCACTCACTACTCACTACTCTGCACTCACTACTCACTACTCTACTCACTACTCTACTCACTACTCTACTCACTACTCTACTCACTACTCACTACTCTGCACTCACTACTCACTACTCTACTCACTACTCTACTCACTACTAACTACTCTACTCACTACTCTACTCACTACTCTACTCACTACTCTGCACTCACTACTCACTACTCTACTCACTAATCTACTCACTACTCACTACTCTACTCACTACTCACTACTCTACTCACTACTCTACTCACTACTCTACTCACTACTCACTACTCTGCACTCACATCTCTGCACTCACTACTTTGCACTCACTACTCTGCACTCACTACTCTGCACTCACTACTCACTACTCTGCACTCACTACTCACTACTCTGCACTCACTACTCTGCACTCACTACTCACTACTCTGCACTCACTACTCTGCACTCACTACTCAATACTCTGCACTCACTACTCTGCACTCACTACTCACTACTCTGCACACTCACTCTGCACTCACTACTCACTACTCTGCACACTCACTCTGCACTCACTTCTCACTACTCTACTCACTACTCTACTCACTACTCTGCACTCACTACTCACTACTCTACTTACTACTCTACTCACTACTCACTACTCTACTCACTACTCTACTTACTACTCACTACTCTACTCACTACTCTACTTACTACTCACTACTCTACTCACTACTCACTACTCTACTCACTACTCTGCACTCACTACTCACTACTCACTACTCTGCACTCACTACTCACTACTCACTACTCTGCACTCACTACTCACTACTCTACTCACTACTCTACTCACTACTCTACTCACTACTCTGCACTCACTACTCACTACTCTGCACTCACTACTCACTACTCTACTCACTACTCTACTCACTACTCACTACTCTGCACTCACTACTCACTACTCTGCTCACTACTCTACTCACTACTCACTACTCTACTCACTACTCACTACTCTACTCACTACTCACTACTCTGCACTCACTACTCACTACTCTACTCACTACTCTACTCACTACTACCTACTCTACTCACTACTCACTACTCTGCACTCACTACTCACTACTCACTACTCTACTCACTACTCTCCTCACTACTCTACTCACTACTCTACTCACTACTCTGCACTCACTACTCTACTCACTACTCACTACTCTGCACTCACTACTCTACTCACTACTCTACTCACTACTCTACTCACTACTCACTACTCTACTCAATAATCTGCACTCACTACTCACTACTATGCACTCACTACTCACTACTCTACTCACTACTCTACTCACTACTCCACTCACTACTCTACTCACTACTCTACTCACTACTCACTACTCTGCACTCACTACTCACTACTCTACTCACTACTCTACTCACTACTAACTACTCTACTTACTACTCTACTCACTACTCTACTCACTACTCACTACTCTGCACTTACTACTCACTACTCACTACTCTACTCACTACTCTATTCACTACGCACTACTCTACTCACTACTCACTACTCTACTCACTACTCTACTCACTACTCACTACTCTGCACTCACTACTCTACTCACTACTCACTACTCTGCACTCACATCTCTGCACTCACTACTTTGCACTCACTACTGTGCACTCACTACTCTGCCCTCACTACTCACTACTCTGCACTCACTACTCACTACTCTGCACTCACTACTCTGCACTCACTACTCTGCACTCACTACTCTGCACTCACTACTCACTACTCTGCACTCACTACTCTGCACTCACTACTCACTACTCTGCACACTCACTCTGCACTCACTACTCACTACTCACTACTCTGCACTCACTACTCACTACTCTACTCACTACTCTACTCACTACTCTACTCACTACTCTGCACTCACTACTCACTACTCACTACTCTGCACTCACTACTCACTACTCTACTCACTACTCTACTCACTACTCACTACCCTGCACTCACTACTCACTACTCTACTCACTACTCTACTCACTACTCACTACTCTACTCACTACTCACTACTCTACTCACTACTCACTGCTCTGCACTCACTACTCACTACTCTACTCACTACTCTACTCACTACTAACTACTCTACTCACTACTCTGCACTCACTACTCACTACTCACTACACTACTCACTACTCTACTCACTACTCACTACTCTACTCACTACTCACTACTCTGCACTCACTACTCACTACTCTACTCACTACTCTACTCACTACTCACTACTCTACTCACTACTCACTACTCTACTCACTACTCTGCACTCACTACTCTACTCACTAGTCTACTCACTACTCACTACTCTACTCACTACTCACTACTATACTCACTACTCACTACTCTGCACTCACTACTCTACTCACTACTCACTACTCTGCACTCACTACTCTACTCACTACTCTACTCACTACTCTACTCACTACTCTACTCACCACTCACTACTCTACTCACTACTCACTACTCTACTCACTACTCACTACTCTGCACTCACTACTCACTACTCTACTCACTACTCTACTCACTACTCACTACTCTACTCACTACTCTACTCACTACTCTGCACTCACTACTCACTACTCTACTCACTACTCACTACTCTACTCACTACTCTACTCACTACTCACTACTCACTACTCACTACTCTACTCACTACTCACTACTCTACTCACTACTCACTACTCTACTCACTACTCACTACTCTACTCACTACTCTACACTCACTACTCACTACTCTACTCACTACTCTACTCACTACTCACTACTCTACTCACTACTCTGCACTCACTTCACTACTCACTACTCTACTCACTATTCTACTCACTACTCACTACTCTACTCACTACTCTACTCACTACTCACTACTCTGTACTCACTACTCACTACTCTACTCACTACTCAGTACTCTACTCACTACTCTACTCACTACTCTACTCACTACTCACTACTCTACTCACTACTCTACTCACTACTCACTACTCTACTCACTACTCTACTCACTACTCACTACTCTACTCACTACTCTACTCACTACTCACTACTCACTACTCTACTCACTACTCACTACTCTACACTCACTACTCACTACTCTACTCACTACTCACTACTCTACTCACTACTCTACTCACTACTCTACTCACTACTCTACTCACTACTCACTACTCTGCACTCACTACTCACTACTCTGCACTCACTACTCACTACTCTGCACTCACTACTCACTACTCTACTCACTACTCACTACTCACTACTCTACTCACTACTCTACTCACTACTCTACTCACTACTCACTACTCTACTCACTACTCACTACTCACTACTCTACTCACTACTCTACTCACTACTCTCTACTCTACTCACTACTCTACTCACTACTCTGCTCACTACTCACTACTCTACTCACCACTCACTACTCTACTCACTACTCACTACTCTACTCACTACTCACTACTCTACTCACTACTCACTACTCTACACTCACTACTCACTACTCACTACTCACTACTCTACTCACTACTCACTACTCTACTCACTACTCACTACTCACTACTCACTACTCTACTCACTACTCACTACTCACTACTCTACTCACTACTCGCTACTCTACTCACTACTCACTACTCACTACTCTACTCACTATTCTACTCACTACTCACTACTCTACTCACTACTCACTACTCTACTCACTACTCACTACTCTGCACTCACTACTCACTACTCTACTCACTACTCTACTCACTACTCTACTCACTACTCTACTCACTACTCTACTCACTACTCACTACTCTACTCACTACTCTACTCACTACTCACTACTCTACTCACTACTCACTACTCTGCACTCACTACTCTGCACTCACTACTCTGCACTCACTACTCTGCACTCACTACTCTACTCACTACTCTACTCACTACTCTACTCACTACTCTACTCACTACTCACTACTCACTACTCTACTCACTACTCACTACTCACTACTCTACTCACTACTCACTACTCTGCACTCACTACTCTACTCACTACTCTACTCACTACTCACTTCTCACAGTACTGGTAGTACTGGTGGTGGTGGTGGTGGTACTGGTAGTGGTAGTACTGGTGGTGGTGGTGGTACTGGTAGTACTGGTGTTGGTAGTACTGGTGGTGGTGGTACTGGTGGTGGTGGTAGTGGTACTGGTAGTACTGGTAGTGGTAGTACTGGTAGTGGTAGTACTGGTGGTGGTGGTGGTAGTGGTAGTACTGGTGGCTGTAGTAGTGGTAGTACTGGTGGCTGTAGTAGTGGTAGTACTGGTGGTGGTAGTACTGGTAGTACTGATGGTGCTAGTACTGGTAGTACTGGTGGTGGTACTGGTAGTGGTAGTACTGATGGTGGTGGTAGTGGTAATACTGGTGGTGGTGGTACTGGTAGTACTGGTGGTGGTGGTACTGGTAGTGGTAGTAGTGGTAGTACTGGAGGTGGTGGTACTGGTAGTGGTAGTACTGGTGGTGGTAGTACTGGTGGTGGTAGCACTGGTGGTGGTGGTACTGGTTGTGGTGGCACTGGTAGTACTGGTGGCTGTAGTACTGGCAATGGTAGTACTGGTGGTGGTAGTACTTGTAGTGGTAGTACTGGTGGTGGAAGTACTGGTGGTGGTAGTACTGGTGGTGGTGGTGGTACTGGTAGTGTTAGTACTGGTGGTGCTGGTGGTGGTGGTACTGGTAGTGGTAGTACTTGTAGTGGTAGTACTGGTGGTGGTAGTACTAGTGGTGGTGATACTGGTAGTATTGGTGGTGGTGGTGGTACTGGTAGTACTGGTGGTGGTGGTACTGGTAGCAGTAGCATTGGTGGTGGTGGTACTGCTGGCCGTAGTACTGGTAGTGGTAGTACTGGAGGTGGTGGCACTGGTAGTGGTAGTACTGGTGGTGGTAGTACTGGTGGTGGTAGCACTGGTGGTGGTGGTACTGGTTGTGGTGGCACTGGTAGTACTGGTGGCTGTAGTACTGGCAATGGTAGTACTGGTGGTGGTAGTACTTGTAGTGGTAGTACTGGTGGTGGAAGTACTGGTGGTGGTAGTACTGGTGGTGGTGGTGGTACTGGTAGTGTTAGTACTGGTGGTGCTGGTGGTGGTGGTACTGGTAGTGGTAGTACTGGTAGTGGTAGTACTGGTGGTGGTAGTACTGGTGGTGGTGATACTGGTAGTATTGGTGGTGGTACTGGTAGTACTGGTGGTGATGGTACTGGTAGCAGTAGCATTGGTGGTGGTGGTACTGCTGGCCGTAGTACTGGTAGTGGTAGTACTGGTGGTGGTGGTACTGGTGGTGGTAGTACTGGTGGTGGTAGTGGTACTGGTAGTGGTAGTACTGGTAGTACTGGTGGTGGTATCCAAAGTACGTGTTGCTATTAAAGAAAAATACATATCAGACAGCGCTTCAAAGGAAATAAGCGAACACCATGTCCTTGTAATCGGGAACACTTCCTTGCAAACACATTTTTCAGAGCAATAATAAATCACATAAAAGTTCAATACAATAGACGTCCACATTTCTCAGCCCCAAAAACGCTGCAGACGAACGCGCGCCCTATACATGCAATGCAGAATGGTGAACGCGCTCCCACCATCTGGATTGCATTACAAGGGCACTCTGACAGCTCCTAATTAAAATTAATGGTCTGCCGTGCGCGAAACCGCACAGAAAATGCTAAAAATGGCCGACCAAATTACATATGCCCTATCGCATCAAGACTACTAAAAAAACAGCACCGCGACGACCAATCAACATTCAGATAATAAAATATCGCACGGAAAATGCACGAGCAAAGAAAAATGTATCCAGCATGAACGAAAAAGCCGCTACAATACGGCTCGCAGCTCCTCCCCACTTCTGACGAAGTGGTGACGTCGCCGAGCCCATAAAAACAAGTGAAAGCAAGGCCTATAAGGCTCGCCTATGCACTGGCTTTGGCAAGGTGTTTTAGCCATGTTGTACACCATTGTGACTGCTGTTCAGCGTGGCTAAAAGTTAGTGGCATGGCATGGAGTGGGGTGGGGAATATTGTGATAGAGTGGAATGGCGCAGATTGGAGTAGAGTGGTGTGGAGTAAATTGGTGTAGAGTATAGTGGGGGTAGAGTGGGGTAGATTGGAATGGGTGGAGTAGGGTAGATTTTGGTAGATTGGAGTGAGTTAGAGTGTAGTGGGGTAGATTAGAGGGGTGGAGTTGGATATGTGAGATTTGTAGATTGGAGTGGGATAGATTGCATTGGGGTAGATTGGGGTGGAGTGGGGTAGACTGGAGTACAGTAAAATGGGGTAGAGTACAGTGAGGTAGATTGGAGTGAGGTAGATAGGGCCAAGGTAGATCGGGGTGGATTGGGGTACAGTGAAGTGGAATGTATTGGGGTAGAGTTGAGTGGGATATATTGGGGTAGATTGGAGTTAAGAGGAGTAGATTAGGTAAGAGTGGAGTGGGGTGGATCGGGGTACAGTGGAGTGGAGTGGGGAAGATTGAGATGGAGTGAAGTGGGGCAGATTGGAGTGGGGAACAATGGGTGGATTATAGAAGGGTAGAATGGAATGGAGTGGGGATAGATTGGGGTAGTTTGGAGTGGGGTAGATTGGAGCATGGTACTTTTGGCTGGAGTGGGGTGGGGTAGATTGGAATCGGGTGGAGTGGGTTGGATTGGGGAGGATTGTGTTAGATTGGACTGAGGTGGGGTAAATATGAGTGGCATGTGGTAGATTAGAGTGGAATGGAGTGGGATAGATAGGGTAAAGTGAAATGGAAGTGGTACATTGGGGTAGAGGTGAGTGGGTTAGATTGGGTGAATTGTAGTGGGTGGAGTGTGGTGGGGTAGATTGGGGTAGTGTGAAGTGGGGTAGACTGGAGGGGGGTGGGATGGAGTTGACTTGGATAGATTGGAGTGGAGTAGGATAGATTGGGGAAGAGTGGTGTGGAGTAGACTGGAGTGTAGTGTATTGTAGTAGGGCAGATTAGGATGAAGTGGACTGGGGTGGATTAGAGTAAGGCAGACTGGAATGGAGTGGGCTAACTTAGAGAGCAATAGATTGGAGTGGGGTAGATTGAAGTGGGATTAATGGAATGCGGTAATTTGGAGTGGGGTAGATGGATGTGGATTGGGGTAGATTGGAGTGTAGTGGGTGGATTGGAGTGGGGTAGAGTGGGGTGGGGTAGACTGCAGGGGAGTGAGGTGGAGTGGAGTAGATTGGAGTGGAGTAGATATGGGTATATTGCAGTGGGGTAGATAGAGTGGGGTAGATTGGGGAAGGGTTGATTGGAGTAGAGTAGATTGTGGTGGAAGGGGTGGATTGGGGTGCAATGGGCTAGATTGGAGTGGAGTGGGGTATTTTTGAGGAGTGTGGTAGATTGCAGTGGAGTGTGATACAGTGGAGTGGGGTAGACTGGAGTTGAGTGGGGTAGACTGGGTGGATTTAAGTGTAGTATATTGGGGTGGATTGGGATAGATTGTAGAAGATTGAGTGGGGTAGATTGTGGGAAATTGGAGTGGGAAATCTCATGCAGGAGTGGGGTAGATTGTGGTGGAGTGGGGTAGATTGGAGTGGAATAGGGTAGAATAGAGTGGAGACATGTTGGGTAGATTGGAGTGGATCTTGGAGTGGAGTGGGGTAAATTGGAATGAAGTGGGGTAAATTGGACTGGGGTCGATTGGAATGGAGTAGAGTGGAGTGGGGTAGACTGGAGTGGAGTGAGTTGGATTGGGGTGCATTGGAATGGGGTTGATTGGGCTAGATTAGAGTGGAGTAGATTGGAATGGATTGAAGTTGAGTGGGGTAGATTGGAGCAGAGTGGGGTAGAGTTGAGTGTGGTAGATCGGGGTGAAGTGAGGTAAGCTGGAGTGGGTGGGGTGGGGTCGATTTTGCTAAATTTGAGTAGAATGTGGTAGATTGGAGTTGAGTAAATTGAAGAGGAGTGGGGTTGATTGGGGTATAGTAAAGTGGGATAGATTGATCATAGTTGTGTGTATTGGGTAGACTGGAGTTGAGTGGGGTAGAGTGGGATATATTGGAGTGGGGTAGATTGAGGTGGGATTGATTGAACAGGGGTGGGGCAGATTGGAATGGAGTGGGTGGATTGGATGGAGTGGGGTAGATTGGAGTGGAGTAGATTGAGGTGGGTTGTAGCGAAGTGGAGTGGCGTAGTTTGGGTACATTGCAGTGGAGTGTGGTAGATTGGAGTGGGGTAGAGTGGAGTTGGGTAAGTGGTGTGGATGGAAGGGCATAGAGGTGAGTGGCATGCTGTGTTGAGGAGTGAATGGCATAGATTGAAGTGGGATAGAATCAAGTGACATGGTGTGTCATAGAGCGTCTTAGAGTGGAGGTTCGTAGAGTTGAGTTGATGTCGTAGAGTGGATTGGCATATTGTAGAATGGAGTGGCATAGAGTTGAGTGCGGAGTGTGGAGTATGCTTGGTGTGGTAGTGCACTGCCATTATAGACAAAACATTTTCAATTGAAAAGACCATTACATTTGTGCCGAAATATGGATTTACTGCACACAAACGATAATGTGTTCACATTTTATCACCTACTGTATTGATGTGTTTTGAATGCATTCAAATATTTTTTCCACCACACTTCAGAATAACAGGAAGATGTGATTCATTTGTACTAATTCTGACATATTATGAAACATCAGCACAGTTTGATTTTTATGTTATATGTGCTAGAAAAAAAACACACCACACCCTCTCCTCTAACATGGTTACTCAGCAGGATCGTCACATAAATGTGCTCACTTTGAAGTCAGAGAAAGAAAAGAAAACACCAAGGTCCCTCAGAAGACAGCTTGATATTAGATCACTGTCTTTCAATGCACAGCAAATGTGACAAGAGAAGAACAAGATTTAAAGGCCTTTTTACAGAAAGCGAGTTAAAGGAAGAATACAATAAACAAGGTTGGGGTAACTGGAGAGTTGGATTAACGCTGGACAGCCTAAAACAAATAAAGCCAGCAAATTGAAAGCCAGAAAATGTAAGTTACAAGCCAATGATCAGCGAAGGAAAGAATGCATTCCTAGGTCAGCTTTCTGAATGTCCCCAAGATGTCTTTAGCAAACCAGACTGTGATCTTAAAAAAATGACCCCCATGTGTTAGGAGAAACTTCCCAGCACATCAGGCTGTTTACCTCCTGCTTTGAGATTTTTTATTGAAAAATTAAAAACTTTGTAGAGTTGGCGAAGCAGCTTGTTGTCCGCCCTGCAAAGTTGTCAGCCTTCGGTGCATCTGCTTCACCAGCAGCTGCATTGAAGGCTATAAAGTTGGGTGTAGGTGGGGGTTAATAAATGTGGTGGTGGCCTCCATAAGAGGAGCAGAGCCCAATACCACCACTGACCTGATGGGGTGGTTGGCTACCGCGATAGTCTAAATGACGCCAAGCATTTATGAACTACCAAAGCACCCAGCATTTTCATGCAGAGATCTGAGATTTCTTTTTTGGGACCTCCTGTTATATGGTACCATAGGGATGCAGACACACGTTCCTTATGATCACCTGTGCTGCAGACTATGCAATTTTGCAGTAATATTTTATTTAATTGTATTTGTTTATGGGCACGAATCACTGCCATAGGAACCAAGCAATTGGCACTCCATGATGTAGCATCTTAAAATACCTACTTACATGCATTAATGAAGAGTGATGATAAGAATAGAATTTTAAAAATTCCTTCAACTATTGTTTTTTTTATATGTTAGAAACTAATTAATATTCTGTAAAGTTTATGTGACTGATTTTCTTAAACTAATTAAACAAACAATTTGTTCAACAGAATTGAGAGCAACGGTGTTGATTTTTAGGCTCTTGGAACAGATGCGATCACTAACAGGAATAGTGTAATTGCACTCTCAGAAACACTTGTGAAGTGATAATAGGGTCACACGTTTGAATTGGCACATATAGTTGCTAAGGTACAGATTGAAAAAGAGCAGTCTTGGTAATTTCTGAAAATATTCCTCTAAGGAAATGATGAACGTATTAAAGATAACATGTCTCCCCCATAAGAACATCTCCATCACAAATGTCCAAAGATGGCTGCAATTGCCCGAAAGCAACTCGTAATCATAAGCATCAATAATTTGATTAAACAAAAGGGAGTGATATAAAGGGAATACTATGACTGGTTTAATTGCTTAATGGGCTCACTATATTAAGCACTGTTTTCCATCTATATGCTAGGGGTAACAACTTCAGCTATTCTATGTTCCTAAAGAAGCTGATCGCCATCAGTGTTCATTATTCACAAAGGAATGCACATATACAGTTAGAGGTAGACACCTCGCAAAGAAAATACGTCCAACCTGACCAAACCATTACAATCCGGGTTCAGGGAAAGATGCAAGTTAAATATGCAATGCCATCTACCCCTGCTACTACAAAGAGATCTGCGATAGTGAGGATTGTGTTATCAATTGCAAGGATCTATACTCCTTTCACTCCACATATGTGCGCTTATAGGTAGGGTGAATAGATTTCTGTGCTCACTATACAATATAAACATACATGTGTGTGTTCACACACATATGCACACAAGCATCTTTACATGTGGTTTACATAAGACTGTGTATGCACTCTTTAGTGATATTGTCTTCTGCAGCCACCAGGAATGCAGCCACAAAATGGAGAAATGCTTGGCCAAAAAAGAGTAACAGCTCAAGAACCATGGATCATGCAGTCCTCATGGCCCTGCCCAAACACGTCTTTTAACAAGAAACTGCGTGAAATTCTTCTTGCTGATGGAAGAGTACCATCTGTGAAGTTAGTATTGATTGAAACATGTGCCTAATTAGCTCAAGGTTACTCCATTAATTATTTTGTGCACTTGCACATAGGCTCAATATCACTAACCCAAGACCAGGGGATAAAGCTTGTTGAAATTTTTAACCATCTTTGTCATTTTATCTTATCTCCACCTTAAAGCTTTCATGCAAAGTCAAAATATAAAAAATAAGGCATTGAGTGTGATGTCTGGATTTTTGAGAATTCTACTCAAAAGGTGTCGAGCAAGAGGAAAGCAATTTGGTTGCTACGCCATGTTGTTGTTTTCAAGCAACAACTATCAATTTTGCTTCATTTACATAAAAAATTTATAAAGTATGAGACTTAGTACTAAGTACTGAATTGGGTTGGTATCTCAATTGTTGGACAAAGAATAACTAATCCCACAACACATTTGCATCTAATTGTGTAATATTTCTTAACAACTGATGTGCATCACCTTATAAAGAAAGGTGAAAGTGCTTACGTTCTTAAAGATGTCAAGCAAATGGGAAAGCTATATGGTAGTAGACATTATTATGTCACATAAAGAGTATGTAAGCCAAACACGAATCCAACTGTTATCTTATCAGTTTCTAAGGGCATTATTTTTACTTTGGCAGTTTGGGAATGGGGCTGCCATGCAGATGCCATTCTCCCACACCGCCAAAGACAAAATATGTCCCCTGTCAGATTATGATTTTTTTTGTATCTGACAGGCGTTTTTTTTGGCTGTCCCATTGCAGTGCCTATGAAAAAGGCACTGTGTCAACAATGGACGCATCAAAGGCAGTTCCTGCAGGGCACGGAGTGTCAGGTTCATGCCCTGCAGGTACTGGAATGCATACATACTGGAGGGCACAACATATGCCCCTTTGTATGCACCCCATGGCCCTGAGGCAACGGCCCCCTTTGTTTCCTCAGCACCACACTTTTCATGGCACGCTCACCACCATGAAAAGTGTGGTATGAGGAAACTAGTAATATGCCTGGAGGTGCTGCAGCAGCACTGCCAGCATATTATTAGCCTCACACCACTACGAGACCGACAGAGATCGTGGATCCCTGGCGGTAGCAGTGGTTCTGTGGTGGTCCGACCTCCATATTCAGAATATGGAAGGTGGACTACCAGCATGACTGCAGCAGTCATAATAAGTTCCTAAATGTTTACATTTGGCTTGGCTTGCATGAAGTGAAGCTTTGAATACCGGCTCCTGGTACCTCCTCCCATAATAAGTGTATTAAGAATTATTTGCTATATAAGGTTTCATTTTGTAGATGTAGGTGGATGCTGTTCCTTTTAACCAATTTTACTGATCGTATTTATTTTTTTAATTTTGTATCGTCTGGTTTATGTGGATTGGCAATTTTAGCCTGACTTGGCTGAGAATGAACCTTAGGTTTAGAAAACAGGAATTATTTTGCCTAAACTAACTGCTCCTAATAAATGTTATGAGCTAATTTCGCATGTTTTTTATGCATTTTAAAGTGTTTATAATTTTTTGATTTTATGTATGTAATCGTCGATGGATGTTTTTATACAACTAGACAATAAAGAAATGACGTGTATTTATTCAATAGTGTCACATGTAAACATTACCAATGTGTTTAGCTGTTTTATTGATAATATTGGTCAACTAATGGCCTTGACTAGTAAAACAGCTGTCCTCCAGTTACAAAGAATCCAAAATATTGCAGGCCTACTTATGCAGTGGCCACCATGCTCAGTTTGCCATTCCACACCTCTTTTAGAGGTGGAAAGCGTTCAGGTTTCCAACAGTGAAACCTCAGCTGGTGCTATCACTGAAAACATGGTATATTCAAACAACAAGATCCACCTCTAACAGTTTTTCCTGTGAGCCAAGATATGACAGGCATACACAGTATTTGTTAAAATACCCCTCACACACCAAAAGGTCCCCTGGTGTCATGCTTCATCATCGGGGTCTTCCCGCCCTGCTGCGGGACAGGGCGTGCTACGACTAGTGACTACGCTGGAGCACTCAGATATTGTAAGTGCTATGTGAGGTGTATTGTTGTGAGTGTAAGTAGGGTCAAAAAGTGATAGGAAAAGTGAGGTTAAAAGAATACCTGGCCTTTTGAAAACAAAAAAATTCTTTATTACTCATAGGCTGGTATTGTTAAAAATTGGTGTGGCTGAGAAAAACACAGCTTGTCAATGAGCTAGTTCTCCTGATGGTGTCAACATGTTTCGAGGCTACCTGCCTCTTCGTCAGGACGGGGTCAGATCCCTCTATCACTCACTAATGTTGCCATCAATGTGTGTTATGTGTATATACAGGTGAAACTGATATTCTAATACCTATGTGGTATGCAATTAATGTACAGTTTATAGAGCCCTAACAGAATTACTGATTTGTGGGCCTGCAAGATAAAATTAGGTATTAGAATATCCGTTTCACCTGTGTATACACATAACACACATTGATGGCAACATTAGTGAGTGATAGAGGGATCTGACCCCGTCCTGACGAAGAGGCAGGTAGCCTCGAAACATGTTGACACCATCAGGAGAACTAGCTCATTGACAAGCTGTGTTTTTCTCAACCACACGAATTTTTAACAATACCAGCCTATGAGTAATAAAGATTTTTTTTGTTTTCAAAAGGCCAGGTATTCTTTTAACCTCATTGTTCCTATCACTTTTTGACCCTACTTACACTCACAACAATACAACTCACATAGCACTTACAATATCTGAGTGCTCCAGCGTAGTCGCTAGTCGTAGCACGCCCCGTCCCGCAGCGGGGCGGGAAGACCCCGATGATGAAGCATGACACCAAAGGACCTTTTGGTGTGTGAGGGGTATTTTAACAAATACTGTGTATGCCTGTCAAATCTTAGCTCACAGGAAAACCTGTTAGAGGTGGATCTTGTTGTTTGAATATACCATTGACTGGAGGAGGGTGCATCCACCCCAGTGCTTTTTAAGCACTACCTCTTCACTCCCTATTTTGATTTTTGCTATCACTGAAAACCCTTGATATGTCAGCCCATCAACCAATGAACAGTGGCATATGGTGGACGTAGCCCACTCGGTTTAGAATGGGGCCACTGACACTTATTTTTCAGGGTTGGATTACCATGCAGGCAGAGTTGAACAGGGTAGGGAAGGGAAGTCGAACAATGACCATGACATACAAGGATAAACCCCCCTGTGTGTCAAGGTCATTATTTTGTTTTCCTCAAACGCCCACTTTCATCATCTGCATGCAATTTATTTGGGAAATCCAAACTCCTGTGAAGAAACTAAACTCTCCATTAACCTACCTCCACCAACATACTTGGTTTAACTCCGAACCCACAGAAGATTGGGTGGAGCAACTGTAAGTTCTACCCTACAATGTCTTCCTTTGAGGCACCATTTAATTGGTAATGGCAAAATATATATAATGCTGAAATCTTCATTAGCTGTTGCTTATACAGCTTTAGTGATTCTTTATAGGGTGAAGTGCCCTTGAACTTGTGTTTTCTCCTGATGCATTTGCAGGCTTGCTTTGAGCCACCCCCAAAAAGAATCATAATCAACATCAGAAATGTGTGGGATCGTTTGGACTTTCTTCTTCCTGGACTGAACTGTTAACTCTAACCAGCGCTAACTTAGTGCCGGGGGCTGCAGATGTCATGCACCTGCACTCATTTTTGTGACACAAAATTATTGACATCATTAGAATTGGATCCAGAGGAAGGGAGAGCAAAAAAAGGAAAGAGAGAATGACTGATATATATAGGAAAACAGTAGCAAAGGGAGAAATGGAATGTAAAAGACCTGCAAGGGTGAAATAGACACATGACATGTAAGGTGGTGGAGAAGGAGGCATGAGATTAAATCAAGAATGAGCACCTTTAGTGTTCAGCAGCCTCACCATTTGGAAGCACCAGTCTCAAGACAATCATTGGGCATATGCACTCACTTTTACTAATGAAACAGTGACTAGGACCCACAACAAACCACAACTTACCACAATGAATTGTAGCTGAAGGGAAGTTATGAATCACCTCAGAAGGTGTTGACTAATCTGACACATCATGTGACATTCTGTGGCTCAAGTTTAGCCTTCACTCATCTCTACTTACATCCTCTTTCAGAACTACTAACATATTGCCTATTGAACTACTAACAACTTGCTTTCATGAGAGAGTGATGAGAATCCAATATCTCAACTAATTGCTGCTGGACATTGAAGTGCCTACATTATATTGAGTTTGAATTGCATTGAGGTAATGAGGATGTGAATAAAATAGTTACACAATGGAATTCTAAGAATGGATCATTGGGTTGTAATTATTTGTAAACGTGTTCATCTCTTTGAATTTCATGTGATTTAGATTGTGGTAAAGCAGATCCACAATATGTTTCATATTGAACAAGGAAACATACAAGCTGTGCACAGTTTTGCTTTGCATTCTCTCTCAACCACATTGGGGTGCCCCTAAACATTTAGCACAATTCCTTAGGGGTTCCATGTCATCTCACTCTATCATACTCAGCTTGTGTATGGGCTCTTAAAGTCAAGCCACCAGACCACTGGCTCGGCTCTCTTTCTCTCTGGATTCACCCTGCCCACTGATATGCCACAGAGGATCCTTTGTGTTTGTTTTCAGCCTTAAATCGGGATCAGAAAATGCTGGAAGCAAACAGTACCTGTCTGCATTGTTTTTATTGTTTAAAATAGTAAAAACAAACTGGCATGCATGAGGGAAGGTCTTCATCTCCTGCTCTGATATGCCTGGCAGATCCTGCTCTGCAACACAAATGCCAGCCCGCAACAGGGTGTGCTGCAGGAGAGGAGATGTGAAAGTACTAAGCGTGCCCTCTCAAGCCTCCAATGCAAATGAGGAAACATGCTATAAACAGATACAGTGCATGTGCTAAAGCATGTGTAGTGTATCTGTTCACAGCATCAATGTGATTGGAGGTCACAGAGTCTCATGATTATGTGATGTCAGGTCACATGCCCTCAATCCGTCACGGGCAGCATGTTGTAGCCCAACCCTTTCCCAACTCTTCACAGTGAATCCCCCCGCCCGAATCACCATGATGAATGTTGGGCTGGCTCATTCTTTCCGCAAAATTTGATAATTGCTCTTACGCCTCACCACTTCAAATTCCACCAGCCACCACTGATTATGACTTTCAGTTATTTTCAGTGGAATTGTAGTTTTGTCTGTTCAGGAATTTATATTAATTTCATATTTGTAGGCAAATGTGATTTATTGATTTCATAATTCCAATCTTCTTTCACAGTTTGGAGTTTTGCTTTATTTACACTTTTATCTTTAATCACTTGATGATGGCTCAGTATGTGTGCACAATTTGCTTCATATCCATTGAGGTCACTACATCAATTTATTAACATAGACAAAATCATTTAAGACTCATGCAAACCTTCCAACTCACACGGTATCACAGAATACCACATAATAGTAGCTTACTTCACGTCATCTAATGAAGAGCCATTATCACACAGTGAAACAGAATGTTAGCTGGAATTCTCTCCATGGAGCTGTGTTATAGCTCACGTTGCATGGTTCTACACAGCTGGTGTTCATTATGGAGTTTAAAACCAGCACAGGGTATTGGTGGCAGCCTTAACAGCTGTTTATTTCAGCCGTGGCCCATGCAGGTAAAAGAGGTGATGGGTGAAGCCGAGTCGGGGCTTCGACAGACAATGAAGAGGGAAAATTAATTGTTTATTTAATTTTCCCTTATCATCGTCCGTCAAAATCACCCCCACCCGGCGCCACCGCCCCACTGCTCTTACCTGCACGGCCACAACTGGTTTATTTTAGTTACATGTTAGGTGAGGGGGATGGGTAGGGTAGAAGATCCTCAGACTTTGCTCTGCACAAAACCCTGCTCCTTCAAAAAGGACCCACCTCCTCCTCACACTTTGAAAAGGCTTTAGAAGCTGGCAGGGCTGCCAGTGAGCAAACGTGAATGCTTAAAAGCGGGAAACATCCTTTACAACGCAACTCTTACAACGCACTACCATTACGACGCAACTATTACAACGCAAGTCATTACAACGACTTGCGCTGGAGGGCGCTCTAGGATAGGGATTAGTTTAATTACTATCCAACACCTTCCCTACTATCCACGGGGACTGGAGTTGGAATAGTAAATTAAACTATTCACTATCCAGCGCCCCCCAACGAAAGTCGTTGTAACGACTTGCGTTGTAAAAGTTGTGTCGTAATGGCATGCATTGTAAAAGCATGCGTTGTAATGTCATGCATCCCTTAAAAGGTCCCATGCAATAGCTGGTGGTAACTACCCAGGTTAATAAAGAGCAGCTGCATTTTGTATGTACCTTTAGTCATCAGCTTTTCTGGCACTTCAACACGTAGGACCCTGTTCACAAAAGTAGTTTTGCTTAAAGTAGCAGCAAATAAGTACTCTGTAAAGTTCTCTTACATGCCTTTGCGAACTGGCCCAGATAAGTCCTTCTCCCGCCTACTTTTATTAACTGTATGCAAGTTTTCCTAATTGTTTCCATTTTATTCCCATTGAGGGCCAATTCACAACAGCATGTAAAAATATGTAAAAGTGTACTACATACTCCTTTGGAAATAGGTCCTAGTGTATTTCACCAGTTCTAGCGCTGGTGCATTTATTATTTTTTTTATTTTTATTTAATGCGATTTTATATAGCGCGAACATTACCCAAGGGTGTCAGAGCGCTTTAAATAAGAACCAAACTGTATAGGTGGCTACTTTCCATAAGGAATCTCCGGGAGCTAGATTGAGTTAAATTATCAATTTACACAACTCTGATTGTTTCTCTAATGTGGGTATCACTCACATAGGTTAACCTTTATCCTATGTTGTAAAAGAAAAAAACAAGACATAGGCATGTTTGTACTTCAGAGGCACGATCAAGAAGGAGTGCATTCCTACAGGGCACAGCTGTAGGGCAGCTATTATGTAATTTCACTTTATAAAGTGCATACATTTAACTCAGAATTTCTCCAACTCAGTGAATGCTGTATAGAATGTACAGCTTGGAAACAGGGAGCAGTGATTGCCTCTACCTGTTTCAAAGCTGTGCGGTCTGTAGTGCAGGCACTGAATTGGAAAAGTTCTGAGTTATTGCTTTGCCACTTTAGAAAGGGCAGTAATAAAAATAGGCACACAGCTGTGCCCTGCAGGGAGGCACACCTTTATAATTCGGGCCTTGTTACCTCGTCAAGCGTACAGAATTGATAATGGTTGAGTTTTGATCACATATTGGCATTAGAAATGTATATCCAGATTTGTTCTTGAACCATAGTTCAAAGTAACCCACAAGCAGGTTAAAATCACTTCAATGTGTATAAAATAAAACAGCAAGGAGCAAATCAATGAAGGCAGGTCAAATAGAGTAATTAACGTGTGCACTGTTTATTCGCAGACTATCAATGCTAAAATCAAGTCTTTCTTCAGGCACCTCACTGTGAGAGACAATAATTTGAATACAGCTTTATACTTAATTCTGAAGTTATATGCTTATATATTTTTTAAATGGAGATGACGCAACATCAAAGAATTAACATGTGCTTAAACTATCCAATTAAGCAAGTCCGTGTACTGTGTGAAAGCTGACCAGGTTAACACATATGAGGTGATTAATAGGAGAGGAAAGAATGCTTTAAGTAGGTGTTAAAATATTCAACGTTCACCTTTAAAAAGCAGTTTTGAGTTAATGATAACCAAATGGCAATTAGTGTGTCTAGCATATGGAATCTCTGCATACAATTGTCTTATTTTAATTAGGGATTTACATAATTACATTTGTCCATACTTCAGTGCACAAACTGGAATACTTCACCTTTAAAAACGTACACACATCTAATGGAAAGAGATAGATTAAGACCTCAGTTTTTATGAGAGTATCTAAGTGATCTGCATCAGGCTCTGCACCAGAGGCCAGAGGGAAAACATAGGATTCTGGGCCAAAACCTTGGGGTTGACACCGTGTGCCCGTGGTGTCCCAGGATCAGTCCTAATATGGCTCTGCAATCCTGTTCGAGTAAAACCGTTTCTGTTCTTGACTTTCAGGGTAGGGAGGGTGAGCAGCGGAAACTTCTCATGCTCAGAGATCAACAATTAATCAACAACCCAATAAAATGAATGTACACACCTCCTGCTTGTCATTTTAGAAAAAAAGTAATTTATCGCACAATGGACCTAAATACTACATGCTATAGCAGCTCAAGCAACTTACCTAGATGTACTTAGTCAGTTTTTGCAAAAAGTGATAGCAATTTGCGATTCAATTATTTGTAACAAGTATCTAATTTTGCGAACCAACCTATGTACTAGTAAAGCAGTTTGCAAATTAGGTAATTGAAGGGGGGGGGGGTGGGGGGGTGATTGGCTACAATAACAGGGATGGTGGCCTGGAAAAAAAAGAAAGTTTATTTTTAAAGCCACCCAATGTACTTAAAGGAAAAGCATCTGCATAAAAAATAAAGCTTTTTCATTTTGAAAAGCTTCAGTGGGAGTTGACAGTGGTTCTTTGAATCACTGCCTAATCCACTCAAAGTTGTCACCCTGATTCGTAAGAGGAAAGGGGTCCAATGGGGACCGCTTCTAATTTGTGAATCAGTTACCACCCCAACTTGGGATTTCGTCACTGATCAATGATTTTCAATGGGAATCAGGGGAGCAATTCCGAAACACGTGGTACCAATTCACAGTTTGAAAGGAATGCTCAAAATTCACCAGTTCCAAATTGGTATTTGGGAATAATTTCTAAACCTATTTTGCAGTTGAGAACATCTTTTCTAGATCAAAAATAGGTTTGATAAATAAAGAAATCTGATTTAGAGCTCCCATAACCAGAAATGCTGTGATTCACAGTAATTGTAAATGCTAAATGACGTAAAACCTCTGGCTATTAATGTCTCTTGTTGCTGTCTGGGCAAGTGTGACACCCAGACTACTCCCTCACTTTCTTCAATGAACCCAGGCTCCAGGTGGGTGACTCAGCAAGCAAGGATATGCTACACCTTACTCCTTCCTGAACAGTCTCTACCCTGCAGAGTATGCAACCTTCTTCACACTCTCAACAGGCTGGCACTTAAAGACATGTATACAGTTCTCCCAGCAAGAGGTCCAGATTTTAGGGCCCCTCAACTATGATAGACTAGCTGTCATGCATTCACCAGCCCTGGTTGAAAAGAAGCCCTCTGATTACTTTGCAGAGAGCTGCTTCCTTGGCCATAGAGAAAATGAAAGTGGAACAGCAAGGGAGGTAATGGAGTCCAACTTTTATTCACAACAAGCACAACAGAGATATGAATGAACTGTCTGAAACTGTAGACCTGGTTTAGGGTAGTTTTCCTGGCGAGTGCCCCTTTCAGGCGGCTCTCCGTACACTGGCTTTGAGTAGAGTGATGCTCCTCACTGCAGGGTGTCTCCATCCTTGAGCTTGGAAGCCAACACTCATTGAGTGCTTTGTGATCTGTTTGTATCAACAACTTAGCACCAAGAAGATATATCTGGAGCTTTTTCGAAGACCACACTATGGCAAAGAAATCCCTCTCAATGGCCACTATGGTCTGTTCGCTAGGGATCAACCTATGATTAATAAAATAAAGGCAACCAGATGCTATCTACCCTTATCAAGTGGTTGGGCCAATGCTGTTCCAGCTTCTTTACTGAAGGCATTCATCTACACAATGAAAGGCTGACTGTAGTCAGCTGCCTTTGGAAAAGGTGCATTGCATAGTGTTCTCGTCAAGTCAAGAAAAGCTTTCTGATGCAGCTCTGTCCTTATCAATTTCCTGGGCTGTTTCCTAGATGTCAAATCTGTCAGTGGGGCAATCATGGTCCCATAAAGTTCCTATAATATCTGATAGCGCTCCTCTCAGCCCAATACAGATTTAATCATGGCCTCAAACAAGTAGATCATCCATTCGCCCACCTCATGCCCAAGGTATACTCCAGAGGATTGACCCTCCTGACACTTGATTGCCCTGATGGTGAGTTTTGACCCTTTTACTTGGACCAACACCTGTTCTACCTGATTCCAGTTTTTCTCCCATGAAATGCTAAAGACCTTAATGTCATCCCGGTAGGCCACACACAATTCTTCTAACCCTGACTCATCATAGTTCATTAGGTGATGGAAAGTGGTGGGAGCATTTGTCAGCCCCAATGTCAATTGAGGTGCAAGCGGTTCCTCATCCACAAATTCATCCTTTGCAACACTATGCAACAGGTCAGAAAGAGGTCCTCCTCAACCTTCACTGCCATATCAATGATGAGTTTGAAAATTCAAGTGGTCAATATGGTTGATGCAAGAATTCTTTTTTGGGAAATAGTAGTGTTTCAGCCCATGAAGGACAAGGGACGACATTTGAAACCTTGCCTTGCTTTAACTGAATGCAATTGTCGTCCTCAGATATGAAACATAGGTGGACTTTTAGAGTTTGGCAGGATTGGATCATCTCTGTATAACCACCATCCTTGGCAACCTGTCCATCAGAGTGTTGCTGTAATCAAGCATCAGGTCTGACTTATTTAGGCAATAACTTGAATGTTAATTTTCTCCTCATATGGTCTATAGTGATAATGGCACACCTGCACTTGAAAAACAAACAGTAGCTCTCACATGCCCTGAGAAATATCCTTCTGCACCAGAATCTTTGTTTTGTTTGTTTCTGAGAAACAAACCCCTATTTGGGGGGTTCTGTAAAACACAATTTAAAGGTGAGTGGGCCATTTTGTGGACTCTCCTTCATTCTGTTTTGCTGAAAGGGCCTCTACTGCACCAGTAAATGAACGTTTGGCACAGAGGTGCTCCAGACAGACAGATATCTCTCATTATATGTTGATGTCAAAGTCAAAGATTCTTAATTTGGTTTCATAACCGTAAAATTTACTAAACATCCATATATTACATTTAGCACAAGTTCACTTCGATCAATAGCCTTGGTACATAAATATAATAAAATAAAAGCATTTAGAAAAATCATAGAAATCAGAAAACTTAATTACGGCAGACTTCATGCAAATTGCTATTTCATTACAGTTGTTTCTATCAGTATATATCAAGATACTCCCACAAATTGATAATCTTATGTCTTCAATGCATGAGTTGTTCGTTAAAGTCAACCTCAAGTTCCAAAATGTATAAAACCCATGCTATCTTATAAAGTGCAATGTTCGGAACAGTGGTGTTAGAGAGGATTGGCCAATAAATATTAACTATATAAACACATGTATGTACATAATGCATAAATACTTAAAATAGCTAGTTTCTATGGGACAACCAATGCGCGAAAATATGAAGTCATCAATATACGTTTTGCCTCTCTACAATGAGGTACACCCATTGACAAACAGACCGGGTGCAACCATGTTCTGCGCACACCACGATATTCAGGACATACAAACTTACTATGATCATCTCCTCCACTTTCCTTTGTTTTCTTTCTAAAGTGTATCTTTATCATCCCTCTCTCTATCACACCTGTCTTCTCTTCACTCTCTCTTATTGTCTCTATTAACTCTTTCACATTTTTCCACACCCTCTGCCTCTCCTATTTTCTGAAAAGACTCTTTCTCAGTAGTTTTTTACCTTTTGTACCTATTTCCGCTCTCTCTCTCTCAGCTGCCTTTTCATTGCTTATCTTACCTGTCGATCTCTGAGTTAAATCATTCCTACGAGTCTCACCAACATTCCTCTCTCACTCAGTGGTCCATCATCAACTGTCCCTTTATTATTTTTCTCACACCTAACTCTCCCTCTCTTTCTGTCACCTCTACTATCAAGCTCTTCCTCATCTGTATCTTTATAACATCACTCAGGCTGTCATCCCATTTCACCAGTTTCCCCCTCTCTGACTCTCAGCTGTCTCTTTATCACCTATGTAACTATCGCCCATCGTTTTCACCGGTATCACTCTCTTTCATAAAATAACATAGTGTGTATCACTCTCACAGCTGTCACTTCTCTTACGTCTCTTTAATGCATCTCTCTGTTTTTCTCAGTCACACGCATACACCCATGTTTTTGACTCTTGGTCTCTCAAATGTGTTTTCTTGTGTCCTTTTCTTCTCTTCCTTTCATTCTTTTCCGTTCATTTCCCCTTCATGGTTTCCCCTCTGCCCCACTCCCCTACTTTCTCCTGTTTTTTTCCCTCTTCACATGCTATGGGGCATATGGATATATAAAGACACGTTGGTACCGGTCTCTTCTTCATTTGCAAAAATAAGCAGTAGTTTTGCGTGTTTGGGACTTTACTTTGAGGCCAGGAGTCACAAGCACAGTGGGTGGAAGGAGTTGCTACCCCTGGCAACACCTAAATGACATCTATGACCCTGTCACACCTAAGATACCACACAGTGAATCTACATTTCTATTTAGAGAAGAGTTATCTCTCACTTCCACAATAGTTACCAGTCACTGCAAGAACCCAAAAACATCCGTTATGTGTTGTTCTAAGTCCCCTACTATTTTAGACTCTCAGAAGGCATGATCTCATAGCAAGCATGTAGCTGATCCCAGCGTATATATATGGGAAAATTACCTTTATCCACATTCAAGAATATTGTGCTCCGCCGCCTACTACAAAAGATTACAACAGTGGGAGCGAAATGAGCTCTGCCCTGTGTATATGTATGGAACTTAGTAAAAGGTTTTGCTTATGGGGTGAGGACTTTTTTTGAGTACACACCCCACGTAATATACTAGGGTGACAACATTCATAATATTATATCCTTTATATCTGCAAGAATGGACAAAGCCATTCCAGAAGACATCACCAAAATGAACAAGAAAGTCATCAGAGTTACACTGATTCATAATATCTCAGAAATTCCAGTTAGATTCTTAGACAAAGTTTTGTACATCAACTCCAACCAACGGAACAATAAACAGTACAGAAAACCAACATCAGCAAATTCCATCGTACACTACAGGAACTGTTATCCTAAACATCAAACCTATATTATACTAAAAGGGGAGTTGTGACAATTAAACTATATTGCAATGACCCATCTATATTTGAAGACAAATAATCTACTGTGAGAGTTCTGTAACAAAGATACTCCAACAAAACTGTTATTCATTAGCTTGTAGAAGCCAAGCAACTGCACATAACCCATGCCTTCTACTCCATGAATGAACCCAACCCATAAAAATCTTTGAGCTTCTTGAGCATGTTTCACAAATCAGATAATTGCTTCTTCCAATAAATACAAAAGATTTGCCACTGGATTGAAGGCAACCCAAACCTGACAGACAAAATGAATTGGAAACCTTCTGTTGCACCACAGTTTCATTCATGCAGCCCTATCTGGAACATGTTTTACATCTTACTTATTTACATGGTCTTATTTGTGAGTACCTGACCATGTCTAAGTCCTTCCTTTCAGGCGTTTATCCATGGTGATGGTAACCTTTGACATATCCTGATCCATATTGCTCTGACTTCCTTCCTCATACAAATGTTTCATGGATTACATTTTATTAAGAGCACTATGCATTGCACAAATCCATCAGTTTAATATTTATCTCCCATATGCATTTTTATTAGAAGTAGTCCAAATCCTACAAGTACACTAATCCAACAGTTTGACATTTAATTTCCTTTAGAATTTTTGTTTGTGATATTTTACCCAAGAGTACAACTAACATGACAGCCTTTTTGATATCTCCCTGCTCTACACCCTTGTCAATTGAATATAGAAGAGCAACATGGTTATAGTGACATGTTAGATGGGATTTAAGAACGGTTGCCGGATATTATGATCCCTAATCAAGTTCTATTGGTTGGGACAAAATGAGTTGGCTGGGCGGAAGATGTACATTTGAAGAATAACATTGGATCTAACAACTATTGGCTCCTGTGAATTAATGGACTGAATAATGACACATATATGGACTCTCATGATATTTCTTGGATATGAGCTCCTAAGGTAGACACAACACTCCACTCTACTGTATGAGACATCACTCACATGTATGACATCTTACTCTACTCTACTCTATGATACACCACTCCATGCCACTATACTCTATGACATGTAAATCCACTCTATTATACTTCACTCCACACTAAATTATGCCACTCCACTCAACTAGTGTATTCCATTGTAGAGCACTTTGCATCACTCTACACCACTGTATGGCAATCACTCTACGCCACTCCACTGTGCAACAGCCTACCCTACTCCACTCTACAAGACTCTACTACAATATATGCCAGTGTATCACATTCCTCTCCACCCTATGCCCACATCCACTCTACTCCACTGTACTACACTGTATGATACTATGGGATACGCCACTCTACTCCTCTCTATACCTCGAGTATATGACACACAACTCCACTGTACAAACTCTCCTCCACTTTACGACACAGTACAACAGTCCACAGTAAGACATACCACTCTACAGTACTCAACTGTACAACTGTACAGTGTACAAGACTTTCCACCACTTTCTTGTACAACAATCCACTCAACATCACTGAACTATATGGCACTGTACTCCACTCTATGCCGCTAAATTCTTTAACACTCTATTCCACTTTATGCTACTATACAACACTCCACTCAAAAACATTCCTTTCCACGACACTAGTCAACAACACTCCACTGTGCAACACTTAACTGTACTGTATGACACACCCCTACACTATACAAAACATCACTCCACTCTACAATACATCACGCCACTATATGACACACCATGCAACTCCACAGTATACAATTTTACTCCACTGTATGTAATGCCACTCCACTCTACTCCACTCCACTCCACTCTGTTCTTCTGTACAACACCACACTCTAGAACACTATACTCTACCACACTCCACTTAACATCACTCAGATAAATAAAAAAGATTAAAGCTAAGATATAATTGGGAAAACTTAATGTATTCTTTCTATTCAAACCCAACTTGAACTTTACAAACATTAGAACTTTTAAACTTATAGTTATTACTTCAAATTAGAAATTTACACCACCTTCACATTACTATACTTTGCTCTCCTCAGTATACAGCCTTGTTGCATCACTTCCCACACTACATTAACTATAACTCAGTACTCTACGCTGCACTGTGAAGGTGACTGTGCACTGTGTTATTTGAGATGTAATAAGTGTTTTTCTGAATGTTTTTCATTCATATTGTATAAGTGAATAAGTAAGGGTAAAACTGTGCAGTCCCTCACATTTTTGTAACAAATCGGGTCAGCGATGAGGTCCCTGGAGCCAAATAAAGGTACAGGTAGCGTAGCTGCAACACTCTTTTTCTTTAATGTGCATTCAGCCCTTGAGGATAGCGTCATCAGTAACAGGAGTGTCTCAATCTAGCTTCCTGCCAAATTTGGTGCAAGTTCCTTTGGCAGTTTTTGGGGTTTTGTGTCCTAAAAAAGTCTGGGGAGTTTGCACTTTTGGACCCCCCTTTTCCTTGGCCCCCACCCAACATATTAGCCAAAATCTTTCGTTGAAGACACAAGTCATAAAGTACACTTTTTTGGAAAGTATTGCGAAGATTCATCAAATGGCACCAAAGTTTTTAGCAAACCAAAAAATGTGTTTCGTATGGAAGCACAGACCTAAATGTAACTGCCCTGTGGCGACCGCTACTGGGTTATATGATGGTTATATAGATGTATATGAAATGTATGTGTGTGTGTGTGTGTGTGTATATATATTCACGGAAAAAAAGGTTATAGTGGCATTAAAGTTATGTGTTGAAAGGAGATAAGAACTAACACTGAAAAACTACAAGAACACTAACATTTGCAATAGTTCAGTCAATTATTACTTGCACCTCCATCGTGCAATGCTTGTGACCTCACATATTAAATCACTTGTGACATGTTAAATGACATCACTCATGACTTGACATCTCAAATTACATTACTGATGACATCATCCATTCATTGTGAAAATGTCCTAAAGGCTTCATATTTTCAACAGGCTACACCTGTTTCCAATTTTGTATCACCAATCAAGTAATAACAAACATAATCTTAGACCACTTTCTGGACATATAGCATGTCTGCCAACCCACCCATATTTAGTAGATGTAAACCTATTTTTTTACTGGTACTCATCCACTTAAGGACAGAATCCTGTCATGCACTTCAATTGGGTCACCTCCTTTTTAAATTTGGACACCCTCCAAAAAGAGTTTGTTTTCTATTGAATTGATCACCCTCTTACAGACTTCACGTAATTTGCAATTATAAGTCAAGAGGCTGAAATTAACATGTGTTAGCCACTGATATGACACATTTAGCCAGGCCAAGTGGAAAACCCTTTCCTGAGGTGAACAAAATGGCATACTACACTAGAGCAATGCTTACAATCACATTGTGAGTTAAGCAGCCTCAAGTGGGACACCATTACATTCTACATAATGCAAGAACAATATAAAATGGCTCAATATCTTCAGCAAAGGTATACAAATAAGCATCCACTTCTTATGAATGTCCTCTTCTCAAACTGCTTTGAAACATGCCCCATCAGGTGTGCTCAGACTTTTAAAACAATTATCAAGGAAGATTGCTTCTATCCAAAACTTTACTAATTGGTAAAATGTGTACCATATATCTTTACCACATACAGCCACAGTTGCCTCCAATAGTAGATAGCTGTATTTCCATTACTTTGGCTTACTTTCCGATGCAAATCCAGATTTGCATTGGGAAGTAAATACCACCATTTTGCACTGGGTTTGTGTTACAAAAGTATATCTGGGCCCCTATTTATATGCTGGTCAACATTGCAATAAAGAATATTACATTTCTCCTTTAAAATATAGTAATGCATAACATTAAGACCTAGACATGACAAAGAGCATAAATGTTTTTTTTTTCTATTTTTGAACAAGACATTTTATTTAGCAAGAACCTTTTTGGGGTTTATTAAAACATATATTTTCTATTTTTTCATGTTTAGGGGAAATGAACTAAAACAAAGGCAGGGCATCTGAAGGTGAATCAAAAAATACTTTCTGCACTCAAGTCGGTGTGCAGCTACCTGCATGCCCCGAGCTGCAGCACTCTGCTGTTGTACAGAAATGACCTCACAAAACTTGGTGCAGTACAAACCATATTGTATCATAAGCACTTTCGGTGGTACAGAGTTGCCAGCTTGACCAGACAGACCTGGAGCAGAAAAAAACAAACTCCCCTTAATCTCTTGGTGTCTTCTCTTTGCATACTTTAACTACCAAATGTGCAGCATGTTCATGTGCTTCATCATTATTGATGTGCCAAAAGTGTTCTTCGTCCCAACACCCCTGCTAAATTCTATGTAGCATAAAGTACATCTGTTAAAACTCTGCATGCAGTCACATCTGCACATGGGGATTACTCCCCATGGAGGGATTGGGCGCATCCTGACCCCCAGGGGAATTTAGGGAGGAGGGTCAATATGTAGTGCTAGTCATTCTAGGACTTGGAATATGGCCCTCTTTGAAAAGTATTTTAGTGAAAGCCTGTTTTTGAGGATCACAAAAAAGGACACATATAAAGGTCATAACAGATCTTAATCAAATAGTTTGTTGTCAGTGTTAAATTATTTTAGGGATTCTGGTCAGGTGATTTTACTCTGTGGAAAATGCAGATCCTCGCCTGAAATTCGATCAACCATGGATGTGAGACTACTGCTTTCTCTCATGTTTTTCTCATTGAGGGTATGCAATGTGCTCCAGAAGATAAAAATTAGAACACATTTTTTATATGTTCACACTATCTTTCTCAGCGATGTGTGAATAAAGTCTGATATTCAAAGTAAACATGCACTTCCAAAAGCTCAACAGCCTGTCAACTGACACCTGTCAGCGTGCACTCCTGTGTCTCTTTTCTATCTCTAATCCGTGCTACCTACTCAGACCGAGAGCGGGCTAGTCTACATCAAACTTTAGTGCTTCCCGATGAACCCGTCTTTACTTGATTTAGATTTTATGAATCAGTAGTAGATTTCATGCATTTCCATTAAGAACAACACACAAGGACTAAAGTGTAAATGTTTAGTCACAGAATATCAGTACAAAAATGCTTAGGCTGGACCATCACCCCATTAAGAATATAGGCATATACATCATGAAGAATACAGGAAGAAATCAGTAAAGTTCTACAGGAAATCTAGCATAAGTTTGCGCTACTAATGTTGAGAAATCTCAGCCTTTTATAGGATTTCAGACAAAGAGCTTCATACATTCAATACACAAATACATGGTTCAAAGGGTGTGCACCAATAAGGAACAAAGACAAAGAAACATTTTAGAATGGAATACATCTGAAGATTCTCTCTCCATACTATGTCATTAGACTTGGATATTCCCATAGTCTATTCTGGTGGCCTGATTTATTACATAGTATGCTACCTCGTTTGTCCTTGATTGGGTACATCTTGATTAGTATGACTGGGAAAGTCTTCGTCTTTTCATTGCAAAGCCTATAGTTCTTTATTAGAGTGAAAATAATAATAGTAAAAATGATATTATATGTTACAATGTTACTTCCAAGATTGAAGGAAAACACAAAATTGTCCTCAGTTACCATAGCTTGGTTTTTTATGTGTTGAACACTACTATTTAGGAAAAACAGACCTTACATACCCCAGTGTACTATTGTAACTTCACCATGGTGTTTTGATGAACTACTTGAGTGCTAACATTCAATATTTAGTGAAAAGTTGTGTCAGACCTGACCCCTATCTGGATGAAATGAAAGCTGTAAAACGGAAAGGAATTTTTCAACAGATACTGCAGTAAATGAACAAAATGAGGGCTTTAGTTTTTAACAGAAATTATGGTTAGAGCTCTAGAAAGCAAAAACTAAGACACATTTTCTAGGAATTCTGAAATGAGGCACAAGATGGCAGTAAAATGAAGGCAGAAAACAAGGATAGTGAGGAAGGTTGAAACACCCTGACCCCGTAGGTCTGCTTAGGGGGTCCTACAAGTACTTTCAGGGCTAAAAAATGCATTTTTGTTTAAAAAAACGGCTAAATGCACAACGGATCCGCATATACGGCCGCGGAGAAAAAAAAGAAGTGCGGGCTCTCTCGCTTCATTAATATTTAGACTCTTGGTGGGCCAAGTTCCAAGGGCAATTGTTATATTGTAATGGGGGCCCAAGGGGGCCCCCCAGACCTGGGGATCGCCAACCCCTAGGGATTTGCAAAAACATGTGGGGAGTCTCACACCCCCCCTCAGCCCCGGGGACGGCCACCCCCGGGGCTTTGAAATTAAGTGAGTGGGAGGGTTCAAAGGCCCCCCTAAGCCCCGGGGACCACCACCCCCTGGGGTTTTTAATTTTTTTAAATTCCTGTGTGGTGTGCTGGACCTCCATCACATGCCCTGGAGACCACCACCTCCCCGGGGCTCTAAATATTACAAATGGGGGTCCGTGATGGACCCCTAAGTCCTGGGAACCACCACCCCCGAGGCTTTGTAAATGTTTGGAGGGGGCCGCCACATGGCCCCCCTCCTGGAGCCCTTGATGGACCTGGGGACTGCCACCCCCCAGGGCCAGCTCCTGCAGTGTCTCAGGGTGCCGACCCCTTGACACTGCTGTTTGCTATGGCAGGGCCCGGAGCCTCGCGGCTCCTGCCCTGTCATAGCAAACTTGTTTGGATTTTGGAAGCGATACACGGAAACCAGCTCTCTCTTCCAAAATGCAAACCAGATTGGTTTTGCACACATTGAGCTGCATAATAGCAGCCCCCCATGTGGAAAAGCAATGATGGCTCCTGAAGGACGTGGAGAGCCGGCAAGACTGTGGGGGCATAGGGGTCCCCCCACGGTCTCAAACGCTGTATATAGGCCCCGGGGGATGGGGTCCCTGGGAAGAATATAAATTAGTGATAGGAGCAATTTTTTTTAAGGAAAAATTTGGAGTCGTGACTCCAGCACGGCGCTCAGCGCGGCCCCCTGGTGTGAACGTGCTGGGTGCACTACTCCCAGCGCGGCCCCCTGGTGTGAACGCGCTGGGTGCATGACTCCCAGCGCGTCCCCATGGTGTGAATGTGCTGGGTGTGCGACTCCCAGCGCGACTCCCTGGTGTTAACGTGCTGCGTGCGCGCCTCCCAGCGCGACCCCCTGGTGTGAACGTGTTGGGTGCGCGACTCCAAAACGTGCTGGATGCGTGACTCCAAACAAAAAAAAAGAATATTTTTCAAATATAAATCAAGCTTATATGTTTAGATCTTGGGTGGCTCTAAAAATAGCCCTAGTGTTTATTGGGAGATTTTGGTACATACAAGTAAGTACCTATGCAGAGTCTAAAGTTGTTGAGAAAGACTCTGTTATCCTCATCTGTGAAATGTACACCATCTCTCCTATAAATGCCATTCATATTAAAACGCAGATTGTTGTTGTAAATGGACCCCATCCTAAAATATCTGAGATAAACAGAAACAGCTTTATTGACATGTTTCCTAGCTTTATCAATCTGTGGACACAAATGATTGGACCTGTTCCATTTCTGTCTTTGGCATATGTTAGATTAGACAAAGGCAGTTTGGGGGAAAAGTAACATCAATTCTGCAAAGGTGTCCTTCATTGGCATATTCAGACCTACCCCAGTCAATGTGCCTAGGTCATTGCCATCACAGTGCACCATTATGAGGTCAGGGTGTTGGAGTTGCAAAAAAGGATTTAACCAATGGCCTTAATTGGTGCCACTTTAATCCTCTCTGTCCAATCCATGTAATGTCTACATTTTGTAAAGCTAGGTCTTTGTCAATACTTCTGCTTTCAGCATACCTTTTGCAACAGAAAATATAGATGTGTCCCACAATCCACATGCTAAGCATCTTGAAGGCAAATCTGGATGCACTCAGAGGATGTCTGTATGTGAAGTAGGCAGTTTGGAAAATAAGATATTTCTAAAATGGTGGACAAGATGCAGTTTTAAAAAAAGAAGAGAAATGATTGGCTGATTGAGACCATTATACACTGGAAAATATGGTGCATGTTTCTGTAGTTTAAAAGCATGCTTCTTATTGGTTGGTAAAACCTGTTTGAAAGGTACATTAGATAAGATAAGCTTCTACTTTGGAAAGTCAAGCATACTTGCTGTTTGAATTTGCAACATTGTGTGATGAACTTGTGACCTGTGTGTTCAGTTGAGTATTCCATGAACTGTTACTATGGTAACAGGCATTAAGCAGCAGGGGGGTAGGGTTGAAAATTATCTCAATTGGCAAGAGTTGAAATGTGTAACCAATAGAAATGTGTGTTAGCTTTTGAATTAATGTGGGAATCAATGTGATGTGCAGAATGAGAGAGAAAGTTTGCCATTTTTTGGTTTTGCTAAGAGCAGTGCACTACATTAATTGTGTGCTTAAGAAAATCTGGTGTGTGATTCAGATACTTCATAACCTACAAATCAATTTGAAAGGTAAGTGATTAATTTGTGAGGTGTTCTATGTGGTGCCTTTGTTTTTAATCATACAATTTAATTAGTAAGGTATAGAATAGTCTTGCTTGTCTGGAATCACACTGTGAGTCTGTGTCCTCTTGTGCAACTATTTTGACAGAAGCATGTGGATACTTAATCTCCAGGAAAGCCTCTTCTGGCGCAGGGCTTTACAATGTAATGCACCCTCCAGATGCGTCATATTGTTAATAGCACACACCATGGCACATCTTTTGCACCACCGCTGTGTCACAAAAGTGACGCAACGGCTGTGTAAAAGAGGCACAAGGGGATTGTAAATCCGCCCCTAACACATAAAAATTCACCCAGGCAGTTTCACCAGCAGCGCAAATTGAAGCATAGACTTCTAACATATTTATGTACATATGTTACATTCAAGTGCTTCGCACATACTACAGTATACTATAGGTAAACACCTTATACATTTATGCTGTAGCACTTCCTTATAGCTCTGCACTTTCACATTCTCCATACACTAGTAATATATTCATTCATTCATTTATGAACTACACATTCATTCTGACAAACTTTTACACTCTAACATAGAAATATAGTTCTTTCTTTGACCAGTAAAGGTAGTTCTAAAAATAACTGTTTTTTTTGTTTTGTATTTTTTTTGTGTTTTCTCAACAAATTCCATGCGGAACAAAAGAATGAAAAAAAGAACAACTAATGTCGAGGACAGCAATGATCCTGTATCCTGCGTTTCATCAGGTCCATAGACTGTTCCCCATAAAACAAAAGTTTATCGCAATAAATGAAAAGAATTTTAACTTTAGCAAAGTCAGAATCAATATGTGTGTGTGGACTGCTTGCTGAAAATACTGCCGCAGTTGATGTGCTTGGTGTAGCAGCAGGTGTGTTCTCGTGCAATCTCCGTCTTTCAGCTCGAGCAAAGTTCTTGGGGTGCAAGTTCTTCACGCGTCGCACCATATTTGCTGTGCCAAAGGAGTATTTTTTACATGGATCACCCCTTGAAAGAGTTGTTTGGAAAATTTTACAGGTTACTTTTGCAGCATTAACCTTTTTTTGACCTTCTGGAAAAGTGAAAAACTTCCAAATTAGAGCTTCTTTCCTCTTCTTTGGAGCTTCTTCAGGAATTAAATATTCCTCTGAAGAACTGCTGTAAGATGACTCCATTGCTCTTATTATGGTGATCTTCCTTCTATTTGAGAAGATTGTCACAACAAATGCTTCTTCTTAGAAAGTCAAAGTCGAATAATTATAATGGAACGGAACTTTCAACACTCGCAATAGGAAAAGTTACGAACCAATCAAATCTCTACTTTTAAAGTCACATGGCTTTGCGTACGCTTAAAAAGCGCTTGCGCAGCTCTTTCAATACGAGTGCGCATGATGTTCTACTGCGATTTGTGTAATTCTTTTTAAAAGTAATATAGGATTATTAAAAGTATTTTAAAAAAATCATAGTTATCCCAAATGTCGGCCCTTAGTATCTACATTAAATACATACATGTTTTAAACCAAGTAGAAACATTGCCCCCTTTCGCGTACAGAACGCCGTACATGACGTCACACCGAAGCTTTAATGTGATGCGTAACGTCAAAGAATGTTCGTACCGTATGCGCTGGTACACGCTGAATATGATGAGCAGTACAAACTATGGTGCGATCACCCTCTCAGTGACAAATCTGACCTCAGGGCGCGCTAAGGACAATGATTAGAAGTGCTGACTCATTGCAGATCCGATTCTGGGCCTGCCTCTGTGTACATTATAATACCGCCCCCATATCTCTCTGTTGTTAATGGTTAGTGCACACACTCATACTTGCACATGCGCGGTGAACGCCTGCCCACACTACCCACATGCCACCACCTAGCATGCTTGCTATCATTTAGCCTGGAAACCAATACATTACCCAATGGCATGTCCCCCAGTGCCATCATTCTTGCAGACCGCGTAAACGCTACCAATGACGGCCCTGGCCTTGGTGTGATCAGCCCACGCGGTTCCCATATAATGCGGGCACTGACGTGAGCACGCTCTCTTTTGCCTGCCTGTGCTGAGATGACAGACAGACTGTCAAAAACACCCCAGACTCAGCAAAACCGCAGCCTTTCAAGATACGACAAAAGACGACAGAAGCAAAGGTAAGAGAAGATGTCACAACATCAGCCTCCACTGTAAATTGTATATACATAATGCTATTTGTTATCCTTCAAATGGCTTTCCTACCCCTCAATGGTTTTAAATTGTACTTACATAATTGAAATATTTCTTTATAAGTCACGAGGTCCTATACACCTCTAATCTTAAAAATTGTGCGTGCATACATTTCTGTGTCGTATTTCTATACTACGCCACGTGCTTAGGCCTCTATTCTATTATTATTAATTGTGCGTCCATGATACTATTTTCTTTTCTGCGTCACAAGGCCGTCCCAGGCCTCTATTAACTTATTGATCTTCCTTTGTTTACTGGAGCAGCAACAGTCTTAACTACGGAATATTAAGAACCCACATTAAAATTCACTTTTGATAGTAGTTACGCAACTCAGTTTACGATGACTAATCAAAATGTCCTTTTGTTTCCTTCACCAAACATCCTTCAGAAGCAACCACGGCCTATCGAGCAAGAGCAATGGAATTCTCTGCAACTTATTGAATATACTTTGACGTATAGGCAGACTTCAAGTCGAATGGTGAACTCCGGTGGCCGCACTCTTTATACAAGGTAAGCACAGCAGCCTAGATCTACAAAGCCTTCATAGCAATGCATTAGAAATAAGTCGCCATACGGGCGTCAGTAACGCAGTAGGCACTTCCATATAGACACCACTTGAACGCGGCACTATAACAACTGAAATATATCAGGTACACTGCACTCGTAAAACTGTACTGTTAGCTTTATTTGTGAAATAAGAGACGGCCATATCATCAACCCTTGGCGACAAAATTATCGCCACTTTATCGGCAGCAAACTGCCGCTAAAGTGGCCATATTAGGTTTGGTAATATGCTCTATGGATGTGAAGGACAACTGACATGAGCTTCGATTGGAATTCCATAAAGCAAATTATCAAACCCAATATCGCCACTTTAGCGACACTTTCCTCCCCATAAAGTGGCAATAATATTTGTCGTCCAGGCTTGATATTATGGCCCAGAGTGCGTAGTGTACAGCAGCTTCTCTGTAAAATCTATAATTACCTCCGAGCAGTGACAACAGATAGGTTACAACAGTCTGACAAACAGATCATCAACCTTATTACGCCACTTTTGAGTCACTTTTAACATGGGTAAAGTGATGCAAGGAGCTAGTAAATGTACATCTGGTTCAACAAAAAATGTCAACTCCAGACTCTGCGACACAGTTTTAATGTTTTCTCTCTCTCTCACTCTCTGTGACATCATTTCTCTATCTCTCCTAAACTTAGACACTGCTGTCTACTTGGACGTATAGAAGATCAGCCCACCTGAAGTTGTCCATCCCAGTGGCTGCAGTGTTTGGCCGCAAGGTTTATACAGCGGTAAGCACAGAGGCCTAGATCTACAAATCCTTCATAGGAATGCATTGGAAATAAGTCGCCATAACGGGCGTCAGTAACGCAATAGGCACTTCCATATAGACACCACTTGAACGCGGCACTATAACAGAACAGGAATATACGAGTCACACTGCACACGTAAAACTGTAGAGTTACCACAACTTGTAATGCTTCAGCTCATTTACTCACATCTACATAATTCTAAACTCTAATTTTCTTTTTTCTTGTGCAGATTACCAATCGGACACCTTTTGGAATCCATTTCACAATTTCTTTATAACATTGTTTAAGTTATTTTGCCAGTTTTAATATAGTTATATTTGAGTTTTGTTTATAATTATTGTTTAATAAAAGTTAATAAAAAAACAACTACATACTTCTTTTATTTTGTGGGGGAGGGGTATGACGGTCCACATTGAAAATAATGTTGAAATACTATAGTAAGATATTCAAGACTAAGATTGAAAACTACTGAGTTCTAACTAACTGATATAATAAATACAACGGTGAGAAACTACTAAAATGGCGGTGGACGGAGTACGTAATCAACGTTTGGCGCCTCGGCACAACCTTTCAAATAAATATATAAAAAATATGACTATTAATACTGTACAAAAGTACAGCACTGGATGAATCACACGAACCGGGAAAAGAAAGCGACAGATTTACTAACTGATATAAGGAAACTTTAAGAAAAAAACGTGAACTTCGAAACGACGCTGAGCATGCGAAGAGAGTACAACTGCTACAACAAAAAAAGGAAAGCTTTACATACAAAAGGCGATACATTATCGCCGCTTTTATCGACAGGAAACTGCTGATAAAGCGGCGATAATGTGCTTGAAAATAGGCCCTTGTAACTTCCCATAGCAGCCCAGGTTCTGATCCTAACCTAAGCTGCTATGGTTATTCACAAGTACATATTATCAAGCCCGTTATCTCCGCTTTATCGGCAGTTTCCTGCCAATAAAAGCGACGATAATGTATCTCCTTTTGTTGATAATATGGCCCATCGCTCTTTTTTTTTACCAGTAAACTTAGGTGCATATTATCAAGGACCAGTGTTAAAATTATCGCCGTTTTATTGGCAAGAAACTGCCGATAAAATGGAGATAATGAGCTTGATAATACGGCCTTGTTATTTCCCATAGAACCCCATGTTAGCACCAGAACATAGGCTTCTATGGGAATTAACAAGGACGTATTATCAAGCCCACCCTCCCAACATTAATAAAAAACTCCAGACAATACAGATACCCGGAGCTGGAAGGTCATTTTACATATCACTGCCCCAGAAAGGTGGCCTTCCCCGCGACGTGTACGTGAACAGAGAGAGAGAGCTAAAAACATATATATTTTTTAAAAAGACCCGAGGTGTGCCGCTCCCCGAGACTGCAGGGAGTAGGACCGTAACCACCCCCCGCATACTTCAAAATAAAACCAGAGGAGTGCCGTTCTCCAGTGCTCGGGGCACCTTACAAGCCCCCATTATGCAGAAAAATTGCCCCCGTAATTTACCCCCCGGGACCTAATGAATAAAACGGACTTCTACTTTTTTTTTTAACCTTTTCCACTGCACGAGTACCCCGCCATTTTTTATTTAAAAATAAATAAAAATTAACCCTAAAGATCCATGTACCACCCCCTGACCAAGACTATAGGCTCAGAATGTTTCTACCCTGCCCCCTTTCCTTATTTCTCAACTTTTTTTTTACTGTTTTCTTGTTTTCTCTCCCGACAAACAACATGGCTGCCAACACTTCCTGGTTTGGAGTATTGACATTCCAACACAAGAAATCCCTGTACCCAGGACCTTAGTTAGTAATCATCTAACGGGCATGAGACCATCCTGTTCCAGAATCCTCTGTCGTCAGATTCTAGCTCTACCCCCTCTATGGTTGGGTATCTATTGTCTCTAATGCCCTACTGTCCATGCCTAAACACTATTTGCAACTACTACTCGGGGGTTCCCGTGTGTATTCAACTCGACACGACCTATGATGTCAACCCTACTAGGGCAGTACATACAACCACACATAGATAATAGCAACAGAAGGAAAAAGTGTGGCGGAGAGGAAGGCACCTCACGGGCGAACACCCTCGGGGAAAATTGGTTAGATGTTTACCAATACTCTGCCCCTTTCTCATCATCGGTTGCCATTCCTTTTCCAGTGAACAAACGTAACACAACACAAGAAGAATTTAGTGAGAAAAATTATAATACTAGTGAAGGTGCAGAAAAAAAGAGCTCAGAGCATCGCTCCTTAGTGTAACATACAGTACAGAGTGGGGATAAAATCAGCAGTCATACCAACTGTACCACTTTATTCCTGAATAAGGTATGCACTACTGAATTAAAAAGGCTGGTAGCTTATTATTGCGTACCACTACCTGTTACCAACATGTTTCACTGCACAGTATAGCAGATTCATCAGGGTTAGCACTCTGTTACTGCACCAGCGTTGGACATCTTTAAAACAGGAAACCTAAACCAGCCATGTTCACTCGTACCACCCGGTTAGGCACTTCTCCGCCTTACTGTAGACTGTAGTATCAATCGTACAGTTGTCGTAACGGGACCGTAAATCATCCCAGGATCATCCCTGTCCCGTAAATCATCCCAGGATGATTTACGGTTCCGTTACGACAACTGTACGATTGATACTACAGTCTACAGCCAAATTTCGTGTAATTCCGTTCAGCTGTTCGGGCTGTAGCCCTGGCAAAGGTCCCTATGGAAAGTTGCATGGGGAAAACACATTTTGGGACCCCCCTTCTTTCTCTGCCCCCACTTGACGAATCACCTCCAAACTTTCAGAGAAGGAGCGGAACCGAGCAGGCAATTTTCTTGGAGAAATTCACGAAGATTCGTCCACGACGCCAAATTTATTCCAAATAGAATATTGTGGATTTCCTATGGAAACTAGGTCCTAACTATAACTACCTACTGGCGACTTCTAGTAGGTAATATATATATATATATATATATATATATATATATATATATATATATATATATATATATATATATATATATATATATATATATATATATATACCTACTGGTGGTCGCCAGTAGGTAGTTATAGTTAGGATTGTTTTCCATAGGAAATCCGCAACATTCTATTGGGAATAACTTTGGCGCCGAATGAGGGATCTGCCTGTAATTTTCCTTAACTTTGCCTCGCTGAGCTCCGCTCCTTCCCTGAAGGTTTCGGGGGGGATCCGTCAAGGGGGGGTCGAGATAAAAGGGGGGTCCCAAAACGTGTTTCTCCCATGTTAATTTCCATAGGGCGGTTGGACTCACTTTTAGCCCGAACGGCTGAATGGATTTCCACCAAACTTGGCAAAATTGTAGGGACTGGTACCCCGATGTGCCTTTGCTATGTCTCAAGATATATGCTCCAGTGGTTTTAACGAAAATTAACTTTGAAAAAATATATATTGGGCTACATTGGGCTATATATATGTTAGAGCCCAAATGTAGCCCAATGTAGCCCAATGTAGCCCAATGTAGCCCAATGTAGCCCAAAGATGGCCACCAGAGACAAAAAAAAAACAAATGTAGCCCAAATATCAGCCAGATGTAGCCCAACTATAGCCCAATGACAGAATGTCCCAGAGTGTTCTAAAGAACAACTAGAGCGCTAACAGTCTTACTTATGACAAAAGTATGGCACACCTGAAGTCATCTTGATTGGAATAAAGTGTTAACACTTAAAACATTTAATTTGCAAAGAAACAAAATGAGGGGGTTCATTTTGCCATAGACATTATGATTAGTGCTGAAGAAAGAAAAATTAGGGCACCTTTTGAGTGACTTCTCAAATCCTCTTATATTTCATTAAAGAAATTCTGATATGCAGTCTCCCAAGATGGCCACCAGAGATAAAAGAGCCCAAATGTAGCCCAAATATCAGCCAGATGTAGCCCAACTATAGCCCAATGACAGAATGTCCCAGAGTGTTCTAAAGAACAACTAGAACGCTAACAGTCTTACTTATGACAAAAGTATGGCACACCTGAAGTCATCTTGATTGGAATAAAGTGGTAACACTTAATACATTTAATTTGAAAAGGAACAACATGAGGGGTTTCATTTTGCCATAGAAATGTTATATATATATATATATATATATATATATATATATATATATATATATATATATATATATATATATATTCACTGAAAAAACCATAGGTTTCACACCAGTTATAGTTAGGAATTAGCATTTAAAAAAACAATTAAATTCACTGAAAAAACCATAGGTTTCACACCAGTTATAGTTAGGTGGAAATTTTACCCGCATAAAACCATTGAAATTCCCACGTTATAGTTAGTTGGACTCACTATAACTTGCGCGTGCAATGCACTGCTGATGTCACATATTACATCACTCATGACATGGTCAGTGACATCACTCATGACATCACTGATGACATCTCAAATGACATCACTGATGACATCATTCAGTGAATGTGTATCTTTCTGAAAAATAAATATTTTTTATATTTGTATATCTAAAGGTTGATTGAAGAATAAATGGGTAAATAAATGTCTAAATGGATTTTTTTTGAGTAAAATTGATTGGTTAACTGACTTATTAAATGTATCTTAGTGAATACATATATTAGCGAGTAATGTTTAAATATTTAAATATCTGTATCTGTGTCTCACTTTGTGTATAAGTGGCTGCATGGGTTGGTGAGTAGCTACATGAGTGTGTATATGGGTTATTAGTTGTTTTTTTGAGTATCAGTATCAGTGTCTGTATGGTTCGGTGGAGGATATTACTTAGAGCACAGATGCATGAATGAGTGACTCACTATTTGTATGTATTTTGAAGACAGCATGTGTGCAAGACTGTATGGGTGGATGATTGTGTGCATGGGTGGGTTAGTGAGTATATGTTTTTATAATTGATTGTTTAAGAGAGTAAATATGTTTCCGTTTCTGTAGAAGTATGTGTAGTGGTGTGTATATAGCAGTATAATCAAGTAAATGGTTTTTTGATAGTTTATTTGCATGTGTGAGTAACTATATGGATGAGTATTAGTGTGTAACAGGATGTATAGGTGTATGAGTACATATGATGAGAAAGTACATGCATGAGTGACTATATAGAACTGTTGGTGAATGAGTGGATGTGTATGTAGATGTTGGAATTACCTAATAAGTTGTTGTAATTGGTATTGGTTTCTCCTTTTTTAAGAAAATGTTAGTTTCTATTTTTGAATGTGTGTGTCAAAGGTTATTTTATGCTGATAGGAGGTCTGCCACTTTGTCACAAGGATGTTGTCATCAGTGATGTCATTTGAGATGTCATCAGTGATGTCATGAGTGATGTCACTGACCATGTCATGAGTGATATAATATGTGACATCATCAGCAGTGCATTGCACGCGCAAGTTATAGTGAGTCCAACTAACTATAACGTGGGAATTTCAATGGTTTTTTGCGAGTAAAATTTCCACCTAACTATAACTGGTGTGAAACCTATGGTTTTTTCAGTGAATATATATATAAATATATATAACTTTTAATCAGCCCAGAGAGGGATTAAGAATAACATTTTAATCAAGTGCAGAGCAATCGACAAACCCACTGGGGTAATGTACTGTTCACAGAACTAAGATTACCAGAATGCATGTTGTTTAAGTCACTGAGGCCCACTCAGGCGGCATATTTATTCTTGGGGGTATTCAGCTGTGAAACTATTTGCCAGTTTGTGATGCTTGGTCTGTGAACAAGGGCTGGCCTGGGCTGGCCAGGGCTGACTTGGCCTCGACCTGGGCTGTCAGGATGGATTTCATGTTGATTTCAGTGTTTGCTGGAGCTCGTAATAAATTAAGAGGAGAATCTGCATAATTACATATACATATTTGTCATATGGAGGGGATCAGACAGTCCATTGAGTATGTTGAGAATCTCAATAACAATGAATTAAAGTTGAGATTCACTATCCAGATTGACAAAGTGTCTTTCGAATATCTAGATTTAAAATTAGAAATGTGAAATTCACCTATTTATACCAAATTGTTCCAGAATAGGGTATTGCATGCCACCAATAACCACCCCACATGCCTAATACACGGTATCCATCATGGTGAGCTGATCAGAGCTAAAGGGAACTTTAGCAGTGATGTAGAAGAGAAAAGTGTGATAATACATAGGTTTCAACAGAGGGGGTACGTTGCCAAAATGCTCAAGACAGCAGTGAGCAAGGTAGATGGGATCAATAGGGGAAAACTTCTAGAGGCCCAGATAGGGTATCTGATGCTGGTGAACAAGTCTGTTTCATTAACACCTACAGCAAACAGGCTGGCAACATAAGGGACATCCTGAATAAAACATTGGCATGTGCTTTATACTGAAGATATCATTGCGAAGTATGTGCCAAGACAACCCATTATCACTTTCAGAAGACATCTCTAACTCTGTAAGATACTGTGCCAGATTTTATACTGTTTTTATTATTTTTTCACACAGGTGACATTGGGGATGACTGCGAAGATGCTTCTGATCACATGAGCTAAGCATAGGATTTTGTTTATTTGTACGAGTCCAGATTTGTGCATGCATTTATTTACTATGTGATATGTATTTAATGTAGAGGGAACTCGCACCGAAGGTATCAGAGCACTTTACATGAGCACCAGATGCGCTATAGACAAACACACTCATTTTATTTGGCACAGGGAGATTAAGTAATTTGCCCAGAATAACAGGATGTTGAGCATCCCTGCTGAGACTCAAGCCCAGTTTCTGAGCTTCGAGGTCAACCACAGTAAATCACTGATGGCCTATTTTGTTTTTGTACCCTTTTTATTGTGCTTCCAGAGGTGTTATTTTGTCTCCAGTACAATTGCTGCAAATTTCTACACATTTCTAGTTGGTGTATTAGCCCACTTGGGCCTCACCTCGGGCCATTAGCCTTTTGGTTTGTAGGTTTCATTGCCATCTTAAGCTGGAATGTGGGAACACTGGCAGTGTTCTATCATTGTATGATTATAATCTTCTTTGCAGATTGTTATGTATATGTAATTCCATGTACTCTCATTGTTATATTACAATCTGGGGCATAACATTTCTCCTGCGTTTTAGCAGCCTGCCTACTCATAATATTTATACTTATCCTATTTTGTACATCATCGACAATTACGTTTTAGATACATACACTGTGGCCTCATAAGTAATATTTGCCTTGTTATCTGGTTTCTTTACTACACTCCTGCACTATTTGGTCCTTTGTTTCTATCGATTCACCTTGGCCATTATTTATGTCTGTTATCACTTTTGCCTAATCGCTGGCGATCAAGACACTATTAATGTTGAAGCACATTGAGTGCGTTGCAAAATAAACCTTATTTGGATCATCAACTTGTTGGGATTGTGCATTACTTTTCTCCGTGACTTGGAACTTTTGTGCAGTTGGAGAAGGACAGTGCTCTCTCTATATACCTATTTTACATTATATATCTATTATGCTGTGGCAGTCACCACTAGGCAGTTATAGTTAGGATTGTGTTTCCATCAGAAATGCATTTTTTCTGTTGCTAATAACTATGACATTGTATGACAAATCTCCCAAAAACTTTCTAAAAAAGTGCTCTTTCTTGTCTAGTTGTCTAGTTTGTGCATGGAACGTTTTAGGGTGATCCATAAAGCAGAGGCCACTGAATGGATTTACTCCAAATTTGGAAGAGAGCTAGATAGTGGTCCGGAAAGAGTGCTTTTGTGTTTTGGGGTAAATCTGTTCAGTAGTTTTTGAGTGATTAATGCTCAAAATTGTTGTAGATTTAGGAACAGAAGGCCTCCGTAGATCTCAAGATAAGATCTGAGTTGCTGCCACCACCTCAACCAGGAAGTGGTGGCAGTCATCTTAGGACTCTGGACTTAGTACTGAGTCCTAAAAAATGTTTGAAAAAAGGACATATTGGGAACAGTAGGGCACTAACAGTGATGTCATTAATGATATCATTTGAGATGTCAACAGCACAGTTACTTTTCAATGCAAAGATTGATTACATGTTCAATACCTTTACACACCTATGATGTATTAGGATCACATATGTTTAATGAATATGTACACTCTTTAGCCGGACACAGGTTGTACAAAATTAGGAAGCCAAGTAATATGTTAATTACCTGCCAATATGTATGTTATAAAACAAACTAGCACACTCATTTGATGATGTCATCAGTGATGTCTTCAATGGTGTCATCGCTGATGTCATTTGAGATGCCATAGAACATGTGATGAGTTATATAATTTGTGAGGTCAATAGCAGTGCATGGCAGGGGTGTACGTTATAGTTAGCTCTGTTAACTATTACTTGTGAATATCAGTGATTTTGTGAGTTAAAAATGTTAATGTTGCCACTTACATAATCACCTAATAATGTCACTTTAAACTTTGTTTTTTTAGTGAATATGTAAATATAAACGTCTCAGAGACATGTTTAACCCATTGCATGCGGGGCTCATTCCCCCGCTGTGCTGGGGGGAGGGGGGGTGCGCACAGCCCCCCGAGGCTCATGACGAGCTCAGCTCGTCATGAGCCACGGTGCTCGTGTTGTCTTGACGAGCTGAGCTCGTCATGACCACACCCGTTTGTGTAGAACGTTCGCACAGCAGGGGAATTAGCCCAGCGTGCGAGCGTTCCAACGGTCATGCCGAGCTCAGCTCGTCATGAGCACACGAGCAGCGTGTAAGTTGTTTTTGCAAGAAGATGAGACAACCTAAGAATCTGGATATAGGATCAATCCTGGTTGTTCACAATAAGGTAATGGAAAAGTTCACCAAAAAAAACGGAATTGATGGCAGCAGTATCAAACGAAGCATGAAAATATGGAGCAATATTTGCAACATTTAGAGCAAAAATATAATATTCCTATCCTAAAAAGTCACACAGACAATACAGAGGTCATAGCTCCCTCCCTCTTTCAATACACAAGCCGAGCTTCCTTTCCTGATTTGAGGAGACTGTGTTAAAAGGTTTCTGACCGCACAGTAATTTAATATTCGAGATCGTAGTGGGGTTTACAGACAAAACCATGAAAACAATGTGCATGGCAGTGGGAGAAATGAGCACCCATGATACCTCGCTCGCGCTCCCTGTCAATCAAAGAAATCAATCTTTACAGAAGAGTTTAAGATCACTACATAAATGATAAGCATATGGCTCTGTGAGCAGTCGTCTAAGTGAGGAATGTGGCCTGGGATAATCTGCTAGCTGCTTCTCTTATCTGGCAAGGTGCTATTCGCATGTGTGTCGATCTACACCCTCTGCACCCCCCAGGAGATAAGGACAGTTAAGGCTGGGACTCATTGATTTGTGCCGTGTTGCTGTCCCGTTGTAACATATTGCCATTGATTTTACTGTGGCAAAATAGTTTCTGCAATTGTGATTAAGTCTCCACGTTGACAACGATGTATTTCTTGTTATTATCTTGGGAAATTGCATGCGATTTTATCTCGAGGCAAGGGAAATGCCACAGTGTACCAATAAATGGGCAAACTTGACAGAGTAATCTAAGAAGGTAACACACAATATTGCCTAGTGTGCCTCCATTAGAGCGAGGATAGTCTTTCTGTGTGGGATAAAACATGAATACATTCCCCGGGTTTTCGTGTAAACTGCAAAATGTCAATATTTTTAGTTGCCTGATCCATCAAGCAGCAAAACAAATAAGGAAGGGCCAGAAATGAGACACAGAAGCAGCAAAGAAACAAGTAAAGATTTGCAAAATGTAAGGTAAAATGGATGAAGTCAATGAAACTCAAAAGTGATGAATACACACATCTTTTCATTTCGATGATTCTCGCTTTCAGAATTTCGATATGTTTTATTTTCAAGTCTGATTACAAAATAATGTTGATATGCTTGTATCATACATATTCTATGAAACGTCCTTAATATATTTGCATACATATTTTACTGATTCGTTGTAAATGCTTCTGAATGGGGCTTATTTACAAGGCCCTTGCGCCGCCGGTACTTCGCTTTTTCCCATGTTAAAAGTGTCGCAAGGGCCTTGTAAATAAGACCCATTATTTATGCATTATTTATGCAAAAAAGGTAACAAGGGGTGTGAACGCTGGGCTGATGTTTTCTGACTGGAACCGCAGATCCTGGGAATGCTGCGAGCAATGACAATGACTGTATTCTTCTGTTCTTGAGAATGACAAATATCTCGCCAAGCACAAGCATTTCCTCTCACAGGAGGCAGATGTCAGTAGATCCAGCACGGACAGAGAGACCGCGTTCTCTTGAATGATGCACGAAAGAGAAATGCTTGAATCAGCCTCAGGGTGATGATGATGATGAGGGGGTGATCTGAGGTCAGAGTCAGTCTTATCGTTTTCATATTCATGACCTCGTGTGCTTTAAATTGTTATTGGGATCTTTTGTATCTTACTGTCATTTTACATCTTGTCGCTATTTTTCAGCCCCATTCTCTTTATAAATGTCACTTAGGGCCAGATGTAGGTAGGGTTTTACCGGTCGGTAACGGCCGAATTTGGCCGTTACCGACCGGTAAAAGGATTTTGAGATGTAGGGGGCAGAATCGGTAAATTTACCATTCGGTAAATTTACCGATCGGTAATTTTACCGATTCTGTAAATATACCGGTCGGTATATTTACCGACCGGTATTTTTACAGATTCGTTAAAATTGATATGTAGGTGGGACTCTTATGAGTCCCACAAGGCCTAAGAAATCGGTATTTTACCATCAAATTCAATTTGATGGTGAAATACCGATTCAGGTGTGCATGCACTGCATGCACACCTGTGCCATATGACAGGCAGACCTGCCCTTAGGGCAGGTATGCCTGCCATATGGCCCCCGACCCTTTTTTGGGGGTGCTAGAGGGTGTCAAAGTGACACCCCCTGCACCCTTGTCAAAATCGGTATTTACCGATTCGGTAAATACCGACCGGTAATGCCCCATTCATTCCTATGGGCTTCAAAGCCCATAGGAATGAATGGAGCATTACCGGTCGGTATTTACCGAATCGGTAAATACCGAATTTTACCGAATCGGTAAAATGCACATCTGGATGGACCTACATGTCCACCCTTCATATTTACCGATTCTTAATTACCGAATCGGTAAAATTCGGTAATTAAGAATCGGTAAATATTTTTTACCTACATCTGGGCCATAGTGTCACCAAGTTAGAAACTATTTTTAGAATCGTATTACTTTTCCTTGTTTGCACAACAGATTGCAGTGGTGGGCAGGATTCCAATGGGGAAAAAACACTTAGTTAAATTGCATCTTCTTCCCAAGAAAAACAAAAGAAAGCATTTATTTAATAAATACTGTGAATTAACACCATTTGCAAGCAGGCATCCGATTCAATAACTTCAGATGAAACTAATACATTCGTAAGTCGCGTTAGTTTATTATGTGCATTTACATACATCTATTATCCATTCACATATGCCAAATTAAATATAAATTCCTACTACTTTAATAAGTAGACACACTTCCATATTTTCCCCAAAAAATGTAAAAACTCATAAAATAGTAAAGATGCAGTAAACACATATCAACTAAAAGAAGTGCTATGATAAAAGCAGCACGACACATTCTTTGTAATTTGATGACCTTACAGAAATTTTTTCACTTGACACTTTATTTTGTTGGATATTACACCTGCAAATGAGATTGTGTGAAACTGCAGAGTTAACAGTTTCTCACAACTTCACCTGACAAGTTTCAATTCCACATACCATCGACTTCCCCAGTAATTTGTGGAATGTAACTGAAAACCTCTCTGTTGTTCACTATATTTCCAATGAGGAGGTAATGAGTGTTTACTTTATGCCAGTGTCCCATTGCTGAACAGACTTAGTGGCACCAGGGCTGAGTGGGGATGCAGTCTGCGACGATGCTGGTACACTGATATGAACTCCACCATTGCTGAATAGTGACTCTGTGACCTACTAGACCACAGTGTAGGCTGGAGGCAGCGGTCAGCAGTGGCCCACAGCCAAGTGGCATTGGCTCGCGGTGCAAAGCGCAAGTGACACCAGGGCAGTTGTTGGTAGTGTACGAACACCTCCATAATGATGATCCTTTTCTAACCCAAAAGATGCAAGGCATCTACCTCTTACACTTCTCCTTGCCTGCAATGATATGTAATCTGCCTTTGCATACTCAATGTTCAGTTCTGAATCTGTGAGCTACTCAAGAGCAGCCTAGGCCGAGAGCAGTGTAGGCCGGAGGCAGCGGTCAGCACGGGCTATTCACCGAGTGTCGCCGGCATAGGTTGGTGGCCCCACCGGCCTGCGTAGTTCAGGTTCAGTGGCACCACGTATTCGGTCACCTCCATGAGTGTGACACGGTTTTTGTCTGGACTGAGCCGCATCTTCCTCTTACTCCTCTCTGTGTGACCACTGGTGTGGCCATTTGTGAATCGCGACTAGGTGCTGGATGTGAGACCTACTGGTCCGCAGGGTAGTCCTGTTCCCTCATCCACGTGCATGTGTCGCCGGCTGGCATTGGACAGGGTTAGTTCCACCACGTGTTGCAAGATGTGCATATGGAACTATGCCTCACAGATGGAAGGGAGTCTGATGCTGTGGCTGCTGGCCTGGATTTGAGGTCACTGCCATTCAGGAGCCAGGACACAGTTTCACATATCGGACCCACTGGACCTCAGAGGACGCTGGTAGAATATATCAACAAGTAAGGAGTACTGTGGACCAGTGTCAGTGGGACAGTGGTGGTCTATAAAGGCTGGCCGGGTCGCAGGCCTCGGGCTTGCAGCTTACACAGGCACGTGGTGGGCCCTCCTTGATGCATGCCGGTGATGTATGCTGATCAGTGTGCCCTGGCTGCTTAGGGTCGGGCCTGACTGGTTTGTGGTCCAGCGAGCCGGGGTATGGCAAGCGCACAGGTTCTCAGGCAACTCCGCTAACGAGGATTGCGTCGTTCTCGTGGCTGGGTGGGATGCGCCACCCTGGCAGAAACGTTGGGCTTTCCGGAAGAGGACCAAGCCCAGGGCTACGTGCTTTTTATTCACACCCCTATGCTAGCGTGGTGAATGCTGGCCCATCTCACTCAGCTCACACTTACAGGGAGACATAACAGGCAACATTTCTGCAAGGACCCCCAACATGGTTGTGTCCACTATACTCCATACACCAGAGGTGTATGTCGCCCTGGATATGGGTGTGTTCTGCATACTGCGGTCTGTCAAGCACTTTGCTGCCACTCTTGGCATTGTGTACTTTTCCAATCCTGGTTCTACTGCATCCTTCACAAATGCCTGGTTGCCTTCTCTCTCCACATTCGTCTATTGTGTGGCTGAGGTGCCATGCCATTGATTGGTCATGTTCACTGCTTCCCCAGGTTACCATTGTAAGTTTTTCTATTGTGTCTTGTGGGTGGGCATGTTGTTGTGAATGTTGGTTGTGAACTTGTGACGTGTGCATTGCCAGAGTTGTAGATTGCATGGTCGTGGAGTTGAGGTGAGTGGGGTGTTAACTGGGAACTTGCCAAGGGGCTGTGCTTTTCCCTTAGTGCCATCCTAGAAAGGCTGGTTGCTGATGGACTGTCGGAGGGTGAAGAGATCATGCACACTGGCTGTGTATTTGGAGGAGACATTGGTGTAGGTCCCACAGTGTTCTCTGATGTTGAATGCACATTGATGTGTGAAGTGTGTTTCCTGTTTCACTGATTCTGCGATGTGTCACCAGGTGGCACAGGTGGTACATGTGTGCAGGGGATTGCCCCCAACAAGTGCGTGCATCCGGCTATGGCGTATGGTCCTTGCTTGGTATCCAGCAGTTCCTGCACATTGTGTTGGCCGTACGGGGCCTGGGGTGCCAGGGTGATGGTGATGTCCTGGACAGGTGTGGAGGACTTGGATGTGGCTGGCTATGAGACTCCGCCAACTCTGGCGGGTGTTGGTTGGGGTGTGCCAGGGACCAACAGGTGCAGCACAGCCAGGAGCTTGGTGTGGGGTGGGATGTTGGTTGTCCGCTTTGTTGGTACCTTTGGCCTGTTGGGCGATGATGGCCAGGATGCATAGGATGGTTGTCTTTTTTAGCCTGTAGTGGACAGTGACATTGTCAGATGTTGAGCCTGTGAGGCAGGTGCGTTTCCTGGGGGTCACTGTCTTTGTCTGCGCTGGCTCTTTGGTGGTCTGGGTATGGGGATGTGCTGGGTGGGTGTTGTAGCCTTCTTGGTTGTCCGGGCTGCATGTTCATTTGCTCCATGGCATCTGTTGCCCTTCCGATGACGCCCTGGGCTGGGCTCCCTATTGTGGTGCAGGCTGCGGTCTGACTTTACCCCAGGTCAGAGCAGGTCTAAATTTCCTGCTGCTACCACGCCTTATCGTGAGTTTTTTTTTCTCATCGCCGATCTGTCTGGTCGTTGTGAATGTTGAGGTGTGGTGTTGTTGTGGCTTTGTGCTTGAGAACGCCTACTCTGCATCTCATTAGCGATAGTTGCGGGGGTCCTCTGTGGCGATGTTTTTTGCGGCTGCTATCGCAGGACAACTGGTGCTGTGGTCTGTTAGTACAAGCTTGTGAATGGTGGGGTAAATGTATCATGACTTTCGCTGCATTAAAGTGCAGTTAATTTGGCGATAGATCCTTGTGAATATACCCCTTAGTGTATTAGCCCTGAAATTCAATATGAAGAATTGCACGTTAGAGGAGCATCAAAAGACCTATATGAAGCAAATCTGGTAAGCACATCCACATTACAACCTTCCATCAACAACCTGTCCAATGGATAATAACACCACAGCTACCACTGCTGATCGTCACCTATCTCTCAAATATCGTTCTCATGCCAATGTGACACACTTACAGCTTCAACCATACACCTCAACCACAGCCTTTTTCCAGCTGCACACTATGTTAATGAGTCCAAGGATTGTACAGTGCCACCCTTCAGTGGAAGAGAAGTCTTTACCGAGATGGTCATTCTTCATGGCCCATTGCACTCTCAGAAACTCACATAAGAACCCAAATTCAACCCTATCTTTCCTTATGGATTGCCTATTTTTACATATGTATCCTATTCTAAAAAGTATGCTGCACAAAGCTGGTCTTCATCACCTGCAACAACACATTCTCTACAAAAAAGTGATATATGTGTTTAATGTGCATACCACTCCGAGCCAACACTTCCCACAACTACAGCCTGGGAAGAACAAGTAATGCAGGATACAAACTTTTGTGAACATAGATGGAAAATGAAAGGATGCCAGAAAATAAGTTGCAATTTCATCAAAGTGGGCTGATTTTGATGGAACCTCAGCATGAAAGTGCCATGAACTGTGGGCCTTCCTTATGACAGTGATTCAGGCAGCCATCAGCTCCCATGGAAATGTTAGTACTCTAATCCTCAACCCCTGTGTCCTATCACATCCACACATAACACCTACCGAACTGTACCTTGTAAAAAATCCTGGGAAATGCAATAGATGGTCACAACCACAACTGGTGCCATATCTGAAATCAGGAAACACCAGCAGGACACACCACAAAAGGTCAGAACCAAAAGGTTGCTGCACTCTATGTGTGCAATTATAATGAATGAAACATGTTTGTCCATGAACAAGAGATACATCCACAGGTGATGGTGCTCTACTTTTGAGACAAACAGCAGATAAATCTTAAGAACGCCACATCCAACACCAACTGTAAGAGATTCTAGTATAAGCAGCATAAGTCAGTTATATGACACAGATAGCTAGTCAATATTGAGAAAAGAGGCATTGTGCCAATATGGTCTCTGAAGATGGCCGGTCAGACTTCACCACAAAGATCGACATGACAGAAGGTACTGGTCCTGACTATCTACTCCAAAATATTTGTTGACCATAATATCATGATCAAAAAATCACGAACACAAAAACGTTGAGGAAGAAATTATTAGGAATAAGCACATTGATTTAAAAAAAATATATATATATATATATATATATATATATATATATATATATATATACATATATATATATGACATTTTTCCTAAATATTACTACATTTAATATCAAAAAGTGTAATTATTTTATAAATTATTATTTTTTGGTTACATTTATTTGGGTCTTGAGTGGGTTGTGTTAGTAAAAAATATATTAATCTTTAATTGTTAGTCTTTAATTAATGAAACTTAATTACATTTAATGTATTTATATATAAGTTAGATTTTTTTATTGTTGCAAATATATTAGATATTTTTGGGCTAAGGAGTTTATTGGGTATTTGCGTTTAAAGTGGTTAATTTAAAATATATATTAATTAATATTAAGCTATTGCATAAGACTATTTTTTGCAATATATTATTTTTTGTAATCAAAGAAATGGGTTGTTTATTTATAGTGGCATTGGGTGAATATTTTATTACTCTGAATTACCAATTTGTAAATTGTAGAGGGTTATTATTTTTAGAAAATGTTATTTTGGGATTCTGAATAACTTATGGGCTGATTACAATGTCCGTCCGCCATCGTCCTGGGGATTGGTACCGCCCGCCTACATGATGGCAGTCCCACACTTCAAATGGCTGCAGCACCGCCGCAATGTTAAAAATGCAGGTTTTGCTTTTCCCTGCACTATGGGGCAGGCATAACCCAGTGCCTGCCACCTGGTACAGGGAAATAGGGTTCCCCACAGTGCAAAAACTAACAGGCACAGTACAAGGGGGGTCCGCAACGGGCCCCCGAAGTCAATCCCCGCCAGACTTTCCATGGCGGGGGAACCACCATGGAAAGGCTGGGAGGGATCCAGCATCCAAATCTGGCAGGCGGTGCCTGCTAGGCACTGCCACCATTCTGTGGATGCAGGCGGGTGCGACAGGTAAATTGTAAATGTAAATTGATACTTGTAAAGTGCACTACTCACCCGCAAGGGTCTCAAGGTGCTTGTACGAATACCGCTGTGGAACCCATCCTGGCTTACCCTGTGAGGTGTCCACTCCTGGGCACCCCCAAGGTGGAGGCCAGGCATCCTTAGCATTGTGGGGGCCGTTGTGGAGATTAAGCAAGCTATTGCCCAGAGTTCCAGAGTGGGACTCCATGATTGGAATAGGCACCGAGGCGAGAATTATCAGGTCTGTGGAATTTTGAGCCAAAGACCCACCGAGGCGGGGAATTGAACCCTGGTCCCGGGCTAGACCTCTGCATCAGGGTCTGCCTCTCTAACCATTGAGCCACACTTCTCCACTAATCCTAACGATTACCTCTGTCGGACCCGTGGCGGACAGGCTTGTCATTCGCCATCATTCTCATCTGGCAGGCAGAAAAAGGCCTTACAATGGCAAAGATCCAGCTGCCATCATAATCAGGCCCTTATTTGTTGGCTGCAGACATGGGATAATTCCATCAATGTTTTGTTCAATATGCCATTCCAGTTTGGACCTAGCCTTATCCAATTCAGTCTTGACCCTGCCCCCCCATGGGACCAGTCCAGATCAAACTGCGAGGCCAGGTCCTCCCTGGCCCAAAAACAAGCATCAGCCCTCGTCAGCCAGGTTTACTTGAATCAAGTCGGATAGCAAGCATGGGACCCACGTCTGGACATAATGTTCCCACTTAGGGTGACAAGTGAAAAAAGAACAGGTGATGGACGGAATACTGAACATATCAAACATTCATCTCCACTCACATACCTGAGTTAAATCAATTCTTTTTATGCTCACCACACCATTCCAGTTTGAACCCAGCCATATGCAAACCAGCCTTGACCCTGCTCTCCATGAGAACAGTCTAGCCCAAACTGCCAGGTCAGATCCTCTCTGGACCAGAAAAAAGCACCCATTGGCCAGTTTCAGGGATTCACCCCCCATCAGCCAGGCTAGCTTAAACCCAGTGGCATATTGAGCACACAACACACATCTGGAAATACTCTTCACAATTAGGGCAACAAATGAAAAAGAACAGATGATTGATGGAATGTTGAACAAATTAAACGTTCATCCCCAGTCAGAAATCTATATTAAATCTATCGTTTTTTGCTCACCATGGCTTTCCAGTTTGGATCCAGCCATGTGGAAATCATTCCTGACCCATCTCCCCATGGGAAGAGTCCAGCATGAACTGCCAGGCCAGGTCCTCCCTGGTCAGAAACAAACATCCTGGCACTGGTTTCATGGTATCACCTCTTATCAGCCAGGCTAACTGAAATCCATAGTGAGCACAGGAACCTAAATCTGGGCATACCCTTCCAATTTAGGCCGACAAATGCAAAAAGAACAAATGATAAACGGATTTCTGAACAAATCATATATTCACTGCCAGTCACAGATCTGGGTAAAATCCATTGGTTGTTTGCTCACCATGCCATTCCAGTTTGTACCCAGCCAAATTCAAATCAGTCTCACTCTGGACCCTGCTTCCCATGTAACAGTCCAGCTGACCTGTCAGGAAAGGTGTTCCCTGGGTCAGAAGCAAGCATCCTGGGACTTGTTCCGGGGTTTCACCCCTCATCAGCCAGGCTAGCTTGAATCCAGTGACATAGCGAGCATTTGTTCTTTTTGCTTTTGTCATATTAAGTGGGAAGGGAATGCCCAGACATGGAGGACCTAGCCCGGCAGTTTGGCTGGACTGTTCCCATTAGAAGCAGGGTCAAGACTGATTTGCATATGGCTGGGTCCAAACTGGGGTGGCGTGGTGAGCAAACAAACTATGGATTAAACTCAAATCTGTGACTGGGGGGGGGGGGGGTAAACATTTTATTTGTTCAGTAGTCCGTCTATCCTTTGTTCTTTTTGCTTTTGCCACCATAACTGGGAAGGTTATGCCCAGACGTTTGTCCCGTGTGCACTGAGTCACTGAATTCAAGTTAGCCTGGCTGACGAGTGGCGATACCCCAAACCGATCCAGGGTGCTTGTTTCCGATCCAGAGAGGATCTGGCCTGTCAGTTCAGGCTGGACTGTTCCCATGGGGAGCAGGGTCAAGACTGATTTGCATATGGCGGTGTTCAAAATTGGGTGGTGTGGTGAGCAAACATATAATGCATTAAATCCAGATGTGTGACTGGGGGTGAATGTTTAATTTGTTAAGCATTCCATCCATTCTTTGTTCTTTTTACTTAGATACAGGTAAGTATTGATATTTTACCCCTACCTATTGCCACTTTTGTAAAGAGGTAATAGATAGCTAAAACCTTTTAGAACTTTCTGTTGCAGGGGTTCTGTCTCAGCAGAACTATGCTTTGGACCACAGAACATCAGTATATAGGGACTGAGTCACCATACTACTTCAGTTCCTAGGAACCTCATTCCAGACTAGCTCACAGTGCTTTACATGCCCTCCTAACCTTTCCAGAGTGGCTGGTAAGATAGCCCCAGAACACAACATTCTAGTCCCCCCAGGGAACAGTGGAAACAGGTTGCCTACCTTACATTTTCTCACTCATGCATGTCCATAATAAACAAAAAGACACAAAACAGTTTTCAATATTTATTGAAATCTATTATGCTCCATTGTGAAACATCTGAGCTGCAAGTAGAAAACACTTGCATCCCAACAGAGTGAGAACAATTACAACTATAGTAAAGTAAGTAAACAACTATAAAAAAAAATAAGAAGCCCTACCATGGTGAATCATGTATCTGCCTCAGCCTACCCCTGGAAAGACAGTGTCATATTATAGATCTCTGAGTGTAGTGGCGAACCCCATACCTGCTATGCTTAGGTAGCTGTTCTACATCTCAGGCAGTGGATCTCTCTCTCATCTGGACCTTTGTTTTGCTTGAATGTCTTCTCCCTGTTTTCAAAAAGGCATGTCTCAGTGTATATGTTATGAGGTGTCTTCTTGAAAACAGCAGATGTGAATGTATGTTGTGTCTAAGTTCCAAACTACATTTGCTAACTCATCACAAGAAGACCAGCCACAGTGTTGTTTAACCTTGTAAAAGATGTTCTGAGAGTCTGAAACAAGAACAAAAAATTGTGCAGCGCTTTTCGAAAATAATTTTGTGGCACAAAAATAAATGTTCCAAGCATAACGTGTGCAAGGCAAAGCAGCCTAAATATGCAAGCTAACTAAAATGCGGGCAAACTAAGGTGGCCCTAAAGGAAACGCATGAGATCTCTATATATTTAAAAAGAAAGTACAGAGTACTGAGTTACTGCCGCAGGAGTACCACAGTACTTAAAATCAATCACAAATCTAAATGTTAAAAAATTTAAAATACATTGTACTGCACTATATTTGCAAATATAGTGTACTACAGTGTATTTTCCATTTTTAACACATCCCAATCGTCACAAAACGTCTACAGAGTACTGCCGTAACACCTACAAATCACCACGCAACTTAAAGCATTTTTTTTAAATGTGCAGTTTTCCAAAACTGATGCAAAAATATATTGAGATTCTAAATACATTTCTCTAACTTTTATCACTTTCATGACGTGGCAATGGGTAGGAACAACAATAAAAACTAATAACTCTATATAAGGCCGTAACCCAGAATGCAGCGAAAGAGTACTAACAACGGCATGTTTTGTAAACACAGCCGTTAGTCAATCAGATACTGCCTTGTTATCAGCATGTACCGCAGTATACCATGAAGTTACCACGGTATACTGTGGCACAATATATCACTAAGTATTTAAACACTCATAACTTGAACATTAGTTACACTATTTACACCTACTACCAAAAATGTACATTTACACCTTATAATCTTAATTCCTGGAACATTACATCTACATCTATACACAATATTCCATGCTCTGTCTGTTTCACGTATCACACTCCAATCCTAGGCACTCCAATTTATGCCACTCCACATTACACTCTATGCCACTCCACTATATCCCGCTTTACTTTATGCTATTTCACTCTACCCGATTCTACTGTGCGCCCATACATTGTATACCACTACACGGTATGCCACTTCATTGTACACTTCTCCACTCTACACTATTCCACTCTACATTATTGTAATGTACGCTACTCCAATCCATGTATTGGAGTGTATGTCACTTCACTCCAGGCCACTCCACTGTACACTATTCCACTGTATGTCACTCCACTGTACTCTACTCCACTGTACCCACTCCACTGTATTCTATTTCACTCTACCACACTACACTGTGCGGCAATCCAATCTAGGATGCTCCACTCTACTGTACACTACTACACTCTAAGCTATTCCACTGTACGCTACTTGACTGTACGCCACTCCACTTTATGCCATTCCACTATATGCCACTCCAGTGTACGCTCTTCCATTATATGCCATTCCACTATACAGCAATCATCTCTATGCCACTCTAGTGTACTCCACTGTACTCTAATCCATTGGACGCCACTCCATTCTGCAGCACTCCACTCTAAACTCTTCCATTATATACCACTCCACTGTATGCCTCTCCACTCAAAGGCATTCTATGCCACGAGACTCAAAACTCTATGCCACTCCACTGCATGAAACTCTACCACACTCTAGTCGACACTACCTCAATCCTCTGTACAACACTGTACTCCACTCTATGCCACTCTACCATACTGCACTGTACGACACTTTCCTACACTCTATGATGCACAATACCACTCCACTGAATGACATGCCACTCCAGTTTATGATAGTCCACTCCACCATATGACAGGCCGCACCACTACACTGTATAGTACTTTACTCCACTATAAGCAACCCCACTCCACTCCAAACTAGACTCCATGACATTAGACTGTATGACACTGCTCTTTAGTATACCCTTTAACACTGCACGTACGGTTGGAAACACATTTTTAGAAACAAAAATAAACCACATTGAATTTAATGAATAAACCAAAGGGTGAAGCTAATTTATAGTTAGGAACATGAGTTAAATGTATTGTTTCCACTTCAAACAGTGCAAGGGTTAATGTTACTATTCCTACTGCAGTCTAAGCAAGAGCAGGGAAAGTACGTCACTTCAAACACATTACATATAGGGGTAACTCATTTATTGTGGACACAAATATTAAACTCTTAATATAAAAATGATTCAATAACATGACAAATATATTTATATATTTGTATTAAAAAACAAACTAAAACAATGAATCAACAATTTATATAAATACCATTCAATAAGTATCAATTAATAAATAATTATTATTCAATTATTAATTCATTAAATTCCCAACCCATACCCCTACAAACCTAGCAGCCTGGAACAAAAATATAGCTAAAATAATATGTATGCCCTCATTTACATATGTAAAATCAATTAAATAATACATTTTAATTTAATAGATATCTGATCATTAAATATTACTTAAATAACTTCCCAAACAAGACCCCTAAAAACCTAGGAGCCTGCAATTAAAATATGATTAAAATAAATAAGTATTCCATAAATTACATATTTAAAATTCAATTAAATAATTAATAATAAAAAAAATTTATCACCATGGGCCAGATGTAGGTAATCCTATTTTACCGATTCTAAAATACCGAATTTTACCGATTCGGTATTTCAGAATCGGTAAATGGGATGTAGCTAATTATTCGGTAAATTTTACCGAATCGGTAGGATTCAGTATTACCGATTCGGTATTTACCAAATTGGTAAATACCGATTCTGTATTTACCAAATCAGTAATTCCCATTCATTCCTATGGGCCTGGAGTGATTGAAATGATTGGGAATCACCGATTCGGTAAATACCGAATCGGTAAATACCGATTCGGTAAATACTGAATCGTTAATAGTGGGACCATGTTCAAGGGTGGCAGGGTGTCACATTTACACCCTGTTGCACCCCTGAATAGTGCATGGGTGCACATGTGGCACACATACATGCCCTAAGGGCATGTATGTCTGCCACATGGCACAGTAAAAAAGCCCAAAATTGCTTTTTATTAAGGTTTTCGATATTTACCACCAACCTTTATTTGGTGGTAAATACCGAATCCTTAACTGTGCAATGCACTCATTTGAGTGCTCCCTACATTTCAGATTCGGTAATTTACCGATTCGGTATTTTAAGGAATCGGTAATTTACCGATTCCTTAAATTACCGATTCGGTAAATTACTGAATCTGAAATGTAGCCACCTACATCCCAAATGCCCAATATCGGTCGGTAACAGCCGAAATTTGGTAATTTCGGCCGTTAACGACCGGTATTGGGCCACCTACATCTGGCCCTATATCACTAAAAACAGTATTAAAAACATCAAACTTATATAAACCAATATTACCTCAAAAAACAATATTTTTGTTTAAGATAATCCTGCATCACAATATTTATGTAAACAATATTTTTGTTCTGATATTTCTGTCTCCTAATATGTACAACTTGATATTTTGTCCAAACACCCACTTTTATGAGCTGATATGTTATTAACTGATAAATGATAAGAAATGAATTATTGCAGGTGATTTTAATTATTGAGCAGAAGACAGTAATGCAACCATAAAAAGCCACTGATTGAAGGAGCGTATTACTTCCCTTAAGCTTACGCAGCACATAAATAAACCTACACACCTACAGGGTCACATGTTGGTCCTGTTAAGGACTCTTGACTGTTCTCTGAGTCAATATTGAATCGTGTGTCTGGTCTGATCACCACCTTATTCAATTTGATCAGTTAATTTCATGTGTTCATATGGGTTGCATTCAGGAGCCAGGGATGGTAAAAAAATGGTCCAAATTAGACAAGGACTATATGATGAAGTAATTGAAAAACTCCAGGCAAACATTTACAAATAACATTATTGAAGTAGCCTAGTCCTTCTATAACTGGCTGAATGAGGAGGGCAAGATATTGGTTCCCACCCGTAAATAAGCTCAACATAATAATTAGGATAGCAGTGCCTTCTTTCTCCCAGCAGCAAAGCAAGGCTAATTTAGAATTAAAACAACTAGAACGAAAATGGTGCAGAGATTATCATAAAGCATAAAGCTACATGCAATGCAGGATTGCAGAGCTATACGAAATGTAATCATCCAAGCAAAACAGTATTTGTACTCAAACAGGATCAATGAAGCTTGCAAACCACAGGAGATATATTTAAAATCACGTGGGATCTGGTCTGCCAGTTGCAGTTTTACAAGCTTGATGTAATGAATTAAATTAATTATTTGTAGAAAAGATTCATTTGATTGAAGATTCCATTCAAGATAACCTAATGTTTGAGTGCTTAGAACCTGAAGAATAACTGAATGCGGATGCTCGCTTGGAAGAATTCATTCTGTTGAGAGATGATACATTACTGGGGGTTAATGGGTAAAATTAAAAGAGGCTCAGCCAACGACCCTCTTCCCCCTAGAGGATTCAAGCCTTAGTTGTTTCTATTTTACACCCACTCAGCAATTAGCTTAATATCTCTTTACAGACAGGGGCGCTCACAAGTGCTTTTAAAAAAGCAATAGTCGTTCCCATGTTGAAAAAGGCAAAGAGTGATCCGGAACTCTCAAAGAATTATAGGCCTACCTCATTGGTACCTTATTGTGCTAACATTTTGGAAACCCATGTAGCCCAGGAGATATGTAACAGCTTACACTCTGGGAAATTCCTTGACCCTCAACAAGCAGGGTTTTATCCGAAGCACAACACTTAAACTCTTTTAGTGTCAGTCATTGATGATCTAAGGAGGAAGGATCTATAGCTTTGTACCTGCTAGAACTTTCCGTAGATTTCGATAGGTAGATCGTGGAATCCTTCTCCAACTTGAGAGAGCTCTGGGCTTTTAGATACGGCAAACAAACGGATAAGTTACTATCTTTCCAATAGGACCAAACCAGTATATTTATCGCTTTTTAAAGCTGCTGAAGTAAAAATTGATTGTGAGGTTCCCCATAGGTCCATCCTTTTGCCTCATTTGTTTAACATCTATTTGCAACCTTTGATTAAGGAGTTGATAAGAAGAGGCTATTGCATTTTCAATTATGCCGATGACTCTCAGATTTTACTTTGCTTGGAGGATCAGAGGGTGTCCCAATTTCAGTTTCAAGATTTGCTATGCTTTATTTATGGGTAGATGAAGACCAATTGCTTGAAGCTAAATGCTGAAAAGACTGAAATTGTTGTCTTCAACAGTAATTCCAGAGCTTGGACCAACCATTAGTGGCTCTGTGAATATGGTTCGCCACCTACACCTAAAATTATGGCAAAAAGTCTATGTATCTTGGTAGAGTAGATACCAAGGTTTTTTTTTTGCTCCGGACAGTGAGGAAACTTAATTCCAAATTTGTATCTGGTTCCATGAAAACGATTATGACAGCAATTATTGGTGGTTGCTGTTAGGAAATGGGTTACTGGTTGACTGGAGTGTGAGCCCTGGTCAAACAGCAACCACAATCCTGGTTAGGGTAAGGCACAAGCAAACCCCAAATGAAACTGTACATAACCCCCTGGTAGCTTGGCAGAGAGCAGTCAGGCTTAACTTAGAAGGCAATGTATAAAGTATTTGTGCTACACTTCAAACAGTAAAACTGTGAAAACACCGGACAAAAAGATCCCACACCAGTTAGGAAAATGAAGGCTAATTTAATAAATTAAAACAAGACCAAAATATCAAAAATCAGTAGATCAAGAGTTATGACATTTTAAAGACTAAACTCCATTATAGCGCCAAAAACCATAGCTGTGAGACACAGTCCAAGGTTAGTTCAGCTGAAAGTTTACCTTCTCAAGTTTTGTGCAGTGTACAACTCACATTGAAGATGGTCACAGGGATCAGTGAGCACATGCTCTGCAAAGAGATCATCTGGCAGTGGTTCGCGCTGCACTTCAATGTGAGCGGTGTTGGTCTGGTTACAAAGAACCCAAAATCTTGATTCAAGAGCCCGCTGAGTGACATAAAGGTTCCAACACCTAAAGGGCACCAGCTGGGGGTCAGGAACTCACTGCAGCTGGTCCCAGGAGATGGTTATGAGCCTCAATTTCCCTGAGGCTCAGATCAGGAGGTGAGCACACTAGCCCTTTGTGTCACTCTGGGGTCCTGGGTTCAAGTTTAAATTGGCGGTCCAGTTCTTCTTCCCCATGCAAGAGGACAGCAGGCAGCGGGTCAATACAGCAGGGTAGCAGTTCCTTTAGAGCAGTAGTCCAGCAGACTGGCAGTCCTTGTAGTGGCACAGCAGTCCTTCTTGGCAGAGTGTCCATAGGTCCAGAAGTGTACTGAAGAGTTGGTGTCTGAGGTCCTTTTTTTATACCCAGTTGTGCATTTGAAGTGAGGAGAAGTTACTAGAGGCTTGCATTTGAAGTGCACAGATACCCTACATTCCCTGCCCAGACTCCAGACCATGCTCCAGGCTATGAAGCCCTTTATGTGGAGACAGAGCACAGCCTATTCAAGTGTAAGCGGGGCTGTACCTAGCTCCTCCATCCCATTCTGTCAGTGATGACCAATCCAGTCACACCTAAGCTCCCATTGTGTGTGGCTACCTAGGAGGAATACACAAAGTCCAACTGTCACCCACACCCAGTCATGTATCCCCCAGATACAGGCTGCAGGCACCAAATGACAAAGGCAAGAAAATGCCAACATTCTAAAAGTGGCATTTTCAGAATATCAATCTAAAATCTAACTTCACCATCGGTTACAATTTTAAATTGAGATTTCAGAGGCGCCAAACATGACCTGGTTCTCTCTTTGCATTTGGAAATTACACTTAGAAAATGCAATAAGGCATTATTATCCTGTGGGAGAGACATGCCTTGCAGCAGTGAAAAACACATTTAAGAGTTTTTCACTATCAGGACATGTAAAATGTAAAACCTAAAAGCACATGTCCTACTTTTCAAATACATTGCACCCTGCCCTGTGGGCTCTCCAGAGCCTACCCTAGGTGTGACTTATATGTATTAAAAAGAAAGGTTTGGGCCTGGCAACAGATTTATATTGCCAGGTCGAAGTAGCAGTTAACACTGCGCACACACAAGCTCTGCAAAGGTAGGCCTAAGACATGTTTAAAATGCTACTTAAGGTGGTGGCACAATCAGTGCTGCAGGCCCACTTCCATTAGGGTCTTCTCTAATAGGTTTAATTCCTCGACCACCTATGGATCTTATTGTTGTGGCAAGCACCAGCAAGATTTTGGTTCCTTCTGTTTTGGGGTCCTGAAAAGGCCTTAAAGGTATAAATGCCGAAACATGTCAACCTTTGTGTAAGAGGATCCCCACAGGACATATTGTTGGACAACTAGTATAGTCATAAGGAGCTAAAGTAATATGCTGATGCTCCAGTACTCTCTCGGCTCTGCGGCTACCTCTAGGTAGAATAACCGTTGGACTTTTTATGTAATCACCTGTTTCAGAGTCAAAAGGAAACAAGGAGGAACAAAAGGATTCCAAAAGCTAAGAGCATTGAAAGGACAATACATTCCCTTGGGGAGTAAAAAATTGGTGAATCAATGGCAAGTGAAAATTGTATACTGTGGTTGTACATAATTCTGTGTATATAAGAAATGTTACTTTTGTTATTTAATTTTTTGTAACAGAGACTAAGAAATAACAACAGAGTTTAATTGTAGGCATATATACGTTTAGAATATTTAAGAGAACATTTGATTTTTGTTGAATTAAATTCATTGGCCAGTGAAAATTGAATGTTTCATTGTCGATCTATTGTACTGCTCATTAATCTGTCCCTACGGTATATCACACTTTTGTTTCTATTTCTACTGCCCAGGTTATATTTTGTTGTTGCAGCAAACCCACTAGTAGTATCATATTTACAGGCCCAGGGCATGTGTATGCCACTTTACTAGAGACATATAAGTAAATTAATATGCCAATTCAGCATAATCCAATGTTATCGTGTTTTAGAGAAAGAGCACAGGCACTTTGCACTGGTTAGCTGGGGTAAAGTGTGTACAGTCCTAAGTCCAGCAAAAAGGAGATCTGAAGGCAAAAAGTTAAGGGGAAACCACACCTAGTATGCCAGGTCTAACAGCAGTTTAGATTATGCTAACAGCATCTACTTGGGTCTGGAAGAATGTGATCTGAGATGACTCCATCTCCTTCAAAATGCTGTTTCTAGGCCGATGTGCAAGGCTCTCTGAAGGACACAAACCTGCTGTTAGAAATGGCGGTCTCTAGTTGGCAGAGGTATGCACCTTGACCAAGTAGAGACGTTTACTTCCAGTCAGGGTAAGGGAGATGCACGTCTAAATGAACCCCTGCTCACCCACTTGGTAGCTTGGCATGAGCAGTCAGGCTTATCTCAGAGGCAATGCATTTGCACATATCACACAATAATACATTGGAGACACTACAAAAGGACACCATAGCAGCTTTTTGAAAAGTAGCCAATATGTATCTGTACAAAACAAGACCAAAACAATAGGAATCCAACATACAGTTATTCGAAAATATCAACATGCAAAAATAGACTTTAAAACAGTTCCTTGAAGCTGATATCTCCATCTAGTGCGATCACGGCATCGTGAACAAACAAATCCAATAGTTCCAGCTGACTGAGGTGTCGCAGGCCAGCTATGTTGTTGGGAAGACCCGCAAACAGTACCTTTAGAATTGCAGAACATCTGGGAACCTCACGATGAGCTCCAAAGGGCCAGCGTCTGCAGGTGTCGGTTCCGGATGTTGGTGTAGGAGTCGTCGGGCCTTGAAGTCAATGCAGATCATATTCCATGCGGGTCAAGGTGGGATTGTCGGCGGGCTTCAGTGCGAAGTGCAATGGTGCGGTCTGCAGGTGCCCCCAGGTATTGGTGCAGGTAGCAGCTCGGTGACGGCGTACAGAGGTGTCTGTGAGAGCAGGGCAGCGGTGCGAAGTGGGACCGTGTTTGTTGCAGTGCTGGCAGGTCTTGGGCAGGCAGCATAATTGTAGAAGCGCTGTCATCAGCTGACGAACTGGAGTCGATGGAGCCAGTGTCAGTGGGCCAAGGCTGTGGTGTGGGACCGGGCGGTGTGTCGTGTAACTTATGAGCCATGCCCCCAAACCACGGTGCAAGCAGTGACGTTGATATCAGCTTGCAGCGTCATCGTCGCTGAGACCAGGGCAGTGGTATGAAGCGAGGTGGTGCGGAATGAGGTGCCCACAGGTCATGGTGCAAGCAGCTGCTCGGTGTCAGCATCGGACTGCAATGTCAGGGAGACCAGGTTTGCGCTGAAAAGTGCATTGGTGCCCTCTGTGGTTCCTGCATGTCATGGAACTGGCAGCAGCGTCGTTGACAGCGCCAGGTTGCTTTTTCCTTCAGTAGCAGCTGAAACACACAGTTCCAGATGCAGGTTCCCAAAGTAAGGTGTAGTCTTTGCTGTTCCTAAGACTTCCTTAACAGAGGGCAAGCTGTACCTTTAAAAAAGAAGTTGTAGAAATTTTAGTCCAGTCCTTTCACTGCCTAAGACAGAAGCAGCCACTTCAGGTCACCACAGCAGACCACACAGCAAAGTGGCAGTCTATTCCTCATAGCTTCTCCAGCTCTTCTTCTTGGCAGGTTCCTTAATCCGAAAGAGTTCTAAAGTCCTAGGGACAGGGCCCCAATAATTATACCATATTTCCCTTTGAAGTTGGTACAAACAGAGTTCCTCTGGTACACATAAACCAGTTCTGCCTGGCTCAGACCAGGTTCACTACAAGAGGAGGAGACAGATTTGTGGAAGGCAGACACAATCCATGCAGGTGCAATTGCCACCTCCTTCATATACTCTAAATGTAGCAGGTCGATTCAGCATGGCTATGAGTCATCCAGGGAAGGCAGGACACACCTCAATGCCTCCTTGTGCACGTCTAGTATGAGTACACATCCCCGTCTCCTAACACTCTGAACCCAGACAGAGAATTGCGATTCTCCCATTACCATGCCTAGAGAATCTGGATTTCATTAAAGACACAGAGTCTGACATTATGCAAAGTCTTTTATTACAGTCTCCAAGCAGCCGCATGTGTCATAATACAAAGGTTCCAAAAAGAAAATTTAAACAAGCTAAAAGATATGACAAAACAACAATCTGCCTCTTTTAAATCAAGCGAAGAGAAAATAAGGAAGTTCAAAAGCATTAGCATGAATGAAGAACTTGAAGGCTTTCAAGGGATCCAAAAGGAGATGTGAAGAAGAAGGTAATCAAACAAGGAGGCATCCAGAAAATAGTAGGTTATGAAGAAGGATTATCTGAAAAGAAAGAAAGTAATGAATATCTTGTAGCCAAAAAACTCTTCAAAGACAAGATAAAAAGAATTAAGAATTAAATCAAAGCATCGCATGTGAATGAGAAACAATAATGAAACACTAGAGCTGTAAATGTGAATAAACAAAAAATCACAAATCACCAAACACAAGGGAATGGGATGGGTGGGATAATGCCAGCTTCCATGTCTTTAATAAAATCCAGATTCTCTAGGCATGGTAATGGGAGAATCGCAATTTCATTACAAGAATGGAGGCTACATTATGCATGTTGGTAGCCTTGTAAAACGACATTAGACATGTGTTCAATTAGTTTACAATAATGTCTAGTAAACGTACTAGCTTTAGACCAGTCTGCAGCTTTAAGAATATCATCCAACTTACCTCCAGACCATAGTGATTTACTTGCCATAGCACCTCTAAGTGAATGAGCTTGCAATTTGGCCACATTAATACCTGCTAAGTTCATAGCTATCTTAACCCATCGAGCAATGGAAGAAGAGGATATGGCTTTATGAGGTTTAATAAAGGAAATAAGGAGTTGTTTCTCATTAATAGGACGAATGCTAGACATTTTCTGATCATATATTTTCATGCATTCAACTACACAAAGTTTCGGGCAAGGGTCGAAATGAGGATAGAAGTTTGAGTCAGACATGGTTTTGGTCCTTCTGTAAACCTCAAATTTTACCCCAAATAAATGATAAGATCTGTTAGAGATCTCTAGAGCTTTAACGTCAGAAACTCTATGACAAGAGATAAGACAAAGAAGAGTAGCAAGTTTAATGGAGAGAAGTTTCCTATTCAGAAGAAAATTGTCGGGCCAGGAGATGAAAAGATCTAGAATCAAGTTCACATCCCAGAGAGTATCATATTTGGGTTTGGGGGTATTTTTAGATGAATGCTCTTCATCACTCTACAAACAATGTTTTACCGACTGTTTTCCAGTTAACAAGAACATGACATGCGGCGATGGCAGATCTATAGCAATTATTAGATCTATAACTTAAACCTTTGTCAAAAACTTCGGGCAGAAAATTCACCACATTAACGATAGGTGCCTGTAGCAGCCATTGCCGGCAGTGGGAGCACCTGCAGGGCGGTGATGTGGGGAGGGGAGGGGCAGGGTGTGGGATAGTAATTTATGGATTACGGAGCTTCCCAGGTAAGTAAACATTTAAATAAATAAAACGAATTTCGTTGAGTGCCCTGCATCCCCAAATTCGATGCAGTGCGCAACGAAATTCATTTTATTTATTTAAATGTTTACTTACCTGTAAAACTCCGTAATCCATACATTACTACGCCCCACCCTGCCCCTCCCCCTCCCAACGTCACCGCCCTGCAGGTACTCCCACTTCCGGCCATGGCTGGCCTGTAGGGAATCCAAATTCCTTTCCAGGCACCAACAAACCCACGATTTCTAGATGTTGTTGTATCTGTAGTAAGTTCCTGGTGCCCATGACTCTCTGAGGAGAGTAGCAGCTGATGTCGAAAGTCCTGAGATTTCATTGAATCTCTTGACACTCTCCAAGCAAGAAGGTTCAAACTCCCTGTCTGGGTCAGGAGGTGGGAATCTACTTTTACGTCTGTAAGGAGATTCTCTAGAGAAGGGATCAGGAAGGGAAGAACGTATGTCAGCTCTAGAGTTGTGGAGAGCCATGCTTGGAAAGGCCAGAAGCGAGTTATCAGAACTAGAGAGCATTCATTAGTCTTGTCTCACTTTCGGTAAAACTCTCTGGATCATTGCGAAGGGGGGAAAGGCATATGCATTGATCCCTGACCAGGGTTGTAGAAAGGCGTTCACAGCTAGAGAGCCGGGGTCCGGCATCCAGCTGAAGTAATGCTCCAGTTGAGAAGTAAGACGGCTCGCAAAAAGGTCTATCTCGAAAGGACCCCAAATCGAATTCAGCGAGTTGAAAACAGCGATGTTGAGTTTCCAGACGCTGAAGTCTGAAAGGAATCTGGAATTCCAATCGGCAGAGACGTTCGATTTCCCGGGGAAGAATTCTGCTCTGAGGGCAATTTTGTGTTCTAGACAGAACATCCAGAGTCTCTTGGCTAGGTTGGAAAGGTCGGCAGACTTTGTACCTCCCAAACGATTGATGTAGGCTACTGCGGAAATATTGTCCATCTTCAAAATTACCAATCTCCCTTGCAGGGAATGTTTGAAGATCATAAGAGCATAAAGGCCAGCAGTGAGTTCTAGGAAATTTATGTGGTGAGATGATTCCTCCCGAGACCAGATCCCTCCCGTGTTCTGATCCAGAAGGCATGCACCTCAACCGTGAAAGGAAGCATCTGATTCCAAAACAAAATCTGAACCAAAAATTGCTTTCCCATTCCACGCTTCTAAGTTGTCTAGCCACCAGATTAGTTCTGATTTGGCATCCAAATCTAGGGTGATTTGATCCTCGTACCAGAGACAGGATCTTAGAGCTCTCCCTTTTATTCTTTGTAAGGCCCGGTAATTCAGAGGGCCTGGAAAAATCGGAAGATAGAAGACCTAAGAGTCTGGCTAGTTCCCTCAATGGGGGATCCTTTTGTTTTAAGACATGTCTTATCTCTTTCTTGATCTTTGATATTTTGGAGGGAGGCAGGAGAAGGAGACACTTGGAAGTGCCCAGGGTAAAACCCATAAACTCCAGAGATTTTCAGGGAGTTAGGATTGACTTCTCTTTGTTGATAATGAATCCTAGACTTTCTAGATGATTCATGACAGTTTCCAGATCTAGGCAAATTTGTTGGAGGTCTTGAGACATTATCAGATTGTCGTCGAGATAAATGATAAGACGAATACCTCGTTCCCTCAGGAAGGAGGCTACTGCCCTCATGACCTTGGTAAAGCACCATGGGGCAGAAGAAAGACCGAAGGGAAGGGCTTGGAACTGATAAAGGCGGTTTTTCCACATAAATTGAAGGAATGGTTGATGGATCAAGGCCATCGGAATGGTGAAATATGCGCTCTTTAAATCTAATTTTAGTAACCAGTCTTCCTTCAGGAGAAGGTCTCTCAGGAGGTGGATACCCTCCATCTTGAAATGCCTGTAAACAAGAAATTTGTTGAGGTTTTTCAACTTTATTACAGGTCTCCATCCTTTCCCTTTTTCTCTACGAGGAATAATGTACTTATAAAAGTTAAAGAATCCAAGGGAACCTCTATTATTGCACCTTTTTGCAGCATGGAGGAGATTTCCTCCTCTACTATTTTTTCTTTCTCCAAGGAACTAGGGATGTCCCTTGGCAGGGTGGTTTGAAAGGGTGTTTGAACGAAATCTATCATAAAACCCTTTACGGTGGAAAGGACCCAAGGATCTTGAGTTTCCAATTTTTTGAAAAAAGTTTGAGTCTGCCTCCCACCTTTAATAGGATAGAAGGGGGAGGGGGTAAGGGTGGAGGACTTACTTGGAGGATTGAAGATGAATGAAGCACGAGATATTGATCCTCTCAGGTGGTTTCCTCTTCCACGTTGAGAGTAGAAGTTAGGGGTGTTGTATTGTTGATAACCTCTTCCGAAGCCACGGGTTCTCTGATATGGCCTCTGGTTAAAAACGGCCAGAAGAAAGGCCCCTTCTTCCGGCCCTTCCAAAAAGGTTACTATTAAAGACCCTTTTCATGTTTTGCTGGACCTTATCAAGGACTGTAAAAGTAGAAACGTACTTTCCAAGCGACTTGATAAGCTCTTCTCCGAAAAGGAGGCCTTTAGGATTCAAAGATGACTCTTTCTCGACCATGTCAGAAAGTTTGGGGTCGAGCTTGTAGAGAATTAAGATACGCCTTTCGGCATTAATGCTTGCATTAGCATTGCCCAAGAGTATCAGGGCTCTTTGCCTCCACCCTCTGATAAGATCGGTATTAGGAGGAGTACCATGGAGGTGGCATTCTTCTGCAGAGTCGAGGATCCCAGTAAGGGGGCCAAGCACATCCAAAAGATGGTCTTGGCAGCCCTTGAATGATTTTCCTAATACTTTCCTAGGATCATGCCCGAGCTTGAAGAAAATGTTATAAGCTCATGGTCCAGATTGGGCGTATGACAAGTTTTTTCTTCAATAGAAGGCCTTGAGCATTCTGCTCTAAGTATATTTCTAGTCTCCCTTTCAAGGCGAAATTATATCCACTTTTTAATACATTTTGAAACATGATCCTGTGGGGACCATTGAGAAGATCGAGGATGCTTTAAGTTTAGGGGAGAAAACATCTCTTCCCCCAAGGGATCTAGAATATTATCTTTTGAGGATGTAAGAAGTTCATCCACTGTGTCAAAAAGGCCAACATCTTCATCGTCCAGATCTAGTATGTACTCATCAGGTATGTCTGAATTATCATCGTTGAAGTTAGAGGGAACATCTCCCATGACATCCTGAGCACTATGAGATATTGTGCCGCTAAGGGCATCCAAAATATTTGGGCCGCGAAGGGCGCCCATAAATGATGTGCCGCTAAGGACAACCTTAGGGATCGAGGTGCGAAGACCTCCAATTTGCTTTGAGGTGCCTCCTGAAGAGGTGCTAGGACCTCCAATGCTTACAGGGGTAGTACATTTAATATTATTACATTTCTTACTTCTTTTACCTCTTAAATGTGGATTAGGAGCTCATTAGTATCGTCCTCTTGAGAAGGGAGAGGTCTTTTGTGGGGCATGACCTGACCAAGGGTCTCTAACATACATGACCTCATTTCCTTTTGGAGTAGTAGTCTAAAACTCCCCATATCAAAATTAGGAAGAGTGGTGTGAGCCTGCTCTGAATCAGAGTCAGACAACTGTTCCATCCCTCCTTCCTCTTCTTTATTTTTTTAACCCCTTTAGTGCTGCCGTCGTCCAATGGTCTTCACGAGCACTACCTTGCCAGTGCTGCGCACGTCCGTTGGCCAATGCGGCCGCACCCGTTTCTTCGAACGTTCAGCACTGGCGCAGAACGTTCGAAGCAACAAACTGGTTAATGTTAATGTTATTGGGATTTATATAGCGCTCGGCTTCCCCAGCAAAGGGGCGTCCCGGCGCTGCGAGCAAAACTAAAACAGAAAAAGAGAGTGCCAAAGGAGAAGAGGTGCGGTTAATGAAAGAGGTGGGTTTTGATGGCTTTCCTGAAAGCCAGAAGGTCCTGCATACCACGAATGGTTTCCGGGAGGCTGTTCCAGAGCTTGGCAGCGAGCAGGCTGAAGGATCGACCGCCCATTCTGGCAAGATTGGTACGGGGAATGACCACCAGATGTTGTCCTTCTGAACGCAGTGACCTCCCAGGATTATACTCCGTCAGGTTGGGGCACAACATCGGGGGGGAGGCGGTTTTAAGGATTTTGAAGGCAAGACAGAGTGCCTTAAACTGAATCCTTTTTCCCACCGGGAGCCAGTGCAATTTTTTCAGAGCTCCAGCCGCTGAGGAGTGGTGGGGGAGACCTACCAACGCTCTGGCGGCTGCGTTCTGCACTCTCTGAAGTCTGGCAGTTTCCGCCTGGTTAGCGCCCAATAGGAGGGAGCTGGCATATCCAGCCTAGAAAGGATGGTAGCTTGGACAATTACCTGGCGGGTGTGACAGTTGAAGAACTTCAGTGTAGGTCTTAAATTGCGCAGGATGCCGAAGCAGGTGGCTGCGACTTTTTTGGTATGGTGAGTGAATTTCAGTGCTGAGTCGACCCAGACTCCCAGATTTTTTACACATTCCTTGGGCTTAGGCGGTTGGCCTAGAATATCAGGCCACCAATTACCACCCCAGGCTGCGGTGTTTTTCCCCAAGAGCAGTATCTCTGTTTTCCCCGCATTGAGCTGGAGGAAGTTCGCCGTCATCCAGTTGGTGATGTCAGTAAGGGTCTGCTTGAAATGATGGGCCTCCAGACCGTTGTTACCATTGAGAGCCACCACCAACTGGGTATCATCTGCGTAAGATACTAACGTCAGACCACTGTGTTTAACCACTTCTGCTAGTGGTCGGACGTAAACATTGAACAGGGTGGGGCTCAGTGATGACCCCTGAGGCACCCCCTGTCCAATGTTGTGCTCTTTTGAGATGTAAGGGGGGGTAGACACTTTAAAGGATCTATTGGCAAGAAAGTCTTTAAACCATCCCAGGGCCGTACCTGTGATTCCAGCTTCCTCCAATCTCAACAAGAGGACCTCGTGTGACACCGTATCGAAGGCAGCACTGAGATCCAACAGGATCAGTGCTGCCGTTCCGCCGGCGTCAAGAATGGTACGGAGGTCCTCTGTAACACTAAGCAAGGCTGTCTCGGTGCTGTGACCAGCTCTAAACACGTGTTGTGAGTCATCCAGGATGTTATTGGATAGGAGGAAGTTGGTGAGGATGGTGTTAACATGTGCTTCTATGATTTTAGCTGGCCAAGGGAGAAGAGAGATGGGCCGAAAATTTTCAGGAAGGGTAGGGTCCAGGGTGGGCTTTTTCAAGATTGGGGATACCCATGCCTGCTTCCATTTAGAGGGAATTTTGGCCGTAGAAAGAGACCGGTTAATAATATTCCGTATTGGTTCCGTGACAAGCTCATTGGCTGCACAGAAGGTCTCGGGTTTTAGGGGGTCGGCCGGGGAGCCAGATTTTATTTTTTTACAGATTTTATAGAAACTCTCACGTTCTAGTGTGGGGAGGGAGGACAGACAAGGCCTACTAGGGTCTAAAATAGCGGAAAACTGAGGGGAATAGGGGAAGGTCTCGTAAATTTTCTTTATTTTGTTGGTAAAGAAATTGGCCATGTTATTACATAGGTCTGGAGAGGTGGCAGCAGAAATTGTGTTTTTTTTTGTAGTAAGGTCTTTTAAAATTGTAAAAACTGAGGCATTAGTGCTACTGTTAATTTCGGTGGCACAATAAGCCGCCCTTGTTCTACAGACATGACGATGATAGGTTTTTTGTAATTGAACATAATTATGCTTGAGGTTGGTATCATAATTTTTCCTCCATCCTCTTTCCGCCTTTTTACATTGCTTTTTCAGGGTGGCTAATTCTGAGTTGTACCAGGGGCTAGGCGCGTGAGCACGAGCCTTAACCCACTTAGCTGGGATCAAGGAGTCCAAAGCTTGGATTATCCATTGACAAAACTGATCATATCCTAGGTCAATGTCGCCACTCAGGGGAGGGGGATTAATCTTTAAGAGATTATGAAGCTCCTCCAAGCGGAGTTTTCTCCACGGACGCTTCTGGACTCGAGGGGTAGGTGCAGATGCAGGGGCGGATATACAAGGGACTGTCATGATCACCAAATGGTGGTCTGTCCACGCCATAGGAATAGGTGTATCAACGATCCCATTCTCAATGTTGGACAGGATGGGATCAAGGAGGTGTCCAGCTCTATGGGTAGGGCCACTCACGAGATGATTAAGCTGAAGGGCGGCAAGATCCGCAAGAAAGGTGGAGATTTTAGGTTCAGTGTCCCGGTCAAGGTGTAGGTTAAGGTCGCCTATGATCGTAAGATTGGAAGTTTTAATGATGTTAGTGCCCAGGTATTGTAGGAGTGAGTTGATGAAGGGAGTGTCCGCGCCAGGGGGTCTATAAATCAAGAGGCCAGTAGCGCAAAATTGAGGGTTGACTTTAATGGAAAACCTAGCACTTTCGCTGCCCCTAATATATTAATATATATATAAATAGATTCAAATAGTAGATGATTTTTTCTTTGTTCCTCTCTTCTTTCCCCTCTATTTTTTATAATAATAAAATAAGTAAACAAACTAATGGGCAGGCTTTGCTATAAACTGTATCTGTCACCGAGGCACGATGAAGGAAAAACAGCTGATCGTTAACTAACGATCATGAGGAAGGTGAGGAAAGACCCTTGGCAAGCTATGCACGAAGGGTGCCTGCTGCCAAGGGGAATTCCTCTAATATCGGATTGAACTCACCCCAGTGCGCGAGTAAATAAAGATCAGCCGGAAAGTCAAAGGGGATCTACCGCAGTACACCCCGCAGTAGACCCGATGCTAGGGGTATCCAAAATGCCCATAAATGGCTCGTACTAGCGGCGAGTGAGAGGAAGGCTCCCCAGAAGGCTCTCACCTCGCTCGCATCTAAATGAAGACTTTGGCGAGTGGGGAAGTGAGGCACACACCGTCTATGGGCAGCGCGATCGGGGAAATGAGGCATACACTCGCCAGTCCGAGCAGAGGTGCAGCGGGATAGCGGTAGGCACAAAACACATAATTTTTTCATAAACTGACCCAGAGTTGAAAGGGAAGATGGTTGGTTAATGTGAAATACATGAAAAACACTTAAGGTGAATAAAAGCAAGATCTCCATAAATTGCAGATCGTTGGGGAGAGGGGGGAGGGGGGCGAAGGTGGGGATTAGGAACCCAGACAGGGAATTCACCAATGCCAAGGACACATAGCATGGTTAAGTAAGAAAATGCCCACTTCCTAAAAGTGGCATTTTCAAATACACAATATAAAAATCATCTTCACTAAACAATGTATTTTTAATTTCTGAGTTCAGAAAGCCTGACCTCCAGTTCTATATCATGTCCCAAACTAAATTTCTCCTGTAAGGTGTTACCCAGCAACCCCATGTTAACCTATGAGACAGATAGCCTTGCAATAGTGAACAAACGAAATGCACCGTATTTAACTGGCAGGGCATGTAACACACACCAGTACATGCCCTACCTTTCAGACACGCTGCACCCTGTCCATAGGGGTATCTTGGGCCCACCTTAGGGGTGTCTTACATACAAGGAAAGGGAATGTTAAGGCCTGGCAAGTGGGTGCACTTGCCAGGTCGACATGGCAGTAAAAACTGCACACATACACTGAGGTGGCAGGTCTGGGAATCCTTTGAAAGGCTACTTATGTGGGTGGTGCAATCAGTGCTTCAGGCTGGGTCTAAACTGGGTTGACATGGTGAGCAAAAAAATGATGGGTTTAATCCAGATCTCTTGACTGGGGTTGAATGCATTATTTATTCAGCATTCCACCCATCAACTGTTTGCTTAGTATTTTTTGCCCCAAGTGTAATGGGTATGCCCAGACGTGGGTCCCTTGCTCACTGTGCCACTGGATTGAAGCTATCCTGGCTGATATGGGGTAATACCCCAAACCGGTCCCAGGATTATTGTTTCTGGTCCAGGAAGGACCTGACTTGGCAGTGTGGGCTGGACTGTTCCAATGAGGAACAGGGTCAAGACTGATTTGGACATTGCTGGGTCTAAACTGGGGCGGCATGGTGAGCAAAAGAACAATAGATTCAACCCAGATCTCTTGAGGGGGGGGAGTGCATTATTTACTCATAATTTCATCCATCATTTTTTTGCATTGCAATTTTCACACTAAGTAGGATGGGTATGCCCAGACATGGATCTCTTGCTCACTGTGCCACTGGATTCAAGCTAGCCTGGCTGATGAGGGGAAATACCCTGAAACCGATACCAGGATGTTTGTTTCTGGTACAGGGAGGACCTGGCTTGGCAGATTGGGCTGGACTTTTCCCATGAGGACCACGGTGAAGACTGATTTGCATATGGCTGGGTCTAAACTTGGGTAGAATTTTAAGCACAAGAACAATGGATTTAACCCAGATCTCTTGACTTAGGGGAATGCATGATTTGTTCAGCATTCCATCTGTCATTTGTTTGCGTAGCACAGGTCCACTAGCAGTATTTGATTTACCTGCCCTGGGCACACACAGTGTAAAGTACTAGGTACTTAACAGTAAATTAAATAGGCCAATAATGGAAACACCAATTCATAAACACAATTTACAGCAGGAGCACTTACACTTTAACACTGAACAACAGTGAGAAAGTGTGCAGAGACACTAAACCAGCAAAAACAAAGACTAGTCCACCATCAAAACCAGGAGGAGGTCAGAAAGCAAAAAGACAGGGGAAACATGCCAAAAGATGCCAGACCTAATATATGTTCCCTTCAGCTGAAAGTAGGGAGATCTACCCACCTACCTGGGAGTTCTCTTCACTGAGGCAGAAGAACCCAGACAGACCATCATCGTTGGTGTGTTCTGTGTCAGGGCGTTATTCCATCATATAGTCCATTCCCTGTATGGAGAGGGACCACCTTTGGATTCTCACCCCTCATCTGCATTAACCATCTGAGGGGCCTGTGGTCGGTCTGAACTCAGAAGTGAATCCCAAACAAGTAGCGCCTCTGTTTCTTCAGTGCCCAGAGTACAGCAAAAGCTTCTCGATCTATGACACTCCACATATGTTCCCTGGGAAGTAGTCTCCTGCTAAGAACGGCCTAAGTTTTGAAAAATCGGGGGCGCTAGGTGGCGCTAGACCGGCATGGCCGCTCTGGTGTAGAGCTCGCCCTGCCGGGGATAAAATATAATCATAAGCCCTATCCTTCCTTCTATTTACATCCACAACCTTCACCGACGTGTTGGAGAGACTGAGCTGCACTCTCGGTGAAACTCCTGAGCCGGTAGCTCTTACGGCGAGCCTGCAGCCGGCAGGCGAAGTTACTGCGGGAGAAAGTTGCTGTGCTGGCGGTCCTGCCGGGCGGACCGGGGACCCACGTGAGACCGGTGCTGCACGGCCCTGTAGGCCGCGACACGCAACAGATCCGACGCTGCTCGTGACCCCCCAGCTTCGGAAGCGGGGCCCCGTAGCTGGATGTGCGGACCCCCCCTGCTGTTAGGACTCTGTCGCACCCCCCTCCCTCCCCCCTACCCCCCGTCGGCAGCTCCTGGCTACTTCTGGCACCGTGGTGGGAGCCTGCAGACCCAGGACGACGCCTGATTTTGCTCCAACAGTGGTAGGGGGCTAACTGTGTCGTTGCCTAAGGGTGGCGGGGGCGGTGAACACCGAACTGCGTGTGGCGCCACGGGCGCAGAGGCGAAAGCAGCTTTCACCATCGTCCTCCACACCCATGCACTGCCCGGGTCCTTGAGCCTCTCCTCGCTGTCCCTGCCTGCGACTGTCTCGGACACCCTCTCCCGACCAGCCCATTGCCTGCAGACAGCACGACTCCGATGGGCCGTCTTCTCCAAATGCATACCCTGTAGCCGCCATTTTGGAGACATCATCGGAACGCACCCGCGGGACTAGCCTTTGTTGACAGCCCAGATCCCCCTGCTGTATTGGATCGGTGGGGCGCCGTGTCTGGTTTGGTCTTGCCTTGCCACTATCCTTTGGATCATGAGATAGGCTGCTCTGAACTGTCCTTGGATACCCTCCTGTGTGGAACGTACTCACGGGGTCGCTGACACTGCCAGAGGGAGCGTCAACGGGGGGCTGTAAGTGGCGCTGGAACTGACCGCATTCATTGAAGGAGGACGGTATGAGAGGACCGTTCGGGGGATTGTCTCCCCCCCCTCCCCTCTGTTCCCCCCACTTGCACGGAATTTGGGAAGGTGTCACCGCCGCCTAAAGGACCTCCCTGGGGTATACTCCTACCCACCACTTTCTCGCACTGGAACTGCACAAACAGCTGGGTGGTGGTGCGCGGGCTTCCCTCTCCCCTACTTCATCGCACCCCCGAGCCGACCGATCAGCCGCAATGGGAAAAACGGAACCAAGACAGTCCAAACTACTGTTCGATGGACGGAAGACAACGAGCACCAACTCTAAAACCCAGAGTGACGATGATCCACCTGAAACAGGGGAGAACAGCTGGAAAACCCTCCTTGTCGCCATACAACAGAGCCCCACTTCAATTGATTCCAAAATTGACTCAATGAACCATAGACTAGATAACATAGTGGCGATATTGGATGGACATGAAACACGCCTTAAAGAAGCTGAACAAAGAGTCTCTGATCTAGAAGATGGCGCTACCTCTAATAAAAAGCAAGTGGCACAAATGGATAAGCTATTGAGGGTCATAGCTGACAAGAACGAGGAGTTGGAGGCACGCTCCCGAAAAAACAACGTTCATATGCTAGGCCTGGCGGAATCCACCAACACCGGACAATTGGAAGACTACATGGAGCGCCTATTAAGTGATCTCTTCAGACGTGAGTCTTTCTCGGCGCAATTGGTTATTGAACGTGCCCATCGCACCCTGGCGCCCAGGCCCCCTCCGGGAGCGTCACTGCGGCCGATCATTATGAAACACGCAGTATCCAGTACGCGATGCTCTACCCCGAGAAACTACGGATTCACCACAGAGGCCGCCAACACATTTTCTTGACACCCCAACAAGCCGAGGAATATCTCAAACGCGACAGAAGATCATCCTCTGACTGGTGATGTACAACGTTCCTATTGACTTGAAGGATCTTATTGTTTCCCGGCCACTCGCCTCCGTCCCGTCATTCTGACCCCTGTGATCCAGGAGGTTGTGGATGGGTGAAATAAGGAGCTGGAGTGACTCGGGCAGGAGCCCCTAGTGTCCCCCCATCTGAGGGCATTACCCACTGAGAACTAATGATTGTTCATGTTTGGGACTTTTACGGCTGGGTGCTAATACTCAGCGTATTGTTGGGGGGGGGGGCTTTTTCATGGCGAATTGGGGTTGCCAGTGTGGGAGCGGGGGGAGGGGGGAAGAACTGTGGTAATTGGTCCGAAGTATCATTGTTTTTATTCGCAGTACATGCTTTGTGGCACTTTTCCTTCAACTGCTTATTCTTTTTGCCGTTTGCCACTACCCGGCCTATTATTTAACACTACCTACCCACATGTCTACTATGACCAGACCTGAAGCAAACCAGACCATTAGATTAGCTTCCTGGAATGTTAGAGGCCTCAATGACCCTAGGAAACGAAGGCAGATCTTGGGATATCTAGACAGGCATGGCATAAATGTGGCTCTACTACAGGAAACACACCTGGCTCCTGGGCACGCTCCACACTTTGCATACAGATGGGCCTCCAGCCGCACCTTCTCGCCTTATTCTAATTATGCCAGAGGTGTTGCAATTTTGGTAAAAAAGTGAGTGGCCTTTACGCCTACGGGGTTTGAAACTGTTAAGGAAGGCAGGTTTTGTCTGTGCTCGCACGACGTTCTATTTGCTAACTTCTACGGCCCCAATGTGGATAACCCCTCCAGTTTACTGACACTATAGAGCAAAATACAGACATTGGGAGTTACACACATTATCCTGGGCGGAGATTTTAATACGGCGCTGCAGCCGACACAGGAAAGATCTCGTCCACTCCCTTCACACTATACCAACACACGCACCACGCTCAGTGATATAGTAGTTGATAATCACTTGACGGATGCCTGGCGATTGAGACACCCTGCTTTGCGAGAAGGCAGACAGTACTCTACCCAATACTCCACCTGGGCGCGCTCAGATTATGTTTTTGTCTCTGCGGGCCTAGCCCCCTGGCTGCGACATGCAACACACCTTGCCCGCACTTATTCTGACCATTTCCCTGTCCTTTTGGAGCTGCAACTTCCCCTGGATGGCTCTCCCTTTCTGTCATGGCGCCTCAATCCAGCGCATCTTCGAGACCCTGCCTTTAAAGCCGAATTGGAACAGGACATCCGGGACTTTTTCGAGCGCAATATTTCATCTGTTGATAGCATTGTCACCGTTTGGGAGGCTTTCAAGGTAACAGTCAGAGGCTGGTGCATTGCTAAGGGAGGTGGTGTCTTACGGTAATTACGCACAGACTTGCGTAAACTAGAGGTAGAGTTGAGGGACTTGGAGAGGTCCGTTGACCACACCCCTATGGACCTAGATGCTTATATGCAAATGCGTCGTAAACTATCTGAGTACACGCAACTGGCTGACAGGGAGAGGAAATTCTTAAGGCGTCCACATTTGGCCCGTATATACGGGGAGGGGGACAGGCCAGGCAGGGCCTTGGCGAACGCGGTTAAGCCCCCTAGATTCACTAACTATGTTACTGAAATACAAGATGACTGTGGCGGTACTTATAAGAATCTCCCTGACATACTTCGTACTTTCCGGGACCACTACCAGAAACTATATTCCTCGCACAGAACAGAACCCCTTGATCTCCCCACATACTTTGATGACGTGGCGCTTGCGTGGTTGGGTACTGCACAGCAGAAATTTCTCCACGCTGAATTAGAACTGGATGAAATTACCGAAGCTATTATGGGCATGCGCTCGGGTAAGGCCCCTGGCTCAGATGGGCTCCCCATTGATTTTTATAAACTCTTCGCCCCCATTTTGGCCCCCATACTTAAACAAGTGTATTATGCCGCTCTGGAAGAAGGTAGTCTGCCCCAAACCATGCGCGAGGCCCTCATCACTTCCCTACTCAAACCAGGTAAGCCCCCCTCACACTGTGACTCCTATCGCCCATTATCACTTTTAAATTGCGACACCAAGATCCTTGCCAAAGTGTTAGCTACGCGGCTCAACTTACTCATGGAGCGCCTGGTTCTACCTGACCAAGCTGGGTTTGTGCCTAATCGTGCTACATCCCATAACCTCCGCACTCTTCACGCTGTGCTTCAAGACCTTAACCCTAGATGCAACGCCGTGGCGGTGTTCCTTGACGCCACCAAGGCATTCGATTCCCTAGAATGGGATTACCTGCTTGGCACGTTACAACATATAGGGCTGCCTTTCAGTTTTTTGGACTGGGTGAGGTTGCTATATCACCAACCTACAGCTACTGTGCTCCTCAATGGGGCCAGGTCCACACCGTTTACTGTCCAGAGAGGTAGTCGCCAGGGCTGCCCACTGTCCCCCATCCTCTTTGCTATAGCGATTGAACCCCTAGCCGCAACGCTCCGGCAAGAGCATAACATCGCTCCCTCACTTATAGCTCCCGACCACTCCTTGTCTCGCTTTATGCGGACGACCTCACACTTTATATTGAAAAACTCTGTGAAAATCTAAATCCAATCCTGCGTGAAATAACAAAATTTGGGGGATTGCCGGAGTACAAATCAACTGGGCCAAATCTGTGATTTTTCCGCTTACAGACAGCACACACTCATTCCAGCTGGACTACCCGTTAGTGTGGGAACAAGATGACCTGAAGTATCTCGGCATTCACATACATAGGGATAAGGAGGCACTGATGCGTGCCAACTATGGCACTACACTAGACAAAATAATGGACAACGTAACTAAGTGGCTACACCTCCCCCTCTCCATGGCAGGCCGCATTGCCTTAATTAAGATGAATATTCTGCCCAAACTGTTATATCTCTTTGTAAATATCCCGTATAACCCAGGCACTTTTTTCTTCTGCTCCCTCAGATCTCAGATCACGAGATTGATTTGGGGTGGGAAACAAGCGCGTCTCAGCCTCGACACCCTCATGCTTCCCTTTCACCTGGGCGGATTCAATGTGCCCAACTTTGAACGATATTATGACTGTGCACAGGCGCACTTCGCCGTCTACTGGTATCACCCACCCCCCTACATGGCACACTTGGCAGTTGAGGATGGCTATATTGCCCCCTTAGTTCAACTGGCTATATACACACCACGGTGAGCCAAAGAAGCCGGGACCCCTCCATTGTGGACTGTACAGTACAGGCCTGGAATCGACTTGTGCAGGCCTTTGATAGCCCATTTGTTTATTCGCCCTATCTCCCTTTATTGAATGACCCGAGACTGCAAGTCACCTGCGAAGTCATCTGTCACAACCTGCTCCGGAAACTAAAAATCCCATTGCTGGGGAGACCTGTACGTGCAGGGTACCTTCCGCACGGCGGACCAATTTTTTGGGGACACGTCCCTGTCCTGCATGGATGCCTTCTTGTTTACTAGATTAAGGCAAAATGTTCGGGCCCTTACTCCCTCCTTCCCCAATGAACCAGACACGTTTGCTCCACTTCACGCCATAGTTCAGCCGGACACCCCAAAACATGTAATATCCATGCTATGCAAACATGTGCAGGCTGCACGCGGAACCACCCTCATCAGGGCTAGAGCAGAATGGGATAAAGATCTTGAGTCACCATTAACAGACGAACAATGGGAAAGCAGCTGTATTTAAACGCAGGCGATTACAAGTAATAATAGATTATGTCTTTTACACTATAAATTTCTTCATAGATTATATCACACACCTGCCAGGCTGAAAAGATTTCACTTGCGCCAAACAGACTGCTGTCTACGCTGTGGTGCTGCGGGCGCTGATTTCATACACCTGGCTTGGTCCTGTCCCCGAATTGCCAGTTTTTGGGAACAAGTCTTTGCTGGCCTCACACAAATGCTAGGCGTAGCTCTTACCCCGTGCCCGCTTCAAGCATTGTTGGGATTGACGCAATACGTGATTACCAAACACAAAAAATTCCTGGCCCTCAGTCTATTACTCGCTAAGCGATTAATAGTGTGCCGCTGGGGTAGAGGGCGTGCCCCCAAATTTAAGTGTTGGATTCGCTTCCTGTCTACCTGGCAAGAAAACGTACACGACTATGCGGAACTCCTACCCCCTAATTCCCAGCCAAAAGACATATGGGCTCCCTTCACAGCATATCTCCTTCAGCTGAGAGCGGAAGAAGACAATGACCAAGCTGTGGAGGTCACGGACACTGCCACGTCACCTCAAGTACTGGATAGATAATGCCCTCCTTTACATGCATTCCGTACCCTCCCGTCGACGTATTATGATTTAACTGTATTGCCATTGCTGTGCCTGGGGGTGCGCCTGGGATCGCCCACGGGGCCGCTTTCTGGGAAGTCATTTGGCCATGGTGCCCACTGTTATATCTTGCATGTTTGCTCTGTTTAGATGGTTGGGGTCCCTTTCTCTTTTCGACTGCAGCATCAGGACTCATCTACGATGCTCCAGGACAACTTCAGACTTTCGATTGCTATATTAGATTGCTATGTTGGGGGAGGGGAGGGGGAGGGCGGATGGAGTTACTCATGTCAAGTCAAGTCAAGTCAAGTCATAGGATTTGTATAGCGCACTACATACCCAGAGGGTTTCAAGGCGCTTAGGAAGGGGAGGAGGATTACTTGTCAAATATCCACGTTTTAAGTTGCTTTCTGAACGCTAGGTTGTTCTGGGTAAGGCGAAGGTGAGCGGGGAGTGAGTTCCATGTTTTAGCAGCTAGGTATGAAAAGGATCTGCCTCCCATGGTGGTCTTGTTGATGCGAGGTACAGTGGCGAGGGCTTGGCTGGAAGAACGTAGTTGGCGGGAGGGGGTGTAGAAGGACAGTCGTGAGTTGAGGCAATCTGGTCCGATGTCGTAGAGTGATTTGTGTGCGTGGGTAAGCAGTCGGAAAGTGATCCTCTTATTGACGGGTAGCCAGTGGAGGACTTTAAGGTGACCAGAGATGTGTTCGTTGCGTGGGATGTCTAATATGAGCCTGGCTGAGGCGTTTTGGATTCGTTGGAGTTTCTTCTGGAGTTTTGCGGTAGTACCCGCGTAGAGGGTGTTTCCGTAGTCCAGTCGGCTCGTGACCAGAGCGTGGGTGACTGTTTTCCTTGTATCGGAGGGGATCCAGCGAAATGTTTTTCTGAGCATGCGAAGAATGTTGAAGCAGGAAGAGGATACGGCGCTGACTTGTCTGTTCATTGAGAGTGAAGAATCCAGGATGATGCCTAGGATCCGTGCGTGGTCTGTCGGGATGGGTGCTTTTCCGAGGGCTTCCGGCCACCAGGAGTCATCCCATGCAGAGGGGGATGTACCTAAGATGAGGACTTCTGTTTTGTCTGAGTTCAGTTTCAGACGGCTTTGTTTCATCCATTCGGCAACTTCTTTCATTCCTTCGTGTAGGTTAGTTTTGGCGGTGCTGGGGTCATTGGTGAGAGAAAGGATCAGTTGGGTGTCGTCTGCGTAAGAGATGATGTTGAGGTTGTGTTGGCGTGCGATGGTCGCGAGGGGGCTCATGTATACGTTGAAGAGGGTGGGACTGAGTGATGATCCTTGTGGTACGCCGCAGATGACTTCAGAGGCCTCGGACTTGAATGGAGGAAGGCGGACTCTCTGGGTTCTTCCGGTGAGGAACGAGGTGATCCATTCAAGTGCTTTTCCTTGGATTCCGATGTTATAGAGGCGTTGTAAAAGGGTGCTGTGGCAGACTGTGTCAAAGGCTGCGGAGAGGTCGAGGAGGATGAGGGCGACTGTGTCTCTATTGTCTAGTAGAGTTCGAATGTCGTCTGTTGCTGCGATGAGGGCGGTCTCAGTGCTGTGTTTTGCTCGGAAGCCAGATTGTGAGGGGTCGAGGGATTTGTTGGCTTCGAGGAAGGCGGCGAGCTGGTTGTTGACAGCTTTCTCGATGACTTTGGCCGGGAATGGGAGAAGCGAGATGGGGCGGTAATTTTTGAGTTCGGTGGGGTCCGCTGTTGGTTTTTTCAGAAGGGCGGTGAGTTCAGCGTGTTTCCAGTTTTCCGGGAAGGTGGCGGAGTTGAAGGAGCAGTTGATGACGTCTCTGAGGTGCGGTGCTATGACGGAGTCTGCTTTGTTGAAGATGTGGTGAGGGCATGGGTCTGTGGGGGATCCTGAGTGGATGGAATTCATCAGGCGGATGGTGTCCTCAGTGGAGATTGGGTTCCAGTCGTTGAGGGTGTTCACGGGGGGAAGATGATCAGCAGATGGTGGGGTGGGTTGTTTTCCGGGTTGGTTGTCAAAGCTGTTGTGGATGTCTGCAGTCTTGTTGTGGAAAAATGATGCTAGGGAGTCGCAGAGGGTTTGAGAGGGGGTGATGTCGTTGGAGTTGGCCGAGGGATTGGAAAATTCCTTGACGATGTTGAAAAGTTCCTTGCTGTTGTGGGCGTTGTTGTCAAGTCGATCCTTGAGTGCTGTTTTCTTGGCTTTTCGGATCAGTTGGTGGTGAGTGCGGGTGGCGTTTTTGAAGGCGTCCTTGGTTCTAGTGGTTGGGTCTTTTTTCCAGGCCTTTTCAAGGGAGCGGCAGAGTTTCTTGGACTTCTTGAGATCATCGTTGAACCATGAGGTCTTCTTGCTGCCATGTTTGCTTTGCCGTTTTTTCAGTGGTGCTAAGGTGTCGGCGGTGTTGGATAACCATAGGGTGAGGTTGGCGGCGGCTTCGTTAGCGTTAGAAGAGGGGGCTGGGGAGTTTCAAAGGAGCGATGCAGAGATTTGGTCCGTGGTGATTTTGTTCCAGTTTCTTTGCAGGGTAGGATGGAGGTGGATGTTGGGTTTTGGTTTGTTATAGGTGAAGTGAACGCAGCTGTGGTCAGTCCAAAGGAGGTCCGTGGTGTGGCTGAAGGAGACATGATTGCTGGATGTGAAGATGGGGTCGAGTGTGTGACCTGCGATGTGGGTGGGGGAAGTGACTAGTTGTTGAAGTCCGAGGTTGGCGAGGTTGTCCACGAGGGTGGCGGTGTTGCGGTCGTTGATCTTTTCAAGGTGAAAGTTAAGGTCTCCCAGAAGGATGTATTCTTTGGAGGGGAGCGCGTGTGGAGTGATGAAGTCCGTGATGTCTTCACTGAATTTTGCGCGGGGTCCTGGTGGTCTGTAGAGGAGAGTGCCTCGGAGTGTGGTCTTGGGGTCGATGTGGATCTGGAAGTGAAGGTGTTCGGAGTTGGCGAGGTTGGCGTCAGAGCTGGTTGAGATGCGGATTGATTTCTTATGGACGATAGCGATTCCTCCTCCTGTGTGGCTGGTACGGTCTTTGCGAGTGATCTTATAGTCTTCAGGGATGGCAATGGTGATGTCTGGTGCGGAGGAAGCGTTCATCCATGTTTCTGTGAGGAAGGCGATGTCCGGAGAAGTGGTGTCTAGTAGATTCCATAGGTCAATGGCGTGCCTGTGGACCAATCGGGTGTTGAGAAGGATGCATTGTAAGTGGTTGGGGTCGGGAGTCTGATGTGTGGTCGTAGCGGAGATGTTGTCGGTGCCGCTGAATTTGCAGGAGTAGCATGAGAAAGGTCCATGGGTGCGTCCAGGAGCGGCTAGGACGCAGTTGGGGGCGCGACCGGAGTTAAGGGCTAGGAGGGAGGCGGCATTGTAGGTAATGCGGGAGGGCTGGGCAGCGCGAGGGGCAGGGGGTCTGGCGCTGGGCGCGGTCCAGGCGCGGACGGGCGTAGACGGGCTTACCTTTGGCGCACCTTCGGCGTGTCCGTAGCGCGTGGACGCTGCGCGTGGGTGCATCTGTCCATAAATGGATAGTGGGGGGGAGGGGCGAGGGTGTCTCAGCTGGGAGGCGGGGCGGGGCAAAGACGAGCACAACAATAAACAAAATGGAGGCGGAGGGGGAGCACTGCAAACGCGCAAACCGAGTGGAAATACACTTATGATATTCAAGCACAATGCAGGCAAGCTCAGCGGCGACCAGGCAGGCAGCAGGCACAAACAGCAATGCAGCCGTGGGAGCAGAGCGGCACAGCGCGCAGACAGGCTCGAGTCAGCCAAATAAACCAACAATTACAGTGCAAGTTAGCTCAATGGCGATCAGCAGGCACAGGCACTAAACACAGTTCCAATTAGTCAGAGCAAAGCGCCAAATACGATACCAGCGATCTTGGAGGGACACTGGGGAGCGACCACTCAGCTCTGGGAAGAGGAGCGAGTCACGGCGACTTCAGGAGGAGAGGCGCTGATCAACTAAGTGGGAGGGCGTCTCAGCTGGGAGGCGGGGCGGGGCAAAGACGAGCACAACAATAAACAAAATGGAGGCGGAGGGGGAGCACTGCAAACGCGCAAACCGAGTGGAAATACACTTATGATATTCAAGCACAATGCAGGCAAGCTCAGCGGCGACCAGGCAGGCAGCAGGCACAAACAGCAATGCAGCCGTGGGAGCAGAGCGGCACAGCGCGCAGACAGGCTCGAGTCAGCCAAATAAACCAACAATTACAGTGCAAGTTAGCTCAATGGCGATCAGCAGGCACAGGCACTAAACACAGTTCCAATTAGTCAGAGCAAAGCGCCAAATACGATACCAGCGATCTTGGAGGGACACTGGGGAGCGACCACTCAGCTCTGGGAAGAGGAGCGAGTCACGGCGACTTCAGGAGGAGAGGCGCTGATCAACTAAGTGGGAGGGCGTCTCAGCTGGGAGGCGGGGCGGGGCAAAGACGAGCACAACAATAAACAAAATGGAGGCGGAGGGGGAGCACTGCAAACGCGCAAACCGAGTGGAAATGCACTTATGATATTCAAGCACAATGCAGGCAAGCTCAGCGGCGACCAGGCAGGCAGCAGGCACAAACAGCAATGCAGCCGTGGGAGCAGAGCGGCACAGCGCGCAGACAGGCTCGAGTCAGCCAAATAAACCAACAATTACAGTGCAAGTTAGCTCAATGGCGATCAGCAGGCACAGGCACTAAACACAGTTCCAATTAGTCAGAGCAAAGCGCCAAATACGATACCAGCGATCTTGGAGGGACACTGGGGAGCGACCACTCAGCTCTGGGAAGAGGAGCGAGCATCATGAGATGTTCCTTTGTTTATTTGCTCATTGCTCAGTACTGATCTGCATGGGAAGATGCCACTATTCTGTAACATAATATAACGTATACCAACTTGACTTTATTGCATTGATGTACCATGCCAACATGCTCAATAAAGAATTTTGAAACTTTAAAAAAAAATCTCTCTATATATATATACGTTTTGAAAAATCCCAGCTAAGAACGGCCTAAGTTTTGAAAAATTTGCAAATACTGTAAACTTTATGTAGTGCAAAAATATTCAACTGTGTGTAAATCCACTAGCAGGAATTTCAATGTATATGCTCTCTTGGTACAAATACTTACATGTATGTGTATAGTTTTGTACAGGAGGTATAACTATCTGAATTCCATGTTGGAGATGTATAAAAATCTGTTTGTCTCACGAGCAATCAGATGTTTATCGCTGCATCAAAACATCTTCTGGATGCTTGAACAATCATTTTTAACTGTGCTTTCATCTTCTAATGCACAGCATGGAGGTGTCAACAATGACAATGTGGAATGATTATTTGTTTTTGCTGTGATGCTGATAGCAAGCATTGATTTTGCACTGTTGCTAACTGTGACCTCCAGGGCTCAGTGCTCAATTCTCTTTCATGAAGCAACGAGAAATTTCAGCTCCCTTACCAATTCCCTGAGAAGAATGTGATAGGTTTGACTTCAAGAAAGTAAGATTGTCTGCATTGTCAGAATTCTAATAATGCAACTGTACATTGAACAGCTACTCCAAGAGAACCAAAAACGGAACATCGCAAACTATGTGCTCTAAATGTTCAGCAAGACATGTTCATGCTAGGTATGGTTGTAAAAAATAAAATTAGACATGTATTGTGACCTGCATAGAGACTCTGGGTAAGTTTGTCAAATTATGGTGCAAATACACATACATGACATTGTAGGATTGCATGTATGATGCGCCTAACTATATGGAATTCACATACATTTGTTGCTTACCCACCTTTCCTCTACTATTGTGTAAAGGATGCTGTTCACCAAACCAAAATTATTTTCACTTCACTTTATTTTTCTCATTAACTGTTTTTTGTCAAGCATGATAACCCTCCCAAACACCTTCTGTTAACATTGCATAGTTTGGTCTACTTAACTAAACTCTCTGCACCATTTAGTCGAGGTGATTGATAATTGGGTCTTAGGTAAATTCAGCAACTGCCTTCTCTATTATTTGACAATGCCCAAACGGTAATTATTTGTGAAAGAACAGTAAGAGGACAATTGAAAAAGGCATTTTGGAAACAAATATTTAACTAGGCCCAAATAAACCTACATTTACGCCATCATTTTGGATTTCTCTTCCACAGCTTTGGAGAAATACACAGACATTCACAAACTCCATTCCAACCCTTCCACTTTAGAACTAGTTGAAGATTTACTCTAACAAATCCCTGGGGTAACTATGCTTCCTAGATAGGTATAGAAATGAATCACCTCCACACTTGAGGAGATGTGAATCTAGGGCAACCAGATTCCTTATTAGCAAAAATAAAGCTTGAGTCATTTGAACAAAGTGTTTAAGTAAAACATCAACCTAAGAAGATCGATTATGCTCCGTAAAGAAATATAAACTGTAACATTTCAATTTGTACAATGGCATCCCACTGGGCCATTCTGAAAGTGATAAGAGTTTTAAAAATAATCAACATTTTGGCCCGATAGTTTTAAGTTTTCAAAAGTCAAAAGAATGTGTGCCCTTTGAGGAGACTTAATTAGCTGGTCAAGCTCCAACCACTACCCAGGCAAAAGGAGTAGACTCCAAGGGTCAGTTGACTGACCTCCTCTTAAGCTACAGGTCTAGAAAGGTCTTCAAGAAGCCCACTTTCCTAAGGAGGCCAGCAGGCCAGTTTCAATTTTACCTGCCCATGACCCTGCTGGTGACTTTTGCTGGGATAAGGCTTGAGCCCCAAGTGATGTTCCTAATGTCCTGGAAACCTTGGCAGTGTCAAAGCATAAACGTCCTAACATCCTGAAAAACTTGGAACATAGAACGTATTTGGCTCTAAAGACCTCTGGAGAACCAAGACAAACAGCCAAGTCAATCCGACAAAAGTCCATCACTGCTAGGCCAAAGATTTAGGTTGTCCAGCTCAACGCTTTATCGCAGCAGCAAATGAGTGTCAGTGGGATGTCATGGAGAGGGTTTCTGGCCTCTTGGAGTCCTGTTCGACTACAGAATGTAGTCTAGCCCCGCTGGAGTATTCCAAGCTCCACAAAAGTGACTACATCCAAACAAATTATCTGGATGGTGGGAAACCTTTGATGGATATGAATTTTGTATTTCCCCCACTCAGAGATTTCCTGATTCACCAGGATCTCGCTCGTCAACTATCATCCTTCGTGGAGCTCTTTTGGCCACAGCCTGCTGCTTTGCCCCATTGTGGACTTTTGACTTTTAGAGACTAAGATGAGAAGTTAAAACATCCAACCATTTGGAACCTGGTTTATACATGCATCCCGCTTTCCATCATGGTAGGACTTACTTCGCAGCAAGGTAACGGTTAACCACAACCAGATGCCTGGTTGGCACTTAACACTTTTTGGCACTATTTTTTAATGTAAACTTTATTGTTTTGTGCTTTTGCCTTTTTAACTGTTCTGGTACTTTTAAATACATTACATATTTTCTTAGGTTACGCCTGTGTGTTCAGTGCAATAGCTGCTGGGAATGGAGTGCAGATTTAAATGACTGAAACCTTTACTGGACCTAACAAGAATAGTGACATTATTTCTTCTGGTGGACTACCATTCACCACAACTAATAAATCACTTTCCCACAAAATGTGTGTTCCAATTCCTTGATCTCTTTGCACTGGTTGAGTTCTCAAAGATTAGGTTATCATCTACATGTTGGAATCTTTGTCATTGCATGAGGCCATGGAAGAGCAGGTCTCACAATCTTTACCTAGATCTGTATGAGAGTGTTCAGTACTATTCCTGAGATATGGGTTTTCTATGTGGTAGTGTTCCTAACTTGAGTGAGTATGGCAACTGTTATTGTTTACTTGAGTGATTCTCATGTCTTATAATGGTCCACCAAATCCAAATTAACACAGTCAAAGGGGGCTTGACTTGGCCTGACAAAATGTGGAACTCATGAAAAACCAGCTCTCACTCCAACAGCAATTTCCTGAATTTGACCCACTGCCCAGTGCTACTGAGGGTGGCTGAGCTCCACTCTTGAGAGGACTGTAGTGCCTAATCCTGATCTGGCTTAACACACGGCAGGGAGCAATACCTGCGGCAGAGGTGAGAGATACAGTGGGGGTGACCAGAGTGCGGAGCATAGTGGAAACTCAACAACAGGAGGCCCTGATCCCCAAGTTGAGACGGCAATTAGAGCTTTGAGACACTGGCTGTTTGTGGGCCGAAAGGAGCAACAAAGATCCCGTGCACAGTGAGTGGGTTCGGCCTTGATGGGTCAATGAAAGTCACACGCACCCAGTTGTTGTACTTCCGATAAGTTCATGTAGCAATGGTCTGTGGTGCGAACGGGTTGATCCTCCTGAAAATGAGGACTGTGAATTAGAGAATAGCGCTATCCTCTGCAATAGAGGGGCGTCTCAGTCAATACATTTTCTTAATGTGTGAGAATAGTTGAAAAAATATTCCTTAAATGATATTTTAAACAAGCTTGAATTTATTTACATCAAATTAAATCTTTGATATTTCATTGCTGTTTCCAAATGCTTTTGGTAATATTTCATAAAATTATGGTGATTCTCCTTGGTTTTGTCTCATAACCCAATGCATTTCAGGCATTTGCCCTTCATCAGGGGTATTACTGAAAAGATACAAAAGAATATTCCGCAATCAACAGTGGAACAGAAATATATTATCATAACATTGGTATAGCACATTGTTACATATGGTTAATAAAGATTTGTAACCAAGATTTCTAACATGCGAACCACACCTGTATCAGCTGCACTGGTGCCGCCACTGCTCCTGCTCTCTCTCTGCTCTTCCATGGTGCTGGGTGTGGACAAAAAAGAGAAGCAATAGGAAAAGGAAGGAAGAAGGGAAGATCTGGGGAAGTAAAGAGAGAAATAAAAAAAGTACAAAAAAGGTCACAAAAAATTGCAAAAATGTAAAATACGCAACAACACACACTGATACAATAAAAGAAAATGAGGTGTGGATGAGGTTTGAAAAGAATAAGGGTGGATTGGAAACAGGCCCAGCAGCACCATGCACACAACTGAAAACAAAATGGGTGTGTCCCAGCAAACATCATGGTGCCAACGAGGAAACACGCATCACACTGCTAGAATGTAAAAAGGTAGTGCAAATGGGCATGTCGAGCAGCTCCATTTAGCCGCAAAGTTCCGCAAAATCTCATGGGGTTTTTGGGCTGCTCTGAGGAATTCCATATTGCAGAACTCTGTGAGCTTTGCCCAGGCCTAATAGCAATCGCCCCCCTGAATTTTGATTTCAGCACACCAAAGGTTATCTCCACGATCTTCCAGGTCTTGACCAGTGGCTAGTTGTACTGGCATTCTAGCTCAGTGTGGGGATGTGCAATTAGTGTCATGACCCCAGTTGGAGACCATATCCTTGGTCAGGCGAAAGTTACATAGAAGTTACAACTGTCAAGGATTTTGCTCTCTATTAAAGCTGCATTTATGTCCATGAGGGTTAGATCTGCAGATTACTCATACACTGTTCTTATGATAATTCACAATATATGTTACTTATACAGTTGGCCATAGGTTTACACATTTCTGTTCCAGTTCGATGTGTAATGAGAAATGTTTAGCAGGGCCATATACATCAGACACTTCTACATCATGAGTTTCATGTTTATCCAGTATCTTACTGTCAAGGGTATTAGAAATGATCAAGATCACTTTATTTTATGTGCACCCACTACATGTGTGAAGTGAGGGGTAATTGTATGACAGAGGCACACATGGCTAAACCATGCATTCCTCTACAATGCAGCCTGAACAACAAATGCATATGAAAAACGCATTCCTTTACTGTTGGACCTGGCCCTTTTTGGCAGATTCACCCCGAAACTTTTTTGCATTTTCCTAGCCTGTTTCTGTGACCTGGTGTTGTTGATTTTAGGCCTTTGCGCACGTTTTCACTGTGGTACAGTGTAAAGTGCGTGAGCTCTCTGTGTATGTTTGGTGAGTGACCTGCCCTCCCATGGGAATGAATGGGGAATATGTATGCCCATGGTAGTTCCTGATGTGTGGGGAGTGCAGGGTCGAGTTTGGTATGTGCGAACTCGTGAGATTGAATGCTGTGCAATGGTATATGCGGCATGATTGTGTCTAGTGTAGAAGTGCCACTTTTAGAAGTTGGCATATTTTTTTAATTTGTGTCTGGTGTGTGATTGACTGAGGCTGGCTGGTGAGCCTGACTCCAAGAGTCTGGGAGGGTCTGCCCCGGTGTTGAATGGAGTGTTTAGCATGCTGATGTGAGGGGAGGAGTGAGCATGGGCCTGCTTGTGGATTGACTGTCTGGTTTGAGGGTCCTGAGTGAGGCTGGGCTTTCCCCACACAATGCTGGCTCCATCCTCTGGGGTGCGTCTGATGTCCCTAGCCTGGCCAGTGAAAGGAATTCCCTATAACCAGTTCTAGCTGGTTCTCACACTACTTGCACCCTGCTAGACAAAGGATTTCTCCGTATAAAAAGGGACTGTGTCCCCTTCCAAAATGTTCTTGTTTCTGACTTGAATCCTGCCAGGGGCGTGCTGCTGCTTGGGCTCAGGGGAAGGCTTGCCTCCCTGAGCCCTGCCCAGCCCCTGGAAGCCTGATGGACTTGTCCTGGGCCCCTGAAGGACTTTGTGGAAGACTTTTGGGGCACTAACGCCTGAGGGGCGCTTTACTTGTACTTTTGCGGGACTGGTGACCTTTTGTTGCCTATAGCGCTGGAAGCGCTCTATTTTCCCCTTCTAGCGCTTGGGAGCGCTTTGTTTTACTTCTAGCGCTTGAGGGCGCCTTTTCTGGACCTTCAGTGCTGGGGAGCGCAGGGTATGTGCTCTGCCCGGTACGCAAAACTAGAGATAGTATCAAGTGGGATGAGAAGAATGCCTATTTGTGCTATACATGGTGACATAACAACTGCAGACTTGGACAAAGCATAGACAAGTCTAAAAATAAAGACCCCCCTTTTCTTTAAAAAAACATGTATTTTGTCTGCAATGACTTACCAAACAAGCGATGTATTGTTGGGTATTGTATTGTTAGTAACCCTTGAGAATTGTCAAACACGTGCTTGTGTTAAGAGCCTGTGTTAAGAACTTAGGTGCATAACACTCATGCGCCCCCAAGCTGTGAGAAATCAACAAAATGAGGTGGCTTGACAAATAAACGCATTTAGATTGATGTACTACACATAGAATTACATTACGCGATGTTTGTAGTGTTAGTGGCATCTTTCTAACATAGGCGCTAACCCCTCGACATGATACAACATCATGGTTGAATGCGCATGGCCCAGGTAGAAATATCGTTCCTTCGTGCATGCGCAAAGAGAGTATCACTCGCGGACATTAAGAGCAGTATCGTTTCTTCGCGCATGCGCAGTGTAGGCAAAACACGCGGGCATAGATTTAGACGACTATTTGTTGCAAGGACCCAGCGTCGACGCACAGCTGAAGGCACTTGTTCCCACAGTATTTAGCAGAGGCATTCCTGCCGTTCGGTACCTCCCGGGGTTAGCTCTACCCCACGCCGAGGTACCGACAGACAGGTGAGTTTTGCTTTGGCCTCTTCTTCTTCTTTCTTTTCTCTAGGACACCAGGATATGCTATATACTAGCGTTTGGCTGTGGTATGTTTAGAGTACTACCCTCTCCTAGTCTATAAGGGCAGAACTGTCATTCTGTACAGTAGTACATATTGCCTGTTTACTTTACTTTTTTGAAATAGAAAACCAGTTAAACCAGTGTTTGAAACTGCTTGTGAGCTGTATAACTCTGAGATCTTTTTATTAATTATTGCCAGAATTGTTACTTCTGGTAGTAACTTACTATGCTTAACACCTAAAAGCAAAGATCCAAAATACCGTTTTTGTTCAAGATACACTGTGATTTTTACCTAACCTTACTATGAATCCTACAACTATATCAAGCATAGACTTCACTTTTTAATTATCCCAGGCGTGGACAACTTCCTATAAATAGTTTAAATGTAGTTATATGAGAGATCTAGACAGAGTGGTTACTAATCACTTAGTGTCTATTGTATCCGCAGTGCGGGGCCTCCCTCCTGAGCAACTCGTCTGGTATAGGTGAGGCAGAGCTATCCAACTTTTGTGGGTAAGTTCTGTTTATACATAAATACAAATATATGACAAGAGTTAAAAATAACAGAGTGGATTAGCGCCATGTTCTAGCAATATGGAGACTATCTCACCTAAACTGTAGAGAGTTGTTGTTGATTTGCCTATCATTGTATCCCTTCTCCCAATCCAAGACAAATACAATCTGTCAATTTCTTTGCAGATATCCTGAGTATGACCTGACAGAAGCAATAAACATTGAGCAGGAATACTGGTGATATAAAATTTAAAGTATATTCTCTTTTTCTGTTTTTCACTAAAACTTTGCAGCAGCATTGTAAAAAATACCTGGTCCTGACGAAAGCCACTGATACTAGAACTAGATCAATAGGCTGAAACATGTTGACCAATCACTAACAGTGGTTTAAATCCATACCACTGTGCTGTTACATTTTTTAATACGGCCAGCTAGTACACGGGAATAAAGTTTTATTGTGTTCTATCTAGGTAGTTTTAACTCACACCTATCCTTTGATATACAGCGCTGCAACTTACCTCACTCAACCCCTACAGCACACATATGGGATTACCATCCTACTCCATATAAACTTTAAAACATCTCTGAGCTCCTTCCTTAAGATTCCCGAAGTAGTAGCTCCCAGTGGCAACTAGGCTTTTACCACTGGTAAGGAGGCCCCATATGATGAAGCATGTCACCCTCGGGTGAGTGAGGGGTCTTATTCTTAAGGGATGCCTTCCCCTGTGTCATAACACCTGTTAGGAGTTGGGAGAGTAATATAGGTTTTTCTTTAGCTTCGCTTTACTCTTGCATATATATAAATAAAAGACTTGGGTGTATCTTGTGATTTGTGAGCGCTGTGAACTGCCTTTAGCGCTTGGGAGCGCTTTATTTGATTTATTACGCTTTTCTCTGCCGCTGCCCGGGGCCTACAATCATCAGAGCCCTTGGCCGGGGATCGCGGAGAAAGATCGAAGCATCTATGCTCCCATTGGCGGAGAGCGATGAGCCCCCTCAGTGACGCCGCACTGGGATTGGCCCCAGCCCCGCCACGTCATCGGCGGAGCCGCGGAGCGATTGGCTGAGGCGTCAGCATCGTCGGAGGCTCGTCCCGGGAGCCGCACTGCCATTGGCAGGCTCCCGGGTGTCTGCAGAAGCCGCCATGAGAGCCGCGACCGGGGATATGGTGAGGGCCCCGCCGCCCAAGAGAGAGAGCCGAGTTCGTGTGCAGAGATCGGCCCGTCTTCCCCGAGAAGCCCGGTGAGTCAGCTCTGGGCCGGGGGGACGCGGGGGCAGTTCTGGTTCTGTTCCACGAGGGAGCAGAGGGACTGGAGTAGTGCCGGTGCGTGGCACGGTATCAGAGCGGCCCCGTGTGATAGTGGGCCGCTCCAACATAGGGAGAAGTGTTCCCTGGGCTAGAAGGCCCGTGATGGCCCAGTAATGGGGCATATTTAACTGTGGTGCATTAAGGGCAGCCCCGGTTGGCAGTGGGTCGCCCCAACGTTGTCTAGAGCCCTGAGAGGCTCCCTGGGGGCATGCTTGTTTAGAGCCCCGAGAAGCTCCGTGGGGGCGCAGGTCGGTGCCGGTGTAGGCACGGCGACCACGGGGGCAGTGTGGTTCAAAGAGCCTGTGTGGCTTCCCTGGTCCCCACCATAATTTGCAGAGCCTAGAGAGCTCTAATGTGCCCAGTATGTAGGTGCAGAGCCTGTGTGGCTCCAACCGAAGGTGCGGTTTTATTTCCAGGGCCAGTGAGGGCCCTGGCGCAGTTTTGAGTCTTCAGCTGCCCAGCAATTAGTGGGCAGCTGCACCGTTTAGGCGCAAGATGGAGAGTGGGTCCCTGAGAGGGACAGAGGTGGCACAGAGGTGCCAGTCCGGTCACAGCTGCGCAGCACTTAGTGCCAGCTGCAGCGGTAAGGCCCTTGTGACTGTTCCCAGGTGCCCAGCAAGTAATGGGCACCTGCAACGTTTAGGTTTTGCGCCGGTGGCACACCCCTGACTGGCGCTGCATTGGCAGCGCGCCCTGACATTCTGGACACAGTGCTCTGTAGTCCCTTTATTAGATGGGGGCTGGTATGTGATTTTATTTAGGCGCAATGTGATTATCTATGTGATGGTAATTGCCTTATGTGAGTTTTGCGCAATGTGATGTGGTGCTAGGAAATGTAATGCATTTAATATGATCTTACCTTGATCTTACACCTCTGAATGTTTTTATGCATCATGTGTTTTTGCGCTATTGAGTTGTGTTCTGGCACCTCTGAATGTTTTTATGCATCATGTGTCTTCCTTGTCCTTACACCTCTGAATGTTTTTATGCATCATGTGTTTTCTTTTCTTACACCTCTGAATGTTTTAGGCATAATGTGTTTTCCTTCCCTGCACCTCTGAATGTGTTTTGATGCATCATGTGTAATGTGTTCTTGCTGATACCCCTAAATGTATTTTATTCTTAGGTGGTTGTTCTTTCCAGTACAGGTGGTCCTAGTGAGGTCCTGCTCCCCTGCGTGACATTCTCCTAAGGTGGTTAGGGTTGCGTAGGTGGTACTTACCTGTTACCAGTAGTTACTGGTTGTGTGCTATACTTGCTTATTTGTGCTCCAGTGATTTATATTCTATGTTCTACTAAGTGCTGATTCTGACAGTGGCCCATGTGGCCCTGTCCTGTACATAATCCCTTGTGAATATTGCCCGTGCCAGTTGGCACAATGTCCATGTGTTATTTCTATCTGATGTGTTTTGACAATACAGAAGTTATTTTTATATAACCTTGTGTGGAGTTACTTTTGTGGTGTGCCTAGGATGTTGTTGCTGTTGTGTGCTTGCGCAAATGCTTTACACATTGCCTCCGAGTTTAGCCTTACTGCTCGTGCCAAGCTACCAAGGGGGTGAGCAGGGGTTATCTTGGTGTCTGACTCCCTTGCCCTGACTAGAATGGTGGTTTCTGCCTGGCTTTGGCGTCAGCCTTAGCCTACCAGAAATAGCCAGTTCTAACATTTACCATGCATGCTTTTACCTTGTAATTTTGCGGTAAACGCATGATTGGCAAAGGGATGTCCGATAAAAATCACACTCCACCCCTCTGCCCTAAGCCCTAAAATCCTTGCCCCTGCCCTGTAAATGACCCAACCCCTAAAAACTACCCCACCCCTAAAACTACCCTGACTGCCCAGCTCTGATCCATAAAGCCCTGACCCCTGCCCTATAAACAACCCGACACTCCAGCCCTAAAATGACCCAATCTCTAAAACCTAAAACTACCCTGGCCCGCCCGGCCCTGAGCCTTAAAACCCTTGCCCTGCCCTATAAATAACCTGACTACCCAAGCCCTAAAAGCTACCCCATCCAGAAAACTGAACACTACCCTGACCCCCCTGAGCCCTAAATCCCAACCTCCGGTACTACAAATGACACAGACCCCCGATCCCTAAAAACTAACTGCAGCCCTAAAACTACCCACCACCCCATCAAAAGCCAGCCCCAGTCCTTCCTCTTTCTGTGTCTGCGCATCTAGACAGCATATTGCCTTAAGCACGCATATAAGTGACTAACGCATATGCGTGGTTATGGCAAGCGTGTTGTGCTTGCAAGGAAGTGACACACGTGGGCTCTATTCTCATTGTAAGGGCTGTTTCCCATGACAGATTATTTATCAGATCTATGGCTAGTTGATCCTCTGTAGGTAGGTAATCACATTGCCAACATGTTTTACACTCATACATACATATGTCCATGTTAAACTACTGATGTTGTTTGTGGCCTGCATGACATTGGCACTGCTGTTTCGTGGTTCACTTACTTTACCATGTGTTTAGGTGCATACATGTGGTGCAATTCAAACATGTCACATGGATTGTTATGCTATTTATTACCAAGCATCAACTATTGTATTAGCTACAGAAGTTGTCATGGTGCACTTTAATTGGCACATATGCATTTTAATATGGGCCAGCTTTAAGTGGGACAAGAGTGACATATTTACAAGTAGCTGTCTACTACAAAAGTAGACACAATACATTGTTTTTTCACATGTATGTTTATGACTGTCATATGTAGGGGACTGTGTATTTCTACACCTTACTCTTTTTACTCATGAATGATGAAATAGGTATTATGATGACACTGTGGTGCCTTGTCCAGGTTAGATTTAATTCTATGTTGATGACTGATGTATGACATGTTGCAAGCATTGTGTTTGACTTTGTGAGTTTGACATTACTGAATTCATATGCTTTTCATATTGGCTATTTACTTCACAGGACAGGTGAGCCATCACATTGGATACATCAGTCAATGCGGCTGTCAACCTACGTGTATGTGTGTACATAGTGTGTCAGTATTGCTGAGACATATATGTGTTTAGTACTGTTGGTGTCACAATGTTATCAAATTATGACATTTGCACATGTAGAGAGCCTAAACTGACAGGGCATACCAAACATGGCCTTTCCACATACGTCTTCCTGTGTTGCTCCCGTAACAAGTACACTGCCATGTGTGGCACACTTGCTCATTTCCAGAATGCTTGTTTTCACAGCACTGACCTTGTTGAAGTTTTACTGATACAAAGAATAGGTACACCATTTAGGGGACACTCCTCTCAGACTAATATCTTGTGTTGCCTTTGTACTTATATCGGCTTGCCTGTCATGCCGCATGGTTGAATAGATGATTTGTTACACAGTGCAGTTGATGTGGTTTCATCCATCCACATGATGTAAAATGACACATTGCTACTCTCTGCCAATAATTTGCTGCTACCATGGACAGGTTAGTACATGCATTTCAGTATGGTACATCAATGTCTTCATGTTGCAGTGCATTGTTCCCACTATGTTCACATGACACTAGTGCCCAGAAATTTCGGAAAGTGACACTGTGCAGTGCAGCAAGTCACCTTTGTGGACTGCACTGATTCACTGTGAAAGGGCAGTTGTGCACAGTATTTAGGCCATACAGCACAGTCATATGATTTCACCCTACACTGGCACACAATGTGCTGCCTAGATTAAACACAGGCATACTTGTACCATGGTGCTCGTGTGCCTGCATTGCATGAGGGTTAGTGTTTATAGTTCAAGTTCAAGTTCAGGCATTTGTATAGCGCACTACTCACCCAGTGGGTCTCAAGGCGCTTGGGGAAGGGGTTCATTATTTGTCGAATAGCCAGGTTTTAAGTTCTTTCCTGAAGGAGATGTGCTTTTGAGTAAGGCGGAGGTGAGTGGGGAGTGAATTCCAGGTCTTGGCAGCAAGGAAGGAGAATGATCTGCCACCCATGGTGGATTTTCGGATGCGCGGGTCTGTGGCGAGGGCTTGATTGGACGATCTAAGTTGGCGGGTGGGTTTGTAGAAGGACAATCGAGTGTTGAGGCATTCGGGTCCTAGATTGTACAGGGCTTTGTGTGCGTGGGTGAGAAGGCGGAAAGTAATTCTTTTGTTGACGGGAAGCCAGTGGAGGTCTTTTAAGTGTCCGGTGATGTGATCTTGGCAAGGGATGTCTAATATGAGTCTCGCTGATGCGTTTTGGATGCGTTGGAGTTTTTTCTGTAATTTTGTTGTGATTCCGGCGTAGAGGGTGTTTCCATAATCCAGTCGACTCGTGACCAGTGCGTGGGTGACAGTCTTTCTTGACTCGAGGGGGATCCAGCGGAAGATCTTTTTGAGAATGCGAAGTACGTTGAAGCAGGAGGAAGAGACTGCGTTGACTTGTCTGGACATCGAGAGCGAGGAGTCAAGGATGAAGCCAAGGTTACGTGCATGGTTTGTGGGAGTGGGTGCTGTGCCCAAAGCGGAGGGCCACCAAGAGTCGTTCCAGGCAGAGGGGGAAGATCCTAGGATGAGGACCTCGGTTTTGTCTGAGTTGAGTTTAAGGCGGCTATGTTTCATCCATTCGGCTACTTCTTTCATGCCTTCGTGAAGATTGGTTTTGGCGGTGTTGGGGTCTTTGGTGAGGGAAAGGATTAACTGGGTGTCGTCGGCGTAGGAGATAATGTTGAGGTTGTGTTGGCGCGCGATGGGGGCGAGAGGACTCATGTAGACGTTGAAGAGGGTGGGGCTGAGTGAAGAACCTTGTGGTACGCCACAGATGACTTCAGTGGCCTCTGAGTTGAATGGGGGAAGTCGAACTCTTTGAGTTCTCCCAGCGAGGAATGAGATGATCCAGTCCAAGGCTTTTCCTTGTATGCCGATGTTGCTGAGGCGTTGTATAAGGGTGCTGTGGCAGACTGTGTCGAAAGCGGCGGAGAGGTCGAGTAGAATGAGGGCCACAGTTTCTCCGTTGTCTAGTAGTGTTCGGATGTCGTCGGTCGCTGCGATGAGGGCGGTTTCGGTGCTGTGTTTGGCTCGAAACCCGGATTGAGATGGATCGAGGGAGTTTTTGGATTCAATGAAGGCGGCGAGTTGGTTATTGACGGCTTTCTCAATGACTTTGGCCGGGAATGGGAGGAGGGATATGGGTCGGTAGTTTTTGAGTTCCGAGGGGTCTGCTGTGGGTTTCTTCAGAAGGGCGCTGAGTTTGGCGTGTTTCCAGCTATCTGGAAAGGTGGCAGAGTTGAACGAGCAGTTGATGATTTCACGGAGATGGGGTGCGATGATGTAGTCAGCTTTGTTGAAGATGTAGTGGGGGCAGGGGTCGGTTGGCGAGCCAGAGTGGATTGAGTTCATTAAGCGGGTGGTGTCTTCAGTGGTGATTGGGTTCCAGTTGCTAAGGATGTTAGTTGGTGGAGTAGGATCAGAGGGGGGGGGATGGCTGATCGCCGGGGGTATTCTCGAAGCTATGTGGATGTCGGCAATTTTGTTGTAGAAGAAGGAGGATAGCGCATCGCAGAGGTCTTGGGAGGGAGTGATGTCGTTAGATGCTGCGGTGGGGTGGGTGAATTCTTTGACGATGTTGAAGAGTTCCTTGCTGTTGTGAGAGTTGTTGTCGAGGCGATCCTTGAATGCTGATTTCTTGGCGGATCAAATCAGTTGGTGGTGTTTGCGGGTGGCTGCCTTGAGGGTGGCCATGTTGCCGGTGGTTGGGTTTTTTCTCCATGTTTTCTCCAGGGTGCGGCATAGCTTCTTGGATTTTTTAAGGTCATCGTTGAACCAGGGAGTCTTTTTGCTGCCTGATTTGATCTGGTGCTTTTTCAGGGGTGCTAATTCGTCGGCACTGTGGGTGATCCATTGCTTGAGATTGGTGGCCGCTTGGTTTGGGTCCAGTGAGAGGGAGGGTTTTGGTTTAGTGATGTGAGGAGTTGGTCGGAGGTGATTTTGTTCCAGTTTCTTCGAGGAATAGGTTGTGGGTGATTGTGATTCAGGGTGGTTTTGTAGCTGAAGTGAACACAGCTGTGGTCCGTCCAATGGAGAGCTGTGGTGCGATCGAAGGAGATATGCGTGCTGGACGTGAAGATAGGGTCGAGTGTGTGTCCGGCTGCATGGGTGGGGGTGTCAACAAGTTGTTTGAGTCCGAGGTTGGTTAGGTTGTCCAGAAGGGTGGTGGTGTTGTTGTCGTGTTTGTTTTCAAGGTGGAAGTTGAGGTCTCCTAAAAGAATATAGTTCTCGGAGGCGAGGGCATGTGGGCTGACGAAGTCCGTGATGTCATCGCTGAATTGAGTGCGGGTACCTGGAGGCCTGTAGATGAGGGTGCCTCTAAGTGTGGTCCTGGGGTCGGTGTGGATCTGGAAGTGGAGATGTTCGGCGGTTGCAAGATTATCGTCGGAGCTGGTCGTGATTTTGATGGTGTTCCTGTGGATGATGGCGATGCCTCTTCCTGTTTGATTGATGCGGTCTTTTCGGATAATCTTGTATGCGTTCGGAATGGCTATGGCGATGTCGGGTGCTGATGATGTGTTCATCCATGTTTCTGTGAGGAAGGCGATGTCCGGTGACGCAGTGTCGAGTAGGTCCCAGAGTTCAGTTGCGTGTCTGTGGACCGAGCGGGTGTTAAGTAGGATGCACTTCAGGTGGTTAGAGTCGGAGCTGTGTGTGGAGGAAGTGGGTTTGGTGAGGGTCCTGAAGCAGTTGAATTTGCAGGAGAGGCAGGCGAATGGGTCGTGGGTACGTCCTGGGGTGGCTACGCAGCAGTGTAGAGTGCGTCCGGGGTTGAGGCCGAGGAGAGTTGCGGCATCATATGTGATTTTAGTGGGTTGAGAACGGCGGGGACCAGGGGGACAGGCACTGGGCGCAGTCCAGGCACGGACGGGCGCAGACTGGCTTACCTTTGGTGCACCTTTGGCGCGCATGGGGCGCGACCGCTGCGCGTGACCGCTGCGCGTAGGTACTTCCAACATAAATGGAGAAGTGGAGGGGGCGCGGAGCGTGGGAGGGGGAGCTGGGAGGCGGGAGCGTAGGGGGAGGGACGGGCTGCAGGCACAACAAAATGGACGAGATAATAACAGGAGAACAGGACGCTGTGATGCGAGCTGGCGGTGGAACACACGGGCACAATTTACATTAAATAAAATATTAAAGCAAACACAAGTGAAATATGTTCAAACAGGCAAAGCAATGCGGAGCGTTCACAGTTAAAGTACTATATAGACACAAAGCAATGCGGAGCGCTACGCAACAGAGCGGGTGCCAATTCAATTGAAATAAATTTCAAGTGTGGCGGTGGTGGGGGAGCAGCGCTACGATACCAGTCACAGCGCTATGGGATTCAGGAGGAAGGGTGGAGCGACCGCTTCACACGGAGTCAGGCTGGTCACAGAGGTTCCTCAGCCGGGCCGTTCCTGTTGTCTAGTGGGTGGGAGGGGGAGCTGGGAGGCGGGAGCGTAGGGGGAGGGACGGGCTGCAGGCACAATAAAATGGACGAGATAATAACAGGAGAACAGGACGCTGTGATGCGAGCTGGCGGTGGAACACACGGGCACAATTTACATTAAATAAAATAAAATAAAATAAAATAAAATAAAATATTAAAGCAAACACAAGTGAAATATGTTCAAACAGGCATAGCAATGCGGAGCGTTCACAGTTAAAGTACTATATAGACACAAAGCAATGTGGAGCGCTACGCAACAGAGCGGGTGCCAATTCAATTGAAATAAATTTAAAGTGTGGCGGTGGTGGGGGAGCAGCGCTACGATACCAGTCACAGCGCTATGGGATTCAGGAGGAAGGGTGGAGCGACCGCTTCACACGGAGTCAGGCTGGTCACCTTTATACAGGAGGGGACACCTTCCTGCACATGATGTACTCAAAGAGGCCTGATTATCTATGTATGTGTGCCAAAGAATGCAGCACACATATGAAATGTGACTGAATTGGATGACTTAAGTTGTTATTTCCTTGTTACATATTACCTGGGGAGAACAATTGATTTGTCACATTTCTAAGTTCACCTAATGTGTGATACATGACATGCCTCAAGAACCATAGATGTTGCATGAAGTCACACCCACAATGCCCATGAAAACCCACCCTTTAAATTAGTGGTGCCACACTGCATTCTGTGCAGCATTGCCTTGCCACTCTATACATTTAGGTAATTCAAAGGCACACAAAGTGGCTTTGCATGTCTTAGCATGTGTTACTTGGAGGCTTGCATTACATGTGTACCATGATGCATTGTGCATGTGTATGGCACATTCCACATTCATATGGTCCTACCTCCCTTGGCACACACATAGATGGGTGTTATGTAGTAAATGTCTACCTGTTATTAGATGTGTTATGTACTTACCAACAAGTAGGCCATTCCAATATGGGCTATTCTGGAAGCACTCAATGATGCTGCAGTGCCTGAATATGAAGGCATCATGCATGTTTCCTGGGTATTTTGCCAGCACATTAGTGAACATCCCCAGATGGTCCCGATGACCTGGATGTAGATTGAGTATGGGTGCTTCCGGTTCCTGTACAGGTGTGATGTTTCAGCGAAGGGAACCAGTTGCACATGTGTGCAATCAATGGCACCTAGCATATATATAAATCTCACAAGGGCATAGAAACGTTGATTGGTCTCCAGCTGTTGTTATTGTGTTTTGGGAAAGAGGAGGAACTGGGGTGTGAGGCAGATGATGGCATCCAGGACAGAGGACAGGAAGGCAGAAAAGGATGGATGCGATATTCCTGACACTCCGGCTGTTGTGATCCGGAATGACCCAGATGCCAGCAAGTGGAGGGATTCCATTAGCTTGACCTGCGGAGGGATGTTGGTGTGCCTGGCAGTTAGTGGCTGGAGCCTTGAGCCAATCTGGTTCAGCAGTTATATCATCGACTCCCTCCTGAGTCTGTAGTATCTGATGACTTCATCCTGCCTGAAGGAGAGAGTAATCTGCTGGCAAAATGTGCGTGTCCTTCTCCTGCGCTGCTTATGTTGTGGGAGTCTCCTTCTCCAAGCGACAGCATAAGCACCTCCATCGTGTAGTACAGCTTGCCAAACTGTTTTGTGTGTATTGTCTTTATGTTCCACGGCCACTGCGTCATTTCCTATGCCTGGTTTGTCGATGCACAGGGATTTTGACGCATTTCAGGCTCTGTGGGATGCTTGCTTAGGTTGTGTCAAATTGAAAAACCATGAATATCACTGCGTTAGTTTACCATGCATATCTTAGTCTTTGCGTGGCCCAGACGGTTCTGGTGCAGGTATTTTTGAACGCAGGTCAGCAAGAACTGGTGCATTTGCCTCAAGCATCGACTTGTAGATATGGAGTGCTGCTTGCGCCACCTTCGCATCCAAATTTGTGATGCAACAGTTGTGCAGGCCTCTCATACATATGCCCTTTAATAGCTTAAGATAGGCCCTATGACTATTGAAATATATCAATCAATCAACTCGCATTTGTAGAGCGCGACTAATCACCCATGAGGGTTTCCAGCCACTGGGTTCTTGCTGGGACCAGTTGAAGAGCCAGGTCTTGAATCTATTTCTAGTTTCAGGTAGAGAGGACAATGATTGGAGTTGCAGAGGAGGTCGTTCAAGGATGTGGCAGCAAGGTCGGAGAAGGAACTTCCTCCACTGTTGCTTAGGAGGATGAAGGGAGTGTGAGTGAGGGAGGCAGAGCACAGGTGTCAGGAGGGCTGGTTTTATTCAGGCGGTGGTTGATATATGGTGGTCCTTGGTCATGGAGGGCCTTGTAGGGGTGTGTCAACATCTTGAATTGGCTTTGAATCTAGTTGGGGAGCCAGTGGAGGTTCCTGAGGTGGGGGTAATGTGGTTGTATTTGTGGAGGTTGAGAATACGTTTGGTGGCTGTGTTCTGTATCATCTGGAGTCTCTTCAGGAGTTGGGTGGTGAATCCTGCGTAGAGCTCGTTCCCCTAGTTCATAAGGGAGTGAGATAACCAAGGGTTGAACATAAATGGACGCACAATAGTTGATGGATGAAACTAACAATGGGTAAACAAGTTATGGTTTAAATGTTTCATAAATTATTAGCTTGCAACTCATTATGTATGGATGTAAAAACCTGTATGCAATGACCCTCATTATTCCTAGTGGAGTGGAGAGGTGTGTTGCAGAGTGCCGGAAAGTGTCATAGAATGGAGTATGGTAGAGTGTCACAGATTGTATTAAAGTTTTGTACAGTGGAGTGGCATGGAGTACAGAAAAGTGCAGTACAGTATAGTAGAGTGGTGTGGGATAGACTTTCGTACAGTTGAGTGGCATAGAGTAGCGTACAGTGGAGTGGCGTGAAGTGCAGTACTGGAGTATAGTGCAGTACAGTGGAGTAGTGACCCATAGAGTAAAGTATATCAACTGGTGTGGAGCGGCATAGAGGGAGCGGTGAAGAGTGTCATAGAGTGAAATGTAGTGTTGTAAAGTGCTACAAAGATAAGTAGAAAGCTGTAAACTGGTATTGTCAAGAGTAAAATGTTCTATAGTGTAGTGCTATTCAGTGTAGTTGTGTGTGGTCCATTTTAGGGCTGTAGACCGTTAATGAGTGGAGTATATTGTTTTGAGCAGAGTACAGTGGAGTGGCATGGAGTGTAGTTGGGTAGAGTGGAGTGGTGTAGAATGGAGTAGTTTACAGTGGAGTTGTGAAGAGTGGAGTGGCATACAGTGTAATAGAGTACAGTGGAGTGGCTTACAGTGAAGTGGCATATAGTAAAGTGGCATTGTGTGGAATAGCATAGAGTGGAGTGCCGTTGAGTGGAGCTACAAGAGAAACAACAACCCCCGTCAACCTTTAAATTCAAATTCAGTTAATCCATCTCAAAATTGTATCTATTGAAATATACAGCTCAGAGGATTCTGGTCTTCATTCATGTTCTTTGTTAACCGTGCAAAACTATATTGTTATTCTCAACATTTTTCATATACAAAACTTTAATATCACATATTCAGGTCGTACATTCTGAATGTCTTCAACCCGGGTCTCAATGGAAACATACATTTTTAATTCATATAAAGTGACATTCTCAAGCACACACTAATGTGTTATTATTTCTATTGGTAGTTTTCCCTCCCGTTAACCTATTTAAGCATTTTGAATTATGTTGAGTGGAGTTACATTCAGTGGAAGAGCATAGAGTACAGTGTCATAAAGTGGAGTGGTGTATAGTGGAGTGGCTTTGACTGAAGTGACGTGGAGTGGCATACAGCTGAATAGCATAAATTGGAGTGGCATACATAGTAGTGGCGTTAAGTGGAGTGGCGTAGAGTTGAATGGGGTAGAGTGGAGATAGGTAGAGTGGAGTGGATTAGACTGGAAAGGGGTAGAGTGGAGTGAAGTGGAGTGGATTGAGTGGAGTGAGGTAGAGTGGAGTGACATAGAGTAGAGTGGGGTAGAGTGGAGTTGCATAGATTGGAGTGACAAAGTGGAGTGGGGGAGAGTGGAGTGGTGTACAGAAGAATAGCTTACGGTGGAGTGGCATAGAGAGGAGTGACATAGAGTGGACTGGCATACACTACAGTGTGAAAGAGTGGAGTACTGTAGATCGAGATAGCATACAGTGGAGTGGCGTACAGTGGAGTGTGGTAGAGTGGAGTGGCATAGAGTCAAATAGCATTGAGTTGAGTGGCGTAGAGTGTAGTGTCGTACAGTGGAATAGTGTGTAGGGAAGTGGCTTGGAGTGAAGTTAGGATACAGTGGAGTGGTATAGGGTGGACTGGCATAAAGTAGAATAGCATACAGTGGAGCGCTGTGGAGTAGAGTGGAGTGACATACAGTTGAATAGCATACTGTGGAGTGGAGTAGTGTAGAGTGTAGTGTGGTAGAGTGCAATAGCATATAGTGGAGTAGCATATAGTGGAGCAGCACACAGTGGAGTGAGGTTCAGTGGAGTATCATACAGTAGATAGCGTATAGTGGAGTGGTGTAGAGTGGACTGGCATACAAAGGAGTTGCGCAGAGTGGAACAGCATACTGTGGAATGACATTGAGTGTAATATTATAGAGTGGAATAGCATATAGTGAAGTGGCGTATGGTTTAGTGGCATAGAGTTAAGTAGTGTAGAGTGAAATAGCATGGAGTGGAGTGGAGAGAATGGGGTTGCCTACAGTGGAATTGTGTAGAATGTATTGGTGTACAGTGTATTGGCCCACAGTGCAGTGATGTACACCTGAGTGCCATACATTGGAGAGGTGTACAGTGGAGTTGCATACAGTGAAGTTGCTTACAGTAGAGTGGCGTACAGTGGGCTGGCATACAGTGGATTGGCATACAGTGGAATGGGGTAGAGTGGAGTGACATTGAGTCGAATAGCTTAGAGCTGAGTGGCGCAGAGTGCAGTTGAGTATAGGGGAATAGTGTATAGTGGTTCGGCATGGAGTGAAGTGGTGCTCAATGGAGTGAAGTGGTGAAGAGTAGAGTGGCGTAGAGTGGAATACCATACATTCAGCCCATTGAAACCCTCATAGGTGATTTTTTGCGCTTTACAAATCCTGAATTTATTTATTTATTTATATAGTAGAGTGTTGTAGAGTGGCATGGCATACCGTAGAATAGCATACTGTAGAGTGGTGAAGAGTCGAGCAGTGCCTGGTGAAGTGGTGTAGAGTAGAATAGCATAAAGCGGAATGATGAGAATGGAGTTGCATGCAGGGGAATAGCATAGAGTGCAGTGGCATAGAGTACAGTAGTGTACAGTGAAGTGGTGTAGACTCGAGTGGTATAGAATGGAGATGGCGAGAATAGAGCATCATACAGTGGAATAGTGTAGAGTGTATTGGTTTACAGCGTATTGGCAGACAGTGCAGCGGTGTAGACTGGAGTGTCATACAGTGGAGCAACATACCGTGGAACAGCATACAGTGGAGTGACACAGAGTGGAGGAGTGTACAGTAAAGTGGGCTGGAGTGGAGTGGCATAGAGTCGAATAGCATAGAGCTGAATGGGGTAGAGTGTAGTTGCGTACAGGGGAATAGTGTATAGTGGAGCGTCAGGGAGTGAAGTGGGGGACAGTGGAGTGGCTTAGAGTGTAGTGGTGATGAGTAGAGTAGCAGGTAGTGGTATATCATACAGTAGAGTGCTGTAGAGTGGAGTGGCGCACAGTAGAAGAGCATATTGTAGAGTGGAGTGTGTAGGGTGTAGTGTGGTAGTCTGTAATAGAGTACAGTGGGGTAGTGTAGAGTGCAGTGGCATAGAGTGGAGCGACGCACGATGGAGTGAGGTAAAGTGGAGTGGCATGCAGTAGAATAGTGTAGAGTGGAGCAGCACAGAGCGAAATTGTGCATAGTTGAGTGGCTTAGAGTGGAATGCCATACAGCAGAGTGGTGTAGAGTGAAATAGTGTATAGAGGAGTGGCTTAGAATGTAGTGGTGTAGAGTAGAATAGTGTATAGTGGAGTGGAGTACAGTTTAGTGGTGTAGAGTGAAGTGGTGTAGAGTTCTCTGCTGCTGTACTGACACTCATAGATCATTGGCAGTTTCTGATGTGATGTGTCCTGGTCACACTGATACATCACATCTTTAACTTGTTTCACTCTGTACTACTATGTATAGATCTTTGTTTCTGAAGTGCTTTGTCCGGGTCACGTGTTGCTGTGTACGACCATGGTGCATAGATCATTGTTTCTGATGTACTATGTTCTGGCAGCTAATGTTTTTGTTTTTTGCTATATGAAAACAATAACATTTTGTTAAAAATGCTAAATAGAAGTGGTGTAGAGTAGAATAGAATGAGTGCCGAGAATGGAGTTGCATACAGTGGAATAGCATTGAGTAGAGTGGCATAGAAAAGAGTAGCGTACCGTGCAGTGGCGTAGACTGGAGTGGGATAGAGTTGAGTGCCATGGAGTGGAGTGGTGTAGACTGGAGTGAGGTAGTGTAGTATGGCATAGAGTGGAGTAGCGTGCAGTTGAATAGAGTGGAGTGGCATAGAGTAGAGTTGCATAGAGTGGAACAGCATACAGTGGAGTGTCGTACAGTGGGACTGCATACAGTGGAACAGTGTAGAGTGGATTGGCATACAGTGTGTTATTGTACAGTGCAGCGGTGTAGACTGGATGTTGTACAGTGGAGCTGCAATTGTTCAGACATTGGTTTAGAATACCTTGTGGTTCCTTCTTGCAACATTCATGCTGGTGTGCACTGCATAGGGTTCTCAGATAGAATATCAGCGCACACCTTCTGGCTGACTTGAAGGGTTCAGATCCAGCAGCCACACATGACTTAGGTAGGGTCTGCCTACTGCCCACACTCACCCACATTGTTCACGGCCATACTTGACAACCCGGTATGTTTGCCCTTGTTTAGTCCTCTTCCTAAATTTCAAGACATACTGTTGCAAAAAGGCCCTATGACAACAGAAGTGAATGGAGTATGCAAACCCCTAGTGAAATATCCAGAAGGAGCTGAGCCTTTTCCCCCCTGACAAGGTCTTGGCAGCCTGTATGATCATTTCCATCCTGGAGTAACGTTTCCAAGCAAAGGTCTTCCTCAGACATGCACCTGAATGTTGGAAAGCAGAATACTCCAAAAAAGGCCTCTTCCTGCAAAAATGTCTTTCAACTCCCACTTGACTAATTTTTGTTCTAAAAGCCTTCAACCATGGCGCACTTCAAGCATGCTCTTCCAGCTTCATGGGCCATTACAGATTTGCTCTGTGTACTCATTACTTCGAGAATCTGCCGAGAAAGTCCCTCAACCTGCATCCTTTTCCCAAGGAAACCAACAATTGTCCCTCTCACTGAGCTAGGTCCCAACTGACACATTAGTTAATGGAACCAACGTGGTCATGCGCACAGAGAACACTCACCACTCTAGGAGCGACATTCATTTCTGTGACCTGCTCTTAGTGCGCACCTGCCCCATCACTCTGTATGGTGGGTCGCATGCACGCACCGCACATTCACAGCGAAATATACAATTCATTGTAAATACGCTTTCTGAAGCAATGCGAACCTTCCAGGATGTCAAAACCATGACACTTTTGGTAGCCGTTCATATTCTGAGGTATCTCATTCTTGAAGGTTTCCCACACTCCACCCCGGCACAATGGTGTTGGCGCGAGGCGCCCAGAATGAGAAGTTACCATGACTTACCATATACTCGCCAAGCCAGAAATAAAAACAAGAAAACTCCTGATCCCTTGATTGCTGGGACCAATTAGTCAGTGCTGATTGATGCCTAGGAAACAATTACCGAGAACACATCCAAACTTTCCGGCATTATTTGAGATTTCACACAATATGCTTTCCGGATGGCTTGGAACAAACTGGCATGTAGAAAAGCGCACTGTGCTTTCCAGGCGGGTTGTCCTTGTTACTACAGAAACGGATTTTCTATAAACTAGGAATTCTCTGCTGGTTTTGTTCGTATCATGTCAAAATGCTCACATATTTAAAATGCATTGCAAATTATTCTTAAAACATTACCATATCACACTAGCTGTCTTAAGCATTTCCAGTTATTCAAATGACTTATTTTTAATGGTGCTGAAAGGAGCCTTTTGTAATAACAAACCCCATCTGCATACACAAAAGGCATGACACAGGGAACAAAAAAAAGAGACGGCTGAGGACGAAACCACGCTTCCTTTCACTAGCAATGGTGGAAATTAATGTCAACGCTAGGCTGAAGGCATAAAGGGATTCAAAATTAAAAATCCTTTGAAACCTTCCAACAAGACCCCTATAATCAGATGAAAGATACGCAGTGATCAAAGTCCTTTAAAACAGTATTGTTCATTCCATTAGACCCGCTTCAGTGTACCCTTCTATTCATCAGAAATTATACGCAATTGCAGCAGAAAATCTGCATTGTTTCATTAGCAGTCCAGATGTTTTAAGGAAGGAATCCCCCACAACAAAACGCTCAGAGCTAGGACCCTGAAACAGCTGCTAATGTAAACCATAATTAGCTGGAGCCATGTTTTATCATATAGTGAAGGTGCACAACTGACATTACTAATTGCTTCAGGGATGACCTCTGGTAAGAAGCAGCAAAAAAGCATCAGCATGTGGTACAGAAAGCATTTAAGCGAAGATTTTCTCTACTATTGAAAAAAATAAACGTATCTACATTAATTAGGTTGCGAGGCTAATCTCTACATTGCAAAATAAATTTTGAAGAAATTGGTATAGTACGGTTGTGTGATCTCCATTGTTCAATGACATTATATACATGGTTATAGCTTGGTGCTGAGGTCTTATCCCAAGGTCAACGCCTTCTTCCCAAATTAAGGCCAGAGCCACAAGAGAGAGCCTCTAACAAGGAAAAGGCATTTAACATCTGGCATAAACCTTGGAAGAAGGACTCTAATGCTACTAGAACATGAATCCACTGGGGGTAGATGTTGTACCTTAAACAGGAGAAACAGAAAGAGAAGCTGTGGCTATTCTTACATGCCTGTAAGGAAGCATTCTGCCAGGTCGCAACGTCCCTTTATTGCGCTGAGCACCTTTGGATCTTTACAGAAGCAGGAGCTTTTTCTTACCGAAGAGATAAGGAAACAACAGCTTCACACTCTGTGGTGTTCCCTCGACTTCTTCAGAAGCAACCTTTACACATAACTGTCTTTTTCCTCCTGATTTGGCTAAGATGGAAGCCTAACCAGACAAAAATTTTAAAAACATAATGCTTTTTAAAAAAACTTTTTGGCTGATTGGTCAGGAAGGGTTAGGAAGAAGCAGATTCTTCTCATCACACAGGCTGGTGAAGCAATAGGAAGGTAAATGTACTGAAAATACTGGCAACAAGAAGGATCACTGTGGACCCTACGCAAAATAGGAAATACGAGTTGCATGTCCTTTATGGGAGATAAGATACACATGGCAATCTTATACCATAAAGTAGTAAAACCGTGAACCTACTTAAATCCAACATGGATCCTAATGCTTTGCTCGGGGAACACCTGTAGGGGAGAGAGAGATCGGGGCAATTGACAGAGGTTACCTTCAGGGAAACATCTTGCCAATTGCTCAGGCTCCCATAGTCACGCTGGTGGTAGGAGTTCGTCACATAGATCAGGTGAAGTTACAAATGGTGCACAGAGACGTGGAGATAGCAATAAACAGTGGGGATGGTCCTGGAACCTAAGCAGATGCACAAACCAATTGCTGCAAAAAAGCACTGGCACTGATTGGCATTGGTTCTAGCTGTTTAGCTTTGAAAATATAAGCTGCATAAGCACATCAGCTCACTGATCATATTTTGGATTCAGTCATGCGTGGACCTCCATTGCTGTGGGGTTGGATTATGGAGCTTCAAGTTTTGTATGTCATGCAGGTTAGGACTATTCCTGAAGACACTCTGAAAGCTCTGTTGGCCTGTCCATCATTTCACAATCAGTTCAAGGAGATCAGATACCCAGCTATTTTCGGTAAAATTAAAGCACCATAGCCATAGACATTTGACAACATTTTTAAGAAGTCAAATACGGCCATGCTTGGATTAATTTGAGGACATTAAAATAATGAAATAGCGTATATTTTTATACAGCTACTGCTGGTCAAAGACAGCTGGGCTATTCCAAGCTTTACTCCTGGAAGTCAAGGGCAAAATACTTATGCAACTATTTTAGGGCCAGCAATATCCTGATTCCATACTACATATCATAATGGAGCATTATTACAGATGAACCCTGCTCAAATGTAGAATCCCAAGTTATATGACACAAGTCTGGTTCAAGACACTATGCATATTCGAATTAAGGGTACTTCTTCAATAAGGGATCATTACATGATCAGGCTGACCTGTATATATGTGATCAAAGAATGGAGGTGGTTTGGTTTTGTATGGTTCACAAATAATACTTGTGCTTCAATCTCTCAGCCAGATTGTGTGTGCTACATTAGTGGCTTGCACATTGTTCTTACTCCTGCTACATTTAATGCAATAAAGTACTCAAGCAACAAAAACAATCCCGACCAGGGTGAACCACAAACTTCACCAAAATAATGTGTGCTTAAAGCTATGCTAGCTTGGCACAAAAAAAGTCAGGCTGAACTTATGGACAATGTGTAAAGTATGCAGCACAAAAACAGTAATAAAGTGAAAACACAACACAAGAATAACACCTCTCCAATTTAGAAACATGGAGTAAAATGTAATACATTATTTGACACCAAAATGACAATGATCCAATTAGTAAAATCAGAGCTATCCAATTTAAGAGGCTTAGGTAAAAGCACAAAGTACAGCTGCAGTTATCTGGTCATGTGAGACTGGGTGAAAGTTACAAGTTCAGGCCAAGTGTGAAGGAGGGTGGACCAGATACAGAGGCCAGGTTAGTTACCCCCCTGAAAGAGTTAACATCTCAAACTCTAGTACAAAGTGTCAGGTTTGCAGTGGAGGCGGCATTGAGGAGCAGGCAGAGTGTCCTGGATGGCCGTCACTCCAGCATGAAGAGCAGGCTGGGCATCGCTGGTGGTCCTTGCTGCAGCGTGAAGATCCTGCCGGGGGTCACAGGCGGTCATAGCCGGAGCTTTGTGGTGGTGGTCACTTGATGTTGTTATTGCTGTAGCACGAATTGCAGATCTCATGTTGCCATTCTCTGCTAGTAGGGGCTACAGCTCTGAGAGTCGAGTTCACCGGAGCTTTGCACTGGTGATCGGTGCTGGCAGCAAGATTTTTGCACAAACAAGCCAATTCACAAAGATTCCAAAATTCTGAATCTTTCCTTTTCTTTTAAGAGGAGCTCAACTGATGTAACACCAAGGTTTCAGGGCCCGGGAGGAACCTCCTGTAGATCAGGAAGACTCAGGTGGGACCTGTGGATGAGGACCCTAATAAATATGTATATACACCCAGTAATATATCCCAAAAACTCTTCTTTAATCTCACACAAGTCCGAGGCAAATAGAAGGTGAGCACCAATTTACCTGGGTGCCATTACTTGCCAGTCTCGGATAGTCCATTTTCATGCACTTTATGACATTCAAGATATTTCCTCCTTTAGTTTGTTGATTGTTGAAGCTACATAGAGTTCGGGGATCCTTCCATTTGCCAAAATGTACTTTTAAAAAAGCACAATGAATGAAAATCGAAAAAGTCAAAGAAAATGTACCCGAAATATAAAATCATTCATAGTCAGGCACAAAAAAAGTACGTCAAAACTCCTCAAAAGCAAACTAATACACTACCTAAATACTACCAATAAACTAACATAAAACTATTTCCTACACATCTGAGAGTAGGCCTAAATCTACATCACATAGACAAACTAACAAATTGCTAATCTCAACATACAAACCAAATATCTAAACCCAATAACCTCAATAGGCTTCCTGTAGACCCACCCAAACTAGCAATATATCAAATTAGGTTTACTTAAATTAAATACAGAGCTGGATCCCACACCAACCTCATTGACTGCTGCTGTATACCTGTAGAAAAAATACTTGTTAGTGCTGAGGTTGGAAGAAGGCCTACTAAAAGTGAGGGGTCACTCTCCACGGGGACCAGGGAATTCAGGATACAACAACAACAGGAAGGTACAAAGTAAATGAACAACGGGCAAATTACCATAAATCATATTTTGAATGTTTCTTGGAAAGTGTTTTCTCTGTGAGTTACAAGATCTTTCAATAAGTCAAGTAGTAGTTTGACAGCACATTGGTTGATACTGAACAGCTCTTCTAGAAGCAGAAGCACAAGAAGAAGAGGGGTAGTTGAGCCCCTGTTCCAGAGGCTCCAAGCCTCAGAGAACATCATTGCCACCCATGGCAACAATACTCAAGATTTCAACACTGAAACAAGAAAGGACTAAGGGGAAGAGAGCAGGAAACAGTGACTACAGATCTGGACTCAGTGGAAAGCAGGCCTGGAATCAAAGAACAGGAACAGGTTTGAAATAGAAGTAAGCACACTAGCTATCGACATTGTGAGCTTCTGCACACTGAGCTCACAGAGTAAACATTGCTGCTTGTTCAGGGGGGGAGCACAGGAGACAGAGAGAGCCACATGTAAGTAATTACCTAAGCTCCAGCATCCATGAAACTGCCAATGAAGGGAAGGCAAATATACGAGGGAATTATGCATTATAACTGAAGCAATATTTACATTAGTATGTAACATTAAAATGTTCGTGCAAACTTGTTGCAAATTTACTTACTTTTTTACTATTTCTTTAACTTTACCATGAGGAGATCTCCGCCACCAAGGTAGAGATCTCCTTATGGTTAACTATAGGGACATTTTCTCTAAACTTTTTCAAGCTGGGATCTCCATCTCTACTGAAGAGATCTACCTATGGTAAAGTATAGATTACTTTTCCTAAATTTTACCATGTGGAGATCTTCTCACTGACTCTTGAGCCTCCCCATGGTAAAGTATAGGGGAAAAGTCGAAAGTTTATTAAAGTTGGAAACAGTTTGAGAAAATATTTCAATATTAAATATTTAACGTTAAATTAACATTATCGTATAGTTTTAACTATTTTAGTTAATTGGATTAAATTGCACATTACTTCCTATGAGGGGTTGGGGTGACCCGATGATGTAGCATGACACCACCAGGGTGTGTGAGGATAATTAAAACAAACATTGCTCTTTCCCAGACACAGGGTTGTGACTAGCACAACCTTCCACTAGATAGGCCCCCCTCATTTTTCTTCCCAGTCCTTGAACACAGGTAATAAACTAGCAACTCTGGCCACTGGTTGGTCAATTGGAGTATTTTTTGTGATTAATGACCCATGCAAGTCACCATCTCTCTGATTGTGGCCAATCGAAGCTGGTCACAATTTGCTGCCTCCCTTATGCATATTAATGAGGTATGTCGAACTGCAGCCCACTACGATTCCGTATGTTGCGAACCAACCTATTAGCACATATTTTGTGGTCGTCAGTGCGCATTTTGTGACCATGCATTTAGGTACATTTGTGAATCGTGTATTGTTAATCATTATGAGCCACAGTTTATTATTTCTAGTTTTAATCCTTGTACATGTTCTCAGGCACATGAGTAGTGTGGCTCACTGGTTAGAGGCGGCAGGCCTGAGAGCAGAAGTCAGCCTGGGACCAGGGTTCAATTCCCGACGCGGCAGGGTCGTGGATCTTGGTCAGCGGACTCGATAATTCTCGCTTCAGTGCTTACTCTAATCAGGGGTTCCACTCGGCAACTCTGGACATTAGCTTGCCTAATCTCCACAACGGCCCCACCAATTCCGGGGATGCCTGGCTCCACCTTGGGGACTCCCAGCAAGGGACCATCCCACAGGGAAAGCCAGGACGGGTTCCCCAGGATTATACAGCGCCGGGACGCCCCGTTGCTGGGGCAGCTGTGCGCTTTACAAGTATACTACATTTACATGAAGCTCCAAGAGGAGATTAAGCTCCAACGTGGTGAGTAGACGGGATCCAGGTCTACCTCCAGGAATTGCCTTTCCCATCTGAATTCAGGAAGATATCTCATCACCCGCCTCCTCTCATAATGCCATTTCTTCTTAACATCACCCATGGTGGACACTGCCTCTCCTGATGCATTAGCTGAGTCAGTAACTTCCTGACATTAGCAGAGATATTCATATCAGTGGTGACGCTCTCATAGGCAGAATGTAATATACGAGAGTAAAGTTACTAGTACTATCTCTACAGACATAAATTCAGTAGTGAGAGACTACGGCTTCATTTGAGGTGTTAGAGTCTTGTAAGTCTACAATTATGTATAAATCTATACATTAAAATGGTGAATTATATATTTGAGGAGATTTACACCTACATGTATGTGTAGATCTATTTACACATACAAACCTATCTTAAGGGATACTTAGGCCCTTAAAGTTTGAACCTGGCTTTACTGCATATTTATGTTCAGATTCAGTTCATAGAGTCTTTATTTCGATTATAAAACCATAAAAGATATTGCAATCAGTTAAAAATGAACTCGTTATAAAATGCTTAGTTAAAATAATTGAGTCATGGCAGAATAACATTGATCTAAACAAACACAGTGATACAATTAAAATAGAATATTAAGCCACAACTCAAAAACTCTTGTATTTTAAGACAATTATATAAAAGAGTATAGGATTGGATAAGCCATACGACATTGGGTTGGTAGTTGAGAAGAAAATAGTAAGACCAGGGAGGCATTACAGTGAAGAAGATTAGAACTGCCCCAATCTATCATAGGGTCAAAAGGCCCTACCCCGTTATACTACAGAGTGTCAGATTCGAGCTACCCCACATCCCACAACCAATTTAAAACAGATCAGATCAATGTTCCTTAAGTTTATTAGCCCGAGTCACCCATACCCTACTCAGGAAATTAGCTATAGAAATAACAATAGATTCCTGGGTACATGTCTGTAAAATCCTCAGGGCCTTGATGGCTACTCTTGTCCCAAGAATGGTGCAAATGGGTTTGAGCCATTTCCTCCTTGCTAGCCTATAGGCTGGGCAGACGAATAGTATTTGGGGAATAGATTCAGGCTGTGCCAAGCACAAGGGGCACAATTCTGTCGTAGGCTTGGGCCATCTACTGGTGAAAGATTCAACAGTGGAAAAGCAACCGACCAATTTGTCACTCTCCTCTTCCTTGCTCATGGACTGTTGGAACTCTTCCCAAAAGACCTTTTGTGGGTGACCTGCTAGTCACGGATAACTATTTTAATTCTTTTGCACATTTCTGTTTGGTAACAGAACAAATTTTGCAAATCGGCCACTTTGACTCTTGAATGGTGATGACTAAATGAAGAAAACTAAATTTCTTTAAATGTGGGTTCTTAACAGCTACAGGATGGTCGAGCCCTACACTTTTTCCAGGATAGGATTGATAAATTTACTTATCAACCTAGTCAGTGCTTGACTAGCAGGGAGATAACAAAGAAAGAAAAGTGAGAAGCATTGTCTTGTTCCTTACCTCTGAGGATGTGTCACTTAAGTAATGCTTCAGTGCAACACAGTCAACAGAAAATAAAAATAAATATATTAACATACTTGTGTAATTTTCTGCTAAGAATGTCCAACACATTAATTTGTGCTAGATGCAGGGTTTGATATTCCTTTCATTTCTATTTTAACTCTCAGCATCACCTCACCTGCATATGTACTACTCTATTTAATGTGTTGTTTAGACTTAAGAAACATACGTATATATGTACAAAGTAATGCAGCCATTTACTTATAAAAGTTTTAAAAAAATCTATTCCACGAGAATATCATTTAGTTCTGTCAATGTGATACTGTATATAAAGAATGACATTAGGCGTAGGCACACTGATAATATCTATTCAGTGTTTGTTAGTGCTGTTCTACAAGGGAAGCAGCACAAGACGCTACAAGCAGACCTGCAAAAAAGGGAATAAAAATTAAAAACAAAGGGCCAGAGGTACTAAAAGACACATCTCAAAAAGTGTCTGCAAATAACACACAGACATTTTGGGCCTCATTTATGAGACTCCCTGCGCCTTTGGAACATCACTTTCTGTGATGTTCTGTGCCGTAGAAGCCTGCGTGATATTTATCAGGCAGCACTAAACCACTTTTTTGGGCTTAATGCTGCCTGATAAATATCAATCCCTTTAATGCAGTGTTCTGCGTTAAAGGGGCGTGCAATGGGTGCTGCTGGGGCTTTCCCAGCAATATCCATGGCCTTTTGACACTGCCCCAGATTTACGAGAAATCTGAGGCAGTGCCAAAAGGTTATGCCTCCCCTGGGTAAGGCAAAATGGGAGGCACAACGAGGAGAAATATATTTATTTCTCCTCGTTTTTCCTTTTTCTAAAGAGGAAAAAGCTTCTTGTGATTATTTTTGCAAAGAAAGGTTTCCCCTCCTGTACAACAATAATAATGCCTGAAATGCAGGCACCCCTTGCACCATGGTGCAAAGGTGCCTGTGTTGGCTCAAGTTAGCACATTGTGCGTCAGCACAGGGGAAAAGGACAGGAATGCGCCGTATTTTATAGATACGGCGCATTCCTTCCCTTTTCTTTTACCGTAGGGCACCGTAGTATGGAGGCCTGCTGCACTTCCCTACAGCAAAACCTCATAAATGAGGCCCTTTATGACCAGACTTTGGTTTTGCAAAGTGCCCTTAAATGATATTCAAAAAAAATTTTGCACTTCGGAAAAATGGGACTTCTGCCTGCCCGACCCCCCTCCCTCCACACGAGGATTTACCACCTCCTTTGAGGTGTTGGCAACTGATCAATGATCAAAACTTAGCTCACAAACCATTAATAAACACCTGACTGACTCGCAATTACGTGGATCCCCCTTTCCTGACACCTCCTAATTACGATTCGGTATGGATCACTAAAGCCCCTTTGCACGTAGGACTCCATAAAATGGATTTAATACTCACCAAAAAGCAATTTTGCAGTCGCATCCCTGCGATTTTGCAAACTGCAGGTTTTGCCATTGCAGAATAGTTCTGCACATCTGTCCATAAACCCTTTCTTAATGAGTTGAAGAGAGCTTCAACATGACGCGTCCCGTCTTCGCATCTAACACACAGATTGCACAAGAAAAGCGCACTCGACTCATAACTGCTTGACAAAGCAGCCAGCAGGACCGCGAGCGCCTCACGTAAGGCCTGAGCATTAAGATGCTCAATGAAGTGCGCCACTTGCCGCCTCTTCAAGGCACACTGCAGTGTGATTTTCTTTCAGCCTCTTCCAGCGCACACAGATTCATTTACGGACGCATCTGTCCTGTTTAGAGCTCTTCTGAGTAACCACCCCCAAGACAGCTGTTCCGCCAGTCGCACGGCGCGACGAGATTCATAGAAATATAATATTTCCATAAGTATTCGGAATGTTAATCTTAGCGCTATCCGTGCTTTTTTAACTTTTAAAAAATCAACATTTCTTTGTTCCAGCACCCATCATTTCCTTTCACTTCTCATAATGCAGACATTGTGCGGAGACATCTGTTAATGCCAGGCTGCGCTTATTGCGATGCCGTTCCTCGAGTAACAGGAAGGATTAATTACCGCGGCCCAGCTACACGGATGAACCCCCGTGTTTCTTAGCGCACAAAATTAATTCAGAGTTGACAAAACTCTTTCAGACACTGCCTGCTTCCTGCTGATGCTGCTTTATTAGCATATTCTTCCCAGAAAAAAAAATCCTTTTTTGGGCTCTGTATACCTCTTCTCCGAGTCCAATTTCTAAAGCGCTGAGTGACAAGCAGCAAAATGGCACGCATATATCTGAGGCAAGTTGCCAAAATCCACCCGACACGAGCACTTTGGAGCCTTTGTTCTCAGTACATTAAAGTCGCAGAAGGTCCATGTACTCTCGACAGTACAGTGCAGGCAGGATGTTCGCAGTAAGACAAAACAGCAGGTGATAAATGACATTAAATAACAGCGAGAATTTACCACAGGAAAAAATTAACTTCTGCGGAGAAGTGTTCGGGGCTCCAAGGCAGCATTAACGGTGCATTTATAATGAGGTAATTATCATTCTTTTAATGTTTAAGGCAGACTATATGTAAAGATGGTGAAGACAGTTCTATTCGACTCCAGAGACAATTTTGCCAAAAATATTTCTAAAACCCTGCGGATTTTTTTCCCCCGCTCCTTATGAGACAATTTATTCTTAGAAAGCTGCTAAAAAGCAAATTAGATAACCAGATGTCTGAAGCAGTGCCACCGACAAAATAACTTGTTTTAATTTAACGTGTCTAAAAATATGATTTAAAATTCCAATAACTACACACAAAGCGACTGAAAAACACTTTTTTTAATCTACATTCAGTTCCACATGTTGCAGGTTTGATTGTTCCCATACGAGTGTCAGATGGATGTACTGGAACAAAGTACGAGTTGCAAAAATAAAAGAAAAACAATACAATATTCACATTGATTCATTTATCCTCTACAGGATCCCTTCTGATGCTTTGGGGGTTGGAGGGGAGAGGGAGACAGCCTTTTCAGCACGGGCATTGCAACGCAATGCCTTTACCACGCATCCATTACCATGCAAAGCCTTTACCACGCATTGCCTTTACAACTCAAGCATTTACCACAAATATGCCTTTACAGGGCTCATTGAGTACCATGATCATATAGTATTAGGTAAAGGCTTATGTGTGGTAAAGATGATTGAGACCTAAGTCTAAACTCAACTACACTTGGGGGCGTCAGTCTACCTGGATCCAGCAAAATGTTTGCCGCCGACTTCAGTGGGATTCCTCGCTATCCAAAAAGCATTTGATCTCTATCAATTTCAAAGGTATCATTCTCCAAAACCACTAATTTTCACCCTCCATGCTAAAGTCAAGAAGCAAAGGACTTGTGAAAGATGAAGGAGGCCATACTCTGACTCTGTGTTGGCAAGGTGGGTCTTAACTTAGGCACTAGGGTGCATGGCAACACGCGCCCCTTTATGAGAGACCATATCGCTTGTATATTCTCAAAATGATGTAAGGTGGTGGTGGTTTTACAGTTGATGGGAATATTCAGATGGCATGTAGGAGGTTTCTACCAATAAAAAAAAATTACATTATAGACGTTCCACTGCGGTCCCTACAGTTCTGGATAATCAGTTATCAGTGGGTCTTTTTGTAACCAGACTCATAATGCTCAACACATAGCTAATATTTATTTGTTTTTATAGAGTGCGCTACATAATATTTAACATGTGCTAGGACCTGTCTAACCTTATTTGTGCATGGTCAAACACTCTGCATGGGTAGGGTTGGCCTAACAGTGGGTAAAGGGTAGAGCCCATGGACAGGACAAGGCAAAAGGACACTGACTCTGTCCTGAACAAGGACAATGACACTATCAGTGCAGCAGCTGCTACTCACACCTCACACAGGGAATCCACTCAACAGGATTCCCCACTGGACCTTGCTCTTTCCATTGCTCTCCTCTTTCCCATAGGAAACACTTGGCTTGGCACACAGGCAGGTGCTTGTGCTCCAGCCTCTATGGTAGGTGGCCTTGGATTTTCTGGGTGATGTCCCGTCACCCAGCAGGAAGACTTGCAGGCCTTGGACCCTAGTCCTGGTCACAGGCTAAAGTCTTTTGGAGCTTATCCTCCTCGTACCGCCGGACTGGCTGCTTGACAATTGACACTTTTTGGGGCCTGAAACTCCCCTTCTTATAGTCTTATTTCAGACACCAAATGTTATTTCAAGCCTGAGTCTTTGAGGTTTATGCTGGGCATCTGATTCTTTTGAAATGCCTACTCCTCTGCCCTCCTGTTCTCTTGAAAGCAGTGTGCCACAGCAGGAGCTACTCCAAAGCTATAGGCCCCAACACAGTCCATGGGAATGACTAGAGTACACACCTAGATCTCAGCCACAGAGATTAGTTTATCACAAGGTTGCCCAAGGGTCTCAGCCCTACTCTTTATGATGCCCTTATCAGCGCCATCTCCTTCCTGAGATATGCCCAGGCCCATTCCTTATGACTTCTCCCAGAATCAAAGAGCACATTTTGAAGTTTCCAGAAGAAGCCTGGCTCTCTCTTCTTCAGTGTGTCCCACCCAGCTTTCAGGAATGCAACAATATACCAATCTGTTCGGGGTATTCCTCTACATCCTCATGCTTCACCATGCAGGCATGGGTCTCCCAAAATGGAACCCATAGTCTGCCATGTATTGTATCATTCACAGGCACACAAACACACAGTACATGCATTAATATAAACTGTGAGAAATGTGTTGCTGGTTGACTGGGGTGTGAGTCCTGGTTAAGCAGCAATGACAATCCTTGTCAGGGTGAGTCACATCAGCCCTCAATTAACCTGTGCTCAACCCTCTAGTATCTTGGCACAGAGCAGTATGACTTAACTTAGAGGCAATGTGTAAAGCATTAGTGCAATACAACAGTAATAAAGTGAAATACACAACACAAAAAGGATCCCACGGCAAGTTTAAAAATTGAGTTCAAACAATCCATCAAAGAATCTTTATTCGGACACTTGTGGCCATAAAAGACACAGTTCAATACTGTACAGCCATAGAGAGAAAAATACATAATCATAACATAGAAGTTAAAAAGACCAGGATCATATGCATCATTAATCCTCAGTAGGAGAAATCAACGCAGTGACCTATTAGTACAGCCGAGTCGCCCAAAAGCTTGTTAAAAAAGAGGAAACATGAGTTTGAACAATTGACCACACTCCTATAAAATGCAGGGTACGCAATACAAAATATAAATAGAGTTATTTTTTATAAATAAAAAGAAGACCAAAATGAAAAAAATCCAATAAGTAGAACTGGAGATATGCAATTTAAAATAATTTAATGAAAATAGCGCCAAAAGCACGGAGCACCATCTGTGGCTATCTGGTCATGCCGGACTGGGACAAAGTCACAAGTTCAGGCCGACCATGATGGAGCACAGGTTGGCGAAAGGGTCCACCTAGGCCCATGGAACATAGTACCTTAAATTCTGCATTGTGAAACTTCATGTTGTCTGGCGTTGGTTCTGATGAAGGTGTGCTGCCAGGCTTTGCATCACTTTACTTCTGTTCCAATGAGCTGTGCAGCAAGGCTTCCGGGGCTTTGCGTTGGTTCAAATGGGGACCACAGGTGTGCTTGGCAGAGCACTTTGAGGCCCACTTCCATGGCTTGAGGACTGGAGTGGCACCATCTAGGAGGGCAAAACTCACAGATGGAAGATGCTATGTGCTGGGTTCAAGGTTGTTGGAAGCCTGTTCTGTCCCTGAGGCTTCTAATAATTAGGCCAGCCCACAAGCCCTTGGAGTCACCCTTGGATCCTGGGTTCAGAGTTGCAGGTACAATCCTTCTTACCCAGGCAAGAAGGCAAAAGGCCGCAGGTCAGCACAGCAGGGCAGCAGTCCTTCAGAGCATTAGTCTAGCAGTCCCTTTTCCTGGTAGAGTATCCATAGGTCCAGAAGTGCACTGAAGTATACTGAAGAGTTGGTGTCTGAGGTCCTATATTTTAACCTGGTGCCGCTCCGCTGGAAAGTTTAAGCTTTCTAGAATTCACTTTGAGGTCCTCTGGCATTCTGCCTTGGCTACGGACTTTCTAAAGGTGTATGCAGCCACTTGTGCAGAGGCAGGACACAGCCAATTCAAGTATAAGGAGGGCTGTGCCCAGCTTTTCCCTCCCATCCTGCTAGTGATCCAAGCACTCGTACGATCTCAATTGTGTGTGGGTGTCTAGGAGAAAAAAGCAAAGCTCAGCGGTTAGGTACACCCATCCATGTGACCCAGAGACAGGCAACAGTCACCGAATGGCTAAAGCAGGAAGATGCAAACACACTTTGCCACTGTATTCAAGCTAGCCTGGCTGATGAGGGGTATTACCCAGAAACCGGTCCCAGGATGCTTGTTTCCGGTCCAGGGAAGACATGGCTTGGCAGTTCGGGTTGGACTGTTCCCATGAGATACAGGGTCAAGACTGATTTGCATATAGCTGTGTGTGAACTGGGGTAGCGAATTGAACTAAAGAATGATGATGGATTCAACCCAGATCTGTGACTGGGGGTGAGTGTTTGCAAAGTATCAGCACTCCGTCCATCATCTCCTTGTCTTTGCTTTGTTTGCCCTGATTTGGCAGAGTATGCCCAGACGTGGGTCCCTTGCTTACTTTGCCACTGTATTCAAGCTACCCTGTCTGATGAGGGGCGTTACCCCAAAACCAGTCCCAGGATGCTTTTTGTCCGGTCCAGGGAAGACATGGCTTGCCAGTTCGGGCTGGACTGTTCCCATAAGGTACAGGGTCAAGACTGATTTTCATATAGCTGTGTCTGAACTGGGGTGGCAAAGTGAGCTAAAGAATGATGATGGATTCAACCCAGATCTGTGACTGGGGGTGAGTGTTTGAAAGGTTTCAGCACCCCGTCCATCATCTCCTTGTGTTTGCTTTGTAAAGCGGGAAAATGCCAACTTTCTTAAAGGGGCATTTTAAAAATTATAATTTAAAATCCGACTTCATCATGAGAGAAGGTTCATTACTATTCCGAAGGCCCCAAACATGATCTGGTACTCTGTTACCATTAGGAAATTACAGCCTATTAAATGTAATAAGGTAACTCCAATGTTATCCTATGGAAGAGGCAGGTCTTGCAGTAGTGAAAAAAGAATTTAAGAGGTTTTCACAACCAGGACATGAAAAACTTAAAAGTGCATGTTGTACATTTTATATACATTGCACCCTGCCCTCTGGGCTGTTCACTGCCTAACCTTGGGATGACTTAAATGTATTAAAAAGGAAGGATTGACCTAGCAAAATCTTTATTTTGCCCGGTCAAAATGGTAGTTTAAAACAGCAACCAGACACTACAGTGGCACGCCTCAGTCGTGTTTACAGGACTACTTAACTTGGTGGCACAATAAGTGCTGCATGCCCAATAGTAGCATTTAAATTACCAGCCCAGGGTACATGTAGTACCACTTTACTAGAGGCCTAAATGTAATTTAAATATGCCAATAGGGCATAACCAATGTTACTGTGTTTAAAGGAGAGAGTTCAAGCACTTTACCAATGGTAAAGTGTGCAGAGTCCTAAAAGCCAACACAATTGGGTTCAGAAAACAGGAGGGTTAAGGCACAATGTTTGGGGATGACCATGCAGAAAGGGCCAAGCCCAGCATACACACATTGCACAACACTATATCCTTCATGTACTGTACCACTCACAGGCACACATACATTTAGCAAGCTTGCACTGCGCAGCACTATAGCATTCATGTATTGCACATACATCCAGCATAGGCATTTACCATGCACACACACTGCATCCTTTGTGTATTGTACCACTCACAGGCACACAGACACCCAGCACATTCATTTACCGTGCACACACTGCACAGTACTGCATTATCCATGTAGTGTCCCCTTCCCAGGCTCTCATACACCAAGCACAGATACATCACTCGTGCACTGTGCAGCACTTCACAGAACCTGATGCAGACCAAGGGGTGAGTTAAGCACATAGAAGTGGAATTTGAATGAATGAGCCTGTAGGTCTCACTCCAATTGCACAAGCTAAAGAGGAACTGTTCACTCCTATTGATCACTACACGGTATGCTGACACCACAATGCCTGTGCTGCTTAACTCCTGGTTAAGGTAATATCCTTTCACCACTAAGAGGATTGTGTTTTGTGTGTTTCTCCCAGTCCAACAGGACTGCAATCCGTGAGACAGGCCTATGTCATGGTGCACACACAAGATCCATGAATGCCTTTCGCAACAAAAATCAGCATTGGGATCTAGACTTCAGTGTAGTAAGGGGCACTAATGGCAGGGGTGCACATCGATTAGCATTTCGGATGACTTTTCCATCCCAACAAATAGGGTAAAAAAACCTGTTATGTTATGCTGTGCACTTTTTCTCTTTCCATTCAAAGGTGCCCAGATATTTACAATCACATGTCATCAAGTCAGTTATACCAGACTGCTTTGAGCTGCGTGGACACATCTTACCTGGCCCTTGCTCTCTGGATTTTCTACAGCCTCTCCCTGCACCAAGGAATCCCTCAGCGCCTCGCCGGACCCGCTTCGCGGGTCCCGCAACGCATTTTATTTGCTGAAGCTGCTGGGCCATTCACTAAAGGAACGCGGGTTGGTGACAGCGTCGGCGGGGCTGCGAGCACACAGGCAGGGACTCCAGCGTCCAGGAGTCCCTGCGCGCCCGATTTACTACACCTGGGCTGCTCTCCCCGCTGGCCACGCCCCCGCCAACAGACTGAAATACAGGCTTGCTGTTTAGCGCATTGGGACTGCTTTGAGCTGCGTGGACACATCTTACCTGGCCCTTACTCTCTGGATTTTCTACAGCCTCTCCCTGCACCAAGGAATCCCGCAGCGCATTTTATTTGCTGAAGCTGCTGGGCCATTCACTAAAGGAACGCGGGTTGGTGACAGCGTCGGCGGGGCTGCGAGCACACAGGCAGGGACTCCAGCGTCCAGGAGTCCCTGCGCGCCCGATTTACTACACCTGGGCTGCTCTCCCCGCTGGCCACGCCCACCCGCCTATCAGCCAATGAGTGTGCAGTATTTTATTGTTTAAAGGTGATCAGAGCTACCGCTTCGCGGGAGCGAGCGGGAGCGCGCCGGGAGAAGCCCGGGACAAGGGCGGGACCGTCTGTGGCCGTCCGGGGCCGAGGGAGGCCGGGCTGGGCCAGCCCTCTGATATTGACTCTAACTGACTTTATATTTTCAAGTATATTGCTGTGTTAGATAAATGCTTACTAGTAAGTTCTGTAAAAAGGGCGGGTCACCACAAGCTATGCCTGAATCCCCAAGTAGTATTGTTTCGATGACTCCATCAGTTGAGGCTGGGCCAACAGTTATTGGTCCAATAGATACATTTTTTAACCGCCCGGCCCAGATTATTGATAAAGAAATAACGCTTGCTGAGAGGCGTGCTGAGCGCCGATTATCTATCGAACTTTTAAAAAATCCTATAGATAAGCGCTCTGTACAAACCTACCCTGCATTGGTAACACCTTTGTCATCACTAAACTTGCCTGTTGTAGCCGAAATATGTCATGATGCTATCACCAACGTGGAGGTCCAGGGTACTGTAGCTGACCTGATTTCATCTTGTGTGAGCCATACAGACTCTATAACATGTACACCAGATGTATGTGCTCAGGTTTCCTTGGCCCAATCTAAATCTGGATCAAAAAGGAAAAGGACTACTGTACCTAGAAAATGTTATCCAGCAAAACCCCCACACAAACTTAGAAAAGTAAACAAAAGTAAGTGCCCCAGCAAAGCTGTCACTGAAGTAAGCCGTAGTGGGGAAATTATACATGAGGGGGATGTTGTACTATTAGACAGCCCAGATCCTAGCACTATTAATTCTCCAGACACTGGTTTGGCAATGGCAGATAAACTGCCACTCCCCTGTAATCTGTTTCCTGACTTAGAAAGGTTGTTATGGTCAATTCTGCTCCCATTAGAGGAACGAATTAGCAAACTTTCCGACCGGCTAGACCACTTTGAGCAGGTAACATTAGATAACTTTTTCTCAACCAAGGCATTAATAAAAGCCCAGGCAAGGCTGGATGAAAGTAGTAAATCTCAGAATACTACCCAATGTGTATCACAAGATAAGGGACAAAGGCAACAAACTAATTCTTCATTACCACCCAAGACTGGTAGTGCGGTTGTGAAGAGACCACTTAAGCCACTTGACTTAGTACCACCGGGACCCGCTAAAAATTCTCCTATTATTGTAACTCCAGCTCAGACTTCGGCGCAACAACCGCCGCTTAGCTTAAACTCTTTGGTTACTACTGGAGCAGGGGGTAATGCGTGTACTAAAACGGGCACTGCTCTGCCATCTGCCCCACTAACTAGGAACCAGCCTACAGCTAACAAATCTACACCCCGCCCTGCTCCTATAGTTCCCAGACCGTCCTTACCACCCCCGATAAAGCCACCTCATAAGAAACCCCCCATGAACCTTACCCCAGATTCCTTCCCTTTTGTCATAGTTCTTATAAATGTCCCACCACTTTTAACGGGTCAGAGAGAAACCTTCCAGATGCTTAAAAATAAGGTTATGCACTGGCTAAGGGTGAATCGGCCTCTACCAGGGGAAGTTGATGGACTAATATTGGGGGTAAGGAGAATAGATTGGATAGGCTTTACCACCAAAAGCCTGGGGGGGACTGTATTGTGGTCAACTTTCAAGATCCAAGGGTGGCAGGATGGATAACAAGACAGGGATGGGGCACAAATAATGGAGGAATTGGCATTGTTGACGTTACTTTTTTTTACCCACGTCCTACCAGTGTTTCGACTAGTCTACTCAATGAGCAAAACTGCCCCTCTAGTCTTCCATGGCTAGGGATTATTACACCAGCTCCACTGTTACAGTGCCATAATTATATCACTGATCCGACTCATAATCCCCCGGGTGGATGGCAAGATCTAAGGTGGGGATGTTGACAGACCTTTGATCACATGAATACTAGTAGGGGAGGAAATACCAGGAATCAACAATGGGATTGTGTTGAACTTGATTCAAATGTTGGTTTAACGCTAAATGTTTTGAATATTGGTAATGAGATCTCGAATATGGTGGGAAGTTGTGGGGAAGTAGGTGTCAATGATGGAGCGGGGGAGCTACCCACACCAACTGTAAATGTTGATAATGATATGGATGGGGGTAGTACGAGGAAAATCGGGAGACTGGTTGGGAATGATGAAAGCTTAATGAACCACCAATCATGCTCCAACACAAATACAGCATGTGGGGATGGGTTTAGTTTTGGCAAGTTTTTATCATGGAATATTGCTGGGCTGGGCAGCAAGTTAGAATCACAAATCTGGTTAGATTTTATCAATGGGTTCGATGTGTGTTGTTTTCAAGAAACATGGGCCTGTGACCCTGTTTTCCTCCGAGGGTATTTACATTTTTCAATTCCTGCATCCAGAGGGGCTAGGGGCCGGCCAATGGGAGGGCTTTCAGTATGGATAAAGCAGGATCTGGGTATTTCTATTAAAATGTTGGATTTGGGCCTTAGTGACATACAAATGTTAAGACTGTCCTCTGAAAGGTGGGATGTGATCGATCTGTATAACATCTATGCAAGAGGTACCAATTCAGGGAGTTCTTCCATCTTAGAGGCATTGTCCGTTTTTTTAGAAACTAAGTCACTAGGCAACAGAGTAGTGGTAGCCGGGGACTTAAATAGGACCTTCGAGCCACTTGAGAGTACAAATGATCCCCTAGGGCACGATGAGGACATGCTCTGGGGAGTACCATCTTTGTGTTTAAGTCCTGTCAAGCGGTGGACAAAGGACATACTGCTACTAAACGCCATGTGTATGGAGCATGGTTTAAGAGCCCTAAATGGGAGGACAGCAGGGGACAAAGAGGGTGCTTGTACATTTGATAACGGTCATAGTAGGAGTAGAATAGATTATGTAATATGTAGTCTTTCACTCTGGCGGGGGTTCAAGATATGGTTATCAAGGGTAGATTGGAAAGCGATCACAATCCCCTTTGTGTGACCCACAAATGGTGGAATGTTGGGCCCCAAAACATGCTCTCAAGAAATGACCAAATCCCAGTTATGGCCAACGATATGCGAAGGCTGAAATGGCCAAGGGTACTAGCAAATGAAGAAACAATGACCTTTATTAATGTTGAGGTGGATAAGGCTCTTACTTCTATGGAAGTGGCAAAACCTACAACCCCTGGTTCCAGGGATATTACAGACATTCACAACAACTTTTTCTGTCTCCTAAAACCGTACTTTATGCAATCACAATGCACCAAAGGGAAAAAACCTCCTAAAGTGGCCAGGTGGTTTAATCATGATTGTAGGTCAGCAAGATTGGCATTGGGCCGTGCTATCAGAGATAGAGATAGGGCTGCGATTAGTGCAGCCAGGAAACTGTATAAAACAAGCATCTCCCAAGCAAAGAGGAAATGGGATGAAGAGCACTGGGTAGAGTTGAAGGAAGCTTCCAGTAGTAAGGATTCCAGGCTTTTTTGGAAGATTATAAAGTGGGGTAGAGGCGGTACCCCTGATAGGCCTGATAATAATGTAGCTGAAGAAGCCTGGGTAGAGTACTTTAGACCACAATATGCAGAAGTAAAGAAGGTCGGGATAGGGGAGGTGTTATTGCCAGTCTTTGCTATTGACAACCTGTTCTCCCTTAAGGAAGTTGAAATAGCAATTTGCTCAGTCCAAGGTGGGAGGGCACCAGGGTTAGATGGGATACCCTCGGATGTCTTTAAACAAGACATGAAGAGATGGGCGAGGTATGTTTTTTTATTGGGTAATGCCATTGCCAAGGGAGGGGTGGTCCCTGAGCTGTGGCAAGGTGCCGTTATTATACCCATCTACAAAAAAGGAGACCGGTCTCTCCCGGCCAATTATTGGCCAATAAGCTTGATTGCTACTATACAAAAAGTTGTGGGAAAAATGGTTGTAAATCAGCTTATGGACTGGGTGGACAATAACAATGCTCTCTCCGGGGAGGAGCCTAGCTCGAGGACGTAATGGCCGCCTTTTAGCTCGGCTCCGTCGGCCCTCCGGCTAACCTCGACTATCCTGCATTATATCCTGCACTGCGATGCTCCTGCAATACAGAATTTGAAATTTAAAGACCCACTCTTACTCACCGTTTGGTCCTGAGGTTCCGGTGTGCTGTGGATCCGCAGCTGTGCCCTCGGTGAGATTGGGCCTCCGGGCACTCGAGACCGGGACCTCGCCTGCGGGACCCAACCGGCGGAGAAGAGATTGCCGGCCCCGGCCACGAGAGTGAACCACTGGTGGGAACCGTTGTGCGTGTGCCCCGGAGATCCTGAACCGGCCCCGATGACTGGGTCGTGCGGCTGGAGGGGGACGAGATGTGTTGGGGGCTGACCGTGTGAAGGGGTCCCTTCGCCTTTGTCCTGTCCGGCGGCCTTGAACCCCGCGCCTGGCTTCCGCCTGTGGGGCCTGCCACTGTTTGGAGGGGACCCCCCCCGCCCCCGTCGGGCACTTGCCCATCCTGTGCCGGTGAGGCCGTTGTTGGGAGCCTCCGGAGATCTGTAAAGTCCTACACTTGGGAACTGTTTGGAGGCCCACGGTAAAGTGTGTGGCGGCGAAACTCACAAGATGGCTACCGATAACGCGGGGGGTGCTCCGCTCTGCATTGATGCTCCTTACCGGCCGGATTGTGCGGAGGCCTGGGTGTGTGCTCGAGCGCCCACGCCCGGAGATATCCTGGACGCCTTGATGTCATTGTACGCTGTCTTGGCCCCCGGTGCCTCTACCGACCCCATGCGGCTCAACGCCATTTTGGGCCGCCGTTCTTCCATGCACCCCTGTCGTCCTGATGCCGCCATTGCTTCGCCCCCTTCGGCTGCGCCAGGAGTTGCTGTTGTTGTTCTTCGGCCGCTTGATGGGCCGGTGACTTTTGACCCTCTGCTTACTCGCCGCCTGGATTTCGGGGACCTCCACACGACCCGGAGATCTGCTCCTTCCCGAGTACCTGGGACTTGCCGCTGTTTGCTCCCACTTCGTTGGATTCGAACTTTTGTTCTGGAGGGGAACCTTTGTATTGTCAAATTGCGCACCTGGACTCCGGCTCGCCTTTGCTTGCCCTGTCGTTACTGCTACAATCGACTTGCTTTATTGATTTTTTGAATTCCCTCCGTACGAAGGCTCTCCCTGATTTATATCACTGCTGTGACTCTGGACAACATTACGATTCTATTGTGCTGGGTGGTCCGCTCCGCATTATCCTTTATTGGGTTGGTTTCGTGGTTAGGAAGGGCTGGGGGTGAGTTGTACGACATGATAGTTTGCTGGTTTACCTGCCCGTTGTACTGATGTTTGTAATCCCGACACGGTGAAATGTCACAATCTCTTCCTCCTCCCCCTCCCTGTGGTTTTTGCTGTATGTGAAGGTGTAGTATTGATTTGATACTTATTCATTCGTTGGTCGGGAGGGTCGTAGCCGAATGTGTTTGCACATATCCTCTGGCTCCTCCCTCACATTTTATTTTTTGTTTCGTATTTCCTCTCCTCCTCTTTTTGTCTTCTTCCTCTACTTTCTTATTTCACTATATTTCGGGTTTCGGATTAGGGCGACAGGCACGCTGTTTGGAGGGTAGGCCATAGCCTTCTGCAGGGGTGCGGGGTGGGACGGGTGGGCGGGGTCTTTCAGATGTTTTCTTTTGGTTCTATGGCCCTTTTCTATTCCTTTATAGCGGTGCCGCTTATGTCCTCGCTTCTCAGGCATGAGTGGGTTGGGGTCTGTTACTGTGCCACTTTTATTGATTTCAATGCTTCGTTGTGACTGCCATACCCTTCTCTTCGCCAGCTTCCACTCGCTTCTGTATTATTAGCCGCGGGTTGCCTGGCCCGGGGTGGCGCCCATCTTGCACGACTGTGCTTCTCCTTTTATATTTCTTTTATTTTGTTCGTCTCCTCTCCTTTCCTCCCTTTTCTGTCCCTTTTTGGTTTCCTCCCCTTTGTCTCCCCCCTATTTTTCCCCCCCTTCCCTTCCCCTTCCACCTTCCCCCCCCTCCTCCCCCCCTCCCCCCCTCCCCCCCCTTCCCCTCCCCTCCCCCCCTTCCCCTCCCCTCCCCCCTTTTTCCCAGGCTCGTATTGAGAGAACTGGGTTCGGTTCGTACAGTTTCTCCGCTCCCCTTGCCTCTGTTAGCGTGTTATTGGGTGGGGGACATGAGATCTTGGTAGCACTTGTATGCTTCTCCACTATATTTTGCGTTTGTTTTGTGCTACGATCGACTCGTGCCCTTATATCCGCCTCCCCCCCCCCCTCCTCTCGTTTTGGCATGGGTGTATCCTGTTTCTGTATTTTCCCGTCTTTGTGAGTCAGCCATGAGCCTTGTCCCCTTATCATAAAATAGACCTCATTGATCCTGATATTGGGCCGTTATTGCCGCTTATCCCATTTTTAGTATTGTTCAACTATGTCTGCTTGCCTGCCAAATGGCCTTGTGTCGCTTATTTTGATTCTTGATCGTCTTTGATTTGTGGCCGGCCGGACTGGTTGTAGGCCCATACATGTTTATCCTAATGATGCAAATAAAGGTCTTCAAAAAAACCAAAACAAAAAAAAAAACAATGCTCTCTCCCCCTACCAAGCGGGATTTAGGCGGGCCACCAGCACAATCGACCAAGTCTTTCGCTTCACCATTTTGCGGTGGAGGACGGTATTGCTTGGCAAAGGCTGCCTGTATGTTGCATTTGTCGACTTGCGGGCAGCCTTTGATTTCGTCCCAAGGTGCAAGCTATGGATGGTTTTACACAAACTAGGCATTCCAGCTGAACTCCTTACTCTAATCATGCGATTGCATGAATGTAATTTTGCCAGAGTCCAGTGGGGTGGGAACGGTGAGTCAACACCAGATTTCCCGGTAGAAAGGGGGGTTCGCCAAGGCTGTGCAATGGCACCCCTACTTTTTTCACTTTTTATTAATGGGATCGTGGGGAGGTTACTAGATGTCGGTGTAGATGCTCCTTCGCTAGCAGGCGTCAGGGTCCCGATCCTGATGTTCGCTGACGACACCCTATTAATGTCTAAGACTCCTGCGGGCTTACAGCATGCCCTAAACATATTTGATGATTTTTGTAAAGAGCACGGTCTTGAAGTAAATGTGGGCAAGACGAAGTTAATGGTCTTTTCCCCGCGCCACAAAGCCCACGCTAGGGTATCCTTGAATAATACTAAGTTAGAGGTGGTTAGGGAGTTTACATATTTAGGGGTCCTAATAGCAGATGGCCAGGGTTGGTCACACCACCTGGACAAAACAGTTTTAAAACACCAGCAAATTTCGGGGGCTCTGCGGGGGGAACATAGAAAATCTAAAACCAAACCCATCAAGCCTGTACTCGTAGTGTATGATGCAAAGGTCCTAGGTGCTGCCCTATATGGTGCAGAGTTGTGGGCCTGGGAAAAGTTATCGTCCCTACAGACATCAGAGAATAAATTCCTTAGAGGAATTACAGGCATCCCCCAGAGTACTCCCCTAATTCCACTGTTCCTTGATCTAGGTAGACGATCAATCAGTGATAGAGCGCGATAGCGCCCCATTCTGTACTGGAGACGTCTCTGGACAACTCCAGAGATTAAACATTATGCAGATGGATTTTTGGCAATAATTAAGGAAGATAACTTTCATAAGATCGACTAGCTAAAGAATTTACGAGACATGCTAATTAAACTGGGCTTTTCTAACCTCTGGACCAATCCCCAGGGGGAAGTTTTTCCAAGTAAAGAAGCCCTCAAGTCTCATTATTGGGACTGGGTAGATAGCAGCCTTCGAAGTGGTACAAGATCGGACTCTATGGCTGGTCGCTTTTTGGAAGTTAAAATCTGTCCTATTTTAGAAAACTATTGGGACAGTATTACTGCCCCATTGGACAGGAAGTTACTCTTCCAGTTAAGGTCTGGATCCCTCCCGCTAAAAATACTAACTGCAGGCTGGCAGGGTTCGACCTCTACATGTTGCCCAGCGTGTAAAGCTCTGACAGAAAGTTTAGGCCATTTTCTATTTGTCTGCGATGCTTATTTGTTACCAAGGAGGGTATGGCTAACTCCAGTTTGTAAAAATCTTGGGACACGACACACTGTGGTGGCTATGAGAATTCTATGCGCATCCACACAAGAGTCGATTGTCCTTGGAGTAGCTAAATATCTGGGGTGGGCTTGGTCAATTAGGCGGAGGATGATAGGTAGGCTTACTTAACTCTATGTAATTTTTAAAGTAGTTCTAGTGTAATTTGGACTTATTTTTATGTGTAATTCTTATTGTCTAGTACTGTATGAGCTTGCACAACTGTTTTTTATAACATGTATATATAATGATGTATGAATTAATTGTTTTTATCTGTAATGTATTTGATTATGTGTTGTGCTTTTATGAGAAGTTCTCTTGAATAAAGCTTGTACTAACTAACTAGCTAGTTATACCATAATCAAAGTCTATTGCAAGAACCCCCCGAAAAAAATTAGGAGAACAGTCCATTGTTGGAACTGAATACAATGAGAGGAAAATGTATTAATGTCACCCAGTTTACATTTGAAGCTTCATATACGCCCTTTCGGCTTTAATGAACAGATCCATAGGTTCATTCTCTTCTCCTACCATATCTTTTTTACCTATGTATTTACAGTATTTTTTGTATAGAGTTATTGTGTCACCTTTGGAGTTTTAGGGCCAGATATAGGAAGCCAAATAGCGACCGCAAATGCCGAAATTCTCAGAATTTCAGCCTTTGCGATCGCAATTTGGCTTTGAGCAATGTAGGTAAGATTTCCTTTAAAAAAACACTTTTTTGCTTTTTTAAAAGTGCCATGTGGCACACGTTCATGTCCTTAGGGCATGTATGTGCCCCACATGTGCACATATGCACATTTCAGGGGTACAACAGGGTGTCCTTTTGGAACCCTTTCACAATTGAAATTGCGCCCGGAATTTGCGAGTGCCTCTTGGTTACTAGCAAATTGCGGGTGTAAATCCTATTCATTCCTATGGGCCTCTTTGCCCATAGGAATGAATGGGATTGTATTCCTTGATTGCGAATCTCAATTTGCGATTCGCAATCAAGGACTATTTAGGAATTGCAAACATTTTTGCGATTCCTACCTACATTCAATTTTGGAGTCCTTAATAGCGATTCGGTAAAAATCACTATTAAGGATTCTCAAAATTGAATTTACCTTCATCTCGCCCCTAGTTGCTTAAAAGCACTCATAATGGACAACCTAACCATAACATGCTCACAATAATATTCACAATGTAGTACCACAAATAGGGCCCGATTACAAGTAACATAATGCAGCGGATCCAAATTTACAACTATACTGAATCAGTAGTTCCTTCCCTTCAGTGTTTTATTCCAAGTTTTACAAGACCAAATGGGAAATAATATTCAGAGCCTAAATTTACAGGACCTAATCCCATCTGCGGCTTCTCTGGTAAGGCGGAGAAGCATCGCCCCACTGCTCGCTTTGAGCAGTGTAAAGGAAAAGTGAAATACAGACTGAGCTAGGTTAGGACGGGGCAGGGCTCCTTTCAAAGGGAGCAATGGGTGATGCGCCTAAGGGCGCATGACGGTTTGGCTGCCCGTCTTGGGCCAGCTAAATGTCATGCGCACTTTGCATGTTCCCCACCAGGCTGTAATACACAGTCTGGGTGGAGAACATGCAGAGGCTCCCACTCCCTGTCTGAGTGCCGAACCACGGCGCTCAGACCAATCACAATGCGGCTATCTTGGTGACAGCAGAATCGTGATTGGCTTGGGGAGTCTGGAAGCCTGGGTGCTGCTATGATCAAGCAACAGCAGGGGATGGAGAACAGGGGCCAGCTGGCGATCAGCTAGGAACAGACAAGTCCCCTTTTTTTTGGTAACTGTTCCCGCCCCTCCGCCACCGTTCTTTGCTAGCTGCCTCTGCCCCATCCAACATGTTTATTCTGATTGAGAATGCGTTTCTGGAAACAGATTTCTTCTGGTTTTAGCAAGAGAACTAGGCCCCTTAGTACTCATCCCCAACGAAATCTTCATGCAACAATTATATTTTGCTTAGACGGGAAATTACTTGAAATTTAACTTAAGCATATTAATATCGGGTTGTTATTGAACATATTTTACTAAATCAAGTAAAAAAGCACGCAACTTTCTACTCTAACATTTGTGGCACACTTAGAAAAGAACTTTCAGAAAGTGTATAAAGGCAAATACGAAGTCTGAGCTAAAGTAGAAGAGAGAACAACGAAGATGTTGCGTTAGCTTTGTTTGCATGCTCACATGCTTCTGCTGACATTCCCAGACCTACTTTAAGTGCTATCTTCTGGACACTCTGCTATCTGCTCAGCTCTCACCCCTCCACCTTTACCCGTAAACCCAGCCACTTAGCACATTCTTTTGTGGTCACTTTCCAAAGTGTAGCTTGTCAGCACAACATTGGTCTGAAGAAACCTTCGAAAACAAACCACAGAATGTAAAATAAACAAATGGTTAATGCTCTGCTTGACAAACAAAATCCGAATTCGTGACAATTCATCTTTAAAAAATCGGCAAAAAAGTATACAAGAGCTAACCTAATTACATTTGTAAGAAGTCGGTCCAGTTTTGGTAGAAGGATAATTCTAGAATAATATTCTTCTGGTGGCTCGAATCTGTGCAGCCACATACGCAGGAACATTCCGTACACGAGAACAGCTTTAGCCTGTGGGAAAACGTTTTAGACTCTCAAAGTTTGCTGTGTCTAGTCAGGAAAAAGTCTGAAGATAAAAAAATTATATTTTAAGTTACTTGTTGTTTGAGATAAGTATGCAGTTGACAGCTTAAGAATGCTTTGAGAAATGGCAGATTCTTATCACTTTCAAGCAGCCCTGGAAAACATGATGTTTGCAACAAAGCTCCATTTAACAACATAAACCAGCTCTGACATCCTGTTAGCAATCTGAACAGAAATAGAGACTGTGACACATTTAGCCAGAATGTATCTTTTGCCCAGTGAATTAATGTGCAACATTATTAAATTTGTATTTGTAGGCTGACAAATGTATATTGCCTGTGGCAAGAAGCAATTGTCGATGTCTAAATTACCAGTATTGCCCGCACCTTATTGCCATCATGGGTGCATCATATTTGAGTACTCGTATTTACTTCTGTATTGGTGAAATAGATTAAAAAAGGACTATTGCTGTAAAAACGTGTGATTTTCTGAGAAGGCCTATCTTTTCTGGCTATTATTTTAAACTGCGCTATTTATTTTCTCCTAAAGCTTCAATGAATTTCCTTCTCAGCGGTTATAGTTCAGCAGGGTCTATCGGTTCTTGCAATAAAAACAAGCAAAACCCACGTTCTTAAAATACAAGATGCTGTGAGTGTGTTGGTGTGTACGAGTATACAGAGAGGTTACTTGAATGGCGGCCATATTGTAAAGTGCTTTGATGACATTGAGGGTGTGAGCTGGGCAACAAATGATTTTTCAAGAGATTTATGACATTGAGATGCAACTGCGGGAAGAACTGCATGCTCAGAGATAGCAGCGGGTCATTGGTAATGCTGAAGACATCATACGGCCAGCCGCTGCAATTTCCCTGCGATGGTACCCTGCTCTTGATTTTGCATCAAACTGTAAATTGGATTAATAGTCACTAAATCTCAGCGCTGTTCAAGAAACGCCCTCCTATACATCATCTAGGAAAAGTGCTAAAAAGATAATACATGTCAAGAGGAAGAAGGTTGAAAAAGTAAAGCATTTTGTATTTCTATACTAACCTCTAACTGAGAACACATCAGCTTTGAGGAAATAAAATATAGTGTGGCATCCAGTTTTTTTTAACTTTATGTATGGAATCATATATACCTGAGATGGCAGATATAATGCCCCCACAGCAGTGATCCAATTTATTGCTATATCCAACCTAAAGAAAATACTCTATGCACCATCATCCAGTGGCTGTTGATTCACCAATTGACAGGGGTATCAGAAGTGACATCACACACCCTTTGACCTCAATGACATCACAGGAAGTAACGTCATATGACCTTCAACTGTGAATACTTGAAATAAGTTCTATTACATGACCTTAACCCTCATTACATAATTGAAGTTCCATAACAACTGCATAATCATTTTAGGACCACCACACAAATGTCTATTTTAGGTATAATCTATATTTTAATGAGGGCGCTGATTTAATGTGGTAAGTGAGCATTTTTCATTGCTCTTTGCATTATATGAAAGTAATATGTTTGTTTGGAAATAAGTCTATAGTGCCAAAAAAGACAGAACAGCACCTGGAACGTAAATCAATTATACCACAAACTTTCTCAAACATAACAGACGCATCGCCCTTTAACAGAGACACAACTGCCACTCGACACCATCGCAACATCTGCGTCATGAAGGGGTTCACCAACAAAGCATTCATCGGCTGTGCAGATTGGAAGCGACACACCATCTGCATCCACCGGATCGACGATGATGCATAGCCTCCTCTGCTTCTCACATCAAGTCTTCGACGTCAACTCTTACTCGATCCAAGGTACTTTTTCAGATGGACAAGCCTGGGTCCTGTAGTCGGCCTGCCCTCCATCGTGGTCAGCCTGAACTTTGGATTCACCCTGGTCTAGCATGACCAGATGTCCAAGGTTAGTTACACAAAGGGGGGTTTACCCAATTAAGTCACCGGGACCTGGGTGCTAATTGGTACATAGAGAAAGAGGGGTCCCTGTACACAACAAACAATATTAAACTTAATATAATTATTAATACGTATGAGAGACAAAATTGTAACACTGTTATTTAATCAAAATGTACTTTTCAACTGAATACAGTACATCATTTATAATCATACGATTGTAAATCAAATTATGGGGCTTAGAGTCATAAAGTGCCAACCTTGGACATCTGGTACATAGAGAAAGAGGGGTCCCTGTACACAACAAACAATATTAAACGGAATATAATTAATAATATGTATGAGAGACAAAATTGTTATTTATTCACAATGTGCTTTTCAACTGAATACAGTACATCATTTATAATCATACGTTTGTAATAGTGCCCCAGGAGTGGGAAGGGTGGGTGGGAAGGACAGTGATGTGAGGAAAGGGATGTGCAAAATTGGTCATTCTTGCAAAAAAGCAATGAATGCATCATAAAATATATACAACAAATCAATCTGGCTTAGAAAGAATAGCCAGTAGTACAATCCAAGCAATCAATGCTTAATACAATGTCAAAAAACCATGCCGGCAGCATATATATTACTATATTTAATGCTGGAATTATTCCTTAATTGCGAACTCGCAAATTGCGAATTCGCAAATAAGGAAGACTAAGAAATTGCTAAAAAATTGTGATTTTCTACATACATTCCATTTTGCGATTTCTAAATAGCGATTCCTTAAAAACCTCTATTTAGAAATCGCAAAATAAAATCTTGATACATCTACTCCCCAAATGCTCTATACTTTCTATTATTGCATCCACAGAATACTGAGACCGCGGCTGCGTTTTTTTTCTGTGACACGCAGCCAATTTTAACAACACATAAACGTGAGTTGTGTTTTGTTAATTTTCGCATTTCCAACTGTCATTAATCCTCTGTATAACCAATCCTCCTTGTATATTTGTATATTAGACTCCTTTAGCCCACTGATTTCTCTAGGATTATGATGACTGCAATGGCATCGACTCTCAGCGAAATTAATACCTGAGACAATACATTTAGCTCCCTGTGAAGCGAGTGTTGATTCTTCGCATATTTAACCACTGATAATTTAATATATCAGTCTGTTGGGTGTAGTTATTTCACCCTACATTCTCCAATGCCCATGGTAATTAATTTATACTGTTCAGTTTAGCGCCTTTGAGTGCGTGTTTTAACATTTTTATGCATTATTTACTCATTCAACTCCCTTTCTTATAGAATCACTTGCCCCGCCTCACTCCCTACGTCCTGATGAAGACCCCGCTTTAAGGTCTTATGTGTACCTAACCCAAAAATTAGGGGTCGAAATGTCGACGGATACCAACTTGAACCAGCTTGCGCTTCCAGCATTAAATATAGTAATGTATATGCTGCCGGCATAGTTTTTTGACATTGTATTAAGCATTGATTGCTTGGATTGTACTACTGGCTATTCTTTCTAAGCCAGATTGATTTGTTGTAAATATTTTATGATGCATTAATTGCTTTTTTGCACGAATGACCAATTTTGCACATCCCTTTCCTCACATCACTGTCCTTCCCACCCACCCTTCCCACTCCTGGGGCACTATTACAATCGTATGATTATAAATGATGTACTGTATTCAGTTGAAAAGCACATTGTGAATAAATAACAATTTCGTCTCTCATACATATTAATAATTATATTCCGTTTAATATTGTTTGTTGTGTACAGGGACCCCTCTTTCTCTATGTACCAGATGTCCAAGGTTGGCACTTTATGACTCTAAGCCCCATAATTTGATTTCATCTTTAAAAATGTATATATCCGGTTCTACTTATTGGGTTTTTGCCATGTTGGTCTTGGTTTACTCACAAAAGTAATATCTATTTTTTTTAACCCTGTGTAGATTATTTTTGTGGTGTTTTTATTGTGTTACTGTGCTTGTGTGTTGCACAAATACTTTGCACATTACTTCTTAAGATAAGCTTGACTGCTCTGTGCCAAGCTACCAGAGGTTGAGCCCAGATTATCCTTCATTGTGTATGTAGCTTACCCTGACTAGAGTGGTGGTTCCTGCTTGGACAGGGTGCATACCTCTGCCAACCAAAAATTTAATTCCTAACATTGGTGATCAGCAGTGAAGATAGGACTTGTGTTTATGCAATACCATATAGTAACTCATTGTTCACTACAACTCTATATTAAGACCAATTCAAGACATTTTCAATTCTCCCCGATAGGACCTTTTTAATGTTTTGCTAAATCATGTCTCTCTCTGGGGAAGCCACACCAGCATCTTCAGTCATTACTTTTTTGAGCTCGCCAAGTTAGAATCCTATACTCTGGCCTGGCATAAAGATTTCTGCAAAGAATTTCATGCGTCCATGAGAGGCTTCAACCCGCAGATGGAGCTGCAGAAAGCCCTGAGAGCCTGGTCTGAGGCCAAGATTGCAGGAAATGAGTTACCAGAGGTTGAGGAGCAAGATATTCCAGAGGAGGAGGATAACCTGATTCTGGAGTCTGATGTGGCTTCGGAACTGCATGTGGCAGGGCCAGCAACCTGATGGAAGCAGTGGTGATCCCTGGAGCAGCGAGCAGTATCTGCTCCGAAAACCTATCCCCATAGGAGCTGACATATAGGAGGGAGGAAAGAAAACTAGATTTGGAGCTTTCCAAACCTGTGCAGGTCCAACGTTCTTTTGGTGGAAAAGAAGCAGGCCCTTGCCAGATTGGAGAAGGAACCATCTCTAGAGGGGAGAAGACTAGCCATGGAGGAGAGGAAGATACTCCATGAGCTGAGTCTGAGAGAGCTTGACATTAGAGCCCTACAATTGGTGTGCAGCAAAAGAAATGGTCCAGAAACCTGCAGTGTCTACTCGTGAGTCCAGAGTCAGGATACCCAAGAATTTGATGCCCATTTATGGAGTGGGGGTTTATTTATTTATTTATTTTGAAAGTTTTATATAGCGCGAACCAGATCCTTGCGGATATCAGAGCGCTTTACAAGCAATGAAAATGTATACAAAAACAGTATACAATAGCAGTATATATCAAGCAGTATGAGATATAAAAACAAAATACAGCAGTACACAGTACAGAAATACAGATATGTGTGGATAAAGTGTGCATAAGTAATAACTTTAACTAGCTCCGGTGCAACAATTCCTATGGTGCTAAGTGTCCCTCCATATGTTCTTTTCAAACACACCCAAAGTCACTGCTTAGTTCAGTTGCAAAACATGTAAGGGTAAAAATTGAGAGGCAAATTTACATTTATTCAAATATACCGGCTGCATCAAGAGTGCAGTCCACAGGTCAATAAGCAAAAGCTACTCTCCTTTGGTAGCAATATTTCTGGTGGACACTACACCTTCCAGCAGATGCATCACCTTATCAGTATTCTGTTGGCACCAGACTGGACCCAGAAAAACGGTCCCAGAAATAGTGTTGCAGCCATGCCAGGTGGCGTGCAGCAACTCCAACTGCAGCTCCATTGCCTGAGTGTGACAACATCTCGCCCTGCTCTCTCTCTGTATGGCGCTGACCATCATACTGTCATTATTTCCTAGTATATTGCCACATCTAATTGAAGCATGCAGAGGAAAACCAAGAGAGCTTTTATGACAGAAAAAGCAAAAACAGAAGTATATTTGCATAACTTGGAATCTTATTATTAATGGCACAAGCTCATCAGGGGAGGAGAAAGGATGGTGAAGAAAAAGCAAAAACAGAAGTATATTTGCATAACTTGGAATCTTATTATTAATGACATTAGTAAGTGGTTTGTAGCCTATGAAGTGGCTCTAAGAATGCACAAGGTCCTAGAGGAGTTCTGGGCTGGTAAGTTATGCAGGTATATAACCATAGTGGGAATGGACATACTCCTTACACTAGAGGTAGAGGACCAGACATGCTATACTGCTATGAAGGCCATATTAGTTAACAGACAAGTTTAAGTTTACCCCTAAAATTATAGGCAATGGTTTAGTGCCAGCCACAGCTCTCCACACAAACATGGGTTGATTTCTTGGAGTATGCTATTAAGGCACTGAGGGGCTGGGTGAGGGGCAGCAAGGCTGATGATTCTTCAGGGCTGTGCAGATTATTTTTAAAGGAGCACATGTTTCATACTTGTTTTCCAGAGCTGGACCAATACCTGGTTAATAGCAATCTTACTGACTCCAGGAAGCTTGCTGAGCGGCGGACATGTAGGTCAGCACCAGAGTGTCCAAAAAGTACATGGGTGGGGATCCAAAAAGGGTGGTCAGGGCTTCCACCATAAGAAGGAGGTAGGAGCTAAAAAGACAGAGTTCTCTAAAGTCCCCCAAAACATCTCACAGGAGAAAGGGTCTGGTTCTCATTCCCAATCTGGCCACCAGAACAAAAACTAGTCTGACAAAAGTCAGCAGCCCAAGCTCATCTGCATTACAAGGGGAATTCTAAGTGCCCCAAAAGAGCACCATCTTCCACTGGAGGATTGATTCCAGGGGTGGCTAGTGTAGTGCTGGCAGAGTAGTTTGTTTCTTTTAATGGGGGGACTTTAGTGGGGATATCCTAGTGTCCCTGGGTGACAGTGAGATGGTTCCTAAGATACATGTACCCTCAAATACTGCATAGTATAGGCAATGAGTCACCATCAAAGGGCATGGTGTTGAAGCTTTGAGAGATGGTGCCAGCATGACTATGGTAAGGAGTCAGCTGGTGTCTCCAGAACAGGTTATTTCCAATGCATTACAACCAGTTGTGGTGGGTAACAACAGAGAGGGTCACTACCCAATGGTCCTTGTTCCATTTGAGTGTAGGGGTTCAGGTCTTCTGAAGGTTGTTATGACCCATCCCATGCCTGTAGACTGTTTGCCTGGTAATGACCTTGAGTACACCTCCTGAAAGGAAGTTGAGCTCAACGCTCAGGTGGAGATGTTGGGGCCGGAGCTGTGCTTCAAAATGGTCCATGGCTGCCAGGATGGGAGACAAAATGGGCTGGAGCATGGAATAATTGCCTATCCTGCTTCTAAGAAAGGGAAAAGCAGGGGGCATAAGAAATCAGCCCCTGAATGTCTTCACAGTGTGGTGGATTGGTAATCTGTGGTGGCAGCTGAGAGCCCACTGAGGAGGGCATTTATCCACTTGGTGACCTGCCTGAGCTTGCTGGATAGCTTATGGAAGGAGGATCCACCAAGGAGGAGTTTTAAGGGCACAAAGGAAGGTCCCAACCTTTGAGGGGCTAAGGCAACAGGTCGAAACTCAACCAGCATGTGATGCCTATGGGAGTCATCACATTTACTGGGAGGACAACCTCCTTTACAGAGAGCCCAAGCCGCCTGCCCATGGTACAACAATGGCCATGGTGATCCCCTAATGCTACAGTACCTTTCTACCGGAGCTGGCTCATGAAATTCTCCTGGCAGGTCGCATGGGCCAAGACAAGACCTTTGCAAGGCTAGACCCACACTTTTATTGTCCTAGGATCAAGAATTTCTCAGATGCGTTCTGAGTGACTTGTATAACTTGCTAAGTCAGTGGGAAGACAGGGCAGAGCCTTAAAGCTGCTCTTCCAATGCCTGTCATTGGCATACCTTTTGAGTGGTGGGCATTGACATTGTTGGGGCTACGGATCCCCCGGCTGGAATAGGCAACATGTTTATCCTGGTTCTGGTGGATCATGCCATGAGAGGCAACCCCTCTGAGAACCACAATTGCACTTGCAGTGGCAAAGGCTCTGATGGGGATTTTTACCTGAGTGGTTTCACCAAGGAAGTGGTATCTGACAGTGGCGCCAACTTCATGTCTACTTATGTACAGTCCATATGGAAGTAGTTGGGGTAACCTGCAAGTTCTCTGCTACAAATGGGCTTGTTGAGAGATTCAAAAGGACTTTTAAGGACATGAGTGGAGGCCTACCTGAGGCTTTGACAAATAAGTGGGACATCATCTTGCCATGCCTGTTCTTTGCCTAGAGGATGGTATCACAGAAGGGAGTGGTCTTCAACCCCTTTGAGCTTCTGTATGGGCACCCTGCCAGAGGACCGCTGAGTTTGGTGAAGGAGGGGTGGGAGGAAACTCCCAGGAAAATTCCCCATTATGTAGTGAGCTACATACAGGCCATGGCTAAATGGCTAAGTTATGGAAACACGCTTCTGACAGCCAGTCAGGAGGTCATGAAGCAGTGGTATAACCAAAATACTGGACAGGGCTCTACAGGACTGTTGGAATGGGCCCCATGTGGTGATTGAGAGTTAGGGTGAGGCCATGTACCTGGTGGACCTCAAGACTCCTGGGCAGCCTCGCAGGGTGTGCCGTATCAAATGCCTCAAACCCCACTTTAAGAGGTCTGAGCTCATCATGCCGTTGGTGACAGATGGAGAAGAGGAGGAAGAGAATTAACCTCTCCCTGACCACTTAGACTCCAAGGATAAAGGTTAATCTATGGAGGGGGTTATCCTAACCTGCAGTCTAACCTCTAAACAACATTGGGACTGCCACTAAATGTTGGCTCAGTACACCTTTCTATATTCCCTCATCCCTGGACGGCACACCAATGTAACCACCATGATATGGACACAGAAGACAACCTCCCTGTCAATAATACGTCTTACAAGGTGTCTGATAAGGTGAGGGTCAGCCTTAAGACTGAAGTCTCTAAAATGCTGGAATTGAGGGTGATAGAACACTTCAGTTGCCCCTTGTCCAGTCTTGTGGTTATGGTACCAAAAAACTGCCCCACCCGACATCACACCTGAATTCAGGTTCCGTGTGAGTTATAGAGGGTTAAAGTTGGGCACTAAGACAGATGTTCATCCCATTCCTGGGCCGATGAGCTGATTGACTCGTTAGGGGCTGCTCAGTACTTAAGTACCTTTGACCTTATGTCTGGGTATGGGTTAGATAGGACAGGGGACTGTGGTGTACTTGGGACATCTGGTGGGCATGGGTAAGGTGCAGCCCTTCCAGGCCCTGATAGAGACTATCATGACCTGGGAGCCCCCAACACAAAGAATGAGGTCAGAGTATTCTTGGCCCTCACTGGGTACTATAGACATTTTGTCAAGAGATATGGCACCATTGTTGCCTCTTGACAGAGCTGACATTTAAGAAGCAGCCCAAAATATGATTTGGACAGAGGCATGACAAAAACATTTGATTACCTTAAGCTGGCCTTGAGCACAGCCCATGCACTTAAGGCCCATTACTTCTTCCACAAGTTCATCATTCTAACAGATGTCTCAGAACATGGTATAGGGCAGTTTTATCACAGTTTAATGAAGAGGGCCTAGTCCAACCTGTAGCCCTTATCTCCAGGCAGTTACTCCTCTGGAAAATGAGCTGAAGTGCTATAGAAAAATAAGCTTTTGGTGAGGTTTGGGCACTGAAGAAGCTGAGGTAATACCTGTTTGACATTCACTTCCTCATTCAGACTGAGTACATGTTTTTGCTCCCCTAAACATGGTAGCATTGGTGTACACACAACTGGCATATTTAGTTTACCTGTAAGTCCCTTGTAAAGTGGTATATTATATATCTATGGACTGCAAATTAAATGCTACTAGTGGCCCTACAGCACTGATTGTGCCACTCATACAAGCAGCTTTTCAAACCTTTCTCAGGCCTGCCATTGCAGGACCTGTGTGTGCAGTTTACTGCCACTTCAATCTAGCATTTAAAACCTTTAATCAAGCTTTATACTCCACTTTCCTACACATAAATCACCCTTAATGTAGTCCCTAGGTAGCCCATATGGCAAGTGCAGTGTAAGTAAAAGGTAGGACATGTACTGGTAAGTGTTGCGTGTCCTAGTAGTGACAAACACCTAAAGTTGTTTCGCACTACTGTGAGGCCTTCCTAAATACATTAATTAGTTGAATGAGAGGCAATATATAGATCCGAGCAATTTAGTCCTGTGACCAGCAGGATAGTTGTTTTTTCCAACTATCCTGCTGGTCACAGGACGTTTCCCAGACACAGCTCCTCGAACGTACACGGCTAATTCCGCTTGAAGTACACCATATCACGTATAACCCAATGACAATGTTCTACCATGAGCTTCACCTATACGCCCTGGGACTTGTTTTTATCTTCCTTGATCCAGCATCAGAGGATACATTTAATTCCTTCACGCTATTGCCCTGAAGAAGCCCATGTTTGGGCAAAACACGTTGGCTGGTTCTATCATATGAAGCACATCTGGGAATTAAAAGACCAGAAATGACTATCTGCAAATGCCTTTTATTGAGTTGTTTTTGTGTACTGAATTGCTCGGATCTATATATTTGCGTCTCATTCAACTAATTAAGATAGTTATATTTATGTTCTACAAGCAGCAGACCATTTGAGGTGGGCAATACTTTCTACTATCAGTGACTAGTTCTGGTGGTGCAGTCATCTATGACCCAGCTGCTGCTTGTCATTGTTTTCCTTCCTAAATACACTCTTAAGCTGTAATTCATGATTAGAAAGGAGTAGCTGCATCATGCTTTATATCTTTGGAATGAAAGTGATACATCTTCTTTACTGGTAAAGTTGGATTTAACACTACTGTTTTAAAAATGCCACTTTTAGAAAAGGGACAGTTCTCTGATCTTACTTCTCTGTGTGCCTGCAGCCTGGCTACAATACACGTCTGGGGTGAGTGACAGCTACACTTTGAGTATTTCCTCTAGACAGTCACAAACACAGGAAGGGTAGGTGTTAGACAGGTCATCGTTGGTGTGGTTTCCCCTGACTTCTTTACCTCTACCTCCTGTATTTTTGATACTGTGCTTGATTTCATTATTCTTGGCCTAGATGTTTTGGGCACTTTGCCACTGCTGATCAGTGTCTAAGTGCAGGTGCTCCCTGTGTCAGTTGTTATCACAATTGGTTCTCCCTGATTGACATATTTGATTTACTGTTAAGTCCCTAGTAAAGAGCACTGTTTATGTAAGGAACTGTACATCTAATGCTACTAGGGGGCCTGCAGCACTGATTGTGCCACCCACCTCAGTAACCCTGCAAATGTAACTCAGACCTGCCACTGCAGTGTCTGTGTACAGTTTTGAACTGCAATGTCTACCTGGCAAGTGCACCCACTTGCCAGGCCCTAACCTTCCCTATTCTTACATCTAGGACACCCCTCAGGTAGCCCAAGGTACCCACATGGGCAGGGTGCAGTGTATGTGAAAGGTAGGACATGTGCTGGTGTGTATGACATGTCATGATAGGGAAATACAGCATATTTCTTTTTTCGCTATTAAAAGGCTATCTCTCTCATAGGATAAGATTGGAGACACTTTGTAACATCGTACACGTATATCTTCCCATTGAGAAAGGATAAAGAAATAAAGTTTAGGCTCTCTGAACTCAGAATTAAATAACACATCTTTTAGTAAAGATGGTTTTTAAATTGTGTGTTTGAAAATGCCATTCTTAGAAAGTAGGCATTTTCTTGTTTAACCATTCTGTATGCCTTTGCCTGTTTGTGGATTGACTGTCTAGTTTTGGAGTGACAGGGGCTGGGGATGTGCATTCCCGGTAGACAGCCATTGGTGGGTTTGTGATGTGCTTGTCCCTTCCTAGATGACACAGAGCTGAGCCGACTTCATCAGCACGCACGCCCTGACCTCCACCGACTACATCCTCCTCGGAGACCTGACCTTTCACCTTGAGAACAACAATGACAACAACTCCACAACCCTGATCGATAACCTCGCCAACCTCGGACTGAGACGACTTGTTACAATGCCCACCCACTCCGCCGGCCACACTCTCGACCCCGTCTTCTCCTCAAGCCCGCACATCTCTGTCAGCCACACCACCAAACTCTTCTGGACTGACCACCGCTGCATCCACTTTACCTTCCAGAAACCCACCACACACCACCGCACCCAACAAATCCCCCGCCGCCGGAGCAAAATCACCAAAGACCAACTACATGCAAACCTCGCTCTCAGACCACCCACCGAACCCTCCAACACCGACGACGCTGCCCACAGCCTCAGACACTGGATCGAGGACTGCACCAACACCCTCTCCCCGCTGAAGAAACCTTCCCACAGAGACACCAGCAAGAGGGCCAGCTGGTACACACCAGAACTCCTAGATTCCAAGCAAGCCTGCCGGAAACTGGAGAAGAAATGGAACAGTGCACAAACTCCGGACAGCCACGCAGCACACAAGGATGCCGTCCGCAACCACCACCACCTCATCAGGGCTGCCAAGAAGACTTCCTTCAAAGACCGCCTTGACATTAACGCACACAACAGCAAGGAGCTCTTCAACATCGTGAAGGAACCCTCCAACCCCAGGTCCAACATCAACGATATCCCGCTGTCGCAAGCCCTGTGCGACTTCCTCGCCACCTTCTTCCACCGCAAGATAGCAGACATCCACGACAGCTTCAACATCCAGACAGCCCCAACAGACAACAACACAACAGACCCTCCGCACACCATCGACCATGTCCCCTCGCTAGCCTGGACCAGCGTGAGCGTCGATGACACCATCAAGACCATGAGCACAATCCACTTTGGGTCTCCATCAGACCCATTCCCGCACCGCATCTTCAACAAAGCAAGCTGCTCCATCGCACCCCACCTACGCAATGTCATCAATCTCTCCCTTGAGACCGCGACCTTCCCCCAAGGCAGACCCAAGAGACCTCAAGAACTTCCGACCCATGTCTATGCTCCCCTTCCCGGCCAAGGTCATCAAGAAAATTGTTAACAGACAGCTAAACCGACACCTCGAAGAAAACAGAATCCTGGACTCTTCCCAGTCAGGGTTCCGCAGCAACCACAGCACCGAGACCGCCCTCATCGCGCCCACCGACGACATCAGGACCTTGCTAGACAACGGAGAGACTGTAGCACTCATCCTCCTAGACCTCTCCGCCTCCTTCGACACCATCTGCCACCGCACACTACGCGCTGTCTCCATGCCACAGGGATCCGAGACAAGGCACTGGAATGGACCACCTGTTTCCTCTCTGGCAGAACGCAGAGCGTCCGCCTCCCCCCGTTCCATTCCGAAGCCTCCGAGATCATCTGCGGTGTACCCCAAGGATCCTCCCTTAGCCCGACACTGTTCAACATTTACATGGCCCCGCTCGCACACCTCCCTCGACAGCACAACCTCAACATAATCTCCTACGCCGACAACACTCAACTGATCCTCTCCCTCACCAAGGACCCCATCACCGCCAAAGCCAACCTCCATGATGGAATGAAGGCCGTCGCCGACTGGATGAAGATCAGCCGTCTGAAGCTGAACTCAGACAAGACGGAGGTCCTCATCCTCGGCTCCAACCCATCAGCCTGGGACGACTGCTGGTGGCCAACAGCACTGGGGGCAGCTCCGACCCCCACTGACCACACACGCAACCTGGGAATCATCCTCGACTCAACGCTCTCAATGACCAAGCAAGTAAACGCCATCTCCTTCTCCTGCTTCAACACCCTCTGCATGCTCCGCAAGATCTACAGATGGATCCCGACAGCTACAAGAAAGACAGTCACCCAGGCCCTCGTAGGCAGCAGACTCGACTACGGAAACGCTCTCTAAGCGGGAGCCCCGACCAAGCTCATCAATCAACTACAATGCACCACGACACGGCCACATCACCCCCTACCTGAGAAACCTGCACTGGCTCCCCATCAACAAGAGGATATCCTTCAAGCTCCTCATCCACGCACCCAAGGCACTCCACAAGACCGGCCCAGCCTACCTCAACAGATGCCTCTCCTTCTACACCCCCAACCGCCAGCTACGCTCCGCCGACCTCTCACTTGCCACCATCCCGCGCATCCAAAGAACAACTACCGGCGGGAGATCCTTCTCCCACCTCGCCGCCAAGACATGGAACACCCTCCCACTGAGCCTACGACAGACCCAAGACCTGCTGACCTTCAGGATACTAAAGACCTGGCTGTTCGATCAGTAGCAGCCCCCACCTCCCCCCCAGTGCCTTGAGACCCTCGCGGGTATGTAGTGTGCTTAACAAATGACTGATTGATTGATTGATTGAATAGACCTTTTGCTGCATTTAGAGGAGTGGTGGGAGTTTTCCTTGCATCTGAATAGGGCCTGTCTCCCTTGCATAATTCTGTCTCCACCCCCTGTGGTCTTACTGCACCAGGGAGGACAAACACAAAATGGGGTATAAGCAGTGGACATTAAACCCCAGAAATGTAGATTACTTCTGGAATCAAAAGGAACCTTTGGCAAGGAGAAGATCCAACTATAAGTTGGTGGCAAATACCGAATACCTTAGAAAATGCAATTTTTTGCTTTTTTGTCAGTGCCATTTGGCAGACATACATGCCCTTTGGGCATGTATGTGTGCCACATGTGCACACATGTACGATTCAGGGGTACAACAGGGTGTCAATGTGACACCCTGCCACCCTTGAATATGTTCCCCCTATTACCAATTCGATATTTACCAAATCGGTAATAGTGAATGGCTTCCCATTCATTCCTATGGGCCTCCAGGCCCATAGGAATGAATTGGAATTCCAGAATCAGTAAATACCGAATCGGTAATCCGAATATTACCGATTCGGTAAAATTTACAGAATATTTACCTACATACTATTTACCGATTTTCAAATACAGAATCGGTAAAATTTGGTATTTAAAAATCGTAAATAGTGATTACCCACATATGGCACTATGTGTTTTGAGTACAAATACTTTATGCATTGCCTTTGGGATACCTCTGCCAAATTGAGACCCTCAGTTCTAACAGTAGGTGTGACAGAGAACTCATCTGCTTTCATCTGCAAAATTATAGCTTTTCCTGGGCAGGAAGAGAGGGGGGCACTGACACACCTAAATATGCAGTGTCCTGTTTCCCACAGAAAGGGCAGTTTATCCATCTTTCTAACCCTGCCTGGAGTATTTTTGTGCTGTTTTCATTGTGTTACTGTGTGTGTGTGTGTGTTGCACAAACACTTCACACATTGCCTCTTGAGATAAGCCTGACTGCTCTGTGCCAAGCTATCAGAGGGTGAGTATAGGTTATCTTTTAGTGTGTATCTATCTTAGCCTGATTAGAGTGGTTGTTCCTGCTTGTAAAGGGTGCATTGCTCTACCATCCAGAGCCCTTATTTCTAACATTACCTGATTGACTTTAAAATTAGTGGTGCCTAAATATATTCTTTGAATTTTACTGAGTGAGCAGGAGAAGCAAGCAAGCTGACTTCCTTAGGCAATTCTTCCACCATGAAAACTTTTAAAGAAAATCAGGAGCAAATCATATATTTAACACCACAATTTTCACATCAATTCGATCAGAATGTAGAGATTTATTAAAAAGAGATAATTAAATATTCCAATACCTTTGTGGTTTGCCAGAAAAGCCCTGCATTACTTTGGGGCATTGGGACTCACAGACCCAAAGATAACTAGAACAAAAGAGTGGAAAAAATGCTGGGCTTTCAAAGCAATGTCCCTTAAAAGTTGTCTAAACAGTTGAGTAGAGGCGGATATGCAAGGGTGTTTTGTTAATCATTTTTCAAATTGTATTTATAAAAGGTTTTACTAGTTTTGCATCTATCTCCTATCAAGTAGCATTTCAATTGTATGTTCTGGTAAAGAGTCTGAATGCAAAGGAGATGGTGAATAATTCAGAGGTTAAACAACACTCACAATCACAGGTCATAGATGACAGAGCTAGACACAATGTGCATGCTCACATAACACTTACACTACTTAATCACATAGAAATCACATGTTCAGAAAACAGCATCTGGTTGTCCTTTTCATCAAGCACTCCTCTACCACAAGGTCAGACATAGACAGACGTTCACTTTTATGTCTATTTGTCATCAATAACAAAGAAGCGTATTCATCATATGAAAAGATTATCACAACCATTAAGCCAGGATTGCAAAAAGAATACAATATAAAAGTGAAAGCTGAGCTACTGTTATTCGAGGTATATCCAGAATGTTGTCAAAATATTCAGCAATAAGGTAAGCATGGATAACTATTAGACCTAGGATTGTCAAATCTTTAAAAAAAATGCCCATAATATGTCTAACATGGGCAACTTTAGGGCCAGAGGTAACCAGAACGTAACCAGAAATGGGGCCAGTTATGTCACTAATGGACTCTCAGAATAAAAGCATTATTGAGCATTTCAAGAAGTATGTCTGAAATATATCAGTGACAGGCTATCATACCAGGTTTAGCATATCACAGATGAATAATCATCGCTGGCAAGATGCCAGGTGTACCCATAAAACTGTCACTGATTTGACCATCACACCAGGGTTAGCCTGCAAATTACCAAACATACCCGCAATATGTGTGTATAGGCTGTTAATATATCAGGGTTAACAAGTATCCCTCAAAAAGGGCAACCATATATCATGACAGAGCTAAATTTTTAACACGTAAATCCAAATTCGCTTGATAAACCTTTGTCCCATTCAGATATTTTGTACATTAACAAAAACATTGATCCCCTTCCCATCTCAGAGGTTGATGCCTCTGTGTCTCCGGAAAGTCCTCCAACATGACTGGAGTAGAGAGCTGGAAAGCTTGTGCCAGCATAGACATATTGTGAACAGACCTAGTACCTGTAAGTACTGCAGTACAGAGCAGGCCAGCCAGCAGGGTGTATATTAGAGTGAAGAATCTCAGGAAAGAAGCCAAGAGATTAGGTTCACACATTGGTGCTTTGTGAAGGGCAGGCATACAACAATTCAGTAGCAGCTGCCACCAGATAAGGGTAGTGGGGCATGGGTGGTAGGGGAGAGGGATTAAGGAAAAAAAGCACTTACCTCAGAAAGCCCGGCTGCAACATCTCTCTGTCCTCTTCCTTCTTCCTGTCTCCAGTCCCACAGTCGGAAGCACCCTGGCTCTGCCGAGCTAATCACAACCCTGCAACGCAGGGTTGTGATTTGTCTGAGCACCATGGTTTGATGCTCAGACGGGAACAGGGAGCCTGTGCATGTTCCCCACCAGGCTGTGCATTACAGCCTGGTGGGGACCATGCAAAGTGTTCTTATTTATAGAGAGGCGGGACACTGGGGCTGATTAATGGGTCCAGTGACCCTTGCTCCCGCAAAGTAACTAGTACACAAAGGGATTCACTGCTCCTTGTAGAGGATGAAAGAGGAAGAAACTTTTGTCGTGTGCCACTCTATCTGTGGGGGAGAGTGTGTCTTCATCATAATGCCCGCACACCCCCCGAAGGAAGTCATGCTTCATAATTTGAGCTTTGTCCTCGTTGGGCTGGCGCTGCAATGCCCTACCGGTCCCCCAAAGGGTCTCTTTATCGGAGATCTTTTGACGAGAAGTCGTTTGGGTGCGTGGGTGTAAGTAGCAGTGAAGTCTAAGTGGTGTGTTAAAAAATGACAGAGGGACACAATATGCCCTAGAGCAGCACTACACACTTTATTTTAACAATGACAGAGGGATCACCCTAATAAATAGTACCCACTCTCTCTCCAGTTGTTTTTTAACACACCACTTTAGACTTCACTGCCACTTACACCCACAACGTAATCAGTGCCCATCCGCTGCTCCTGTCATATTGAGGTACTATTTTGTTCTTATTAACTTTTAAAGCCCTGCAAACAGTAGGCATGTGACTGGCAAAAACGTGCCCAACAGGTCAAACAAAATTGAAAATATTTATTTTCTATAGTTAACTTTATTTTATTTTGCCAAGTCTACTTTTCTCACTTTGCACTCGTGCTTTCTTTTCTTTTTGCTCATGGGTGTTGTTCTTACAAGATTAGGGTCATGTTATTGCAAAGCAACATTATTTTTTATGTGTAATTTCTAAAATAATGCTTTAACACATAATCCACCCCACTCCAATCTGTGCTAATCCACCCCACCTCACACCAATCTGCTTCACTCAATCCAATCGATCCCAGACCAATCATCACACCTCACCCCAATCCAAACCTCACACTCCAATCCAATCCAATCCTCCACTCCAATCCACCACATCCCAAACCTCCCAACTGATCCTGCCCCCAATCTGCCCCACTCAAATCTAAAACAATCTGCCTCACTACAATCCAAAACAATCTGCTTCACCCTAATCTTCCACACTCTAATCTGACCTACTCCATCCAAAATAATCTGCCCCATTCCAAAACAATCGTTCCACTCCAATCTGCTCCACTCCAAGCCAAAGCAATCTGCTCACTCCAATCCAAAACAGTTTGCCCCACTCCAATCTTAAACATCCCCCCCATTCCAATCTTCTCCACTCCAATCCACCCCACTCCAATGCAAAACGATTTTACCCACTGCAATCTGCCCACTCTAATCCAACCTGCTTCAATCTGCCCCACTCGAATTTAAAACAATCTGCCAACTTCAATCCAAAACAGTTTGCCCCAATCTGTCTATCTCCAGCTTGACCCACTGAAAACTGCCCCACTGCAATCCAAAATAATCTGCCCAACTCTAATATTCCCCACTCCAAGTTGCCCCACTCTAATTTAAAAAAAACTACCCATTCCAATCTGCCTCATTCCAATCCAATACAATCGTCCCTACTCCAGCCCATCCCACTCTAATCTTCCCTACTCCAATACAAAATAATCTGTTCCTCTCCAGTCCACCTCACTCAAATCCAAAACAGTCTACCCCACTCCATTGTGCCCCAATCCAATGTGCCTCACTTGAATCCGCCCATACTCCAGTTTCCTCCAGGCAATGCAATCCACCTAACCCCAATCCACATACTTCGTCCCAATTCACCTCACTCCAATCCATCACAATCCACCCCACTCCAATCCAATCGAATCCTCACCAATCCAATCAAAGCCAATCCAGTCAATCCAATATACCCCACTCCAAACCAATCCACCTCACACGAATCCAATCCACCGACTCCCTACCCAATCCGCCCTACTCTAATCCAATCCACCACAATCAACCCAACTTCAATAAAAAATCAGCCAATTCCATTCTCCCCATTCGAATTCAAGACAATCTGCCCCAGTCCAATCCAAAACAATCCACCCCACTCCAAACAAAACAATCTGCCACACTTCAATCTGCCCCACTCCAGAACAATCTGCCCCACTCCAATCCAAAACAGTCTGCCCCACTCCAATCTGCCTTACTCCAATCCAAAACAATGTGTTCCATTCCAATCAGCCCCACTAAAATGTAATCCATCCCAAGTGGTCCATCTTACTCCGAAACAACCGACTTGACTGCAGTCCAATCCACCGCACTCTACTCCAATTCTCCTTACTCAACCCCAATCCAATCCACCTCACTTTAACCCAGTTCAGTCTACCCCACTCAATACAATCCATCCAGCCCACCACACTTCAATTCACCCCAGCCCATTCCAGTCCAATATGCCCCACTCCAATCCAATTCACCCTTCCACTCCAATTCACCCCGCTCCAAACCACTCTACTCTAATCTAATCAACCTCACCCTAATCCAACCCACCCCTCCCCAAATCAATCTAATCCACCCCAATCCAATCCACCTCACCCCATTTTAATCCACCCCACTCCAATCCAATCCAATCCATCCCATCCAGTCCACCAGCTCCAATCCATCCCACTCCACTCAAACCAACCCAATCAAGGCCAATCCAGCCCCAATCTACTCCAATCCAATCCAGCCTACTGCAATCCACACCACCCAACTCCACCCTATTCCACCCCTCTCCACTCCGTGCCACTCCTCTCTATGCCACTGAACCACTGAACTCTACTCTCCTCCAATCAACTCTATGACTACTCCGCCTACTCCGCTCTATGACACGTTACTCCAACAAATCCAGTCTAGGTCACTCTACTCCCCCCCACTCACCTCAAGGACACTCCATGTCTCTAACTTCCAGCCAACCTGAACAGAAGCCACACTGGTGGTGTACAACATGACAAAAATACATTGTCAACGCCAACAGCTCTTGTATAGGCGAGACCTATTGGCTTTGCGAGTGCTTGTTTACATTTATTTTCGTAACTTGATTCTTGCTTCCTAATATGCTCCTCTTTGGTCCCTATCCATCTTATCTTCTCAATAGCCCATTATAGTGACGGTTCTCAGATTGAGGATGTGGGAAACTTGTGCTTGCCATTCTAGGGCACAGAGACTGTTGTTCTAGCCTTGTTATGGACAGAAAAGGCAGGATGCATGGTGCAATGAGCCTCTCGTGCTGCAACTCTGTGTGAATGAGATAGAGCCATAGGCACTTGCATATGCACAGATTTCTTTAGAACTTTTGGGCAGTCTCAGAGACTTTCATGTCACCTCGGCTGACAAAGTGTACATACTTTCAGCCTCCTGTCATAGGAGACTGAAAGCATGCTAACAGCATACATAATTAGTTGTTTTGGCTCAGTTGGTGAGCTGAGCAGACCCTAAATGCCCCCAAAAAAGAACAGCCATTGAGGGGTCACAAAGGCAGTTCTATGGGTTGCAAGAGACTAGCCAGCGGTTGCAGCTGCAAACTCTGTTGACCCTTAAATGACGTCCATGCATCATCTTCAGCCTTGGAATCCTTTTGTAGTGATTTGCAGATGTGGAATTAATAACAACTGCATGAAGAAAGAAAACAAAGGATGAAAAGAAATAATTTGAAGCCAAATCCACTTTAAGATTCTTAGTGTTCGGTGGGGCTCTACGTTTTTAGCTCAACTAAGAATTCGAAGAAGCTAACAAACCAACCTATACGATAATGGACATTTCTCCAATAAACACAAAGCGCCACAAAGCCAAGATTATCTATGAGTTGCTGGAGAAACTCATTCAGTTTAGCACTCAGAATAATTTAACCTTGAGAGCTGGATTCCTTCCCCACTTCTACACTTGAAATGTGGCTTCCTAAGGCTCTAGCCTATACTGCTTTGTTTAATCTAGGTTCAAAGGTGTAAGGAATTTTGTCTTTCAAATCGACATGCATAGTCTTTTCATCATGTCTATCAATACGTCATCGATCACATGACACCCCCCCATTTGAATTTATCTAACGCGGCAAACGTAAACCTTTTGCCGGCATTCTTCAGAGTCAAACACCGGACCTATGCACATCGCCGTTTAATCTCAGGTCAGTTCCCATTCCCCCAGCCACCCCACACAATCCAACGCAGTCCCACCATTGACAGATTCTAACGAGAGCCCGTTCGCCCTTTTCTTTTAGATCTCGATATAATTGTTTACAAGAGGCACGTAAGTGACACGTCGTCTCATTTCAACCTTCACTGGTGCATGCACATACCACAATTGTTTCCCTTTACGCACTGAAAAATGTTTTTTGACTTGTTTACCGTTGCTTTTTTGAACTTTCATCATGTAATGACGAGTATGCTGTAGCCAATGTATGCCATTTTATGATTTTTTGTATACAACTATTACCATTCTAACGTATGCTCATATCATTGCTTCTAGTGTCAATTCCCTGATGAAGGGCATATCAATAATGCCCGAAATGCATTGGACTCGTTTGTAAGATAGTGCTTGAATTCACAATGTTGAAAATGATCGTGAAATGATCAGAACAGTTTTTTGGAAATAATGAACTTTATTACGAAATAAAAACAAACTACAACGAACATTGAATGAAAGTCACTTTCTTGTTCCAAGGAAGGACAACCGTTTTGAGTGCCAACTAAGGGATGGGACTAGAGATCCTCTAGCCTCACGTTCTAAGTACTTTGCTTGACGCCGTTGGGCCCTCGACGTCACCTTGTTGTGCACCTATAAAAATCACAAACCAAGCTCAATTTTTTCAATCATTTCGCTGTGCATCTATCTGCCATTTGCAAGTCTTTCAAATGCTTTCATATGTAGGCCTGATTCTGAGATTCAAGAGTCTGGATTACTAAATGTCTTACATTGGAGAGTTGCAGATGGAAACCAAGGACCAGATTTATCAAGGTTTTGCGTCGCCCTTGTGACACACCAGGGGGTGCGAGGATAATGCAAAACCTAAGTTAGATTTGTCAAGCCAGGCAAGGTCACCTTGCATGCTCCGGCATGGCTTGATAAATCAGGAGTACCCCAAGGCAGCATAAATTGCTGCCTTGCATTACTCTGCCCTACGGAGGTATTCCAGTCGTGGAGTGTAGGTGGTCCCATGCATTCACCCATGGATTTCGGCACATTCCTAGGTTTACCATTAGTGGTAGACCTGGGAATGTATCAAAAGGTTGATGTAAGCGCACCACTCAATGTTCAACATGGACTGTTCAATGAAAGATCTTAATCTATCAAACTTTATTTGATGTGCTCCTAGCGTATTGCTCTCCGGTCAAGAGTGTGAAAGACCAAATGAAAGCAATAGGGCTCCCGCAATAGGATGAGTCCGCCATGGTAGAATCCAAACACTGTTAATTCAAGTTTGTTCAAAATAAAGAAAGTAGTCCAAAGTTTGTGGTTACATTTGTTGTGTAGTTTTTTTTAAATGATATGAATTTCAATTTCAATTCATATTTACGAGTTGGCAACAGAATCATCCAAAATGCATTAATACATAATTCTCTGTTTTAAGTATCCCAATGCATTTCGGGCACTTAGCCCTTCATCTGTAGAAAAATCTCTGACATAACCAAACTGAAATACAATGAGGAAGTCGTCCAATTGGTAATGAGCAAATACAAAAGTATAGTGCACTGTGAATCTGATTGAACTGGAGTGGTATAAGGTGATCACATGCATCAATGCAATCGGTACAGTGACCGGCCCATGGAGGGATCATAGGAAAATGTGTTGAAAACCAAATATCATCATAAAATAAGGTGAAACCAATTAGCCATTAGCGTGCCAGTATATTAAAAGCACAAAAGAAATATGCGTATGTTGATGAACATGTAACAAGAGTTACAGAGTGGTTCACCGTGCATACTCATACCACGTTATCGGAAAACAAATGATATTTAGACGAATGAGCATGTAACTCCAAATGGGAGAAAATTATACAACTAAATTAATATTACCCGTTTCTTTGCTCGCCACTTGATTAAGAAAATAATTGTACTTCCAGAAAGGTTGAAAAGACAGCGGTTTTGAACAAAAAGAAGTAAATTGCCAAATGCCCGTAATTGAAAATAGGTAACATTGAGTGTCTCAAGGAAAGGAATGCCTGGCGTTCTGCATATCCTGTGTTGCAATACTCACTCATACGCCGAGAATAGCGTGCCTCTCAATAAACGCATTCAATTCAGTAAAGTGACATGCTTCTAATGCCAGTTCGAATGAAAAAATGCGGTGAAACAGTGTTTGTATAATTACTGACTTCTCAAGATGAGAAAATAAAATAGGACTCAAACCAAGGTATATGTGATTGGAGCTCACCGATGGCAGCCATATTGAAGTGTAAAGTGAAAACATAAAACCGGTTGAATCATGGAAGGGTATATGCGTAGGTAAATATTAAACAATATCAAAACGTTCCAATGCTGTCAGGGCTGGGGTGGCTTGCGGTCTAGGGCCTGCCCCACTCTGCAAACAGGGGTTCCTGTGTGGCAAAATGCATCAGTCGTCCTTGGGAGGGCGTTGGTGGCTGACCTGCTTTAAAACTGCTTGTACATCTGCTTTGAAACCTTGTTAGACTGTCTGTGTAGATTCCCCTTCTTTAAAACGCTGTTTATTGCTGTTCCGCCTAATGCGTGAGGTTTGGCACTTGGAAAGCGTCCGCCTAATGCGTGAGCTTTCGTTGACTGGTCGCATGCGTGAGCGGCGTGGTCACGTTCACTTACGCAACCGCGCCCAGTCTCCTGCGCTCACTATTCCAGTCAATTCTAGGAGGCAGCAGGTGGTTTCTTTTGCTCCGTTTTGGTGTCTTTGCAGATCCTGGCTTTGGGAAGAAGTCTTCACCGGAGGCTTTCGGTGAGGAATCCAGGGGGCGTGTCAGCTTCCGGCTTCCTCCGTGTTGCAGATCCTTGAGGAGGAAAGTCATTTCGTGGGTCCTGAGGGATCGTAGAGACCTTCACCGAAAGTAGAGTAGGTCGTACTCTACAGGTAGGGGAGAAGAATTCTGTGTTAACTGCGCATATAACCTTATGGTAAAATTCCTGATTTTCGAAGAGGCAATTAATCTAATTATAGATTAAGTATTGGAATACACAAAAGGTCTTTGGCTCTTCATGTTCTGTTTGGCACTCGTAATGCTTCTCATTGCAGGCAATGGTTGTTCAATGTTTTACGTGGTGCGCAATGCTAACTGTGTCGCGTAATTACAAGGTTAATCACTGAAGATTTTGGCGCAATTCAGTATTAAGATTTCTGCGAAAGGTGATTTTTCAGAGTTTATGAAAACTTAACTTTGTGATATTTTATGTGTTCAGTACAATCTTTGGTAAAGGAGTCAATTTACTAAAGTATGTTACTATTTCTTTTAAGGGAGGAATCTGTCGCTATTCACAACAAAAGGAATAAACAGATTAGTGAATAGGAATGAGTGTAATGATTAGAATTGCAAGAAGCCTATTGGAAACTTAGAGTAATAAGTTTAGTGGCTTGTATTCATGAAAATTCCCAGTTTGGGGTTAAAGGTCAAGAGACAGACTTTTAGCTAGAAGTATGTGTTACTAACTTTTCCTTTTCAGCTCTCCTTCCCTGCTGTTCCCTTCCCAATTCCCTTTTCCCCCCCGCTTGATCACTCCAAGATTCTGTGTAATTATTACATTCGGAATTGGAGGTATCGAGAGGTGGGTCCTTATTACTTCACGACAGACCCTGAGGAAGACTTCGCCTGACAGAATAGTGAGCACACGAATAATTTTCCTCCCGGTCTGTACGTGAAGTCATAATGACTACCATCAATGATTTAATGTCGGCAATTATGCGTATGCAAGCAGACTTAAAAGAAACCATGAATGCAACCGCCTTGTTAGCGGCTAAGGTAGACAATATTCAACTACAGAGTACTCCTCTTCCAGAAGATGTACAGGAAACTGGTACTAGTAGGGCAACTACGAACATAGCAGTTACTGTTCCTCCCCAGATTCCTCTCGCAGCTCCTGAACGTTTTTCTGGGGATTCCTCCAAGGTGCAAATCTTTTTGACCCAGATTGAATTACATTTTGCTTGTAGACCAGCTGCGTTTCCAACCCCTCAGTCTAAAATTGCGTTCTTGATTTCTTATTTGACCAGAGATGCCGCAAACTGGGCAGTTCCTTTGGTCAGACAAGATGACACTTTGTTATATAATTGGAAACGCTTTGTGGAAGAATTTGAAAAGGTTTTCGATCGACGTACTGTAACTTTATCAGCAGATCGAGAACTGCTTCAGTTAAAACAAGGAAACAGGGACCTTGTTTCTTACTTGTTACACTTCAACAGATTGATCGCCGAAACTTCTTGGCCAGAGGAAAAAAGAGCAGCTCTTTTTTATCAAGGTTTAAAAGATGATCTAAAAGATGTTTTGGCTCAAATAGACCCTCAACCAACTGTGTGTTCTGAATTGATTAATCTAACTCTGCGTTTAGATCACAGACTCTCTGAACGAAGATCAGATAAAAAAAGAATAGACAAACCTAATTGGAGATCTGAAACTAAATCCAGACCTCAATTCGCAAACTCTGAAGCTAGTTCTGAGCCAATGGAAATTGGGACTTTAAGACAACCTTTGTCAAAAGAAGAAAAAGACAATCGACGCAAAAATGGACAATGCCTTTATTGTGGACGAAAAGGTCATTTCGTGAAGGACTGTTTGACTAAGCCTAAAGGAAGATTTCCTAACCCTAGTAAGTCAGCAGCTTTGGAAAAAACTGATCAAAAGTCGGAAAACTAGCTTGCCCAAGATGTTTGAAGGGAGATCTCTTGGGAACCATTGCCTTCCCTTCTCTGAACTCATGTGTCTCTAACTACAAAGCACATTTTAGATTAGCAGTGCAAATCAGGTTAATTCGTGAAACATGTCAAATGGAAGTTTTAGTTGATTCTGGAGCTACAGGTAATTTTGTGGATTTAGAAACTGCCCAACGCCTAGGAATCATCTGTGAACAAAAAGAGACTCCAGAAATTGTTCAAGCAGTGGATGGAAAAATATTAGCGGGAGGTCCAGTAACCATGCAAACTTCCAAAGTCGTTATGTTCTGTGAAGATGCTAAGCAACAATTACATAAGGAAGAGCTTCAGTTTGACGTTATCCAAGCACCTCAATATGGTTTTATTCTTGGAATGCCTTGGCTTTGTTTACATAATCCATTTATTGATTGGCGGAAGAGAGAACTGGTTTTCCTTTCTGATTTTTGCCATTCTTCTTGTCTAAACACCTCAAAACCAACTCTAAGTCAATTGGCCACAGCAGAAGAAAAAGAGACACTTTTACCTAAAATGTACAAGGAATTTGCAGAGGTTTTCAGTGAGGTAAAGGCAGCCCTCCTTCCTCCTCATCGTAGCTATGACTGTCAAATTGATCTCGTACCAGGTTCCAGTGTCCCAAATTGTCGCATCTATGCCTTGTCAGAAAAAGAGAATCAGCATTTAAGACAGTATCTTGATCAATACTTAGAGAATGGCTTCATCCGCCCTTCCAAGTCCCCGGCAGCATCTCCGTTGTTCTTCATTCCAAAGGCAAATGGGGAATTAAGAACCTGCATCGACTATAGGGCATTGAATAAAATCACTGTCAAAAATAAATATCCATTACCACTCATCCCTGTTCTGTTGGACCAAGTTAAAAAGGCCGAAATTTACACTAAATTGGACCTTAGAGGGGCCTACCATTTGGTTCGTATTAGACAAGGAGATGAATGGAAGACGGCTTTCAAGACTCGATACGGATTATTTGAATACTTGGTAATGCCATTTGGTCTGTGCAATGCCCCAGCAGCTTTCCAGTTTTTCTTGAATGATGCCTTAAAAGAATTTTTGGATCTTTTTGTTATCGTCTATATAGACGATATTTTGATCTATTCCGATTCTGAAGCTGAACATGAAGGACATGTCAAAAAGGTTTTGAGCACTCTTCAGTCTCACAACTTGTATTGTAAACTATCTAAATGTGATTTTCATGTTAGAGAAGTTGAATTTTTGGGAGTTCTCCTTACACCAACTGGAATGAAAATGACTGATAGAAAGATTAAAGCAGTTGCTAAATGGCCTACTCCAACATCAGTTCGAGACATACAATGCTTCTTGGGCTTTGCGAATTTTTATCGTCGCTTCATTGATCACTTCTCCGCTGTGGTAGCCCCCATCACACGTTTATTGAGGAAGAAGGTGAAATTTGAATGGACCTCAGAAGCTGAAAATGCGTTCCAGAAGTTAAAAAAAGCCTTTACTGAAGCACCCGTTCTCATGCATCCCAATGTAGAAGAACCTTTCATCGTTGAAGCTGATGCTTCTGATGTAGCCATTGCAGCCATTCTCTCTCAAAGGCATCACACTACTGGTCAAATGCATCCAGCTGCTTACATGTCTCGAAAATTAAATCCAGCAGAGCAAAATTACGTTATAGCTGAAAAAGAACTACTTGCCATACTTGAAGCCTTTAAAGAATGGAGACATTACATAATGGGAGCAAAATTTACTGTGACAGTTTATACTGATCATAGAAATTTACAGTTCATGAGTTCAGCTAGGATGTTAACCCCACGACAACTCAGATGGATGATGTTCTTTACCGAGTACGATTTCATAGTAACTTTTCGTCCAGGTCAAGACAATAAGAAAGCTGATGCCTTGTCCAGAAAAGACTCTTCTTTGCATCGCTTTGAAGGAACACCACAATCTATAATAGATCCTGGCAAGGTAATCAGTGTACTCTCAGCAGATCAATTCCTGGAGAATATTCATGAAAGTTTTCCTCCTTCTCAGTGGAAACTCTGGTTGACCCCCAAAGGTGATCAAACTATCAAAGAAGGAATACCTTTCCATGGAAAACAAGTATATCTGCCCTCTTTAAAATTACAAGAAACTGTGTTCAACTGGTTACATTCACATCCTATGGCTGGACATCCAGGCCCCAGAAAGACTGTGGAGAAAATACAAAAGATGTTTTGGTGGCCAACGCTGCAAAAAGATGTAATTGATTCAAAAACTTTTATTCGATTGACAAAATATTCAATCATAAAAAGTACAGTATGACAAAAAGAGAAGAAACAAACATAGTTTTTCTTGGATGCGCTGATAAAATTATCCAAAGAAATAAAATACAAACGTGGTACAACATTAAAAATAAGACAGCAATTACAATAAAATACACAAGGCATGGGGAATAACAGGTCATATGGTAGAAGACTCAATCATACTGCGGGCTTTTAAGCAAGATTTCAAAAAGAGTGCCACACATTTGGCAGCATAGGGAGTATCCAGCATCTGCAGAGCCAGAAAGGCTGGTCGGCACTTTCTCAGCCCCATGCTACGTAAGAGGGGGATTAGCCATTTTTTACGTGGGTGCGCAAAATAAAGACAGAAAAAAATAGTGTGTATATTTGATTGAACAGAAATACCGTCGCACGGACATCTAGCCATTTCATGCGACCAGTTATGCTCAACAGGGAAAGTGACAAGACGGAAGAATAGATTGAAACGAAATCTTGTTAACACATATTTTTCAAAATTAGATAGAAAAAAAGTTAAATAAGGCTGGGTACCAGGGGTGGTTTGTATGGATAGGATATGCGCGTTGCTTGGCTTCAGTATCTCTGTATACAGACGAAGTTGTCTCAGATGGTTCATGCAGAGAATTTTCAGTGCCTTTTTACTAATGTCAGACAGGGACTGAGGCTCAGAGAAATAGGTATCACAATTCATATCCCTAAAGAAATTAAAAAAGTACAATAACCAAGGAATTTTTTGCCAATTTTCAAGGGTAAGGCAATCCTGGAGAAGGGAGCGGGTAAGATGACATTGAGGTGTTAACCAAATACGGCGCCATAGAAGGATCAGCTGGCATCTGATGCAGTCTGTTATATAATCGATGCCCAGCTCGATATGGAAGCCGTATATTGGAGCGCTTCTAGGCAAAGCCAGGATATATCTAAAAAACTTGGTTTGAACAGATTGTAAGCTATCTACCTGGGCATAGCCCCAAACGGGAGCACCATAGGTGGCTACGCTGTGGCATTTGGCTTGGTAAATTTTAAGCAGCTCTTTGGGAGCAGGTTTACCCAATTTACGAGAAAAGGAGACCAAGGCTGAGGTTGCTCTTTGGAAGTGAGTTTTTCGGCATACCACAGCCTGTCTCCATGATAATTGGTCATCCATTTGAATGCCTAGATAGGGGTATTCCCTGACACGCTCCAGTTTGACCTGATCTAGAAAAATAGATTTGGGATGTTTTACCTTGGGGCCAAAATGCATAACGAAAGTCTTGCTCTTGTTAACCTTTAGTCCCAGGGAGGACATGAACTGGTTATACCTTTCTACTTGTTTCTGTAGCTGAACGAGAGTCCTAGCTAGAATGACGGAATCGTCTGCGTACAGTAAGGCAGGGATTAAGCGGTGGTTAATGGCAGGAAGGTCCTGGCTACCCTCTAACAAAGCCCTTTCAACCCCGTTGGTATATAGGTTGAAAAGGAAAGGGGCCAGGACACAACCCTGCCTTACTCCTCTCGTAACGGGGAAAGAAGGTGTTAATTCTCCAGCTAGCCCAAACCTCACGCACGCAGTAGCGTCGGAGTATAGCTCGCGCAGAAAGTTAACGAGAGGGGGATCCACTCCAAGCTCGCTCAGAATGGACCAAAGCCTGGAGTGGATCACACAGTCGAAGGCTGAACTGAGATCGATATAGACTGCATACAAGTTACCGCGCTTCGCTCCGACATACTTGCCAATCAATAAGGTTAGGTTTAGTGCCTGCTCTATCGTTCCAAGGCCCTCCTGGAACCCGTACTGGAGATCGGTTAAGATGTTATTTTCCGTCGCCCAGTCCTGGAGTCGTTCCAGGAGTAGGCGCCCAGCGACCTTCCCCAGAGAGTCCAGGAGGGAAATTGGCCTATAGCAGGCAGGGTTGCTACGGTCCCCCTTTTTAAAGATCGGCAGTAGGATGGAGGAGGACCAAGAATCCAAAAGGCCATTAGACGAAGCTGCCGCCATCACCTGGGTGACGACTGGAGCCCACAGGTCTAGGTTGCTAGAGAAGATGTCCAGAGGGACACCGTCTGGGCCAGGCGCTTTTCCTGTTTTAGAACGCAATAAAGCATGCGTGACCTCACCCAAGGTAAAATGCAAGTCGATGGGGTAAGTTGGAACACCATCAAGATCTGCACGTGGGGTGTCTGGTAGTGGGGGTGGGTCGAGGTGCCCCCCAAATATTTTTGAAAAATAGGACACCCAAAGCTCTGCAGGAATTGCAACATCTAGGTGCTGCGTGGAATTATCATCTGCTAAAAAAGGTGATTTGATGACACGCCAAAACTGGGCACTATCTTTGGTTAAGCAGGAGTCGTGTAATTGATCCCATAGGTTTTTCCTTAGTGCCTTTTTACAAAGCTGTTGGGCCCTTTTGTAATCTTTTCTCAGTTTAGCTATCAGGGAAGGAATTCTGATAGTGCTGTTAGTTGCCTTTTTTAAGGCTGTTAGAGCTTTGCGACAAGCTTTGTCAAACCATCCCATAGAACCTTTCATAGCCGGGATATGTTTACAGGATAACACTGAACGCATTACTAATAGGATCTCTTGGAAGCTAGTTAAAATCAGCTGGGGAGAGGAGTCTTCAGCAAGACAGTTATTTATCCATGGAAGGGAATTGGAAATAACTTTGGCATTAGTAGCTGAAGGGTCAATTTTAGACCATTTAACCGTGAAACCATTCACTCTTTCCATGGCCAGAGACTCCTGAGTTAGGTGGCTGTTCTTAATAGGTTGGGAGCCACCATGCGGGATTGACAGAATAATACTGTTGGGGTAGTGATCACTTAAAATATTAGACCCCGTGTTAAACCGTTGAAGGTTACCTTTCAGCATTGTTGAGCAAAAAATAAAATCAATAATGGACAGCGTACCTCTACCATGAAAGGTAGGCTTGAACTCAATAGGGGGATCAACCAACATGTTAGCAAAATCTAATTCCATTTCAACCAGGCTGTCATTCAAAGCGTTGCCCACGCAGGTATGGGTAAGATGAGTTAGTGGGCAATCGTTTTCGTCCTGCCAACCGCAGATTCCTTTACTATAATTAGGGCACAGTGAAACATTGAAATCACCCCCCCAGATTGTGTGACATAGTACTCTTGAATGGTTGTTACGATAGTCATTGATCAAAAAAGAAATTTCCTTCACACATTTAATGCAGTCAGCTACGTTAAAATTGTTATAAAAATTAATACAAAGATAAACAATACTTTTACTGAATTTGACCAAAATGATTTGAAAATTCGGAGTATTATGAAGAACAGATGATTTCAGTAACGATAAGGTGTTACACAGATAAACAACTAAACCCCCCTTAGATCTGCCATGAGTAGTGGGGCTGGCAGGTGAGTGGAAAGTGATGTAACCTTTAAGGTGGATCGGGTCTATAGCCCATGTTTCCTGGAGGCAAATTATTTTAAAAGAAGAGACTAGATCCAGCCAGGATTTGATTTTCAATTTTGAGCGAAGACCCGCTACGTTCCAGAATAGAACAGAAAGATGGAACGATGGAGGAGAACCTTTGACAGTAATCGGTGTAGGCAGAGTAACATGTGTGGAAAGATGTTGTTTTCGGGGAAAACAGGAGACAGGGGTGTTGGCGGGTAAGAGATTGGAGATAGCAGGTACATGTGTAATAGAGAATGAAGACCGGGGAGGGGTGGAAAAAGCAGTTGTCAGGTTTAAAATAGGTGCATCTGAGTTGGGTACAGCGGGGAGAGATGTTGCTCTCGGCCGTGGGACCGAGGTCTGTGCCGTAACACGGTGATCGGGGGAAGAGGATGAAAGAATAACGTAAGGGGAGGGAGGTGATGGTCAATCTACCATTTCCAAACAGTCATATCTGTTGGACAATGGGATTCCATCCCAGCCAAATAGGGGAGCTACGTCACTCCCCCCATACCTTGATCTGCTGTTCCACTCCCGTCTAGGATTCCAATTTCCAACTTGGGTCCAGTTCCATTCTGGCCCGGTGTTATAGTGCTGGACTGGGGGGTAAAAGAAGGAAAGTCTTCTGGTGCTAATGCCATCAGAGGTATATTGAGGACCCCAGGAGCAGATATGCTCAACTGTGTTAGGATCCTCAAAATTCACTATTACGCAGTCTCCCTGAAGTGTTTTATGTGCTTTACCCAACCAAGGGACTCGCCGCACTGAGGTGACTCTGTTGTTAGCGTAAGGGGGGAGAGGCCTATTACTGGATAACCAGTGTAGTACCTTATTTCTAAGGGACCAACTGGGTTCATCCGAACTTGGGTTCAGCTCTGGAACCCCCGTCATAATAACTACGAAGGGTGCTGCTTCGGGAGGGAGATTGATTGGAGGGTTTCCCTTCCTCCTAGTCCTATGAGCGGTGTTGTGTTGAACACGTGAATTAGAATGTTTAATGGGAGGAATAGTGGGCTGAACTGGCAGAGGGACAGGGGTTGGAAGAGAAGGGACTGTTGGAGTGGGGACATTTACTATCTTTGTTGGAGGGGGGTTGGGTCTGGTTGATGTTGCTGTGGTGGAGCTAGTAGCTGCTGTGACAGGGCGGCTGGTTGCCGGGCAACTAATTACCTTAACTGTATTGCTTGAATTTTTGGGGATAGGTTTGGTACCTAAGGGTTGGGCAAGATGTGGCCCTGTAATAGGCTTTAGTGTTGATGATAACACATCTAGCTGCTTCGCTATGTTGGTAAGAATGTGTTCGAGCGGCTGAAGATAAGATTTGAGTAGTGCCCCGATGCTGTCAAGGAGCTCATCGTTAGACACGGAGGGACAACTACTTGAATCTGCGATCGAACTGGTATTAGCATGAGGACTGAAAATGAGTGGCGTGGGGGAAAGGTTTAGAGTAACATTGGAGGAAAGAGCCCCTGCGGTAGGCGGGGGGGCTGCTTTGTTAGCAGAGTAGGGAACAGATATAACATGTGGATTGGGTTGCGGAGTTTTTGGGGGCCCATTTTGGGAGCGGTCGATTAGCTGAGGGCTCCTAATGTGGCGGGGGATCTTTTTCGACTTTTTTTTCTTAGGAATCGCACCCTCCCTAATTCCCCGTATAACAGTGGAGATGGGATCAACCCTGCTCGGGGAGTTGAAGAGGGCAGGGGTCTGCTCCAGTGACGATGATAGTTGGGATTGCTGGAGGGCTGAGAGTTCGAGTGAAACTGATAAGTCCACAATAGCTGGAACTGGAAGAGGAACAGCATGGTTAGTTAGGAGAGTGACTGGAGCTGGGGGATTGGCCGGGGACTTGGCCGTCGCCAATAGGCCCAGAGAGGAACGCTTAGCGGCGCTCAAATCCTGAGAGACCCTTCGCTCCAACAATAGTACGCCCTGATTAATGGCATCGTTTGCCTTGGCAATAAACTGATCGATTGGGCCAGTGGTTTGGGCAACACGAAGGGCTTTATTGCTCCTGGTGCCCCTTGGAGACATACTTCAGATAATAAACAATACAATAAAATAAGCAGGGCTAACGAAAAATAAAAATTAAATAAAACCAAATAGGGTGGCCCAGTCCAGTCTTGCCCGGTCTTGAACGGGCTTAAACGGGCCCGCCCTTGGCCCGGGCTTCGCCCCGTGCTACGACCCGCGCGCGTCCCGCGTCGCGGATACGAACCTGGCACTAATATCCGTGAGGGTGGTGGGCGGGGCCGCCGGGGGAAGAGGCACCAGCTGCGCTAGTTCAGGGGTTGCTGGTCCTCGCAGTCCCCCGGGCGGAGTAGTTCCAAAATAATGCCCCCTCAAGCCTCAACCCACAACGCACTCCGCTGGGAGCAGTGTGTGCTTCTGCCGACTGCAGAGAACGCTCCCACCAGCGAGTGCGAGCAAGTGGGGAGGCAGGCTGGTCCGGTAGGCGGGGAGGAAATTACAGCAAAAGATCCACGGTCAGGCTAGAAATGCTTAGTGAGCGGCACCCGCGGAGCGGGTGTCGCGAAAAGTAAATAGGGCGAGGTTGAAGGGCGGGGCCGCCGGGGGAAGAGGCACCAGCTGCGCTAGTTCAGGGGTTGCTGGTCCTCGCAGTCCCCCGGGCGGAGTAGTTCCAAAATAATGCCCCCTCAAGCCTCAACCCACAACGCACTCCGCTGGGAGCAGTGTGTGCTTCTGCCGACTGCAGAGAACGCTCCCACCAGCGAGTGCGAGCAAGTGGGGAGGCAGGCTGGTCCGGTAGGCGGGGAGGAAATTACAGCAAAAGATCCACGGTCAGGCTAGAAATGCTTAGTGAGCGGCACCCGCGGAGCGGGTGTCGCGAAAAGTAAATAGGGCGAGGTTGAAGGGCGGGGCCGCCGGGGGAAGAGGCACCAGCTGCGCTAGTTCAGGGGTTGCTGGTCCTCGCAGTCCCCCGGGCGGAGTAGTTCCAAAATAATGCCCCCTCAAGCCTCAACCCACAACGCACTCCGCTGGGAGCAGTGTGTGCTTCTGCCGACTGCAGAGAACGCTCCCACCAGCGAGTGGCAGCAAGTGGGGAGGCAGGCTGGTCCGGTAGGCGGGGAGGAAATTACAGCAAAAGATCCACGGTCAGGCTAGAAATGCTTAGTGAGCGGCACCCGCGGAGCGGGTGTCGCGAAAAGTAAATAGGGTGAGGTTGAAGGGCGGGGCCGCCGGGGGAAGAGGCACCAGCTGCGCTAGTTCAGGGGTTGCTGGTCCTCGCAGTCCCCCGGGCGGAGTAGTTCCAAAATAATGCCCCCTCAAGCCTCAACCCACAACGCACTCCGCTGGGAGCAGTGTGTGCTTCTGCCGACTGCAGAGAACGCTCCCACCAGCGAGTGCGAGCAAGTGGGGAGGCAGGCTGGTCCGGTAGGCGGGGAGGAAATTACAGCAAAAGATCCACGGTCAGGCTAGAAATGCTTAGTGAGCGGCACGGAGATGTAATTAAAATGGCTAATGATTGTGAAGTCTGCGCAAGATTTAAATCCGATCACACGAAACCAAAAGGTTTTTTGCAGGTTCTACCAACACCAACTGAACCATGGAAACATATTTCATTGGATTTCATTACTGATTTGCCACCAATCAATCAGCATACTGTGATTCTTGTAGTTGTGGACAGTTTAACTAAATATGCACATTTCATTGCTTGTAAACAATTACCTTCTGCTGGACAATTAGCACAGTTATTTTTGCAACATGTGGTGCGCTTACATGGCTTGCCTTCAGTCTTACTTTCAGACCGTGGTTCTCAGTTCTCTTCCAAGTTCTGGCAACAATGGTGTAAAAATCTACAGATTGCTTCCAATATGTCCACCAGTTATCATCCTCAAACTGATGGGCAGACTGAAAGACTGAACCAAACTTTGAAGCAATACTTGAGATGTTATGTTACGGACTCTAAGAGATCTTGGTTAGATTTACTTTGGATTGCTGAATTTGCATACAATACTTCGCCTCATTCGTCGACTGGATCCTCTCCGTTTGAGGCTCTTTACGGTTATGTACCTAACACCATTCCGTTGACTCTACCCAATGATGTGAGTGGTGTGCCGGCAGTTAGAGACTCTGTACAGCTTATGCAGACGATTCATCGCCAGGTTCAAGATCGCTTATTACAAAGCAAAAGAAAGTATAAGGAACAGTATGATAAAAGACATCATTCGGGTCCTAAGTATGTCCCTGGAGACAAGGTTTGGCTGTCCACAAAGAACTTGAACTTTAAACACAAGAGTATGTTCCAACCTAAGTTCATTGGTCCTTATCCAGTCCTACGTCAGGTGAATCCTGTGACATTCAAACTGCTGTTGCCCAGGTCCCTGCGTATTCATCCGGTGTTTCATACTTCCCTTCTAAAGCCTGCTAATCAAAACCTGGCTCCCCGACCAGCACCGATGTTGGTTCATGGCAATTGGGAATATGAAGTGCAGAGCATTTTGGATTCTAAACGTCGGGGCTCCAAGTTGTGGTATCTTGTCTCCTGGAAGGGGTACGGTGCTGAGAATGATTCCTGGGAGCCGGCTGACAACATTCATGCCCCTCGCTTGTTGCGCCGTTTCCACCTCCTTCACCCTCTGAAGCCGGGCCCTAGACCGCTCTTGGGAGGGGGGAATACTGTCAGGGCTGGGGTGGCTTGCGGTCTAGGGCCCGCCCCACTCTGCAAACAGGGGTTCCTGTGTGGCAAAATGCATCAGTCGTCCTTGGGAGGGCGTTGGTGGCTGACCTGCTTTAAAACTGCTTGTACATCTGCTTTGAAACCTTGTTAGACTGTCTGTGTAGATTCCCCTTCTTTAAAACGCTGTTTATTGCTGTTCCGCCTAATGCGTGAGGTTTGGCACTTGGAAAGCGTCCGCCTAATGCGTGAGCTTTCGTTGACTGGTCGCATGCGTGAGCGGCGTGGTCACGTTCACTTACGCGACCGCGCCCAGTCTCCTGCGCTCACTATTCCAGTCAATTCTAGGAGGCAGCAGGTGGTTTCTTTTGCTCCGTTTTGGTGTCTTTGCAGATCCTGGCTTTGGGAAGAAGTCTTCACCGGAGGCTTTCGGTGAGGAATCCAGGGGGCGTGTCAGCTTCCGGCTTCCTCCGTGTTGCAGATCCTTGAGGAGGAAAGTCATTTCGTGAGTCCTGAGGGATCGTAGAGACCTTCACCGAAAGTAGAGTAGGTCGTACTCTACAGGTAGGGGGAGAAGAATTCTGTGTTAACTGCGCATATAACCTTATGGTAAAATTCCTGATTTTCGAAGAGGCAATTAATCTAATTACAGATTAAGTATTGGAATACACAAAAGGTCTTTGGCTCTTCATGTTCTGTTTGGCACTCGTAATGCTTCTCATTGCAGGCAATGGTTGTTCAATGTTTTACGTGGTGCGCAATGCTAACTGTGTCGCGTAATTACAAGGTTAATCACTGAAGATTTTGGCGCAATTCAGTATTAAGATTTCTGCGAAAGGTGATTTTTCAGAGTTTATGAAAACTTAACTTTGTGATATTTTATGTGTTCAGTACAATCTTTGGTAAAGGAGTCAATTTACTAAAGTATGTTACTATTTCTTTTAAGGGAGGAATCTGTCGCTATTCACAACAAAAGGAATAAACAGATTAGTGAATAGGAATGAGTGTAATGATTAGAATTGCAAGAAGCCTATTGGAAACTTAGAGTAATAAGTTTAGTGGCTTGTATTCATGAAAATTCCCAGTTTGGGGTTAAAGGTCAAGAGACAGACTTTTAGCTAGAAGTATGTGTTACTAACTTTTCCTTTTCAGCTCTCCTTCCCTGCTGTTCCCTTCCCAATTCCCTTTTCCCCCCGCTTGATCACTCCAAGATTCTGTGTAATTATTACATTCGGAATTGGAGGTATCGAGAGGTGGGTCCTTATTACTTCACGACAGACCCTGAGGAAGACTTCGCCTGACAAATGCTGAATAACAACAAAAAACAACAAAAATCAAATACAAAGGAACAGGTTACAATAAAGCTTGGATCATCCCCAAAAAATTAACAAATGTAAATAGGGTCACTGCAATGGTATGAGGAAAATCACAGTTAGATATACAAATCATTTCAATGAGTTTAATTAATTATTATACTGTCAGTCAATCAATCAACAGAGGAGCAGGTTGCAGGTAGCATTGGGATTCCATCCTGTCATTCATCCCATGCGGTTTAAGTGCATCAACGTGTCTAATCCAGAAATTCTCTCTTTGCAGTAAATGGTTGTGATCGTCTCTGCCTTCCTTTTTATCAATGACTTCTAGAACTGGAAATTTCAGCTGGCTGATGTTATGGTTCTGTTCTAGGAAATGACAAGTAACAACGCATTTCATGTTTTTAGTTCTAATTGTATTTTTGTGTTCATTGATCCTAGTCTTAATTTTTCTTTCAGTTTTACCAACATATATTTTGCCACCTGGGCACTTCAGTAAGTAAATAACATTCATGGTATCACACGTAGCGGTAACCTTCAAACCAATTTTTTTTGTGGGAATGTGTAAAAATGCTATGCCTCCCCAGAAGAGGCTTAACAATGAGAAATATCTTTATTTCTCCTTGTTTGTTCCTTAGCGGAATGAATGAATTTCATTGCGCGCACTGCATCACCAAATGTGATGAAGTACGAGCAAAGAAATTTGTTTTATTTTTTTAAATGTTTACTTACCTGTAAAACTCCGTAATCCATACATTACTACCCCCCACCCTGCCCCTCCCCCTGCCCACGTCACCGCCCTGCAGAAACACCTACTGCCGACCGCTACTGTTCCTTAGAAAGCAGGAACATGCCTCTGAGGCTTGTTTTTGTGCAGGAAGGTGCCCCTTTATGCACACAAATAGTCCTTCCTACAAGGCAGCCAAAAGTGTCCCATCGCTAGGAAAAGACAGGAATGCACTCTCTGATGGTAAATACTAGGAATTCCTGCCTTTCCCTTTTCATGCAGTGCAGCAAGATGGTTTTCTGTGTTGCGTGGAAAAATATGGGCCTCAGCATCTAAGAGTAGATGTAATTTTAGAACTGCTCGATTAACTCTTAGGAGCTTGGGAACCTACCTAGTTATTCAACCCCATGCATCACCAGTTACGAACTGGATCTGAGAAAATGTGCCTGATTGCTCTGTGACTGAGGACAAGGATAATTCAAGGAATGGGGAATAGGGTCAGCCCAAAATTGTCACAGAGGCCATCTGAATCCCCTTAAGTTTCCCTCGCCACACTAAGATGATCACAATGCCTTTATTTGGTGCTTTGTTCAATGCTGCAGAACAAAACAAGCTCTTAATGTATCCCAGCAGTGGCGTAGCTAGCCCTATGGCCACCCATGGCGGTCCTTGTGCCTGCCGCTCCTTGGCAGCCGGAGTGAAGAGCTGGGTGGGGCCTGTCAAGATTTCCATTTCATTTGCTGCCCCGGGGCCGATTAAAGAGCGGGGGCTGCAATGTCTTCCCCGAGACTGCATGTAAGAGCAGGGGAGGCCACGGCCCCCAGAACTTGTGCTGCCTGGGGCGAACACTCCCTCCACCCCCTTGCTATGCCACTGTATCTCAGTAAGTTTACCAGTCATTGTAATCCATGAGTAACTTGAGGGGCAAAGGTGAAATTTCGTCATGACTGATTTAGGGCCTGATGTAGAGTTTGGCATAATAGTTACTCCATCACAAATGTGACAGGTTTCTTGTTTGACTTACTTCAAGAGGAAAAGGATATAAAGAACAGTAAATAATCTGCCAAACTGTGAATCAGGCCCTGAGTCTTTCATTTTTTGAATGTTTTAAGATGTTAATTCAATGAGTCACTGAGTGTAGTAATTACAAATCTTATAAAACAGCATAAATAAACTCTCAAACACTCTATAAAACTACATGCTACTGTTATCAAATGGCACTCTACTGCACTGGTGGTTTCTCAGAGTGGCTTGCACATTTTCGGAATATGTTCTTCTCTAGTTTATTTTTAACCTAGACAGCAGCGCTGCAATTTTGAGATCAGATGATTGACAGCTAGTACTTGAAAGTGTCATACTGAGCCTGGCTTTCCGGCCGGACGATTCATAGGTTTAGTCAAATGTGAAAACTTGAAAGTCACAAGAAGACATTTCCTCTCTGGAGACATCCTGACTTCAAGTCTTAATTATCCTACGTGCAAAAGGACAGCACTGACTCACACCAGATAAGACAAGGTCACTCGTTATTACCGTACTGGAGTCTAGAATACTGTCAGCAATGATGGACTATCCCATCTGTGTGCTGAACAAACACAATTAAAAACATACACGGTCTGCGGACCAGCACTACTTAAAAACAACACTTTTTGAAGAGATGAAAACAGTGATTGTAATGGGCCATATGTCCAACAAATAGACATTATAGAGGCCTTTACTAAAGAACTGACAGATGGTGGGGTAGATTAAAAAAATTGACTCCTCTAAGCCATATTGGTATATGTGGGTGTGGCCTGAAGTAATGGATGGAAATCAGTCCAATAACAAACACCTAAAAACAACAATAATAATCATCAGCATGACCCTCATCAAAATACTTTGCATTACTTGCACTTAGTATTGCTTCTAAAGGTTCCAAATCACAGATCTTCCAATATATATCTAAAGTCAAGCATAATCTGAAAAATGTAGAATATATTAGTTAACAACACAAGGGTTCCAGAGGGTCTAGTGAAATAGTGAGTCAAGCGTGCACGTCACCATGGAACAAATCAACCCACTAACTGACTACCTATAGCGGTACACCGGGACACCCTAACAGATGGTCCAAGGTACCCATCAGTCACCACTCGGAACCGCCCTTCATCATCTGGGATTCCTTAAGTAGACCATCGATGTTAACATATACTATTCTCATAAGCAAGGGTAACCAAGATGGTATAATGGTTCCTTCGATTGGAATAGAATTTAGTATGGTCATGCACCTCCTTAGGGAGTTAACTGGTAAATCGTTAGGTGACTGATAGTGTGCAGTGCACAAAAAGGGGTTGAAAGTAAAAGAAACAAAAAATAAGGAAATGTGCAATTAAAATTGGATAGGAGAGTACAGAACAACTGTACCACCTCTAGGCAGTCATTTCTTAACCTGCCTTGGCAAATTTTTAAAACTTGGTAGGGCGAGTATCATCCGAATAAAGTTGTTCTGTACTCTCCTATCCAATTTTAATTGCACATTTTCCTTATTTTTGTTTCTTTTACTTTCAACCCCTTTTTTTGCACTGCACACTATAAGTCACCTAACGATTTACCACTTAACTCCCTAAGAAGGTGCATGACCATACTAAATTCTATTCCATTCGAAGGAACCATTATACCATCTTGGTTACCCTTGCTTATGAGAATAGTATATGTTAACATCGATGGTCTACTTAAAGAATCCCAGATGATGAAGGGCGGTTCCGAGTGGTGACTGATGGGTACCTTGGACCATCTGTTAGGGTGTCCCGGTGTACCGTTATAGGTAGTCAGTTAGTGGGTTGATTTTTTCCATGGTGACGTGCACGCTTGACTCACTATTTCACTAGACCCTCTGGAACCCTTGTGTTGTTTCGTATAGTTTGGGAATGTTCCTAGAGCTGTGGTCTTTAAATATTCCCTTGGGTCCCCAACCTGATCGGTATTTCGTTGTTGAATATATTAGTTAGTCATTAAGATCAATAAACTCAAAGGCTTATCTAATGATATAAACAATAAATTAGTTCCAAAAATTATTCGTAACAAAAATATAATTAAATATACCCTGATCACCACTAGCCTAGGCAACTATAAGAACTTGGGCGAAAAGGGATGAAGACAAGTGTACCAAAATTCCTGAAGCAGAAAAAAAGTGTAGTGGAACTAATATATTGCCAACACATATAAAAATTAAAAAAAGGTCTACCATGAGGCTCGGGTGGAACTCGTGGAGTTTTGCACTGCGGAATTCTGAAAAATTCTGCAAGATTCTGCATAACTCCCCGAATGGGTAGAATAATTCTCAGCCGCCTGTTCACGCTGCTTTTTTGGGCCAGTAACTTGTTCAATGCTGGAAGAGCAGTGTGAATGGCATCACACGCTCTGCAAGGATACGACTATTCTGTTTTACCTACTTTCTGTTCTCTGCATCCATTTAAATCTATTCAAATCCTCCCCTATCAAATTCATCCACCCCTCATTTACCTTTTTTTAATCAGTGTGTGTCTTTATGTTTGTGTATTTTACATTTGTGTCTTTTTTTAGTGTTTTAACATGACATATTGTACTTTATTTGCTTTCCATTTACTTCTTTAGTTCTTCCTTTCTGCTTCTCTCTCTTCCTTCACTTTCTTTCAACTTTGCATATTCCTTTCTCTTCCTATCCAGCAGGATGTTAGAGAAGCAGCGCCAAAGCGGGAGAGGCGACACCAGTCAGCTGCTTGCTGCTCACTTTGCGGTCGCTGGCACCATCAAGGGGTGCATCCCTACCCATTTTTTCTCAGTTGGAGGTGTCCACACTTATTTTGTATGTGAAGCACCACCTCCCTTCAATGCTGGCAGCAGGTGGTGGGCCTAGAACGGGGTAGGCCCTGTGGGAGGATCGACTGCTCTGGGGAGAGTGCTCCTGAGCATGCACCGGCGCACTCAGGTTCAGTGCACCAAGCAGCAGCTGATGCACTGCATGGCTGATGTACTCAATCGGGAATAGGACCTGCTTGACCTGCTGGGCGTTCAGAATGTGGGGCTTGGTGAGTAATTAGCCATTTGTTGATGATATTCTTTTTCAGATAGCTTGCTGCCCACCCTTAGAGGAACGTTAAGTTTATGTTATGAATTTTATGTTATCCTGTTTGAGCAAGCCAGGTGCTCAGCACTACCTAATAGCACTTGTAGGCTCTCACTTGGGCTGATTATTTAACCGCATGCGTGCGGGCGGAATTCCGCCCGTACGCTGAGATTTACTCATTCGCATGTTACGTGACGAGCTGGGCTCGTCATCAGCGTAGCAGGAGGCTACCTCATGACGAGCCCAGCTCGTCATCAGCGTCGAAGGGGTTAAGAAGCTATGCAGATTCCTCTGTCCTGTCACTAAGATAGTGGTAGCAGAAATTTGTGAATTAGCATTCTCCATGCCTTTCTTTCTGTAGCTATGTACTGAAAAAGGACACTGAATTAGCCCATGAAAGGGGGATGAGAATCAACGATCATTCATTGCAATGCGTTAGTAGTTCCAAATGTAGTTTAGGAAGTTAGGAATAGGGCTCCATTTTACAAAATTACGAAACACAATGCTAGTACAATAGGGGATCTAATTTAGAAAAGTTAAATGCTACTGTGTTTGCCTTTGCTGTCAAAATATTTTTGGGGAGATTAACTCTACCACTAATCAATTTTTTTTAATCTTCTTTGTTTCTTACATCAGCTGCCAAGGGCAAGAAGAGGGCACCATCAAAGGTGGGTCAGGGTGAAGGGGGCTGCACCACCAGTGCCACAGCGGGTAGAAGCACCACCACCACCAGCGCCACAGCCAATGGATCTGCTGGCCCCAGTAAGTCCCGTCACTATTATTATTTCTCTAACTTTTAACTCTTCCTATTTAGAACAATTTTGTCTTGGTTTCTCTTTATATTGTCTCCTTTTTTTCAACTCCTTTTCTATCGATTGTTTGTTAAATTCTTGTTATCCCTACATTTTCCTTTTGTTTCAATGTTTCATGTTTTTGCAGCTGACTTCCTCCTGTCTGTACTAGTCTTTAGCTTTTTTATGCTCTGCTAGTAAGTGTTTCCTATTCCCTTATATATTTTGTGGACTTGTACTGCCAGACTAAGAGAACAGATTTCAGGTGCTGCAGGCCCAAGTAAGCTATTTTTCTCTACGCATTACAGGCTTTTTATTTCTTCCTCATGCTCAAACAGCAAAACAAGAGAGGTGGCCATGGTGCACCCCTCCAATGTTGTGTTATCAGTCATTTTATATCAGCAGTTTCAATGACAGTGCAGCATGGCAGGAGAGTAGTATAAGGCTCCATTGTATTGCCAACCAAGCAGTGCTTAATTTGTGCCGGTGCTTTCCTGTGCTTAGCAACTTTAGGTTACTTTTGAGTCCACGAGTCATATCGGAGAGAACAATATTCATGAAACAAATTGGCACCGGGGACTAACGGTCACATGCATTTAGTAATAACTACTTCTTGACTTTCCTCGTAGTTTCTCGACAAAAGAGCCTTCCAGAACGCGTTTTGATTAGTCTTGCGTCCCTGCTCACATAACCATGATGATACACGGTTAGGACATTGTACAGCTTTCAGGAACTATGTATGGTGAACAGCATATCATTCTAAGCTGCAAGCACATTGAAGCAGGTGTCTATGCTCCGAAAGAATAATAAATACATAAAACACTTAAACCCGCCTGCTACACAGTTGTAGGAGTGGTATGGATGGATAGTAGCTGTGTTGTTACCATCATTGGCAGCATGGCAGGGGCAATGTGTGGTGCAAGCCGCAGTGGCCTTATTACGAGAGCCCCGTCACTTATTATTTTACAAATTAAGCACTGCAACCAAGAACATATGTCCCTCAATGAACAATTTATTATACCCCTTCATTGTGCTTCGATGACTCAGAGTAATCTTAGCTCTGCCCCTCCATAACGAAAAGGTTTTGGTTGGATTGAGTACCTTGCTTCTCTAATATTATCATACAACAAAAAGCCCAAAGTGATACTTTCGATAGAAGATACTGTCAACCTAATTGTAGTGATGTATTGTGGTCGTATTTTGTTCCCCAAAAAACAATAAGAGGAGGTGCAGCTGTGTAATATTTTTTCTAGCCGCACTGACCACAAGTGCCGGGGCCAGTGAACCAGACATGGCAGCGGAGGCTCTTGGAGGGGAGTACCAACGGTAGCAGGGACGAGCAGTGATAAGTTGTGTTGCTTGCTTATTGACAAATTATTAGTATACTCACTGTATTTGTTAAGTGAGGCAGATATGTATCCCACCCATCATCTTTCGTTACCTCCCTGCCCACAGCATTTCACAAGCCATGACCTAACAGCAGCATGGTTCAATTTGGCACTGCAGTGTTGGTTGTGCAATGTGCATCTGCTTCAGTTAATTCAGCATTTACAAAGTTTACAAATCATTGCAAACTGAAAAAAGGTGCATTTCCCTCCCAGTGCCGACTCAGTCACCTACTGGAACTTCACTCCTTTATTATTTATTTAGTTCTGTCCCAGGCTAACACATACATTGAAAAATCCATTCTTGCCATGTGCCACATTTGTGTGGTCAAGTGACTTATGTACATATATTTCATGGCTTCCATAATTGATTTCTGCCTGCTCAAACATTTGCCTTTTGACATTTGGCAAGTACAGTGACTGACTAAACCAAAGCTTTGCACATGATGATCAGTGAAACCCCACTATTCTATAGGAAATCCTCTACTCACGCGGCAGTAGAGTAAGTTAAGTTTCACTTACTTACTGAGAAGCAAATGTATACGTTGAAAATAATTTGTGGTGGAAGGAGATGCCAGGGAGTAAAGTGGAACTAATGGCCTCGTTTTGAGATTTGCTGATGGGATACTCTGTGATGAACAAGCCAAATATAATCTACATCTCGTTTGTTCCCCTGTACTGCAGTGCATGTCTACTTAAGGCAGACAGACTATCCGCATCTCTATAGGTGGAGTTTACCTAGATGGAAGTGGGACCTCGCTTGTGATGCCTTCCCTGTTAGCCACTAGCCTACTTCACCTACCAATAACATTCAGAAGGCACTATGGGAAATCCTGTAGATACATTTTTGGAAGATTGAGAGAGGTAGCAGCCATCACTTCATTTATCCTGTTAAGAGAACTAACGAAGTGTACTAGTTTAGTTAGTAAGTAACTAACTTCTACTGCATATAAGTTCTTGTTTATGGAGGTTGTTGTAGGCAATATAGGAAATTGCAGCATACTCACCTAATGGTCCATATAGTTCCAAAGGGTAGTAGGACAAGGGTATAATTAACTATAACTAACCGGTATACACTTGAAAAAGCAGCAGTGGAAAGTAAAAGTAAAACACAAACAACTATTTCAGGCATAAAGTATCAAACTAAAAGTTACCTTTACTTTTTTTTTATCTTCAAGTTCAACAATTTAAATAAAATAAATAAAACCCACGCTCTCCGCCCACAACAGCCCCACCCCTATCCCCAAACAAATCACCCTGTCCTCAATGAATGCCAAAAAAAATGGCCAAAGAAAATTAATCCAAACACCAAAGTCCTGACACCTTCCCAATTTCCACCCTCTCCACCCACAACAAAAGCCTCTACCACCAAAATAAAAATATTATAAAAGCTTCAGTAGAAGGCATCATGGATGCGGGTCCAGAGTATTCCCATTTCCTGTTCCAGGCTTACCACCTGTGGCGAAGCTGCACCAGCTTATGTAGCATGTGCCACTGGAAGCGGTCTGGGTGGAGGGCAACAGTGGTGGCTCATGTAGTACCCAGGTGCCAGCAGCGCTGGCAATGCTGTGGCCAGGATGGAGGCACTGGTAGATGGCTGGAAGAATTAAGGCCCGGGGCAGGGCCCGATGCTGCCCCAGACTCCTCCTCTGCCAGAGCAACCAGTCAATGGTATTCTGCTTGGATCCCTCCATCGTCTTCTGCCACAGCCAGGCTGCTATCTCCTGCTGAGTAGGTGGTGGACCTGCCAGCAGGAGTAGTTATATCCAGAAAGAAAATAATTTAAGAAGACAAATTGTAAACAATGTTCTGTGCAAAGAATTGTTTAAAATTATGTAGTTGCACAGTAGCTGTTGGTCTCCTGTGGGTCAGATTCCATGGCAATGACTGCTCATCATCCCCATCCCCTTCTATACTTTTAAGGCTTTCAGGAACTTTCCTTTTCACTAGCATGTTCACTTTTCTCCTGGCATGTCTTGGATTTACCCGGGGTCCAACCTATGTCCAATTCATCAGAAGGGGATGTTTGAAGAAGATGGCGAAGTACCATTCATTTTGTCTTGCTGTAGATCTGGAAACCAATGGTTCAACAACAGGTATATCTTGCTCAACAGGAAGCTCAACCTCCTGTTCTGCTTCTACTTCAGTAAGATCTACTACTTCTGGCTCCAGCTACTGTTATACACTTTGCTTAGTTTCCTGCAAAGATTGGGTTGGGTTTGCAGCTGAGCCAAATCCAATTCAGACTCACTGCTCATCGCAAATGGCTGCCTCAGTGAGGGACATTAACTTGGGCTTAGGTTGGGGTGGCGCCACTGATAGTGGAGTGTTGCCCAAAAGCTGGTACAGCAGGCATACATTTCCTGAAAAAGCTTTGGGTTTGTATGCCAGTTGTAGAAATCTGCTTGCTTCTTCTTCACCTCTTCACTGGCCACTTTCTTGACATCACCTTACTTTGGGGTTATCTTGAATTTGTCAGTTGGCAGTGGCACTTAGCTGAACAAGCAGAAGAGACTAGTGGACTCACGCCATGTGTTTTGGTCTGGTCACTTCACTTTGCACAGGCCTTCTGTCTGGCAATACTGGCTGTGTGTGATAAAGTCTCTTGTGCACCTAAAAGCAAACAAGCAAGAAAAGTATTTAGTGAAAAATTTTCATTTCTTCAGTTTGAATTACTCACAGTACAGAAAATATAATTTTATGTGGTTGCTTATTATCCTAATTAATTAACAACAGTAGTGTATCCATTCCAAAGTCAAACTACAACACCATTACATTTCATCTTCAATCAGGAGACCAACATAAGAGGTAACTTTATGGTTTATGTGCATCTAATGGAGACATCCATGGCAGTAAAGGCGGTGAAGGTGGAAATTGAATAGACCTTAATGAATGCTGGTGTGTGCACCTATGGTAGACTGGAGGTACCGGGGAAATTGAATAATCCTTAAAAAAATAATGCTGATATGTACCGTGCACCTATGGCAGGCAGGGGGTTCAGGGGAAATGGAATAATCCTTAAAAAAACGTAACGCTAATGTGTGGCTTTGCATATATGGTAGGCAGGGGGTCCATATGTCCTGGGGAAACTGGTGAGTGACAGGCGCCTATGGCAGGCATGGGGTGGATGCAGGTAAAATATATAATAAATAAAAAAAATAAACAAATTGAAATAAATCAAAAAAATGTAAATAATAAACAACTACAAAAACTATTGCTGTGTACTAGGGGACTAGGGGACTATGAGAAACCCATTGGGAGGAAAGGAGGTGCAGGGGATTAAAAAAATAAAATATATAGAATATAAAGCCCTGCTCATATATACATATACTGCAATGATCCTCAAACATATTATTAAACTCATATAAGGGAAAAGTAAATACAATTAACAAAAAAAAGGCATAGCCCTCTCCTATCAATCTCCCTGGATAATGGCTTTGAAAACTGGAATAAAAGGATTTATACAATGGCAGGCAGACCAGAATGGGCCACATGGTCAACCAACAACAACAAACAAGGAGGCATGGTCCCAATAAAGAACACATGCAGGCCTATGGCAAAAGCACACTGGCTGGGTACAAAAAATGGTCGCCAGCCAAATGGTCATACAACAATAGCATGCAAGGAGTCATGGCCCCAACAAAGAACACATTCAGTCTTTTCACAAAACTACACTGCCTGGCTACACATAATGGTCAGTGGCCACATGGTCAAACGACAACAGCAAGCAAGGAGGCATGGCCACAGAAAAGAACACAAGCAGGCCTAGGGCAAATGCACACTGACTGGCTACACAAAATGGTTGCCAGCCACATAGTCAAACAACAACAGCAAGCAAGGAGGCATGGCCCCAACAAAGAACACATGTAGGCCTATGGCAAAATCCCACTGGCTGGGTATACAAAATGGTCGCTGGCCACACATTCAAACAAAAACAGCATAATGGGCCACATGGTCAACTAACAACAACAAGCAAGGAGGCATGGCCCCAAAAAAAGAATACATACAGGTCTATGGCAAAAGCACACTGGCTGGCTACCCACAGTGTTCACTGGCCCAATGGTCAAACAATGCTGTGTAGTTTCTATAAACCTATATAGGATCTGGGCGTTTAGACAACATAGACTGTAGGACTGGTGTCCCGGCTGATTCTGAACACCCCTACCAAGTATGTTAGCCTGTATACCAGCTAGCTCACAGTGCCACTAGAAACCCCTCTTACTAAGGAAAGAATAGTTCGTGGCAACTATTGAACACAAAAACCCTGATTCCTCAGGATCGTGGAAACAGTGCGATACTTTTTGCTCAGTCACTCGTGCTCACTTTGTCTCAGAGAGATACATCGAATAAATGGTGGGAAGTTTTTCAATAAGCATTTATTGAACTAGCGTCATTCAAGTGTAAAAGAGGTGTGCTGAAACAACAATTAGACAGAAACAGATATAGATGATTAGAAGCACTAACAGAGTACAAGCATGGTAGATTTCTACCATCGTGCTAAAACAATGAATACAGGCAAGTATATAAAATACATAACAGTAGTAAATGCGTACTCCTATGATGAGACCCTAACTAGATGTACCTAAGTGTACCTGGCATGTATGTAGGTGTAAATTCAAAGATCCCTCTAGGAAAAAGTCAACCCCATTACCTGAAGTGAGACACTGTGGGACCCCGTCTTGGTCTTGAGATGGACACTCCACAAGCGAAGTCAGAACACTGCGAGCTGGAGTGTCTGCGTGCAGGAATCTCAGTGTCAGATGTACGACAGTACAACGTGTGGTATTACCACGCGTACCATTACAACGCGTCTTTTACAACGCAAGTCGTTACCACGACTTGCGCTGTAGGGGTGCGGACTTAGGAATAGTTTAATTTACTATTCCAACACCAGCCTACGTACAGTAGGGAAGGTGTTGGAATAGTAAATCTACTATTCCTTATCTTAGAGCGCCCTCCAGCGCAAGTCGTGGTTACGACTCGCATTGTAAAAGACACGTCGTAACAGTACTGCGGGGTAACATCCGCGTTGTAAAGGATGTTCCCCTCAGTGTCTCGCGTCAGTGTGTTGGTATGGAAGTCCTTTTCTCCTCTGACTATCCCAGCAAAATATGGTGTTTATATACCTAAAGTGGTACCCTTAGGGGTTCTACCTTGCTGTGTCATATCAGAATTAGGATGACGGAAGGAATGACCCTTATACATAGTTATTATGCAGGAGATGGTAGTCCTGCTGAGCTTTCCAGAATCCTCATGTATAATGGATGAGGCTAGTTTTCAGGGAATACCCCACATCCTTTTAGCTGTACAGGTCAGTCCCAAGAACTGTTATCTAGTGTAATGGTAGGGGAGAATATAGGTGAAAGGTTAGGGGACTACCCGAGCATATATTGGGGAACCTATTGAAACATAACACCCACTCCTCATGACTGGATGACATGCAAAACATGTTAAGGTACTTCTAGGTAAATGTATGCAAGCAACTAATTAATTCCGTGAAGATTAGGATGTGACCGCCAGGGTGGCGGTCACATCCTCTATCTTTAACATTGCGGCGGGTGCAGCTTCAAGCTGCACCCCCCGCAATGTTAAAAATGCATACATTGCATTTGTATGCAGAAAGCGGCAGGCACCGCGCGGTGCCTGCCGATTTCTGCATACAAATGCAGGGGGGTACCATGGGTACCCCCCATGTGCACCCCCCCAACCCCCCTTCCGAAGTCAAAGTCCGTATGCTTTTCCACGGCGGAAAAGCCGCCGTGGAAAAGCATCTCTTTTACACTATCCTAATATGGCTGGCGGTGTCTGATAGACACCGCCAGCCATGTTACAGCTTTTCCGCCGTGGTTGTAAGTCATCCGCGGCGGAAAAGCGGCGGACTAAAACCTGGACCCACCAGCCATCCTAATGTGGTGGTGGGTCTTTGGTGGGTCCGCAGAGGATTTTCCACATCCTCCGGTCCGGCGGTGGCTTCCGCCGGCCCGGAGGATGCGGAAAATCCTCCATCCTAATGAGCCCCTTAGTGTGTTTAAAAATATTTAAAAAAGAGAAAATGCTAAAATCATATTTAAGTGGTAGACGATTTACTAAAATAAGTTCATATATATATATATATTACCTACTGGCGATAGCCAGTAGGTATATATAGTTAGGATTTTTTCCCTATGGGATTTTTGAAAATTCTATGTCTAATAACTTTGGCGTTTGTGGACGGAATTGGCTGAAATTTTCTGGAAAATGGAACATTTTGTTTCTGAGCAGCCCTTGGAAATTTGGGGGGGTTTCGTCAAGGGGGGGCCGAGAAAAAAGGGGGGTCCCAAAACGTGTTTTTAACATTGAGTTTTCCATAGGGCGGTTGGCCTCACTTTTAGCCCGAACGGCTGAATGGATTTCCATGAAACTTGGCAAAATTGTAGGGACTGGTAGCCCGATGTGCCTTTTCTAGGTCTCAATATATGTGCTCCAGTGGATTTTGAGAAATTAACGTTTAAAAAAAGATATATATCTGTAAGCGCGCTCCGGGCAGCGCTCCGGTCCGCGGACCTTAAGCGTACCGGAACTTCGCGTAGCTAAGCTGATTGGCTCTCCGGTGTCTGTCAACATTCTAAACAGTCCGGAGCGGCCGCCATCTTGTCTCTCGGTAGGATTGAGAGACAAGAGGAGGCCAAAACAAAGGCGAAAATGACCATTAGGGGGCATACTAGATCCTCCCTGACCCCCTAGGTTTAATGTGGAGGTTTTAAAAGGGCCCCGCGGGGCAAAAAAACCCAAAAGAATTTTTTGTTTTTTTTGCGTGGGGAGCGCCCGGTCCGCGAACCGGGAAGCGTTCTGGGCAGCGTACTGCAATGAAAAATGAATGATAGACTTTTCAAATGCTGTATGTTAATTGATTGTTGTTTTTGTTGATTATTTTTTATTTTCTTTATTTTTTAAGTATTTTTTTTTTATGTGATTGTGTTTCATAATTTATTAAACTTTCTAACATTTCATTGTCAGAAATTTCATAATTATCATGGAATATACATTGTAGTCTCTGAGGGTGTAAAATGTCCTCATTTGCAAGGAGGTTATCTACTGCTTGTACACATTGCAGTAGTTCATTGTCCCAAGTTTCATCGAAAAATTCAATGTCAATTTGATCAATTGTATCAATCAATTCTTGGCTGCTCTCTTGCAGGTCCATTTCAAAAGAAACTTGGTTTTCGCCTTCCATTTTGCCTGAAATTTGGATTAAAAAAATATATATTAGTAGAGATAGGGCAATGTTGGGAATAATTTTAGATAGGCATTTTTTATCAGTGAATTTATCTTTGGGCAGTGTATAGTATCAGAGTGGAAGTAGGAATATAAAAAAGTGTATGTGATTTAACGTAAGTAAATTCATAATTATACAAGAGAAGCCTAACTCCATCCATAACTATAACAGAGAAGTCTCTCTAAATCTATAACTACTACAGAGGGATAGTATATATCTATCAGAAAAAGTTTACCATATTAACTTATAGTGCACAATATACTTCAGTTTTAAAAATAAAAACTTACCTTTAGAAAGAAGTTGAAGGAATTAGTGAAAATACTATTGAAATGTACAGCAAGAAGTAGTAGTCAAAATGGCTGTGTTTTCTTCTCTTCCTTTATATATATTCAGGTATATAACCAATGAAATGTCAGGTAAAAAAAATAGAAAATGAAAGTAACATTTTCATTGGTTGTCAATTCCAACACTTCAGATGTGTTTTGTGAAGTAATTTACCTCAGGGTATTTAGAGAGGTCTACAGGCTAAATGACTAAATGGAATTCCAATCAAATTTGTGAAAATGGTAGGGATTGGTATGTAGTATGAGCTAATCTATATTTGGTGAAATTGTCTCCAGTGGCTTTTCTGTGAACTACTTTCCCACCTTTTTTGATGGTGCGCTTCCCAGAGAGCGACCCGGTACGCGAACCGTTGAGCGCCCCGGTTCGCGAACCTTAAGCGTTCCGGGAGTCCACCATTTTGTGTTTCGGTCGAATTAAGATACAAGATGGAGGGCAAATAATGTTCAGAATGGGTAGAAGGGGGCACGGTAGAGTTATCTTGACCCCCTAGGTTTTCTAAGGGTGGCTGAGGAGGCTTATATGTGCGAAAAAAAAACATTTAAAAAAAAACATTCGCGAGGTTAGCTCCCGGTTCGCGTACCGGGTAGCGCCCCAGGGAGCGTACTTTGTTGGAAATTAGTGAAAAATGTTAGAGTAAAATAATAATTGTGAGTGATCAGATGTAGGGTAGCTCTGAGAAGAGCTTTTGGGTTTATGGTACATTTAGGTACTTATAAGTAGGTACCAATGCACATTCTTAAATTCAGAGTGAAAACTCTGTTGCCCTCATCTGAGAAGTGAACTCCATCTCCTCTGTAGATATCTTGCATGTAGTAACGCTAGTTATTGTTGTACAGGGAGCCCATTCCATGGTCTCTCATGTAAGCTGAAACAGATTTGTTTACATGCTTCCTCGACTTCTCAATTTGTGGACAAAATTGGTTTGACCACCTCCATTTCTGTCTTTGGCATATATTTGAATATACCAAGGCAGTCTGAGGAAAAAGTGCCATTAATTGCTCAAAGGTGTCCTTTAAAAGCATTTCCAGACCTACACCAGTCAAAGTGCCCAAGTCATTACCTCCACAGTGCACAATTAACAGGTCAGGTTTAGGCAAATGCATAAAGGTTTTCACCAATGGTATCAATTGGTGACATTTTAATCCTCTGTGGCCAAACCACTTAATTTCCACATCTTGTAAATTGAGGTTAGGTAATTTCCTGTTTTCAACGTACCTTTGAGCCCAGTGAATATAACAAGGCCAACAATCCAGACAGAAAACATGGTGAGAGAAGGTTCTCCTGCAGTCAGATGAAGTGTGGCAATGAAATGGCAGTTGAAAAAATGAGAGTTTAAAATGAAAAAAACTGTGGAGTTTCTGTGTTCATGAAGCAGTAACAGTGATTGGTGGATTTTGATTGCTGAAAACAGAAAGTTAGGGTGCACGGATGTGTTCTTTGAAAGATGTATTTTGAATGGTCAATAAAAAATCATTAAATGAAAGAATGCACTGGATATGCAGGTGCACTGAGAGTTCAGAGTTCAATTGCAACAAAGTTGTGTGAACTTGCAAACACCAGAAGTCTTCCAAGAGGTGGTTGCCATGCAGAAAAGACAGAAAGGGTAGAGGGGGGAAGGGTTTTCATTTGAAAAAAAGTGAGGGAAGAGTTTTGATTGGGTGACATGAGAAATATGTGTGAAGAATTACAGCATTTCTGTGCTTTTGATAGCTGCAGACTCTGGAGTGCATACCTTTTGCTCTGCTGAAGACAAATTGGTGTGTTTCTGAGACTGTTTTCAAACTCAAAGTATTTGCTAAGGTGAGAAAATATTTCTTTAATTTAGATAGAGAATAGTGTGCTTTAAGGAGAAAATTATGAATTATGTGGCGCAAATTGCTTGTAAATATGCTCCCACCTGTGCATGGAAAATTTAGATTTTGAATGTTTGTGTTACATAGCCATGTTAAAAGTGACCCAACCATGCAGGAAAGGCAATCAAAAAACGCTTTTATGTGTCTTAAGGACATTTTAAGTAATTTTCCCATGTGCAGTGTTTTGAAATTATGATTTGAAAATCGTTTTTGAGGTAAAGGAATTGTTTTTAAATTTATGACAAGGACATAATGGTGTATGCTTCTTTATAAGGCAATTGACTGTCCCTGATGTTATTTTTCCCATTTTAATGTAAGACTTTTCTCTGTGGCGCAAATTGCTTGTAAATATGCTCCCACCTGTGCATGGTAAATTTAGATTTTAAATGTTTGTGTTACATAGCCATGTTAAAAGTGACCCAACCATGCTGGAAAGGCAATCAAAAAACGCTTTCATGTGTCTTAAGGACATTTTAAGTCATGTTCCCATGTGCAGTGTTTTGAAATTATGATTTGAAAATCGTTTTTGGGGAAAAGGAATTGTTTTTAAATTTATGACAAGGACATAATGGTGTATGCTTCTTTATAAGGCAATTGACTGTCCCTGATGTTATTTTTCCCATTTTAGTGTAAGACCTTTGTCTGTGGCGCAAATTGCTTGTAAATATGCTCCCACCTGTGCATGGCAAATTTAGATTTTGAATGTTTGTGTTACATAGCCATGTTAAAAGTGATACAAACATGCTGCAAAGGCAATCAAAAAACGCTTTTATGTGTCTTAAGGACATTTTAAGTAATTTTCCCATGTGCAGTGTTTTGAAATTATGATTTGAAAATCGTTTTTGAGGTAAAGGAATGTTGTTCAAATTTATGTGCGCCATATGCCCCCAAATTTCTTTTTCAGGGGTGCAGCAGGGTGTTATTGAGACACCCCTGCAGCTTTGGAAAAATTCCTAATTTGCGATGAGCAAATTGTTAATCGCAAATTGCACCTTCATTTATATGAGCCTCCTAGCCCATGGAAATGAATGGGTAATTTGCAATTAGCAATTTGCTCATCGCAAATTTGGAATGGTAAAGAATCGCTATTTATTCCTTAAAATTCGCTATTTTGGAAATGCAAAATAGTTATATGATACATATGGCGGTTGATGTCTAAGAAGATAAGAAGCTTAGGGATACATTTATGATGACTGGCGCAATGAAGTTGACATCACTTACTTCATTGGTAGAGCTTTACATGTATTATGTCCTCTGTATTCTTCATCAAGCGTAACTTTAATCTGCAATCCTGAGTAGGCCTCACCTTAAACAAACCTCTGGATAGGCCACATCTTATTGTCATCCTGAATTAATCATTTAAAATGCTAGGGACAGATTTATGATAGGTGTATGCCTCTTTTGCGCCACTTAGAAAACACTGTCCATGGGGAAATGACTTAAAATGTCCTTAAGACACATGAATGTGTTTTTTTAAAACGTTTGAAATTTTTTTGGGTCACTTTTAACATGGTTATGTGACTCAAACAGTCAAAATCTAAATTCGCCATGCTCAGGTGGGAGCATATTTACAAGGAATGTGCTCCATGGGGAAAGGTCTTATAATGTAATATGGGAAAAATGACATCAGAGACACTGAAATGCCTTATAGAGAAGCATACACCATTATGTCCTTGTCATAAATTTGCAAACCATTACTTTTCCCCAAAAACGATTTTCAAATCATAATTTCAAAACACTGCACATATGGAAATGACTTAAAATGTCCTTAATTCAAAATTTGCTATTCCTTATTTTGCGATTGCACTGAAGGATTTGCAAATTTTACGATTCCTTAAATGCAATGTATCAAACAAAAAATATGTAAAAAATGATATTAAGGATTTGGAAACTACCACCAACTTCTAGTTTGTGGTAATTTGCGAATTCTTTTCAAAAAGCATTTTTTTCTAAAAAACAAAAGGTCCCATATGACGCCCATACATGTCCTTAGGGCATGTATGTGTGCCATATGCCCCCAAATTTCTTTTTCAGGGGTGCAGCAGGGTGTTCTTGAGATACCCCTGCACGCTTGAAAAAATTCCTATTTTGTGATGAGCTAATTGCTAATCGCAAATTGCAACCTTCATTCCTATGAGCCTCCTAGCCCATGGAAATGAATGGGTAATTTGCAATTAGCAATTTGCTCATTGCAAATTAGGAATGGTAAAGAATTGCTATTTATTCCTTAAAATTTGCTATTTAGGAAATGCAAAATAGTTTGATGGGGTGGTTCATCTGTAACAAGATAAGAAGCTTAGGGATACATTTATGATGACTGGCGCAATAAAGTGGACATTACTTACTTCATTGGTAGGCCTTTACATGTATTATCTCCTCTGTATTCTTCATCAAGCGTAACTTTAATCTGCAATCCTGAGTGGGCCTCAACTTAAACAAACCTTTGGATAGGCCACACCTTATTGTCATCCTGGATTAATCATTTAAAATGCTAGGGACAGATTTATGATAGGTGTATGCCTCTTTTCTGCCACTGTGCGTCACTTTTATGATGCAGCGGCGGTGGAAAAGATTTGCTATGAGGCGACAACATTACAAATTGATGCATTTAGGCAGATATGTCATGGTGTAAAAAAAACGTACCACATGAAACCGATGCAGCAGTGATGCAAAAGATGCACCATGTCGCAAGACAGGTCTCACTTGGGGCCATATGTATCAAGCTAATTAGCATTCGCAGAGATCAAAATTCTGCGAATTTCGGCCTTTGCGAATGTTAATTAGACAAATGGTATGTATCAAACAAGTTTGATGCAAAATAAGGAGTAGCAAAATTTGCTATTCCTTATTTTGCAATTGCACTGAAGGATTTGCACATTTTTTTGAGACTACTTAAATGCAATGTATCAAACAAAAAATATGTAAAAAATGACATTAAGGATTTGTAAACTATTGTGGTAAATTGGTGGTAATTTGTGAATTCTTTTCAAAAAGCTTTTTTTTAAAAAAACAAAAGGTCACATATGACGCCAACACATGCCCTTAGGGCATGTATGTGTGCCATATGCCCCCAAATTTCTTTTTCAGGGGTGCAGCAGGGTGTTCTTGAGACACCCCTGCACCCTTGGAAAAATTCCTAATTTGTGATGAGCAAATTGCTAATCGCAAATTAAACCTTCATTCCTATGAGCCTCCTAGCCCATGGAAATGAATGGGTAATTTGCAATTAGCAATTTGTTCATCGCAAATTAGGAATGGTAAAGAATCGCTATTTATTCCTTAAAATTCGCTATTTAGGAAATGCAAAATATTTTGATGATACATATGGCAGTTCATCTCTAACAAGATAAGAAGCTTAGGGATAGATTTATGATGACTGGCGCATCACCAGGGATGTGCCAGTCATCCTGCGCCGCTGTTCCGCCACCCATGGTGTGCTGCATTTACAATGCGGCGCAGCATGGGGCAAAAACGGCACAGATGCGTGACGCATCTGTGCCGTTAAGGTGGCGCATTGCTGGAGTTGTATCGCAAGTGCGATGCAGCTCCAGCAACGCTCAAGGGTGCACCATCTCCACAATGTTGCGTCAAGACCTATGCCTGCTTAAAGCAGGCGCAGGGTTTTGACGCAGGTTTCTCCTATCTGATTGTAAATGCGGCACACCATGGGTGGCAGAGCAGTGGTGCACGTTAACTGGGGCATGCCTGGGGATGTGCCATTTAACATAAATCTTCCCCTTTACATTTAAGTATGTGCAGGGGACACAGAGTCGGTGAGGCTTATCCAAGGTTAAGAAGAGATGAGTCCTGTTCAGTGAAAAATTAGACATAGGCTTCACCTGCTCAGCATCGCTGGACATGGCTAAATAATAGCTGCAAAATTTTACTCTTGTTAAACAATTTTACTATTATAATCTCTGATATTTGTCTCTTACTCTGCAACATCTCATTGTTGTTATCTTTCTTTAAAGATAAAGACAACCTCAACATGAGCGACAATCTGCAATCAGTTGATTTTGACCTCATCATTGAACTTGTAATTGAAACATCAGTGGATGTTGATCCCTTGGATGATTTAAATCCTCAGGATGAAGAAGAGCGTGATGAGGATGCAGATTTGTCGGAATTATATGAAATAGGATGGGAAGCTGACCTGCTTGAGCCTATGGAAATATAAACATTTATTTTTAAAATTTATAATTAATAAAAAGTAAAAAGGTAAACCGTTTAATTTAAAAATAAAGACACCTTCAAAAGCAGGTTATGTGTAGTGTCTTCAATAAAATATTAAAATATGCTCATAAAATTAGATCAGATTCACATATAAAATAGCATAGGTAACATAAATATAAATGTCATTTCTTTTCTGGTATTTCTGTATTGTAAATTTGCAAGGACTAAAAAATCTTCTATTTAAAATGTCAAGTAGTGTGTTAAGTTTTTGATCACTGTTATTGTTTTACTGTTTGGTAATAATGGTTAATAACATTTTTTATTATATTTTACCACAGATTCAACTGCAGATCATTTCAAGATTTCACCATGCCTACAATAGAAAGACAGAGAAAGGCTGCAAAACGTCAAAGACAGCAGGTGAAAAAAAATAAGCAGCAGTCCTCTAACAAAAAGATTTGTCAAGTCACGGAGAAAGCACCGGGTAAGAGCACAAAACAATTCATAAGAAATATGTGTAGTAAAAAAAATATTACTACAGAAAATGTTTCAGTCCATAAAACGAAAAGGAAATCAAATGGAAAGGAAAGGCCAATGAAAAATGTTACTGCTAGAGCAAGAGATAACTCTGTGCATGATAGTAGAAGGAAACAACAGTTTAGGGAGATTCGTAAACGAATGTTCCGCAACAGGATAATTGGCAATTTGTTAAAAAATATTAAGAAACGTCAACAGAAACTGGTTTTTTATAAGAGAAAAAAAAAGTTGAGAAAGTTATTGATCAGGCATTTGAAATTAAACGTAAGTTATTTATTTTGATAATCAATAGAATTAGGAAGCTAAACAAGGCAATTTATGATTTCAAAAGAAATAGTAGATGGAAGAGAATAGTTAATCGTAGTAATTTTTGTGAAGTTTTTTCTGGAGAATGGATGCATAGTTCAAGCTGTGAGGCATTTTTTAATGAGGAGAGTTATTTCCAGGATAATGATTTGGTGCATGCGGTTGACACCAGTGGTCGTGCTTATGAAGTGAAAGATGGTTGTCCAGTTGAAAAAGAAAAACTTGTGACAACAGAGGCAGAAGAGGTGTTAGGTAATGAGGTTTTAGGAAGACGTGCTAAGGGTCCTGTGTACACCTGGAAGTGTAGTAGTATTTGCAGTGTGCGACAGGATTCCATCAATTTGCTTTGTGATTTTGTACTGTCATTTAATAAGAAAAGTTTGAAGCAGAAAATAAGGTTGTTGCAAGAATTAGATCCTTGCAGAGTGAGAGAAGTAACAGGTTTGCATGGTCATTCACTGGCTTGTCTTTCCAGGAGAGTATGCCAGAGTGTTTTTCATCATTTCAGGATGCTAGCAGTGCATCATAATAAAGTGAGGAAATTAGTTAGAATGTTGTATTATGCTAAGAGTCCAGCAATTATGCTTAAAAAATTATGCGCTGCTCTTTTGCATGGTTCTGAAATAGATGTGAAGAATATATGTGAAGAAATTGAGTTTTGTTACTTTGGAAGTAAAGAGGAGAATGTTGAAATTGAGCAAGAAGAAGAGGGTCATGTGGAAGATAGTGTACAGGTTTCCAGTACAGATAATTTTCAGAGGGAAATTGCCACGTTTCAGGTGAAATCAAGTGAGAGGCCTAATTTCACTTGTGTGTGTTGTCGACGCACTTATTATAAGAATCAGACTAAGTTAGTGGATTTATATGCAAAAAGTGAAAGGGAAAATAATAGTGAATGGAAGGATTTTGCAACATACTTGATGGTAGAAAATTGTTTTGATTTGGGATTGGATCAACGTGTGTGTACTCATTGTTGTTGCAAATTAAATCAAAACCAGATGCCTGCTAGAGCAGTTCATAATAATCTGGAATTGGTTGAGATTCCTTCTGAATTGAAGGATTTAAATACTTATGAATCTATTTTGATTCAAAGTATCCATCCCTTTCAGGCTATTGTAAGAATGGAGCCAAAGACAGGGAAATTGCCTCCATCAGATTTACAGAGAGGATTAAAGGGAAGAGTTGTTTATTTGCCTCTAGATTTGAAGAAAAACATTAACACAATTGGAGTAGAAAAAGTGGAAGAGGAACCTCTGGTTATCTTAGTTAATGGGGTTCCGACAAAGAATAAGAAAATATGGCAAGATTTAGTAGATGTTAGGAAAGTTAAAAAGGCAACATTGTATTTGAAAAAAAATAATAAATACTATAAGAATGTATATGTTGCAGAAGAGGAAGTAAGTGAGGAAGAGGATAGCGATTTGTGTGCTGGTCAAATTGAGAAAGTAGAACCCTCTACTAGTGAAGAAATATATGAACATTATAGTGTTCATCCTTTGCATTCCAAGGAAGTCATGGGGAATGCTATTGAGTTGTTTCAAATGAAACAAGCCAAAGGGAGTCCCATTAGTGTTTGGGAGGAAAGTTTGGAAGCTCGGTGTTTCCCACAGCTTTTTCCAACAGGTCAGGGAGGAAGATATGATGAGCGACCTCATCAAATTCCTGCTTCTGAATACCGGACTTTGCGATTGTATGCAGGAGATGCTAGGTTTCGACAATGCATTCCTTATTTGTTTCATCTCCTGTTTGAAAGCGATCTGTCTGGACTGTCATATGCAGTGAACCACATCTTGAAAAGTGGTATACACATGCAAAACATCTCGGCAAGTGACTTTATGGATAAAGTCAATGTCCAAGACAGTATTTTGGATTCTCACCTGATTAATCTCATGGCGTGTCAGCGTGGTACTAATGAGTACTGGTACCGTCGTCATGGTGATTTAAAATGTATGCTGAGGAACTTAGGTACTCCCACATGGTTCCTCACTCTGAGCTGTGCCGAGTATGGCTGGGAAGACCTACTTGAATTTCTACGAGAGGCAAATGCTAACGTAGATAACATCGAATTCAAGACACCTGGAGAACTGTGCTCTTTGGATCCAGTCAATGTATGTAGGTACTTCAATCAGAGATTTGAAGCTATGATGTCTTTCATCATGAATAAGAAGAATCCACCTCTTGGAGAGGTGTTGGATTTCTTCTGGAGAAAGGAGTACCAAGCAAGAGGTGCTCCTCATATACATATGTTGCTGTGGATCAAGGATGCACCTAAATTTGGAACGGATCCAGAAGACTCAGTGATGAGTTTCATCCAACAGTATTCTACGTGTGCTGTTCCAAACGCAAAGGAGAAGAAAAGCCTAAGAGAAAAAGTTCTGCGTTTCCAAAGCCATCGATGTGGAAAGTACTGCCGTCGTAAATTCCGAAACAAGGACAAGTTCTACACTAAATGTCGTTTCGGCTTTCCACGACCGGTGATTTCTAAAGGAAGAGTAAACTGTTTGATGTCTTCGCTGCGACACAATGTCATGAAGAAATCACCTAAAAACACTTACAATTTGAAGAGGAACCAAGAGTCCAAGTACATCAACGACTACAACCCGGTGATTTTGTCCATGTGGAATGCTAACATGGATATACAGTTTGTGGCTGATAACTGTATGGCTGTGGCTCGGTATGTGACGTCTTACATCACCAAAAAAGAGAAGACAGAATTGAAGGATATGTGGGAGGACATTTCCCATGAAAAGAGCCTCAGCAAGAAGTTGTACAGTTTCAGTCTGAAGATGTTGTCGCATCGAGAAATCGGAGCGTACGAATGTTCTGACCGGTTGTCTTCAGCAAGTCTCTATGCCAAGTCCAGGAGTATCATTTGGGCGAGTCTTGGTCTTGCAGCAACGCGTAATCGAGTTCTCAAACCTGTGCGGGAAATTGAGTATTTGGCGGAAAAGGAGCCAAACAGTACCGACATTTTGAAGACAAACATGTTGGATACATATTATCCAAATCGAAGCAGTCACCTCGAGAATGTTTGTCTGTATGAGGTTCTGCAAAATTACATATTCAAGAGGAACATCAAAGAAGATACTGAGAAAGGAGTGTATGCTGTAATAGGAAGTGAGGGATGTCTGGTCAAGCAAAGAAAATGCCACTTGGTAAACCATCGAAAATTGAGTGGTGAATCTCCTGAAAAAAAGGAGTTTTTCTATTTAGCACTTTTGCAACTTTTCAAGCCTTGGCGTGCAGAAGAGGAACTGCTTGGAGATTTCCTCTGTTACGAAGACTCTTTCAATGCCGCCAAGGAGACCATAGAATGTCCTGCTTTTCCCAAATATGTAGAAATGTTGAATGCGGAAATTGAGCAGGAAGCAACGATTGCAGCCGAGATTGCCAGAGACAGTTCTCAGGACAGTCAGAGTTCTGCTTCATTGAGTCAGGATCCACTAGGAGGACCTGTTATCGAAAATGAAGCTGCCACTGCTATGAATGAAGTGGAAAGAGCCATGGCACATGCTCAAGAGGATGCGGTTAACTTAGAAGAGTTGGAAAGACAACTCAACGTTGAGCAGAGGAAAATATATGACGAAGTTACCATGCAAATTGATCATGGATTAAGTCATGATAAGAAAGAGTGCTCATGTACGTCGTTGAAGCCTGTCCGACTGTACGTGAGTGGAGAAGCGGGAACTGGAAAAAGTTTCCTCATTAAAGCAATTTCATGCTATTTGCAGGAAAGGACAGAGTCATCGCTGTCTTGTGTTGTCACTGCTCCAACTGGACTGGCAGCACATAATATTAAAGGGATTACTTTACATCGTTTACTGATGCTGCCAGTGGAGCATGACAACAAATTACAATATCACAAGCTATCTGGAGATGCTTGTTTTGAAGTTTCAAGAATCTTGAGGAAAATGAAACTTCTTATCATTGACGAAGTAAGCATGGTTTCCAATGTCATGCTTGCCTTTGTGCATTTGAGGATGCAAGAAGTTCTCAAAACAGAGTATGATGTGTTATTTGGTGGCAAACACATCATTGTTTTCGGAGATCTTCTGCAGCTGACACCAGTGAAAGGGCAACCTGTGTTCAAAATGCTCACGCATGAAGATACCAGGAAGTGCCTAGGCAGCATTGGCAACGTCAATATATGGTTAAACTTCAATTATGCTGAACTGCATGAAAATATGCGTCAGGCGAAGGATGAAGTTTACAAGACTATTCTACAAGATGTTAGAATTGGAAAAGTGACCGAGCATGGGAAAGAAGCTTTACATGCACGATTACTGTCAAATTTATATCCAGAACAAGATGTTGTGCCTGAGAATATTTTTCAGAAAATTACTGAGAAGAAATCTGGAATATGTTTGATGCCAACTCTTGCAGAATGTGCCAAATTTAACAACAAAATGTTGCATTTAGAAAAGCAAGAGATTGTGAAACTGGAAGCTATTGATAGAGTAGAGCATATGGGATCAACAATTATTTTGTCTGAGAATCTGAAAACAAAATTGGATTCATTAGAGAAGAGTATATCTAAAACTGCAGGTTTTGAAAAGACTCTGAATGTGTGCTTGAACTGCCGTATAATTTTAAGAAGGAATTTACATGTTGAAAGAGGTCTGGTAAATGGATCAATGGGTAATGTTGTTGATTTTGTGAAATACAGAAATAGAGATGGAATTGAATTTTTAAAAATTAAATTTGATGGCATTGAGGAAGTACAGCTAATTGCTCGTTGTTCTGCTAGATTTTTGCTTGTAAAAGACTTATATGTTCGCCGTAAGCAGTTTCCTGTTTGCTTGGCATATGCGGTGACAATTCATAAATCGCAAGGTTTAAGTGTAGACAGTGCATTGGTGAATATTGGCAGTTCTGTGTTCAAGGAGGGTATGGCATATGTGGCATTGTCACGAGTTAGAACTTTATCGGGATTGTACTTGATTGAGTGTGATGTCACAAACATTTGTGCGGATCTAGATTGTGTTAAGGAATACAATAGGTTAAGAAGAGAGTATGCGCCACATTTGCCTCAGTATCCTTTGTTTGAGAAACGTGTGGTAGGCCGGAAACGAAGAAATGAGAACAATACTGGGGAGGTTGTAGCAAAAAGACAAAAAGTCAATGAACCTAAAATTACAAGCAGAAACAAAAAGGATTCTGTTGAAGATGTTGTTGGTTTTCAGTTTGAAAACAGTTCTGGTGTCAACTGCTATGCTAATGTAGTGGTTAATGTTTTGTTTTCTCTAAAAAATGTAAAAGAAGAGATTGTGGTCAATTCTGATCAAAGATTTTGCAGTTTGTTAAATTCTGTGTTAGAGAAATGTACCACTGATAGAAGAAACATAGAAAGTGTGTCTGAAATTCGAAATCTGTTAGACAGATGTTCAGGCCAAACACAATTCTCTCAAAATATTCAGCAAGATTGTCAGGAGTTTTTAATGTATATGCTTGATGTATTACATGCTGAAGGTGTAGATGTAGATCAGCTGTTTGGGCTTTCTTATCAATGGCAGCATGACTGCGAGAACTGTATGGTATCAAGTACTACTAGTGTAGACTCAGAAAGATTTATATATTTAACTTTGCCAGACAGTAAATCAGTCTCCTTTAATAAGCTAGTAAAAGCAGCTGATCACAACATGGAGTGTAGCCAATGTAAATCTGAAATGATGTCCACATTATTTATACGAACATATGGCCAGTATGTCATTTTAATGTTCCAACGATGTAGGCCTGATGGAACAAAATTGACAACTTTAATTAAAAATTTTGTAACTTCGCAGTTGTCAATATCAGGAAGGACTTTTGTAACTGCAGCAATTATATATCATGACGGCCCTTCAATAACATCAGGACATTACACAGCTTATTTAAAGTCTAGAAATGGCTGGTCATTCTGCAATGATTCTGTTTTAATTTTCAAAAAAAAATTGCCGTATGACCTTAAAAATTCTTACCTGGTGTTTTTAAAACCAAAATTTTAGGGAAATAATCTCGGGATGTGCTCTGTGGAATTTCAAGAAGTTCTAATGGCTCCTACACAATTTGGCCTTGAGGATAAGTGTAGTTCAGAGACATAACTTCTAACCATAGGACTGGACATTATGGAGAAATACGTGCACTTTGAATGAGTTCAGAAAAACTGTTTCTTTTTATAAGCTAATTGAAGCAGCCAATCAAAACATGGAGTAGAGGGAATGTAAGTCTGCAATGCTGTCTACTGTTTTACATTGCTTTGTGATTAAAAGTGATGTAGAGAATTAAATAATTGTAGTAGTCATAGAGGTAGTGTAAGTCTGCGTGTATCAGTGTCATAGGAAAAGTAGAACATGACTGAGCAAGAAGGGGAAGATATTACTATTCCAGGATTGTGAAAATGATCTTCAACATTTTAATTCTGAAAGTTGCGGAAATGCCAAATGACGGGATTGGCTTACAAGAAATCCAAGAGTTATAAATGGCTCTGACCAGATTTGGCCTTGTGGAAAATTGTGGTAGAGAGCAAGAAGTCATTTATTGCATGTAACGTGTTTTTAAAAACGATGGAGATTTTCTTTCAGAAACTGGCGGGCTGAAAGTAATAACAGCACAAAAGAGTGTAAGCTGTTCATAGGACATCCTTGGACGTCATGGAAAGTAAATTAACTTTAAGGAGTTCTGAATTTTGATTTCTGATGTTGTATGGGTTTTTTAAACACAATCATTTTGATTGTGTTTTTTTTCCCCGCTGTTACATGATGAATACCTTCAAGTCACTGTTTTTAGTGAATTTTGATACATTCTGAGAACAGCAAAAATAAACCATTTAACATGTATAATTAATTCTGTACTGTTTGCATTTATGATGTATATGTAGAACTGTGTAGGAGGCATGGAGAAGGTGAGGCTTCTGTAAGTGTCAAAGTTGTTGCATGCAGTGCTGCACTTCTGCGTATTCTTTCATATGCTAGACTACATCTGCACAATGAGATACCTAAGCAAAGGAAACACAAGTGATGTGATTGTGAAATGAGCAAAATAAATTGCATGTATTTCAATTACATCACCTGTGTTTCCTATCATTACGAATCACATTGTGCAGATCAAGTTTAGGTCTGTCCAGGGAAACATAGGAGGTTTGGACTTTGTTGAAGAGTGCAGTGGACATGACTCACTTCATTGGTAGACCTTCACATGTATTATGTCCTCTATTCTCTTCAACAACTCGAAATTTCATCTGCAACCCTGAGTAGGCCTCACCTGAAACAAACCTCTGGATAGTAGACATCTTATTGGCATCCTGAAGCAATTATTTAAAATTTTAGTGTGTTGCGACACTTTTCTGAAACAACAGCAATGCAAAAGATGCACCATGTTTTAAGATAGGCCTCACTTCATCTGCATCAAGATACTGTTAGTTTAAAATGTATATCTTTAGGACTGTGTAGGGGGCCTGGAGAAGCAGAAGCTTCTGTAAGTGTCAAAGTTTTTGAAAAACTGTTTGTCCTTCAATCTTTTCCCTTGTCTTTTCAAATTTTTAAATACATGTTTTAATATTTTTCAAATGTTTGTTCTCTCTTTCACAGATTGAAAGTATAAAAACAAAAAGTGAGTAATTTAACGACAATTATAAGGTAAATATTTTGTACTGTTTTCGTTACATTTATATCACATTTAACTACTATTAGTTCCACTGCTTCATTTCTTTAAACCTCAGTTTCCTGCCTTTGCTACTTCCCTCATTCCTTTCTCTATTACCTACTTACTCAACTCCTTCCACTCTTTTTCTCAGTCCCTCTCTTCTCATAGTTCCTCACTCTTGTTCACTCACTGCGTCTCTATTACTCTTACTGTCTTTGACTGATCAGTCTATCACTACTTGTTCATAATGCTTTCTCTGTGTAGTTGAAGCACACTAAGGGGAATATTATGAACACAGCCAATAAAATTATTGCTCTTTTTATTGGCAGAAAACTGGTGCAAAAGTGGTTTTAGTGGCAGTTTTCTGCCACAAAAGCAGCTTTAGCGACACATTTCTGCCAATAAAAGCTGCAAAACTTTTATTGCCTATGTTGATGATATGGCTCTATGTTAATTACATTTCTTTGCTGTTTCAATTAATCTTTTTCTGTTATTTTTTGTTTTCTGTTTTCTATTTTTTCTCTCTGTTATTCCTCATGTTTTAATCTTATTTTGAACATTCACTCACATTCTCCAAGAAACTCTTCTTTGTTAATGTTATACTCTCTTTTTTTTCTTTCACTTCCTTATCTATTTTGTTTTTCACAATTATACCCTCTTCTGTCTTTTCTTCGGTAAATAGATCTATTAAACAGTATCTCTTCTTTACTCTCTATAGCTGTCTTTCTTTTAACATCACTCTCTGTTTCCTTTCCTTATACTTACACTTTTTTTTTTTATTTTATTTTTTTGGGTTAGCTCCCGGTCCGCGTACCGGGAAGCTAACCCGGAAGCGAACCAAAAGAAATAGAGCTTGCCAGAGTGCTAAACATTCTAGCAATTTTTTTGGAAAGGGAAGGTAGTTCTGAAAAGAACTTTTTTTTTATATTTTTGTTGTTTTATATATTTTTTTTTTTTTTGAACATTTTTTGGTTTTTTTTGTATTTTTTGAACGATTTAATATTTTTTTTGGTTTTTTTTGGGGGGGGAAACAACAAAAAACAGGCGTTGAAAATGGCTCAACAGGAGCAAAAAAAAATTACTGGGGGCGGTTAGGGCAATCATGGTGTTCATATGCCAGGTTGAGTGCATTGATGCTCATGTTGCCACAAGCTAATAATGCACGACAGTGCATACATAAGTGAATCATGTGCCCAAAATGTTCTTGAATATTTGGCACAGTTTCCCGTGCCTCTTCTGGTGTTAGAGAAACCGGTATTGTTGGTCTGGCCACAGGAGTTGGTCTTGGATTGTCGTGCATATCCCTTAATTCTGCCCGGCTGTAATTTAGGGGATGTTTCCTCGTCATGTGCCTGTGCATTGTGTGATTTCCAAAGCTATATTTTTTGTCCGTCCCTCTGGACAATTGTTCCTTGCATATCAGGCAGGTGACATACCTTGCGTTGACCTTTTTTTGGCCACGAGGCATTGAAAAAAACTGCCAGATGAAACTGGCTTTCTTTCTGGAAACCCGGGGCAACTCTTCTAAAAATTGTGGTTCTTCTCCCTCCTCATCCATTTCTTCCTCTTCCTCCTCAGTGTTGGTAAGGACCTGGGGAGGTGGTCCTCTCTTCCCATGAGGAGGTGGTGGTGGTGGTGGGGGTGCACCAGCTGAAGCAACCAATGAAGCCATTTTCACACAAGCAAAATAGGTCTTCCAACAAGCAAAATAGGTCTTCCTCTCACAATGATGAAAGTCAGAGTGAGGAAAGAAGGAGGGGTTTTCATCATTTGGGAAAAACAATACTTCTCAACCAATGAAAAGTGTTATTTTTAAGTCACCTGACCTAGCCTTCCATCATTATGAAACCAAAAGTGAAATGAACCAATGAAAAGTTTTATTAACAAGTCACATGACCTCTCACGCTCATGTTACGCGCTGCGGAACGCTCCCCGGTTAGCTTCCGGGTCGCTAAGCTTCGCGCCCCGGTCCGCGCCCCGGGACACTTCCGGGTGCGCTAACGCGATACGTCACAAGACGCATTTCGCGGCAACGCGATCCGTCGCGCTTTCGCGCCGCGGATCGCTTCCGGGGAGCTGCATTTCGCGCCTCGGTCCGCGCCCCGGGGCACTTCCGGGTGCGCTAACGCAGTACGTCATAAGACGCATTACGCGGCAATGCGATACCGTCACTATGTTGATTTCTTACCGGTTCGCGGACCGGGTCGCGGAATTAAATTGAGCTAACGGGAAGCTTCCCGGTTCGCGGACCGGGAGCGAAACAAAAAAAATATTTAAAAAAAATTATTAATAAACATATAAAATATATTTTTGGATTTAAAGAAGAATACACTTTACAGCTATAGATATTAGCTTTTAAAAAACCAATGAAATTCACTGAAAAAACCATAGGTTATAGACCATATATAGTTAGGAATTAGCATTTACAAAACCTTGAAAATTCACTGAAAAAACCATAGGTTATAGACCATATATAGTTAGGAATTAGCATTTAAAAAACCTTTATTTTACTCACACAAAACCATTGAAATTCCATATATAGTTAGTTGTACTAACTATATATCGCGCACCCGCAATCCACTGCTGATCATGTCACATATTACATCATTCATGACATGGTCAGTGACATCACTGATGACATCACTGATGACATCTCAAATGACATCACTGATGACATCACTGATGACATCTCAAATGACATCACTGATGACATCACTGATGACATCTCAAATGACATCACTGATGACATCACTGATGACATCTCATTTGACATTACTGATCACATCACTGATGACATCATTCATGTGATAATACGATGAACCTCTTCAGACTCTAATATAACCTTAGATACACTCAGTGTAAACATACACTCACAGACTGTCACTCATCCATGGAGTTACTCAGACACCTAGTCAGTCATGCAAAGAATCAATCACACCTCCATTTTCTCAACTATACAGTTATACACACCTTACTTATTCAAACATATACTAAAACATATTTACTCTCTTATACAATCCTGGATACAAGTTCACAATGATGCATACAGCCACTCACACATTCACTGGCTCCTATGCACAGTTATTTATATATGTCAACTCTCACATGTACTGTATTTTACATATGTACTTACTTTGACATGTAGCACTGAGATATCCATTCACTCACCAATACACTCATGCACACAGTCAACTGCCCATACAGCTGTTTCCACATGCACTTTTGAACCCATACATCTAGTGAATCAACTGCTCACACATATATGCACAGAGTCATACACCTCCCAGCCACCCACACACACACTCAGTCTCCCATACAAATGCTTGGGCAACCAATCAATAACCCATATAGTTACTCATATAGCTACTGATCAACACATGCAGCAGTTTACAGAACAACAGACATAATGATGCACAAATTAAGACAGTTTAGTCACTAACCCATGCATTCAGTGAGACACATTTAATCACTCACTCATACAGTCAGTCACGCACCTACTAAATCCTTCATCCAGACACTTCTACATCTACTCATTCTTCAATATGTAAAACATATTTAAACTTTACAGAAACACACAGTCACTGGATGATGTCATCAGTGATGTCATCAGTGATGTCATTTGAGATGTCATCAGTGATGTCATCAGTGATGTCATTTGAGATGTCATCAGTGATGTCATCAGTGATGTCACTGACCATGTCATGAATGATGTAATATGTGACATGATCAGCAGTGGATTGCGGGTGCGCGATATATAGTTAGTACAACTAACTATATATGGAATTTCAATGGTTTTGTGTGAGTAAAATAAAGGTTTTTTAAATGCTAATTCCTAACTATATATGGTCTATAACCTATGGTTTTTTCAGTGAATATATATATATATAGGTAATTAACAAAAATTATAACTATTGCAAAATGCGTTATAAGGTCAAACACGCAGAGTGCAATAAATTAAATTAACTGGACTAAAGTAATACAAGTGCATAGTAGCATTAGTCAGCAGAGCACGTTCAGGAATTCCGCACGTTCAACTAATACATCATAGTTATATATTGCACTCTGCGTGTTTGACCTTATAACGCATTTTGCAATAGTTATAATTTTTGTTAATTACCTACCTCTAAGAGTAACAAACTCAGCCCGCAGATATACTAACTAGTCTGTTTTCCATGGATGTGAATTGAACAAACATGTGACTGTATTTAAAGAGCACTTGGTATTTGGTTTCTGTCTCGTGATAAAGCAGATTTATCTGCGAAACGCGTCGAGGAAGCCATTGAATAAACACGCTTTTCATTTCTAAGTGGCCCGGATTGCTTTTCTTACCGAGGAGAAGGTTTTGGCTGTATGTATAGGGACTCATCCGGGGCCCGCCTTTGGAAAAGCGGCGGGGTTCTAAAGCGACTCGTCTGGTTGGAATATATATATATATATATATATAGTTCAAACTATGAGTGACTGAAAGCCATGCAGTCTTAGTAAAAGTTTCTGTTTGTTGAAAATTCCAAATGTGGATGTTTTTGAAAAAGCCGGATTTTCCCAGCACATGATGACTCAAAATGTTTATGTGTCCTGGCTGGGAGAAGCAGCAGCACTGTTGCCTGCAATCGAAGCCGACGGTCCCTGCAACACCTCGCAGATCAGGTCAATCAAGCACAGATATTCCTCAGTATTCTCCACATCCGCTGCTGGGGTTGCCTGTATGACTACCAATGCCTGAGTATTTGTTGAGGAGCCGGTATCTGTTCCAACAGGAGCTGAAGCATTCTGTGGTGGCTCTAAGAATGCAGACATCAACATTGAAATATGCTGCGGAAGCTGTAGAACATGGGATGTTCTCGGGTCCAGTAAAGCATCAACGTCCGGTGGCGCAACTGATGGAAGTGTTAGACAGAGATCCAACATGCATTCTTTTCTGCAGAACAGGCGTCAGAGGCCAGGCAGGATACAGTCGTTCCAGACTGGTCTAAATGATAGGAACCAAGATTCACTCAGTTCGCGAAGGTGAGGTGTGCCCAGATGGAGTATCATACGATCGTGGTATTGGCACTCCAAGAGAGTTTTTTCCATCTCCTTGATAACTTGGATGTCCATTGCGTAGTAGAAAGATTACGATCAGCATACTGCTATTAGTAACAGGATCAGTAGAATCCTCCAAAAATGCTTCAGAATACGGAACGTATGAAGTTGGGAACAACTCAGAGGATTGTCTGAAAGGTGCTTAACAGTCCAGTACCGATGGTCTTAAATAGGTGTACTATACCTGTCGTATCAGACATGTTAAAGATACGTTGTACTATTTCTGTGAAATGAAAAGGGGAGTTTGCTCGTACTAGTGCATGTATCTCAGTCGAGGACCTTGCAACCTGGAGATCATAAGTTTCTCTGACAGAGGTTAAGGACATGGTTTGCTGTAAAAGCATGGCTTTCATTCGGCTCAGAGTATCAAACTGTGTAAAGGAAACATTCAACAAAGGCCATAACGGTGCTTCCCTGACTGTATGGGTCGGTGTAAACAACACTTGCATACAGCAAGTAGCCCTGGAGCTTACAGTGACAAGATATGCAATACCCGGGAGCATACCACAACAACCTTGATCATTCAGCATCAAGTAACTCCCATTTGAAAGCAACTTCTACACCGGATTAATCACGGCAGCAGGGGACCCTTTCAAGTGACAGGGTAAGTTAGCAACTGAACCATTACAGGCCCCGTGTAGCATGATATTCTTGCATCTGAGAGATCCACTAAAGGAATTCTTGCAGTTGGTACCGCTAAGGAACACTTCCATGTCTCCATTCCTGCATCAAAATCTGTATGGTAATTCCCACGATTCCTTGATGAATTCCCTACCCATCACTTAATGTCTGCCCGCCTATTATTGTTCTAGGCAGTACTGAAAATGGAAAGTTGTGACAAGAAGTATTATATGGCCATGGATTAACCATTCTGTGGTTCAATATGCAACATTGTATATTTTGCACCCCCTTGTGCCATCATTATCTGTTTTTCAGTTAGATTGCATGCAGAAAATAGTGACGTACTGTTGATAAATCGCCATGGCACATAACCAGCGCACAATGACTGCAATATCCAGGTAAATAACATATTAGAACGTAGTTGAAAAGTCCTGTTCTAGTTAGAAGATACAATGTTGCCCAATGAATACATGAATCCTGGATGTTAATGTAGTTATTCCATTGTCAACTACAGTTAACGCTTTTTCTAGGTTAATTCTATTTATTTCACAAAGTCTCTCCGCAGCTTCTTGTTGAGAGATTTTCCAGATTTTATTATAGACAGCGTAATAGAAACGTTTCTCACGTGGCTTTCGGGGACCTAATAAAAAATCCCTTAGATCCACCTCATCTGAGAGTAACGATAAGTGTTGTTTCACCTGGGACAGTGTAGGGTTTTTAGCCAATCGAGGCACAACTTCCCACAACTGTCTGATGTCACCACCCGGGATGTTCTCTCTGTACATAGCGCTGGTCAGGCCTATGGACATTAAACCCTTCCGTTGTACCCTTAAATCTTGTTTGACATCTGTTTGTGTCTGTGGGCCAAACTAAACATCCCTTCAAATTGGGGTCTGCATGATGTCATCTATTGTATCCCCTCCACGTGATGTAAAATTGATGTGTGAAGGTGTGGGAAAATGAGTTGTGTTCAAATCCTTGTTCTTGGCTTATCAAAGACGGGAAGTCTGTTGCACAGTGTCATTCAGAATTAATATTTGCTGTGGAGTGAGGCTCACTCTAAAAAGGGCTTCCATGCCCTGAAATTGCCATTCTTTAGAACCCCAGACTGATTTTGTGTCTATAGTGTTGTTCCGTAAGTCGAAACCCTGTTCAGACAGTTGGGAAATAAAGGATGCCGAATAAATCTGTTTGGTGGTAGTCAGCATATTTTCTGTGCAGTTGTAGGTACAACTTTACAGTAATATGAGGTTTGGGTCAGAAGTGTTAAACCCTGAAAAATAGGAAAACTTCTGGGAAAATGTTTTTGAACAACCTTTTGGTGGTGTTGGAAAATGTTCTCATCGGTGGTATGTGAAAACATTAAGTGGGATACTGGATTTGTGTAGAAAGTGATCATAATGATGGTTACAGTACATAGGGCGATAGGTATGAAAGTTTGGTTTTGCGATTCTCAAATAGCGATTTTTTGCAAACCGCTATTTGAGAATCGCAAAACGCTATGTATGTAGGATTTGCAAATGTTTTTGCGAATCCTCATAGTCCTTAATTGCAAATTGCAAATTGCGATTCGCAATTAAGGAATACCTCCCCATTCATTCCTGTGGACCTAGAGGTCCATAGGAATGAATGGGAAGATATTCTCAATTTGCGATTCTCAATAGAAAACCGCAAATTGAGAATGCGATTTCAGGGGGGCCAGGGTGTCAAAAGGACACCCTGTTGCACCCCTGAAATGTACATGTGTGCACATGTGGCACACATAAATGCCCTAAGGGCATGTATGTGTGCCACATGGTACTTTGAAAAATGCAAAAAAGTGCATTTTTCAAAGAAATCGCAATTTACCAACAACTTGAAGTTGGTGGTAATTTGCGATTCCTTAAGGCCAAATTGCACTTTTTCTGGGCCTCTTACATTACATTTAAGGAATTGTAATTAGCGATTCCTTATTTTGCGAGGCTGTTTTCCTTTCATACATACCACTTAGCTAAATCGCAAACGCCAAAATTCTGCGGATTTTGGCGTTTGCAATCGCAATTTTGAATGATACATATGGCCCATAGTGTTATAGTCTGATGTGTCTTCTAACATTTCAATGCTTGAAAGTGAAGCAAATAGTTCTAAATCAGACAGCATATTATTTACAGTTTCAAAATGCCAATCATCAGAAAATGTACTGGAAGCAATGATATAATTTAGAGAAATTGTAAACAAGTATGGTATGTTCAAAAGTTCCGTTTGGCCAAATACATCATAATCAACCTTGTCCCAAACTATACCATCAGCAATTGGAACAGCTGCAATGTTCACGGAAAGCAACTCTCTTTGTTCACAATGAGCTGATGTATGAGGTAGCAGGACCTGGTTCACAGTTGATACTGCAGAGCGTTCTGGGAGATATCTTTCATTTATGAGTAAGCAAAAGACATTCGGATCCTGTCAAACAGCCAAACGTTTATTGATATCAAATGGTTTTTCATCCGCCACTGTGCTTTCATAATCAAGATCAGGTACCCACATTTTCTTCCCAAATAGGACCTCCTGAGGAGTGACACCCCTTAGAGAACTTCTTGGCACGTTGTTAAGGGCTCGTTCGACTCTGTATAAGTGATTGACCCAACCACCACCCAAACCTAATACTCTTGCTGTTAAAGATTGCTTTAAGTCCTGGTTTTTCGTCTCCATGACCGAATTTTCTTTGGGATGGTACAGAGAGGAGTACCGCAGTGCTACACCCAAACCTTCCATGGCATCCTTGTAAATCCTGGAGCTAAACGCGGGGCCACGGGCAGAATGTAATTTGACAACTCCATATGTCCTTATAGAGACTGGCAATTCTTGTATAACAGTTTGAGCATCAGCCCAGCGCTGAGGCCATACCCATAGGAATCTAGAGCATGAATCAACTGCCACCATGAGGTACTTGTAAGCACCATCTGATTGTAGGGGGCCACAGTGGTCCAAATAGACTCAAGCGAGTGGTCTGTCTGACATTAGTAAAGGTGTCTGCGTTGGATGTGCCGTGGTGGAATCCTTCATCTGCTGGCAGATGTCACAATTTAGGACAAAATTCTTTGTTTGTTTGGTTAACCCTGGCCACCAGTAGTGCTGTGTCAATAACGAAACCGTTGCAGTAATTCCTGCATGTGGAGAACCTAGACCCTTATGTGCAGCTAGTATTATGCCTAATATGTGATCCATATTTGGTATTACCCTATCCCCCACTCCTGGAATTTGAGTATACAGAATGTTGTTTGCATCTCACTTGTAGGAGTGTTTGAGTGGAAAACCTTTCAGTAAGGCTGGGCTGTTTTTGCTTGAAGCAATGACAGCTACCATTAGCTGTCTGTCTACCCTCGTTTTTGCATGAGTTATTGAAAGCTACGGCAGCAGTTCATACTGCCCCCTTTGTGGCTTCATCGGCCAATGAAGTCCCTTCAACGTGAATGCCATCACGTTGATGACTCAGTGTGTGTACCACATGAGCTCTTGATAGTTCGTTTTTCAACTCAGCTACCTGATCCCAAAACATATGATTTTTAATTGTGCCACCTTTTGAGTCTTTAAACCCATCCTGACCATAGTAGTGGAGATATTCATTGTATGACTGGACACAGTAAAAAGAATTGCACACAATCAGTGTGGGGAATTCTTGATCCGTATTTATTTGTGCCACTAACAGGACTTTTAGTTCTGTCAGCTGAACTGTGCAGTCTCCTAGACTCATATCGCTGGGATTGAACTTGGCATCCTGCACATGACCCTTCACAATTGCTCACTTGGCGCTGTATTGTTGCTTACTTCCTATGGCCGGCTGAGCAGATCCGTCAGTGTAAATGATATATTCATTCTGATTAGAGGCATTATTTCATTTGTGAGAGGATATTCTTGTTCACATTGCAGAAATGTTTGTGTTTTTTCATACTAGGGTCACATCTATATTCTACATCCATTGTAGTGAAAGAATTAGCCCATTGTATCCATCTTGGATATAAGGCTTTAGCATTAGGAATACTTGCCTTTGTATCAGCCTCTAAGGCTGGTACCGGAGTTACGACAATTATTCATTTCCCCTGAGCCAGTGATCTTTTTTTTTACTACAGCAGTTTGTACTGTTTTTCAGTATTTTTTCTATAGAAGCAAAGCGCATTTCAGCGTTTGTGTACAAGTGTGATTTGTATTCTATGGGTACTGTTTTCCTTCATTGAAGGTTAGGTAAGTGTACCCAGATTGACCCGCTATAACACGGATCACCAGGTTGCGGACATTTACTTGTCTGCAAGTGTTTTGAAGCTATCATGTCAGCTTGTAGGGAACAAAGGATATCTGTGTGTTCCTGTGTCCAATGCCTAACAGAAAAATCAGGTCTGATTAAGTTGTCGAAAGGTTTTACTTTTTCTTTGTAATTTAAAATGTATGTTCTGCCAAAATTTTAAAATCCCAATATGGATTGTAAATTCTTCAAAGAATTAGGAGGTTGGAGCAGCAAACACTTTTCTAAAAAGTTAGCTGCAAGACTTTTTCCTTCACTTTATAGTTCATATCCCAAAAATAGAACATTGAGGTGGGCTATTTTCGATTTTTTAAAGCTGAATTTGTAGCCCTCAGAAGCGAACCCTAATAGTATGTTGCTAACCCTGGTCAAGTAATCCTTTAAATCTTCATCCATCAGATAAATATTATCTACAGAGGACAATGCCTCTTCATCCAAATTCTGAAGTAATTATGTTACCCTAGCGGAGAACAACCCAGGGCTATTCATATTCCCTTGGGGAAGTCGGCAGAATTAACGATGGGAACCTAGTACTGTAAAAGCGGTTAGATACCTGTTTTCAGGCACTATATTTTGGCAGAAAAATCCATTTGAGACATCCAGTGTTGTTTTGTATTTTTTCCGCACAATGTTATTCATTAATGTGGCACTATGTGCATTCTGTACAGCAAATGTTTTAGTGCATGTGTTTAGATGTCAGTAGTCTAAAACTAGACGGTATGAATTATCGGATTTCATTACGGGAAACAAAGAATTATTCATTGGGGAGGTGCAAGCTTCTATTACACCTTGGTATCCGAGTTGATCTGAGATCTCCCTGACCTGTTCTTGTTTTAGTGGGTACTGTCGCTGTGGAGTTAGACTCGTTTTTACTGGGATCATAGAATGAGGTGACTCAGCATCCCACCTAACATGGTTGCGATGAAGTTCTGGAGCAAGGGCTACTACCCTCTCCTGCGAATATGTGTGTTTTAAGTATAATGGAATGAGATCCGAAAGATCCTCCCTTTGGGAAATCCATAACAATTGCAGGCAGCCAATCTCCTTCAGCTAAAAGTATGTCATAGCCAAAAGTTAGGTTCTCCCAAAAGAGACCTTTAATTTTCCTGGGTTTGTCTCCCTCCATTTGGAGTGTTATCTTATGTAACCTATGTGGGACACTTACCCTTGTATCAGGTGTTTCCACCATGATATGCTCATTCAACTTCGTTGTCACCAGAAATTCCATCAGGTTCTGGCAAGCTATTATTACCTCTGCTGTACTATCTAGCATCATCAGAACCGATTCCCTGTTCAGAAGTTGAGTCCCAAGACCTGCTACTTTCTTCTTTTTTAAATTGATGTTTTGATTTTGGCTTATCATTGTGGGGTAGTGCGTGGAGAGTCTCTAGACTTTGTACGCTTTTCTTGTCTTTGTTCAGACCGTCCTTCCCTCTCTGAGTTTCTTGGTGAACCCTGAAAGGAACGAGAGGAACGTGTATCAGCTTCCTGATACCTGTCAGGCTTTTTACCGTTATCTCTATTCCTAAGGTTGTATCTCCTTTCAGAGGGCTCCTGTTGAGGAAACCCACCCTATGACTAATTTCTCTATACTTTTGTTTTAATTGTTATTATCCCATTTCTTCTTGGAAGAATCAGGTGCTTACTTGGTGTTATCCTTTTGAGGGCTACCTGAGTAGAGGATTTATTGCCCAAACTATCTCTACCTAATTCACATAGGTGTCTTCAATAATTTTAGGTAGTTAACGTTCCTGTTGTATGGGAGTGAAATCCCTCAGGCGTTGGCTCATTGCCACTGCTGCTACCTCCCCTTTTAATATTTGCTAATATTATAGCTGATACCTGGACAAAATTACCTAATAATTTCATCCCTAAGTTCAGAGCAGGTTCTGCTGCATACTCAGTCTGTATTTGTCTTAATACGTCTGATATTACTGCTAATGACGAGATAACATGAGTTCTGGTATATATGGCAGCAAAAACTGTACCCCAAGTGGTACACTCCTCTCTCTGGGGAGCTATCCCCATTGGCAAGCAGATTGTTAGCATTCTGTGTTTTTCTGGAGGGCTTGTGTGTGGAAATACCGCCTCTAGCTATGTTATGGTTTGAGCTATCCAGAATGGCATTTACTCATGTTTAGTGGGCATTTTATCTATAACTGTGTGTAGCATTTGAAGTGAAATTTTAGTTGTAGATCCCGGAAGGTGTCCTGTTTGTATTGCCCTTGTTGGCTGAAGTGTGAGTGTTCTCATCACGAAACTTTATCAGGTTTCTGTAAAGTTTTATTATTTCTTTAGAAAGTGGATGTAAATCTGCCACTGGTATTGAGTCAATGTCTGGATGTGGTATTTAGGCAGCTAGGACTGGCCAAGAGGATACATCTCGCCCAAGTGGACCTAGTCTTACTTTGGCTTTTGTTTGGGGAAGGGAGCCTTTAGAATAGTTTTTCTTCTCCTGGTAGGTGAGCGGAACTTCAATGTCCTCATACGGACAGTATTCATCTGGTGGTTCTTCTTCAGTGTAAGAATGAAATGTATGTGCTTGTGCATCTGCTTGTGGGAATTTAACTCATGAATAGAATACCTCTGTTCTATATGACTCGTGTGCCTCAATCACAAATGTTACTGTCCCACCCCTAGCCGTCACTCCGTAGTCTGATAGTTTTAGGGTAAGGGCATTTTTGACATTTTCTGAAATGTTAATTTCATTTTCCTCTTCTTCTTCCCTGACTGTAGCAGGTTGTGCTCGCACAGCGGCGTCTTCGTCAGCCATTGTTGACAAAGGTTTTCAAGGAAGACTTTCAAGGAAACTGAGATAAGGTCTTATGCACAATAGGAACATTTGTCCTTCAAGCTTGATAAACCTACAGCCAATACATAGGATATACCTACTAAACAGTGGTGGATAGTTCCCTTCTCACTCCAGACATCTCTGGGAAAAATATGAGTAGGGGTCTCTGAGAGCAGCACGACCGAACTACTCAGATTTTACTGACATGTAAGTGCCACACCAACATTGGTGGTGCCATGTCATGTAGTATAAACCTATATAGGATCTACTTGTTTAGACAACATAGAGTGTAGGACTGGTGTCTCGATTGATTCAAGACACCCCTACTGAGTATGTTAGCCTGTATACCAGCTAGCTAACAGTGCCACTAGAAACCCCTCTTAGCAAGGAAAGAATAGTTCTTGGCAACTATTGAACATGACAATCCTGATCCCTCAGGATCGTGGAAACAGTGAAATACTTTTTGCTCAGTCACCCGTGCTCACTTTGTCTCAGAGAGATACATAGAATAAACGGTGGGGACATTTTTCAATAAGCATTTACAGAACCAGCGTCATGCTAGTGTAAAATAGGTGTGCTGAAACAAACATTAGATAGAAACATATGTAAATGATTAAAAGCACTAACTGAGTAAAAGGATGGGGGATATCTACCATTGTGCTAAAACAATGAATGTATATAAAATACATGACAGTAGTAAATGTGTACTCCTACGATGAAACTTTAACTAGATGTACCTAAGTGTACCTGGTATGTATGTAGGTGTGAAGCCAAGAATCCCTCTAGGATAAAGTCAACCCTATTACCTAAAGTGAGAGACTATGGGACCCCGTCTTGGTCTCGAGATGGACACCACACAAACAATCTCAGACCTCTGCGAGCTGGAGTGTCTGCATGCAGGAACCTCAGCGTCTCGCGCCAGTGTGTCGGCATGAAAGTCCTTTTCTCCTTTGACTCTCCCAGCAAGATATGGTGTTTATATACCTCAGGGGTTCTACCTTGATGTGTCATGTCGGACTCAGGATGACGGGAGGAATGACCCTTATACATTGTTATTATGCAGGAGATGGTAGTCCTGCTGAGTTTTCAAGAATCCTATTACATAATGGATGAGGCTATTTTTCAGGGAAAACCCCACGTCCTGTCAGCTGTACCGTAACTAGGTAAAAGGTCAGTCTCAAGAACCGTTATGTAGTGTAATGGTCGGGGAGAATATAGGTGAAAGGTTGGGTGACTACTTGAGCCTATATTGGGGTACCAATATGAAACATAACAACAACAACAGCAAGCAAGAACGCATGGCCACAACAAAGAACACATGCAGGCCTATGGCAAAAGCACACTAGCTGATCACACAAAACGTTCTCTGGCCACATGGTCAAACAACAACAGCAAGCAAGGAGGCATGGCCCCAAAAAAGAATACATGCAGCCCTATGTCACAAGCAAACTGGCTAGCTACACAAAATTGTCATGGTACACATGATCAAACAATAACAGCAAGCATGGAGGCATGGTCAGAGCAAAGAAAACATGCAGGCCTATGGCAAAAACACACTGACTGGCTATACAAAATGGTTGCCGGCCACATGATCAATCAACAAGCAAGGAGGCATGGCTCCAACAAAGAACACATGCAGGCCTATGGGCACTGACTATACAAAATCGCCTCCAGCCACATAGCATGGAGAACAAATACAAATGGTAGCCTTTAGCAAACCCTCACACGCACTGGCTAGACAAAAGACACATGGTAACATTGAAGAAAACACTGTCATTAATTCAGCAATGACTAAAACGAAAATAAACTAAGCTATACATTTTTACAACAACACAATCCTCTGAAGGCATCAAATATTACCCCACCTCTATGCTTTTTGCAGAATCCCCCCATTTTTTTATTTAATCCTATGCCATCCCTGCCTTAAATGATGTTTTAAAACAAAAACTAACTGCAAAAAAATAACTAGGGACCTACTGAAACAATACATTTTAAAAATAGATAAAAGTTAAAATAAACACTGGTGCATGCCCTCTATCAAACAAACATCACCCTCATAGAATAGTTTTTTACTTTAATTCTGATATCACAAAAACGTCTTTAAATCCAATGGTATATATATGCAGCAGACAAAGAGTGTGAGCCTTCCACCTCAAAATCCAAATGAAAAGTTACCAGGAGATGGACAAATCACTTGATTCTCGCACTAAAAAAACAACTTGGAGTAGAATATTAACTCAACTACGCCTTTTTGTGTAGATTTAGCTGCTCATCGAGTACAGAATTGGCTCGAGGTGCAGATGGTCGTGCTCACCAGCATCATAAAAATGGTCCTAGAAGCCGTGCTAGCACACGGCAAATCTTGTGGGCGATTACTAACAGCCGCTAAGTTTTGTTGTATGCCCCAAATCAGGTCTCATACTTGCCAATGGAAATACATTTCTACCATGCACTGGATGGCGGAATTTAGCAGGAGCTCTGCGTTACTCGCCAGACCTAAGCAGAGATGGAGAAGGAAGAGAGGTTTTAATTTACTATCCAAGAAAATGAATCGACCACAAGACAAAGCTGCATAAAATAATCATAGCACACATTTAAGAAGGTGTTACGGAATACCGTAGTAACAGTGCGAACACAGGGCCATATTATCAAGAAAGGGCGATACATTATCGCCGCTTTTATCGGCAGGAAACTGTTGCTAAAGCGTCAATAATGAGCTTGATAATATGCCCTTGTGAATTCCCATAGAAGCCGAGGTTAACACCAGAACCTGGGCTTCTGTGGGAATTCACAAGGCCATATTATCAAGCCCATTATCGCCGCTTTAGCAGCAGTTTCCTGCCGATAAAAGCGGCGATAATGTATCGCCCTTTCTTGATAATATGGCCCACAGAGTCTGTTCTCAAATGCAATTGTAAACAACACAAAAATGGTTTAACTGAGCTGTTGGGTCATGTGGGTACACTTTAAAGTAAATATAGCAATTGACAGTTTCTTGACAGAGCATCATTCTTTAATTGTTGCTACATTGCGTTGCTAAAATTGTAAATACCTTACATTTAATGTATTTAATGCATGAAGTTCTAAAGGGAACATGAAAGAATATTAGACAAACATGTTTATATGAGTAGGACAGGTGGTTAGTGAGTAACATAACTAACAATGTCCAATGGGATCCAGTCACATTTAGGCCCTCTAGAAATGGCTGTTTCAGAAGGGTCAATTAATCTAAAAATAGTAGGGTATGTAGCTCAGATATTGGTTGTCATGTCATTTATAACATTCATCAGCCAGGGTTTGATTGTATCCTTCATTCATGGGATGTGGAGCTTGCTATTGCACTAAGGCGTTATATGGCCCTCATTTTAAATTAACTGAGTAGGGAAAACATTTTATGAAATTTCTAATGATTTTCTTCGATCAGAACCACAAACAAATATGTTATCCACCCTTTATGCGCTCTCCTCACGAGCATTTATGAATTAGAAGAAACACTCACGAGGGGAATAGTGATGGATGGAAGAATGGCCTCTGGCGGAGTGTGAGAATTCCTGGAGGTCAGTAGCGAGTAGAGAATGGTGCAGAATCAGTCACATGTCAGGCACAACTCCGACAAGCCCTCACAGCAGGGCACTGTCATGCTCACTGTTCAACTACGAAAGAACAGTAGGTGTGTCAATATATATTTCTAGATGTCCTATTGTCAATAAACCCATGACCTTTTCAACTGTCATGTCTTGTCAAGCATTGACAAAGTTAATCGATTTGGCTTTTGTAAGGTACCCGTATTCTGCCACAGTTAGAAAGACATAGTAAGACAGGTGTCCCTTCTATGTAAAGGGTATGTGCAAATTAGGCCACTGATCGTCCCTCATGCGACCAGCAAGATATGAACAGAGCCCTCTCTGCACCTCTTTATGTGTTAGCAAAGCCTACACTTTTGGTACGTATGCAATAACTATTATTTGTGCACGAAGGAAGTTGGAATGGCAGATGCCTATATTGTTGGAACATGGAGTCTTCAGGAAAGGTTGAGGTGTTAATCTATATGATTTTTGCTGACTTTGTAATTACAAATATGCTGTAAAAGTGTAATACTCGTATATGTTAAAACAAACTCAGAGGATGCTCAGGCATTTTTAGAATTTGGAAAGATATGTATCATGTTATTAATAATATATATGAGATTTACTGTGCAGAATCTGACATTCTCAACTGCAGTTAAGTATTAGAAGAGACTTAGGAGGTATGTATGTGGCAAACTGTGACAGGAAGACTTACCTCTGAAAGAGTGAGATCATTCCTGGCTTGTCAGTAACTTTGACCAGCTAGACCCAACTGACTTTGACAGACAGTCATAGGTCTTGAGCATGTTTTGTAAGATATTATAGCTGGAATAGTCAGTGGAATGAGAGGCATACCTTTGATAAGGCAGAAAAGCTGACAAAGATCTGATTATCCATACTTGCTGGTAGTGCTGGAATATACCAGCCACATGCCAGTTGCTTCGCAGAAAGGCCTCTAGGGCTGTTGCTTGCTCATTCACATAGCATTTATAAAGAACATATAGGACTGAGATGGAACTAGTTACTTGTCTGGCATACTTCTGAAAGAGCAGAAGGGGTTGTACAAAATCAGTCGAATACTGGACAAATGTTTTTGAAAGAACACTCTTACTAGAGAAGACTCATTCAAATGCCCGTAGCAGCTGCAACCGAGTAACATTCAGTCAAAAAATCTAACAAACCTGTAAAGCATGGGCAGAGTTAGTCCTGTGTCAAGTGCACCTCTTACCTATCATAAGGTTTGAACAGAGGCATTCACAAATTGGATGCACCTAAAAAGCTTGGGGTACTGAAGAATCAGTCACATCAGGCAATAGTGAGACTCCACAGTTAAGGCAGAGATCTCTGCATTGGTAAAGAATAAGAAAAAATTAGAACGTTTATTTAATTCCAAAATACTTGTTAAACAATTGTTATGTTACATATATGTATACATTTATTTAAAATAGTTATTTTAAATGTAAAAACAAATAAAGAATGCTACTGCTCTCTTAATTTAGGGGCTTATTCCGATGTCGGTGGGCCTGCCACTGACAGGCCATCGGTGGCATACCCACTGACATCTGCAGGAGCAGTCCGACCACCACATTCTGATCTGGCGGTCAGAGGCATTGGGCAGAGGGACCGACTACTGCTTTTCTGACAGGCTCAAGGAGCACGTCACTGCAGCAGATGGACAGTAATCCCTATAATAGGGGCGGTGCCTGCTCAGACACTGCCGTAGGGATTACGATGCCCATTTCCCTCTGCTTCTTCATGCGGTTCAAACGCCATGAAATGGCAGACAAAAACAGACTTTGAGGGCCCCTAGCAGGGCCACCATCCACCTAGCAGGACCCCATCCCCCATGGGACTCCGCTATGGGGCCATGGGATCACATTTGGTGCCACCCCCCCCCCCACACATCCAAATGCAGTGTGCCGAGCACACAGTCCTCCACTTGAGCATTGTAAAACATCACCAGGCTCTCTTCCCCAGGAAATAACGTCAAAAGGGCATTTTAAATATTAACATTCACCTTAGGGAGTGTGTACATTCCTACAGTTGACATATTAAAAATCACTTGTGGTAAATAGAAGAAAACTATAACATATGTAAGGAATATATTTAAAGTTAGGATTGTATGATATTCATTTGTTTATGGAAAAAAAAAAAGTAGTAGCATATTATAACTGTTCTGGCAATATAAACATGTTTTGTGGATACAGCCTTAGCTGCCAATTGCTGAACATTGGTCCTGAAAGTCAGTGGACACATATCCCTAGATCCAGCAAATGTAAGGTATTCAAATGAAGCCATAAACTTACATCGGCTCTCTTGGCACTGATGTAAGTGTTGTAGCATGTAATTACATATGTGCAATGTGTATTACTTGCAGCCCTGATGAAGCCGTAGGTCAACCCTATCACAGCGAAACGCGCTGGCACAAAGGGATTGGAATGTGATGAAATTAAGGAAGAAAACAACAAAGGCCCAACTGACTTTTTGCTGATTTTTTCATAAATTGAGAATTGAACTCTAAAAGTGCATGTGTGCTCCGAAAACATTGTCCATAAACTTACAAAGGTTTAGAACATTCATTTTTTTAGTGTATGCTAATTATCAAAAGAAGTAAGGGGGTCATTATGATGGCAGTGAATCCGCCATCAACAGGCTGTGGGTGGCGGGTTCACTGTAATCGTGAGGCCATTTCCTGCCCACCATGATATAATGGTGGGTGGGTCCATGGTGGTCGGGAAATCCGACTGCCATGCATCCAATTGGCTCCATGAGCGTGCCGTAGAGGTGGAGGCCTTCCCATCCCATCCCAAAAATGGTGACAGTGCCTACCAGGCAACACCGTTGGAATTACGATGTGCCTCCCCGCCAACCATCCATGGCGGTTCACCCGCCATGAAAAGGCTAGTGGGGATGGACTTTGGGTGCCTGAAGCGGGCCCCCCTTGACACCCAGCTCTTTGGGTTTGTGCCCCCCTACATTTCTCTGCACCACGTGGCAGGGAAGTGCATTTTGGCAGGTCCTGCAGCCAGCAGCACCCGCTACAATGGCAAACAGGGCACTTGCAGACACCATGGTGGTGGCCACATTTAAATGCCATATGTGGGGCTGCCGCCTTATAGGCAGCTGCCCCATATCAGGGATGATGGCGGATGGACAGAAGTCGGTCCGCCATCTTAATCAGGCCCTAATTTTGTAAAACACACACACTCAAACACAATTTCGTATTAAGAAAGACAAACTGATCAATATAAAGATATTTGATAGAGAAGTCAAAGGTCAATTATTAGGTGAACATTTTTAGGACAATACTACATGTACTGATGCCATTGTCTCATCTGATGAATGATTGGCAAATGGTTGAGTTGTTACTTGTAGGATGTCCCCTGATGTCTGATAAGTGGTACATAATACTAGCATGAGGGGCCCTTGGATCAAATACGATGTGTCTATAAAAATTAAATAACTACAAATTAAATTAGTATCAGTGTATATTAAAAACATATTTCCTAAATATCGCAAAAAGAAGAACACAACAGTCTGATGGATCCAAGGTTGTGGGATAAGTTGTTTTAGTGGAGAATAATTAACATAACCTGAGAATTATCAAGGTAATATGAAATATTTTTTAAAGACCTCAATCAAATTTAAGTAATAGGTCAATGGGTGGCAATAGAGGGTAACAAGGAAAATATAGATGTTTACCTATACAACTTAAAAATGGAACAATGTATTTAGAGAAAATATACTATAAAGGTTTACCGCAAGAACTAAGATAGATTTAAATTCCTTTAAGAAAAAACCCAGATACTTACGGAGAGGAAAATATAGTTATATTGCAAATGGTATTGCTAAAGACTTAACAGCCTCTCTCATCCATCTGTTGTTCATTGTAAATTCAGCTTTAGGTGCACTGGTTGCAGCAGAAGTGGATGTGGTGAGAGTTGTAAGATGCACAAACACACAGGACCTTCAAAACATAAATTGAAGTAATATGAATGATCACATTATATGCCTATGGATGAACATCATACATATATATTTAACACATGTAACATAAACACAAAGAGATACAGTGATATCACAAAATAAAACATGCAGAGCTCTATCTGAGGTAGAATTACTATACATAAGTATGGAATCCCAGTAAATGTGGTGGGGATCGATTTAGACACTTGCCCTGGTAGTCAAGTTGTCACTGAAGATGGTACTCTATCTCCAACAGATGGTACCAATGCACTTGAAATTGAGACTTTATAAAAAAGTGTATACCGGTTATCCTGCTTATTAATACAAATGTGGGTGGGAAGAAGCTGAGTGTAATTGAGAAGTGTGAGTAGGATGGGTGGGAAACTGTGTGAGATGACTGTGAGTTAGAAACTAAAATTAAAATAGAGTGAATAGTATTCTTAAATGGCCTTATATCGGAATTTTCATATAGAAGGTCAGAGTGCATTGCAGAGAGGGTAAGATCATAAAGGGGGATGAAACAGAGTCAGGATCCAGGTCCTGCTCCAGGTAAAACATTTGCCACTTGAATCCTTGGGAACTTCTAGTTCACCAACCCCCTCTCAACCTGTCACTTTTCCTTGAGGTCCGCTACATTGTATACCTCATTCCCCAATGCATTATTAGAATGTGCCAACACCTGAGACCTTCACAGCACCAAGGAGGGTGTGTAAAGGTTGACCAAGTACTTCCCTGTAATAATCCACAACAAAAGCAACTACAAGAGCCATCTCCTGCACAGTGACATTTCTCTTTCTCATGAGTGTTCTACTGGCTGGATCTGGTTCCTGCTGTTTGCAGGTGCACATATTCCAAGGCGAAGCGTGCAGAGCACAAGGTGTATGTAAATGTATGTGTTTGCAATGTTAATGAAAGTCAGTAGTGTTTGATTGCTGTCAGATGAACGCTATTTGCCTATACTGTTTAATTCTCCTTCTGCAATTCTTCTTAGCCACTTTTACACATGCACCACAGATTTAATTTGATTCACATATCTGCCAATACTTCATGTTCACTGTAAGGCTCCATCCACAATCAAATCACCAAATGTCTAGCCCTTTCCTGGCATGTACTTTCTTGCCTGATGTCTCAATGAATGTGGGGGTCATCATCCAGGAGTCTAGATCTGGCTCCACATGTCCACCAGATCACATAATTTAAAAGAAAGAGATACAGCCCAGTGTATGGGTGAATTTATGTTTTGCAGTGCTAATGAGAGCCACGCATGTGTGATTATGGTCAGGTGAAAACTATTTATCTATTTCTTCCATTCAAAGTTTTCCATACTTTTGGCAGATCTCTCCACCTCTACAGTGATGATCTCCTACTCTAAGCATATGCCAGAAAACCAGTAGCAAAGTGAGTTTTAGTAAATTTACGATCATCATTTCAGTCATAATAGACTCTACCGCTCCTTTAGATCCCTCCCACCACCCTACACATCCCAGCAGCCTCCACTGCTGGGATGTGATGGGAGCTTTGTTGCCTTCCATTTATTTCCAACCTAGACACTTTTAATACCGTGCTCCAGCCCCATGCGGGCAGTGCCCAGGTGAAGCCAGGAGGAGGCTGGGCTGAGCCACTCCTCTTTCACCTGACCTCATTTCAAGTTTCTGTGCTCACTCACCCTGCACGGTCCACTCCTACACCCACACTTCCTGCTCCCCTGCGCTGCCCACTCCCCCTGCACTGCCCATTCCCTCTGCCCCTGCGCTGCCAGCTTCCCCTGCCTCTGCATTGTCTCCTCCCCCTGCCCAGGACAACTAGGACTACGAGGACCTCCTCCCAGAACCACCATGGAGGTCGCTGCATACCGACTCAGCGGATGAGTGCAGTGAACACCCTGTCAGCACCATCAATGCACTGCTTGTTGTACCACGCTCAGCATCAAGATCCCAGATGCTCCTGCCACCCACCTCTACACTGCCAAGGAACTCCTGGACAGGAAGGATGCTGTAACAACAGCTGCAGCTCTTCCTCTCCATGAACAACCAAAGGACCCTTCACCTGCTGTCACTGCCACAAGATCTGCCAAAGTTCCCCCACCACTCCCACCCAGAAGATGATGAACACGCGCAATCACTCCATTGTGTACTGCTTAATGCCCGCTCCCTCTGGAAACACCATGGAAATCTGGGACACCATCACCACCCTCTCCACATACGTTGCCGTCATCATGAAAAGTGGCTCAACCCCTCCTCGAACCCAGACATCACAACAGCCACTCCTGAAGGTTAAAGATGATACACCAAGGCCGCACCAACAAACAAGGCAGTGGCATCATCTTCAAGGAAACCATCCAATGCACCATCACCAATGACGATCTCAGGCACCTCATGGAACGCCTAAACTTCCTACTACAAACTGGTGCGAAGACCATGATAAGAGGCACCCTTTGCCGACAGACCCCCGGGACCCCAAGCAACATTCTGGGACGCCACCCCCAACCTCATTGTCCCCCTAGCAATTGACTCCTACCACCACATTCTGCTGAGCGACCTAAAATTTCACAACGATGACCCCAACAATGCAAACTTCATCGCCTTCCTGGAAAACCTGAAGAATATCGGCCTCACACAACTGGCCACCGGACCCATGCACAAAGCTGAACACACACTCAATCCCATTTTCACCTCCAGCTACAGAATCAAATTCAGCCACTCCAGAGAACTAACCTTGTCTAAAAACACCATCGTAAACTTCACCATCACAGATGCTCAGCACACCATCACCAAACACCGGATCTCCCACCGCAGCTGGAGCAAGGTCACCGATACCCAGTGGTCACAGGCCCTCACTACGTCTTAACCTAAGCCCTCAGCAAACCCCAAACAGGCTGTCTAGAACTTTGCTGCATGGATCAACAGCTGTGCCAGCAAAGTTGCCCCAATTAAACCAACAAAATCCAACAAGACCTCAAAACATGCCAGCTGGTACACCCCAGAGCTCAGGATCAAAACACAACTGCCACCAAGTGGAGAAATTATGGTGCAGAGATCCAGACCTAAAACTTCCCACTTGAACCAAGGACACCAGAGTGACTCCAAGGACTAGTCTGCTGGCCTCCTGATCTGAGCCTCAGGGAACTAAAAGGCTACCCAACATTCTGCACCAGTTCCTGGACCCAGCTGAAGTGAGTACCTGATCCCCATGTTGTGGCCCTAAGGACCTAGACTCTTGGTGTGGCTTAGAGAGCAGAATTCAACCTTTTGAGCTCTTTGCATCCACAAACGGGCCCTTTCACACTAAAACCTCGCTTTTCTCAATCAATGTGAAGCTAAGTTAGTCCAACCCTTCTCACTAGAGCATCGACCAATTGCAAGGACAGCCACAGCAAAGTGTCAGCCACTCTTGCATGTGAAGCATAGCCTTCTCCTTGCACTACGCTGGCAGCCTCCAGCAACGCTCTCACTGCTCGGCATGTACACCTCCTCCGCAAAATAGTCTCTTGGCACCTATTTGAGAAGCTAAAACTTCGGCTCGTCTAAACTGTGCTCTGCCGTGATTGGCCTGAATTTATGACTTTGACCCGGTCCAATGCAGCCAGACATCCCTAGTTGACGCTTGTGCATTTTGGTGCTATTTTCAATAACATGTTTTAAAACTCATAACTTTGGTTCTACTGATTGAGGTTTTGTCATGTTGGTGTCAAATAATGTATTCCTTCAAAATAATTAAGATATTACATTTTTTTTCAAGGCAAAATTACAATAATGTAATCAGATAATGAATTTGAAAATAATATTTTATAAAGCATAACTTTGGAAAATATATTAATACTAAGTATCACTTTTCACAAATTGTATAATCTTACAATATACATTCTATCAAATACTAACAAATAAAATATTATGTTAATATTTGTGGATTTAAAAAAGACACCCACAACAAAAGCATATGTAATTGTCAATAAATGTAAAAATATAAAAAGCATCTAAATATATCTAAACACATCCATATTGTGAGAAACAATTTTCAATATTATAAACAATAATTTACGAAACATGCATTTTTTAAATTATACACCAACAACATAACCATGAACACAATTATTTAAAAATGTAAAGTGAAATTGAAGGAACACAAAAAATATATTAAAAATACTTTTTTGTATCCAAAATTAGAAACATTTTTCAGGATTAACATTGAAAGTGAGAGATTTACTATTCTAATTCACCACAAAATATATTAGGGAAGGTGCATCTATTTGGCAGATGGCAGGGTTAGATTTGCTATTCCAGCCCAAGGCCCATTAACAATAGGGAGTAAGATTTACTATTTTAAATCCACTCCTAACATCACTGGGGAATATGTAAATATTGCAATGAGTGTCAGATTTACTATTCTAACTCCAATATCATTGATAGTGGGCAAAGCGCTCATACCTGTGTGGTGGATGAAAGGGGCGTGGTAACAATTACTATTCTACTAGCTTTAGGAAAGTGCTCACATTTGATAGATTTACTATTCTAACTCTAATCCCACTTACATTGGGGAAAGTGCATACATTTGTGTGGGTTACAACAACTATTGAAATGCCAGCGTTACAGTAAAAAAATGATGGACAAAATGCTGACAATGCAAACATTCTCCCCAGTCAAAAGACCTGGGCCAAATCCATTGTTCTTTTGCCCACTCTGCCACCTCTGTTTGGACCCAGCCATATGCAAATCAGTCTTGACCCTGTGCCCCATGGGAACTGTCCAGATCGAATTGCCAGGCCAGATCCACCCTGGACCGGAAACAAGCATCCTGGGACCGGTTTCAGGGTATGTCACCCTTTTTCAGCCAGGCTAGCTTGAATCCAGTGGCACATTGAGCAAGGGGCCCACGTCTGGGCATACCCATCCAATGTAGGGCAAAACGTGTTGGGGCAAACAAATGTTGGACGGAATGCTCATTCATTAAACCTTGGCCCAGATTTACAAAGGTGTCGTGCAGTGCAACACTCAAAGGTACTGCGCGGCACTACATGGCATGGAGAGAACAGGAGAGCACCATAACTAAAGAGATCTGATGCTCTCCTCCCCTCTCTCTAGCGCTGGCACAGAATTTTGCTGCTGAATGCAAAGCACACACATTTACGTCATAGTGCAAGGGTGTTTGCATGAGTCTAGCATATGTTTTGCACTAGAAAGGTACCCTTCCAGTACACAATACTATGACTAGACAAGTTTTAAAACTTTTCCTACTTTGTATGTGTGCTGTACAGTGCAGCACATTTCCTCGCATGCCATTACAACGCAAGCGTTACAACGCGTAGACTTTACTACATATTTTTTACGATGTATATGCTTTTACCATACATGTGTTTACAACTAATTTAATTGTAAAGGTACGTGTAGTAAAAGTATATGCAAAGTACAAAACATATAGGCATAATCATGGAAACAGCAGTGTTGTTAGGTGATCCACGTTGTTAGAGGAAACAAAGAGACTCTTCCTCTTCTTCACAATGATTTGCATCTCCCCTACACAGACAAACTGCCTGCACTGCATGAACCATGAGGAGCAAGGTAAGGGGGATTGGGCCTGGGGCAGAGGGCTACTATTATAGTGCCTTGGGGGCAGGGGAGATCGCGCTGGGGTAGTGTCTTAGGGTTTAGGGTAGGGAAAGGGCTTGAGGCTGAGGGGGGTCATACAAGGTAAGGTTTTAGGGTTTAGGGCAGGAGAATAGCAGGAGGACAGGGGGAGTTGCATTGGGGTAGGGTTTTAGGATTTACAGCAGGGGAAGGGTATTTTATTTTTAAAAGGGTTGGGGGGGACCAGGGTGGGGGTGGGGTGTTCCAGGAACCAGGATTAGGGTTAAAGATAGGGTCAAGGAAACCTCCATCATGCATATGCTTTTATCAAACATGCTTTTACCATAAATGTCACTGTAAAGGCATGCATGGTAAAGGCATATTCATTAAAAAAATATGTGTTAAAGGTTTGCGTTTTAATGGCATTCATGTTGTAACGCATGAGTTGTAAAGGCATGGGTTACATCGGAATGTAAAGTAAAGCATTACAACCGTGCAGCACATATGCAAATTCAGAAAAGAAAGGAGAAATGAAAATAGTTCTTCTTTTAACACCTGCTTTCCAGAAACGTTATTGTTTGGTGCAAAACCCTGTCTACGAATGTTGCTACATAGGGTTGTGCTTTAAAAAACATGGGTGGTTGCATGAAAACCATTTTATGCCCCTATGTTTTGCCCCCTTTATGCTAAGTAATGTATAGCAGTGTTTCACACTGGTTTATGTTACTCAAACCAACACAAATCCCAATTTGCTTTGGTTTGTAAATCCCCATAAAGGTTTTGATTTGGGTTTGCTTAAAAAAAAGTAACAAACTAGACACAAAACCTTTGTAAATCTTGGTACTTATTTCTTGTGAATTTCAGTTACCTCCACTACTTCAGAAAGACACATATTTTTAATACTCTACTTGATTGCTGGCAGTGAAACACTAACATTAATGCTATCTGCACATAACAGCATGTCAAATAGTAACATTGGATAATATCTATCATGTGCCTTAACTACAGAGCAGAGCACAAGTCACAGAACAGACACCTGCAGGACCTCAGTAGATGGAGATTAGCAGGCAAATGTGTATCCCAGGGGAAGCACAGGAGGGCAGATTTTTCAAACAGGGCAAGGGCAGGAAAGTGCAAAGTGGCATTGCGTGGGTTGATAAATCTAACTTAGTAGTTAAACTGAATGCTTAATCTGCCCCTGGGTATTAGCTTGCCAGGATTAATTGAAAAAACTGACAGACAATAACTATGTTTTGCAAGTTGTCATCCTCTTGCATTCAGCACCTAACTACCAATATTATGATACAGCTAAAAACAACTATCTGTAAAATTATAGGTGTATAACAGCGAAGAAGTGGGATGTTTTTCACCTAGGAGTTCTGAGAGTCATCAAACAGACAACAAGAGCAAAGCGCATGTTTTCTGTGATATTACTCAGAACTCTGACTGGAAAAGCGTCCCGGTAATTCATTTTTTACCCATCTATAATTTTGTTATGTCTGGCCCTGAAAATTCATCTGCCCCTGCCTCCAGATGCCACGTGGGCAGAAGAGTAATAGGAGAGCCATCCATAAGATAGTGAGGATAAATGTAAAAAAAATATTACCAAATTCAATGCCTTCCCACCTAGGAGCTACCCCATCCATGGAAACACAAGATAATAGACGGAGTACTGAAACATTTCAAGCACTCACCCCCAATCAAGAGATCTAAGTTTAATCCATGGTATTGTTGCTCACTATGCCACCCCAGTTGAGACCCCGCCATATGCAAATCAGTCTTGCCCCTTCTCTTCATGTGAACAGTCAAGCTCGAACTGCCAAGCCAGGTCCTCCCTGGACCAGAAACAAGCATCCTGGGACCAGTTTCGGGGTATCACCCCTCATGAGCTAGGTAGCTTGAATCCAGTGGCATAGCAAGCAAGGGACCTGTGTCTGGGAATACCCTTGGTCACTTAAGGTGAACTTAGCAAACACAACAAGATGATGGACAGAGTACTTAACCTTTTCAACCACACATCCCAGCCAAGGGATCTGGGTTTAATCATTCGTCCTTTTGCTCCTTAAACCACCCCAGTATGCCGTACCAGTGCACAAAGCACTTTCTGTAAATGTGTATGGTCTAGCATAATACAACAACCTTATGCACTGATTTGAGTAGCTGAACGTGAAACAATGATGGTGAATTACTCTATTTTATATGTTTGTAACTATATTGTTAAATCTCTTTGGGGAGGGAAGAGCTTCTCCCACCTGGCCTCGAGGCTTTGGAATTCACTACCACAACATATGGACAAATCTCCAACCACATGCAGTTCAGGAAGGAAGTTAACACGTGGCTTTTGACTCGATAGGACAGTTGCCAGCACTTTCCGACAGTTACCCTGCATAGTGCCAAGACGCCTCGGCATTAGTGCGCTTTAGAAATATCATCACTCACTCTTTGTATTACTTATTTTAGTATGGCAGAGAGTGCACACACACACACATACAACAATAAGGGAAAATGTATATATTTTTGAAATTTCTATAAAAGCAAACTGTATATGTTGTATTTACACTGATGACACTGTTAACAGATCCCCTTTGCATTGCCTTTATTTTTCAGATTATGTTCATTGACCCTGCAGAAAAAGCAATGTCTCTAGCTCTAGCTCTAGCTAGCTGTAGAATTAGGCGCTGGGCTACTCGCCCAGTCTACAATGCCCACTGCTGTGCCACAGAGTGTACTAAGGGGATGCTGGCAGGGTCCCTTCTGTCAAACGCAAATCAAACAGTTATGCCAACTAATACACCTGCTCTATCATCCAATCAGTTAATAAATAGCCTTAAGAAATCCCAAATTATTGACCTCATTTTAGCCTCCCTTCAAATAGGTCACTTACACGTGCAAGCATAAATCATAAGCTGCTGTAGTACCATATCTTGTTGTTTCCATGTATTCCTTACCCTCATATTTTTTTTCGGGTCGAATTTCATGGTTTACTTGTTAAATATTAGCAGCTGTTTGCTTTCAGATTTGCATTATGCCTTGCAGGGTATGCGTCACACACCCTCAACACTGTCGGACTGCTTGGAAGCACATATGCTGTGGTGACATTTTTCCAACGTGAAGGCACAGAATTTCTTAGAACTGTGTCACAGAGTTCTGGGGTGTAGGATCAGCCGCAATGCAAATAGAGTCAACAAAGCAATAAGTAGGAGAAGCCTGAGCGAATATTGGCAATTCTTAACCCATGCATATGCAAGCAACCTGTCAACATGTCAGCTTGTCTCCCATACGTATAAAAAGACATACTCTTTCAATTTTCCCAATGCGAAGTTTACTGCAGATTAATAACATAAAAAAAGATAAAAGCGAAAATGACTTCACTGGAGGGAAAATAAAAAGGAAATGAGCAGTGATTAGATTGCAAATGTGCTGTGGCATAGTGCTATTGCAATAGATAAAACCAGTTTTATTCATGAAATTAAGAAAGGTGACAAAGCTAGTATATCCAAAACGGCACTTGGCACACCAATCATGCAAAGTGAGAGACATATTCCAGACAATGAATGAAAAAATTGTACTTTCAGTTGAAGGAATAGTTTGATAACATAGTTGCAGAGGGAAACATTTTCTTTTAAGCGCCCGTTTGAACACTGCAATTGTACTCGCATTAGCAACGTCTTGTGTTATAATATAGTTCGCACAATCCTGTTTTAGGTGATTGACATTGTTAAAAGTTAACCAAGGATTTTCTATTTAGTGCTCTGACTTGTGTGTTAGGTTGGTGGTCTTTAGACATGCGTAGAGGGGTTGGAGAAAAGTATCACGTTTCTTGTACCTCAGGCTTTTTACTAGCGCTAAATTGTGCCACGTTTAACCATGATATACTTAATGGAATACAGTCTATGACCATCTCTGTTGTGGGCTAATTTCTGGCATTTAAAATTTCTAATGGTGCTACTCCTTACTGAAATTTTAGTTGAGGCTCTATAGCGAAAGTGTTACCAACCTAAAATAGACCATTTAGGAGTACAACAGAAAGGAGCTTTATCTCGGCACACATGTTGGTACTCAAAAGACACACCATTGATGGATGAAATGCAGGACAAATCAAAATATTCACCCCTAGTCAAGAGATCTGGGTTGCATCCATCATTCTTTTGCTCACCATGCCACGCTAGTTTAGACCCGGCCATATACAAATCGTTCTTGACCTTCTGCAAACAGTCCTGCCCGAAATGCCAAGCCAGTTCCTCCCTGGACCGGAAACAAGCATCCTAGGACCAGTTCGGGGTTTCTCCCCTCATCAACCAGGATAGCTTGAATTTAGTGGCACAGTGAGCCAGTGACCCACATCTGGGCATACCAGGTCTACTTGGGCGAGGAAGCAAGAGACACACAATTGATGGACCGAATGCAAAGCAAATCAAAATATTCACCCCAGACAAGAGATCTGGGTTACATCCATCATTCTTTTTGCTCACCATGCCACCCCAGTCAGCAGTATATGTTTTGATTGGGCAGAAGTTGTGTGCTTCCTCGGAAGAAAGTACTTACACTCCACAAAGCTTTGATTATTTTGTAAATCCAGCTTGAGCCAGCAATGTGGTATCTGGCTAAAGAAGATGCTGATGAAAATGTGTCTATAGAACTAAGAACATGGAATGTGAAGAATGATTCATGTGTGGCAGTAGCAGTTGCTAGAGAGGACACAGTGGATGAGGTGCTGAATTAAAGCTCATTTACCACATCATGGATCTGTACGGTATCTTCTTCTTCAAAATGTTACACTGGCGACGAGCGAGGAATTCTGGGAAATAGGCACCTCAATATCAAGAAACAAACAGCCTGTGGAGATATCGGAGGCAGGAATGGCGTTGGAAGGGCAGTGAAACTTCTGCGATAGCGGTGTTTGGGACGAAGCTTGCCAAATGCCCTGATGGCAGGTGGATCGGACCCATGACATTACTGTTCTCAGGATATTTATATATTTAAAAAAAATGTGTTGTGTAATTTAAAAGGTGCTTAGCAGTTCGGGAAGATACGAGCATGAGCGGTGTGTGCGGTGCGTGAGACAAGAGCGTGGCACTGCTGTACAGAGGCAGCACGTGTGAACACACAACATGAAAAAATAAGCCTGTACGCATGAGATGAGTTTGGCACGCATACCACAGAAGCTGTTGGAGAGCCAATCAGAGGAGACTGAGGGTGTGGACACCAAGAGCCTTTTAGCACTACTACAGGATATGGAACTAGAGGAAGAACCTATCTTTCTAGTCTCACTTGAAATAGAAAGTCTCTATACGTGCATACCCCAAGATGACACCATCAGGGTCCTAGAAGCTACTCTGGAAGAGTCTAGCTGGGAATATGCGACTCCTAAGGATTTTGTGATTGCTTGTGCTACGCTAGCCTTGGAACAAAATTTCTTTGAGTATGGCGGCAATCTCTACTTACAATCAAGAGGTACCTCGATGGGCAGTGCTTTTGCCCCTAGTATGGAGGGTTTGTACGTCTTCAATTTTGAGCGGACTTTCATCTTAGCTGAAAACAATCCTTACCTTCCCTACCTGACTTTTTGGAGGCGTTACAATGATGACGTTATCATTATTTGGCAGGGAGTTCTTCATCTGGATAAACAACTGTGACTCTAATCTGAAGTTCACGCATTTGTACCACAAGGATGAGATGGTGTTTTTGGATGTTGTTATCACTAAAGCTGGTAATACCTTACAGACACGGACACATCACAAACCAACAGCAAAAAACAATCTGTTGCATTTTACGAGTTATCATCCTCGACCACTCCGTGAGAACCTCCCCTATGGACAATACCTGATGTTACGACGCAACTGTAGTGAAGTGACCACTAAGCATGGGCGTCAAATCCGTTCCGCTCGCGGATTTTGCGTATTTTCAGCAAATTCGCAATCCGCGAACTCTCGCGAATTTGTCGAAAATCCGTGAATTCGCTCGCGGCGGATTTTTTGCTTGGTGATACCATATTGCGGCGCGCGGCGTGGTGCACGGCGTTCACTTTCCGTCATATTTTGCGAGTGCTGCGCCATTTTGGATCTTGCTGCGGGATCCCGCGGGAGTTTGGCGCCCGCGAATACGTAATCGCGGCTTGCCACCTTGCAGAGCACGCCTCGCGAGAGTTCGCAATTGCGAACACGTAGTTGCGGCGGACAGGAACAATCTCGCACTCGCGAAATAGAGATTTTGCAATTCTGCACAAGAAATCCACCAGCAAACAGCATAAACCTTCAGAAAATGATGATTTGTATCAGAATCACTCCTCAGGTTGACATTTGCATGCACTTTGTTTTTGCAAGGAGTCCATTTTTTTGGGGGGGGCGAAGGAAGTGCCCCACAGTCTCCAACTTCCTGTTCCTGTCCAGCAGGCTCCTCCCAGTGCTTTCTTCATGTGCTGGTCACTTTCATTTGGACCTTGACCTGGAAGGATTACTTTTTGTGGGTGCTGCTGGATATTTGGATTTGAGGCCTTTTTGACTTTCTTTGGATCACTTTTGGATTAGAAATCAACTTTCACAAGTAAGTTTGTTTGGGGCATTACAGTTGCTGCAACTTCAATTTTGGAACTTTTTCAGAACATTAAATAAAATATATTGTGGGCAGCCACAGTATCCAGTAGGACCAGGGTTGGTTATGGGTGCATGATGCAACTGTTTTGTTGAATTTAAACACCATTGAGGCCATGGATGGGCTGGGATTGTGCTGATTTTTGTGATTTTTGTCGTTTTTTGGGGGCTGCTGGTGGGGCCCTTTGCCCAGGGGTGGTGAGTGTTGCATGGGCCTATTCTTTCTGTGGGGTGTCTTCTTGAATTTAAACATCATTGAGGCCATGGATGGGCTGGGATTGTGCTGATTTTTGTGGGTTTTGTCGTTTTTTGGGGCTGCTGGTGTGGCCTTTTGCCCAGGGGTAGTGGTGCATGGACTGAGTGTGCCTGTGGGGTCTCCCTCTCTTTAATGTAAACATCCTGGATGGCATTGGATTGTGGTGATTTTTGGGTGTTTTTCGGTTTTTTGGGGGTGTACTGTTGATGTGGACTGGCCATGTGGGTTGTGGTGGTGGCCATCTTGAGTGCTGGTACAGACAACATGTGCTTGCGGTGCAAGGGGCCATTTTGAAGAGAGGCAGTGTCTGAGGCCTGCACTTATTTTGCCTACTTTTCATCCATTATGCCCAGGGGTAGTGAGTGGTGCATGGGCCTAGTCTTTCGGTGGGGTGTCTACTTGAATTTAAACACCATTGAGGCCATGGATGGGCTGGGATTGTGCTGAATTTTGTGTTTTTTTGTCGTTTTTTGGGGCTGCTGGTGGGGCCCTTTGCTCAGGGGTGGTGAGTGTTGCATGGGCCTAGTCTTTCTGTGGGGTATCTTCTTGAATTTAAACATCATTGAGGTCATGGATGGGCTGGGATTGTGCTGAATTTTGTGTTTTTTGTCGTTTTTTTGGGGCTGCTGGTGTGGCCTTTTGCCCAGGGGTAGTGGTGCATGGACTGAGTGTGCCTGTGGGGTCTCACTCTCTTTAATGTAAACATCCTGGATGGCATTGGATTGTGGTGATTTGTGGGTGTTTTTCGTTTTTTTTGGGGTGTACTGTTGATGTGGACTGGCCATGTGGGTGGTGGTGGTGGCCATCTTGAGTGCTGGTACAGGCAACATGTGCTTGGGGTGCAAGGGGCCATTTTGAAGAGAGGCAGTGTCTGAGGCCTGCACTTATTTTGCCTACTTTTCATCCATTATGCCCAGGGGTAGTGAGTGGTGCATGGGCCTAGTCTTTCGGTGGGGTGTCTTCTTGAATTTAAACACCATTGAGGCCATGGATGGGCTGGGATTGTGCTGAATTTTGTGGTTTTTGTCGTTTTTTGGGGCTGCTGGTGGGGCCCTTTGCCCAGGGGTGGAGAGTGTTGCATGGGCCTAGTCTTTCTGTGGGGTGTCTTCTTGAATTTAAACACCATTGAGGCCATGGATGGGCTGGGATTGTGCAGATTTTTGTGGTTTTTGTCATTTTGTTGGGGCTGCTGGTGGGGCCCTTTGCCCAGGGGTGGTGAGTGTTGCATGGGCCTAGTCTTTCTGTGGGGTGTCTTCTTGAATTTAAAAACATAATTGAGGCCATGGATGGCTTGGGATTGTGCTGATTTTTGTGTGGTTTTCGATTTTTTGGGGTGTTCATGGGGACTGGCCATGTGGGTGGGGGCCATTTTGAGTGCTGCAACAGGCAGGCCCTGGCCATGTGCTGGGAGGCAGGCGGACATTTTGAATGCAGGCAGTGTTCTTAGGTCTGCAACCATTTTGCTTAGCTTTCAACCTTTATGCCCAGGGGTAGTAAGTGTTGCATGGGCCTAGTCTTTCTGTGGGGTGTCTTGAATGTAAACATCATGGATGGCATGGGATTGTGCTGATTTTTCTGTGTTTTTCGATTTTTTGGGGTGTATAACTGAACTGATGTTCCTCTGTCTTCCATTGCTTTTAGGTGCACAAGACTCAAGAGAACGACCAGTGCCAGGAAGAAGTCCTGCAGCGGTGTGTGTGTGCAGCATAACGTCACGCGACGTCACGTCTGGACACAGACAACTCTGCAACTCGTGCAACTGCTGCCTGCTGTTCTGACCTGCTCTGAAGAAGATGGCCCCAAAAAAAGTTACCCGTAGCTCCTCTAGCAAGAAAGTTGCCAGTAAGGAGCAGAAGAAGCAAGTTACCAAGGAGACTGGTGTGCCGGCCGCCCCTTTTTTTGGGAGTAAAAAAAAAAGTATGCCTGCAGCAGCAGCGGGAACTGCTGGGGACCAAGCTGGGAGCAGCACCCCCGCTCCATTGGGCTCAGTGCCACCACCACCACCACACCAACTTAAGTCCAAGCCCTTCACTGCTCCAGAGGCACTTAGTCTAGTTGTTCAATCACCATCGACCAGTGATGTTGGCTCATCGCAAGAAAGTAGCAGCAATGTCCCTCAATCAACACAGGTTGTTGTAACTCATCTGACGAGTGTTGAACAACCACAGCCGCAACAAAAACCACATGTGCAAGTACAAGCCCAAGTACATGTGGAAGGAGAGGCAGCGCAAGGAGATGCACAAGCAGAGGTGCATGGAGGGTCACAAGTGCCCACAATAGTTGTTCCTCCCGAAGTAGGGGCACATCAGGAAATCGACAATCAAGGCGAGGTATCATTTGAGGAAGCCACTCCTCCTGATGATCATTCATTGTCTTCCACACCCCTAGCAAGGAAGAGATCAAGGGTGGTGTCTACATCTTCTTCAAGCACACCTCCTTCTGATGATACGGATCAAAATTGGGAACCAGCACCACTGCCGTCTGAAAGTGAGGCACACCATGATCTGACAAAGGTAGTTAAGCGTAAAAGGAAGCTCGTCCAAAGTCTCAGAGTTATGGAGTGTGATGAGGCTCAACAAGAAGTGGCGGATACTGCTGCTGATGAAGACTCTGACAACGACGACCCAGTCATCATAAAGGTCACTGCAGCCCCAGCGTGCATGCAGCAAACAGACATTTTGACCCTAGCCTGAAGAGCTGCTGAGCGTGATGATGATGATGTTGTCGACGAGGAGGCAGTGGAAACACCACAATGATTTGAGTTAAGTAGTACACCAACTCGTACCGCTTCCATATTTCTTTCTCGCAAGAAGGGACCTCCATCCACCTCGACCTTAATTAGTGGCGGTGAAAGTGCACAACGTGCTAAAGTTCGGCAATCCATATCCTCCACTTCATCTGGCATTAGCAGCATGACCACCACCACCAGTATCGCCGCCTCCTCCGGCCCCCACAGACAATTCACGTCCCCAGTTTGGGACTTCTTTACTGTTTGCCCAAAAAGGGAAAAGTTCGCCATTTGTAGCATTTGTAAGATTGCAGTTAGTTGTGGTAAGTTTGGTACCAACTATGGTACCGGAGGCCAGAGAGGTCATCTTAGGAGACAGCACGCTGTCCAGTGGTTTGCGCACCTGAAGGAGATCAAGGAAGCCCGAATTGGAAGTCAAGAAAACGTTGATGTTTCATCTGATGATGACGAGGAGGAAGAAGACGTGTCAAACACTTCACTTACACCCAGTACCCCTGTCAGCAGCACACCCCATGTGAGGAACACTAAGAGTGTTGGAGCGAGTGAGACACCAATGCGAAAAAGTTCACCAGCGAGCAAAATTGGGTCAACGAAGTCATTATCATCCCGTAAATGCTTGGTCCAGGGCAACATTAGAACCATGTTTTGTTCATACGCGCCATATGAACGCAACTACCCACTGACGCGTCTGTATAACACTAAGCTGGCTAAAATGCTAGCTCTGGACCTTCTCCCTTTTTCTTTTGTAGAAGCGGTAGGTTTTCTAGAATTAGTGGCAGCGCTCTGCCCTAAATGGAAGGTTCCTAGCCGGTTCTATTTTGCCCGAGTTGCGGTTCCAGCACTACATGAACATGTGCTGGAGGTGATTGGGGCAGCTTTGCAGAAGAGTGCTGTTCACACTATACATCTGACAACAGACATGTGGACCAGTGGCGCAGGCGCTGATTACATGTGCATCACTGCACACTGGGTCTCTTTTTCAGGGGTTAAAGGAAAGCTAAACGCAGGTGTTGACCCGGACCAAGTTTTTAAAGCTGCTCGGAAACATGCAACACTAGCCATGTTTGGCTTGGAGAAACGTCACACAGCACGAAACATTTTGGACGAGTTTAACAAAAAGGTCTTTCACTGGCTGTCCCCAAAAAAACGCCAGATTGGTTATGTTTCTACGGATAATGGCGCCAATGTAGTTAAGGCCCTGGCGCTGGGTGACTATTTCAGAGTGCCGTGTTTGGCGCACTGTATCAACCTGGTAGTTCAAAAATTCTTGAGTGATAAAGACAGTCCAGCGTGCGAGGTAATGGCCACCTGCCGAAAAATGTGCAACCATTTCAGCCATTCTTTTAAGGCCCGGAAGCATCTGAGGAGCCTGCTACATCAACGTCGAATGCCATTGAAAGCACTCATCCAGGAGGTGTCAACACGTTGGAACTCAACCTTCTACATGCTTGAGCGTCTGTATGAGCAGTATACGGTACTCGATCACTATTTCTTAAAACAGGGTACAGCTCAGAAGGACCTGAGGATGGATGCGGCACAATGGGACATAGTTAAAAGCATGACAGAAATGCTTCGTCCTTTTGAGGTCTTCACGCGTGCAGTCAGCAAGGAGGACTGTAATTTGGGAAAAGCTATCCCATTGTTGTGCATGCTGGAGCACCAACTGAAGGCGGTGTCTTCTGAGTTGGAAAAAGATGAAAAAACAAAGACCCTTTTGTTTTGTCGGAGAAATTATTAGAGCGCCTACGTGGTGATGAACTTCTTAAAATGATCAACTCAGAACAGCATTACATTTGTGCTACTATTCTGGATCCACGCTACAAAAAGGCGCTGGCAGTCCAAGCATTCTTTCCTTTTGCTGATAAAGATGTTAAAAAGTACAAACTTTGGCTAGCCAGGTCAGCCAAGAGGTTTGAAAAAGAACGGCAGGATATTGAAGAAGAAGAAGGCAGTACATCAGCATCAGCATCAGCAGGCCATCCCCAGTCAAAAGAATCCACTTCTGCACCTGTGGCTGTGGCACAAGTGATCCCTCAACCGTTAAAGACACCGGCAACCGGATCATCTGCACCACACACAAGAGTAACATTGGCTGCTGAAGAGGATTGGCTATCTTGGCTTGGGTATGGTTCTCGAAAAAAGGTCACAGGCACAGCAAAAAGTAAGCAAAGTGGAGGAACCGTTGAGGACCTTGAGTCGATGGTGCAGGACTATCTGAATGACTCAACAGAGGTCTTTCTTAATGATGAGCCATTGGAGTATTGGCATGGGAAAAAAACAATTGTGGCCACAGCTCTCCAACCTGGCTATAAACTACTTGTCTTGCCCACTCGCAAGTGTGTCTTCTGAACGTGTTTTCAGTGGTGCTGCTGGTGGCATTGTAACTCCCAAACGGAGCCGCCTCTCGCCCAAAAATGTGGAGAGGTTAACAATGATAAAGATGAATCAGCACCTCATACCACCAGATTACAAAGTACGAGAAACCACGCCGCATGAAGACGAGGAGGACAGCAACGTAGATGAGGGAATTTGTTCTCTGTTCCGTGACACTGACCGCATCCTGCCTGAATTCGCAGAGTATGATGACGAACTCTTATTCTTATTCCCTGACACCGAGCCCTGAAAATGTGACAATGAATCAATAACTTTCTTTTTCGTCCTTATTCACTTTTATTCCTGTGTGTCTGTCTTTCTTTGTTTTGCACAGTTAATTTAATTCAAACTTTAATCACCTAATGACAAAAACAAGCCCATCAGCAGAACTGTCTTCACTTGTTTGCTTATTGATTTGAAGGTGCCGCAGTGTACATTCCTCAGGTTCACAAGTTCAGAAGAACATGCTCCTCTATCCTCCTCCAGACTCCTATTTCCCTCAAAGCAGAGGGCTGGATTGCGCCCAATGAAGAAAGACTCAGCACTTGTGGGGGTGTTCTACTTCTTTGCGGGTGAGTTGAGGGCTCTGGGGCCATTGCTGTGAAGCTCTAATAACGGATAAAAGTGGTTTGGACCAAATATGGGGCGGAAATTTCTTGCAGTTTTTGCTGACTTGCTTGCCTTTGAGGTGCTCTTTGGCGGGGTTCCGGGTGTTTGAAGTTTTGGGGTCTGGGAGCACTGCTGCGACAGTCTAATCTAGATGGCATTTGCTTTTCAGGAAATCCGTGGTGGAAAACAGGAGTTATGATGATGACCTAGCTGCACAGCGCGTTTGGACCGAAGGCCGAGAGATATTGTAAGTATGAGATTTTGATTTTTGGCTGTTTGGGGGTGTAGTCGCGTGCTTTTTTGCGGGTGGGTTGGCGGGTCTTGGGGCATTCCTGGGAAGGTCTAATACCGGATAGAAGTGGTTTGGACAAAATCCATGCAGAATTTTTTTTGCTATTTCTTCTGACATCTTGCTCAATGTAGCGTTTTCGGGGGTCTGTTTGGGGGGCTTCCTGGTGTTTGTGGGTGGGTTTCGGGGTCTCTGTCGGAGCACTGCTGCGACAGTCTAATCTAGATTGCATTTGCTTTTCAGGAAATCCGTGGTGGAAAACAGGAGTTATGATGATGACCTAGCTGCACAGCGCGTTTGGACCGAAGGCCGAGAGATATTGTAAGTATGAGATTTTGCTTTTTGGCTGTTTGGGGGCTTTTTTGCGGGTGGGTTGGCGGGTCTTGGGGCATTCCTGGGAAGGTCTAATACCGGATAGAAGTGGTTTGGACAAAATCCATAAGGAAAAGCCTTTTGGCACTTTTTGTAACTTAGGGTTCGTTAGGGTTAGCCTTAGCAGCAGGATTGCATGTGTTTCGGGGTGTTCTAGATTTTTGCAAATGAGTTCTGGGGTCTTAGAGCACTCTTGGAGCGATGATGGCTATGGATACTTTTGCTTGCTTGCAAGTGGTTTGAATACAATCCACGGTGGGTAAGGGGGTATTTGGGCCTACTTTTACTTTCAAAGTACGTTTTGTCACCAGTTTTCTGCTAGGCCTCGTTTTTTGAGATCTGATTGGGGTCTTCTACATTTTTGCGACTGGCTTTAGTAAGGGTCTGGGTGGGAGCACTGCTGGGAAGGTCTAATTTTGTTCTAAAACACAGTTTACAGTACACCTAGCTTGAGGGGAAAGATCCGCTAAATTAATTTGGCCATACTTATTTATCCTTCGAAAGGTGACTCAGACAGAGTACGCACTTTCAAAAATATTGTACTGTCTATTAGGAAAATCAAAGTGTGACTTTTTGCACCACACAGCGTACATACCTTATATTTATTTATCAGTGGTATTGTAATAGCACTTACTGTTTTCCGTTCAATAATTACAGGCCGGGTTTCAGTCTGTGCAATGGGGAAAAAAGATGGAGTCAGGCTTCACATTAACGAGCCGCAATTCAACATCCGCCAGGCAGGCAGTGGACAGGGTGTCTTCTGTCAGTGGTCACCAACATTGATGGACGAAGCGTCAGCTGGAATGGAGGAGTGCCGCTAATAAGAGGAATTGTTTGCTGCATGCAACTTACTTACCAAATTCAACAGGACAACTCCAACAACATACAGATACAGTATCCATTGTTTTCTTCTATGAGTGTGACTGCATGTCTTGGATCTCTCTCTGCTTCTAAATTGATCCTTACAGCCATTCTATAGGTTTTACTTCGGCTAATTTGTAAACCTATTATAATGTAAGAAGTGTTTCTCTGAGTGCAGAGATAGGCTAGTGAAAACGCTGCAGCCCTGTACTGTCGCATTCTAGTACTACTTACTTTTCAGTAACAATGCATGCAGTAGGGCATGCACTTCCTTTATGTCACTTAAAAGATTTGTGGTTAGCTTTAGTTTGTACCCAAAGATTTCTTTATCTTCAAGTATTGTTTGTCCATGCTGTGCTTTTTTTTTCTTCTCTCAACAAAACCTACCCAAAAAGAAACCCCCATTCCCATCCATTTTCCAAACCCTAACCCTCTTCCCCCGGGCTGTGTGGTTTTGCTTGATGTGTGACTAAATTACATCAATAATTCCACACACTTGCTGGGGAGGATAAGGTCATAGCAACAGGCTGGTGAAGGAATCCGAGGATATATTCTAGACTTACTCAGCTTCAGTACTATTTCTTGTAGTAGTAGGAGCCAATGGTAAATAAATTCAACGCAAGTACTAGTTATACTTGCAATACTTTACCATTTGTTAGGCTACATTGTGGCACTGTTCTAGTGTACTGTCACCTGCTATATTCTCTATCGTACCGTAACCGTTGTAATGCTACAGTAAGGACAAACCAGGTTCCGTTTTCTTTTTTTCCATATGCATGCAACTGCCACTGTGTCACACCACTAGTACCACCGCAATGAGGACATTTCATCCGCCCAGGATTGCCAACCTTTATCCCCATTTCCCGTGGAGCCAGCCCTGGGCCTAGCCCTACTTTCAAACACAAATTACAGGTAAGATAAGTGTTTGGTGGGAGGTAGTATAATGGAGTATTAGGACTAGACGAGAGATTGACTGTAGTACTACTAAAGTCCTGGGACTCTTCAGGAAAACAAACTTACTGTTAAACCCCCACCCAACAGACTCAAAAGCAGTAAAAAACAGGTATGGTCAGATAAAGTTTAAAAAAGTATATTTATGTAGCCCTAACAAAATAATCTCCCTCAAGACCCTCCCTAACCCCAACGATTGTCTTTCCAAAGTCCCAAAAAGAACCCAACTCCCAAATCCCACCCCCCAAAAGTCTCTAAAAAAAGGGCAAGGGACACTACACTACTGGAGGGTGCTGTTGAATTTAGCGGGCAGGGCATCATACTCCTTGCGGAGGGTGGCATGGTCGAAGCGGAGGCCCTCCACCAAGTTCTTGTAGCTATGGACCTCCTGCTCCAGGTAGGACACTCTGAGGGATAAGCGGCGTTGGCGAGCCTTGCAACTCCTGTGGGGGGCAGCTGATGTCTTTGCTGCTCGGCGGTGGCGGTTGGCTTTGGTAGCCCGGCTCCGTACCGCTGGAGCACTGCGCTGGCTGGCAGCCCGTGGGGGCACGGAGGAGGATGCAGCTGTCCCAGTGGAGGATGTTGTGGTTCCACCGGTTGACTGCGTGTCCTCCTCCTCCAGGGCCACCAGCCGCCAATATTCGGCGACAGTGGCATCCAGCCTCCGTTGCCAGGCCATTCGAGCCTGCTCCCTCCGTGATGTCGATTTGGAAGGAGCAACTATATGAAGAAAGAAAGACATAGTCTGTAACCAATGCTCCTTAACATTAATAACACAAAGTGATTGAGCCGAAAGTTGTGTCACAGTACAAGTAGCAAATTGAAAGCACAGTACATAACTATTGAGGACAGTATCTATCTAACCTCCCACTTCTGCATCCTTGCTCTAACATTAGTGGGAGTTTAATGAACGAATTCTACGATCACTATGGACTTCCATTACAGTCGACTATGACAGTACACCAGTCTTATTCTTATTCTTCTCTCTTGTTTAGGAAAATTGGTACGTTATCTTATGCAAGCCGGCAAAATGCCAGCGCAGTGAACTTGCACCCGAGAAAAACAGACGCACACCATGATGAGTGAGACAGACTTGCGTTACTGTACCGGTCCAGTACATGCAGGTGGTGAAGCTATTACTTTTCTATTACGGGTGGCACTGAGAATACTCTGTTACAAGGGCTACTGCTTAATTAATTTAGCTTTCACCCTACAGTGCAAATGAGTACTAGAAAAGGAAAATGAAGAAGCTAAATAATTTGATTATCTATCACTTCACATGGGATGTATTTGATGACATATGGGATGACTTTAGGTGCTTTGCTTATTATTGAGTGAACAGTGATACACCCACACATGAATGACGTACTACTACGAATCTAAAGTTATTAAGAGAGGTACAGAGTGTCCACCGTAATAACCGGATAATCGGATATATGCTGTGCTTGCAGTTGCAATACAAACTACTGCTACTATTCATGGTAGTATTTGGACAAATTTACAACTTCTTTTCCTTACCTTCCCTACACTGGAACGGACGTGCGGGTGCTGTGTTACATGCTCTTCAAGGTAACACTTAGTTCATCCAGTGCAGTGACCATCTACTCTCTCTAGATACACATATGCTATCTAAGAGTCAGATAATACCATGCTCCAGGCATCCATCCATTCAAAGTATATGCACACATACAGTTTCTGTTTCACCCATCCAGGCTGTTCTCCTTCCACCCATCCTTGCTGCATCATTGACCCAGCCATTCACCATACCATATTCTTTCCTTCCCAGCCACCTCGGGGACCAAGCAAACACATATCATTCTTCTTTGCCAGCCATCATAAAATTTCTCGTCCTTCCACACTTACTTACACCCTTCTTTCGCTTTTAGTTCATCCCATCCATCAAGTTCATCTAAGATCTTATTGGGATTCTTCTCACCAAAAACTTCACAGCTAAGTCGAAGTACATTTAGAGGAGGCTACTACCTGGATGATTTATAATACACCCGTGCAGAAAGCACACTATGCAGTCTTCAATCTCAATAAGTAAGGAATATATAGCTTACCTCTTCCCGCCACCACCGTGTGAACCCTCACAGGAACGTCCGGCACTTGCAGAGTCCTCCTCCAACACCACCACCTCCGCGCTGGCCCCGCCACCAGATGTTCCACCTACAAAGTACATTTAAGAATGTTAGAATACACCACTCACTACTATATAATATTTGGTCTAGGAGGAATAAAGAAATGTTAAAAAAACGAAATACAATGTAATAATTTGTAACTGTCTACTCTAAAGTAAAAATGTCCCTTTTTCCAGGGAAGGCTGTTGTCTTGCTGCACTTTTTGGCACAACTGATGAATGCTTGCTTTTTATTTTTAACACACACCACTTTTTCTCCTAACAGAAGCTTGACTTCTAAGAACACGATCAGGGTCAAGCTCAAGTTCAAACCAGGTGAGAGCTCAGCTCGACCACAAGAAATGTGTCCAATTAATCGTTAGCACTAAGCACTTTTCCATTTTCAGTTAAACGTTTACTTTTATGACAAAGTTGATTTTAATAAATGTGTTTACTTTTAATAAAGCTTTTAAACTTAAATAGACTCTGTGGTTTTTGGTCCTCCAGACTAGAGTGGATGAGCTAAAGGTTTTGGAATTTTTGCAAGCATGAGTGCCTCTGACACTTCTTGACTCTGACTCCGTACTCTTGTCCTGCGTTGGATAATCTAATCATCATTGGGGATCAATCATCGGTGACTTTGGGAGCTAAATGACTCTGCCACACTATCTAGTCAGTAAGGAGATTGGGGGTTCTTCAAAGTCTGATATCACTGAGGTATGTGGAAAGAAAGTCTACCTGCGCCTATTATAATTGATAAACAATGCACTATTTAGTGTTCATAGTTCGGTTTGTGCTGATTTGTCCCTGCAACAGTAGTAGAATGGATTGTCCTCCTATCCAAACCAAAAGTAAAGTAGTATCTTATTCTTTCTTGGTGGTCATTCACCTTTTTATTGTTGGCAATTGTCAAAGCATAAACATTTAGAAGACTTGAAAAGACATTATGGACAATCCCAGAGGACTGCACTCAGTGCATAGAGCTATTGCTGACTAGAATGGGAGTCCAATGGAATTGCCAAATGTGCAATCTTAGTTAGCTACACAGACAGACTAATAAGAATAATCTAGTAATACCACAGGGAGTCATAGTCGAGGCAGGATAAGAATTTAGATCCAGTCTACAAGAAGATCAAAGACGATTTAGAAAAAATCGAATGAGGAACACTAGGAAAAAATAGGTACTCTATATTGAAATTAAAACTTACTGGGGCCAGCAAAGGAGCCCTCGCCTGTCCGATCCTGGCCTGCATCCTCCTGAACAGCACCCTCCTCCTCCTGTGTCCTCTTGCCCTTGGGGGGAGCTGATGTACAACATGAAAGAAAGAAAGACCAGAAAACATGGATGATATTTGTCAACCAAATCAAAAATTTCAAAAGAACAATAACAAAATATTTTGGCGAAATAGCTAATAGATAGACAACTATTCCACGGGATATATTGACCAATCTCATTTGGTATACTACGTTATTCGTATTGCCTGATTTGCGGACCGTTGACTTTGAAAGTTCCTATGTAACTCACTAAACAGACTACTAAAAAGGTTTGTCTAGGCCTGGCAGGCAGCAGTCCGCAGCACGCGAAGTGACAGACAAAGTCCATCGTGCTTGCAGATCAGTGAATACTCAGACTATCAATCCACCGACCACCACCACTATTTCTTCTTATAGCCATGTGTCTAAAGGAAGTACTGGACTTCAGTCTGTTGGGGCTGATTTAGAAGTCCCTTGCGGCTCATTTTCCTCCATTGTTGCGTGACTTTTGTGACGCAGCAGCAGAACAAAAGAGGTGCCATCTTGCGGCGTATATAAAAAAAAAATGACGCATATGGGAGATGCATCACGTTGTAAAGCCCTGCGCCATCAGGGGGCGTTCCGGCGCAAGGGAGGGCGTTCCTGCGCAGGAACGAATCCTAAAAGTGGCTGAGGGAAATCTACAAGATGTCAATCAGTCACTTTTAGGACAATGATGCGTGACTCAAACCCTGCGCCTGCTTGAAGCCGACGTACGGCTTGATGCAGCATTGGGGAGATAGGGCACCCCAGAGCATTGCTGGAGCTGCGCCATCGTTGGCACGCAATTCCAGCAATGCGCCGCCTTTACGGCACAGATGCGAAAGGCTTCTGTGACGTTTTGGGCCCATGGGTGGTGGTGGTGGCATGGCGCACAATTACTGCCGCATCCCTGCTACTTTGCAGGGATGCGCCGGTAATTGAAAATATGACCCTTAGTGTCTAGCATTACGCAGTTCTTTACACTACACTCATACATAATTTCTCAGGCCAATGAAATGAACACAAAATACAAAACAAATAAGCATAGTAGCAAGGCTACTGAGAAGGAGAGCAGTGCACCTGAAATGCATAGAAGATTTTGAAATATAATTTACCTACAATGTAATCTGCAGCATTATTGCTCTTGGTAAAGAACAAAGATTTGCAAATAACAGAGCCGGATAAAACAGAGTAGTGATGAAATAGCTAGAAATAGCTACTGCTACTCACCAAGCCCGGGGACCTCTACGCCGAGCACATCCAGCAAGTCGCGTTCCCGGTCCATGACATCCGTCCAGCGGTGGGTGGCCTGGTTATTGGTGCGCCGGACCCCAGAGAGTTTAAACATGGCCCGGCACACCTTCTCCCACCGCTTCCGGCGCTCCCGCATGCCGTAGCCGGTTGCGATCTTGCCGCCTCCCAGGATGGTCTTGGGGAGGCGGCGCTGGACGTGGAATATTAGTGCGGCCACCTCCTCCGCACTAAAAATCTCCCGGGCTGTCACTGTCTCCCCCCTCAAACGCCCGCACGGGAGCCGGGCACGGGGTGCGGGACCCTTCCCCTTCTCAGGGTGCTTCCCGGCTCCCTTTACCATGGTCTGGGCAGAAATGAAGTTAAATAATAAAGAAGAAATAGAATAGGAAAGAAGTAAAGAAAAGAGTTTAAAAAAGTAGTTTAAAATTAACAAAAAGTAGCAGAAAACACAAAAATATAGAGCTAGAAAAATAGAGGGATAGATAATAAGTAAAATAGATAAAAAAACTTCAAACAAGCAAAGGATGGCAGAGATTCAGAGAGGATACAGAAAGCATGCCCAGAACCATAGCAATGAATGAGAAACAAGATGGCCGCGCCCGTTCACGACCGCGTGGGTAAGTTCGCGCAAGATTTTCCTCGCAATCACGCGCGAAATTGTACTAGCGAGCCGCACACTTTGCGAGATTACACATAGCGGCCGGAAACGGAATTACGTCACGCAAACAAGATGGCCGCGCCCGTGTACGACCGCTAGGGTAACTTGGCAAACGTATCGCTACAAGCGCCTTGCGAACACGGAAAAAAACACAAATTACAGATAAGGAAGGAAGCAGGTGCCAGCCAGACTGGAAGTTTCAAAATCACTGACACATTAATCAACCGCAAATTAATTCATGGCAGTTGAAGCAGGGCAGGTGTGCTTGCTTTTTTTCACCCCCATAATCTACAGTGATAAACAAACCTAATGGGTGGCAGTGAGGATGTACCAGAGGGTAGCATGGGTGTACCAGAGGGTGGCAGTGGTGAAACAGAGGGTGCTGTGAACCTGTGATGATAAACCAGACGTAGAAACAACATAGTCGCGGCTGTTGCGAGCCGAAAAGTAAGTTCGCAATTGAGAAATGGTCCACAAATCCTCGCGAACGCTCGCCAACACAAAAAACATAAAAATCCGCTAATCCATGAGAGTTCGCGGATTTTGCGGATTGCGAATCCGTAAATTCGCAAATTCGCGTACGCCAGATCCGCTAGATCCGCCCATGCTTAGTGACCACCTTTAAAGGACAAGCGAGAGACCTGACTGAAAAACTGAAGACAAGGGGTTACACTGAAAGGCTCTTAAAGAAGAGCTGCAAACGTGCCCGGAATCAGAACAGGGAAGCCTTGTTGGAGGACACTGTCAAGGATAAGGGGGAGACACCCCTTACTTGTGTAACTACGTATAACAGTGCCTCCCACACAGTGACAAAAGCTATCCGGAAGCACTGTAAAATTCTGGTGAGCAACGATCACCAGTGGGAGAAACCTCTTTTTTCGTACAAAAGAGCAAGGAGCATCAAGGACTCCCTTGTACACACTCACCCCCAAGTACAACTCCAGAGCCCGGATCAAACTATCACCGGCGCTTGGGGTTTAACACCCGTGACCGGGCATTATCCCTGTGGATCATGCAGCGTGTGCCACCTGACGGCACCCACGAAACAACTTTGCCTTGAAGCTGGCTCCGTTTGGCACCAACAGGCTCTCACCAATTGCAATTCCTCTAATGTAATTTATTTGATTACAAGCTCATGTGGCTTACGCTACGTGGGAATGACAACAAGGAATATTAAGCAACAGGTGTGTGAGCACAGGAGCAATGTTAGGTGCAGAAAGGCTTGTACAAAATTGACAGAGCTATTTCTATCCAACAACCACACAACCAACGATCTGTCCTGGACAGTTCTTGAGCAGCTGAAACCAAGTCTACATATTCAGCAGGCCCTCTTTGAAAAGGAGCAAAGATGGATTTATCGTCTTTCTACGCACCACCTTGGCCTCAATGATAACATACCTTGGGGCAGTGTTCTCAAATAACCTTCTCTGTTTCCTGTCTACCCATAGGATGAATTTTTTGCGAGCCAAATCTCTATGATCATGGACTACATCGGTTCTGGGTCTCTATTTTGTCCTGTTTTGGGACAATCCGGATAGACGTTTCTTGTACCCTTCCAAGGTTTCAGGGTCCTAATGGTTTTACAGTATCTCTTCAGGGTGGAAGAGTGTTTTTCGCAGCGTTCAAACGTCTACTCCTAATATATGACTACATATGTGACCCTCTAAACGTTTTTTGAAAATGTGTTCCCATAGTCAGCACTATTGGTGAGTCCTTGTCAATGCCCTGTACTGGGATACGCTGGTTTATCACACAGGCACTTGCTCTGACAGTCCGTGTTCTGATCTAAACCTGAGAATAGTTTCAGCGATGCATAATTCTGGATATGTCTCCAAGCTGAGTCACTCTTACCTCACGAGTCAAGCGTCGTATTGTGTATCAAAGTGGGGGATGTGCCGATCTAATTGTCTTTTGGTTGATACTTGGAAATGAGCGTTACCCAATCTTGCTAACATCCCGTGGCAATGTTTACCATAACCGGGCAGTTATAAATAAAGTTTTCAATTGAGGAAGTCGGTAGTCCGATAGCTGCCGAAAGGTTAGCTTTCTAGCCTTAGCGGCTGAGTTTGGTCACATGGTAACATCACGTATTGACGTTATGCGACCAGGAAATGATTTCCTATTTATGCTGGGTCTTCCTTTACATCGGTAATATTCGGTTTCAGACGGGCACTGTTAGGCTCTTGGCGGGACCCTGCTACTTTGGAGGTTGGTGCGGTTCTTTCTCGCGTGGGTTTGTTTTCCCCTCTCGACCCCCTGTTTGAGGATTAACAGCTCTGCCTCCATTTTTTACCACACAGAATTCCTTGTGGGTCCCCGGGCTGATTTCCATGAAGTAATTTTCCAACTTGTGACAAGCATTTTTCCTCATGCCGCCGTACTTTTAATTAATTAGCTCTGCCTAATACAAGTCCTACACTAAGGTTACCAAAGGCTGTTTGTTCATAGCAACTGGTTCCCGAGTGAAGGCTGTTAATGATTACGACATTCTGTTGTGACTCCTTACTATTTTTGAAAATTTGAAGAAGGAGGTACCATGCGCCTCATAAGTGAGGGCCTGCATTCTAAATGACTAAGAGGTTGTGAATATCGACAATCTGCGCTATTAACCAAAGCTAGTCGATTAAACCGCTACTGATTTAAAGTAATGCGGTTAGTCCTGACGGAAATTTTGTTTTATAAACACACAACAAAAGTTCTTTCGTAGTTACTTTGGGAAAGTTATATAATAAGGCATGACTAGGATGTACCATTACCTCCTGTTCTTTTCTTCCCTACAGGTTACTACCGGTCTGAGAACTATTAGAAGACCTTCTCACACGGTAAAACCGTGAGTTTTATCAAATTGCACAAGACCAGAGGTTAGGGTGCGCCTAAGTGAGCGTATACCGCCATGGTCTTTTCACTTACAAGGTCCTGATGAAAGCTTAGCAGAACATGCACCGAGTAAAAGCATAAACATGTCGACCAATTTTTTTCACTTTTAGTTTATAATCGGATTTCCCAGCCTCATAACGCAGTTGGTATTCAATCCGCCACCTGTTTTTAGCCAGTAACCAAGCCACCCAGAATAAACAATCTCTAGTGGTAGTATTTGGCTACTTCTTAATTCACATTCCCATCACTTGCACTGACACCAAACATAACCTGCTCCGCTGCAATTGCAGGCGTTGTAGCACACCGGAACGGCATTCGGCCGATCCGGTGGGGACCCTATGATGAAGCATGTCATCAACCAGGTTGGTGAGTGAGGGTCCTTTTTTTAAAAACAGTTGTGTGTTTCCCCTTTTCTTCCCCCCTTTTTTCCGTCTTAATGAGTCACTCTTTCGTTGTTAATGAGTATATTCTTTAGGGGGTACAGGAGTGTCTCTTTCCCTCACTCTCTCTTTGTTTTGAGTATATATCTTCCGGTGTCAAACTGTGAGGTGCATGTGTACACGTATCACGTAGGTGCCATCTTAGATTGGACATTGTATGATGATGCGCACACTGATAGAGGAGAGATAGTGGAAGAAGCGGCCCTAAAGGAAAAAAGTAACATGAGTTTGGTGCATCGTTACGAACATTGTTCTTCAGTGTAGAGAGGCACACCTGTGTGAAAAGGTTTGACTAGTATGTATAAGAATAAAATGCAAAATGTGATGACAGCACCATTATTTTTCTTCAACAGTCCAGGTGAAGCAACAATAAAGTGGATCAAACAGAAAAAGATATTTGGACATTATGCAAGAGTTTGCAGACCTAATTTAAGTGCTGAAAATAGGTATTCTTTGTTAATACAGTGTCTGGAAGGTGAGGGACAGGAAGTGTTAGAGAATCTTCCAGATTAGAATGCGTCAGAACAAAGAGGGTAAATGAATTTGAGATTTGTATAATGCAGCTTGACCATCATTATTTGCCAAGAGTAAGTACCATTATGGAACATTATCATTTTGGATTAATAGAGCAAGGTCAAGATGAGACGGTTAAAGATTATATAACCAGTCTTAGGAAACTTGCATCTACATGTAAGTTTGGGGGGTCCAAAGAGCAACACATCAGAGATCAATTTGTTTTAAGGTGCAGAGATGACAAAATAAGAGAAGAATTGTGGTTGAAAAATGAACCCCCAATAGAAGAGGTTATCTCAATAGCAAAAAGAGTGGCAAACATGTTTAAATGTGTAACTGAGCTAAAAGGTGAAAAAAGCAAAAGTCACTCCAGTATAGAAAAGAATGGTGAACATTTTTGTTTTGTGAAAACTGAAAAGGAGATACATAAAGAAGTTGTGAAAGAAGATCAAGGGAAATTAATGTTTGAATGTTTTTGTTGTGGGAGAAGTGGCCATAAACCAAATGCGAGAACATTCCAGCTTTGTGGATTACATGTCATGGGTGTGGGAAGAAGGGGCACTTTTTAAAATGTTGTAGCAATAAACAAAGGAGAGAACAGAACAGAGATGTAAAAGAGGTCTCACACAGCATTGTATTTCAGGTTGAGGAGACTGATAGACAGCATCATCCATCCGGTGCAGTGAAAATTGATTGGGCTCAGTTGGAAATGAAATTTGACTCATGCTCAAACCTAACTATTATTTCAAAAGAAACATAGAGTAAATGGTCCCAAGCAATGAACAAATTACAAAGCATGGACATGCGTCCTAGTGGGTATGGAGGACAACCTATAAGTATGTTAGGATATTTGAATGCAAATATTGAATTGGGAAAGAAGTTAATGGTTGGGAAAATGTATCTTTCCAAAAGAGGAGATCATTCATTTGGGTGGTTACATCAAAGATTATTGGGAGTTATGTTAAATCTTAATGCAGAACTGTTAGACCTGGCACCATTGGCGTGGGTCTCCCTTCCATTTTTTGCTGTTCCTCATGTATTTTTGCTGGTGTTAGATGCTTTGGGCACTGTGCCACTGCTATCCAGTGCCAAAGTGCAAGTGCTCCCTTTTGTAAATTGAGTTTAAGAGGGGCAGAGCTTAACTACTCGGTAGCGGAAAGAGAGGTGTTGGCCATTTACTCAGCATTAAATAAATGTTGTAATTTTATATGGGGGACCTATTTTGAGGTGTGCTCTGATCATAAACCTCTTTAGGATAGTTTTCAAAAGAAAGAACTTGATTTCATATCCTCAAGGATAAGACATTGAATGGTTGCCTTACAAGATTTTCATTTTACTGTTGAACATTTGCCAGGGGTATTTAATGTGTCAGCAGATTGTTTATCTCGTTTAGTTTCAAAGGACGAGGAAGAAAAGACAATTGAAGAAATACAGGAGGAGGATATTGAGGGAAACAGCTGTTACACCGCATGCTTTACAACGCATGCCATTACCCCGCATGCCGTTGCAATGTGAAAGGTGTGTAGCAGGGGGTAGAAGGTTTTGGATTTAACACCAACACCTTCTCTACTTTTGCACACACTGGAGTTGGAATAGTAAATTAAACTATTCCAACTTTCAGCGCAACCCCGAAAGCAAGTCAGAGTAAAGATTGGCATTGCAACGGCATGTGAGTTAATGGCATGCGTTGTAACATCATACAACCGGATATTGATGTATGTGAAGTTACTTTGGGAACTATTAATGAAGAGGAATGGAAGGAAGAAGTTTTAAAAGACAGTGAGTAATGGAAATTATAAATAAAATACTGTCGGGATTAGCTCACATGAAGACATTGTCTAAGCTTTGGCAGACAATATCTGATGAATTGGCAGTAAATGGGGCATTTTGTTGAGAGGAACAAAATTGATTCCACCAATCACATTGAGGAATAAGTTGATAGATAAAGCTTATCAGGGACATTTAGGAATTGCTAAAAATAAAGAGAAATTTAGAGCCAGTTATTGGTGGTCTGGCATGGATTTAGGTATTGAACGAGTAGTCAGAGAATGTTTACTATGCAAGAACAGTGACAAAGGTTTAAGACCACGTAATATGCCCTTGGTTTGTCGACAGTTACCTGATAATCCATGGCAAGAGGTGGCCATTGACATTGTTGGCCCACTAAGGGATGAGCATAATACTCCATATTTGATTGCTATGTTGAATGTAAGAGATGTTATAAAAGATAGGGTGATAAAAAGTTAGCAAGAAGCGTTTAAAAGGGACAATTTTCCCAAATCTATATGATAATAGTCCACAGTTTTGTTCAAAACAAATGCCTGATTTTTTAACATCATGTGGTATGCAACACAAAAAGAGTTGTATTGATCACCCTGAGATGAATGGAGCTGTAGAAAGATTCAAAAGAATTATAAAAGAGAATATAGAGTTAGTTAGAGTAAATGTTTTAAATTAGAAAGAGGAGTTGCAAAAATTTATCATAGATCATCGTATGACACCCCATTCCACCACTGGGAATAATATGTTATGTCCAGGATGGATGATTTGGGATAAAGGCATTCAATATTATGGAAATGGTGTTCGGAAAAATCAAGAGGAAAAGTTGCAGAAAAAGAATAAAGAACATTTTGATGAAAGCAAAAGAGCCAAGCAGATTGCTGTAGGTGTAGGAGATTGGGTACGAGTAAAAGCTCCGGGTGGTGCCATGTCCTGGTCAAGGTATTCGAGACCTACACAAGTAACACAATGTTTTAAGAAAGCTATTAAGGTAAGGGATGGTAGAATTTAGAATAAGAGTCGTGTTGTAGAAAGAATGATCAGAGTTCTTTTGAGAATATATCCGATCAATACAGGAGAAGAACTATGCATAAAAGTATTACTCCATCTAATGTCAGGGTTATGTCAAATAACTTTAACTTCATTGAGAACATTATATTCTCTTTGTGATATTTATTCTGTGGAATGTAGCTGTGGTTTTGCGGCCTGGGTTCACCCACACCCAGAGAAACCTATCAACCCAGTCATTTCTGAGAACTAGATATTCACGGACTCCAGGATGGTGTGACGTACATTGATCTCATAAAGCTTTCTTGCCCAGAAGCCCTTGCAAACATCACAGTGACTTAAAACAACATTATTCTCCTATATTTGTAAGGGAAAGTTCCAGATCTGTGGAGATCCCAATATTTCCAGTCATCTAGATTTCCCATACTTCCTCAATAAAAGCAATACCCCACTTGTGTGGGTGGGCCCAGTGCAACATGAACAGATCAATTTTTTTCATTCCAAACCAACAGTTTTTTGCAATTTAGGTAACTAGATGTTATGGTTGGGACCACACGCCACCCACGGAAACCTACCCTGCTGCCTCTTGGGTAGCCTTTTTATTGAGAGAAATATGAGAATGCTGGGTGATAGGCATGTTGTGGAGCTCTGCAGATTCTGGTAGTTTGAGTCACAGGAATGTGAGAAAAATGAATGATTTTAGACAAAGTTTTAGGTTTGCAGTGCATTGTCAGTAAGACATCATTGTGGTGTCCACACAAGACACACTATCCTGGACTCCCCTGGGTGCTTAGTTTTCAGACATCTCTGGGTATGGTAGGACCCCGGGCAGCAGCTGAACTCAAGCCTGAATAATACAGCCATTCAGCATGGCAAGAAGGATAACATTGGGATTTACCTCAACTCAACTGGCACATATGTCACACCAACACCCAGAACAATAAACATTTGCTCCTGGTTCTCATAGGCATGAGGATGCTTTAGCCCCCATGGGAGCAAAAACACTGTTGAGTGATTAGGGGCGCGTGGGCAGAAAGACTGGGTTATACCTTTTGATGTGAGGGTATGGCCCAGTGCCAGGGCAGACACCTACTCCCCTTTGCTTTTCCCACATGTTAAATCTTTGGTGTTTATTTGGGGTTATTATTCCTCCAGGTGGAAAATTATGGGTACAACCCATATATGTTATTGCCTGTTCGATGTTAGGGTCATGGCTGTATACCAGGGTGGGCTTTTGGTTCATTTTGGCATCTAGCGGGCTAACCTCCCTCCTGGTGCAAAAAGAGTGTGGACCCCATATCTTCCCCCCAGGGAGTTGGGCAGAAATATTTGTTGCCTCTTTTTAGTCCATGGTATGCAGCAGGCTTTCTATCCTCTTCCCCAATGGAAGATTAGGGGCAAGCCCCCTAATTGAGACAAAATTCCTATCTGTTCCCCTGGGGAAAGAAGTACTCTATTCCCTCTTCTGTGGTGGGGAATGGCCCAATGTCAATCAATCAATAATTTAGAAGTTTGTTAGCGCGACTACTCACCCGTAAGGGTCTCAAGGCGCATGGGGTGGTGTGGGGGCAGGATCATTTCCATCAAGGAGAGGGTCTGTCAAAGAGCCAGGTTTTGAGGATTCTTGCGAAGATAGGGAGTGAAGTTGTCTGTCTGAGGTGGAGCGAAGGGCGTTCCAGGCTTTGGCCGCGAGGAAGGAGAAGGAGCGGCCTCCTGATCTCGTCATTCTGGTGCGAGGGATCACGGAGTAGGACATTTGGGCTGATCGTAGGGCCCTTTCGGGTGCGGGGAATTTGAGTCGGCTGTTCAAGTATGCTGGTCCGATGTCATGGAGGGCCTTGTGTGCATGAGTGAGTATCTTGAAGGTGATTCTCGCCTCGACGGGGAGCCAGTGGAGAGTGTGCTGGTGCTGGGAGATGAGGCAGTGTTTTGGCAAATTGAGGACCAGTGTTGCAGCGGCGCTCTGGGTGTTCTGTAGCTTGCGGGTGAGGTTTTTGTTAATTCCAGCCTAGAGTGACTTGCCGTAGACAAGTCTGCTGATGACCAGGGCATGGGTGACAGTCTTTCTGTGTTCAAGGGGGATCCATTTTAAGATCTTACGAAGAAGGTGGAGGGTGTGGAAGCAGGAAGACAAGACAGAGTTGATCTGGTGGTCAGTTTTGAGCTCGGAGTCCAGGATGATTCCCAGGTTGCATGGGTGGTCCGTGGGGGTTGCTGGATTTTTGAGGACGGGGGCCACCAGGTGTAGCTCCAGGGGTCGGGGTTTGGGCTCATGATCAGTACTTCTGTTTTGTTGGTGTTTAGTTGTAGGCAGCTGTTTTTCATCCATTTGGTGATGGCTTCCATACCATCTTGAAAGTTGTGTCTGGCGGTGTTGGGTTCATTGGACAAGGAGAGGATGAGTTGGGTCTCGTCTGCGTATAACACAATGTTGAGTCCATAGGTTCTGACGATGGGGGCGAGTGGAGCCATGTAGACTTTGAAGAGTGTCGGGCTGAAGGAGGAGCCCTGGGGACTCCATAGGTGGTAGGTGTGGGGTCCAAAGGGAAAGGGGGAAGTCAGACCCGCTGTGTTCTTCCCGAGAGGAAGGAGCAGAGCCAGTCGAGGTCCTGGATTCCTGTTTCGTGGAGTCTGTGTATTAGGGTGTGATGAGAGACTGTGTCAAACACCACTGAGAGGTTGAGGAGGATGAGGGCAACTGTTTCTCCTTTGTCCAGTAGGGTGTGGATGTCATCTGTTGTGGCGATGAGGATGGTTTCCGTACTGTGTTTTTTTCTGAAGTCGGATTGGGAGGAGTTGAGGATGTTGTGCTCTTCAATGAATGTGGCGAGTTGACTGTTGATGGCTTTCTCAATGACTTTTGCTGGGAATGGGAGCAGTGAGATGGGTCTGCAGTTTTTGGGACTGACCTCGGCTTGTTTCCAGTCGTCGGAGAGCGAGGCGGTCACCAGGGAGCAGTTGATGGTGTGGCGGAGCATGGGTGCAAAGGTGTCAGCAGCTCTGTTGAAGATGTGGTGGGGACAGCCATCCGTGGGGGCCCCTGAGTGGATTGACTTCATTGTCTTCAGTGTGTCTTTGGTGGTGAGGGCCGTCCAGTTGTCAATCACTGGTTTCCGGGTGTCGGGGTGGTTGGTAAGGGCTCAGTGTGTTGGTTGTCTTCGTCCAAGTTGCCGTAGATGCTCTTCATTTCGAGGTGGAAAAGGTGCTGAGTTTGTGGCAGAGGTCTTGTTAGAGAGAGATGTCAGTAGACTCTCTGGTGGGTTGGGCGTACTCCTTGATAATTTTGAAGAGTTCCTTGCTATTGTGCGCGTGGATGGAGATTCTATCTTCAATCGCTTTTTACCTCGTTTTTCTGATGAGTTGGTGGTGGGCTTTGGTGGCGGTTCTGAGGTTGTTGTGGGCTTCTGTGGATTTGGTGTTCCTCCAGGCCTTTTTGAGGCGGCAGCAAGTACATCTGGACTCTTGAAGTTTGGTGGTAAACTAATTGGCTTTCTTGGCGCGGGTGTTGTTGTTTTTCTTGAGGGGGGCTATGGTGTTGGCGCTATCCGAGATCCATCTATGCAGGGTTTGGGCTACGGTGTTGGGGTCATCGATTTTCGCAATGGTTGGGGTGGAATTGTTGATTGAGGAGGTGAGCTGGTCATCAGTGATTTTGGTTCAGTTTCTTCATGGGAGCAGGTGCTGGTATCTGTGGATGGTGGGTGTTCTGTAGGTGAAGTGGATGCATTGGTTGACTGCCCATGGCAGTTCGGTGGAGTGGCTGAAAGTGATGAAGTTTCCTGTAGTGAAGAGGGGGTTGAGGGTCTCTTCAGCAGAATGCGTGGGCTCGGTCATGATCTGGCAAAGTCCAACATTGTGGAGGTTGTCTAGGAGGGATGCGGTGTTGGGGTCCAGTTGGTTGTCGACGTGGAAGTTGAGGTCTCCCAGTAGGGTGTAGTTGGTGGATGCGATGGCCTGCGGGGAGATGATGTCCGTGATGGCGTTGGCGAAGGGTCCGCAGGGTCCAGGGGGTCGGTAGATGAGGGTTCCTCAGAAGGCGGTGGTGGGGCTGGCAAGAATCTTGAAGTTAAGGTGTTCCATCAGGTCTGTGTGCTCACCTGGGAGAATGCTCAGGAGGAGGGTGGATTTGTGGACGATGACAATTCCTCCTCCCGGGCGGTTCTTCGTGGAGATCTTGTATCCTTGGGGGATGGCGACGGCGTTGTCCGGTCATGAGGTGGTGTTAGTCCAGGTTTTGGTAAAGAACGATACGTCCGGGGTGGTGCTGTCGAGGAGGTCCCAGATTTCTGTGGCGTCTGTGTGGAGGGATCGGAAGTTGAGGAGGATGCAATGTAGGACCTTCGGTTCCGTTGTGTTCTTGTGTGTGTTTTGTGCTGGATCCATGTTCTTGGTAGTGCTGCAGGTTAGGATACCCCACTTCTTTTTTACCCAAGTGTAAAAATCCCTGGTGTCTAGTAGGTTTTTTACACCCCGGGGGCAGAATGCCTACAACCTCCCCCAATGGGGCAAACCACCTATCTCCCCCCCCACCCCAGTGGATAGAGCGATCCAATTGATACCTATGGAGTGGGGCTCTGGCCCATTGCCAGGGTGGCCACCCCTCATGTTTTTGTTTGTTTTAGTGCAATTTTATAATCCCTGGTGTGCAATTTTAAAATCCCTGTTGTCTATTGGGCGCTCTACCCCCTATGGGCAAACCTCAATCTGCCCCATGTGGGCCTTTCTTGGGATGGGTATATGGTAGGTAGGGCTGCCCCAAGGCCTTTGTTATTTTTTCCCTGGTGTTTAGTGGGTTACTGCCAGTCTAAAATATTCCTCCAGGGGTGAGGGACAGTAAAACTGTATCGGCTCATTTTGGAGTAGGGTCCTGGCCTTATTCTAGAACGGGGTGCCCACACCTGTTTTTTACTGCTTCGCTGGTGTCCAGTGGCTTGTCTGCTAATCCATGGGGGTATATTGTGGGCAAAACCCCCAATGTGAATCCATGAGGGGGCAGAGAGACTGGTATGTCCCATACTGGGGTGAGGGACATAGCTCTATGCCAGGGTGGCCACCCAAGCCCTCTTGTTTGTTATGGCCTTTCTCATGCCTAGCGGATTTCCTGCCCCAAGGGGAAGCACATTTACATGAAAATCCCAGTCTGTCTTCCTGGGGGTGGCAGAAAGACTGCATTGCCCCATTTTAGTGTGGGCCATTGCCCCAAGCCAGTGTGCAATTTTAAAATCCCTGTTGTCTATTGGGCGCTCTACCCCCCATGGGCAAACCTCAATCTGCCCCATGTGGGCCTTTTTTGGGATGGGTATATGGTAGGTAGGATTGTCCCAAGGCCTTTGTTATTTTACCCCTGGTGTTTAGTGGGTTTGTGCCAGTCTGAAATATTCCTCCAGGGGTGAGGCACAGTAAAACTGTATCGGCCCATTTTGGAGTAGGGTCCTGGCCTTATTCTAGAACGGGGTGCCCACGCCTGTTTTTTACTGCTTCGCTGGTGTCCAGTGGCTTGTCTGCTAATCCATGGGGGTATATTGTGGGCAAAACCCCAATGTGAATCCATGAGGGGGCAGAGAGACTGTATTGTCCCATACTGGGGTGAGGGACATAGCTCTATGCCAGGGTGGCCACCCAAGCCCTCTTGTTTGTTATGGTCTTTCTCATGCCTAGCGGATTTCCTGCCCCAAGGGGAAGCACATTGGCATGAAAATCCCAGTCTGTCTTCCTGGTGGTGGCAGAAAGACTGCATTGCCCCATTTTAGGGTGGGCCATTGCCCCATGCCAGTGTGGGCCACACCCACCAATTTCATTTTGGGGGGTAAATACAATCCTTAGGCCTAATTCCCAAAGGTAAACTTACACTTTTTTGAAAGTTTATGAATGTTTGCTATTCATTTACTAGTAGTATCTGTGGAGTCTCCCCACATAAAAAGATTCCACTGACCTAGTTTTTATGTATGGAGATTCCACAACCATAAACATACTACTAGTAAAACACATTTGTGAATTTTAAACAATCATAAAGCTAGACAGGCCTCAGGTGTCTACCAGGCTCTCTACTTCCTGGAGGAAGGGCAGAATGACTGCATTGCCCATTTTTTAGTTAGTGGTATGGCGCTATGCCAGGGTTGGCTTTCCCCACACCTAGGTGTTTTTATGTTTTTTCTGGTATCCAAGGGTGCTTTCTGCCCCCCAAGGTGGGCAAATTGGGGTAAACCTCCAATCTGCTTTTCAGGGGGCGTAAAGACTAAGACTGTATTTCCCACTTTTGGGTTATCGGCATAGCCATACACCATGGTGATTGCCCCACCCCTCTCTTTGTATTGGAGAAAAATCCCTGGTATCAGCTGGGGTTTAAATTTTCCCAGGGGACAGAATGGGGGCAAATCCCAATCAGCCGCACAGGAGGGCAGAAAGAGGGGAATGTATCCTTTAAGGATGGAAGGAGAACAACTGATAGACAGAATGCCGAAACAATGTTTGTTTTGCTTTTTCGCACTAAGTGCTCTGGTATGCTCAGATGTGGGACTCTGGCTCATTGTGCCACTGGATTTAAGCTAGCCTGATTGATGAGGAGTGATTCCCCAAAATCGGTCCCAGGTTGCTTGTTTCTGGTCCAAGAAGGACCTGCCTTGAAAGTTCGGGCTGGACTGTTCCCATATGGAGCAGTCTCAAGACTGATTTGCATATGGCTGGATCTCAACTGCGGTGGCATGGTGAGCAAAAGAACTATGGATTTAACCCTGATCTCTTGACTGGGGGTGAATGTTTGATTTGATCTGCATTCTGTCCATCATTTGTGTGTCTTTTCCTTTTGGTATGGGACATGGCCCTCTGCATTCTGGGCCACTCCCACCCCTTGTTATTTGTAAACAAGCTCCCTGGTGTTGAGTGACTAGGGCCAAGATTTACAATAAGTTGATGCAACATAATGCAGCAAGCAAAGTTGATGCACTGGAGAGATCAGTACTGCATTATACCTTCAAAGAAGTGGTGCAGTTCTGCTCCCTTTTTGTGCTGGCACACATTTAGAAGTTAAACACAAAAGCAGGTACCCTTGCACAATAGTGGAAGTGCGTCTGCAGTATTGTCTGCATAGTTTGTGTTCAGGAGGGAGTCCCTCCCTGTACAAAACTATGTTTCATGACAATTTTCTCTTTTGCATATGGGCTCTGGAATGCAGCACACATGCCAAGATAAAAAAACGGGGAGAAATTAAAATGTGTCTTCTCGTTACATCAGCCTCAGAGAAGTTCAGGATTTTAGCACAAATCCATGTGTACAACCCTTTGTAAATAGGGATTCGCTTCAAAATCCATGGGTGGAGGCACACAAACGTTCATGCCCCTTTGATGCAAAGCAACACAAGACAGTGCAGTGTGCTGTTTTGCATTACTTTTAGCAACAAGCCAATGAAAATTGCCATTTGTGCTGGTTTGTAAATACTACCTGGTTTTTAAAAAAGTGACATAACCCAGAGAAAAATCTTTGTAAATCTGGGTCATGGTTTATTTTGACAGACATGGGGCCTTATTATTAGTACTGAGGTCCTGGGGTCCCAAGACCACCACCACTGCCAGGATCCAAGATCCCACGGCAGTGGCGGTGGGGAAAGCAGGCGGTAATCACTGAGGAGGCAATGCTGGCACTGCCGAGCAGATTCTGATCTGGCTCTATACAAAGCATTTCATGGTCATGAAATGCTTGGCAGAAAGGCATGGAAAGGGGGTACCCACAGGGCCCCCAGGCAAATCCTCCCATGGGAGTGCGTGCGGGCGGCACATGATCTGCCCCCCAAAAGTGTACAGCTATGAGTGCACTGTGTGGCATGCATGACATGGTTCATGCCATACCGTGCACAGACATGTTGGAGTCACTGTCACAGGGACAATATGATATTTTTTTGTTACAAAGAATCCCTTAACAAATACAAATCTTTAATTGTTGAGGATAAAAGCAAGTATTACATCACTCAGATCGAGACCGCCCAAAACTTTAGTAAACAGCTTTATAAAGTAGTCGCTAATTTATCTGGGCAAGTTCCAAATTGCAATCCAGCCCCATCTCAGACACTATGCAACTCCCTTGCAGATTACTTCTATGAAAAAGTCAACAAAATTTACATAAATGTTTCTTCACAAGAACATAAAGAGAACCAGTTATTGAAACCCGAAACCCAAGATTGTGCACACTCCTTAGTAAAATTTGAAACTACCACTCCGGAACAGATTGCAAATTTAATAGCTACTATTAAATCTGGATCAGCTACTGATCCTTGCCCCCCCCCCCCCCAATACTTAAAATACTTGCAGAGGTTGCTGCTCCTACACTATCTAACATCTGCAATGCCATGTTTGCATCAGGTACTTACCCAAAGATATGGAAAAGAAACATCATTAAGCCACTGCTAAAAAAAATCTAATCTGGATATGACTGAACCTAAGAGCTTCAGGCCAATAGCAAATCTTCCTTTCCCTGCAAAAATGTTTGAAAAAGTGATCAATACACAGCTCTCTAAATACATTGAAGATCACCAACTCTTGGATTATTCTCAGTTTGGGTTTCTTAAAGGCCACGGTACAGAGACTGCGTTAATCAAAGCATCAGAGGATCTAAGAATCACTCTCGATCAAGGAGGAACGGCTGTCCTCATTCTGCTAGATTTATCAGCAGCGTTTGACACGGTCGATCATACCATCCTGATCGACCGTGTCTCTCATATGGGTATTCAGCGGACAGCCAAAGCCCTATTATCATCTTTCCTTACCGACCGTACTCAATCGGTAAATATTGGCCCATTTAACTCCCCTCAACTAGCCCTCCCATGCGGTGTCCCTCAGGGATCATCCCTAAGTCCGACACTTTTTAATATCTATGTGTCGGACTTGGCGACAGTCATCAAATCACACGGGATGGGACTCACATCCTACGCTGACGACACCCAACTGGTGCTCAAGGTGCATAATGATGGGGATTTAGTTGCTGCCAAGTTTCAGAAGGGCATGCTTGCCATCAGCAATTGGATGACCACAAACTGTCTAAAGTTGAACTCTGAGAAAATGGAGGTAATGATATTTGGTAACCTACTGCCCACCTGGTCACCCAGCTGGTGGCCTTCCTCTCAAGTTCCACCCCCCATACCTGTCTCTAAGGTCAGAAACTTGGGGGGTCATATTCGACGACAGGTTGTCCTTTCCACCTCATGCAAATACTGTGGTTTCATCCTCATTCTTCAAACTGCGTATGATAAAAAAACTACTTCCATTCCTACCCCTAAATGCAGGGAAAACACTAGTTAGCACATTGGTAATGTCTACTATCGACTACTGTAATGCACTCTTTTTGAACGCCCAAACTAAAGTCATCAGCAGACTTCAATTGGTGCAATACGCAGCGGCCAGAATGCTTTCTGGAACCCCAAAACGGCAATCCATCTCGCCCATCATTCGACACTATCATTGGCTTCCAGTAAGAAACCGCATAAAGTTCAAAGCTCTGTGTATTGCCTATAAAGCATCCCGTAAAGCTGCCCCCTTCTTCCTCAACAATGCGTTACAATCCTACGCTCCTCCCAGAGACCTCCGGTCCTCCACGGCTAACCTCCTCTTGATTCCTCGTACAAGAACTGTTTCTTGGGGAGATAGACGTTTCACCGTGGCCACTGCAAAACTCTGGAACACCCTACCTGCAGAGATTAGATCGAGCCAATCTCTACTTGTCTTCAGGAAAAAGACAAAAACCTGGTTATTTAACCAATAGAAGAAGACAAGAACCCAGCTATTCAGCCAGCGGCCCCCAGATATCTGAACTAGTCCATGATCCATTAGCGCCGAGACACCCACGGGTATTTGCGCGCTCTACAAATCGTTAAAAATAAAAAAAAATTTAAAAAATTTAGGCTCTCCTATGAGCCAAATGTACCCAGTGCTGTGACACCACCGCCACTGCACCGCCAGCACTGGATTCAACTCGGAATCCAGCAGGCAGGTTCGCCACAGGCTTGGCAGCCTTCCTGGGACCACCATAGTGGCGTTCCACAAGTTGTCCGCCAAGATCGTAATCAGGGCCTTAGTGCAAAGTTAATTGGCTTGCCATTTGTAAACATCCTATTTGCTAAATTAATCAAGTTTGACTGAATCTAATGGTCACATACTGTCTCTGCATTCTCAGGCACTTTACATTCTTCCGGTAGTTCTTTTACTTACCATTCATTTTGCGGTATTTGTATTCTGCCAAACACATCATGTTTTCCTTTTACTTTGCACTACATTAGCGGTTGTAAATTCTTCATGGGTGTCTTTCAAAAATGCAGATACTATTAGGGATGCAAAATTGTATTTGAATAATTTTCTCAGACCCAACATACTCCTATTAAGGATCGCAGCCCCCCCCCATGTTTCCATTGCAATATGGCTAGCATTGCCAACTCTGTGAAAATCACATTGTCCACTCACTAATTATATGCATTTTCCTTGATGTCTAAGCATGTGCTAAGATTAAACCAAAATTTATTTATTGTGTTGAATATTGGGCCGAATATGGACCTTTTGGAGTCCTCCACATTTTCCCTTCCGAGTCTACCACTTCTCTTAGAGCCCATACATCTGATCTACAACCACGGCTCCATGAAACAATAGTGGAGCAGTTAATTCATAGGCTATGCTAAAGAGGAAGCACAGATTTCTTCCATACAGAAATGTAACTTATGGAACACCTTAAGGAAAATATCAGTCTTCTTTTTATTAATGGTAAAAGGTTCCTTCCAATGTCTAATTTTATTAATGTGATTCCCAAGAATCGAGACAACTGCAACCCTTCTTGGGTATGTAGGTCTATTATCCATTTGCATTTTGTCAACATTTTTCTGAATGACAACATGTTAAAGTTTTCTGGGACTCAATTTATAGTGTGTGCATTTTACAATAGTTCATGAGGGCATTTAGCTGCTTCTATAACTCTCTCTGAGACAGTCATACAATTATCTCTCATCTGTATATTGGAGGGTGTTTGTTCTCTCGTCCTTAAGCTGAGGGCATTTGCCCCTCAATCAACATGTTTTCTAGCATATCTCTCATAATTAACTGAGAGAACTGAAGTCTTTAACTTTAACCATTCTGCCTACAAAAGAGTCCTCTAGGTTTCCTGATAAAATAATGCTATTAATGTGAACTTGTTCTTGATACCAAACCTGTAAAACCTGTTTCATGAAGAATTGAAAACTGACTCAAAGTTGATAAATTCCATACATAAATGGGAAACATCTGGAACTACGTGGCGAGATACATGAGTTCCGTAAGCATGCAAGCGTAACCACGCTTGCCCAAACAACTAATTTGCCTTAACCACGCATACTTGAAAGCAGGAGAATTGCGATGGGTAGCGGACATGGACAGGTAAGTGGGGCTGGGTTTGGGGTAGTTTTTAGTGGTGGGGGCTTTGTGGTAGATTTCAGGGGTGGTATTTAGGGGTGCGGTTTGGGTAGTTTTCAAGGGGGTTTGGGGTAGTTTTCAGGGGTCGTTTATAGGGCTCAGGGGGGTCAGGGTAGTTTTTAGGGATTAGAAGAGGGTGGGGTCATTTTTAGGGCTCAGGGGGAGGTTGGGGTAATATTTAGGTCTTAGCGGAGGGTAGGGTAGTATGTAGGACTGGAGGCAGGGAAGGTTTTAGGGCTATGGGGAAGGGTTTGGTTTACAGGAGGGAGGGGAGTAGTTTTAGGACTCAGGGTGGGGGCAGCGGTCGGGGGTCAAGTCTTAATCATGGTAATGTGTTTACCATTCATGCTTTGAAAACACATAAATCATTGTAAAGGCATGCATGGTAAAGGAATGTTCGTGGTTAAGACTTGCATTGTACAGACTGCGTGGAACCAGCATGCCTGTTAAATGCTTGTGTGGTTCCATCACACAACCTAAATAAATAAATAGTACTTTTCCTTTTAGATGTACATGTCGAACAAGCAGGACTCTGATCCATTGTGGAACCTTCTCACTAAAACAGACTTGTGTAGAGATAGAAGTTGGTCATCAAGCACTTAATTTTGTAAAGCAGCAAGGATCAAACACACTAACATTTTACGCTCTAGCCAACAGTACAATCAAACAAAAATTGGAAGCATCTTACTGGGAACGTTTTTATGGATCTTGTTCATTCTTCACCCGCATCATGAATGTGGAATCCCCTTTGTCACAATAATAGCTCAAAATATATCTGGACCATTGGGCAGGACATCTGCTTAGTGGACCACATGAGTAAGAAATAATTTATTGGGGATACCATAAGTGTCACTAGCTATCCAATTTCCCAAAGGTTTTAGAGACTGACTCCATAGGACATTCCAATGGAAACACCAATTGGTTTCCACACAGGGGTGCAATTCAGAACATTACGAATGTACAAAGAGATCTCATCAACATTTCCTTATGGTTGAAAACCTACCAGGGTAATGAATATTAACTGGGCAGTCCTCAGTTTGTAATGCTGTGTAAATGGCTATGAATACAGATTTGATAACTCAAACAAGATAGTAGCCAACATCCATGCATTTGCTTTCCCAAAAGATTAACCTTTTTAAGTTGAAGACTACCAGACAGCACAGCTGTCTGGTTTGCAAAATATATTTTGGGGACATTCAGAAAGCTTCCCTGGCTTTCTATTTGCTGGCTTAATTTGTTTTAGGCTGTCCAATGAACAAAGCCTTTTCACACCAACTCCCCTTGTATTCATTCATTTATGAGTGCTCTTTTCTGTAAACAGGCCTGTAAATCTAGTTCTTATCTTGTCACATTTGCAGTGAGATAAAAAACAGAGATCCAAATTTCAGGCTCTGTCTTCCAAAGGAGCTTGGTTTTTACTTTTCCTTCTCTGACTTCAAAGTTAGATAATTTATGTGAAAATCTTGCTCATACTGGGGGTTGGGAAGTGTGTCTTGTTATCACACCACAACTTTTACATGCACTGTTCAACTATTTCTGAATATATTAGAATTAGGAAAGCACAAATGAAGCACGGTCTGTTAGTTAGTCAGTCAGTCAGTCAAAATCTTTATTCTGTTGTATACCAGCCATAAAAGAGTGCATCATAAAAACATTTCAAAGAGAATGAGACAATAGAATTAATAAAATACAAACAATGAATGATGATTCCATGACAATAACAATTGCAGATATCCAAATATCAGTCTCTTAGTGCAATGTGTACACAGGCAGGGAGCCAGAATGCCTAGACGCCACAATATTTCAGTCAAACTTAATAGATGGATAAAAGGGGAACATCTATATACAAACTCCCTGTAAAAAGTTGTCAATTTCGATTGTCAAGATTGATCATTGTAATATATTAATTCAATATAAGAAAATCTTAAGACCTACGCACATAATCATAATAAACATAAATAGAATAATTTTCCAACAATATTCCAGAGCAGAACAGCGGAAGAAATATACGTATAGACCATAAAGCAAATAAATTATCTTTTAAAAGCAAAAGATATTGTAACACGGCCCGACACTTTCTTATATTTAGAACTTTTAAGAGTGGTTTTAAAAAAGCACGTCTTGGATTAATATAAAGTTTACAGAAAAACATAAAATGCAAGGTGCTCTGGACTGACTCTGAATCACATGGGCTCAAATCCAATTTGACATCGCAATACGCATCATGAGGATATGAAACCAGTAAGTCGGAGATGCCCATCCTAAACCTTATAAGATAAAACATTTTAACATGGGTAAAATAAAAGGAAAGAAAGGGCTCAGTGTCTGGAGAGCAAACTAACAATGAGTGGTCAACAACCTTTTTCTTTGCCATCTCTTAGTTGTCTCGTATCAAATAGGAGTGTGTTAAAAATTCTCTTTTCAGCTTCGCTCTTGATATTTTAGCTGTTTCCGGGGCTGTCGAGACAATCCGACAGTCCCAGTTTCTCCAGCTGATCATTTATATAGGTAATCCAGAGGATTTTTTTACACAATCCAATTTTAAACAATCTAAAATGACAGCGTGATTCAGAACTGCTTCTTCTTTTGCCCAAATGTTGTGCCATAGTAATAAAGGTGCTAGTTGTATGCGAAAGGACAGCGGGATGACACCAAGTTCACTATGACAGATGGTGGCAGCAGCGCTTTTAGGGACTGTCAACAATCGTTTCATAAATGTATTCTCAGCTCTCTGTAAGCCCATGATATTAGGAGAGCCCCAGACTCCAGCACCGTACAAAGTAACAGCACACGCATGGGCTTTATAGATATCTATGATGGCTTTTTATGGGCCGGGAGCCTAATTTTCTTCGTAAATCTGAAAATAGCCTCCACATTTTGATTGAATCCCCTGGTCCTTGCCTCTACTAAATGGGACCAAGAACTTTTTTGATCAAAGAGAATGCCTAAAAAAGAAAAGGTGGGCATGTAGGACAGTTTTTCATTATTTACAAAACTTGTCTTTAAAATCTTGGGGGATTTACCCGCCACCATGATGTGAGATTTTGCTACTTTAGTTAATTCTGAAGTGTGTTGGAAACAAATCCTTTATATGCTGAAAACAAATCAATATGCTAGGTGATTTCCACACATTAATGTTTGTGCACTATATTGTTTTATTAGTAAACTTTTTTTATCTGTACAGATGTGCTACCACACCATGCATACTCCACTATACGTCACTCCACTCTACTCTCCACCACTCTATGCCACTGCACTCTACTTTGCACCACTTCACTTTACACAACTCCACACCACTGCAGTCAGCCCCACTGCACTCTACTCCACTCAGCAGCACTCCACTCTATGTCACTGCACTCTATGCCACTTCACTCAACACCTCTCTACTCTGCTCTACTCTGCACCACTCTACTCTATGCCAATGCACTCTACACCACTCTACTCTGCAGTGCACTCTTTGCCTCTGCACTCTAATCCACTTCAATCTACGCCACTCCAATCTTCTCTGTACAACTCAACTATATGTCATTCTACTCTACACCATTTTGCAACAGTACACTCTCCCTCACTGCACTTCACTCTGTAACACTAAAGTCCATGTGCCCATGCACCTCCACTCCACGCCACACCCACTCACACCCCCATATATATACTCTCACATCCACACTGACATCACTACAATCTCACATCCACACCAATACCCATACAGATATTCTCACACCCACCCTGACACCCAGACAGTCTCACACCTACTCACATACCCATACACAGGTGCGGTGTGTCCATTGGGGCGTGGGGGCATAGCCCCCCCGCCTGCATCCGCCCGCAGCTCCCTCGGCCTTTCTGAACTTAAGTAAACTAAATCAGTTCAGTTTACTTAAGTTAAAAGACGACAAGGCGGGGGAACTGACAACCATGTCTGTCAGCATGACATCACATCGCCCACTGATGCCATGACTGATGTCATGTCACCAGGGCAAGCAACACAAGTGCGCATGAGTGGGGACGGAGGGTGACATTTTTTCCCGTGCCCTCTCATGCGCACTTGCACTTTTTTGCGCATGCCCATTAGGAGTCCTTCGGGCTCCTAACGGGCGTGCTGAGGGTGAAGAGAAACCTGTTCTCCAAGCCGCCAGGATTGGCTGCAAGAGGCTGCCAGTCCCCATTCGTGACGTGAGGCGCCAAGGGGTCGGGGGGCAGAGGTGGCGCGGACCCGGACCGGCGGTGACTGAGGTAGGTTTTGTTTTATATTTAATATTTAATTTCCCCCCGTGCGACACCCCCCCCAGCCGCCACTGGTAGCAGCAGTCACACTGACGTTTATCCGCTCAGACACGCCTCCTGCACTGTGAGGGAGGGCCCCTGGGAGTGGAAGGGGAGCCCCTAAGGTGTTTCACCCCCCGACCCCTCGCTACAGGCAGTGAGTGAATGTCAGGCACCAAACCCTTGCAGAGCCAGGCTGACCCCTGGGTCTCAGGTGGCCACCCTTACCTGCTGTGAGAGTAGAGTCTCCCACGCCACACCGTACCGCCTGTCAGTTGTGAGGGGAGCCCGTGGGGTTCTCTCTATCACGTGAAGGTGGAGAGTCGCCCTTGGTGGCCACCGCTCCCCACTAGCAGCGAGTGGCGGAGGCTCTTTTGAATTCTGTTGCAACACCTCACAGCTTGCAAAATTAACACATTTTGGTTTTGCAAATGCTCGTGTGCGCTTGTTTCTTCAGGGAACTTGGTTTAGTAAAAAATGTATTGAAAAAACGCCCAGCCTTAGCGCATGGCACTATTTTGCGAAAAACACGTTCAGTGGTGTCCAGACTTTAGAAACAGGACATACAAAGCAGCCCGGTATATTTTTGGGGCCGTCCAATAAAAGCGCTGGCATCTTCAAACTAGGAACGTACTCTGAAAGGCCACCGCCCAGCTGCCTGGAAGCCACAAGCCTGAAGCACGACAGGTGACTGGAGCATCGCAAATATAACCTATCCACTCACTTGCACGCTCCAAACTAAATTTACTTCCGAACGAAAAACTCAAAATCCCAGAAGACGGGAAGTTCAACAAGTCGGATTAAAGCAACCTCCATTTGTGCAATAAATAAACAAAGATCCGGCGATCTTTCAAGCAAAGGAATATCATCAACCCTGCCTCCCTACGAAAGATGTGAGTGTCATTTCAGCATATTTTAGATTCCTACGAAAGTATTGCTCATTTCCCTCTCGCATAGGTGGGTTAATTAGCAGCTGTGTTAGGCTAATTGTTATCCACAGAAAATACAAGAAATATCCTGCGGTCAACACCCAAAGAAACAAAGAACAACTATACGACTGCCTAGACTGATCGAAAAAATACGCAAAATTTGTACGGATTCCCATTACTCACCGGTCCCGGTGACATGCTTCATCATCTGGGTCTCCTTTATAGGGCTGACACACCACCCTAGTGATGGAGAAGCCCAAGGATGTTTTTCAAAGTATTAATCAATACAGATGCGAGCAAATATGATGTAAAGAGTGTATGGGAAGAAAGGGCAGTGCAAAAAAGATGTGATGTGAATCTAAAATTGAAGCGCAATCAGACTATAATTTTATTCTTGTCTGATCCGAGCAAACATTAAAAACCGTGCAAACCTTGTTTACTAAACCAAGTTCCCTGCGTATTTTTTCGATCAGTCTAGGCAGTCGTATGGTTGTTCTTTGTTTCTTTGGGTGTTGACCGCAGGATATTTCTTGTATTTTCTGATTAGCTAGTATTGGGGCTATATATCCTGCAGAGTCGGTAAACTCTGGCCTCTGACCCTACTCCAATTTTTCTTTTTTTTTTTTTTAATTGTTATCCACACCTGACCTCGGGCGCGCATTACATATACAGCTAGAGTGTATACGTCACACCTTAGAGTGACTGTTGCGAACATGTTATTGTTTCCCTCTCATGTTTGAGGGTAGTCAGCAGCTGTCAGGATATTTGTAAACCTCTGAGCCCTGGCTTTTTCAATACTAGTATTTACATGGCAAATTGAGCGCACATGCAATATTCTTCTTCATGGGGCCTTCCAGCATTGGCTAATATCCCGATATTTCAGTAATCCCTTGTAGCATAAATAAATAGGTCAGCATGCTTATTCTATTGCCACTTTGGTTATGAGGTATTCATCGTATGACAGTAGTGAGGGTGCTTTGATATGGGGGCACTTAATAAGAACAATCTGTGACCCAGACAGGTACAAGTTAAGGCATCGCGCAAGTCTGAACATGTAAGGCTGCACTGTTAGGACCATTTTATGTCCCTTAGTTAGACCTTGCAAAAGCCCCTTGTAGGTTGTTCGAGCTCGCTTGCTCGCCGTACTCAGTACGACAATTTTACGCCTCACCATTTTTAAAAGTCACCAGCCACCACTGCCCATACAGACACTGATATAACCACCCTGACATCCACACAGACTCCTACAAACCCATTCACTCATGCAGACACTCTCACAACCACTCACAGACTCAGATAGACACTCTCACACCTACTCAGACACTCATACACCCATTCACACCCCCACACAGGCATTCATACTTTCAGTCACAGATCCACACACATAGTCATATATCCACTTACAAACATCTACAAGCAAATGCTAAACGTGCTGTTTTGCATTGAATGTGTGCTTTTGTTTTGCGGATCCTTGATGGATCAGCGGATTTATGAAAAAATATTACAAAAGTGTTTGGGAAAAAATGTGGCTCTGATAAGACCCTTTGTGTTTATTGTGTGGATGTGATCACTACATATGAAGCAAGGTGCAGTCTATCAAGTTGTCCAGGAACACCCTGTTGCCTTTCTCTGTAAAATGAACTCCATCAGATCTGAAAATCCCATCCATGTCAAAGAGTAGGTTGTTATTGGAGAGATGGCCCATGTTATAATCACGAGGAATGCAGGAACAGTTTTACTAACACGTTCCCTGCCTTTTTCTGTCTGTGGATAGAATTCAGTTGACCACTCCATTTCCTCCACAGGCATATGTTGGAGAACACCAAGGCAGTGTGAGAGGAAAGTGTCATTAATTTTCCAAAGGCATCTTTCATTAGAATTTCCAGTCCTACATCAGTAAGTGTGCACGGGTCATTCCCAACACAGTGGAAAACCATGAGGTCTGGATGTTGGAAATCCATAATGCTTTCAACCAATAGAAGCAGGAGGGAGGTGGGTGGCGGGTGGCGGGCAACTTCGCTACGCCCAAGGAGTGAGCGTAGTGTTGCCTGTTTCACCTACTTTGCATAGGGCGAAGTAGGCAACACTACGCCCACTTCATGGGCGTAGCGAAGTTGCCCGCCCAGGGTTAGCGGTAAGGCCGTACACATACCCAGCAGAATCTCCGGAGCATATGGGTGACTGAATCTGGCCCGGCGCTGGCTCCGATTCCAGCACAACCGCAGCGTCCTCTCCTCTGCAGTGAGCAGGTCAAGGCGCATCTTCTGCTGGAGCACTCTAAAGGACAATATATACCGTGGGATCCATCGCCCTTCAGGGCCACCTGGGCCCGGAACTCCCGAGCTACAGCCTGGGTGAGCCACTGCAACTGCGCGTTATATAGTACCATTCAAAATCTGGCACATATCCCCCTCAGTTCTCGGGCGCATCATTGTGGCCATAGCAACCCGCCGTCTGCCCGACCCCCAAATAAATCCCACAGCCATAGAGCGGAGCTGTTGGAAGACGGAGCCCGGCTCCCAGATCGGCAACATCTGAAAATAATACAATAAGCGCTGGAGCGAAACCATCTTCAGGAGCGCCCGCTACCGATAGTGGCAACCTACTCCAAAACCCAAAACTACCCCTAAGTTGGCGTATGGCCCGACCCAAATTACCCTCTAACAAATCCTTGGGGGTATGATAAACGTTGTTGCCTAAATAAGGTAAACTACGGGGCTCCCAGCGGATGTCCGCCACCTGCGAAGGGTTCAGCACAGCACAGCCGGCGCCACCGGAAACAGGCAGGTCTTTGTCCAGTTTACCTTCAGCCCTGAGTACTGTCCAAACACACGAAGCAATTGTCGCGTACCCTCCAAAGCCATATCCGTGTTGGGGAGAAAGATCAACAGGTCATCCGCATAGAGGGAATCGGAAAAGACAGAGGTGAGGGAGATGTGGGTGGAAATTTCAGCACTTCGACCCTCAAAGTGCAGACATTGTGAAATCAAATATGTACTATCCAAGAAGGAGTCCACATCTGGAAAACATGTGCCTTTATGAAGTACTTCAACACTACAGATATAGATGCAATGGAAGAGAAACATAGAAGCAGGAACATAGGCAGAAGTTGGATGTGATGATTGTTTGGTGTGAAACACAAAAGGAAAATGAATTAACCACAGACAACTTAGTAGCTATACTTTTCTATTTGGCTCTTCAAGCCTTGTTGTGCTGAATTGGAAATACTTGGAGACAAGGACTGTTATGAAGATTCTTTCAATGCTGCGAAAGACATTATTGAGTGTTCAGTCATCTCAAACTATTTGTACATGTTAAATAAAAAAATTGAAGAGTAAGACATTATTGCTGCAAACATCCTCCGACTCAGGAGATAGAACAAATAACGACCAGACGCTACAAGCCAACAACAATAATGGGGTGAATATCCTCACAAACAAGGACCCGATTTTGAACATTTCAGACCACGTCCTCAGTCAGGCAGAACAGGACATCCTAGCCAAAGGGCTGTCATTTGTACCCACGATTCCACCTGATTCATTCAACATCAAACTGGAGCTCCAGCAATTCTTTAGGAAGATAAGGCTGAAATATTTCTTTAATAAAAAGGAGGAATACGCAAGAAAAGCTGCAGCCACCACATTTCGTCCCCCATCTACCTTCAACCCAGGGAGCTACTTGATGAATGAAAGGATATTAGCTTACGAAAAGGTAGTAATGACAGAAGTCATGAACAACCTACAAAAAACAAAATACATCAAGCATAATATCTAAAAGGATGAAAGAGAAGCGTTACTCTCATTGAAAAATAACAAAGCTATTGTTATAAAAAATGCAGACAAAGGGGGTGCAGTGGTCATCCAGAATAGAGAAGACTACGTCACAGAAATCACACGACAACTGAGATGCGAGAACAGCTATGCCCGCATACCAGGAGACCCCACAAAGGAAATTGCCAAACTCATAAAAGATCTTTCAAGACAAGGTGTTGAAGAGGGATTCCTCTCAGAGTCTGATTTTAAATTTCTAAACAATGAAACACCGAGGATCCCCACAATAAACACAATCCCAGAGGATTATAAGAATATACAACATCCACCCGGGAGACCCATAGTCTCGGGTTGTGGTTCAATTTTAGAACCAGTCAATCAATTCTTGGACAACTTCCTACAACCATTCGTATGGGAAACGGCATCTTTTCTACGGGACACAATGCACACAATAAATATCTTGGAAAATCAACCATTTGATCAATCAAATCAACTGTTCCTGACATTGGATGTATGCTCGCTGTACACAAGTATACCCCAAGAAGAGGCTATCACTGTGATAAAAGAAGTATTAGAGACTCGCCCGGCACCACAGTGGATTCCAACTAAATTTCTGGTTCAACTGCTCAGGATTGCCATGACAAAAAATTACTTTATATTCCAAAATTTATTTTACTATCAATGCAAGGGAGTGGCCATGGGTGCAGGCTTTGCTCCTAGTCTGGGGAACCTGTACATGAATAACTTTGAACACAGACATATGTACCCTGACCACAACCCATACAAAGAGAACATCACATCTTGGCACCGGTACATAGATGACGTCATAATGATCTGGACTGGAACGGAAGGAAAGCTTCAAGAATTTTTAACCTGGTTGAACACTCGCTCCTCTGACATTCAGTTTACAATGACAGAGAACAAGGAGTCTAACCCGTTCCTGGATCTCACACTAGAAACAGAGGAAGGAAAAATCATAATGAACCTGTTCAAAAAACCAACGGACCGTAACACACTTCTAAAATACAATTCACACCACCCCAGAAATCTGAAAAATGACCTGCCCTACGGTCAGTTCTTGAGAGTGCGAAGAAACTGCACAAGAAGAAAGGATTATTTCAATGAAAGTGACCAACTCATCATCAAGCTAAGAGACAGAGGATACCCTAGAGGACTCCTCAACCGAGCAAGAAAAAGAGCTTGGTATAGACCGAGAGAAACATTACTGGAAATACAACCAAGAGACAACAAAATGGACAGATTGATATGTGTGACCACTTTCAATACCAAAAGCCATGAAATCAATAACATCATTAGGAAATACTGGGAACTAGTGGGCCTGGAAATTGGTATAACGGAGGCACCAATGTTTGCTTTTAAAAAGGCAAAAAATGTCAAGGATCACGTAGTCTCTTCATTCTTGGACATGCCACCGACTCCGGATATACGGTCATAGCTGGACCTCCCACCAATTATAGGACACCAAAGATGTGGCAATTGCAAAGCATGGAAATATGCAATAACTGGAAATAAAATCAGACACAGAGGAAAACCTACACCTTGAACCATTTCACGAATTGCAACAGTCAAAACGTCATTTACGCAATTAGATGCCCATGTCAACTCATCTATATAGGCCAAACTACCCAGAGGGTCAAAAATAGGGTTCTACAACATCAAAGCAGGATCAAGTTTAAAGTACAAGGTGCACCATTGGTGGAACATTATACCGCACTTGGGCACACATCGGATGAAATGGAATGGACAGTGTTGGAAAAAATAATCCTTCATCAAAGAGGAGGAACCATCATGAGCCAACTGAACTTCAAAGAATGCAGGTGGATACACACCACGGAAGCTACCACACAGGGTCTCAATGAACAGGAAGAGACATATGTTCAAATGAGCAGACTGTAGCGGAGCATGTTCAATCGCTTCTTAAACACATCTGTGATCCCAATGACTGACATGAAACCATCACACGCATTTTCCATTTAAGATAATCTCCTAATGATGCCTCATGGTCACACTTAGAGAGATGTTTATGATTGAGGACAGAGCAATGCTTCGCATACTGGGGCATTAAAATGTATATATAAGTTCAATTTGATAAAGTGTCCAAAATGTTACCACAGGTGTTAAAAAGAATTCCATATGCAAATACATGTACAGAAGTATATTGTTACCACGTGTTGAAACTGTAAGGCATCCTTCCTAAATTGTCTAATGCCTTAATTGGTAAATGGTAAATAGCATTGAATTTGTATAAATGGAACTTTCATGGAGAATCATTGCGTTATTGTTAGAACACATAACGCTGTAATCTTCACATTTTGGTGCACTGGATAATGTCATATACAGCTGTAAATACGTAGTAATCCTCACAGTATGCTACATTAAGTTCCCGATCTTGATCTATCAACTAGTGAAACCTCAGGATGCCTACATATCATATTCTGAGAATTGTCACGTGTTCAACAGCATTCACGCATCACTGAATGCAAATTAGTTAAACAGGACACGGCCTGCCAGTCACAATTCGCGCATGCGCACATACTGGCGGGCGCAGGTCAAATACCATGACTAGTATTTCCGGTGTTGGCAATCAAAGCGAGGAGGTTGAAGGAGACGGTCGTCCATCGATAACGCTCTAGTAAGTTCACTCTTAGAAGCTTAGCCACTGCAGAAATAAGCGCCTGAGAACCACAGTCGTATGGGATCTCCAGCACTCCAACGTTGTATAGTAGTCCCGAGTAACTTTCCAGCACGAAAAACGTTTGGGTCCCGCCAACATTTTTTAAGATCACGGTTTTTATACCTCGCACTAGTTAAACAACTTGGTCCTTTCACACTCACGGATACAGAGTATACATTCGGCACTCGTATTTGTGCCACCGCGCAGAGTAAACATTGAATATTTCACCTTAGATTACCCTCCTGTTTTTAAAAACACACTCGCACAGCCGGGTAAAATAATCTCGGTTTTTAAACATCACGCGATATCGTCGTTTTAAGCACAAACTCACGGATAGCAAAAATGTTCGACTCTCGGTTTAAAAAAAAAAAAAAAAAAGACACCTCTGTGGAAACACATCCGCACAGTTTGGAAAATAATCGCGCATCCTCGCGCAAGTTTTCACCCTGCATCCCCCGCCGTGCATGAGACCACCACGGCAATAGCGGAGTAGCGTTTAGGCAGGCTTTGTGCCCATTATTGTATAGACACGCTTAGTTGAAGTCCTTGACACCGCACAACGGCAGAGAAATGTCGTCACATCACGATTAGTCAAATTCAATTTCCATAGAGCCTGAAACCAAGTACAATTGTTATTTCAGGCAGTGGCAGACGCGTAGTGACCAGCTAATTCCACTGGTTACCACAGAGACATTGTCGAGGTAGGTGGACCAAACAATCATTGTTAGCAGCCGACCACCACCCAAGAGATAGGTACTAAGGCTTCTTGTACACCATGTTTTTAGGATCAGCGACCTGTCCGCATCCAATGTGTCTAGTCGGCCGACAGACACCTGAAGATTCTTTTAAGAAGAAATTATAACAAGGTGAGCACAATCATAGGTGCCCCACACACTAAGTAGAGCCCCCACTGACACCTGGAAAGCCCTGACACACTGTTATTTTTATCCATAGGCTGTCCAACCCTTGTCCCAGTCCTGAAGAAGACCAGCCATTGATGCACGTAGTCAGCGCATCACACCAGGGTTGAAACGTCGACGTTTTATTCTATAGATCTAACTGTACAAAGTCTAATAGGAACAAAAGAAATCGTTTTGCCTAATGACTATTGTTTTTACAGTTGATAACCTTGAATATTTGCAATTTGAATGTGATTATGTTTATGTTTTGTCAATCTGTGTCAGTCCTTCACAAACCACGTTGTATTTCACTGTACATATATACTTGTCTTTTGGACAGGACATATATTTCTTGATGTAAGAAAAAATTTAGAGAAAGCTGAATACTAAAGATTTACTTTCTCATCCATTTTGGGTCAGTGTTTATTGATGTATACTAGTACGTTTGTACTCAATCAGAGACGCACGTTGTAGATTGCAGACAGAAATGCTGTGTTAAATGGATTTGTTTAGATAGCAATCTGCGGTGTTATCTGCAAATTTACATATATCAGCCTTATATTGCTTACATTTCATAGCTAACTCTTCCCCAAAGTGCTGATGAACTTTAATTTTAGCTATTGCTATCTTTTTTTGACAGTCCACACTCTTCAATGGATCCCCGATTGCCTGATAAAAGCTCCTCATCAGCTTCTCTAAGCTGATCTATCCAGCCGTTGACTATTTCCCTTATTTTCTTCTGCCGGTACAAAGCGAAGCTCAGGGTCTCGCCCCTTACTGCAGCCTTAAAAGTATCCCAAACTATCAGTTCTGAGGCAGTCTCCCTGTTTCTTTCAAAAAGTTCGACAATCCATTTTGAAATATGTTGACAATATGCTACATCCAACAGTAACTTCCTGTCAAAAGACCATGTCGTCGTTGCTTGTACCGAGTTTGCAGTTGGGAGTTGGATCACGAAAAGATTGTGATCAGAGATCAGTCTAGAGAAAAGCTTACAAGTAACCCTTCCTGCTATTGAATTAGTGACGAAAAAATAATCTAAATGCACCAATTGTTTATGGGGAGCCGAGAAAAAAGTATATCCGGCTTCTCCTTGACGCTTACTATGCCAGATATCAATTAACCCATGCTCCTAATATAAGCCTTGTAAAGCCTTAAAAGTGTTTACCTTATGTCCAAGATAAGAATCATTACTTTAGAGATTAAACCAGGCATTCAAATGAATATTAAAGTCCCCACCGAAAACTATCAATGGTGACCATAAAGCTAACGCAGTGTTTAAAAAAGCCAAGCTGGTGGGGTCATCTAAGTTAGAGCCGTAGAAGGAACATATAGTATACAGTGTCCCACTAATGCCTGCCTCAAAAATTACCCACCTCCCTAAACTGTCTTCTTTCACTCGGTTACAGGTTAAGAGCCCATGCATTGCGATTATAGCTGTCCCACGCATATTAGTGGCTTGCTGAGTACATGCAACAAGGTCAAGTCCCAGCTCCTTTAACCACATTCGGTTATTCCAGCAAATATGGGTCTCTTGCAGACATACTGCGTGAAACCTCATATGCCTGATAAGTTTCGCCAATATCCCTCTCTTTTTCCTGTCATTAAGGCCACAGCAATTTAGAGAGCCAATCCTGATGTTCCTAATATTCCCTGCCATGTTGAGGGATTGCTACCAGCAGCTTGAGTTTGACTAGAATTTGGCTGCAATCTTTCAAATCAAGAGTGAAATACAAAATAGTAAGAAATGTTATCTCATCATAGTTGATGTATTTGTTATATCTCCACAATAAAACATTGAGTATTACCCTCCCCCCACCTCCCCCTGCCTTCCCCCCTGAGACCCTCCCCAATAAAAGCCCTCCCTCTCCAATCTCAGCCCCTCCCCTCCCTACTGTCCCTGGTGATGTAGAGCTAACCCAGCTTGTCCCTCTTGTCAGTGAGACCTTAACCTAAGCTGTGTGAGTAAGTAATAGAATTGCGTTGGCGAGTAGAGCACTCAAAAAGCCAAACATAGGCTTGTGTGTAAAGGATGAGTGAAAAAAGAAAAGGAAAACAATAACAATAAAGAAAGAAAGGACCCATTACAGATGATCCGAGAAAATGGAGAGAAGAAGAAATTAAGCTCCCACTATATGTTCTGCGACTGAGGTTTCCTTCAATTGCACTGATAAAAATATTTTTTTTACGACACAGTCATTGACAATAAGAATTCCTTGGCCTGAATTTCTGACTGAAAATACTGTGTCCGACCCTGAAAGACCACCTTCAATTTGGCTGGACTCAAGGAATGCCTGGGCCCTTTTTGCCTGAAATTCAGATATAACTGTCGGAGAAGCCAACGCTTCTCTACCGTCTTTTGGCAAACGTCAGGACGGACGAAAAACTCACAACCCTTCCCAGATCTTTTGCAGTCACGTGTAGCAAGGCCGTACAAGAATTCCCTGGCCAGGAAATGATTTAGAGAGATCATAATAGCTCGTGGGCGGTTGTCAGTATGTCCAGCTGCTCTCCTTTGGTTAAAGGGGAAGCGATGTGCTCTTTGACTTTGCATCTTCCAGTCCCACCGGGGTAAGTCCGGAAAAGCCTCTTCAAATAGCTCTATGACAAATTGGCGAATTTCGGACCCTTCTTTTCCTTCAGGAACGCCCAATATGTGCAGGTTGTTCCATCTTGCACGATTCTCTAAATCAGTTATCTTTGTTAGGGTATCATCCCTTAGCAATTGCAAAGACACAGTCTTCTTCTTTTGCATATCAAGTTCATCCTCCAATTGGGATATCCTAGTTTCTGCCTCCCCAATTCTGGCAGCAGAGTCCGCGCAAGACTTAGCAATTCTTCTGATTGAGGCTTGCAATTTTCTTCAGGCCCCTTGCGTCCGAGCACTCTCAGCCCTGGTCTCCTCTCGATGAGCCAAAATTCTTGGTAGATCGTGGCTAATGTTATTTCTTCCGTATATAGCGTCATACCGCCAGTCTCTGCTGGGGGCTCACCATTTTTTTCCAATATCTTGATTTGCTCCTAGATTTGGGGAGAAGGGGTAGTCCCATGTCATACTCCCGGCGGCCCTGTCAGCCCCGCTAGCAGACAAGGGGAGGGTAGAAGCCTTTTAGATCATGCCAGGAATAGACAAAATATTATCCGCATCTTATCCCCAGTGCAAGCTACTAGTATCGCTTCCTTCTCCTGTCCAGTTCTTGCCCTGACTCTTATCTTCTGAGGAGTTAGTTTGATCCGAAAGTGAGAAAAGCTTGTCAGTAAGATCCTCCTCTAGACAATTAATGTCATTGCCTTTGGTATTAGTATTTCTCTGAATCGGGAGGTCTTCCTGCATGGCTAAGCCCGGGCCCTCAATGCCGACTCCCATGCTGCTCCTTCTTTGGATTTCATCTCCCAGGATGCCCTGGGGTTGCAGTATTCCTGCTATGTTTGGCTCTTCAATGAGACTATTGTCATTACCACTGTCCGAACAGGGTCCGTCCTGTGTTTCAAGGCTTCAATATTAGAACCCCCTGGAACCGGATCCCCAGCCCCAGGGGGTAAAGGCGCCATCATTTGGAGAAGTGTGGCTCAGTGGTTAGAGGCGGCAGACCCGGAATCTGAGATCGACCGTGGACCAGGGTTCGATTCCCCGCCTCGGCGGGTCTAGGGCTCATAAATTCCACGGTCTCGACAATTCTCGCTCCGGTGCCTACTTGACTCACGGGGTCACACTCTGCGACTCTGGGCAATAGCTTGCTTAATCTCCACATCGGCCCCTCGCGGCGGGATGCCTGGCTTTCACCTTGTGGATACCCTGCCGGGGTTTCTCACAGGGGAATACCAGGACGGGTTCCCTAAGCAAGCGCGGAGATGCCCCAGGGTAAGTCCTGCGCTATATAAGTTTCATACATTTACATTTACATTTACATTTCTCCACCTACTTCAATGCAATCAGTGCCAACATCCTGGTTCTGGGGTCCTCTCAAAACCTTCTCCCTTTGCACCTCAGGTGTCACAGCCTTGACTTTTCCAGAGGGCTACCGACCAACATTACCAGTCCGATTAGCAGTATTGCCTGTCATTTTGTTTTTAGCAGTCTGAGCCTTAAACACCGCTGGTACTGACTGCTTACCACGTGTTGGGGCTCCGTTTTTCAAGCACCTCTGCTGCTCTCCTATGTTTCCCTTCTCTGCACCTGGTCGAGGTTTTTCTGTCCTGGAATCACCTCCTGCTGAGCCACTCGTTCCAGCTGCAGCCATAGCTGTTCTCGCTGTGTCCTCAGAGGCTGAGGCAGCTCCACGTCCTCTCAAGCCCTTGCTCCCAGATTTAGGCGGCATCCTGTCAGCCCACTCCTTTGAGCGGTCAAACGCGACACAGGTAGACACAGAGCAGCCGAGAGCCCGCAGTACCAGCCAGCAGGGAAGCGGTGTCCACAGCTCCGCGCACTGCACTCCGCAACATTTCAAGAGCATTAACAGGATCGGGCGAGGAACTGAGGCATTTACGTGGATGTTGTTTCTTTCCTACACATGTCAGTGCAGCTCTCTCTTTGCCGTCATTGCAGGTCAACACCGTAGGGGTTGAGCGGTCAGCTCACTCGGCCGAGCGTTCGTCCGCCATCTTGCCTCTAAGTTATCCCCTTCCAACCGAGGAGGACAGGCGTTTCCAAGATACTCTAATATCCTTCAGAATATTTCCGTATTCTACGTCAGATGCTTGACGCATATTCTTCAGTATGTTCTTGTATATGAAGTTCAGCCAAATGTTTACAATGCCAATACTTTCCAACGAATTCTGAATGTCATCATGCAGAAGTATCTAGGACAGGCGTTTTCAAGATACTTCTGCATGATGACATTCAGAATTCGTTGGAAAGTATGGGCATTGTAAACATTTGGCTGTACGTCCTATAAAGGACATACTGAAGAATATGCGTCAAGCATCTGACATAGAATACAGAAATATTCTGAAGGATATTAGAGTAGGAGTACCTACAAAGGAGGGGAAACTTACCTTAGAAAGTCGACTTATCAAGACACTATTCTCCTCTAAAAACACAGGAGCACGGATAATGTTTAATTCCATTGAAGAAGGTACATCCATAGTCTGTTTAATTCCACACTTCAAGAGTGTTCCAATTTTAATGAAGAATAACTAAAACTGGAGGAAAAAGATATTTTGGAAATCTCAGCTATTGACAAAATGGAACACCAGGGAGTAACATTACTGCTAAGTGGAAAGCTACAATCAAAATTGGACTCATTAGAGAAATCTGTATCCAGTACTGCAGTATTAGAAAAGTGTTTACATGTATGCAAAAACTATAAATACATTTTTTGGCCTCATTTAAATGTTGAGGAAGGATTTGTAAATGGTGCGATGGATAAAGTTATTGACTATCCATACTAATATAATAAAGAGAGAGCCCAAACCTTTGAGGCAGGTAATCTCAGGAACCACAGCACCAATCACAACACCCAATACAGCGTTGGAAAGGGCAGTTGCAGCAGTAGGACATAGGCTATGCAGACGCCCACCATATACATTTAAAAGGTAAAAGAACCGTGCCAGCAAAGTAGTCCCTTGTGGGCGTGTCTGCGTTGTGCTGTGGGCATGTGCTGGGGGGCGTGACAAACGCTGAGGGCGTGTGGTACGTTCCGCCCTTCATGCCAAGTCTCATATTGTGTGCTAATCCCACCCTGCTCCCTTTAAATACCCCTGCACCCCATAATCATAACCCACCCTTACTCCTTAAAATACCCCAACACCCTTAAACACTAACCCATCTTAACCCTATAAATATACCCTGTACCCCAAAACCCAAACCTATCCCTAAACCCTAAAAATAACCCTGTACCCCAAAACTCAAACCTACCCCATAACCCTATAAATACCCCTGTACTTCAAAACCCAAACCTACCCCTGAACCCTAAAAATACCCCTGTACCCCAAAGCCCAAACCTTGCCCTGAACCCTAAAAATACCCCTGTACCCCAAAACCCAAACCTACCCCATAACCCTAAAATACCCGTGTACCCCAAAACCCCTACCTAGCCCTGAACCTTTAAAATACCCCTGTACCCCAAAACCCAAACCTAGCCCTGAACCCTAAAAATACCCCTGTACCCCAAAACCCAAACCTAGCCCTGAACCCTAAAAATAACCCTGTACCCCAAAACCCAAACCTACCCCTGAACCCTAAAAATACCCCTATACCCCAAAACCTAGCCCTGAACCCTTAAAATACCCCTGTACCCCAAAACCCAAACCTACCCCTGAACCCTAAAAATACCCCTATACCCCAAAACCCAAACCTAGCCCTGAACCCTAAAAATACCCCTGTACCCCAAAACCCATACCTATCCCTAAACCCTAAAACTACCCCTGTACCCCATAACCGAAAACTATATCTGAACCCTTAAAATACCCAAACAACCCAAACATATACCTCAGTACCCCAAAACATATACCCCTATACCCATACTTACCGTATCCAAACATTAAAAAAAACATGCTTTTACCATTCATGCATTTACGAATTTCGTTGTAAATGTATGCATGGTAAAAGCATATAAAATGTAATGCCATGCGTTATAATGGCATTGCGGAGTCATGGTACTTTCGTAATGAAAGTATGCGGAGTGATGGTATGCGGAAAGAAAGTTGCGGAATAATGGGTGTTTACCCTCCCCCGGTAAGTATATTGGTGGCACGGCGGCCCACATCTCCAGCAACATACTCAAATTTTTTCACCACCCATTTGAAAAATGCACAAGTCTCTCTCATTGATGGCCAGCACCGACATACACTTTTAGACACACCTCCCGCCACAAGTTCTAGAATCGTGAACTTTGGAGCTGGGGAGCTACGTTTGAATCTCGGCATCAGCTCAAAATCCTGTGATTCCAGGCAAATTTCTTTGTCTCCCCGTGCCTACCACAAATGAATGTGTTATTCTGTAATGTAAATTGTGCTCATGCCATGTTGTCGAGTTCGCGCTATATAATATTGCAAGGAAAAATAAAGTAGGGAAACTCCAGTTCACACACTACTGAACGCGCACTCTTAAGTGCATCAGCAGTGCACTGTGTATCGGAGCGTTTCACAGGCCTGTCACAGTTAAGAAATGCTATCAAAACGAAATCCTACAAAACAATATACTATTGGCCGGCAGCAATTCATACCCGGACAACGTCTGTACGGGCTGCTAGTTACTTTTTATAAAAGGGATGAGGTTGAATTTGCAGCCTTGAAATTTGACCAGAATGATGGTGTGAAGCAGATTGGTTGATGTGTTGTTCTGTTTTTGCTTGTAAAAAGTTTAAGCACAGGTGCACACGTGCAGCTTTTATTAATATTAGAAGTAGTGTATTCAAAGAAGTTATGTCATATGTAGCATTGTCATGAGTTAGAATATTGTCCGGTTTATTTTCGATTGATTTTTCTGATAAGAAAGTTAGTGCTGATGCAAATTGTGTCAGAGAGTACAATTGGTTAAGAAATCCATACTCTTCTCATTCAGATGCTTCTCAAAAGAAGGAAAAGAAGAAAAAGGAAGAAGAAGTTAAGAAGAAAAAAGTGGAAAATGAGGGAAATATTGTAGGTTACCAGTTGGTAATTACTAATGGTGTCAACTGCTATGCTAATGTTCTACTCCGTGCACTTGTCTGTTTATTACATCTTATAAATGTAATTAAACAAAAAGCAGAGATTTTGTTCTGCATTGGAGGTCTTTCTTGTCCAATAAGTATGCAGCCTACCTGTCTCCTCTCTGGTCTTGACATAGTAATTGTGTTTGGAAGAATGGACTGCATAAAGGCTTGTCCAATTATGCCCTTTTGAATATAAAGGTTTAATGAAGAAATAGCAATATCAAGAGAAGGACACTGATTGGGGGATTTTAAATTTTGAATAGAGTTACATTACTCTATATTGCGTAGAAGAGACGGCTTAGAGGTTTGTGATTGGAGTTCTTTAAAGAGTGAGTGAGCCTACTCTGAACCGGACATTATAGTAACAAAGACAAGAACACTGATTTGCTGATTTGAAATTCTGGATACAGTGATTTATTACTTTGCTCTATAAATACTTTAGTTAATCAACATTTGTGGAATGAGAAAGCTTTGCGTGGATGGGATGCCGCATCTTTCTGCTTAACCTGGCTGGTTGGTGGGCCTAGAACTAAGGATTTATATTTAGAGCAATAGAGATGTTAGTAGTTGTATTTAGGATTTTTCTAGGAGATAATGGTATTAACCTTACCAAAAGGATTGTTTGTCCAGAAACTATGAAGTTGAGGCTAACAGCTCGGTTCGTTCAGGCTATTGCTTGTTTGAGAGTGGATATATATATTTCTCATTGACCTAATGTGACTATCGAGCATTTTAATAGTTTCTTGGTCCAAAATTCACCATACTGAATATTACTGGGGCATACTTTATGTTGGTATGAGGTACCGACTACAACATATGTCTTGATACTGCTTTATTCTTTTAGATCCCACTGGGGATGCACATCTTCAGCCTTCCCCCTTTTTTAAATAGACCATATTTTAGAATGGTACTTGTGGGTGGGAACTCTTCATTTATCATATTTAAATAAACCCCAGTTAGATGATAAAGTATGCCAAAAAACAGTGTTTGTGAATTAGTTATAGGATTGTTTTATTTATATATTTTAGGAACCTTGGGTGATACCACTATTCAGCCCCCTCTTCAGTGTGGCGTATACTTGCCCACAAGGAAACACTAAGAAATCTCTAAAGTAAGTGGAACATACAATATGGAGGATTTAGACTCTGTATTTCATATTATAAATGGAGGATTGTTTTTTTCTTTATACCCTTATTAGACAATACACACTATTACTTTGGTGACGCTATAGATGTATATATAAGAAAGGAATATTATGTCGCTATATTTTTGTGTGGCATATACGTTTTTGACTTGTTCCTTATGATGTAACAATTCGTAGATGTTTTTATGGAATTTTTGTTGTGTTAAGTGTAGGTATAGGGATCCATTGTATCTTTTAGAATGGAACTTGAAAATACACATGCTGGTTTGGTTTATGAATATGTATTTTATATATGCATATACATTTATTTATGTTTGTTTACATCCCTGATTAAGTCCTTTGTTGGGAATAAATGCATTGTTTAGGATGCATTTTGATGTTGTGAAGAATATAGAAAATCTATTTTGGAATATCATATCATGACACCTGTGTTATATTGGATCTATAAGAAGAATGCATATGTTTGAATAATCTGAATTACTATGTGATTAAGTGAACTTTCAATAAAAACATCGGACTTCCTAAGCCCGTTGTACATTGTTTTTCATTTTGGTTTATGGTTTTGGAGCAGTAGGACCATTAGAAATCTGAGTACTGTTGCATGCTAACAATGCAACATGCCTGATCAGTCAGTTGGAGCTAATACTGTTCTTTTTTTTTTAAATGATAGACTCATTTATACACTGAGAACCCCAAGAGCACACTTATGCATACACTGATGCACCCACACACACTTATTCAAACAGTAAGATACCCGGAGACACACTCATCAATACACTGATAAACCCAGTCACACACTGAGACACCCTAGGTGACCCTCATACATACACTGACATACCCAGGCGCACACTCATTCATACACTGGGACACCCTGGAACACACTTATGCATACACTGATACACCCATGCACACATGTATTCATATGCTGACACACCCAGGGATGCACACATACATTCACTGACATACCCAGACACACACTCATGCATACACTGACACACCCACATACACACATACACTATATACACAAAAAAGGAATAAACAGAGAAACACCGCTTTTTTTAAATTACGAGTTGTGGTTCTAAAAACAATTTTTTTAAACTGTTTTATTTATGTATTGATTGTTTTATAAATTTAATATATTAAGGTACCCAAAAAAACATGAAACCGAAATGTTGGAAAACTACTTGCATGAAAATTAACACGTTTCAAACTGAAACCCCCCCACATTTTGATGCTATAACCCAAAAAACCCATTAACAAATATGCAGCAACTGGTATAGAGTTCAACCAATCGGCATGTGGCAGCGCAAGCAATAAGTTGTCATGTTCACCAACTTTGGAGACACAGCTACCATTTATATTGTTGCTGAGGTGGGAGGTGCTGGCAGATTTGCAGAAGATACAGAGGGACGAGCACTAACTTGTTTTTCACAGACCATTCTCTTGAATGATTTCCCATGATTGTTCTTGAGATGTATTCACATTGATGATGTTCCGTGGCTATAATTTTTGCTTGTTCCTCAGGACAGTTCCTTTCCACAGATGGTGCACTTCACTATCTTTACCAAATGGTGTTGTAAACCACCTCCATACTTCACTCTGCTTTTAGGGTGGTGATGCATCACGCTCTTTCTCCTCCTCCAGAAGAACAAGATCTTCATGTGTAGATGCTGTTGCTGCAGCTATTGGTACTAATCTGCTATTCTCAGGATGTATAATGTTGCAAAACACCAGATATTAATATCTATGTCGTGCTCCCCCACTGTCCAAGTAGAAATGACAAGTGCTGGGTGATCTTATTCCAAAAAGGTGCGGTCCCTCAGAGGCATTGAAATGAGCAGGTTTTGCGTGGTGCCGTTTGGCAGATTCACGAGGATAGAAAAAACATAAAACGAGTGAGTAATCGTATAATAAAATATATGCACAGAAAATGTTGACCTCATAAATGTGAGGACAGTCATATCAACAGTTGTTGAATAATGGACTAGAAGTGGTGTTGGCCAACAGGTAATCTACGTATCAGTTTGTTTTGTAGTTCGAGTAATAGTAAGAAGATTATATGCAGCATACACAAGATTCTGTACGGAATGGATCAATGTGACGGTGCGCATGTCTCTCTATGTTTACTGCATTGATAGTTTAACTGAGGTCAGGTCTAGTAGGAGCATGGGTGTATGTGAAGAAAATAATGCTTCATCTCTGTTCCCCCCTTTCTCTGTCTATATCTCCTCCTTTCCTTCCCTGCTTTTCTAGCCCATCCACTAGGCCAAACGCGATTTGTATTGTGTACCAGGTGGAATAACTTCATAATGAAGATGTGAAATAACTGTTTTAGGAATTTTAATAAAGATTCTAATGCCTTTGTAGTAAATTCAGTAGAATGTTCGATACTATGTTTTTAAGTACAAAAGAGAACATTGATATTTGTTTTTCATACATAGGATTTTACCTATCATCGAGGGAACGAAAAAATTGTCTTGATAAAGATGGTGTAATTAAAGAATTCCATTGAAACCGTCGACGCACAGTACTTACACAATTCGGTGGTTGACTGGTCCCATAGATACTACTAGAATAGTGTGTATCGGGTTCCAGCCAACGTTTTTTTTACGAATGTGTTACAGCTCATGACAAATTTAACTGTCTGTTATCTCTCTCTCAAGGGCTTGATTTAGTTTTGTTAATAAATTATTGATTGTCCCATACCAAAATCATTTGCCATTATCAGTGTATGAAATTGTTATCTTTGTTAAAAAAATCTTTTAAAAAAAATAAGATTGATCAGAGGTAGTATATACCAATGATTTGGATTTTATGATGGTATATTTTTAACTTTTATGTGTACCCATTTTGTACTAAATATTGTATTGATTTCTACCTTGGAAATTGTTTATTTGACTTACTGTTTGGGCTTTAATATTTGTCTAATTTCTATATGTGTTGGGTGACTGGTATCGTAGTGAGATTAAAGGTTAAGAAATCGTGTATTCAGTAAACCAAGGAAAAACTTAGTTTATACTCATAAATGCCTACACTAAATGGAAACCGCATATAAATTGTGATCACGTGATCAGAATAGGAAACCAATTAGTCCTTACTGTCCAGTCTCAGTTTCCGTAATGTGGAGGAACCATGGATTTCAAAAATGGTGGGGGAAAACATTATTACAAAAATAACTAAACATTTCTCTCTAAAAAATATAGAAACTTTAAAATATTTTTTAAAAGCAATTATAACAATATTTTAAATTAAACAAACTGTACAAAATCAAATGTAAAAAATGAAAATGGAAAATAATTTTTTTTTAAATAAACAAAAATTAATAATAAAAAAATCATGAAAAAAACAAACAATTCTAACATATAATACATTCTTAAAAATTACTCATAGACATTCTAATTTTCCTGGTTTAAAGAAATGAACTTAGAAAGTCATGAATTTTTTTAACAGATTAATTGAAAAATAATCATTAAACTTAGGAAAATACATTTTAAAAAACCATTAAAATTCACTAAAAAAAGAAAAGGTTACAGGCATGTTATAGTTAGGAAATAGAATTTAAAAAAAGCTTTTGAAATTCACTGAAAAAACCAAAGGTCACAGAGACGCCATAGTTAGGCTCACATTTCACTTGTTAACAACAATTAAAACTCAACAGTTATAGTTACCTGAGCCTATTATAACTTATGCTCCTGCAATGCACTGCTTATGACCTCACATAATACTTCATTCATGACAGAATCTGGGACATCACTGATGACATCACAAATGACATCACTGATGACATCGTTGTCAGAACCACTCACACACCTACTCACACCCCCATATAAACTTGTCATACACCCACTCACATACCCACACAACGATTCACATACCCATTGACAGATCATACAACCACTCGCACACCCACATACTCAACCATAGAGCCACTCACATACCTACTCATTCGCCTATACAGACACTGACACAGCACTCACTCACTCCTACAGCTACTAACATAAACAGACACTCACCCACACAGCAACTCACACAGCCACACACTATCACAAACAGCTACTCACACACCCACTTCTTCAAATATACAACCAATCACTCAGCCATTCACTCATCCTTAAAACCTCTGCACACAACCATACACTCACCCCTCGAACTTCTCATATTCTCATACACCCACTCACACACCCACACAAATACTTACATACCGATTTGTACATTTATACAACCACTTACACACCCACACACTCACCCATACAGACACTGACTCTACAATACAGTCACTCACAAACCAACTCACTTAGCCAAACACCTTCTCAAACAGCCCAACACTCACTTAAACAGCCACTCATACTGACATTAGCCCACCCATATAGCAACTCAAACACCCACTCATCCATCTAATAGAGTTACTCACACAGCCACTCACTCACTTACTCAGTCACTCACACGCCCACCCATAGAGCCACTAACACAACCCTTCACCCACCCAAACTGCAATTCAAACACCCACTCACTTACCCATACAACTACCTACACACCCACCATACAGACACTCACACAGCCACTTACTCACCCATACAGCAACTCACACACTCACCCACCCACACATACAGCAACTCACACACCCACTTAGTCATCCATGCACTCACTCACATGCCCAGAAAGCCACTCAGACAGCCAATCATACACAGATTGAGAAAGTCTCATAGGTGATCAGATGACATATGTTAGAAATAGTATCACTCAATAGTAGTACAGAAATATTAGCAATTGAATAACGTATACAGTAGCTTACTATATATATTTAAGTGTCAGAAGCATTTACAAAACACATCTACTCACAGATGATGTCATCAGTGATGTCATCAGTGATGTCACTGACACTGTCATAAGTAATGTAATGTGTGAGGTCAGAAGCAGTGCATTGTGGCGAAAGTTGTAGTTAGCTCAGGTAACTATAACTGCTGAACTTCAATGGTTTCGTATGAGTGAAATCTGAGCATAACTATAATGTCTCTGTAACCATTGCTTTTTCCAATGAATATAAATATATATATATGTATATATATATATATATATATATATATTACCTACTGGCGGTCGCCAGTAGGTATATATAGTTAGGATTTTTTCTCTATGGGTTTTTTGAAAATTCTATGTCTAATAACGTTGGCGTTTGTGGACGGAATTGGCTGAAATTTTCAGGAAAATGGCACATTTTGTTTCTGAGCAGCCCCTGAAAATTTTGGGGGGGTTCGTCAAGGGGGGGCCGAGAAAAAAGGGGGGTCCCAAAACGCGTTTTTCCCATGTTAATTTCCATAGGGCGGTTGGCCTCACTTTTAGCCCGAACGGCTGAATGGATTTGCACGAAACTTGGCAAAATTGTAGGGACTGGTAGCCCGATGTGCCTTTTGTAGGTCTCAATATATGTGCTCCAGTGGATTTTGAGAAATTAACGTTTAAAAAAAGATATATATCTGTAACAGCGGACCTGGCAGCGGCCCAGGACGCGTACTTGTCGCGCAACGGAGCTTTGTGAAGCGAAGCTGATTGGTTCTCCGGCGTCTGTCAACATTCCAAACAGTCCATAGCGGCCGCCATCTTGTCTCTCGGTAGGATCGAGAGACAAGAGGAGGCCAAAGCGAAGGGGCAAATGACCATAAGGGGGAATAGTAGATCCTCGGTGACCCCCTACGTTTGATGTGGAGGTTTTAAAAGGGCCCCGCGGGGCAAAAAAAAAAATAATAATAATAATCGAACGGCTGAATGGATTTGCACGAAACTTGGCAAAATATTAGGGACTGGTAGCCCGATGTGCCTTTGCTAGGTCTCAATATATGTGCTCTAGTGGATTTTGAGAAATTAACGTTCAAAAAAAGATATATATCTGTAACAGCGCTCCGCTTCGCGTACTTTTCGCGTTACGGAGGTTTGCGAAGCTGATTGGTTCTCCGGCGTCTGTCAACATTCCAAACAGTCCGTAGCGGCCGCCATCTTGTCTCTCGGTAGGATCGAGAGACAAGAGGAGGCCAAAGCGAAGGGGCAAATGACCATAAGGGGGAATAGTAGATCCTCGGTGACCCCCTACGTTTGATGTGGAGGTTTTAAAAGGGCCCCGCGGGGCAAAAAAAATAAAAATAATAATAATCGAACGGCTGAATGGATTTGGACGAAACTTGGCAAAATTGTAGGGACTGGTAGCCCGATGTGCCTTTGCTAGGTCTCAATATATGTGCTCTAGTGGATTTTGAGAAATTAACGTTCAAAAAAAGATATATATCTGTAACAGCGCTCCGCTTCGCGTACTTTTCGCGTTACGGAGGTTTGCGAAGCTGATTGGTTCTCCGGCGTCTGTCAACATTCCAAACAGTCCGTAGCGGCCGCCATCTTGTCTCTCGGTAGGATCGAGAGACAAGAGGAGGCCAAAGCGAAGGGGCAAATGACCATAAGGGGGAATAGTAGATCCTCGGTGACCCCCTACGTTTGATGTGGAGGTTTTAAAAGGGCCCCGCGGGGCAAAAAAAATAAAAATAATAATAATCGAACGGCTGAATGGATTTGGACGAAACTTGGCAAAATTGTAGGGACTGGTAGCCCGATGTGCCTTTGCTAGGTCTCAATATATGTGCTCTAGTGGATTTTGAGAAATTAACGTTCAAAAAAAGATATATATCTGTAACAGCGCTCCGCTTCGCGTACTTTTCGCGTTACGGAGGTTTGCGAAGCTGATTGGTTTTTCGGCGTCTGTAAACATTCCAAACAGTCCGTAGCGGCCGCCATCTTGTCTCTCGGTAGGATCGAGAGACAAGAGGAGGCCAAAGCGAAGGGGCAAATGACCATAAGGGGGCATAGTAGATCCTCCCTGACCCCCTAGGTTTGATGTGGAGGCTTTGAAAGGGTCTCGCAGGGCAAAAAAAAAATATACAGTTTTTTTAGTTTTTTTGCGTGGAGTGCGCCCGGTTCGCGAACCGGGAAGCGGTCTGGGGAGCGTACTTTCTTGAAAATTAGTGAAAAAAGTTAGAGTAAAATAATAATTGTGAGTGATCAGATGTAGGGTAGCTCTGAGAAGAGCTTTTGGGTTTATGGTACATTTAGGTACTTATAAGTAGGTACCAATGCACAGTCTTAAATTCAGAGTGAAAACTCTGTTGCCCTCATCTGAGAAGTGAACTCCATCTGCTCTGTAGATATCTTGCATGTAGTAACGCAAGTTATTGTTGTACAGGGAGCCCATTCCATGGTCTCTCATGTAAGCTGAAACAGATTTGTTTACATGCTTCCTCGATTTCTCAATTTGTGGACAAAATTGGTTCGACCACCTCCATTTCTGTCTTTGGCATATATTTGAATATACCAAGGCAGTCTGAGGAAAAAGTGCCATCAATTGCTCAAAGGTGTCCTTTAAAAGCATTTCCAGACCTACCCCAGTCAAAGTGCCCAAATCATTACCTCCACAGTGCACAATTAACAGGTCAGGTTTTGGCAAATGCATAAAGGTTTTCACCAATGGTATCAATTGGTGACATTTTAATCCTCTGTGGCCAAACCACTTAATTTCCACATCTTGTAAATTGAGGTTAGGTAAATTCCTGTTTTCAGCGTACCTTTGAGCCCAATAGATGTAGCTATGTCCAACAATCCAGACAGAAAACATGGCGAGAGAAGGTTCTCCTGCAGTCAGATGAAGTGTGGCAATGAAATGGCAGTTGAAAAAATGAGAGTGTAAAATGAAAAAAACTGAGGAGTTTCTGTGTTAATGAAGCAGTAAGAGTGATTGGTGGATTTTGATTGCTGAAAACAGAAAGTTAGTGTGCATGGATGAGTTCGTTGAAAGATGTATTTTGAGTGGCGAAGAAAAAATCATTAAATGAAAGATTGCATTGGATATGCAGGTGCACTGAGAGTTCAGAGTTCAATTGCAACATTATTGTGTGAGAGGTCTTGCAAGAGGTGGTTGCTATGCAGAAAAAGCAGAGAGGGGGCAGAGGGGGGAAGGGTTTTGCTTTGAAAAAAAGTGAGGGAAGAGTTTTGATTGGGTGACATGAGAGATCTGTGTGAGGAATTACAGCATTTCTGTGCTTTTGATAGCTGCAGACTCTGGAGTGCATACCTTTTGCTCTGCTGAAGACAAATTGGTGTGTTTCTGAGACTGTTTTGAAACTCAAAGTATTTGCTAAGGTGAGAAAAAATTTCTTTAATTTAGATAGAAAATAGTGTGCTTTAAGGAGAAAATTATGAAGAAAGTTGTGTTTTTCAAATGTTGCTTTGTCTCAAGTGTTTCACAAATAGATTTTGTTTCTTTGAGAAATTGTAATTGGAGAAAATGTGAAGTATTAGTACTGACAGGGCTTTTATGTGCATAGGAGTTGTGGAGTGTTTTCAAATTATGACTTGTAAATCGTTTTGAGAAAAAGCAATGGTTTTAATATTGATGAGAAGGACATAATGGTGTCTGCTTCTTTATAAGGTAATTGAGAGTCTCTGATGTTATTTTTCCCATTTCAATGTAAGAAGTTTGTCTGTGGAGCAAATTGCTTGTAAATATGCTCCCACCTGTGCATGGCAAATTTAGATTTTGAATGTTTCCGTTACATAGGCATGTTAAAGGTGACTGAAACATGCTGCAAAGGCAATCAAAAAATGCTTTTATGTGTCTTAAGGACATTTTAAGTCATTTCCCCATGTGCAGTGTTTTCAAATTATGAGTTGAAAATCGTTTTTGAGGTAAAGGAATGTTTTCAAAATTTATGTGCGCCATATGACCCCAAATTTCTTTTTCAGGGGTGCAGCAGGGTGTTCTTGAGACACCCCTGCACCGTCGGAAAAATTCGTAATTTGCGATGAGGTAATTGCTAATCGCAAATTGCACCTTCATTCCTATGGGCCTCCTGCTGCATGGAAATGAATGGGTAATCTTGCTGAAATGCAAAGTCGAATCTGTATTTAAAAGGGTCTGCACCTCTGTACGGGTGTTCGCTATGTGAAGCACGAAAGTTTTACGGGCCGAACTCAAGGCCACCTCTCTCTGAGACAAAAGAGCTCTTATTCTTGCCATGCCGTTGAAATGTGCTCCCAAAGTTGGTATTTGTGGCCAGATTGAAAACTCCCTATGTTCATGTGTGGGAGGAAATAGAACATTTCTGCAGCAAATAACCCGTTCATTTACTGTTACGATAAAATGAATACTTTTAATTAACCCAGAACAATCTTCATTATTGAGCATCAAATAACTACCATTTTCCAAGAACTTGAACGTGGGGATGATAGCAGGAACTGGTGTGCCTTGCAACACGCAAGCCATATTTGGTCGGTGTTTGTTGCATGATCCGTGTAACTGTATGTGCCTACACATTAGTGAATGATCTGGCGTCTCAGTGCATTCCTCTCCATTCAGATAAAGTTCTTGATCATCTTTGAAAATCTGTATGTGTATGGAAGCGACCAGACTTCATGAAGAAAACCACTACCTAAAGGTTAATAACGACCTATTGGTATATATTTCATACAATTTGAAAACTTATATAAAGCAAAAGGCAGCGTTATTAAACCGTGGATAAGGCACGTTGCCAAAGCAGTCAACCTTTTGGATTTATACTGGAAATGTTAAAGGAAGAGTTACGGAGTAGGGCCTGTAAATCTTTAATAGACAACGAGTAAAATTACTCCAACCATCATATTCCTCTAACTCCGGGATAGTAGGGGTGTTTAATTTTTTAGAAGTAGCCAATCCAAAGCATTTGGTCTGGGAAATTGTTTCATTCACAAACCACATATGTTTTGGGATGAGACATGCACGGTGGAAAGCCTCAGTGCCTTGTACCTGCCAGGTTCGTGAACCCCAAACTGATGTAGATCCTGGATATTTTTACTCTGTATTACGTTAGCATGGTCTCATTACTGGTTTAAACGCCATTTTTCCTTTTTTGTAACTTCTGCACACGACACTTAGTTGTTGCTTTAGCTTTCAGCCTACCTGCGTCAAGATCTATGCCTGCTTCAAGCAGGCGCAGGGTTTTGATGTAGCTTTGTCCTATCTGATTGTAAATGCGGCACACCGTGGGTGGCAGAGCAGCCGTGCACGTTAACTGGTGCATCCCTGGGGATGTGCTAGTTAATATAAATCTGCCCCTTTACATTTAATTATGTGCAGGGGACACAGAGTAGGTGAGGTTTATCCAAGGTTAAGAAGAGATGAGTCCTGTTCAGTGAAAAATTGGAGATAGGCTTCAGTATATTATATACTTAAGTAGTGTGTTAAGTTTTTGATGACTGTTATTAATTTACTGTTGGGTAATAGTGGTTAATAACATTTTTTATTATATTTTACCACAGATTCAACTGCAGATTATTTCAAGATTTTAGGATGCCTAGCAAAGAAAGAGTAAGAAAGGCTGCAAAACGTCAAAGACAGCAGGACCATGGAATAATGCAGCAGTCCTCTAACAAAAAGATTTGTCAAGTCACCAAGAAAGCACCGGGTAAGAGTCGAAAAACAGTCATAAGAAATATGTGTAGTAAAAAAAATATTACTACAGAAAATGTTTCAGTCCAGAAAAGGACAAACAATTCAAATGGTAAGGAAAGGCCAATGAGAAATGTTACTGCTAGAGTAAGAGATAACTCTATGCATGAAAGTAGAAGGAAACAACAGTTTAGGGATATTCGTAAACGAATGTTCCGCAACAGGATAATTGGGAATTTGTTAAAAAATATTAAGAAAGGTCAGCAGAAAGTGGTTTTTTATAAGAGAAAAAAAATAGTTGAGAAAGTTATTGATCAGGCATTTGAAATTAAACGTAAGTTATTTATTTTGACAATCAATAGAATTAGGAAGCTAAACAAGGTAATTTATGATTTCAAAAGAAATAGTAGATGGAAGAGAATAGTTAATCGTAGTAATTTTTGTGAAGTTTTTTCTGGAGAATGGATGCATAGTTCAAGCTCTGAGGCATTTTTTAATGAGGAGAGTTATTTCCAGGATAATGATTTGGTGCATGCAGTTGACACCAGTGGTCGAGCTTATGAAGTGAAAGATGGTTGTCCAGTTGAAAAAGAAAAACTTGTGAGAACAGAGATAGAAGAGGTGTTAGGTAATGAGGTTTTAGGGAGACGTCCTAAGGGTCCTGTGTACACCTGGAAGTGTAGTAGTATTTGCAGTGTACGACAGGATTCCATCAATTTGCTTTGTGATTTTATACGGTCATTTAGTAAGAAAAGTTTGAAGCAGAAAATGAAGTTGTTGCAAGAATTAGATCCTTGCAGAGTGAGAGAAGTGATAGGTTTGCATGGTCATTCACTGGCTTGTCTTTCCAGGAGAGTATGCCAGAGTGTTTTTCATCATTTCAGGATGCTAGCAGTGCATCATAATAAAGTGAGGAAAATAGTTAGAATGTTGTATTATGCTAAGAGTCCAGCAATTATGCTTAAACAATTATGCGCTGCTCTTTTGCATGGTTCTGAAATAGATGTGAAGAATATATGTGAAGAAATTGAGTTTTGTTACTTTGGAAGTAAAGAGGAGAATGTTGAAATTGACCAAGAAGAAGAGAGTAATGTGGAAGATAGTGTACAGGTTTCCAGTACAGATAATTTCCAGAGGGAAATTGCGACGTTTGAGGTGAAATCAAGTGAGAGGCCAAATTTCACTTGTGTGTGTTGTCGACGCACTTATTATAAGAATCAGACTAAGTTAGTGGATTTATATGGAAAAAGTGAAAGGGAAAATAATAGTGAATGGAAGGATTTTACAACATACTTGATGGTAGAAAATTGTTTTGATTTGGGATTGGATCAACGTGTTTGTACTTATTGTTGTAACAAATTAAATCAAAACCAGATGCCTGCTAGAGCAGTTCATAATAATCTGGAATTGGTTGAGATTCCTTCTGAATTGAAGGATTTAAATACTTATGAATCTATTTTGATTCAAAGTATCCATCCCTTTCAGGCTATTGTAAGAATGGAGCCAAAGACAGGGAAATTGCCTCCATCAGATTTACAGAGAGGATTAAAGGGAAGAGTTGTTTATTTGCCTCTAGATTTGAAGAAAAACATTAACACAATTGGAGTAGAAAAAGTGGAAGAGGAACCTCTTGTTATCTTAGTTAATGGGGTTCCGACAAAGAATAAGAAAATATGGCAAGATTTAGTAGATGTTAGGAAAGTCAAAAGGGCAACATTGTATTTGAAAAAATATAATAAATACTATAAAAATGTATATGTTGCAGAAGAGGAAGTAAGTGAGGAAGAGGATAGCGATTTGTGTGCTGGTCAAGTTGAGAAAGTAGAACCCTGTACTAGTGAAGAAATATATGAACATTATAGTGTTCATCCTTTGCATTCCAAGGAAGTCATGGGGAATGCTATTGAGTTGTTTCAAATGAAACAAGCGAAAGGGAGTCCCATTAGTGTTTGGGAGGAAAGTTTGGAAGCTCGGTGTTTCCCACAGCTTTTTCCAACAGGTCAGGGAGGAAGATATGATGAGCGACCTCATCAAATTCCTGCTTCTGAATACCGGACTTTGCGATTGTATGCAGGAGATCCTAGGTTTCGACAATGCATTCCTTATTTGTTTCATCTCCTGTTTGAAAGCGATCTGTCTGGACTGTCATATGCAGTGAACCACATCTTGAAAAGTGCTATACACATGCAAAACATCTCGGCAAGTGACTTTATGGATAAAGTCAATGTCCAAGACAGTATTTTGGATTCTCACCTGATTAATCTCATGGCGTGTCAGCGTGGTACTAATGAGTACTGGTACCGTCGTCATGGTGATTTAAAATGTATGCTGAGGAACTTAGGAACTCCCACATGGTTCCTCACTTTGAGCTGTGCTGAGTATGGCTGGGAAGACTTACTTGAATTTCTACGAGAGGCAAATGCTAACGTAGAAAACATCGAATTCAAGACACCCGGAGAACTGTGCTCTTTGGATCCAGTCAATGTATGTAGGTACTTCAATCATAGATTTGAAGGTATGATGTCTTTCATCATGAATAAGAAGAATCCACCTCTTGGAGAGGTGTTGGATTTCTTCTGGAGGAAGGAGTACCAAGCAAGAGGTGCTCCTCATATACATATGTTGCTGTGGATCAAGGATGCACCTAAATTTGGAACGGATGCAGACGACTCAGTGATGAGTTTCATAGAACAGTATTCTACGTGTGCTGTTCCAAACGCAAAGGAGAAAAAAAGCCTAAGAGAAAAAGTTCTACGTTTCCAAAGCCATCGATGTGGAAAGTACTGTCGTCGTAAATTCCGGAACAAAGACAAGTTCTACACCAAATGTCGTTTCGGCTTTCCACGATCGGTGATTTCTAAAGGAAGAGTGAACAGTTTGATGTCTTCGCTGCGACATAATGTGATGAAGAAATCACCTAAAAACACATACAATTTGAAGAGGAACGAAGAGTCTAAGTACATTAACGACTACAACCCGGTGATTTTGTCCATGTGGAATGCTAACATGGATATACAGTTTGTGGCTGATAACTGTATGGCTGTGGCTCGGTATGTGACATCTTACATCACCAAAAAAGAGAAGACAGAATTGAAGGATATGTGGGAGGACATTTCCCATGAAAAGAGCCTCAGCAAGAAGTTGTACAGTTTCAGTCTGAAGATGTTGTCGCATCGAGAAATCGGAGCTTACGAATGTTCTGACCGGTTGTCTTCAGCAAGTCTCTATGCCAAGTCCAGGAGTATCGTTTGGGCGAGTGTTGGTCTTGCTGCAACGCGTAATCGAGTTCTGAAACCTGTGCGGGAAATTGAGTATTTGGCGGAAAAGGAGCCAAACAGTACCGACATTTTGAAGAGCAACATGTTGGATACATATTATCCAAATCGAAGCAGTCACCTCGAGAATGTTTGTCTGTATGTCTGTATGAGGTTCTGCAAAATTACATATTCAAGAGGAACATCAAAGAAGATACTGAGAAAGGAGTGTATGCTGTAATAGGAAGTGAGGGATGTCTGGTCAAGCAAAGAAAATGCCACTTGATAAACCATCGAAAATTGAGTGGCGAATCTCCTGAAAAAAAGGAGTTTTTCTATTTAGCACTTTTTACTCATTCAATGCTGCCAAGGAGACCATAGAATGTCCTGCTTTTCCCAAATATGTAGAAATGTTGAATGTGGAAATTGAGCAGGAAGCAACGATTGCAGCCGAGATTGCCAGAGACAGTTCTCAGGACAGTCAGAGTTCTGCTTCATTGAGTCAGGATCCACTAGGAGGACCTCTTATCGAAAATGAAGCTGCCACTGCTATGAATGAAGTGGAAAGAGCCATGGCACATGCTCAGGAGGATGCGGTTAACTTAGAAGAGTTGGAAAGACAACTCAACGTTGAGCAGAGGAAAATATATGACGAACTTACCATGCAAATTGATCATGGATTAAGTCATGACAAGAAAGAGTGCTCATGTACGTCGTTGAAGCCTGTCCGACTGTACGTGAGTGGAGAAGCGGGAACTGGAAAAAGTTTCCTTATTAAAGCAATTTCATGTTATTTGCAGGAAAGGACAGAGTCATCGCTGTCTTGTGTTGTCACCGCTCCAACTGGACTGGCAGCACATAACATTAAAGGGATTACTTTACATCGTTTACTGATGCTGCCAGTGGAGCATGACAACAAATTAGAATATCACAAGCTATCTGGAGATGCTTGTTTTGAAGTTTCAAGAGTCTTGAGGAAAATGAAACTTCTTATCATTGACGAAGTAAGCATGGTTTCCAATGTCATGCTTGCCTTTGTGCATTTGAGAATGCAAGAAGTTCTCAAAACAGAGTATGATGTGTTATTTGGTGGCAAACACATCATTGTTTTCGGAGATCTTCTGCAGCTGACACCAGTGAAAGGGCAACTTGTGTTCAAAATGCTCACGCATGAAGATACCAGGAAGTGCTTAGGGAGTATTGGCAACGTCAATATATGGTTAAACTTCAATTATGCTGAACTGCATGAAAATATGCGTCAGGCAAAGGATGAAGTTTACAAGACTATTCTACAAGATGTTAGAATTGGAAAAGTGACCGAGCATGGGAAAGAAGCTTTACATGCACGATTACTGACAAATTTATATCCAGACGAAGATGTTGTGCCTGAGAATATTTTTCAGAAAGTTACTGAGAAAAAATCTGGAATATGTTTGATGCCAACTCTTGCAGAATGTGCCAAATTCAACAACAAAATGTTGCATTTAGAAAAGCAAGAGATTGTGAAATTGGAAGCTATTGACAGAGTAGAGCATATGGGATCAACAATTATTTTGTCTGAGAATCTGAAAACAAAATTGGATTCATTAGAGAAGAGTATATCTAAAACTGCGGGTTTTGAAAAGACTCTGAATGTGTGCTTGAACTGCCGTATAATTTTAAGAAGGAATTTACATGTTGAAAGAGGTCTGGTAAATGGATCAATGGGTAATGTTGTTGATTTTGTGAAATACAGAAATAGAGATGGAATTGAATTTTTAAAAATTAAATTTGATGGCATTGAGGAAGTACAGCTAATTGCTCGTTGTTCTGCTAGATTTTTGCTTGTAAAAGACTTATATGTTCGTCGTAAGCAGTTTCCTGTTTGCTTGGCATATGCGGTGACAATCCATAAATCGCAAGGTTTAAGTGTAGACTGTGCATTGGTGAATATTGGCAGTTCTGTGTTCAAGGAGGGTATGGCATATGTGGCATTGTCACGAGTTAGGACTTTATCGGGATTGTACTTGATTGAGTGTGATGTCACAAACATTTGTGCGGATCTAGATTGTGTTAAGGAATACAATAGGTTGAGAAGAGAGTATGCGCCACATTTGCCTCAGTATCCTTTGTTTGAGAAACGTGTGGTAGGCCGGAAACGAAGAAATGTGACCAATACTGGGGAGGTTGTAGCAAAAAGACGAAAAGTCGATGAACCTGAAATTATAAGCAGAAACAAAAAGGATTCTGTTGAAGATGTTGTTGGTTTTCAATTTGAAAACAGTTCTGGTGTCAACTGCTATGCTAATGTAGTGATTAATGTTTTGTTTTCTCTACAAAATGTAAAAGAAGAGATTGTGGTCAATTCTGATCAAAGATTTTGCAGTTTGTTAAATTCTGTGTTAGAGAAATGTAGCACTGATAGAAGAAACATAGAAAGTGTGTCTGAAATTCGAAATCTGTTAGACAGATGTTCAGGCCAAACACAATTCTCTCAAAATAGTCAGCAAGATTGTCAGGAGTTTTTAATGTATATGCTTGATGTATTAAATGCTGAAGGTGTAGATGTAGATCATCTGTTTGGGCTTTCTTATCAATGGCAGCATGACTGCGAGAACTGTAGGGTATCAAGTAGTACTAGTGTAGACTCAGAAAGATTTATATATTTAACTTTGCCAGACAGTAAATCAGTCTCTTTTAATAAGCTAGTAAAAGCAGCTGATCACAATATGGAGTGTAGGCAATGTAAATCTGAAATGATGTCCACATTATTTATATGAACATATGGCCAGTATGTCATTTTAATGTTCCAACGATGTAGGCCTGATGGAACAAAATTGACAACTTTAATTAAAAATTTTGTGGCTTCACAGTTGTCAATATCAGGAAGGACTTTTGTAACTGTAGCAATTATATATCATGATGGTTCTTCAATAACATCAGGACATTATACAGCTTATTTAAAGTGTAGAAATGGCTGGTCATTCTGCAATGATTCTGTTTTAATTTTCAAAAAAAAATTGCCATATGACCTTAAAAACTCTTACCTGGTGTTTTTAAAACCAAAATTTTAGGGAAAGAATCTCGGGATGTGCTCTGAGGAATTTCAAGAAGTTCTCATGGCTCCTACACTATTTGGCCTTGAAGATAAGTGTAGTACAGAGACATAACTTTTTACCATAACACTGGACGTTATTGAGAAATATGTGCACTTTGAATGAGTTCAGAAAAACTATTTCTTTTTATAAGCTAATTGAAGCAGCGAATCAAAACATGGAGTAGAGGGAATGTAAGTCTGCAATGCTGTCTACTGTTTTACATTGCTTTGTGATTAAAAGTGATGTAGAGAATTAAATAATTGTACTAGTCATAAAGGTAGTGTAAGTCTGCTTCATAGTAAGCAGTATCAGTGTGATAGGAAATGTAGAACATGATTGAGCAAGAAGGGGAAGATATTACTAGTCCAGGATTGTGTAAATGATCTTCAACATTTTAATTCTGAAAGTTGTGGAAATGCGAAAAGACGGGATTGGCTAACAAGAAATCCAAGAGTTATACATGGCTCTGACAAGATTTGGCCTTGTGGAATCTTGTGGTAGAGAGCAAGAAGTCATTTATTGTATGTAACATGTTTTTGAAAACGATGGAGGTTTTCTTTCAGAAAGTGGCGGGTTGAAAGTAATAACAGCACAACAGAGTGTAAGCTGTTCATAGGACATCCTTGGCCGTCATGGAAAGTAAGTTAACTTTAAGGAGTTCTGAATTCTGATTTCTAATGTTGTATGGGTTTTTTAAACACAATCATTTTGATTGTGTTTTTTTTTCCCCGCTGTTATATGATGAATACCTTCAAGTCACTGTTTTAGTGAAATTTGATACATTCTGAGAACAGCAAAAATAAACCATTTAACATGTATAATTAATTCTGTTCTGTTTGCATTTATGATGTACATGTAGAACTGTGTAGGAGGCATGGAGAAGGTGAGGCTTCTGTAAGTGTCAAAGTTGTTGCATATAGTGCTCATATTCTACGTAGTCTTTTATATTTCATTACTTTCACTGTTTCTGACTGATCTAAACATTTTTTTTTAAAAAGAACAGTAAGTATAAGGGAAGGAAACAGACAGTTATGTTAAAAGAAACACAGCTATAGGGAATAAACTAGGGATACTGTTACCCGCAATCCTCTGCTGATGATGTCACTGAGCATGTCATGAATGATGTAATATGTGACATCATCAGCAGTGGATTACGGGTAATAGTATCTCTAGTTTACTCCCTTATAGCTGTCTTTCTTTTAACATAAGTGTCTGTTTCCTTCCCTTATACTTACTGTTCTTTTTTTTTAAAAAAAAATTTGGGTTCGCTTCCGGTTCGCGAACTGGGAAGCGGGAAGCGGGACGCGAACTAAGAGAAATAGAGGTTGGCACAGTTGCAAATATTGTACCAATTTTTTAATAACGGGGAGGTAGTTCTGAAAAGAACTTTTTTTAAATTGTTTTTGTTGTTTTATATTTTTTTTATTATTTTTCTGAACATTTTTTTACTTTTTTTGAATTTTTTTGAACAGTTTTATATTTTTTTTGTTTTTTTTTCGGAGGGGGCAACGAAAACGATTCATTGTAAAGGGCTCAACAGGAGCAAGAAAACAAAAAAAAAGAATTTATTGTTTGGGGAGTGTCGGACAAACATGAGCATGATTGTCAATAGCTCTGTTGATCAGAGTGATGCTACTTTCTGCGTAGCAAATGAATCCACTGCAATGTACGCAGACTTGTTTTACTTCACGAAATCTCGTTTGTATATTTGGCACCATCTCCCTGCCCTCTGGTCCCGTTACTTCCGGTACAACAGATCTTCTGGCCATAATAGGGAGATTATCTAGGTCGTCCTGTTCCTCTTCTTCCTCTTCTTGCTGAATTATAACTTTAGCAGGTGGTCCACTCTTCCTTGGATGTGGTGGAGGTAGTGGGGAAGCACCAGCTGAAGCTAGTAAAGAAGCCATTGCTCACTGGTAACAAAGGGTCTTTCTCTCACAATGATGAAAGTCAGAGTGAGGAAAGAAGGAGGGATTTTCACCATTTGGGAAAAAAAATTGTTCTCAACCAATGAAAAGTGTTCATTTTAGATCATATGACCTAGTCTTACATCATTAGGAAACCGAAAGTGAAATGAACCAATGAAAAGTGTTATTACCAAGTCACATGACCTGCTGTGTGTATGTTACGCGCTTTGCAGGGCCTCCCGGTTTGCTTCCAGAAACCTGTGCTTTGCGACTCGGTAAGCGTACGAGTTCGCTAACGTAGCACGTCATATGACGTATCACGCGACAACGCGAAACGTCATGCGGACGGGAGGCGTCACGATGTTGTTTTCTAACGCGGCAGTTGCGGTAAAGAAACGTTTACCGGCTCGCGGTCTATTTCGCGGCATCAAGGTCAGCTAACGGGAAGCTTCCCGATTCGCGAAGCGGGAACGAAGAAAAAAAAATATTAAAAAAAAGTTATTAATAAACATATAAAATATATTTTTGGATTTAAAGAAGAATACATTTTACAGCTACAGATATTAGCTGTTAAAAAAACAATGACATTCACTGAAAAAACCATAGGTTATAGACCATATATAGTTAGGAATTAGCATTTACAAAACCTTGAAAATTCACTGAAAAAACCATAGGTTATAGACCATATATAGTTAGGAATTAGCATTTAAAAAACCTTATTTTACTCACACAAAACCATTGAAATTCCATATATAGTTAGTTGCACTAACTATATATCGCACACCCGCAATCCACTGCTGATCATGTCACATATTACATCATTCATGACATGGTCAGTGACATCACTGATGACATCACTGATGACATCTCAAATGACATCACTGATGACATCTCACTTGACATCAATGATCACATCACTGATGATATCATTCATGTGATAATACAATGCATCTCCTCACACTCTAATATAACCTCCGTTACACCCAGTGTTAAATAGAGAGTATCATTTTTGAAACCATTGACACACCAATACTAGTTACTACATACGCACTCACTGATTCCTATGTCTACACACACATTCACTCATACAATCATTCATACATACAATCACTCATCTTTACAACACTATCATATGCACTCATACACCTATACAGACACTCACACTCTGCCACTCATCCATGGAGTTACTCACACACCTAGTCAGTCCTGAAAAGAATCAATCACACTTCCATTTTCTCATCTATACAGTTAAACACAGAACACCTTACATTTTTGAAATATATACTAACACATAGTTACTCTCTTATAGAATCACTGATACAAGTACACATTGATCTGCACAGAGTCACACACCTCCCAGCCAGCCATACACACACTCAGTCTCCCATACAAATACTTGTGCAACCAATCAATAACCCATATAGCTACTTATATAGCTACTGATTAACACGTGCAGCAGCTTGCACAACAACAGACATACTGATGCACACTTTTAGACAGTTTAGTCACTAACCCGTGCATTCAGTAAGACGCATTTAATCACTCACTCATACAGTCAATCACGCACCTACTAAAACCTTTATTCAGACACTTATAAATCCACTCATTCTTCAATATGTAAAACATATTTAAACTTTACAGAAACACATAATCACTGGATGTTGTCATCAGTGATGTCATCAGTGATGTCACTGACCATGTCATGAATGATGTAATATGTGACATGATCAGCAGTGGATTGCGGGTGCGCGATATATAGTTAGTGCAACTAACTATATATGGAATTTCAATGGTTTTGTGTGAGTAAAATAAGGTTTTTAAAATGCTAATTCCTAACTATATATGGTCTATAACCTATGGTTTTTTCAGTGAATTTTCAAGGTTTTGTAAATGCTAATTCCTAACTATATATGGTCTATAACCTATGGTTTTTTCAGTGAATATATATATATATATATACATACACATATATATTTAGATAGATATATACACACTTATTAAAAGTAATATATAATTATTCAAATGTATTTTAATATTTTTTTTTAATATAATCATACATCATTTATTACATGACAAAAGTTGTTAAACTATTTTAAAGTTATATAATAGTCATGTTTATTTTGATATTTTTAACATTATGTTATGTTTTTTATATTTTCAAATATTTAAAATAATTTGATTTAATGTAACATTATTTCATATGGTGTTTAATTAAATTCCCCACCTCTATTATTTTCTTTGGGAGGTGTTCTAGTATTAGTGGTTCGCCATGAGCCTTCTTGGACTTACTAATGTTTCTATATAAGTCACCTTTCCTAATGCCTCTGGAATGAGAGTGAGAGGAGAAGGAAGTTGGTTAGTGCTCACAAAAAAGCAATTGTAACAGTTCCATTGTCCACTACTGCTTCCTCTTCAAAACTCTTTTGTGGTTTGGAAGAGGAAGTAGAATGCACAAGGTATCCCCTTAACCTGTTAGACTCAGCCTGCCTAGTGCATTCCCCTGAGTATTTTTGGAAAAGGGCATGACTTTCAACCTCACACTGGTTGTTGTAAAATTTAGTCTTCTGCTGGCACGGAAGGGCAGTGGGTTGCTACCTAACAAATAACAACTGCAAATGTAAGCTGGAGCTCACTTCCTGCTTGCTGATTACCTTTATAGATACATACTTCTGTGCACCCTACTGTCATGTATCCAGTATCCAGTACTGGATACTACCTAATTTCACAGGGATAGGACTTACATGATTGAATGCTAACCTGCCCTGCTACTGGTTATAGTTGTAAGTGATTTCATAGAAAAAAGATTTCATGGAACACCAGTCCTGAGAAACCATTTCATCTAAACGGTTTAATGGAAATGTTCTGAATGAATGGCATTTATCTTTTCATAGAAACCAATTCATAGAATGTCTTTTTGGTTGAAACTGACTCTTGAATACTTACTTTTTAAGAGTACATGCAATGGGTGCAGGTCTTAATTTCAGAAATAGTTTTTCAGTGATACTTATTTCAGCGCTTTACTTCAGGAGACATTATTTCATTTTTACATCTTTTATCTTGTCATACAATTACTTTGGATGTTTTTGCTTTCAAAAGGATACCATGTCCAAATGTAGAAATCTTCACTGTGACTTCATCAAGCAGCTCACCGACAATTACGCTCTCCTCCTAAGACACCACCTGCAGCCTTGCCCCGCTGTACTGCTACCTTCTCAAGGACTTTTTCTTTACATGTCCTCTAAGTCTGAAGGAAAGTGCCAACTGGGCTGAATCCACTTTTTGTATGAAAGCCCGAAACCGGTCCTAGGATGCTTGTTTTCAGTTCAGGGTGGACCTGGCCTGGCCTGGCAGTTTGGGCTGGACTGTTCCCATTTGGTGCGGGGTCAAGACTGATTTGCATATGGCCGGGTCCAAACTGGAATGGCATGGTGAGCAAAGAAACAATGGATTTAAGCCCAGATCTCTGTACTGGGGTGAATGTATGACAATGTTCTGCATTCTGTCCATCATTTGTCCTTTTTGCATTTGCACTCGATCTTGGTCCGCCAATTTTTTTCCAATTTGACCTGGTCACACGCCTCTATATGTCCGCGGTTGGCACTTCAATCTTTTAGGCTACTTTAAATTTTTAAAATCCATAACTCTGGGTCTACTGATTGGATTTTTGCTGTTTTGGTGTCAAAAACTTTATTAAAATGTACTGTATTTTTCTAAATTCGTGTGGTATTTTTCTTTAGTTGGATTTTTACTTTGTTACAGTTTGTGTGCTGGATAAATACTTTACACATTGCCTCTAAGTTAAGCGGGACTGCTTTTGTGCAAAGCTACCAGAGGGTTAAGCACAGGTTAATTTAGTGACATTCGTGGTTCACACTTACAGGAATTGTGGCTGTTGCATGAGTAGGGTTAACACCTTACTTAACCAACAGCCCAATTTTTCACAGGGCCAAACTGTTGGCTGGAATGTGTGTTGGGGAAACAATACTCCTGTTCACTGACAACCAATGACAATGTAGTAATTAATGTCAAAATAAAACCAGGATACAAGGGACTTGATCAAAGAAAATTTACAGTAATTATTGTGCTGATATTGGAGAACAATCAAGAAAAGTGCCATGTTGGTCTAGAAGATGGTGAGCCACATTTATCATAGTTCAAGTTCAACAGGTTTGGCCGATTCAGACAAGAATCAATCACAAACATAGATTCTGCAGATAAACTCAATAGTACTAAGCATTGGTCTATAACGATATGAAATGAATCCAAAATCCAATATGTATGCAAGTTCCTCATCCTTGTTTAGATCACTCAAGGATTTGGGGTTGAGATCCAAGTTTATTTGTGATTTAAGTCTCCTCCACAATTATGTACCATGATCCTGCCAATAGCAAAAAAATGTAACTAATTTGATTTTACTGTCATGGAACTTTTTATATTGTCTTGCCACTGAATATGTGGTATCATTTTTTCTGAAGGTCTGTAGATGCTCTAGGATGCTCTTACACATAGGCAATATTGTGTTGACAATATACAATACATTATAAGGACATCCTACATAATACAAACAGAAATTGGTAGGTAACATATTGGAGAATGGCTATGTTATATACTGTACTTAGGGCCTTATTACAAATTGGCAGTCCATGAAACTCTGCACACGCAGTTGCAGTCCGAACGCTGCAAGCTCAGCAGTCTTATAGCCGAATTACGAGATGGGTGGATTGCTATTGCAAAGGCCACAGCTGAACTGCCCACATCGCCAGCACACCGCAGACCACCAGGGTCATGGTCGGGAAAAAGCAGATGTCATAGGGTGGTACAGATAAGTTTCACTACCGTCTGTATTACGAGTTGGCTTTCCGACAAGCCTACCGCAGCTGTGAGACCGTCAGATTCAAGTCAGCTGAATTGAAGGATGTTGGGTATGTACTCCCCCCTTTCCTGTTATTTCATTCAGAGTTTGATGTGGATCACTTTCTTCAGGTGCACCCTTCACAGCAGCATCTTCACCCTGAGGATTACAACCCTGTTTGCAGCAATATACAGGTGAGTCCTTTTATACCATAAACAAATTGTCTAAACAACCCACATATGGGCCAGACTCCGGCAATGGGTAGGTGGCATTTTTCCACATGTATTATGCATATGTGTGCATTCAACACATATGCAGTTGAAACATTGACACAGGCATTGATACAAATGGAAAACTAATCGCCACCTACGTACGTTCTCTGCATCTACACAGCCAGTACTGTGGTAAAATTGTAATACAGGGGTCGGAAGACCCCCAGTGCTGTGGTCTTTCAGTGGACGCTAATGTGGCAATTGGGCAATCACACCATCAAACTTGTAACCAGGCCCTAAGTCTGCATGTAGAATTTTTTCATGCTTTGCAGCTTCCACATTTATAGAAACCTTTCAGTTAATTAAATAATGTAAGTTGGAGACAGCTAGATTACTTTGCACTCAGATATCTCCCAACACATCTGCAAAACAGGTAAGCTCAACACTTATTGTTCTGCAGACTAGACAGAGGCTATATCAGAACAATTCTCTACTGCATTGTCTGTTCTTCCTATTACTATTACAGTACATATTCAGTTACTGTGAATACAAAACTGTCAGCCATGCACATTGCATAATTACGATTATAAAGATCTTCTTGATCAAAGCTAGTGGGCAAATGTGCTATTAGAAGACACGAGCAAACATATAAAAAGTTCTGCAGCTGTTAGTAATGTTGCAATGAACAGCAAAAAAGGTACTTACGGAAGTATATGTGCACTTACCAATACAACTGAAAAAATTATATTTTATTGACTTTAAATAACATAGATAAGCCATATATCCTCACACTTAAAAAACCACAAACAAGACATTCAGGGCAAGGGAATTCCGACATAGGGATCGATTATGATGTTGGTCAGAGTTGCCTCCGACCAACACCATCGCAGTCTCAGTCTCAGGACCGACTGACCTCTGGCCGGCTGTCCCAACACTGCAATTACAATGCGACTGCACATGGTGCTGTAGCATACTCCCATTTCTCTTTGGGAGCTTGTGCTGCAGCTGTAAACTATACAAACAAAACAGTTGCCAATACTGCGCGAATGAATACACAAAATTTCAATGCCCAATGATATAAAACAATTGAAGCATGGCCACCATGAACAGTGTGTACAAAGTTTATTTATAATTTTATTTTCTCAAAAGGAATAGAAAAATCTTTCAATTTTTTGGAGTTTTCTAGAGATATTTAATGTTGGGAAGGGGAGTAGGATATGATTTAAAATGCAAACCAATGTGAAAATAGAAAGTGCAAGTGAAAACAAGTATGCACAAAAAGAGTGGTAATCTTACACTCACATTCTACATTTGCTCTGTGCAAGTCATTCATACAACAATCAAAATCACAAGGGTGAGTGGACAAACGACACAAGAACGAAACATACAGTGCGCGGTGAAGGAGATTATCCTAATATTTACAAACAATCATATAGGATTTGTTTTTTGGAAACAAAGTGTCTTAGCCAAAGACCAAATAACGGTGTATTTGGAGGATGGTGGGGCACTAGTACTGTTTTAAATCACTATTAAGTTTCTCGTGTAACAGGCCATCTAAACGGTATACAGATTGCTCAACATATAACAAAAATCACTTCTGAAAGAATGGCCACTTAATCATGAAATAAATAAACAACAGAAAAAACAGGTCGACGCGTTTCGAAGCCCCTTTAGTATGGGGGTTCTCCTCAGGACCTAGCCGGTAAATAAACCTGCAATGACAAAAACAACAGAGCGGCGTCTTACTTCATTTAGAAATTAGAGCGGACCTTCAACTTTTTTTCGGCCAACAACACGACCAGAAATACCTTATCTTCTGAAGAAAAAAGAATTTTCTTCTCACAGATCCAATGTAATGTGGGAACTCTTGAAATTCTCAGCTGTAAAGAGAGATCTCTGTCAGATGCTGCACAGTGCCTAAATGGACTAATTTTTGAGAAAGGGCTAGCAAGTGGTCCTACCTTTGTGCTGAAAAACGTGGAAGTCAAGCGCTGGCGTTCTTCTTTATTGCATTTTCAATTTCTTTTTCAATATCAGCTTGTTGTACCCTGCAAGGTGGAAATAGGCGCGGAACGATAACTAGACTGACCAGCTTACTCTGTACTGTTTGTAGGGACAGCGGTAGTTAATTAAAACGGACGGAAAATTTAAAGCGGGTTACCTGGATTCGGGTTTCCCTCACTTGCGTGCGGCGTGTCTGAATCAGCCGTCGCATAGTGGCGCGCAGCCAATGTGTCATGAAGCACAGACTGAGTTCGGGGCTGCTGGGATTTGTAGTTGCCGATTCGGTCAATGTCATCTATATTTTTATGGTTGATGTGAGCATTGATGCGGGGCCCCTGATCCGGTTCTCATGGTTAATGGAAGTGCAGGTTTTTTAATGATGGAATAGAACGTGCAACTTGAGTGACGCTTCATGTTTCCATTGTCCAAATTGTGGATTCTAGAGCTGGGTGAGCCAGATTGCTCATTCTGTTTCGGATGCAGGAAGTACAAAACCATTCCAGGGCAGAGGTCAGATGCAAATTGGACTGCTAGTCATATTCTAATTAGTGGTGTCAAATTGTCCAAAAAGCGAAATAGGCTAATTCTCTCGGTTAGAAGAAGATGTTGACAAATGAAAAAACACTTGAGTTATAGATGATATAACTCAGACATCTCATTCAATCCTGTGACAGCAGAGTTGTACTTTAGAATAAGTGTCGCTTCCCGTGTGGACAGTTTTTCCTCCAGGTCACCTCCTCTCTGGTTCGGTTCTACCTTTGAGATCACTGTCCATTTTATGTCAGTTTCTGTATGTTCATAGTCAATCCAATGTTGTACAAGGGGTGCTGTAAGGATTGCATTTTTTATTCTCGATTTATGCTGGCTGATCCTTTGTCGTACTTCTTGATTTGTCTTGCCTATATATAGTCTATTGCATGGACACAATATACCATAGACGACAAATTTTGTCTTACAATTGGTGAACTTGCAGTGCTTCCATGAAATCCCATTGTGTTGGAATAAGTCGCCTTCTATCGTCAATGGGCAGCATACGCATGTCCCACATTGGTGGTGACCTGTGATGGGTGGTAACTTGAGATACTCTCTCATTGACATGGGTACTTGTTTGGGAATGGCTGCTCTGACTATATGGTTTGCCAAGCTTTTATCCTTCTTGAATGCAAAAAGTGGCAATTCTGTCAATCGGTTGTCCAAATTTTTAACGAGATGCCAGTTCTTACAGATTTCTTTCTTTAGCCAATTTGAAGTTGGACAGAATGTTGAAACACAAACTATTCTAGTTTGGTCGGGTTTTTCTTTCTTGGTAAGGAGTGTGTCTCTAGGGGTCCACCACGCTCTTTTCAAAGCTTTTTTTAGAAGTTTTGCTGGATATCCACGACTAAGTAATCTCTCTGACAGCGCCTTGGCGTGTTGCATATATTCATCTTTAAAGAAGCAATTCCTGCGGATGCGCAGGAATTGTCCCAAGGGTAAATTCTCCTTCAGACTTCTCGGATGGAAACTAGAAAAATGCAATGCTTTATTGCGGTCGGTTTCTTTTTTGTACAAAGTGGTGACTAAAACTCCTTCTACACAATATACTTCCACGTCGAGAAATGATAGTCGGTGTTTGGAATGTTGGATACTAAACTTGATATGTTCAGTCCTATTATTGAGCCATTGGTGGAAATCTGACAATTGTTCTTCTGATCCAGACCATGTGAAAAAGATGTCGTCTATATATCGGAGCCACCCTCCGATCCATTGTCCATAGGGGTTATTCTCATAAATGTATTTTTCTTCATATTGGCTCATAAAAAGAACTGCCAATTCTGGCGCAAAAGGGCAGCCCATGGCTACGCCACGAATTTGGAAATAGAAATCCTCCCTAAATTTGAAGTAATTTCTTTGTAGTGCCAATTTTGCCAAGTCCAAGATGAATTCAGTCGGTATTTGGAATGGTCTCTCTCTTTTATTTAGAAAATATCTTAGTGTTTCCAGTCCCTCATCCTGAGGGATCTGGGTGTATAGGGATGTAATATCCATACTGACCAGATGGTCTTGATTTTCTTCGAAAGGTAGGAGGGCCAGCTTGTTGATAAAATCGGTGGTGTCCTGTACAAAGGACTTCACTTGTGACAAGAAGGGTTTTAGGAAAAAGTCAATGAACTTAGAAACGGGTTCAAACAGTGAATCACAACCGGAGACTATTGGTCTCCCAGGTGGATTTATTTCATCCTTATGGATTTTTGGTAAAACATATAGGAGAGGTGTCCGTGGATGTTTGTTCTTGAGATAGTCTCTTTCTTTTTTGCCTAGAAATCCATATTCGAAACCTTGGTCTACAATCGAAAAAAGTTCATTCTGTAGGCCATGAGTGGGATCATTTGATAGTTTTTTGTAACATGTGATATCCGATAATTGTTTGTTGATTTCAGATATATATGATTCAATTCCCCAAACTACGATAGATCCACCCTTATCTGCTTGTTTTATAATGACATCTTTGTCATTAGCAAGGGTCTTTAAAGCATCTTTTTCGATCTTTCAAAGGTTTGGTTTTATAAAAGATGATCTTTTCTTTTCTTCGGATACAATGGCTGAAAGCATGGTTTTTTCAAATGTGAGGACCTCTTTGGGTACCTTATTGGAAGGGGGACAGAATGTGGATTTTTTCTTGAGACCTGTTGTCTCAGCGCTCATCATTTGTGTCTGTCCTGAGAAAAAGGTTGTCAGCCTTATTTTCCGACAGAATCCTATAAACTCAGATTTGAGTCTGATGAAGTCCGTATTTCTTGCAGGGACAAACGAAAGGCCTTTTTCTAGTAGGCTGATTTCTGGTAGTGTTAACATTTTATTTGACAAGTTGTAAATTGGAGATTTCAATTCTTGTAATTGTTGTAATTTTGGCGTCTTGTTGACATTTCCCAATGTGGAACGAATCTGGTTTTTGCACGGTTTGTTCCCTGGCCGCGTCCTAAAAAAGGTTGTTGTTGTTGTCGTGGTTGTCCTCCCTGTTGATAATTTTTCTGTTGAAAGTTGGGTTGAAAAGAGCCTCTCCGTGCGTTGCCTGGTCTATAATTTGAGGTTTCCCCTTTGCCGCTTCCAGAAGAAGATGTGTCCGAGAAAGTCAAAAACTTATTCCTAGATCTCCCTTGATTGTCAGGCAGAAATCTTCGTGATTCCGGTCGTGTAAAGAAATCCTGTTGCAAATATGGATAAGCTTTTTCTAAAGAAAAATTCCTTTTATTTCTTTCAAAATTATTCTCTTTTTGGGTGATAGTGTAGTCTTTGAATTCAATGATATCTTTTTCAACTTTATCTAGAAGTGCTTTTGAATCTAGTATCAGTTGGTTGTTTTTAATTTCTGTCTCTAGTTTTTCGATTTCGTCCAATTGATCTTTGGATAACCGTTGCGCTGTCTCCACTGTTAGGACCATGAGGTCTCGACTACATTTGGTTTCGATTAGGCTATAGCCCTTCTTATACATTGGGTCTTCAGTAAACACTACAGGTACATTTTTTACAATTAATCCTTCAGGAATAGTACCTGCCCTCAGATGTTGCAAGAGGTAATGACCATGGAGGTCTGTCCGAATTTGTTTTTTCTTCAGTCTCGTTAATTTCTCAGATTCATTGTTCACTTTCGCTGTATTGCTGAGTGATGCTGATCCGAATAAAGGAGGGTTGCTCAAAAGTTTTTGTATATGTTCCTCTGAGTATGCAAACGTGTCCTTATCTGACATAGTTCTGTAGTTGAAATCCAAAAAGAATTATTTGTTGGATGGGCCCAAGTGTCCGACTGATAACGTAGTGAAATTAGAAACCTGTTCCCAAACTCTAAGTGATAATTTCTAGAAACGAAAATGCACAATTTAACCTCCCGAAGAGGTAGACCTATTTTTAGGACGCCTATTTTTTTGCGTCCAGGTAAATAGCCTCGCGAGCCGGCGCCCGCTATCTACACTAAGTAACACCAAAAGGGGTTGGCGAAAGTGAGGGAAACCCGAATCCAGGTAACCCGCTTTAGATTTTCCGTCCGTTTTAATTAACTACCGCTGTCCCTACAAACAGTACAGAGTAAGCTGGTCAGTCTAGTTATCGTTCCGCGCCTATTTCCACCTTGCAGGGTACAACAAGCTGATATTGAAAAAGAAATTGAAAATGCAATAAAGAAGAACGCCAGCGCTTGACTTCCACGTTTTTCAGCACAAAGGTAGGACCACTTGCTAGCCCTTTCTCAAAAATTAGTCCATTTAGGCACTGTGCAGCATCTGACAGAGATCTCTCTTTACAGCTGAGAATTTCAAGAGTTCCCACATTACATTGGATCTGTGAGAAGAAAATGATTTTTTCTTCAGAAGATAAGGTATTTCTGGTCGTGTTGCTGGCCGAAAAAAAGTTGAAGGTCCGCTCTAATTTCTAAATGAAGTAAGACGCCGCTCTGTTGTTTTTGTCATTGCAGGTTTAATTACCGGCTAGGTCCTGAGGAGAACCCCCATACTAAAGGGGCTTCGAAACGCGTTGACCTGTTTTTTCTGTTGTTTATTTATTTCATGATTAAGTGGCCATTCTTTCAGAAGTGATTTTTGTTATATGTTGAGCAATCTGTATACCGTTTAGATGGCCTGTTACACGAGAAACTTAATAGTGATTTAAAACAGTACTATTGCCCCACCATCCTCCAAATACACCGTTATTTGGTCTTTGGCTAAGACACTTTGTTTCCAAAAAACAAATCCTATATGATTGTTTGTAAATATTAGGATAATCTCCTTCACCGCGCACTGTATGTTTCGTTCTTGTGTCGTTTGTCCACTCACCCTTGTGATTTTGATTGTTGTATGAATGACTTGCACAGAGCAAATGTAGAATGTGAGTGTAAGATTACCACTCTTTTTGTGCATACTTGTTTTCACTTGCACTTTCTATTTTCACATTGGTTTGCATTTTAAATCATATCCTACTCCCCTTCCCAACATTAAATATCTCTAGAAAACTCCAAAAAATTGAAAGATTTTTCTATTCCTTTTGAGAAAATAAAATTATAAATAAACTTTGTACACACTGTTCATGGTGGCCATGCTTCAATTGTTTTATATCATTGGGCATTGAAATTCTGTGTATTCATTCGCGCAGTATTGGCAACTGTTTTGTTTGTATTGATATGTGGCGCAGCCTTACTGCGTTTTGAGCCAACCCCTTTTGGTGTTACTTAGAATAGCAGCTGTAAACTGGCTGTAGGACAAACTCCCTCAGAGAAATGGGAACTTGTGCAAATCCCTTTACCATGTGGCAGTCATCTCATGGTGCCTGGCACATGGTGCAGAGATTTTCAGGGGCCCCCATTCAGAGGCTGCAGGTAGAATGGGACCCTGCTAAGGGCCCACTAAAGTCGCTTTTCAAAAGGCTTTTCATGTCGGAAAGCCTGGCATGGAAAGCCTGCCAGAATCCTGACATCATAATCTCGATGGCGGTACGACATCGTATGGGATTACATTGTGGTCTACAACTGGCCGACGGGCTCCTGGAGCCTGTCGAAATCCAGTCAGAATAACCGGCCAGTGTTACTTTCGACCACCTAGATTGTAATTAGGTGGTCGGAAGTGAAAACGAGATGTGAGTTGGAAAGATAGGAGGCTTTCTGACTCACATTTTATTAGGACCCTTAGTGTGAAGTTATTTTGAAAACAATCTATAGACTAACAGAGAGAAACATGCTTATACCATATTGCAATAATACAGCTAAAGAAATACACGTTTTTGCCATGGGTCTGTTGTCTGTGGCCAATCCACATCATGCTGAACAGATTTGAGCAGACGAGGAGGTAGTGAGAGTGGCTGATGGGAAGATAAAACAAGGGTTCACTTACAAAATATTGAGTACTAAATATTTTGTTACAAAAATATTGAATGAAAAATATAGATTTTCAAAATATCAACTACCTATCCTAATAATTAAAAGTATAAAAATATCTAAAAAATTAAATAGATTGCACAAATATAGTTGCCTAAAGTATCGATTTTTAAATATAAATAATACACATTAACTAAATACATTATTAATACTATTATAATAAAAATACAATGTATTTCATAATTATTTAGAAAAATATTACTATCACAAATGTAAAAAAAATGATATATATATATAAATATGCAAAAAAGAGGCAGAGAACTCTGGGTAGTTCTCAAGTTTAGGTGTAAAGCAGCTCCTATATAGAGCTCTCTCAACACCTGCAACACTCTAGATCTGCTCACCTCCAATGTCTGCTTTTCTATCAAAGTCTTTAAGCATAGGATTGGTACAGTGCCATCCATGCTGAGATAGAAAGGGACAACGTCTTTTGCCATTTCTACAGCAAAGTCTTCAAGCATCGGACTAGCACAGTGCTGTCCATGCCGAGCTGTAAAACGACTAAACCCCTTTACCACTCCAGGCACAGTATTACAGCTTGGAATTGATAAAATACCAACCAAGTCAACCTGAAATGAGTCAACGCAACCCCTGACAGTGTTTTGCTGTACTTGGAGCTCTTCAGAGAGGTATAGCTTTGTCCAGAAACAAGGAAGCACCCAGTATAAGTCAAAACAAAACCCTTCCAGGCATAGAGTGATGCATAAATTATTCAAAAAAGAGGCAGAGAAATCTGGGTAGTTCTCAAGTTTAGGTGGAAAGCAGCTCCTGTATAGAGCACTCTCAACACCAGCGACACTCTAGATCTGCTGACCTCAAATGTCTGCTTTTCTATCAAAGTCTTTAAGCATAGGATTGGCACAGTGCCATCCATGCCGAGATTGAAAGGGACAAAGTTCTTAAAGCTGCAATACTGTGCCTGGAGGGATAAATGGCTTTTGTCATTTTACAGCTCGGCATGGACAGCAGTGTGCTAGTCCTGTGCTTAAAGACTTTGCTGTAGAAATGTCAAAAGACTTTGTTCCTTTCTATCTCAGCCTGGTTAACACTGTGCACAATCTTATACTTAAAGACTTTGATAGAAAAGCAGACATTTGAGGTGCGCAGATCTAGAGTGTCACTGGTGTAGAGAGTGTTCTATAGTCGGAATTGAAACCGGTCGGTCATTCTGGCTGGCTTCCGACGAGCTCAAAGAGCCCGTTGGCCAGTCGGAACCGGCTCATAATCCCAAAGGGTGGGCCTTTCCGCCCTTGTGATTACGATGCATGATTTCCGTCATGGGTTTCATGTTGGCCAGTCCGACATGGAAACCATGTCGGGAAGCGTGTTTGGCAGCTCCCATCAAGGCCCCCTTGTGTGTGCAGCCTCTGGTTGAGGGCACCACGTGGCAGGCACCTTGAGCTGCTTGCCATGGGGTTGCAGGCATTAACATCACCTCCCATTTCTCTATGTGGAGCATGTACTACGGCTGGTTTACGGGCGTAATACATGCTCCCATAGGGATTTGTTCGAATGCGTTTGAACCATGTTCAGTTGCATCCAAATCAGGCGGTCGGCACCGGGGGTCGGTCTGTCTCGTTTATTGATATCGGCCCCAAAGTGTTGAACTCAGAGGTGTTACATTTACAACTGCCACTACAGTCAATGCAACAGAAGGGGAAGTGTTTGATTGCAGAGGGGTAATATTTACTATTCTCACAACAATTAGTGGAACAGTAGGACAAGTGTTGCATTGCAGAGGGGTAAAATTTACTATTCCAACTCCAGTCAGTGCATCAGTAGGGAAGGTGTTGCATTGTGGGGGGGGGGTAAAATGTATTATTCCCACTCTAGTCAGAGTAACAGTAGAGAAACTGTTGGATTGCAGAGGGATAAAATGTACTAATTCCACCCCAGTCAGTGCAACAGTAGGGAATCTGTTGGATTCCGAAAGAAAAAATTATATATTACCACTGCAGTTAGTACTACATTAGAAACATGAACACTCTGCAAAACAATAAAATACTTGAAAACTCCAAATAAAAAAATTAAATATACATATTTAACCAAAAATATATGTATATTTCATATAAAAATGTTTTTAAAAAATGCATATTATAATGTTAAAAACATATCATAAATATTTGCAAACATTATTAAAATTTAAATTCAAAATTAAATGTCATATAAAAAATATCTTTATTTAAAAATTATTTAACAAAAAAACGTATTAAGTAATTTTTATTTCAGTTACCTCCCACGTAACCCCAACAAAACTTAGAAGCGACACCTACAACTTAACTTTAATAAACACTTATTTACACTATGAACATAAATATGTATCAAAAAACTAATTAGCAATATATGAAAATTAATTATAATTTAAATAAATGTAATTTACATTCCACAATATACCCCCACAAATTGTACAACACACTCCTAAAATGTAAAAAAAATACACAATTAACATAATACATTTTACATGTAATAATTATTATCAGGTACAAAATTAATTATAACATAATTAAAAGTAAATTTACTTTCAACCATATAGCACAACAAACCCAACCCAAAATTATTGTTTAAATAAATGTAATTACACAATTAACATAATTAATTGTACATTCAATCATTCTTTTAAATAAAAATATAAATATGAATTACTTAGAATTAAATTCCTTCCCACCCTATACCAAAATAAACCCCACAACCCACACTTAAAATTAAAACAAATATATTTACATAACTAAAATAATTATCAAATAAATGATTATTATTAGTTAGCAATTATTAATAAATTACAATTAAATTACATGCAACATATTTGACTGTCTGCCAAATCAATCAGGAGCATGGCTTTAGCAGATCCATCTCCAATCAGAGGAAAAACATACGGCCAGCGTACGTACTGAACACTTTGCAGTCTCAGCTATTCTCTTTGCAGGTTATTACAATTCTATACCAGTAGTTGGAGAGGAGGGTTATTTGATTGGGCTAAGGCAAAGGGGAAGCCACTATAGTGAGTAATGTCACAAAGTATTTCCAATATTATAAACATGTTGTATGTCCCTTATCATAGGACATCTTTGGGGCTTATTATGATGTCGGGGAATCACTTCAGCCCGACACCGACTCGGTCATGGAACCGACTGGCACTCAGTCGACGGTCCCGACCGACTGATTTCAATGGAACCGAACAAAGGGGCCTATTACGATTGCGGTTTTTCCGCATCCTCCGGGCCGGCGGAAGCCACGGCCGGCCCGGAGAATGCGGAAAAACCGCAGCGGACCCACCAAAGACCCACCGCCACATTTGGATGGCTGGTGGGTCCTGGTTCCATCCGCAGCTTTTCCGCCGCGGTTGGCTTACAACCGCGGCGGAAAAGCTCTAATATGGTGGCGGTGTCTCTCAGACACTGCCAGCCATATTAGGATGGGCTTTATAAAATGCTTCTCCGCTGCGGGTTTTCCGCCGTGGAAAAGCATTTGGAACTTCACTGCGGGGGCCCGTTGCGGGCCCCCTGGGTGAAGGGGGGGTGGGGGGTGCACATGGCATTTGTATGCAGAAATTGGCAGGCACCGCACGGTGCCTGCCGCTTTCTGCATACAAATGCAATGTATGGATTTTTACCATTGCGGCGGGTGCAGCTTGAAGCCGCACCCGCCGCAATGGTAAAAATAGAGGATGTGACTGACCGCCAGGGTGGCGGTCACATCCTAATTAGACAGGAGGGAACTCCGCAGGCCATGCGGAGGTTCCCTCCTCCTCTATGGTCGCGGACGGACTCAAGTCCGTCCGCGATCATAATGGGCCCCAAAGTATGGTCGCATGGTCCCTTTCCTCAATGGGAGCTCATGTTACGCGGCAGGCACCGCAAAGGTCCTGCTTCAGGGTGCACGGATCAACAGGGGGGCACCATAGGTGCCCCCTCAGCCTCCAATCGGAGGCCTGTCACCAAAAGGGGGGGCTGCTTTCTGACATGGTTTCCATGTCCGACAGACCGGCCTGGAAACCATGACGGAAACCGTGATAGTAATCTCAAGGGCGGAAACACCCACCCTTGAGATTACTTACCGCCCGCCCGTCTGAAGCCAGCCGGAATGACCTGCTCCAACATAATGAGGCAGTCGGAAAGTAAACCTACTGGCCCATTATGATGCGGCTGTTATGGGCCGTATCGTAATCAGGCGCTTTGTGCTTGCCAGTGAATCCTTTGACCGAAAGTAGTGGTAACTACTAAAAAAACCTTGCTGCTTTTCCTTCTTCCACTTCATGCTTAGTGTGACATTTTAAGCCGAGGAGCGTGGCGAAGGCACATTCCATATAAACGTGGTATCACAGCACTTTTGTTTTTAAGAACATATACCCTGAAGTAGTTAATTAACTGCTATGCCAAAGTTTAACCGTCGGCAATTATTGTTTTCTAGTTAATCACAAAACAAAAACCCATTTCCTGACGGAAAGATAACTAAACATTTAAAAAGGACATGTAACAAGTAATCAGAAAAAAATGCTGCTTTACCTGTGGACAGCATATTAATACAAACTCCCAGACCACCAGTTTCCATTTCCTCTTCTTGTCAAACTCCGACAAATTCCCATTTCCAGTGTATAGTGACAGACCCGTGGTTTAGTGCTTTGCTAGTGAACAAAGACACTATGCTGCAAACATTTTGAAGGATATAATTATTTGTTCTTTCAGTTTGCAGAATAAAGATGCTACATATAAAATAACAGGTTGTCAATAGTCCATTGCGTGCGCAGCATGAAGCCCTCAAAGGAAAATATTCAAATACAAAATCAGCTTTTTTTCATGACTGACTGGCATTTTGATTTAAAAGCACGCTCAATGTCCTGAAGCATGTGCACAAAATGCAAGGCTTGCACGCCTTTGTCATTTGTGTTGTCTTCACTCTTAAAAATTCCAAGAGTGACAATGACAATCATGTCACAATGGCAGCACAGCAAGATTGGCTATACGTGAGAGCCAGAAGTTGTCACGTACTACTATCAAAAGAAATGTGAAGGTTATTGGTGATGAAAAATGTGCATTTACATGCAGAACATATGCAAATGAAAAAGCTGTTAACACCAAATGCTCCTAACTGATTTGCTGTCACTGTGTAAGCTGCCAGCATGCTTTTTTTATATATAAAAACATTGATTTGGAATCATCCCGCAGATTTATTCCCATGATTATTTTCATTTTCAGGAAGAGATGATGCAGCTGTTAATGGAGATTAGTAGCATGCAATATTCTGTTAAGTAGGACATGGAACACAGGACTGCTGACAAGGTAGTTTAAAATTATATCTCTATATCAACCCACTCACTATGCCGTCACATAAACCTGAGGTGAAAACATGCTAAAATAAATAGTTGACAGGTATTCATTACCCTTTAAGCACTTTCTTTGTGTCCAATAATATATTGTTTTTATTAGATGAGTGCTGACTATTTCTGTTTCAAAAGCAGCTTTCGTATGATAGAGAAAAGTCTGTAACATATTAAGCAAATAATACATAAAGGATGCGCATGCAAATACCCTGCTGTACCGGTTTATTAAAATGTATTAAAGTACGAAAATTGGTATAAGTGTGTCTCAGTGTTCACTCGCTGCCAAATGTTTGTGAAAACAAGTGTAACCAAAATGTAAACAATAAGGTAACCTAAATGTTACTCTGTATATCTAGTGATAATAAACACGTTGGGCCCGATTACGACTTTGGTGCAGTTGCGCCGGCTGTCCCCGGCACAGCTGTACCAAACTACGCAAGGACGCCCGCCTTATTACGAGTTGAACTCGTGTGAGGCAGATTTGATTTGATTTATAGATTTGTATAGTGCGTGTATGCTCAAGGGCGTCTTGGCGCTGGATTTGGCAGGACGTTGAAGTTTGGCAGGACCCAGTGATGTTGATACGATATTTGAGCTGAATCAATTGGAGAATAGACATGTTTTCAGCAATCTTCTAAACTACATGAGCGACGTGATGCTCTTTATCAATATCAGCAGGAGATTCCAAGTTTTTGCTGTCCCCAATAGGAAGCTGGTGCACCACCCCAGCTAACCTACTTGACCCTCGGTATTAATACCAGTTTTGAATGAGATGATCTTACATTTCTGGCTGGCATATACCATTTCAAATGTGTCCTCAAATACAGTGGTCCTTTACCCTGTAGGGCTTTATATGCTAGGCATTGTGATTTGAATTTAATTCTTTTATCCCCGGAAGGCAGTGGAGGTCTCTCAATCTATGGGTGACTGATTCATATTTGGGGATGTCCAGTATTAATCTAGCTGCGGCATTGCCAGAGTCCAGTCTGGAAAGGGCCAAGGTTGTGACAAGTGTTTTTAATGCATCTGGGGTAATGAAAGGGCGGATCATCTTGACAATTTTTAAAATATCCCAGAAGGTGGAGGCAAGCTAGTTAATCTGACAATCAAATGTCAACCTGTCATCAAAGACAACACCTAGGTTCTTAACCTTAGGGACTGCAATTGGACATTCGCCCAAATTGGCTGCCCACCATCTCGGAGACCAAAAGGAAGCATTGGATCGTAGCAGCAAGAGATCCGTTTTTTTCCCGTTCAGTTTTAGGCAGTTGGTCTGCATCCAGGTAACGATCGGATGTCTCTTCCATGTTATTTGAAACTGATACCACCACCTGTGTGTCATCAGCATAGGAGAGCACCGAAAAACCACACTGCCTAATGATCGAGGACAGACAAGCCACATAAATATTAAAAAGTGTGGGTCTCAAAGAGAAGCCTTGTGGCACCCCACACGGCGGTTTGAAAGATTTGGACACAGATCCACCCAGTTCTACTGCAAAAGTTTTTTCCACCAGCTCTGCTAGTCTGCCAGTTATTATTTCATGGTTAACTGTAACAAAGGTCACCAATAGATCTAACAAAATCAAGGTGGCCTTCCCTCCTGCCTTCAGTGTTCTTCTAAGTTCCTCTGCCGCCATGACCAGAGCAGTCTCTATTCCGTGACCCTCTCTAAAACCATATTGTGAATGGTCCAGGAGGTCTCCAGCGGAGATCAAAGTTGTAAGCTGTATGTTAAGCAATTTCTCCAGTACCTTAGACAGGAAAGGAATCCTAGAGATTGGACGGTAGCTACTAGGTTCCTTGGGGTCAAGGTTGGGTTTCTTTCACAGAGGCAAGACTGAGGCTTCCTTCCACACCTCAGGAAACAGGCCTGATGGTATTATTTCCATGAACACTAAACTAAGTTGTTCCCTGAATATTTTAGGTAACATATGGAAAAGTTTAGGAGGACAGGGGTCCAGTAGTGGTCGGTGGTGGGAGTAGCTGCTAGGCGGTGATGCAGGGAGGGGGAGGGGCAGGGCGGGCATAGTGATCTTTGGATTACGGAAGATTACAGGTAAATAAACATATAAATAAATTAAACAAATTGTGTTCTGAGCACTGCATCCCATTTGTGGATGCAGTGCAAGCAACGACATTTGTGGCAGCTACTCCCACCACCGACCGCTACTGCAGGGGTCTGACGGGACTTCTGACTTGGTTGTCTTCACCTCTTGAATGATCTGTTCCACCAGGGAGAAGAAAAGGAGAAAGATGGTCCTTTGCTTTTCCCAGGGCGGTGCCTGGAAAACAGGCACCGCAATGGGAACGGGAAAAAAGTTTCAGTGCTGCATAAAAGGCGACGTCCATGCTGTGCTGGAACTTTGGGGAAATACAGACAGAGGGGCACATGTTGTGCCCCCCTGAATGTATCCCTATGGTGGGGCTCCCACCAAGAATGTCTGGCAGGGCAGGAACTCCTATTATGCTCAGCAGGACTGGTGCAGTCCCGCTGAGCATTTTACATTGTGGGGCAGGTCCACCACTGCTAGGGAATGACTGTTCCCCAGCACAGCCGGTGGTCTACTGTTGGAACCACTTTGAAAGTCGTAATCCGGTGGACCGCCACTGCTGCGCCACCATGGCTGCAGCGGTCAGAGACCGTTGCACTCGTAATCAAGCCCCTTGTCTTTAATAAAACAAAGAAACTCCAGTTGCAAAGAAATAATTAGTGCAGCAGATGCAGTGACAATGGGCTCCAGGGGTATGAGGGTCTCCAATGCACTGCAATTGTATGGAGAAACAATGCTCTTCAATTACATGGGCTTCCAATGCAGCCCATATACGGGCCCATTTTCCTTGCTTGTTTTAGGGCCTATGACACCTTTACAAAAGTTAACGTATTGCTTTTTTACGTTTCATGGATAAGACTGTTCATTTCAACAATCGCTGTTAACTGAGGAGCTGCAGAAAAAATTCAATGTCCCTTCATTGGGTTCATAAGTTGTGTGATGTCAATAAGGACGGTGTCATCAAAGGATCAAACAGTGAGCGTTGTTACAATAGCCACTCCTATGAGTGTAGCCACATGGCTCTATGTCAAAATATCAAGTAGCAAAATAGTTTAAAATAAAACATTTGAGGACCAAGATATCGAGAAGGTTAGTACATATAGGTAGGTATAGATTTACTATACTTAACTCCACATCTAACTAAGAACCTTCAAGGTATATATCAATCAAGGTACAAATATGTGAAATTTAGTAAACCTATACCTACCTACGCACCTTCACCATATTTTCGTTTCGGATATTTAGGCCTCGCTGATTTGGCTCTGTGACATTTTCTAGTCAGTATTTTGGTGCCATACCTCGTGCTATGATATGTCTGCTGCTTACAGGGGTAGAGAGAGGAAGAGAGACAGTAAAGAACGTCACAACAATATTTTCAGCTCCCGGGTAGAGATTGCTTTCGCTGTGTTGCCAGGCTTATGTTTTCATAACAATTCACGACAAAATACATACAAGTAAATGTACATAGAGGTACTTTGGGTAAGCCCACTTTATTCATTAGTTTGCTCCAGTGTCATTCAGCTTTTGTTTCTGCCCGCCATACAGTGCAGCATGAGACAGTGGATCGGGTCACTTCAGGTATTGGCTCTCTCCTCTGAGTGACAGCATTTACTTTTGACATGTACACATCCACCTAAAACGTGGTCCTCTTCAGTGTCAGGGCTGGTAAGTCACAATGTCTGCTTTGACGTCTGCTTTCATTATTATTATTTTTTTTTTTGCGATTAATTGTTTTATTTGTTTCTTTTTTGCAAACATGCACAGTAACTTTAGATTGCAGGATTTTTACTTTTTATTACTTTTATCTCTTTAATGTGTATTGCATATGTTTGCAAAACAAATCATTAAAAACACTGGCAGGCTTGCCAAGAACAGACCTTTTGGCTTTTTCAATGGCTGTTAAGTAGTGCAGTTTTGCAATCCGGATGCCTTGTGCATTAAGGTGGTCAGCAATCGAGGATCGAAATTTGCCCATCCACATGACAGTCCAGTAGGATCACTTTACACATAAAGCTCTTGTCACTCACAAGCTAGACATGCAATTCACATCAGGCAGGCAGAAATAAAGCACACAGAAATGGCAACTTCTAAAAGAGGCATTTGTCCACCAGTCACCATGAATCTGCACACACCATTGCACAGCATTTATCCTCACCAGTTCATATATACTAAACTCGACCCTGCACTCCTCTCATACCAGGAATTACCATGGACACACATATCCCCCATGCATTCCTATGGGAGGGCAGGCCAACCTCACCACACGCACTCAGAGAGCGCACACACTTTACACTGGACCACAGTGCTAAAGTGCTCAGAGGCATAAAATCACCAACACCAGGTTACAGACATAGGCTAGGAGAATGCAAAATGTTTTGTGGTGAACCTGCCAAAAGGACCAAGTCCAACAGTAAGGCACACATGCATGACCACATTCTTTGTCCTTCCTCCAGTAATTCTTTGTACTGGAACGTTTTGGTACTGTATGTGGTTTTAAGTGTCACATATTTTGGATTTCATATATCATTGCCCCTGCATAATGAATCTGAACAAAACATTCCAAAAACAAAATGATACCAAAATAACAAAGAAATCACAGAGGCGAAGTGGAGATATGAATTTTTAAAGTTTGAATCCAATTATAGTGCCAAAAAGTGCAAAACACCAACCACAGGCAACTGGTTGAGCTGGACTGAGACAGGGACAAGGGTAAGATATGAGGCCAATCGTAATTCGAGTGTGTGTCAGATACAAGTCCCAGGTAGATCTTTATCACAGAGTTACTTTCGGATTTAAAATCTATTCTTTTCTGATTTCTGGTGGTTGTCATCAAGTCATCAGTGGGGCAAATTGAAAGGTGAGTCCGATTGGGGGTTCTATAACGCAGGTTGCTGAAGATCTGGGTCCCGGCACAGCTGTAGATGAAGGCAAGAAAGCTCGGAGCTGGCTACATCCGGAGTTCTATGCCCATAGAGATCTCGATGGCAATTGGCTTTGGATCAGCACTGCTCTTGGTAAAGCCCTCCACATTCAGACTGAGAACTTCTGGAAGTCAAATCTCCTTCAGGGTTGCAGAACAACAAATTGGATCTACCCAGCAATTAGTTATTGATGGCTTTACTTTCAAGGTGATCCTGGTCTCCCACCGGTTCTTCAGCGGAAAAGTTTGCAACATGTTTCTAAGTCCTAGTGAGTTGAGGGTCCAGGACCTCAGGAACTGCATTTAGGAGTCAGCTCACTCCAACAGCAGCCATCAGCAGGGTCCATGGCATGCCCAGTTGTAATTGTTCCACTGTATGTTTCAGTAAAATGGGCTTTTTGAAGCACTTGTGCTCCCGTAGCTTAACAAGAGGTCAGCCAACTGACCCTCGAAGTACACTTCTTAGTCTTTGGTACAAGTGAGAGTGGGAGCAGGTTAACCCTTTAGGGATCTTCTCCCAGGTAATAACAGCAGATTCAGTCCGTCTTCCGTCTCGCATAGGTCCATGAGTGAAGGTGATACTGGGGGTGCCAAATGTATGTCCTGTGGCAGTCTGTGGGTGGGGAAAATCCTGGACACTTTCTAACCAATGGGACCAAATATACCATTCGGGACATTTCCATTTTGTAGCACTTCCTGTTTGTCCTGCTCTAACCTATCTCAAAGTACCCTTTTCTAGCTAAACCCAAGATGGCAGAACCTTTTCGTACCCTGTGCAGACCTCCGATTACCCACCGAGTGGTATGGCTACAATAACGTGTCCATTAAGGTCATTTGAAGCCAGTTCTGGGGCAGCTCCTCTCTCACAATGATTGGTGCCTAGCTGGCTAGCAGTACAATAGAAGGGACAGTACCAGTTGTGAGCTATATTTGGCTGAGACAGTGTAAGCACTGTCGGGTTAATTATGTTCCTGGGCACAGCCCAGATGACCATCCTGTCAGAAGATCAGTCCTTCTCCCTTTGTCTTAGCTACGGGAGCCACTTCACGCCTAATCAAGGAGCCATCCAGCTCTGGCAGCGAAGTACATTTGGCTCAGGCAGGAAAATTACAACTTTCTTATAGTGTGTTATGTAATGTTACGCTTGTGCCGCTCACTAGTAACAGGGAATTCTAGAGTGTTTAGTGGACAGTTACAGTGGATCAGACCGAGCAAGAAGGCAGGTAAAGGTGCCCTGCTGTGTACCTTCTCAATGGTGTTTCAGTGAACATTAAAATTTCTGAAATACACCACTTTGCAGCATTTTACTTTACAGAGTGGTGATGAGGGCTGGAACACTGCGAAGCCACGTGTATGAGGAAATTGGAGGATTTTGTTCTCTGCAGAGAAAGTCTGCTGAATAAAAAGGAAAAATCCACTTGTGTGAATTCCGTATAAAGGAAATGAATGTGGATTCGTTAGTTTAAAGAAGATTGATCCTGATTGGGACACTTTGAAGGCATTCATCGCGCCTCAGTTGCTCCTAGTGCTTAATTCGAAGACTTCGGAGGCATTTATCAAGCCTCGAATTGCCCAGACTAGTCACAGTGGAAATACAATTTAATGTTATTTTTGCCTTGGTTTTTATTCACTGAAAGTGAGCAGTTGCATTGGCTGGATACGTGCAATCTTAGTATATTTGTATTCTGTTAAAACTAATATTTTCATGGAAGACATCAGGAGGAAAGTAGAGGGATACTCGTTCAAAATGTAAGGCGCAATACAATTTGAGGACAAACACTGAAGATACCAAAGTGGAAGTTGGTATCATAGTCAAAGTGAGGAAGCCATGGAAGGTTAAGAAGGGTGAGAGTCAATTCACTGAACTGTTGAAAGTGATTAAGGTGTTGCACAATTCAAAGTCTGGAGTTTAAAGAGAATTGCTGTAGTTAACAGTGAGATAGTAAGAAGTGAAGAGTCTGATTAGCGAGGAGGAAGCCCACACTTGGATAATGGTGGAGGAATTGTAGAAGTAGGTGTCGAAGGTAATGAGGAAGATGTGTGTGGAGAAGAAGGAAATACAGAAGGAGGAAGTGCGGACATGCAAGATTTGGAAGAGAGGATGGAAGCAAGTTGAAGTAATGGTAGTACTGATGGGAAGAGTGTGGGGACTACCAAGGTAGGTGTTGAAACTAGGGAAAGTGGGAAATGAGTGAGGAGTAATATCAATGGTTATCTGATTATGAGTGTGATGTAGTACACAATTAGATTTTATATATTTAGTTTAGGTATTTTCTGTAAATTGTAATTGTTCATAAAGGGAGAAGGTATGTTATGTTTATCTGTGTTTTCCTTGAAGAATATTCTTCACATTGTATTTGTTCATAAAGGAGGAAGATGTTTATATGTGTTTTTCTTCAAGCATGAGAGCAGGTGAAGGTGCGCTGATGTGTGCCTTCTCAGTAGTGTTCTAGGGAAGATTAAAAATATAAAATTCATCACTTTCAGCATTTTACTTTACATAGCGGCATTTTGAAAATATAAATCATAAATAATACAAATTGATCATTAAGATTTACTTTAAATTGATATTGATAATGAATCCTTGAATCCTTTTTCTACCTACTCACGAAATGAAGTGAAGCATTATAAGGTGCTAACATGCAACTCATTGATTTTCCATTGGAGAGCCAATCTTGCCACAGTGAAATATGACTTTGGAGGTTTTTCATGGCCAGGACATGTAAAACATAAACTATACATGTCCTATGTTTTATATATATTGCACCCTTCCCTATGGGCATTTAAGGCAAACCTTAGGGATGACTAATAAACATTAAAAAGGAAGGTTTATTTTGCCATGTCGAATTTGCACTTTTAAAACTACCTCCCCAGGCACCGGCAGGCCTGGAGAAATGCTTTACATGGTCACTGTTGTGGTAGAAAAATGCGTGCAGCAATCCACTAGCAGCATTTACCTTACAGGTCCTGAGTCCCCCTTTGTACCATATACTAGGGGCTTATGAGTAAGTTAAATATGCCAATACGGAGTATATACAAGTTTGACATGTTTTAGGGGACACGGCACATGCACTGATGCCTGGAGTGGGTAGCAGTGTCACAGTGTCACAGTGCACAGAGTTAAACAACCAGCAGCATCAGTCCAGAAAAACTGGGGGTGACCATTGCAAAAGGACTAAGAAAACAGTGAGCAACCCAATAAACCCTTGAGGGCATGGGTAATTAAATAGAAGGGTAAATGTGCCGTCAAGGGATTTTGTTTGAGTAACACTTAGTAATTTAGAACTTACTCAATAGGATTAACTAAAATATCCAATACGAACTTAATTCATCAACATTAGTTAAACCAACAAGAAAATATAACACATGAAACATGAAAGACAAACACAAAGGTGTATTGAAAAAAGAAAATTTATCAAAAATTCAATGGTCAAGACTTTGGTATACAGATGAAATAAATTCAGAGATATTTAGGTTTGCCGGTGCGAAACAAATCAATTGTAGAGAGACTCAACAAAACCTAAATACACCTATCTAAAATCAATATGAAATAAAACAAGAAATAGATGAGGTGAAAGTCGACGTTTCGGTCTCTTAAACGATGCTTTGTGAGACCATCTTCAGGACAGAAGTCATATGTGTACTGTATAAAAGACCAACGTAATCTGAAATTATAAATATTTACAATTACAAATCCATAATTAATATATACATCTTAATAACACCTTTGTGAGCAAACAATTAACAATAACTAAAGACAACACTAAAACAAACAAAAAATGTGTGAAGGTTCATTAAAGTTATTTGTACAGATGTTTTAATTAATCATCAATACAACCCAATATTCGTGGTTGTGTGGGTAATAATAGAGATTTCAAAATATGACATTTTTTATATACCCTCAAAATGTAAATTGCATTCACTCAAAAGTTCACGTTTGTATAGATCATTTTTTGTGGTTACATTTCAGCATTTTTTAGTGGAATATCCTGTCTATATGAAGACACATTCCAACACACGCAGTTTGAACATTGCACCAACAAATGTTAAAGCAAAGAAAAACTGTTTTCTGTTCAAGGTTTCACATTTCACAACAGAAGCCGGTTATAATTAATTGTCTCAATACATGGTACATATTTCAAAAACATAGAGTGAATCAATGCGGATGTCGCACTAGCAGGTAATCAGTTTACCTTGATCAGTATGATGGTAGCTTTACGTGCATAAATTAGCGCCTTTTGAATGGAGACGATCGGTTCTTTACCGCTCCTAGAGGAACCATACATGGAACTCAGAATTACTGACCGACAATACGATCTGACTGTCACATTTGCTTGCAGTCGGTATCATAACAATCTGGGGACAGCTATTGGTTAAGACAAGGACCCAACTTAAACTAAATTGGCGGTAGTTTGAGAATTTAGAAGCGAAGACATACCTATTAATTTAAGTAGAAGGCCTCCTCGGCAGTTTCACGAGGTATGTACGTTAGAATTCATGCGCAAGTCGTGAAAATCAGGATGAAAGCCCAGAGGTCTAAGGGAAATTACCAACATAAGTGCATTTTAGTATATGGTAAAGGACTACTTCGGTTTAACATATGGTCATGATCTGACTGTCACATTTGCTTGCAGTCGGTATCATAACAATCTGGGGACAGCTATTAGTAAAGACAAGGACCCAACTTACACTAAATTGGCGGTAGTTTGAGCATTTAGAAGCGAAGACATACCTATTAATTTAAGTAGAAGGCCTCCTCGGCAGATTCACGAGGTATGTAAGTTAGAATTCATGCGCAAGTCGTGAAAATCAGGATGAAAGCCCAGAGGTCTAAGGGAAATTACCAACATAAGTGCATTTTAGTATATGGTAAAGGACTACTTCAGTTTAACATATGGTCATGACTGGAAAGAACATACCTAGTGTATCGATGTGGAAAACTATCCAATGAGTTTTCAGTATGGTTTCCAGCACAAGTTATGACAATCCAGCACTCTTATTTTAGAAGGAAGCCGCCAATACCACAGCGTAAGTTGCAGTCAAGAGGAAGCAAGGAGTATTCACTCTGAAAAAACTGAAGGAATATGCTATCAGTTATAGCGGTCTGAATCCCAAAAGATCTAATCTAAAAACGCCAAAGTATCGTGGGCTTACCTCGTGTATCTATGCGCGTCGGTCATAGAACGGGAATGCAGCGAGCGTGTGCCAGCCGAATCCGTTTGATTTAAGGCCGGTTTGGAGTGCAAAATAGGACTAACGTGGGGCCGCCATGTTGGAAGGGGAAATTATAGTCCATATCGGGCATATGAAAGGAATTACAGACACAGTGAGATAAATCGTGTTGTAGAGACATATTTAAATAATGACCCGAGAGACCAGATGATTTATGAGTCAACGGGCATTAATTCTGTGAGGACCTAATTGGGTCTTTGTTTAGTCAGCACGGGGGCCGCCATTTGAAAAAGGTTTTTTAGATAAATGAGAGCCTGAATAGGTCATATTTTAGTCGGCTCGTGGGCCGCCATTTTGGAAAGGGTTTTTTGATACAAAGCCGATTACCCTTTACTTAGATGACATCCAAGATTGATTCAATCCATTTACATTAATGCATGATCACAATTATAAGCATATATATACATAGGAAAAATGAGGTTTATCAAATAGACAAAGAGATTCGCATAGTAGATAAGCATGACACTTATTTTACAGATATTTTTATACAGATATAGTCATACTCATCCTGAATGGAACTAGGGATTCTGTTTTAAGACGATTAGGTCAAGCATGCGAGGGCATGCCATTCACTTGCCGAATTCAAGCCACATTTAACAGTATTGGTAAGACAAATAAGCTTACCCTCCCTAAGTGAGAGGATTTTGTCAATGTTGTTTTGGCGTTTATTTGGTTTAATAACCTCCAGAACCCACCATGTCATCTCAGTTTCTTTATGACCTAGTTGAATATAGTGTTCAACTAGGGGTGCATTTTCTTTTTTACACCTAATCCGCGATTGGTGTTGTAAGATACGTTTCTTTATGGGCTGAATGGTTTTGCCCAGATAGTGTAACAAGCATGGGCATTGGATGCAGTACACAACGTTTGAAGTGTTGCAATTTGAGAAGGTCTTGGCTGTGAACGTGATGTCATTAATTCTACAGGTTTTCACAGTCCTTGTGGTAGCACAGGCTGCACAGTTGTTGCATTTGTGGTGACCTAACAGTGGGACTATTTGTCTCATATTGTCAACCGTGTTGTCAGGAGACGTATCTTGGTAGGCATGAATTAGCCTATCCTGCAGGTTCGTGCCCCTTTTAAAAGCAAACATTGGTTTTTGCACAAATTCAGGGATAGCTTACAATAATTTCCATTGTCTAGATATAATTCGCTTAATTGCATTAGACTGGGTACCAAAAGTGGATACACACACAATATTTGGTTTGTTATTTCTTTCTTTGCTGCTTAATAAAGCCTCACGGTCATTGTACCATGCCCTCTTCATGGATTTTCTGAGGAGTCTGGATGGATAGCCTCGACACTGTAATTTGTCTTTTAATTTTTTAGCTTCACAAAAATAATCATCCTTGAATGTACAGTTTCGACGTAGGCCGAGGAACTGCTCAAAGGGCAGTCCGTCCTTCAACGCCTGAGGATGATGGCTAGTATAGCGCAAGAGGGTATTCCTGGACGTTTTTTTAGTGAACAAAGTTGTATACAGATGATGTTCAGTGTCTACTTTGATGTTGATATCCAAAAATGGCATCTCAACCGTCCTGTAGTCCAATGTGAACTGTAAGTTGGTGTTTCTGGTATTTAGCCATAGATGAAATTCAGAGAGTAAATCAGCAGTACCGTGCCAGACCATGAACACATCATCTATATAGCGTAGCCACTTATAGATGTTAGCAGTAAATGGATTAGTGGACTGCCATATAAATTTGTCTTCAAAACAAGCTACATAGATGTTCGCTATGTCCGGGGCAAAAATTGCCCCCATGGCCACACCCTTCTGTTGTTGGTAGAAGGTGTTCTGATAAAGGAAGAAATTCTCACATAAAGGAATTCTAACACATTCCAATATGAAAGATGTTGGGACAGCATGAGGTCTCAATCGTGACTCCAGTAGTGTGTTTAGGATATCCAATACCTCCATTTGGGGGATATTAGTATACAAACTTTCTATGTCCATAGAAACTAGTATATCGGTTGTTGGATCAAACTGGAATTTCTCTATTTCATTAATTACAGCCGTAGTGTCTCTAATATATGTTGAACGCTCAATTGCAAAAGGCCTAATAAAATGGTCAGAATACTGAGCAAGAGGCTTTAGGATTGAATTACACCTCGAGACGATCGGGCGGCCTGGTGGATTATGCAAATCTTTATGCACTTTCGGGAGCATATAAATCACAGGAACTGTGGGTGTTTTGTTCACTAGAAATGCCGCCTCCTTTTCGTTAAGCCAGCCACCTTCAAGGCCCAATTTACTTAAGGCCATGATTTCTGTGGTAAGCCTTTGGGTTGGATTGCAGGTTAATTTCTTATAATGGCTAACAACAGACAGTTGTTTTAGCATTTCTGCATCGTATTTAGATTTCTCCCATAATACAATACCACCGCCCTTATCAGCTGGTTTAAATAGGGCTTGTGGTAAGTTTTGGAGATTTTAAAGGGCCTGTTGTTGATCTTTAGGTAAATTAGATTTAAATTTACATGGATTCTTAAAGAGACGTTCAATCTCAATAAGAGTTGCATTTTCAAAAGTAATAACATCCTTGTTGACCATTGTATTTGATGGATAGAATGTTGATGGGTTTCTCAATCCTGAAAAGCCATTTTTAGGATCAGAATCATGATTTGCAAAAAAGTTTTTGAGACGGACTGTACGGAAAAAACGATACAGTTCGAGTTTTGTTTGAAACAGATCGCTTTTGTATGTAGGAACAAAACTCAGTCCATTAGAGAGAACTGCCACCTCTTTTTCAGAAAGATTGTATGTGGACAAATTAAAAATAGGTATAGTGAGATCTTCATTTACCATTCGTAATAGCGGTTCCGTGTTTGCCTGAAACCCGGGGTGTACTGTTTGCGAAACCATCCCCGCTTCTGTTGTTGAGGTCTCCCCGGTGGTCTGGAGCCTCGTGGGTCCTCTCCTAAAAAAGGCTGATGGGATGTAGATGGTTGTTGATCGTTCTGGCGGAAATTGGAATTAAATGATCTTTCACTGCCAGAGTCAGAGCCTGTGTCAGAGAAAGTTGTTTGTGTCGTCTGTTGCTGATTGGGACCCTGAGAGGTATAAAAGTCCTATTCAGGCTCTCATTTATCTAAAAAACCTTTTTCAAATGGCGGCCCCCGTGCTGACTAAACAAAGACCCAATTAGGTCCTCACAGAATTAATGCCCGTTGACTCATAAATCATCTGGTCTCTCGGGTCATTATTTAAATATGTCTCTACAACACGATTTATCTCACTGTGTCTGTAATTCCTTTCATATGCCCGATATGGACTATAATTTCCCCTTCCAACATGGCGGCCCCACGTTAGTCCTATTTTGCACTCCAAACCGGCCTTAAATCGAACGGATTCGGCTGGCACACGCTCGCTGCATTCCCGTTCTATGACCGACGCGCATAGATACACGAGGTAAGCCCACGATACTTTGGCGTTTTTAGATTAGATCTTTTGGGATTCAGACCGCTATAACTGATAGCATATTCCTTCCGTTTTTTCAGAGTGAATACTCCTTGCTTCCTCTTGACTGCAACTTACGCTGTGGTATTGGCGGCTTCCTTCTAAAATAAGAGTGCTGGATTGTCATAACTTGTGCTGGAAACCATACTGAAAACTCATTGGATAGTTTTCCACATCGATACACTAGGTATGTTCTTTCCAGTCATGACCATATGTTAAACTGAAGTAGTCCTTTACCATATACTAAAATGCACTTATGTTGGTAATTTCCCTTAGACCTCTGGGCTTTCATCCTGATTTTCACGACTTGCGCATGAATTCTAACTTACATACCTCGTGAATCTGCCGAGGAGGCCTTCTACTTAAATTAATAGGTATGTCTTCGCTTCTAAATGCTCAAACTACCGCCAATTTAGTGTAAGTTGGGTCCTTGTCTTTACTAATAGCTGTCCCCAGATTGTTATGATACCGACTGCAAGCAAATGTGACAGTCAGATCATGACCATATGTTAAACCGAAGTAGTCTTTTACCATATACTAAAATGCACTTATGTTGGTAATTTCCCTTAGACCTCTGGGCTTTCATCCTGATTTTCACGACTTGCGCATGAATTCTAACGTACATACCTCGTGAAACTGCCGAGGAGGCCTTCTACTTAAATTAATAGGTATGTCTTCGCTTCTAAATGCTCAAACTACCGCCAATTTAGTTTAAGTTGGGTCCTTGTCTTAACCAATAGCTGTCCCCAGATTGTTATGATACCGACTGCAAGCAAATGTGACAGTCAGATCGTATTGTCGGTCAGTAATTCTGAGTTCCATGTATGGTTCCTCTAGGAGCGGTAAAGAACCGATCGTCTCCATTCAAAAGGCGCTAATTTATGCACGTAAAGCTACCATCATACTGATCAAGGTAAACTGATTACCTGCTAGTGCGACATCCGCATTGATTCACTCTATGTTTTTGAAATATGTACCATGTATTGAGACAATTAATTATAACCGGCTTCTGTTGTGAAATGTGAAACCTTGAACAGAAAACAGTTTTTCTTTGCTTTAACATTTGTTGGTGCAATGTTCAAACTGCGTGTGATGGAATGTGTCTTCATATAGACAGGATATTCCACTAAAAAATGCTGAAATGTAACCACAAAAAATGATCTATACAAACGTGAACTTTTGAGTGAATGCAATTTACATTTTGAGGGTATATAAAAAATGTCATATTTTGAAATCTCTATTATTACCCACACAACCACGAATATTGGGTTGTATTGATGATTAATTAAAACATCTGTACAAATAACTTTAATGAACCTTCACACATTTTTTGTTTGTTTTAGTGTTGTCTTTAGTTATTGTTAATTGTTTGCTCACAAAGGTGTTATTAAGATGTATATATTAATTATGGATTTGTAATTGTAAATATTTATAATTTCAGATTACGTTGGTCTTTTATACAGTACACATATGACTTCTGTCCTGAAGATGGTCTCACAAAGCATCGTTTAAGAGACTGAAACGTCGACTTTCACCTCATCTATTTCTTGTTTTATTTCATATTGATTTTAGATAGGTGTATTTAGGTTTTGTTGAGTCTCTCTACAATTGATTTGTTTCGCACCGGCAAACCTAAATATCTCTGAATTTATTTCATCTGTATACCAAAGTCTTGACCATTGAATTTTTGATAAATTTTCTTTTTTCAATACACCTTTGTGTTTGTCTTTCATGTTTCATGTGTTATATTTTCTTGTTGGTTTAACTAATGTTGATGAATTAAGTTCGTATTGGATATTTTAGTTAATCCTATTGAGTAAGTTCTAAATTACTAAGTGTTACTCAAACAAAATCCCTTGACGGCACATTTACCCTTCCATTGCAAAAGGAGACATTTTTTTATAGCTTTTTATAAATAATTTCCCGAAAATCAATCCAACTTAACTACAACCTTTAACACGCACTCAATACCTCTCCTCCATAAAACATCAAGTCTGATGCAGTAATATGTACATCTGAGATCTCCAATTCAATAAACAATTAAAAATTAAATGTTTATGGTGGCGTTCACTGTCATTCTCGCTGTGATGCTACAACCAATACGAGAGATTAATTTTGATTTCTCTTTTTGAGAAGTCCATCAGTTCAAATATCATTTTCACGTTCTACAATGTCTTACTAATTCGGTGTACATTTGTAATTAAATCTTCAATAAATGTACAGACTGATGCAGCAATGATTGTGATCTTGTATAATTACTTTACAATAATGCACTAATGCTTGCTTTTTTACTCCACATTAATGGACATGTCTTAGAGTGTTAAACCTCTGAGTTGGTGCATTGATGTGAACAAGGCCCATGGGGGGCATATTTATGACCAAACTGTCCACTATGTATATTGCTATTCTCTTTAGCTTTGACTGCACTTGAAGAAGGAATGAGAGAAAGCTCTTTTAAAAACATTTACATATGAAGTATGCATTCCCACATTAACTTCACAAATTACCCATTTGCATGAATGCAACCTGAGTTGCTCATAAGCAGGGCAATATGTATAAGTAAGTACAAGTTGAAAAAAATATTTCTTTTTAACTGAAAATCATTTTTGCAGTACATCCTTTGGAGAGTAGCATAGGGCTCCAGAGTGGTATCCTCTTCAGGATTAGCTATAATGCAACATCTCTTCTCAATCCTCCACAGTCAAATCCAGGCATGCATTTTTTATTTACTTGCATCAGATATGAAAATATGCAAGAAAAGAGGCGGATGGAATGCTTGAAATAATATCATCCATTGGTAAATACTCTGGCTGCTCTAAAGTTTATTATTATCTGCACACCATGCCACATCAGTTTGGACCTATCCATATGCATATCAGTTTTGACCCTTCTCCAACGGGAACAGTCCATCCCGAACTGCAAGACTGGGTAGTCCCAGAATCGGAACATAGCGCATCAACCAGGTTTTATTTGGGGGCCTTATTATGAGGTTGACTGTGCGGGAGCAGGACTGCCCCACTCCCACACCGCCAAACCTATGTTTGAACCGCCCGCCAGATTAGGAGTTTTCTCCTGTCTGGCAGGTTGTTCTTTGCCGCTCCCAAGGCGGTGCCTATGAAATAGGTACCTCAGTGGGAACGTTAAATGCAGTACATGCATGGTATGGACTGCTGCGGATAGGCCATGCATGCACTGCTGTTAATGCACACAGGGGGAGACATGTTGTGCTCCCCTGTTGCATCCACATGGCATGAGGCACCAGGGGGCCCTAAAAGGCCCCTTTGTTACCTCACCACCACAATTTTCATGGCGGTCACCCCACCATGAAAATTGTGTTGGTGAGGAAACTAGTAATGTGCTTGGTGGGCCACAGCAGCCACACCAGGCCCTCAGGACCGCCATGCAGCAACCAGGAAATGGCAGTTTCCTGGCAGTTGCAGCGGATGTGGTGGTCCCTAGTCGTAATAGGGCAGTCGGGAGACCACCATCATGAGTCTGGCAGTCCCTGGACTGCCAGGTTCATAATATGGACCTTGCCTCCAGGGATACATGTGCATATGACCCACTTCTGGGCATACCATCCTACTTAAGGCGGTACATTAAAGGGGAAAAAAGTGATGGCCAGAATGTTTTAATTAATCTCAGAGACTGATAATTACTTAGAGCTGCATCCCAGTCCATAGATATTCAGCACTCCAGGTCCCCTCAGTTTGAACCCACCTACATACCATCTGAAAATAGCAGACCATTCCCTCCGAGGTTACCAGTTACTTTAAGAGAGGGGTTCAGGATTTTGTTTATAGTTTTTAGTTTTGGATGCACATGTGGATTTTTTGCAGGTTTCTGGAAGCATAGTTGCACAAAGATTTGACTCAGAACCATGTATTATGTCTGAGTTGCTTAATGAGTGATAAGTCATTGGTGTTGAGGGCTTTCATCTAATCCACCAGCTAGTAATGAACTCCATTCTCCTCACCTGGAAGCAATTAGAGCAAGTCATCAGCATGTGACTCTTGCGATCCAGTGAACATTCACTGGTAAATCTGTTTGTTATTGGCATCCCACCAATGTCAACAACAAACAATACATTCTACTGCACATTAAATTGTTTATTATATAGACCGATCCAATTATTGTTCCTGAGGATACTGGCTGGTTGTATCCGTTAAGTCAATTTAAAATTTAAGTCTATTCTGTAAAGCACTTGTTCATCACTGAAGCAGCTTCATGAACCTATAACAGATACCTTTTGTGGCTCAATCAGAAGATGGCCCTTTTAGCAAAAGCTCTACAAAACCACCAAGATTCACACCAGTCACATCAGCTTAACAAAGGTTTCTCAGTTTGCAAATAGACTCCTAAAACAATAAGAGAAACAATATACTCTGGTTGCATACTGAGGGAAATTCATGCATGCAACATAAACAATTAGAAGAAATTAAAGAAATGTGATTTTTTTTTTCATTTGCAGCAATATCCAAAAGCCAACAGAACATAGTAATCCATATGGGAATACGATTCATAGCTAAATAAATAACTTCAACAAGCTAATTGTAATTCAGAGGGAGCATTATCACAGGGTGGTATACTGCTGCACCCCCTTACAAATTATGTGGTATGCTTCACACAGTTTTTCCGGGTGCATGTGGGAACACTGCAGTAGATTTTACTGGCCTAAAAATCTGGCTTGCTAAATTGTATGCAGTCAGTGCTGCAAGTGCACCCCATCACCAACTCCTGGTACCAACCCTATCCCTCCTACGAATTAGGGTGACCAACCGTCTGTAAATGTCACGGACCGTCCGCTATTTCTGTGTCTAGCAGGTTGTCCACAATAATATTTTTTACATGTGCCTTTTGTCCGTAACTCTAGTTCTTCAATCAGTGGGGCGTGCCCCCCCAGGGGGGGCGCGACACCATCTCAGGGGGGGCGCGCACTCCACCCTGAAGTCTTACCTTTGTTTGTCTTTTCTTCTCCGGCGTCGCAAGTCTTTCCCCATTCCAAATGGAAACTTTTGTTGAGCAGAACTCCGTAACAGTGGGTTGGAGGGGGGAGGAAGGGAAAATAGATGGGGCCCTTGCTTTGTCATGTTAAAAGCGAACAGTTATTTTAATCGGCCCAGGAGGGGGTTAATTCGCGCTGAAATGCTTCAGCTGCAGCTGAAGGCGAAAGTCTCCTCTGATTAAATCGAAAGCACACAGACCGTCCTTTTCCTTTGGTTTGATTTCATAGAGCAGAGGAGACCCTTGCCTTCCACTGCAGCGAAAATGTTATTTGGAAAACTGAGGAGTTCGGGACACTCCTCGTAACTTTTGAGCCTTGAACAATCTGTACCAACTTTGGCATGCTCACTATACTGTCTCTTAGGATTGGTGGAAACTGCCGCGACGGCAGGGAAGGTTGCTAAGTGTGCCAAAATGATAATATTCAGCAAACCTACTAGTACCTGTAAGTTTCCTTTTCTCATTTCAAATCCAACCCTCGCTAGGCTGCCCACACCTGACATGGCAATCAATATACGTGCCTTCTCTCTAGAGCAGAGTTCTTCAATCTGAGGGGACTCTACCCAAAGGATGCCTGGCTTACTGGCCTCTGCCCCTCAAACGTTTCTGAGGTATGATCCGCCAAAGAGTGCTGTCCACCTGAAACTGCGTCACAAACACACCATCTCCTTTGGCAACTCTGTATACAAGCCAAACCCCAGAGTACTATTGCTCCATCTCCATCTTATGCTCAATTCTGTGCCTCCATTACAGAGTACCCAACGTGTGCCTAGGTAGCAAGCGGACCAGACAGTCCTTCTCCCCTCTTACAATTCCCACTTCAGGAATGTTCTGTGAGCGAGGGGTGCTTGCACTGCTGCGCCTGAGCTGTACCCGTGCATAAAACAATCAACTACATAATGTGATTCTGATAAATTGGAGTGCAGGGATGGCTTTAGGGCAGTGCTACTGGTGCAGCTGCGCTGGGCGCTGACCTGGAGGGAGGCACTGAACTCGGGAGGGGGGGGGGATGCTGTGTTGAACAATAACTTACGATTGAAAGGCACCTGCTGCAGAGTTTCATGTGCGTCCAGCTTTCGGGCTGTAATAAAAATGTCAAGATAACTGTTGTGGTTAATGTTCCTGCTAGAGAGAGATCAGTGTTTTGTCTACTGGCAGGTATGACTCGCCATAAAGTAGCACAGTGGGTTAATATGCCTGCTGCAAAGAACAGTTCTGCATTTTTTGTGGATAGCTGTGTGGGTTAGAAAAACCAGCCTTTACCAGTGCTTTAAAACAAATTAAATGTATGTGAGAGAGGGGCTAAGGAGAGATGAGGAGCACTTTTGGCAGGTGATAGTGAAGGAATCCGAGGTGGAGGTCATGGGGAGGGCACCAAAAAACCTTAGCGCACATAGCGCCACCTGCTATAAAGCCGGAACTGATGGAGTGGCATCCAACTCAGTTTACTAAAGCCGGTGTGTGGCTGTGAGGCAGAAAACCGAGGCGTTCGAATTACAGCTTCCCACTCATATGCCTTGTGATCTAAGGCATGGGCCATAGGTGGGCTCTCGAACTGGACACAATGAGAGAGAATCTCTGCTCAACATTGGCTTGCTTTGGCACAGGCCGCAGGAAATCCCCACAGATGTGTGTGTTCAATCAATCAATCAATCAATTCACTTTATTTCGGTCACAAATGTGATCATAAAAGCACACACAAAAAACCCAACAATACGTCACACTAAAATATCCCGGTGCACTCACACCATTCACCCACTTACCCTGCACTCACAGTGACCACACTGCACTTATGCCACTCGCCCTGAACTCACACCAATCTTCCTTCACTTACTGTGGTCACATGATCACACCGCTCACTCTGCACTCACAGTGATCACTCAGCACTCACTTGCGCTGTTCACCCTGTACCTCACCCTGCATTCACACGAGCACACTACTCAACGTGCACTCTTGTGACACTTCGCTCACCTGTCACACTCACTGCTCAATCTGGAATCTTACTCAAATAAGCCCATCATTACCAATACATTAATTTGTCCCTCTCTGCACTTACATCCGCACCCAAATTCATATGGTCACCTCACTCACCCTCACTCTCTGAATGTTAGATGTAAACACTTTCAGAATTTGCAGTCACTGTTTGGCTGAAAATGTCTGCAGAATATTGAACTTTAAGAGAAACTGCTATCAAAACTCTCTTGCCTTTCAGCACGTCCTATTTATGAGAGATTGGGTTCTCAGCACTTGGGGTATTAAAGACTAAGTACCGTTCGAGACTGGATGTGGAGCACAACCTGAGGATGGCAGTAGCAAAAATCCATCCACAGATTGACCGTCTCAGTGGCGAAAAACAGGCACACCCGTCACATTTATGTTGTGGTCTTATTAATAATCTATGTCATGTGTAAAACAAAGCATCCTAGTAAAACAATTTGAGCACGTTTTATCTTGGAAAATTGTGTTTTGAGCTGTGTAATAAGCCTCTGTCATTTTACCACACCCACTTACAAATCTGCAGTGTCCTAAACACTCTTATTGTGTTGAACAGTATTTGCTGGATATGGCCCATGATATGCGCGTAGCGGGCGATTGTGTAGTGTGTCCGGTTCCTTCAGTTAATGTTAGGTGGTGGGGGGGCCCAACATCTAAGAAGATTCAGCAGGGGAGGCTCAACCTACAAACGTTTGAAGACCTCTGCTCTAGGGTTTGCAGGAGTCTGCGATTATACACAGCATTCCCTGTTGGGGGCCAACTCACATTTCTGTTAAGTGAGGAGGCTTCCACCGCTCCCCCCAGACTTGTCAATTCGAACCATTGTCAATCTGCCTGTGCTGATTCTCTCATACAGAATGACAATGGGCCATGCTGCAGTTACAGCATATAGTGTGTCTGTGCCTGCATTCGCCTATGGTACGACGGCAGCTAAGCTTTAGGAGACACACTTTAAAAAGAAGTGAATTCAGTATAGCCAGCCTGTATTTTAAATTAATAAAAAAATGTAATTTAAAAAGTATACTTTTAACCTACATTATAGTTTAAGAGAAAGGAACTATTTTTAGACAAATATAAACAGTGACTGTGACTTTCTGTCATGGCTCACACTGAAGGGCGCAATGATAGAGTAGGGTGACATAGCTCCTTGCTGTATGCTGTGGTGGGCTGAAGCAAAGTGTAAATGTAACGATTTACAATTTAACAGGCCACTGAATGATGTTGGCTAACCAAAGGCCCCTCTTTGTATTTATATACTGCACAACTTCCTCTGATGTGCCTGTAAAAAGTACCTTTTTTCAGCGAGGTTTTGTCCTGAATTTTGACCTTGTGTCCTGAATTTTTGTCCTGAATTTTGTCCCTTTGTCCTGAATTTTTAAACTCACCGTCCTCAATTTGCATATATGTCAGTTGGTCACCCTACTGCTACTTAGCAGGAGCATGAAACACTCTCACCTGCCAGTCCACTGCCTTTTCTGGCCCTTGGCGCGATCACCAAATCTCTCCTCCCTCCCCCCAATTGTAATAACCCGCAAAACCATTCACCGTCTACTTGAACAAGGAAAAACAGGGCCCCTCGATGATTGCACATTGCATGGGGACAGGGCTTTAAGTGGGATGAAAAAACTGGGAGGGGATGGTCTCTCAAAGGGGCGTGGCCAACGAAATTTAGTGCATGGTTTAAAACTGGGGCCTATTTAAAAGCCCCTTGCGCCACTTTTGCGTCACTTTTAACATGGGAAAAGTGACGCAAAAGTGGTGCAAGGGACTTGTAAATCTGCCCCTCTGAACTGAAAACTGTGTTTAGTATAGTGCGCCGCCCAAATGGTCTTTTTTTTGCTTCTGTCGCAGCATCCAGGCATTCAATACAACAATTAACATTACACCTACAACAAGACAGGGCTATTGGCTTTGTCAATTAGTTGTTAGTTGCATTAAATAAATAGGCAACAGCTAAGGCTTCAGTTCTGATATGATGAGACTGAAACAACTATAACGAGTATCTTTGAAGCGACATCAAAGGCAGTGAAGAGTGGTACCGCTGCAGAGGTACCCGTCTGGGCATCTGCTTTTCAGAACTGCGGGTGCTCAGCACCTGCAGGACCCGGCCCACATAAAGTCCTGCATTGGGGCTAACTCTTAATAACCGAGTTTAGGTAGCGGGATGCCGTCCATACACGTTGTTTGCTACAGCACAAAACCCTTCATTTGTATCCAGCCCATGTTCAGGCAATATATATGTTAGTTGTGCCTTATTTTATTTTCAGCCCAAGAAAATGAATAATTTAACTAATTTTCTCTGGATTTGGTGTCTCATGTTCTGTCTAAGCTACGTTTCGCTGATTGTACATGATCCATTAACTAACCCTGGGCGAAGCACTACGCTACGCTCGCGGAGTTTGCGAAGTTTTCGCAACTTCGCACTACGCGAGCTGCACGTAGCACAGTGCGAACATGCGTAGTGCAGCGTAGCGTAGTGCAGCGGTCATTTTTTGCTTGTTCGCGGTCCTGAACGTCATGTTCGCGACCGCGAGCAAGCAAAATGACATCCCGGCGAGATTCTCAACGGGAGTAGGTCAGGTTTCTCATTGTGAGTGGTTGCGCATGCTCGCGACCGCTCTCGATGAGAAACTACCTGTTCGCGTTGAGAAATCTGCCGCTCGAGTGATAATCTACTCGAGCAGCAGAAAACTACAGCTCGCACTGTGCAAGATGCCGTTTTCAATGCTTGCACAGTGCCGAATGTTTGTCCGCACTGTGCAATCATTGAAAACGCATCTTGCACAGTGCGAAAATGCTACTACGCAGCTCGCGTAGTGCTACGTGAAGTTCGCGTAGTGCAAAGTGCACTTCGCGTAGCTTCGCGTAGCGCTACTACGCGAACTACGCCCAGGGTTACCATTAACCAGGGCATTTAACACGTCATTCCTACATCAAGTGTTACAACATAGTGAGATTTTATTTTATTAGAATAAGCACAGCGGTCTGTTTCCACCCCTTGACAATTATTCGTGATGTTGCTACTTACCACAGGTCTACTGTTAAACCTGGTAGATGTAATAAGCGCTTTCCAACCCTTTGTAAAACTTTCGAGTGCTACAAAGGGAGGTCAGGCTCGTGTTCGTATTAAATAGACGGGGTGGCAATAAATATGTATGGGGCTGCACCTTTAAAGACTAGCCACTGCGCTTCCATCAGCTATTGTTGTGCTGATTTAGCTGACAGATGCCTGCTGTTAAATTTATTACAAAATAATCGCAGAGATTTTCCTATTGACTTATTCTTGCTTCTAGTTTAATGGGCACTTTCCTGTTTTTCTTTGTTTCTGATCACAATTTCCCAGCGCAATTATGCAATGCCTTTATATCCATTATAATTCATAGCATGTGAAGAAATCGGAATGGTGCCAATAAACCTATTAAATTCTATACAAACCTATTTAAGGTCCCCCTTTTGTAAACAAAGGAATATGCGCACGAGATGTCATTAAAATAGAGGAGGAATTAGATAGCCAGATTTGCAAGATATGTTATCTCTTTGACTTCCATATAGAGCTGAATCCAAAGTGTCTTCAGGTGGGTAGAGATCTCATCATTCACTTTGAGACGTCTGTCAAAAACGCCATCACGTCTCATCAGGAATCCAGATGGTAAAGCATGTTAATCTTAACGATGTAATGGCATTTACAAGAGGGGTACTACATCTTTTTCTGTTCATGGAAACTAGATTTCCTTTCCCTTCCGTTCTTATTTCAGACTTCATATGAATTGCAAGTGAAGCACCATAGCAAAGTGCTGGCAAACGGTGGCTGTAAAGAATTCGATGCGGAGAGCCCCAAGACAGGCAGGGGTACTGGGTCTCAATTGGGATTTTTGTCCCTGCTGTAATGGGGCTACAATGCTGCAGAGCCCCCAGCTGGGAACCAAATATGCTATTCAAGATCTACTCAATAATTCACTGTCCAGCTAGTGCTTATTTTATTAAAAAAAGTGAGTGTGGTGGGTGAGGATTGGGATATAGAGAGAGACACATTACAGCACGAGCTGTGGAGGGAAAAAAGAAACAGTTGCATCACAACCCTTATCAAAATTAATCAAATGTCTAAAGAAAAGCACAATTGCTTTGATTTAAGGCCCCCAAACATAATACGCTTAGTGAACCCCCAGTCAAAGCTTATAATTCAAAGCTAATGAATATGCAAACCAGATCTAAGCCAACAAATGTGATTAGAACTGGAAATAGTAAATGTAAAATGATGTAGGGCAATGGCAAAATACAATGGGGCAGATTTACAAGCCCCTTGAGCCACGTTTACGCCGCCTTGCGTGACGCAACAGCGGCGTAAACGTGGCGCATCCCTGTGAGGCATTTACAACGTGACGCATCTAGGAAGATGCATCACGTTATAAAGCCCAGCCCCACAATGGGGGCGTTCCCACGCAGGGTGGGCGTTCCGGCGCCTATGCGCCTCGCAAAAGTGCCTGCGTGAAATCTACAAGATTTCACGCAGGCACTTCCGCGACGATGCTACGTCAATTCCTTACGCCTGCTTGAACCAGGCGTAAGGACTGACGCAGCATGTTAAGTATTGGGGGCCCCGGAGCATTGCTGGAGTTGCGTCGCACTTGCGACGCAACTCCAGCAATGCGCCAACCTTACATCACAAGATGTGTCACGCATCTGCCTACCCTTGCGCCACAGCGTGCCGCATTGACGCAAGGGTAGTTTTGCGTGATGCATTTGTTCTGGCGCATCTCTGCTGATAAGCAGAGATGCGGCAGAACTCGTAAATATGCCCCAATATCTGCAAGATGATCCTCACTTGCACCGGGCCAGATCAAGCTACCAAGTAAAAATATGTAGAGCCATCCACTGATTGCAAATGACAATGTGCTGCTACTTTATGCTTTAGTTATGTATTTAATAGAAGTGACAGTTTTTAAACATGATTTGAGAAATATTCCTGCCCCCGCGCTAATGACAATGCGGTTAATGAACTGAGGCAAGTCAGCGGTCATGTGTATCCTGTATGGGGCTAGATCGGTATTATATATGGAGCAAAAGTTTACTCTAATAAATCAAACAAGAGTTTTCTGAAGAGCAGACATGCCAAACTTGTGTATTTGAAGGAGCTCCCATGTGTGATCAAGAAGAAAATGGGGTCTGAGTGAATTAAAATATTTGCCCAGGATCACATAATTTTAAACCAGTTTATAATTAGGTTGAGGAGAATATTCAAGTCACTAGACCTGCATGTCTAGTAAAAATTTTAGGATTTTTCGAGGCCTGCTTCCTATTTCATTTGAATAGTATAACTAAAACATGCCTTCTTTTTCCCAATGTAATTATATTGTGGCATATACAAGGAAATTAAAGTATGAGGGAAAAAAGGAAAATATAATGTTTTTCTGTTTGTTGCTTTCATTATCTATTATTGACAGGCTACACATTAACTAAGGACTGCCAGTTTATCCTGGTTCTATTAGGACTGAAGCTCTCTCATAAGTCATAGGTAAAGACTGCACCTATAAAAATGTAAACCGTGAGCCATTGCACTCACTTATGATGATGAAGGGTAAGTAAATACCCTCCTTGAAAGAGAGGTGATCTGAAATTTGAAGACCACAACCCTAACCACGGTCCCTAAGATGGCCACCTGACTCGTAAGAGCAACCCCTAGGTCGAAACATGTCGAACCCTCACTAGGTGCAGTGGACCAATTACTAATCCACTTACAAACGGCCTTTTCTTTTAATCATGTCCCTATCCTGATCTATTAAAACTTCTCTGTACAGGATAGGAGATATTCTTAATCACTAGTCACCCATCACCACTGTGTACCAATCAGACAGTCTCCCTCCTGGGGGAGGTTGGTTAATCACTTGGAGAACCAAACCCTCAAGTGATTACGACCCGATGATGACACTATCCACCTGACCACACGAGAGGAGAAAAACATATACTGCATACTGTGAAAGTGTGTTTGAGGGTCTCTGATACAACATATGTGAGAATCTGGTTCATTGTAACTATTAAATCACATGCACTACACAGTCAATGCAGAATTGGAAGAACAGTGGATGTATCACATAATGTGAGCAATAGTGGTCTTATTGTAAAAAGGGAGCACAGAGAGCCCTAAGTTAAGGCCTACTTTCACCACTGTTTTTTGCCTATTCATATCTTAAGGAGTTGAAATGCTGGAGCAGTGCTGTTTTACCACCCTAGTTACAAATGGATGTTTTTCATGAAAAACAGTGGTGGCTCATTCGCTATGGTGGAGGAGTGGTGCCCCACAGCTTTTAAGCAGTGCAAATAAAGGAAACATAAAATGATAATACATTTGAATTATTATCATTTTATGATTCTGTGCTGCTCTCCAGGTGGGGCTGCTCTGATCTCGGGGCAGGGTAGGAAAGGAGTTGTTTCCCTACTCTTAAGTGCAGATGACTGTTTGGCCGGCCCTCTGGGACTGGCCAAACAGTCATGCATAATTTCCCTGTTCTCTCTGCATTACAGCCTGCGTGGAGAACATGCCCAGGCCCGCATTCCCTCAGAAGGCACTGTGATTGGTCAGGGGATTCTGGCTGCTTACCAATCACAACGCTGCATTACAGCATAGTGATAGGTCAGGTGAGCCTGGCTGTGCTTCCTGTTCCTGGAGTCCGACTGAGGAGAGCAGGAGCAGAGACACAGGAACCAGCAGCAAGGTAAGGGTTTATTTATTTATTTTTTCTAATTTACATTGCTCCCCCCCTTCCGCAGCACACCCTGCCACGCCACCGAAGAGCTGTGCCATCCGCCACCGATGGTAAGGTTCAAAGCTTGTGCTTTTTGGGCTGGAAATGAAGCAGAATTAGTTAACAACAGACCAAAACACAATAAAACACACAAACAACATAACAACAAAGTCCCATTGCTAAACTGTAGCACAAAACACAGCAGCAAAAAAACAACCAAACACATCAACAGCACAATACAATACCGCAAAATGACTATGCACGAGTGTACATCCTTAAATGTTATGCAGTCATAAGCTAAAAGAAATGTTTCTTACAACTGTCTAAGTTGCAGAGAGAATGTAATAGAAGGCAAAGAAAGCGAACATACGTTATTTTTCCTTAATTTTGTTATCAAGAAGAAACCGTAGATAGATGACAGGTTCAAAAAGAGAGCTAAAACAAGACAACAAGAAAAATGTATCAGAACGAACAATTGAGAAAATAGGAGGGGTGCTTGCAGTAGCGGCCGGTGGTGGAAGTGCTGCCGGGCGCTGACTTGGGGCGGGGGAGGTGCAGGGGGGGAGGGGGGGGGGGGCAGGGGGTAGTAAACTGCAGAATACTGCCGCACAGAGGTAAGTACACAAATAAATAAAACAAATTTCGTTGTGCGCGCTGCATTGTCAAGTGCGATGGAGTGCACTGTGGGTTGTGGCCGGAGCCGGAGGCATAGTACGAAGCTGTGGTGACATCGTAATGGTGGGAATGCACAAACCTTCTTGTCACACATTACCACCTTCAGAATCTTGTTTTGATAATACGCCGGTGAAAGGTGTTTTCAGCAAGCAGTGTCTTAACTCACTCCTAAGGTAATGAAATAGCACCAGTCAAAAACGTTTCGTGATGAAAACATGTGAGGGATAATTTAAGACAGCTCTCTACAGCTATTGTGAGAAATTCGTGTCTTATATAGCTTCAGATCTGTAGCAGCTCTATTTTACCACCTTAGATAATTAACAATGGTTGCATGTAAGAGGACCTTTAAATACATACTGCATTTGGCCGGAGAGGTAGCAGCATAGCTTGCAATAAACAACAGACCACACACAAAGCAACTTACGACGACAAATAAATCAGAACAAAATACAACAAAGGGGCAAAACATAAATGTACCACAACAACTGTAGTAAAACAAAACATTGCACTGGATTAGTGTAATACAACACAAGGCATCACCACCACAACAAAATGCCACACAACACATGTGCACAAACATTCCTGTCTCACATTAACAACTCCAGAAAAAAAATCAGTAGGTTAAGGTGCTTGCACACAGCACAGCCTCAATTTACTACAATGGACATGACACATTTCGTGATCCAACCCACTATATTTTAACATTTGATGTGTGTTATATAGATGTCATGTTATTGGTGGACATGATGTGCACTTTGAAGCTCATTTCGCGATATGTGTCATTTTGTCTTTTTTTCATTAGCTGTGATGCGCCTTTGTTCTGTCGATTAGCGATTTTGCTTGATGCTATCAATTGGCTTTGAATTGGTTGCTTGTATGAAATGTTTCATTTTATTGAAGATTGGATTGGAGGTTATGCGAAATTTTATACAGGACACCCAACCGGAACAGGGGCTGAGAGAATATTTCCCCCTTTATGTTTGTATTCGAGAAAACTATTTATTTATAATTATTTCTCAAAGTTAAAATCACTTAAGATAAGAAACAGTGCACTGTTTGGTGGATCTTCTCCCATCCGATGTAATGCATCATAAGACCTTCATTGCTATACATCCCGCAGGCAACTTGCAAAACAGCAAGTTTTTCTCAATTTTCCATCAAAATAAAAGAAAATGTTATCATGTTTGCATGTGTTATGGAATAAAGGGGTGCTTTGAGCTCTAAAATCAATTTGACAAGATGCCAAGTATGGTACTAAAGTCAACGTATCTTAATGTATAAAGGCATATATGTTGCAGCAGTTACCATGAGAACTAAAACTGACTTTCTGCGTAAAGACGAACGCCTCTCCCCTTTTGGCATGCCGACTCTGATTCCGCTTTCCTGTGAAGGATTTTGATGACTTTTTTTTAAGGAGGAAAGACGGAATCTAGAAGACATTTATCTGTGTTTTCCAACCATTGCTAATTAATGGCTGGTAACAGGAAAGAATTGTTGAAAAAATTCTACTATCATGCAAAACCAAAAGACACTTTTGCCAATCCCCCCTTCCACCATTCATAATACTCCTTTATCTCCTCAGGTGTGACAGTGCATTATGAGCGTGCAGACAATGGCTCAAGGATGATGCCATCCTAGGAAATCAGCTGTGCTCTTGGGTGGTTCCACGGAGGAGGGCAGGGTGACAGGTTGTGACCACTCTTTTCCTCAAGCATTGTACAGTATAGATCTTATTTTATTCAGCTTTTGCAAAATATGACTATAACCTGCTATGGGTATCCTATGTTCTTTGTGTGAGTGAGGTATGAAAACAGCAACATAGCAGCAGCAGGATTCAGTCCACAGAGTTAACTTTTGCTCCCCGCAGCTTATGGCTCAGTGAAGGCACCGCATTAGTGTTCCTGATGATTCCCTTTTGACATAGGGACAGACACAGCTGGGAGCATGGTAGGGCCAAATTGTGGCCTCTAGAAGGTCAATAGAGCCCAGAGAAGGTTGACATTTGTTCTGCTTGACTTCATTATCTTTAACCACAGGTGTTAGACCTGGTATCCTTAGGGTGGTCTTACCCCAGAACTTTTGCCTGCTTACCTCCTCTATTGCTTATTCTTTTTGTTGGTCTTAGAACTCTGAGCGCCTAACCACTGCCAATCAGTGCTAAAATGCAAGTGCTTCTACCCCAGAACATTGTTTGTTTGATGTATCCGTAATTGTCACATTTAATTTACCTATAAATCCCTAGTACAGTGCACTACAAGTGCCCAGGGCCTGCAAATTAAATGCTACTATTGAGCCTGCAGCACTGATTGTGCCACTCACGCAAGAAGATCTTTAAACATGACTCAGGCCTACCACTGCAAAGTCGGTGTGTGCAGGTTATACTGCAACTTCAACTTGGCATTCAAAACCCCCTACCAAGCTTTAAACTCCCCTTTTATTACACATATGTCAGCCCTAAAATAAGTCCTGGTTAACCCATAGGGCATGGTGCTAAGAAACTAAAGGAGGGATATGTATTTTTGAGTTGTTTAAGATTTGCATGTCCTGGTAGTGGAAAAACTTCCAACTTCTTTTTTCACCACTGAGGTGCCTACCACTCTCATAGGTTAACATTGGGAACTTTTTATTACACATAATAAGCTGTAATTCCTAATTGATAGAAAGTAGGAATGTTATGTTTAGTACCTCTGGAAAGGTAATGACAAATCCTTTTTAATGGTAAAAGTGGATTTGTAGTTACCCATTTGAAAATGCTAATTTTTGAAAGTTGGACATTTTCCTGCTCCTACCTCTTTGGTGTCTGTTGCCTGTCTTTGATTACTGGCTGGGCTGGCTGATAGATACCTTTGTGTATTCCAAGTGGAAGTGGGTAGTAACACACTGCTTGCATTTAACAGCACCTCACTAGACACCAGTGTTTCGGGATTCCTCCCTCATCAGAGAATATTTAAGGGTTGCTGGACATGCTGTCAGTTTTCTCAGGTATAATACCACTCATAGCATGAATAGCATGCAGGCATTCCAAAGCTCATCCGCTTGGGGGCAGCTCACGAGAGCCTTTTATCAGTGAAAGTGGGTAGGAATACACTGCTTGCATGTAACAGCGCTATTACCCCAAAGCGTCTTGGTAGTTGTTGTTCAGTTTTTCCCCCAAAGTTCATATTACTTGTCAGCTAATGCCATCTTTTGAAATCGATTCTCTAGACACCAGAGTCTCTGGATTCCCCCCTCATCAGTAGAGGATACCTACAGGTTGCTGGATATGCTGCCAATTTTCTCAGCTCGTCAGTTTGGGGGTGGCTCACAAGTCTAATCCCCCTAGACATTACCACACAAAGGAAGGGTTGTGTATGACTTCATGCTTCTTCCTGGAAGGAAGGAGGTGAAGGGCTGGACACAGCCTCACACTTGAACCTGAAAAGGCGGTACTCTGACCATACACAAAGATCTGTCAGAAGCCCTATGGTGAGTCTGGGGCTAGGGCAGGATAAAGGGCCCTGTGTTAACTTCAAAGACACTTTTTTGAAGTCACCCCCCACTTCAAAGGCACAGCTCGGTATACGTATTAGACCTATGACCCTACCAATTCAGTACTCTCCTGGAACTGAAACCACTTGTGACAAGAAGAAGGACTGCTGTGCTAAGAAGTGCTGCATGCTGGAAAGATGCTCTGGAAGAATGCTGTCTTTGGTAAATAAAAAAAAAGAAGACTGCTGTATTGCTATGCTCTCTGCTGCCTGCATGCTCCCTTTGCCTCTCCCATAGTGTCTCCTAGGGATAGCTGAATATTTTCCTGCTGCCAAGGATGCAGGGACATCAAAGTGTTTTACTCTGCTTCTGTGTCTGGGTCATTGGAAGTGATTCCAGGTGCTTGTTCCAGTGAACTCAACGTTTCCTATGCTGCAACGAGCAGAATTGATGCATCATTGCTGAAGCAGGAATAGAAATCAGCGCATCGCACTTGGGGCCCAAACAGTTTTACCAGAACCACCCCATCGACTGCCGTCACCACTGAAGGAAGATCGATGTATCCCCTCGGCCAGCGTGGCGAAACCCGGGCGCATCGGCTACAGATGCAGCCAAGAGACCACCGCATCACTATTACCACTGAAGGATAATCAACGCATCCCATCGACATGCATGGAGAAAACTAGCGCATCAGCTTTGGAAACAATGCATTGCATTGCAGCTCCAACGATTGTCTTCGAAAACCAGCGCATTACCAACAATGTATGGAGAAAATCAATGCATCTCTTCAAGTGTGGGAGTGACATCGAATCATCGACCGACACATCCCACATATCTTGTTTGAGAAAAGGGCTATGATGCTTTTGCTCAGCAGGCCCTGCGTGGGTACTGTAGTGGGCCTGCACTCCATCACTGGTGGCCTGAAATTTTGACTTTATCCCAGTCAACACGACCAGATAGCCACTTGGAGCACTAATTATTTCTAAGCACTAAAACTACACTTAATCTTTAAAAATTCATATCTCAGCTTCTTCTGATTGGATTTTTGTCGTGTTGGTCTTGTTTTATTTATAAAATCATAATCTATTTGTTTAAACCTGTGTAGAGTCTTTTTGTAGTGTTTTCACTGTTTTCATTTTATTGTATTGCAAAAATACTTAACACACTGCAGCTGAAGTTACGCCTGACTGCTCAGTGCCAAGCTACCAGATGGTGAGCACAGGTTAATTTAAAATGTGTTTCTGACTTACCCTCACTAGGACTGTGGTTCCTCCATGGATAGGGTGCATACTCTGCCAAACAGCATCCCAATTTCTAACATTGGTGTTCAGCGGTGAGGATAGGACTTATGTTTCTGCAGTGCTGTACAGTGATTTGGTGTACACTACTACTCCATATATATCAATTTAAACCTTTTTCAATTTTCCCTAATTTACATCCTTTGATTGTTCCCAAAAGTCTTTTGCCCAATTTCCATTTTTCTGCAATGTCTGTGTCCTTATCTGGCAATATGGAATTCAAGCTGGCCAACCTGGAGACCTACACAGTGGTCCAGATCAAGGGATACTGCCAAGAGAAGGGGTGTTCACAAAGGGAAGTCTCAAGAAGGTAAAGCATCAGAAAACCTTAAGAGCATGGACATGAGCCCACTAGTCCAACACAGATAATCAGGAGGAAGTGTCTGATGATGAATTAGAGCAGGACCTGTCTGGAGGTCTTGTTTTGCAGACTGCTGAGGTGGGGGAAGGGTAACATCCCTGGGAGGATCCAGAGCTCCAGAGCAGGCAGCAAGTTGTCTTCTAAGAATCTGTCCCTAGGGGAGTTAGAGTATAGGAGAGAGGAGAGAAAACTCAAGCTAGATCATACCAAATTAGACAAAGAGGAGGCCCTTGCCAAATTGGAAATAGAAAAGGGGCATGCTCTTGCCAATCATGAGAAGGAGCAGGCCCTGGCTAAAATTGATTTATGAGATAAGGAGTGAAAAGGTTGCGATCCCTTACTGGCCGTATATTGAGCAAAGATTCTTGTTATGATACTTGCCCTTGACAGGGGGAAATCTCTAACCCCCTAATATAAACAAGTTTCAACAGGGTTGTCAGGGCAAGATTTGTTTCTTGTATTCTTTAGGGAAAAATTCAAACAATGGTTCATTTTGTTAGGCATTTATAATGGTGTTGCCACTCTATCTGTAAGAGTGAAAGAACAGCCAACACGTGTTTCACCCCTTTACATGGCCATCCGGCCTGAGGCTTCCTCTGGGCATATTAAAAGGTATAAATTTGATGGGTCTGTTTCGGTCAAAATAGGGTTCCTGCTACGTCTCTTTAATATCGGGCATAATGTCGTTTCAGATGGCTCTTTCTGTAAGTGTTGATAGCTATTGGCTGTTCTTTCACTCACTCTCACGGATAGAGTAACAAAACCATTATAAATACCAAACAAAATTAACCATTGTTTGATTGGAATTTTTCCCTAAAAAATACAAGAAATGAATCTTGCCCTGACAACACTGATGAACCTTGTTAAAATGGAGAAGGAGCAGGCTCTTTAGGATCAAAAGCTAGCCATGGAGCAGAGGAAGATGGTGCATGAGCTTAGCTTGAGAGAGTTGGACATTTGAGCACTACAAGTGGAGTCCAACAGTAATGGTGGCAGCATACCAACAGTGTCACTGGTGAAACAAGGGTCCACATACCAAAGGATTTTTTGCCCAGCTATGTGGTAGGAGAAGACATAGACACATGCTTTTCAGCCAATGCAGTCACTGTAAGAGTGCACAAGGGCCCTGGGGATTCCTGGGGAGATAGTCTCTGGAGGTGCATGCCTACAGTGGGGAGGGATACTTTCCTAAACCTGGAGGTAGAGGATCAGGCATGATACACTTGTGTGCTGGCCATCCTAGTCAGTAAGTGTGGACTGATCCCTGAGAAGTATAGGCTCCAATTCTGGGGCAGCTACATGATCTCATCACAAACTTGGGTGGATTTCCTTGATTATGCCAACAAGGTACTGAAGGGCTGGGTGAGAGGCAGAAAGTTTGATGATTATTAAGGGCTGTACAACTTAATTTTGAAGGAGTACATGCTTGATATTTGTTTTCCAGGGGGTAAGCTAACACCTGATGATAGCAGTTTGACTAACTCCAGCAAACTTGCTGAGGAGGTGGGAAAGTGGATCAGCACCATAGTGTCCAAGAAGGTATCTGGGGTAATCAGGGCTCCCAACAGAAGGAGGGGATAGAGAAAAAGGAGTTCTCATCAGGCACTCAAAATGATTCACAGGGGAAAGAGTCTCATTCTCAATCTGCCCACCAGAAAAAGGGCTTTCCTGGTAAAAGTCAGAACAAGAGCCCCACGTGCTATGAGTGTTTTGAGTATGAGAACTACAAGGGCAATCCCAAGTGCCCCAAAAGAGCACCACCTCTGACTAGAGGAAAGACCCCAGCAGTGGTGAGCATAGAGCTTGGGGAGAACTTTGTCCCAGTAAGTGGTGGAGGAAACTCAAAGAGATTACCCTAGTGTCCCTGGGTAATGCAGAGACGGTTCCTAAAATCCATGTGCCCTCTAATACTACCAAGTATAGGCAATGGGTTAACATCAATGGGTACGGTGTTGAGGCTCTGAGGGACACATGAGCCAGTATGACTATAGTAAGGAATCAGCTGATGGCCTCAGGGCAAGTTATATCCAATACCTTCTACCAAGTTGTGGTGGCTGACAACAGTGAGGATCACTACCTAGTAGCTCTTATTCCATTTTAGTGGGGGTCAGGTCCCAGGTCTTCTGGTGGTTGCTGTGAGCCCTGCCATGCCTGTGGTTTGTTTGTTGGTCAATGGCCTTGAGCACACTACCTCGAAGGAAGTGGAGCTTCAGGCTCATGTGAAGATGTTAGGGTTACATGAGTAGATATGTGCTACCACCAGGTTAATGGCTGCCGAGGACGGGAGTCAAGAATGTCTGGAGCCTGGAAGAATGGCCGAGATAGCTTGAAAAAGAGGGAAGGACAAGGGGGATGGGAATCCAGCCCCTAAATGTCTCCCATCTGAGGTGGATAGGGCGCCAGATGAGGACACCCGAAGCCCACTGGGGAGAACATTGTATTCCTAGGTGACCTGCCTGAAATTACTGGATGGCAATCCAACTAGGGCATGGAAGGAGTCCCCATCCGGAGGGCATGAGGCAACAGGCTGAGGCCCAGGCAGCAGGTGATGCAGGTGATGCCTCTGGGAGTCATTGCATTTACTGGGAGGACAACCTACATTACAGTGAACCTAAGGCACCCGTGCAAGGGACTACAAGGGCCCTGGTTGTCCCCCAATGCTATACAGCCTTCTTACTGAAGTTGGCGCATGAAATGCCCCTGGTAGGACACCTAAGCCTAGACAAGAGCTTTGCAAGTCTTTTTCCCCACTTTTGTTGGCACATGATAAAGAATTTTTCAGACTTGCCAGGCCAGTGGACAGAGAGGACAGAGGCTAAAAGTCCCCCTTCAATCCTTTGAGAAGGTGGGCATCAACATTGTAGGGCCTAATGATCCTGATGCAGTCTCTGGCTGTATGATTATCCTGGAGCTTTTGGATGATGCCACAAGGTACCCAAAGGCTCTACCTCTAAGTACTACAGCTGCACTTGCAGTAGCTATGGCCCTACTGAAGATTTCTTACCAAAGTTGGTTTACAAAAGGAAGGTTTGTCTGAGAGGGGCACCAAGTTAATATCTGGTTATATGTAAAATATAAATGTAAATCCATGTTTGTAAAGAACGAACTGCTGACCCTTACGGGTCTCAAGGCGCTCGTGGAAATTAAGTGAGCTATTGTCCAGAGTCACATGGTGCTGAGCTGAGCTGCTGCCGGCAGCTGGGAATCGAACCGGGAACCCTGTGCTCCGAAGTCAGCTGCCCTGGCCGCTGCGCCACACCTCTCCACATGCATTCAATGTGGAAGTAGTGTGGTGTAACTTATATGATCTTCACTCCCTACCATCAACAAACCAATGGGCTTGTTGAAAGGTTCAAAAAGACGCTGAAAGGCATGATCAAGTAACTGCCTGAGGCCCTGAGGTGTAGGTGGGATATCCTCTTGCCATGAGTTCTCTTTGCTTACAGAGAGGTATCACAGAAGAGAATTCGATTGAACCCCTTTGAGCTTTTGTACAGTCATCATGTAAGGGAACCTCTGAATCTCGTGAAAGAAGGATGGGAGCAAGATTCCAAGAATCCTGCCCAGGATGTAGTAAGCCACATGCTGGCCTTCAGAAACTGGATGGCCGAGTATTGGAAGCAAGCTTCTAACAACTTAGAGGCCAGCCAGGAAGTGATCAACGAGTGGTCTGACCAAAGGGTTACCCCTGTGAAATTACAACCTGGACAAAAGTTGTGGGTGATGGAACCCTTGAAGCGTAGGGCCCTCCAAGACAGTTGGACTGGGCTCTATGATATTGTTGAAAGAAATGGTGAGGTCTCCTACCGAGAAAAACAACTATTATAGAAGGGTCTAGGGGACAATCTTTACCGACCTATCAAGTACACACCCCCAATTGAACCATTTATAACAACAACAAAAGAACTTGAAGGTCTGTTAGGGTGAAGGAGAAGTGACCACGAGAAGATGACACACACCACTGTCACGACTAACGGTGAGGGACCATCAGAAATGAAGAAGTCCTATCAGCCCACCCATCTGGCGGAACATCGTCATCTAGGACCTTATCAACAGGTACTCATGTGGCCAAGCTCACAAGTACTTCCTTGGTACCAATTGATCCTGTACTGAAGGAAGATGAGTCTTCACTGAGAGTGGTACTGATAGGGTGCAGTGCTCAAGAAAAAAGTGCGTGATTAAAATGGCGGTCAGGGTAGACATTTTTTTTTTATTGGTATCTCCCTGGATGTCAGGTTAAAAGAAATGTGATGACAGTGTAGCAATATCACTGTACAGTAAGCATCTACGATCTAGGCCAAGATTTTTTCTTGAGCACTGACAGTGGTGTGTATCATCTTCTCGTGGTCACTTCTCCTTCACCCTAACAGACCTTCGAGGTCTCCTACCTGCAGGATCTCAAGACCACAGGCACCCAAGAGGGTGCTCCATATAAACCGTCTCAAGCCACACTTTGAGAGGTCTGAAGTCACCAAGCTGTTGCCGACGGATAGAAGAGAGGATGAGGAGAGTGAATTTCTCCCTGACCTCTTAGCCTCAAAGGAGAAGAATGGGTCAGTATAAGCTGTGAACCTTTTCACTACTCTGACTTCTGAACAGCAGAGGGACTGTTACCAGTTACTGGGACAGTTTACCTCTGTGTTTTCCTTCACTGCTGTGTCTACCCACCTGTGCACCCATGATGTGGACACAGAGGTCAGCCTCCCTGTCAAGAATAAATCTTGCAGGCTATCCGACAAAACGAGGGCCAGCATCAAAGATGAGGTTTCAAAGATGCTGGAGATGGGGTGAGAGAACCCACCAGAACCCCCTGGTTCAGCACTGTGGTGCTGGTACCAAAAAGCTTCCCCACTGGGCACTACACCAGAACTCAGGTTCATGAATATTATAGTGGGCTCAATTCTGTGACAAAGGCTGATGCTCATCCCGTCCCCCGAGCTGATTGATCAGTTGGGGGCGGCCCGGTTCCTAAGTACATTTAACCTTACTTGAGGATACTGGCAGATTGCTTTAACTTATGGAGTCAAGGAGAGGTCAGCATTCTCCACTCCAGATGGCCATTATCAGTTTATGGTAATGCCCTTTGGTCTAAAAAATACTGCTGCCACCTTCCAGAGGGTGTTTAACTTGGTTGTGGCTGGTATGGAGGCCTTCAGTCCTGCTTACTTGGATGGCATAGCTGTCTTCAGGAGCAGATAGCAAGGACCACCTCTTTCACCGCCAGGAAGTGCTTCAGGCTCTGCAACATGCAGGCCTGACTATCAAGGCCAGTAAGTGTCACATATATATCAGGGGTCTATGATGTACTTGGCACACCTTGTGTGGTGGGGAAAGGTGAAGCTCCCCCAGGGCAAGATAGAGACAATCATGGTCTGGGAACCTCCAAAATGCAGATTGTGCCAAGATCCTTCTTAGGCCTCACTGAGTACTATAGTGGGTTTGTCAAGGGATATGACGCCATTGCTGCCCTTTGAGAGAGCTGGCTTTGAAGAAGCAGCCAAGAAATGTGATTTAGACAGAGGCATGACAAAAAGCATTTGACTCCTTGAAACAGGCCACGTGCACAACCCCTGTAGCCTTTATTTCCAGGAGGTTTCTTCCCAGGGAACAAATGTGGAGTGCTATTAAAAGGGAAGTCTACACTGTGGTCATTAGGTTGGTGGGCTATCAGGTACTTTTCAACACAATGAACTTTCACGTTTTGACCCTAATTTGTACAGCCGAAGAGAGTTTTATAACCCTAGTATTTTTAATCAATTTTATTTTGTATTATTATTTATTATGCGAATTTTGTAATAATTTTAACCAATTATGCAAATAAAATTTTTTGACTTTGACACTGTGGTCTCGGCTCTGAAGAAGTTGAGACCATACCTGTTTGGGACTCACTTCCTGGTTCAGACAGACCAAAGGCCCCTCAAGTGGCTAATGCAAATGAGGGGTGAGTATCCATTATTGTTGAGGTGGTCCTTCTCCCTACAGGGAATGGACTTTATGGTGGAACACAGACCTGGGGCTGACCACCCCAATGGTGATGGTCTTTCAATGTTCTTCTGCCTTAATGATGCGAAATCCCAAGAGATTGGGTAGCTCTCCCCACTTTCAACCGGGGTGACATGTTTTAGACCTGGCATCCTTAGGGTGGTCTTACCCGAAACCTTTTACCTACTTACCTTCTAATTATGCAGATTTTTTTTATTGGCCTAAGAACTCTGAGCACTTTACCACTGCCAACCCGTGCTAAAGTCCAGATGCTTCTCCCCAAAATAGGGATTTGTTTGATGTATCCGCAATTAGCACATTTCATTTATCTATAAATCCCTCATAAAGTGCACTACATGTGCCCAAGCCTGTAAACTAATTGCTAAGTGGACCTGCAGCACTAATTGTGCACCCACACAAGTAGCCCTTTAAACATGACTCAGGCCTGCCCGGCAGAACCTTTGTGAGGCCTGGGTGTGACTTCATGCATCTTCCTTAGAGGAAAGACGTAAAGTGCTGGACATAGCCTCACACTTACACCTGAATAAGCAGTGCTCTGACCACACACAAAGATCTGCATAACCCTCTGTAGTGAGCTAGAGCACGGGAAGAATGAAGGGACATGTGTGCACTTCAAAGGCCCTTCTTTGAAGTCACCCCCGCTTCAAAGGCACAACCTGATTTGAGTACTGGCCCCCTGACCCTAGCAACCCAATGCACTCCTGGAACTGAAACGAATTGGGACTAGAAGGACTGCTGTGCTATGGTGTACTGCAAGCTAGATTGCTGCACTTGAATAATGCTGCCTTGCTGTGCTCTCTGCTGCCCTCACTCTCTTTTGGTTTCAGTTCCAGGAGTGCATTGAGTTGCTACTTTGGTGAACCCACCTGTCAGGAGGGATCTACCTTTCTTATTGACTAGAATTGTGACTAGAAGGACTGCTGTACTATGGTGTACTGCTAGCTAGATTGCTGCACTTGAAGAAGGCTGCCTTGCTGTGCTCTCTGCTGCCCTCACTCTCTTTTGGTTTCAGTTCCAGGAGTGCATTGAGTTGCTACTTTGGTGAACCCACCTGTCAGGAGGGATCTACCTTTCTTATTGAGACAGGAAATGTGTATATTTAAAAAAATATATATATCTTGGAACTATTTCTGGTGATTACAAGTCTTTCTATTAGTCAGCAGATGCAGCTGATATCTCCTAGGAGTGTCTGGACAGGATGGCTGTCGTCGTTTCCCGTTGTCTGACCTGGGAAGCGAGTAATCTACCCACTTTTTTGCCCAGCTCATAGTGGTGTGTCAGTAGTCTATGAAGAGGGTATGCAACTTTTGAAGTAAAGAGTGAGCCCAGTCCCATTTCTGTCTGGTTGCTGCAATAAAGGTGGGCGGTGTAGAGGTGCATTTCCACCGTGATTTCTGCCTCTAAGGTGTTCTGACATTTTCAGTTTATTGCCAAGGGCGGGATCCCGCAAGAGTTGTCCCAGGACAGTATCTTTGGAAACCACCCATTGCATCTGCACAGGCAGAACTGACCCCTCCTTTTGAGTGAAATAGTTTGGCAGGATGTCCTAAGGAGACACTTACCCTAACGTGGCTTGTACCTAGGGACATTGAGGCACCACAGTTTATGGTAGGCTGAACAAGCCAAAAGGAGACCAAAAGGGAGATCAGAGAGAGGCCAGAAACCACCTGTTTAAGGATCAGATTATTGGTCACAAGCACTGTAAGTAGGTGAGAGGCGAGGAAGTACTCAATCCTGGACTGGGCGCCCTTGACCGGCAAAAAGAAAGAGTATTCCAACTCAGTGGGATGTAGAAGGCACCATAAGTCAAGAAGGCTTGGTCAGCTAGGATATCACTCATGATTGCCCTATTCGAGTTATTTGTCACATCCCCAGGGCCCATGCAGCCCAGGATCGCATCCTGAGTCTGATTCTAGTTGCCCCCTATGAATGTCAGTGCAGTGCCTAGTTTTGTCAGTATGCAGTAGAGTCAGAGGAAGAATGCCATTTTGAACAATGATAGGCATAGGCTGAACCAACACTCACTACTTTAGTGCCAACATGGAGCTTGTCAAAAATGTATCGAACCTCCAGGTCACTCCCAATGTGAAATATTGTATACATGACAGTGATTTCTGCTGAAGAATGGCCACTCCAGCATTTCTGTGGCAGGGAGGGGCTATCCTTGTCTGATGAAGGTGTAGAGCTTTTGTATGAACGTCCCCACCTAGTCTTACTTGAGTTTGTCAGCTTTGACATGGGTGAGGGGAGTTTCCAGTAGGAGGACAATGTCCATTTGTTCAGAATAAAGGTAATTGAGCACGTTCTTGCATTTTATGTAATGTGTGAGTTTGTTGACATACCAGGAGAGGACTGTCAAGGGGCCTCAATGTCATGATAAAAGAATGGTTGGCAGGTAGGGGCGCAGATGGCCATCGGTCATGCTAAGTTGGGACCTGCAATGTAGTCATCTGTTGTGGATGGTGGTAGAGTGTCCGGGGGCTGAGGAGGAAAGACGAAGAGTCCTGGTCACTGACAAACCCCCTTCAGTCTCCCCCTAAAGTAGGGTTTAAGACTGCCGAGCCCAAGTGGAGGAGTGGGCACCATTCTTTTGGGAGAGGAGAATAGAGCTCCGAGGATGAAGGTGGGTAGGGTTTATTGGTCCAACTGTGAGGAGGGTCACTGTAAGGCACAATCAGAGCTACCTCGTGAGACATGAGTGAAGGGAGAGAAACACATGGGGAGCTGGTGGGTGAAAAAAGGGGAAGAGGAGATATGCTAAAGAGCCTAGAGACAGTGCTGGGGTGTTCTTTGGATGGTAAGTCTAAACCTCAAGGAGCCCATGCACCAGTGGGACCAAAGGTGCGGGGACCAATATGAACAAACAGGCATCATGAGGAAGAGGCAGAGTCCCAGTAGTATAGAAGCTAATGTCAGACATAGCAAAGGAGTGCTAAACAAGAGAATGGTGATAGAGGAAAGAGGGGTGGTGGGTGGTGGAGTATGTGCCGGTGCTTCAATGGGTTTGGATTTTCTTGTCTGGCAGTGAAGGGCTGTAGGTGGCACAGTGCTAGATGTGTATTGATGCCACCCATGCACATGCTACAATGGTGGGCAGCGTCCGTGAGGAGGGGAGGAGGAACTGGAAGGATCTCTATACCAATGAAGTGTGACAGATCCACTCTTCAGGAGGTTGTGGGAGCAGGATTGCTTTGCAGCAGGATACGTAAGCAGAACAGCATGCAACAGGCAGTACATAGATGTAACACGTGAGCAAGTTTAGGAATATCACAAATAATCAATACAGGTAGCAGGTACTCATTTGCCCGCCATCAAGGAGATACACCAGAGGGATACTATGTGTCCCTGTCCAAACCAGCTCCAGACTTCAGCGGCAAGCGGGACTGGTCTCGCCCTACATGAGTTCCAACACTGCCATTATTACTTTGTCCTTCTCAGTTTGGGCTCTGAACAATTGTTTCTGTAGTCTGCCCGCAAGCAAGGACTTTGTCGCATTCCCTGAGGTGGGTGTGTCAGTGGATGGGGAGGGGGCACAGTGTCTCTGGCTGAACCCTGTAAGCTGTCCAGGAAAGATCGAAGGTCAATTGGGTAGGAGAAGTCTTTGGACTTGTCATCATCAATGATCCACATTTGTGTGGGTTCGAGGAGTCCGTATTTGATATCCCACCACAGCAGCATAGTGCGAAGTGCAAGGAAGACCTTTCGTTTCTCATTGGGTTCATGCAAGAAGTCGCTGCAGTATGTACTTTGTATCCTTTATAGTCATACAGGCCATGTTTGCCAGTGGCAGGCAGCACCTGTTGGGCTCAATCATGGTGGAGGAAGCATGCTATTATCGGCCTGGCTTGCCTGCCAGAGTGCAATTTAAGGGGCTGACTTTCGTGTTCCCTCTGGAATTCAGGTGGTGGAGACAAAGATATGCCCAAGAGGTCTGGGAGCAGGGTACAGAGGCTGCCCAGGATGTCATCTTGTTATACTTTTCCAGAACACCAAAGAAGCAGACATTGTCTCTGTGCCTTCTATCTTTCAAGTCCACAACCTTGGACCGCAGATGCCAGACCTCCACGTCCCCTGATGCATCATTCTCCACCTTGGACTTCAGTGTCATTTTCTAAGGCAAACCAAGCCCAGGCATTTTTCTCTTCAATGCATTCATTCCGTTGTATTTTCCAATGTAAAAGGGAAATTGTGATTAGAGTTGGGTTAGGTCTGTATACACAAAGAACCCCAAAGTCTAGCAGGACTGGAAACTGCAAGAGCAAAACTTTCAGGGTAAAGCCAGTTAAACCCAGGCAAACTTTTTTCTAACATGAATTAACCCGAACCTTTTGATTATCATCAAAAGATCACAAATGGGATCATAATAACTTTCCTATTGACAATGTAGTCTCCACAAATTTATATTTCACCTCACTTTAGAAGACCCAAAACTATATATGGCAGTAAATTCATCTTTACTGGTATATGCTACATTTTGGGTAACCCCGGGCGGAGAACTTCGGTCCGCCCGTGGATTTTACGGAGTTTTGCCTACTCTGCGATGCGTTGAGAACACAGAGTTCAGGCAAAACACAGTCTCCGTAGTGGAACAGAGTTAGTCGGCCCCACTACACTTCCTAATTTAATTATAACAAAAGAAAGGCACTTACCTGCTGTGGTGTCTCCAGGCTGCCTCCTCCTCACTGTGGTCTCTCTCTCCTCCTCTTCCACGCCGACCTCATCCACACAAACCCCTAAGTTGTATGTCTTGAGCAAGGACGGCAAGGAAGAGGAGGGGAGAGAGACCACAGCAAGGAGGAGGCAGCCCAGAGATGACACAGCAGGTAAGTGCCTTTTTTATAATTAAATTAGGATGGGTGTAGGGAAGCTGACCGGAGTTCCACTGAGTTTTTTTCCAACTCTGTGGAACTCATTGTAGTGGCAGTCCGTCAACTCTGCCCGGGCCTAATTTTGGGCCTGGTTCATAAACTGTGTTTTTAGTGCATTTTGATGTACTACAGTAGTATAGGTTTTTCCTTAGGTTTTTTTCAACACACTTTCGTTATCAAACATTACAAAGCTCTGACCATTTCAATGAGTGACTATATAAATACATCATGAAACCAAGGCACCTAACAATCTCTGAGAACACAATGGTTACGATTTTTCACAGGGCACAACACAAGGTCAACTCTAAAAACATGTGAACCACTCTAACACCTGTTACTGAGGCTACTGTTGTGTCACAGCAGGAGTCTTTGTTTGCTGTTTTCTCCCTGCACATGGGGGCAGTTGTAGAGGCCTTCTGTAACTCTAGATACTTCCCTGAACTCAAATCAGTCCTTTTTCTAGTGTACTGCCAATGTACAGCATCAAAAAAGCAAATGATGCACGTTTTATTGGCATTATGTGGAGCTCCCTTTTGCCCATGCCTGATCCTTGACAGCCTTCTGATTTGGCAGATGAGGAAAAAGGATACCTTATTTTTATTTTGAAATGGGCTGATGCACCTTGATGCAGCCAACTTAGAGATGATATTCTGTGTTTTTTTCACATTTGAAGTGGAGTGCTCCTGTCACCATATGCACCAGTGAAGGCTCTAATAGGGGCAGTGCCGAGGTCTCTCTCAAGACCACTAAATATGCCCCGATATTAGCAGCAGACAAAATTAATGTTTTACAGGGTAGCACAGTTTTCCAATGTAATTGGTTGTGTTGATGGCACATATATTGCTATATGCCCTAGTGCAAATAAATGTATATATAGAAATAGGAAATGCAGCCATTTACACACTGAACAGGTATTGTGTGTGAGGCCTCATGTATCATCATTGACCTTGAAGGTGAATTCCCAGGTGGCACACATAACTCCTTTATGTTCTGCCACAGTGGAATACATAACTGTCTGTCTCACTGTGACTTTGGCAAAGGCTTATTACTTGGTAAGAGAATAGCAAACTCAATTCATATTCTGTTCATTTGTGTGTTTGGAATGTGACCTAATGGTTTCTCCTTCTCGTACCATTACAGGAGACAGTACATATGCCTTGCACCCTTGGATACTGACACCATACTTGATGCCAAGAACAAGAGGTGAAAGGCAATACAACAGGGCACATAAGACAACACTGCCAATCATAGAATGTACCTTTGGTATACTGATGCCTCCACACACCTGAGATGTGTTGCATTATCAGTGCCACATGTGCCATTCTCCACAACATATAAAAGAAGAACGTGATACCTCTGGGACCATATATCCTTGAAATACTCAGTAACATGGGTCTGGCTCTTTTCCCATGTCAGTTTCAATGAATGAAAGATACAACGTACAATTTTTTAGCATTTAAGGTAGGCATGCAACACCATATTTACTTTTCCTTAAATAGCAAAAAACAGCACAAGACAGCTATTTCTCTCGAGAATTCTGTTTTTCTTTTTTACTTTTTCAAAAATAGATTATCCTTCAATTTCAGAACACCACAGTTTGGTTCTTTTTATACTTTATTTATACATACAAGGCTTTTGCATACATTTTCTGTGGTTGATTGCTTGGAATCCTAAACAATATTCAAAACCAACGCATATAAATATATAAAACATTTTTCACATATATCCTATTTTGTCATAATCCTACTTTTTATCTCTACCAGGATACATCAGACTAGTATTCCTTGGTAATTTTTTCACTAAGTGGTCCATAAAAAGACTAGGCTCAGAGTGTCATTCTGATAGTGTTCAAAGTTTAGACTATACAATTTTTTGCTAAATATATTGGGTCCTTATCATTATTCCAATTTGATACTGATACTCTGAGTCCTGTGAAAATGGAAGGTGAATTGTGGGGGTGCCTACGCGTTTCGACCTTCGTGCTGGGGACCAAGAGGATTTTTAAGAAGGTCTTCCTCATGGCTGGGACTGTGAGTGTAGGCTTATTGTGATGTAAAATTCATAGAAGAATATATTTTTTTTATGTAAGTGCTTAAATTATGAAAGTTAAATTTTTTTGGGGAGTTAACCTCATGTTGGTTCTTGTTATCATGCCTGATGTACTTGGGATGTATGGGTTCGTATTCCTCCATACATTCACTGTAGATACTGGAATCTAACATCTTCTTATACGTTGTGTCTTTTTTCTAAGGAATTAAATACCCTTTGTTAGCCAGCTACACACCCATCTTGAGAAATTCCTAACTTTTCCCATTTTTTTAATATATCAGACTACAATAATTTGCCATCTGTATTTTCCAGCCAAGTGTGTGCGGCGCATGCAAGGTTAGGACTATGGGCTTATTCTTTGTGCTCATGTTCTTTACAGAAAAATTCAGGCGCATATTATCTGTGTTTATCGAGCATCTTAAAAGCGTGTGTTAGTTCTATTCGTGCATCTATGGAATTGTTAAGGAAATATGCTTTGCATGCCGTTCTGATTCTCGTTCGTGTTTGTGATTGCATCTGACTTTCATGGTAGCGTGCCTTATAATTCCGCTCTCAACTCCTTCACCTTGCACCCGATTGAAAGATACGTCGCATTCCGTTTGTACATGATCTCGTTCGTGTTTCAGATTGCATCACTCGTTCATAATGGCATGCCTTGTGGTTACGCTCTTGACTACTTCGCCTAGCACTCAGTTGTATTCACTCTTCATGCCACAATCAATTTACCTTTTGTCCTTATACTCGCTGTTACATTTCAGAGGGGCGGTAGGAAAATCCAACTCTATGGCTCCGTTACTCCTCTCCTCGTCTCTCTTGCCTCGTCAATTGCATTCGCCGAGCTTTCTATTGGTTACGTGTGTTGGGTATGCGTCTTACGTCAGTCTGAAACATGTGCTGGACTTTCTGTTGTGCCATTTCCAGGGCAACAAACTTTATTTCATGATCTCGTTCTTGACAAATTACGAAGTTTTGGCAACCTTCGTTCCAATTGTTTTTTTATGCTTATTACTGCATCGATTGAATTCTTTGTGAATCAAAAGACGATGTTTGCATATTTTAATTTTGAAAGACTGAGAGCTCACTCCTTTGTTTCGTTTTGGAAATTGCACTCCCTGCTATAAAATAAATACTAGATCTTGGAGTTTTATTTGGGCGGAAACCTTCTAGTTGACATTTAGATGGTGGACACGAGGCTTGGGTAGATGATTATACTTCTGCTTCTATTAGGGAGTTCTCAATCATTATTGTTTATAAAACTTTGATGTCTGTATTGGTCCTCTTTATTCAACGTATTTAGATGTTTTTGGCTATAGGCAGTGCATGATCTCAGACAGTTCATTTAAGCCATTTTCTGTAGTGCCAAGTCTCAATATCATTTTGGATTCTTCATTCAGCAATCATGTCGCTGGCATTCTTCCTTTGATCTGTCTAAGGACTGTCCACTTCATATCATTAATTGTATGGTTTTTCTCCACCCAGTGTTTCCCCATCGGTGCTGTCAATACTTTGCATTTTATCCTTGATTTATGCTGCGTTATTCTTGTTTTTACTGGTTCTGTTGTTTTTCCAACGTATGCCATGCCACTTGGGCATATGACGCAATACACTACGTTCAGGGTATTGCAATTTGTAAACACCTCGTGGCGGATGATTTTGTTGCTGTACATGAATTCTGATCCTTCCATAGTGTTACTGCAAACTGCGCAGTTTCCACAACGGTGGTACCCTTTTACTGGTGGGAGGGATAACATAGATTGTATAGATTGTTGCACTTTTTTCTTGTTGGTGTTTGCTCTCAACAGCATTTCTTTGATACTTCGATTTTTCTTCAGCGCAAATATTGGCAGCTCTTTAAACTCTGTCAAACCTTTGACGCTTTGCCAGTTCCGTCTGATCATTTTTTTGACATAATTTGTTGATCCTGAATATGTGGGGACACAGACCAATGGCATATCTTTGTTCTTATCTTTTGGTGTTAGTAGGCATTCCCTGGGTGTAAACCAGGCCCTCTTCATTGCTCTTTTGGTCATCTTTCTGGGATAGTTCGTTGCACCAATTGTTCTAGTAGGATTTTCGCATTCTTACAATAATCCTCTTTTTAGGAATTAGGAAATCGCAATTTGTCGAATTCCTAACTGCAATTGTGACTCTGTAGAATTCACTATTAGAGTGATATACTGAATTTTGCGATTTCCTAATAGCGAATTCTACAGATTCCCTATTTGGAAATCAGGAATCCAAAATTGGGTACATGTAGCCCTTAGTGCCTTTAGCCTGTCCCTGGGTCACATGACTGGGTGTAGTTAACAGGTGGTGTTTGTGTATTCCTCCTAGACAGCCATACACAATAGAGCATTTAGGTGTGCCTAGATGGACCATCACTGGCAGGATGGGTGGGCAAAGCTGAGCAGAGCCCTACTTACTCATGAATAGGGATGTCCTGCCTCCATACAAATGGCTGTGTACCCCCTGTGGTTAGTTTCGAGCCTGGACAGGAGAGTGTCATTATTCTGACTCTCCATCTCTCTGTTTGCCCCATCACACACCCTCCTAGCTTATTTTCCAAACCTCTGCCACCTCTTTTACCCCACAGGAGAATTGGTTGTGTTTTATGGACATATCTCCACCCTCTAACTGGAGTAATGTTTCAGTTATCGCGGCCCCCAGGCACCATCTCCCCATGAAGAGTATTAATGGGATTATCTCAGTCCCTGAGCAGCATATATCAGCCTCCGAGCACCATCTCTCCATGACAAGAAGTAAAGGGTTTATGTTTGCATGCAGTCATGTCTTGTTTGTGTGTCCATGGAGTGTTTAAATATGAGAGTGAACTCATTTTGGTGTTTGTAGGTTGCCGGCATCTGCTGTGGTTTGGTGTGATCTCTCAAGATCTCTTCAACTCTCTGTTGCCTGTTGGGTCCGAAGGTTATTTAAACCAATCTCAACATGTGACCCTCACTTTCTCTACAAGACCATGGAGGTAGAAGGTATTCCACATACCTGATCTACATGGCATGGATTTCTCTCTGTGACACTGCTTATCTTCGGGGTTCAGCCCGCTCTCACTGGATGTCTTCTTGAATATCTGGTTCCTGCTGCATGCTTTTTTTGATCATCCAGTCCCTGCCGCACTCCTCTGGGGCTCAATGAACTCCGGCTCCAAAGACCATCCTGCAAGAGAAAAGGAGACTTAAATTGGCCCCAAGTAAGAACAATCCTTTTTAGTTCAGAGACATTGTGTACAGCTTGCAAGAGCAATTTAGTATTTTACAGAATTAACAACTCACCAAATTCTACTGATAGTGTTATACTAACAGCAACAATTCTTATAATAACCACCCCAGCATAAAATGGAGAGGAACCAGGTAATGTAACCTACCTTAAAAAAAGTGAAGTCAACTTGGGATGGTCTTTTTCCGATTACCTAAGGTATTTAGTGGGGAATGTGATTGAAAGAGACTATGTACACTCTGGATGCTTTTGTAGGCATAATTTGATTAATTTGTGTTACAGAAATTACTGTAAGTCTTGTGCACATTCCAATTGAGAACCAGTTTATATTCCAAATGAGAACAAGTGTAAACCAATAAGAGTCACCTATCTTTTCGATGATGAAACAGTAAGAGCTGCCCCGTAGATACTTCCTTGGGAATTCAGAAACGGGGGCATACACAAATAACTGGAAGATAGTTCACCATTAATCATTTCACTCTGTCTTCTATCTCTCTCGTTAAAGGTCAACAGCTCATCATCTCATCATACAGGGATCCCTTCATCTGAGCCTTTTTTTCATTCACAAACTATCCTCCTTCGCTGCAAATTAAACCCAAGAGTAGGAACTGTCAAGACAGGGCATTGAATACATATAAACTCGCAAGGCCACATTGTGAACCATAACGTAAGGGTTTATGACTTCCAACTCTGCAAGGAAGGCAGGATGTCTGGGAACTCCAGACGGAATTTCTAGTGGAAGGAACCTAGGTAGAAATATTGAACCTCAAACACAAACTTTTCACAAAACTTCTTGGCCTGTGGTTACTCTGTGAGGAAGAAGAACTGCTGTGCCTCTGAAAGGACTGCCACTGTGCTGGACTCCTGCTTGGAAGAACTGCTGCCCTGATATGCTGCCCTTCTGCCTGCTCCCCTCTTGCCTGTGTGAGAAGGACTGCACCTTCATCTGTTAAACTCAGGACCCCAAAGTGGCTCCAAGGGATAGTTGACTGGCCTCCTGACTTGATCCTTCAGGACAGAAGGCCCCAACAACCTTGAACCCAGCACCTGGACTCTGCCATCTGTGGTGCCACCCAAGTCCTGAAACTATGACTGAGGGCCTAAGGTGCTCTTCCAACCTCTGTTGACTCAATGGAATAGACATATCTAATCTGCAGCCTGATTCAACTCCATGCAGAACCGACGCATTGCCGCTGCTGCATGAATGCGAACCATTGCAAAGACCTGCATCACATCGCAGGACTTTGTCTCATCAGAAACGTTGCTGTGCATATTTGCAGCAGGCCCTCACATCCCTTGTCAAAGGCAGCCTCGACAACGACGCCAGACTCCACATATAGCCTTGCAGCTCCCTGGAATTGACGCATTGCCCCCACTGCGCAACACATCTCCAATGCCAAGCTTCAGATCACAAGTCCTCATCAATGGGATTCTCGATGATGACGCAGGACCTCGCACCGCAGCCTCGCCGCATCTCGGAATCGATGCATCGCTTTGGCTGTGCAACGCATCTTTGATACAGATCCTCTCAACGTTCCGCAAACCAGGATTTGTGGTTCTCTGTTCAGCAGGCCTAACTGGATCCCTGTTGCTGGCCTTCACTCTTCGCTCTCATCTATTGTGACTTTGTCCTGGCCCAGCACAACCAGATATCCACGGGTGGAGCATTTCGCTTTTTAGAGCAATTGTTTTAATTTGAATATCTCCGGTTGTACTGATTGGATTTTTGCTGTTTAGGTCTTGTTTCATTTATTAACAAATTGCTCCATATATTTCTAAAGTGACGTGGGATCCTTTTGTAGTGTGTTTTCTCTGTGTTACTCTTTGAAGTGTTGCACTAAAACTTTACACATTGACTCTGAGGTAAGCCTGACTGTGCTGTGCCAAGTTGACCAAGGGATGTACACAGGTTACTTCAGGGTTGACTTGTGACTTCACCTTTAGGAGACTTATTGTTACTGCTTGAGAAGGGCTTTAGTCCCTTAACAAGTAACCCAATTTTTTACACTTGTTCATACTGCATGCATCTATATGTGCTCCATGGGTTACTACCTTAGCTCTACAAATCTGAAGATCCACTGTATCCAATGTAACAGTTCTTACAATTATGTTGGCCTCTGCTTTTCAATAGACCGTGGCCTATCTTTCCTATGAAAACACAGTTTACCGCCACTCCACAATACCTAGACCAACTCCTCCTTTATGGATATTCCAGGATGGGGGTAGACCAGAAAGAGAGGTGGTTCATTCCCAGTGACCCACTCTCATGTTGAATCTTAGCCTTCTATCAGTTCTATTAAATTCTATGCTTACAGGCATGGACAGGATGGTATATCAATATGTGAATCATGCAAAATCTGCTTGTTTTTTTAGGTTGTGCATACCATTTAAGCAGGAGAATAATGTGCTCCTAGAAAAATAGGAACAAATCATGAAGATTTCATGCCCAAACACAGAAAAAGCCAGCATTTTGGCTGTCTGAGCTTCCTTGGAGCAGAAAGCACTGATCCAAAAGGTATGGATTCCCTAACTGAATTCTGTTTGCCTGCCCGCAGCCATCAGAATGATTCTGACCAGAACAGGACCATTCATCAAGACCATTCTGAGTGGCTGTTTGCAGCCAATCAGAATGTGATGATTGCATAATCTGTGTGGAAGGTCATTTGAAACGTGGAAGAATTGATGCAGGCTGTGCACATTGTTTTCTTCTGGTATTTGGATGCAAACATCCAAATTTGATGATACCAAGGCAGAAAATAACAACGCCCTAATTGCTTGTTTACTGGTATACAAATCAACTTAAGTCCAAAATGAGAAGGTAGATGATTTGGGTTTGTGGACTATGTACACTTACAACTTACCTAACTTATTACCAGAGAAATAGTTAACTACTGAAACACATTCATAAAGAGAAATGCATAAAAGTATGCAACAATGGTAATATGGTTAAGAATTGTTTTATAAAAAAGATTACTTCTTTTTGAGGAATATGGGTACATATGCTAATGTACACAGAAATATAAATTTTGCTTGACAATTTCTATTTCCGAAGAAGATTTAGCTGTAGGCTATCGCTTCGGTGATTAGCTGATATACAAATCAATTCATTACATCAAAAAGCAGAGTGTGATCTTTGAACCTAAAAGAAATAACTCCATAGTTTGGAGGAACAAATAAAGTACACTGAACCGCAATTAATACATCCCAGTTCAATTGATCGTGCTCCTTCAATAGGAGATCAGATTGGATGCCATTGTCTTAAATAAAACGTGAAGCTGATGCTGAACATGAATCAGTCCCAGGATGCAACCACCATCTTTTTAGATGAGAAAATCATCTTACACCAAACGTTTGTCCATTTTAAACAGTTTTAATAATGTAATCTTCTTTTACAGGTGTAGCATATGAAACTGGTGATTTTCAAATGCTTGTATTATGCCAGTCTGGCCTTTATTACAGCAAGTCAAATTTCCCACTTCAATAGCATGAAGTTGTCTTAACCCAATGCATTTCAGACTTTTTGCCCTTCTTCAGGGATAACTATATTTTGAAAGAAATGACAACACAATAAATACTTATTAAATGCTCTATTGCCAATAGTTATTGCTGGTCTGTAAACACTGCGGCAGGTTCGCAATCAGCAAGGAAGAGAGATGCCCTGTTGCACGTCCCATAATGCCTACTGCAGCAGAAAGGTACACAAACCTGGGCCTGCTACCACTGTGCCCCCACCTGTACTGTGTTGCTCTTTGTGGAGGGGGGAGAATTGTGTGCCCCTTAGCGGCAGCAGCCACCACAGTAAGGGACTGCCAAGAGAGCGCTACACGCCCCCTGTGGGCTGCCTATCCTGTTTGAAGAACAACTGTGATTCCCCCCACAGAGAGAGAACCCCCAGGAAGCTGCAAAGTCTCCAGGAAACCAAGGGCAGCCAAGCAGCAAGTCCCACGAAAGCCACAAGAAGAACATGCAAGCACCCACTGGCTATCGGACGTCACCACAAGCGAGGAGAATTGTGCCACCCGCCTCTAGTGGTGAATGGACATCACCGCAACCTAGAAAACAACCACGCCGAGAACCAGAAGAAGGTGCGTAAAGGACCAAGACACAAGACCTGAGGTGCGCCGACGCATGAACCCAGAAGTTTGACCTCATGGTCAGGCGCCCAGGAGAGTAAGACCTTCCAGATGAGAAGGAGCAATGCTCAAGGCCTCAGAAATTATCTCCAATGCACCAGAGAAGCCCCGCCATGGCCCAAAGAACGCCGAGTGTCATTCCTCACACTGCCTCACGAGGGAGTCGCCAGGGTCCCAGAAAGGCAAGAGGAGACTCGCAAACTCCAAGTGGCAAGCGGGCACCACAGCATGTGCACTGAATATCGGCAACTTGTGGCTGGGCCCCACATTCTAGTGACGATCCTGGTTGGAAGAAGAGGAGCATGGCAGGATGCCACTCTGCAAAGGAGGAAATGAGAGTGGCACAACACCACAGGGCAAACAACCACCACAGGTGCACAAGAGGGAGAAGGAGAAGATCGACAGGACAGGGGACTCATGCCAGCACTGGAGAAGGTGTTCATCAGAACACGCCAGCCACCGGGGTGCAGGGTTGTCACTGGAGACAGCTTTGAGGGAGGACCAACCGTAAGCCACCAGCAAGCATGATCTGAGTCCAGGCCCCACACTTCACATTGCGACCGTCTACTCACCTGTCACCGGCTTCTTGACATCAATGGCACCACATCTAGGAAGTGCACCTCCCTGAAGACAACCCTAAGGGGCCATGAACTTCGTCGAGTCCTCTTCACTCCACAAGATCCCCAAGAGCAAGAGGTCACCACCTGTTTGCCCAACTGAAAGAAAAGTATTGCATCCATCATCCAGGTGCATCAACATCATCACAAAGAACATCGGAGGAGCATCGCACCACCAGAGTGGATCCCAAAGCTCAAGACATCCGGAGTTCAACAAGGCACTCCTGGCATCGTGGGAGGCTAGCCAGCCAGGAACATTCTGTGTGCCCGAGTAAACGTGAAGCCTGCCAAAGAGGGAACATAGCCGACCATTGGAATATTCACCCTTGGGGTTACACGAGGCTTGGCCGTGGCCCTGCTGGGAGTTCTGCAGTGACCCCTCAATGCGGCCTACGAAAGGCCTGCACAGTCCATGTGGTCACGTGGTAATCCAGGGGCAAGGGCCTCAACGGAGTTCCTGTGAGAGGGGAATCTAGATCGGAGAGATGTGCCGGCAGCAGCTCCACAACAGGCACCAGAAAGCATGGAGGTCACAGATGGGGACTGGTCACCCAAAGACCATTGGCAGAGAACTGGAGTCCTAACGGTGAGAGCACACAGACTCTGAGATACCACTCCTAGCGGCTGCATGAGTGACTTGGCAGTGGTCATGTTGGTAGTTGCTAAGCGACGCCTTCGCGCGGCACACACGAGGCCAGCACAGTCCACGCGGTCCCATGGCAGCCCGGCAGGAAGGCCCTCCAGGAGACTCCTGTGAGAGGGGAGTCCAGGCAGGAGAGGCAAGTCTGAAGCTGCTCGGCTATCGGGAATGGGACAGCATCATCGCCTCCAAGGAAAGCCCTCAGCCACTAAGGTCATCCCCGTATTTGCAGGTTGGCTATCCTCGGGAGCCTGAGCGCCTGCAAGATCTCCAATTTAACTCCACCGTCACTCCAGATGCACCGCAATTGGAACTATGTAAATAGACTACAACACCTCGAGACCAGGCCATTCTGAACTACATCGCCGAGGTGGACTAAAGCACTCTGACCATGCGGTCCAGAGCTCCAGCACTGCCCGGCAGATAGCCTGAAGAGACTCATTGGTGTTGTGTATTGTTTATTTGTTTTTTTCATAGGTTGGACTTTTGTTTATTTCTCTTCATTAAAGTTTGGGAGGGATGTAGTGTCCTGCAGCACCTCTTCTTGTGTTGCCGAGTGTGATGTAATACACTTAAACCCACCCATCCCATTCATCATGAGTCAGGAGACCCTGCTTATAAAAGGGGCCGGGCGCACATGCCCTGGGCCAGTTCCAGTACCCCAATACTGTCTCTGTGTGGTCACTTCTGCAACATGAGGGCTTAGTGGGCCAAGCCACCACAGTGCCCTCTGGCTCCCTTGCAAAATCCGCATTTCCTCCTACACTGCTGGATTTCCCTGGGCTGCGGGTCTCCATCAAGTAATGTTTCTTTCACGTGGTCCTTCCTGGTCACTAGGCTAAACAGGTGCATGAGCATGCTGATGTCCACTGCCACCATTCTTCTGCCATGGCGCAATTACTGCTGGTGGTCAGGCTGAAAGGTGGTGGTGAGGATTAAGAGTTGAGGCAAATGGCGCCTCTACTGATTTCTCAATAAGAGTTTCAGTGTTTTTATCAAACAAATCTTAATCATAATTCTGAGTCATTAGGCGATTGGCTTTATACGAGCCGTCAGTTTTTCCGGATCCACTTTTGGCTTCATGACGACAAGAATAACTATGGCTGAGAGATGAGGGATAAGTGTTGTCGAACAATCCATATCTCCTTTAAAAGGAAAGATAATTGAATGGTAATTCGAATGAAACACCTTCTAATGATGAACCAATGTCAAAAACGAATCAAGAGTCAGAAAACTGAGGGGCAGATTTACAAGCCCCTTGCAACACATTTACTCCGCCGTTGCGTCACTTCTGTGACGCCGTTGCAGCGTAAACCATGCACCACGTTGCATCTTGTGCCTTATTCACAATGTGATGCATCTAAGGAGATGAGTCACGTTGTAAAGCCCTGGCCACATGAAACTTGCGTCAGGTTTAAGGTTTGCGTTCTGGCACAGGGTGGGTGTTCCAGCACAGGAACGCCTCATAAAAGTGACGCAGTGAAATCTACAAGATTTCACTGAGTCACTTTTACATCCATGCTGCATCAAAACCCTGCGTCTGTTGAAGCAGGCGTAAGGAGTGACACCCCATGTTAGGCATAGGGTGCCCCTGAGCACTGCTGGAGCCGCGTTGCACTAGCCACACGACTCCAGCAATGCGCTGCCCTTGCGCCGCGGGATGCGACACGCATCTGCCCATCTGTGCGCGACGGCGCGCCGCATTGTAAATACGGCGCATCAGTGGTGGCGCAAGGGTAGTTTTGCATGTCGCAAGTTTTGTGGCGCATCCCTGCTGATTTGCTGAGATACGCCAGACCTTGTAAATCTGCCCCTGAGACTTTTTTACCAATGCTAAATAGTACATACCAGTCTCCCATCCTTCACCACAGAAGTGACATAATTTCCGTTGCACTACGTGTAACTTAACTGACCAGAGGGCCAGATTGAAAAACTTGGATAGAGCTAGGCTTTTTCAAACATCTAAATATATGGTTACGGGCAAAAGGCACAGAGAGATATTTCAAAGTGAGTTGTGCTGCAATCAGTACTTTCGTGTTTGTGGCAAAAGCGCATTTCTGAGCAAGGCAATTATTTGTTAAATTATAATCAAGACAATCAGATTGCCATCCAGACACATCATTAGCGCAATAAGAATGCTCGAATAATTCCCTTCATGGTTGCATTAAGCCATTTACTGTGGCATTTAGGACAACAACAAGGATAAATGTAATCAATGTAGCAAGTGCTTTTCCTTCCCTATGGTGACTCAAAATGACGTTATTGAAATCTCCAAATGAAAATTGAATGTAGACAATTTTTCAAAGAACATTTAGCACATACAAGGAATCAATTTTGATTACAAAAGGTCTGCCATGAAGGATTAAAATGTCAATATTTACAACTTTTATGTCTTAAATAGAGATTTCACTTGACTCCCATTTAACATTTTTTTATATTTATTCTAAAAGTACATACTGATAATAACGAATATGTTGAATTTTTTACATTGGCTTCGTGATGGAAAGCATGATATTCTTTGTATTTTGTACTGTTGGTCAAGTCAGTAGCAAAATGGCCTTGTGCTTAGCTTTGGGGCGACTATGCTTCTCCTGTGAAGAGTGGGGCAACTGAGGTATGTAAGACTGAACCTCTGCAGAATAATAAGCTGATAAATCGTCATCCCATCTCTCAAAGGTGGCAACATTAGAACCTGGCACATAAGCTATGCATTTTTAGATATTACAAAAAAAATCAAGGAAATCACTTGAGAAAGCAAGACATTGCCTCTTCCAAAACTGCCCAACAGCGGGTGTGGCAACAGAGAGAGTAGAGGAGCTCTTGCTAATGAGCCCATGTGGAACAGGTGAACACTTGCCCACTTTCGACCGAGTCATGTGTTGTATCTTAATGCATCCTCCTCAGTGTTCTTAATCCCTGCTGCCCAGCCCATGTGTTAGTTTATCTAGGATGTAGAGAGTGTTTGTGGGATTGGAGTGCCAGTCAGAGAAATGAGCTGAGCAGCAGGAGGTTGCTCCCGGTGGGGCTTACTTAACAACTTACTTAGGGGCTTAGCTATCTACTTATCTACTTGGAAACTAAGGCCTAATAACCCTGCTTATAATCTACACTAAGGTCTCTGAACATTGATTACAACAGCATGGCAGTGCAGGCTGAACTGAATTTGATTGCCACGTGGGCATGGATGCGATCAGGGTTTCTAGCATTTTCTGAGAGCAGGGCAGAAGGTACTTTAGTCCCAAAAGGGAGATAAATAATAGGCTGAAGTGCAAGAAAGAAAGGGAGGATCTGGTCAAATGACAGGAGGCAGCAGAAAACACACAAAGTCCTCACATTTCAATAGCTAGCAGAGGAAGACCAATGCTCAACTGAGTGGTACACCTTTTTGGGACCTTGAAGGGTAATTCCCAAACGGTTAATTGGCAAGTGCAGAAAAATAAGCAAGGGAGACGCCTGGAAAAAGAATTGAAAATAGGGAAAATGATTCACAAGTGGAATCTTGTCAGACAGCTTGACGCTAAACATGACAATTTAGCATGCAAAAACTCAAACAAAAATACTCAAGGAAAGCATATGAAGGGTGGTTGTGAATGCTGTTGCACTTAACCTAATTGCCAAGATCTAATGCTTGGCTCTTGTGGACTTCTCACCAAATCTCAGCAAGAGCACTCAATAAATGGCAAAGGTGACAACTGAACACCATGGAGAAATCTGACATTGATGAAGAGCAGTGAAACTGTTTTAAGCACACAGATGCAAAAGGGCAACAATGATGCATGGATACCATAGCCCAAGAAAAAGCAAGAATGATAAAGCCAGTAGGTCTTGCATTTGCATCTGAATCTTTTGGCTTTGCCAATGCCTATTTTGTTTGTAAATGGTTTCTGTATGAATGCAGGTATTATGGGAAATCAAGCATATAAATTCACACTTAGCCTCAGTAGTTCCTGACACTGAAGGGTTCTAATTATTTTACAGATGTTGACATTGTGCAAGAGAAGAATTTTGCCACTCAAAATCAAGTAAGCCAATAACTGAAGACGGCTGACCATTTGCCACACGTATACTGGAAATGACATTATAGAAACACAATAGTTTAAAGGGGATCACTGAAAGCCCCTGTAAGTATGTATAGAATATATTTTTTCATTAGAAACAATACATTTTGGCTAATGCCATACCTAAGGAAGAGACCTCAAATTGGGATCACTAAGTGAAAGATTTGTTCCAAAATAACTGCCCACATTTTGAGTATTTGATGTAAAGCCCAAAGTGGTCAATGATATGTCCAGAATTGGGAACTTTACTCCTTCTGACACTGGAAACTAAATACATCCAACTGAAGAGTCCCAATTAGACTGTAACCAGTTTTGGGCTGCACGTGTTCTGGTTCGGAGAGAACCAGGCTTGGAGGTCCAGTTTGGACTGTTCCTATTGAAGAAGGACCAATACTGATTTGCATTTTGATGGTCTAATTTGGGTTAGCATGGTGGGAAAACAAGCAATGGTTGGAATTCTACCGTGAGTGATTGCCAAGAATCGGACTTATTGTGAGCATTCCTCCAATCACCTTTTGTGCATTTTATGAAACCCCGAAATGGCCAAGGTATGCCCAGACATTGGTTCATTGCTCACTATGCCACTGGAACCAAGCTACACAGACTAAAGAATCCCAATCAGGCCAATACTGGCCTTGGGTTGCTTGAGTTCTGGTTCAGAGCGGACCTGTCTTGGCAGTTCAGGATGGACTGTTCCTATTGGAGCAGGACCAAGACTGATTTGCATATGGCTAGATCTCATCTGAGGTAGCAATGGGGGAGTAAAAGAATGATGGGTTGGAATTCTTCCCCAGCAATTGACAGGATTAGAGGTATTATAAGCATTCCTTCCATCACTTTATGTGTGTTTATGGTACTACAAAACTAGCAACACACAGTTATTAGGGGCTCGCTCTGTATGAAGTACAGCAAGGATGACAATGAAAGCACAAGGAGAAGAAGCAACATCAGAACATTGTTTGTGCATCTAGAACAATAAGCACGTCTCTGAAAAAGATCACATCTTCCATCAAGGTTGATAGTGTTCCATGTCTAGGCCTAAGAACAAAGAACACATTTCTAATTGATGCCCTGAAATCACAAATCGCTGTGTTGTGTAACATTGTCATAGGTAGGCGTTCCATGGGCATTACCTGGGTGTTCCCACGCAACTCCCATGGATTTTGACACATCTACAGATTAACAAGAACTCATAAACCTGTGGATGTGCTAAAAACCTACACCTTCCCATTGTGCAGCACACATAAAAAGAGGAATGTGCCTCCCAGTATTCCTGCACAAAAACAGTCCTGCATGCAACACAGGCACCCATTCAGGGTGCCCCTTCCCACACAAAAAAGATCCTGCATGATACACAGATATCCTTGCACCATGGTGCAAGGGTACCCCTTCCTGCACAAAAACAAACCTGTGTGTAACACAGGCACCTTTGTACCATGGTGCAAGAGTGCCTCCATTAGCGATAGGCTGACAAAAGAGAGCCAGCCTTAGTTTTTAGGAAATCACATTAGATGAAATGTGTATTTTGTATGGCATTTAGAATAACGTCTGTGTCCTTAGTCTTAGCTAGTTTCAAACGCCATGAGTCAAGACCATCTCCATTTAAGGATCTAACAGCCTGTTGTGATGTCATCCCATGTTTCTTCAAATCAAGAATTTTTACTGTTGTATCCTGCCCATTTTTGTTATGGTTTTAACCAACTAAATAATAAACTACATTGACTTCTTGAGGAAAGCACATTATTGCAAAGTGTAACCATATCAGGATTTCAGAAGCATTACAGAAAACTCATTGTCCATTTCATCTGATCGCCTGATTGCCCTGCTAATTGCTGATTCTAAATTATTAATATAAAAGTTGCCACTAAGAGCCTTATTACAAGTGACTCACTGCCTTGTGCTTTAATTATTGCACTGAATAAATACTGACACCATGGTTTTCCTATTTTATTGTGTGCAATAATTATCGCCTATTACAAATAAAAATATGTAAACAACATATGTTTTTGAGAGGCTTTCATGATTATGAAACTGGACGGATTCTCACAGATATTATGCCATGTATAACCTGGATAATATTGAGCACTACGATCAGCACAATATGAGACACCTGTATCAAGGTCAGCAACAACTGACAGCCACATTTCAGAATCAGAGGAGATACATTAGCTCACTGCTTCTTTAGATGAATAATGAATGTTGAGAAAAGGATGAACAATCATAAAGGAGAGTGCCAGAGGAAGGAGCTGTAGGACATGAGGATAACTAGTAAATAGCAGGGGGGGAAATGTGAAGAAAAGAGAGCGTGTATGCAACACAAGCCCTAGTGGGAAAGGACAAGAAAGGCAAAATAGCTTAGCAGTATTGGATGGTGAGATGGCTAACAATACTATCATTAATCTGTCCACAACAGCACTAACTGAGGATGAGAAATCAGTCTTGTGTTTGGTTTCCCCTCTTGTACCATGGTAGATTGCTACTACGTAGAAACTTGCATAGATCTTTTTAAATTCATTAGAAAGTTGAAACTAAAGAAGTGGTGTTATCTTAAGCAAGCTACACACACTGGTGAGAGCAGCACACACTACCTACAGGACTCTAACAATTTAACTATAGGAGAACTGGACATGCTTATTACCTTTCAAGAGCTAGAAAAGAATGAAATGAGTGCCATTAACAACACAAACAAGTTTCTGTGTTGGTACACTCATAAAATGGATGGGTCTAATATTAGAACATTGGAATGTTGAGAGCTCCAATGATGACAATGATGCAGCAGCTGACTACATGAACTGGTATAGGCACACTGATCTCAATATTTCAATGTCCTGATGCACAACATCTGCCTCTCTCTTTTCCCTGCCTCTCAAAACTATATTATATAAGCAGAGGAAAGTGAAAGGCAGAGGCCATGCAGGGGGACACACATAGCCTTCACCCTTCCCTCCTCCTGCACCTCAGTGTCACTGGGCTTCAGTAGGAGGGAGGGATGAATGTTGTTCAGCTCCTGGGTCTCCCTGGCTTGGCTGAACTTCAAAAAGAAGTTCAGTCAAGCCATATAAAACCAGGGGCTGACTTCAGTCCCCTTTCACTGCTCGTGCTGAGAATGTTCAACAGCTAACAGCCGTGGCCCTGCATGGGCTGTTAGCTGTAGAAAATTCACTGCAAGTTCTCTGAAACAAAGTCTCTGGAGCCCAAGTGGGAGTTTGCCCCCTCAGGCTCTGTGACGACTTTGTATTTTTTGATTTAGAACATTCTGTCCTCATGGGGCGGAAAGTTCTAAGAGTTTTATAGCCCACTGTAGCTGAGCTATAATGACCCTTAAAAGCACACTCCCTATTAACGCTGAAGCGTGCCTTTAATGGCCGGTATAGGCCGCTACTGCAGGCTATAATGATATAATAGATTGGTTGGTGATGCCTCATAATCTAGTAGTTCAGTGGTATAGATATATGGCTTGTATTGGATACACTCCGAAAAAGCAGCACCAATCAAATGACCCACGGGCACTCCTTATGAGACGTTGTGTCTGCGATTAATAGCAATGTATTCCATTTTCATGAGGGTAATAATTCTCAACCACTCATTGTAGATCAATGCAATAACTTCTTTTATCTAAATTTTTGTTTAAATCATTTCTTTGTAATGTTCAAAGCTATCACATTGCAGATTGATTTGCTTAAAAAAACGAGAGCTACCCAAAGAACCAGAAAGGACTGGGTGTAAACAATAACAAAAAAAAGACAATTCCTTTCTGTATTATTTCTTTACCTATATGTGACCACCAGGCCTACACATTAATAATACCTTCAAACATGCAGTAGTGACACTAATGATTGTGGCTGTACACCAGTAAGCTTATTTAAAACTCTCAGTTATTTATTTGTTCATTAAATTTTGATTAAAAATGTTGATTAAAAACATTTTTTGTATATACACAATACTTGTTCATATATCATTTCTAGACAGTTGTATGCTCAAATACATGGAACTGTACTTGATAACTTAATATAATGGTGTCCTATACAATACAAATTATAAAATAAACATCTTGTACATCATAATTACTCTTACATATAAATCACAAAAAAGCATATCATAAATAAGACAGTAATGAAAATCCTTGGTCGACGCATTTCGGTGCTTTGTTCTGTTACCACACCTTCTTCAGGACAGATCTTTAAATTAAAAACAGTGTATCGTCAATCTAAAAATAAATACATACAATTAGTCTTATTGCTCTAGTTAGAGAGTAAAGCTCATATTAACTACTTAAACTACTGGTTACACAGCGTGTCACTAGCATGTTAAAGAAAATTTATATAAGAGGCACTCTTACTTAGATTATTTTGCCTTGAACCATATTATATGGAGTTCTGGACCGAACCTAAAATATTTGTTACTGGGTCCACTTCATGGTCATTCGTACTTCATGAATAACATGATTTCTAAGATAAAGAAGATAACATGTTGGTCATATTAACTTAACCTTATGGGGAAGGAAAAGATGGACGTGATCCTTCACACTCACTTTAAAACCAGGAAGATTGATGTTCCTCGTGTCTTTATTACTGACTGCGACTTTCAATCTGCACAGATTCTCTTATGTTGACTTAGGTGCTACCTGAAAGAGTTGGGATATTTATTTGTACCTGTCTCTATCTAGGATTCTTTAGAAAAAATATTCTCCTGTTCTGCAGTTTACTTTAAATACATACCAAATAGAGTTAAGGGTACTGTTCCTTTATGGCACAGATGTTACAACTTCTATTGTGTCCTGGGGTTTATTCAATCGCCCTCAGGTTCCTATTTGAGACTTCTTACTCATACACTGGTCACCTAGAAATGAAAGGTGAAAATCGAAGCATCTCTTAATCTTTAGATATTAATAATCCAGTATAGCACGTACTCCATATTTTTACACATTGAGATATACGCACTAAAATACAAATGATTCTGTGTTTGATCTCTGTATTTCAAACCAGAGACCGCATTTAATCACATTTAGTAAACAGAGCCGCTGCTCCGCTAGTGGATTTAACAAAAACGGCTCGGAGGCTCATTTACCGCACTTAACATGTTTATAGAGCAGTGCGTCTGCTCTGAAAGTGCATTTAGCAGTCTCTATCTCCCATTTACTTATAGTCACACTATGTGGATTTGTCAAGACGGCTCGGAAGCTCGTTTACCCAGATAGTTTCAAATTATGTCCCGTGCCGCTAGTTTGTGACTACGAGTGAGGCAGTCAATTCTTGACACATTTAGTCAACAAACGGCTGGGCCTTACCGCACCTAACACCTTATTTATCAACATCACTCGAATGGCATAGACGAGTTCACGCTCCCTGACTGTAGGCACTTCCATGTCGGTCGGACTGTTATCATTTAAACTCTACATATTTCATTCACTTGGGCACTCGTTTTCCGTTCACTATTTATATGCACCGAGCCCACATTAGTCTTGTTTTACCTTTGTCTTAAGTTCCGTGAGCCTCACAGTTTTTTGATTCACTTGGCAACATGTGAGCACTTCAGCACAATCACAGTCAACCCTGAGAGCATTTACTACCATGTATTTTCCATTTGTTCACCGTGTACTTCTAGTTTACTCACTAGCATGTTCACCACACACTTGGGCTGCTTGTAGGAAGAGTTAGCATTCCTGGACAGAACACTCACACTAAGATCTTTTTATTTACATATTATACAACAATTCCCTGATGAAGGGCATAGGTCCCGAAATGCATAGGGATATATACATCGCAATTTGAGTTGGAATCAAATGATAGAGCGACTGTCATATGTTATTGAAAACTGAGGAAATCAATCTGCAATGTGACAGCTTTGAACATTACAAAGAAATGATTTAAACAAAAATTTGGATTAAAGAATTTATTGCATTGATCTACAACGAGTGGTTGAGAATTATTACACTCATGAAAACGGAATACATTGCTATTAATCGCAGAGACAACGTCTCATAAGCAGTGCCCGTGGGTACAGTGCCATTTGATTGGCGCTGCTTTTTGGGAGTGTTCACAATTTATGATCCCCCAGGATCAGAGGGGACATCACCCGGAGGCCCCCAGAAACAGCCAGTCAGAGCTTATCTAATAAACGTTCAACTAATATTTTGGTGTGCCGCACACCATACATAATTTCTATTTGTATTGGATACAACCATTGCTTGCAAATCACTCAATGCATGATTTCAGATGAGAACCCTTTTACGTTAAGGTGATCAAGTAGTAGAAGATGCTAAATCAGTATGCACACTATATATTACCTGTGTAATGGTTTTGCCTTATCTTGGTTCAAAGTCTGTCATTTTGAGTAAGCAATTAAGTTTTCTGATGTAATATATCCAATACTCTATTGTGTGACATGACATTTATTATTTATTATTTTCAGTATTGTGTAATATCATTTCTTTTCCAAGTGCATATGAACTTAGATTCTTTTGTCGGGAAGTATTTGATTCTAATTAATGAATATGATTGCTCAGATTACAACCTGTACCACTTCAAGTTTGCATACACCAAACAGCATTTTGATTGCTTTTTCTCATTTTTTTCCTATGTCACTGTTTTTAATATTTGTGGGGTGCACTAACTGCACTGTTCATGTGATCAAAGCAATTGGAGGCCTGAACGCACCATGGGAAGCTGTTGAGAAAAATTATTGTTCACCACAACTGACCGTAAGAGGACATATTACTTGTATTACTGTGATTTAAAGATTTGCGGGTGTGATTTTCCAGCATCACGCTCCGTCCGCAACTGGTTAAGGCATTAAAAGGGAGAATTGCTTGAAAAATAAATGAATTGCATTTTCATTTTTATTACTGCAAATTACTATCCACGGATCCTCCGTGAATTTTGGCCCCATCAGAAAAGAACATTTAAATTCATTGATAAAGCCAAAGGTTAGAGGGTTGTTATAGTTATGCTGACTTTTTACAGATAAAAAAAACATAGAAATTCAGCAATTATAGTTATACTTATATACTTATCTGAAGAAACTATAACTCCTGCCATCAAGTAACTTAAGGCAACGAGTCATAGTTGCTTAACATAAGTACAATTATATATATATATGCGGTTTCAATCATCACTTATGTTGAAAACAAAATCTGTTGGAAAGACGAAGTGAACCCAAAGTAGTGGAGTGGTGCAGTTCTGTTTATTGTGTGCCCAGCACCACCATCGCCATCACCCGTTTCAGCCCATGTGAGGCCTTGTTCACATGACCCAATATATATATATATATATATTTATATATATATATATATATATATATATATACACATAAATTTATATTCACTGAAAAAAACAAAGGTTACAGGCATGTTGTAGTTAGGCTGACTTTTCACTCATGAAAAACTAGAGAAATTCTGCAGTTATAGTTAGCTGAGCTAACTATAACCCACGCCCCGGCAATGCACTGCTTATGGCCTCACATATTACATCACTCATGACATGATCAGTGACATCTCTGATAAATTCATTCATGACATCATCCACAGAATCTCTGATGCACCCACTCACACCCCAATATAACCTTTCATATACCCACTCCAACTTCTACAATAGCATTCTCAACACCATTGACATACCCATACCAGTACTTACACACTGACTCACTGATTCATAGGTCTATACACATCCACTTAGTTACCCATACAGCCCTCATACACCAACTCACTCACTAATTCAGCCACTGATGCATCCACACATACAGCCATATAGCCACTCAAACATAATCAGTCACTCAGAGATACCCACACACCTACTCATTCACCTATAGAGTCAATAGCACATCCATTTACACACCTATACATTTATACATACATCCACTCATTTATTCAAATAGATACTAGCACATACTCTTGCACCTATACAGTCAATGACACAAGCACACAGTAACCCATACGGCCACTCTTGTAATCACACAGTCACACATACAGTCACTCATATACTCCAACACTGCCTTTCACATATGCCGTTACTCACCAATATATCACTGAAACATCCATTCACTCACACCCATAGCCATACGGGAAACATCCTTTACAACGTAACTGGTACAACGCGGTACCGTTACGACGCAGCTTTAACAACGAAAGTCGTTACAACGACTTTCGCTGGAGGGCGCTCTAGGATAGGGGATCGTTTAATTTACTATCCAACACCTTCCCTACTATCCACGGGGACTGGTGTTGGAATAGTAAATTAAACTATTCACTATCAGCGCCCCCCCAACGCAAGTTGTTGTAACGACTTGCGTTGTTAAAACTGCGTTGTAAAGGGACGCGTTGTAATGGTACGCGTTGCACCGTCATACATCCAGCCATACACACACTCACCCATACAGCCATTTACACAGACACTCACTAACACATAGAGCCACTGACTCACCCCCTCACTCATCTGTACTGGCAGTTACATACCCCCTTACCCACCCACACAGACATTGAGACACCCATACACGTACTCAGACAACCAATCACTCAGCCATACAGAAACTCACGTACCCTCTCACATACCTATATAACCACTTAGACACCAACTGACAGATAGATACAGACATTCACACAAGGCACTCACCAATACATTCACAAAGACACGTCATTATTCACTTATACAGTTATGCGCCCACTGAATCATCCAATCAGGCACTCATGTACCTACTAATTCACAAATACATGTTGGTATGTATATTTAACACTAATAAACTTTTTTAAAAATACTCACAGTCACTGGATGATGTTATCAGTGATGTCATTTGAGATGTCATCAGTTTTGTCATCAGTTATGTCAGTGACCATGTCATGAGTGATGTAATATGTGAGGTCATAAGCAGTACATTGCGGGGACATGAGTTATAGTTAGCTCAGCTAACTATACCTTCTGAATTTCTCTGGTTTTGTATGAGTGAAAGTCAGCCTAACTATAACGTCCCTGTAATCTTTGTTTTTTTCAGTGAATTTCGAAAATATATACACACACAAACATATTCAATGAAAAAAATAAAGGTTACAGTGACAAATTAGTTAGGGTGATATTTCACTCATACAAAATCACCGTAATTTAGCTATCTATAACTCACACCCCCACAATGCACTGCTTATGACCTCACATATTACATCACTCAAGACATGGTCAGTGACATCACTGATGACATCACTTGACATCTGAAATGACATCACTGATGATATCACAGATGACATCATCCGGTGACTGTGAGTGTTTCTAGAAATTTAGGAGTGTTAAATATATACACACTAAGGTGTATTGATGACTAGGTGTATGAGTGCCTGTATGGATGATTTAGTAGGTGTGTGATTGACTGTATAAGTGAGTGATTATATGTGTCTCAGTGACTGTATGGGTGAGTGTTAGACCTGGCACCATTGACATGGGTCTCCCCTGCATTTTGTGCCTTTACCTCCTGTGTTTTGCTGTGTGTTGGATTCCGTTTTGCTGGCCTAGATGCTTTGGACAATTTGCCACTGTTGTTCAGTGCCAAAATGCAAGTGCTCCCTTTGTAAATTACTGTTATGGATTGGTGTTTCCACGATTGATTGGCTATATATTTACAAGTGAGTCCCTAGTACAGTTCGCCATGTGTGCCTGGGGCCTGTAAAGCAAATACTACTAGTGTTTTTTCAGCACTGATTGTGCCACCCACACAAGCAGCGTGTAAATGTAACTCTGGCCTGCCATTGCATTGTCTGTGTGCAGTCTGGAACTGCCATGTCGACTTGGCAAGTGCACCCACTTGTTAGGCCCTAACCTTCTCTTTTCTTAAATGTCACACACCCCTAAGGAAGGCCCTAGCTACCCCTGTGGCCAGGGTAAGGTATATGTGAAAGGTAGGACATGCCCTGGTGTGTGTAGTATGTCCTGATAGTGAATTACTACCAATTTCGTTTTTCACTATTGCAAGGCTACCTGCTCCCATAGGACAGAATGGGGAGTTTGTTTATAACATATTATAAACATAACTGGCCCTGGGTACAAGGTAGGAAAATAAAGTTTAGTATGCCTGAACTCAGAATGAGAAAGTGCATCTTTTAGTGAGGGTGATATTTACATTCTGTGTTTGAAAGTACCACTTTTAGAAAGTATGTATTTTCTTAACTAACCATCCAGTGTGCCTCTGCTAGGTTTGTGTATTGGGGGGAGATTTTCTTTCACCTAAATGGGACTGGTCTGCCTTCAACAATGTGTAATGTTCTTGCATTATGTGTTATTCCCTATGTTATCCTGTTCCTAGCTGCTCCGCCTGTGTGTGTGTGAACTCTGTATGGAATGTTGGTGAATGGACCTTGAGTGGAATGTTTGGGTGACAGGATGAGGAAGACAGTCAGTGGATGGGGCTGAACAGCTAGCAGGCTGCTCCTGGTGAGGCTGCCCTACAGGACTTATACACCTGCTAATAAGGATTTATGCTACTAAACCTACTTACAGTACAACATATTAGCTTGGAATGATTACCACACAATGCTGACTCCACCTCCTGCCAGGAAGCTGCCCCAGTGAGGACAGAACTGGTGTTGGCTCGGTACAGACACGCTCTGCCTTCAGAGAATAAAGGATTTTGGTTTATAAAACAAGGGGCCCAGGTCTTTGCCGCTTGCTTTGTCCCCCTGCTTGAAGAGAACATCTCCAAGGGCTTGAACTGAGCTTTCCCCCTCTTCTAGAGATCTCAGGAACAGCAAAGACCTCACTGTGTCTGTGGGTCCCCATCTCTGATCTTCGCGGCAGAAGAATAAGTGCAACCGACTCTGTCATCGAGTCCGTTGCAGGATTCTGTGTCCTGAAAGTACTTCCTAGAGCAACGCCTCGCTTCACAGCGCAATCCTGGTCTCACTGACTCCGTCAACGAGCTGCTGCTTGCACCGCATCCTGTGGGCACCGCACTCCACAACACTTCTCTATACACTGCAAGGACGTCACAAACTCCGTCGCTGCCCGACCCGAACATTGACCGTCTCCGTCACCACACCTTGACCTGCCATCACCGCAGCAAGCATCGCCTCACCCTTCAACACAATCCCTGGTCTCACCGACTCTGTCAACTAGCCGCTGCCCCCATTTCTAACACTGAGGGACTAATTTGTGTGAATGTCTGTATCAGTCTGTCAGTTGGTATGTAAGTGACTCCATGGGTTGGTAAGTAGGTACATGAGTGGCTAAATGTGTTATGCATTTATTGTCTTAGTGCCTGTATGGGTGTATGAGTGTCTGTGTAGGAAGGTGAGGGGTGTATGACTCTCTGCATGGATGAGGGATTGGGTGAATCACAGACTATATGGGTTCATGAGTGCATCTGAGAAGGACTGTATGGGTAAGTGAGTATGCATATGGCTGTTAAGGTAAGTGAATAGATGTGCCAGTGATGTATGGGTGAGTAACAGCATATGTGAAAGGCAGTATATGTGAGTGTTGGACTATATAAGTGACTGTGTGAGTGAGTGATTGTGAGAGTGGCTGTATGGGTGAGTGTGTGTTTGTGACAGAAACTGTATAGGAGAGTAAGTATTTGTTAGTATCTGTATGAAAATGTGAGTTGGTGTGTGTATAACTTTATAGGTGAAGACGTGGAAGTGGGATTGACTCCATGGGTGAGTAAGCAGGTGTGTGAGCAGCTCTATGGGCGTTTGAGAGTATGTGAGTGGCTGTATGAGTAGAGATATCCGTGGCTTTATAAGTGAGTGAGTTTGTGTATGAGTGGCTGAATGGGGGCCTGTGTGGATATGTGTATAGACCTATGAATCCGTGAGTGAGTATGTAAGTACTGGTATGGGTGTGTCAATGGTTTCGAGAATGGTAGTGTGAAGGGTGTGTGTGGGTGCGTCAGAGGGTGTGAGTGGGTGCGTCAGAGATTCTGTGGACGATATCATCAGTAATGTCATTTGAGATGTCATCAGTGATGTCACTGACCATATCATGAGTGATGTGAGGACATAGGCTGTGCATTGATGGGGTGCGAGTTATTGTTAGCTAAGATAACTATAACTGCTGAATTTCTCTGGTTTTGTGTGAGTGAAATATCACCCTAATGATAACGTACCTGTAACCTTTGTTTTTTTCAGTGAATTTCTAAGGCTTTTTAAATTCTATTTCCTACCTATAACTTCCCTGTAACCTTTTGTTTTTTTCAGTGAATTTCAAAAGTTTTCTAAATAGTAATTGTTAAATATTAAGTCTCTGTAACCTTTGGTTTTTAGTTTCTAAGTTTTTTTAAAATTCTGTTTCTTAATTGTAACGTCCATGTTTTTCATAAGTGACATTCTAAGATTTTCATTCTTTCTGTCTATACCTGAATATTGTGCACTATATTTATATAATACACCACTCATTTTTTGTTTTGATATGTGTTTATCAGAAAATGCATTAATATCTGATATTGTTTTTCACCATTTTGCATGTCAGCACAACATTGTTGCATTTACTGTGGAGATTCTGTCATCAGTAAATGTATTTCACATACAAAAAAATACACAAAGAAAATTTTAAAATAAAGTGTAACTCTAAATGTTTAGTAAAATATTGATTTAACTGTTTTTTCTCTGATCAATTTAGAAGAAATCCAAGTTTACAAAAAACATTTTTATTCTTGACAATTGAAGCCACTTCGAAAACATCGGTAGTCGCGAGAGTGCATGGGTTATACAAAGTGTAAACCATATATATAGACATATTCTACAGTATATTTAACAGTAGAACTTTGTCAAATTACTTTTCAAACTCATGATTTTGTAGTGGGTTTTTCAGAATAATCACCTTCAAACGCTATTTTCCATTTAGACGAAGGCAGTAGAAGTCGCAAGGACATCGGTAATCGCATTCCCTGTGGACATGTCGTAAGAAAGGAAAACGAAAGCAGACATTCAATGGCCACCAACACAGCCAAAAATAGTATGTAAAAAAATCCATTCTAAACATTGCCCTACACATATTACTATTTTCATACTTCTTTCCAAGCATGTTTACACTCATACTTTTGTACTAAATCTCTCTAAATCTATCTTTCAGACCTATTTTCTGTTTTCACGCTTATTAGTGACATCGAGATGATGTCGTAAACCGCGATGATCGCGCCTTTTCCATACAGTGAAAACACATATATGCACACACATTACAGTATTTAACACACTAGAAGTTTATTACTGTACACTTCAAACTTATGTTTTTCTAGTGTATTTCTAGAACAACTATCTCTACAACCTATTTTTCATTTTTTGCAGTGAGACCGGCGATCGCAATGACGTCGGTCATCGCGATCCCCACAGGTACGTCGTGAATGCAGAAAGCAAAAGTAGCTATTCAATGCCACCACCACATGAAAAAATTATAACTATACAATTAATTCTAAACATCACAGTAGATAACTCACTATATAAATAACTCTTTAAAAACATTTATTAATATCTCTATAACAATGCCGATTAATGATTCATTATTATATTATTTTATATTTTCACCAATATTCGCGATGACAATGATAGTCGCGATGTCCTTGTGATGGTACAAGGGGGACCATCCTGCTGGTCATTGCATTAACTCAAATATAACCATGTGGTGAGAGAATGTCCACCGTGAACCCTAATGTGGACTTTCACACAGATTTTCAGCCCCAGAACTGTTCCTAACAGATAAAATGGTGGCAGGAACTTTCTATTCAGGTTGTGTACAGCCAATCAGAGTTTTTCAGTTGGTGCACAAAAACACCACATAATATCCGCAACCCGAGATATCTCTATAATTTTAAACCTACATTTCTATAAAACTACTGCACAAAGTTACACCAAATAGGCAAAAGGCATATCCTTGAACCAACATCTACCTCCCTGACAAATTTGGTGTAAGTCTGATCAGTGGTTCGGGCTGTAGAGGTGGCTAAAGGTTCGTATGGGAATTAACATTGCAAATGGAACATTATTTCATGCCCCAAATTCCCGGTCCCCACTGCGTGGATCACCCTTAAACTTTCCCAATCAATAGTACCCACCATTATACTTTTATGCAAAATTTAATGTAGATTGGTCAAATGACATCAAAGTTGTAGCCAAGTGAAAAAATGCTAGGTCCTAACTATAACTACCTACTGTCGACCACCAGTAGGTAATGTGTGTGTGTGTGTGTGTGTGTGTGTGTGCATACAAATGTGTGTGTGTGTGTGTATATATATATATAATGTACAACGATCCCTCAAAACCTCCAATCCTGGCGAAATGAGGAAGGCGGACCACAAAGCACATGGCAGAAAGGTAGTTTATTTCACTTTTCCCGCTCTGCTGCGACGCGTTTCGAGCTCACACAAGGAATTAGCAGCATGTCGTTATTTTTAAACTTACACAAAATGCCCGCCCCTGGTGCACAAAGTCACATGATTTACCTTTGCATAGACATGAAAAACATACTCATGTAACGTGCGCTATGCCTCTTGCTGACCAGTACATTTCATATTACATTTTCACAATTGTTTTTATAAATGTGAATGTAAATGTAAATGTAAACAACACTTCTAATTGGCATGAGTGCCTCAATATAGCAAAGCTACTCTTATATATTCAGTGCAAAAATTATACATTAAATATATGAATAAATATACATAACATCTATATCCATTGCTACCTCTCAAGTAGTTGCCCACAAGATTGACGAGACTGTGTGCTGGCCAAAGAAATTTATTTTTAGTCAGCCCTCGGACGCGTTTCGCCTGACCCGCAGGCTTGTTCACCGAAGCTCCATTACAAATTCCTCGCCATTTTAAACAACGTGTTTCACAAAACGATCATGTGATCCAAACTACTGGATGAAGCAATAGCGAAGAAAGACTCGTAGTTTTACATAGAGCTTTTTCACATCCCAATGACTTGTGTCAAAAAATAAAATAAACCCTTGGGAGGGGGGACTGACTGGCTGAAAAAGAAACCAGGGTTCCTTAGATGCACGAAGTATAAAGCCTGCAAGTTAGGTGTCAATACACAGTCATATGCAGTAGGCCTGTCCAAAAGAACTAAACAAATAAGAGGCTTCTTTAATTGCAAGACGGATTATGCTGTCTATGTGCTCCAGTGCCCATATGGTCTGAAGTATGTTGGCAGTACGATTCATCCGGTCCATATAAGAATGCTGCAACACATGAGGGCGATCCGCAATGCTGACAAATCCTACCCGGTGGCTCGCCACTTCGAAATGAAACACAATAAAAATGAGGCAGGGCTCTGCTATTTTGTGATTGATTGTGTGCCATGAAATGTAAGAGGTGGAGACAGGTTGAAGAAATAAGACGCCTGGAGTCTCGATACATTTTAGAGCTCAATTCGAAGGCCCCCGGAGGTTTGAATGTAGAAGAGGATCTGAGTACACATCTGTAGGAGGCAAATGAGTGGTCACAGGCCCCAAGGGATACTGAAAAGCTTATAGATTAGTGTTGTAGAATATGTAGAGAGAGCAGTGAGAACCTCAATTTTTAATATTAATTTTGTTATTGTTGCACAAGTATGTCTGAGCACTATGGGGCCGATTATGATAGAGGATATTCCGCCTCCTCCGGGGCGGCGGAAGCCACCTCCGGCCCGGAGGAGGCGGAAAATCCTCTGCGGAGTCACCAAAGACCCACCGCCGCATTACGATGGCTGGTGGGTCTTGGATTCTGTCCGCTGCTTTTCCGCCGCGGTCGGATTACAACCGCGGCGGAAAAGCTCTCCTTTGGCTGGCAGTGTCTATCAGACACCGTCAGCCAAATTAGGAAGCATTAGTATACATGCTTTTCCGCGGCGGTTTTTCCGCCGTGGAAAAGCATGTGTACTTTTGCTTTTGGGGGCCCGTTGCGGGCCCCCAGGGCGTAGGAGGGTGGGGGGTGCACATGGGGGGTACCTATGGTACCCCCCAGCATTTACATGCACAAAGCGGCAGGCACCGCACGGTGCCTGCCGCTTTGTGCATGTAAATGTTACACATGCACTTTTAACATTGCGGCGGGTGCTGCTTGAAGCAGCAACCGCCGCAATGTTAAATATCCAGGATGTGACCGCCAGGGTGGCGGTCACATCCTGATTTGCATGGAGGGACCTCCGCAGTCCATGCGGACGGTCCCTCCACCTCTGGGATGGCGGACGGACGCAAGTCCGTCCGCCATCCTAATCGGCCCCTTTGTCTGCACAAATCATGGTCCACTACTGGAGGCAATATTGATTTATTGGATGCCCACTTGGGCAGTCTTGCAAATAGAGTTCATATTAAATCAATCTGGCAAAATGGTATAGCAATTTTCAAAGATTAGACAGAGAAATGCAGCCCACTGGGGCTAAATTCACCAGTAATAATTTTGAAGGCGCGCTGATTGAATACAATCATGGTGTGAGGCAAATTTTGAGATCTGCTATGTACTTCATTGCATGTATTTTGACGTGTTTTGCCTTAGTTGCCCGCCACAAAATGTATCAAAAAGTATATTTACGAAAATGAATTTCATTATTTAAATGTATTTCGTATGTGCCTTCATACTAAGCTTCAATTTGCCAAGGGTTTATTTTATTATTTTTTGACACAAGTCATTGGGATGTGAAAAAGCTCTATGTAAAACTACGAGTCTTTCTTCGCTATTGCTTCATCCAGTAGTTTGGATCACATGATCGTTTTGTGAAACACGTTGTTTAAAATGGCGAGGAATTTGTAATGGAGCTTCGGTGAACAAGCCTGCGGGTCAGGGAAACGCGTCCGAGGGCTGACTAAAAATAAATTTCTTTGGCCAGCACACAGTCTCGTCAATCTTGTGGGCAACTACTTGAGAGGTAGCAGTGTGGTAAGAACCTGACTTTGGAGGTTCTTTTGTGGACGAGACACCCGCTGCTCTGGAAGGCGGCAGCGACAATCCGAAGTGAGGAGGAGTTGAAACATCTATATCCATATACATATATAAATATATAAGTATGTGCAAAATATCTTAAAATCCATAAATATAATTTCACTTACTAAAATCATACATATACAGATCTCATATATAAACACACACAGTGCTTAACAACTTGTCCCTTATTCCCTTTGGGTTAAGTGGGTGTTTTATAGCTGAAACTACTGCACTATATACAATCAATTTAGCTGTTAATTCAAAATATTGCCGCAACAATTCTTGCTATAACCACCTCTGATTGAGCATGTGTCAAGAAATCATTTGATGCACTGCTTAATATTGAAATTCGCTTTGCATTATTAGAAAATTTGTATTGCTGCATAAATGCATATTTACATCAACTCCAATCCTGATCCAGTTAATTGGAGGCCTAAACAAAGTGCTAAAGAATTTAAAGTGCTTGGAGTGCCACAAAAATGTTTTCCCATAAAAGTAAAACAACACATATATATTCTATGACACCATTACTGTTAAAATTGTTCGCGGTTTCAGGAGTAATACATTATACAGATAATGATGAGACAATCAAATGGCATAGTATGTCAAACAATTGCCAACAACATCTAGAGATCTTTCCAAAAACTCTTCACAGCCCTGACCAACTCCTATTCGTACATTCATGCAACTGTCCATAAATACTCATGTTCATAAATAGTGGTGTAAATCTTTGGTGTTATTCAACCCATTCGGATTTTTACTCTCTAGCTCAACAATCATGCGAGTTTCCAATTTTCTCAACAGTTTCTCCCTATCTCCACCTCTACGTAATGGTGCTACCGCATTGTTTAAATAGTACGAGAGGCATTTCAAATTATTGTTGTGTGTTGCTCCGAAATGCCTCGCCACTGGATATGCCGCAACATTATTTACTATAGCTCTGAGATGCTGCAAAATTCTGACGTGCACCTGCAATATAATTTCGGCTATAGGTGGGGTCAGTGAAAACATTAGCAGATATGTGAACTTTTACCTTCAACCGTTAGTACAAGGCTTCCATCGTATTTGAAAGATACCAGTGACTTCCTTAACAAACTGAAAGTCATAGGATGGAAACAAGGGCACCTACTATATATACTATACCAGCATTGACCATCAGACTGGCATAGCCGCGGTAAAAAAAAAATCTGGACACAAGACCACTGAATTTTTACCCCCATAATTTGATGCTTTTAGAACTCATCAAATGGTGCCTGTTCAATAATTATTTTATCTTTGGCAAAGAGTTGTTTTCACAAAAACGTGGTGTAGCCATGGGTTCCTGCTACTCCCCAAGCTATGCATGTTTGCATGTTGGCTTGTGGGAGGGGCAGGTTCTCAAGGGAACTCATGGCGTAATTTTTAATACCAGAGTGATTCACTGGTATAGATATATTGATGACGTGTTTTTTATTTGGGTGGCAATGTTGAAAGTGTACAAGAATTGATTTCTTTATTGAACAACAATGTTCTCAATTTAAGATTCTCAATTTAAGATTTACATCACAAATCAGTGATTCATTTGTAGAATTTCTGGATTCTACAGTATATATTGAGGGCAGTAGTATTCAGACGACGTTGCACAGAAAAGTAACATCAGGCAATACAACCCTCCATGCCACTAGCAGCCACCCTCAACACGTTATTAACAATATCCCTTATGGTGAACTCCTCAGGGTAAAAAGGATTTGTAGTACAACAGAGAAATGTGACAAATGGTCGGCCGACCTATTGCACAGATTTGAAAAGAGGGGGTACAGTGAAAAAATACTTGAAGAGGCAGGAAGTAAGGCTAAAACAAGGTCTCAAGAGTCCCTTTTGAAGGGGAAAGCTATCTCCAATGGGACAGTTGCAGTATCTTCCAGCACACCCATTGCGCAAACGGCCCCCAGATTCATCACGACTTTTAGTAAACATCATAAACAAGTGAGGGGGATTATGAATAAAAATTGGCCAATCTTACAGACTGATGGGGTTCTGGCACCTATTTTAGCGAGCAGGCCCACCACTGCATTTAGAAAGGCCACATCAATGAAAATGGAGCTTAGAATGGATAGCACATTTGAGATGAGTAAGAGTACCTGGCTTAAACCTAAGAATGAATTTTTTAAATGTTCTACTTGCAGGGCTTGCAAGTTTGGGATCAACAAAAACAAATATAAAGTCCCTTTTAGTCCCAATGAAAGATCCATTACAGGACACTTTACGTGTCATACAGACTTTGCAGTATATGCCTTATCATGCATGTGTGGTCTTTTATATATTGGGAGCACCAAGCTGCAAGCCTATGCACGCATTCTACAACATCTTCGGGCCATTGTCAACAGTGATCCCAGCTACCCAGTTGCCTGGCATTTTAAAACAGTACATGCCAACAATCTTAACTGTTTCAAATATTTTGTGATAGATGCCATTCCCCATGGAGGAGGAAACAGAGAAAAACTGTTGAGACAGCTGGAATCGCAATACATCCTAGAATTTGACAGCAAGGCCCCGAATGGTCTCAATAACACGGAAGACCTACACAATTTTTTGTAAGCTGCATTTACTTGTACAAACCAATTATATGTAGGGTCTTATGTGGAATAGGAGACATCTTGCAACATGAATGTTTTTAACTTCAAGCCATACTGGGAGCAAATTTGGGTAGATATTTCAACACATGTGCCTCCTACTGTGATTTTTGTAATTTTAGACTACATTTCGTGTTATTATACCTATACATCTTTTTATCCTATGAGACATAAGCAAAACTTTGTATCTTTTTTAGATGAGATGTTCACTCCTGGGATACGTTTTCTCTGCGGTTTATCGATTGCATCTCTGAACAGGACGTTTCACTGTGGCTATATGTATCATTTTTAACAGCCTACCACACCTCCCATTGTATATATCATGTATTTTATTCACAGTAATTTTTTCACTTTATATCACAGTTTTTAACATGGTTTATGGGATTGTATAGTACATTTGGATTGCATTTCTGCCTAGGCTCATGACTATGAATTGTTTGGCGGTTCCTTTTCGGGAATCAAATTGAGGACTGCGTATTTTGCACATTCGCAAATATTTGCACTAAACGTAATTGGCAATAGAGGAAAATATGTATTTTGTACTGTAAGCCAGCATACATCTGCAACAGCAATGTCATGTAACATTACCATATGCACTATATTCACGTATTTTGCACATTCGCTATTTTTTGCACAAACTGCAATATGCACTAGTCATAATGTACTGTGTAAAGATCACTAACAATCAGCTTAAACAGCAATGCTTGGTACATAACGTTATGCACTTTTATTTGCTTACTTTGCACAAATTTGCCAATATTTGCATACGGAAAATGAGCTTTTCAAACATAAGATCAAACTGAGTCTGACTGGTACTGACTCTGGCAGAAATACAATATTTAGCACTAGTTATATTTCAGAAATACAAACATGTATCTGTTGATTCTGTTTTTTATACAATTTTGAAAGTATGCCCGTTATGGAAAAGAATACCTAAAGTATAGGGTCTTTCCTTGTAAATAACAGCAGATGCACACCAAGTATTTTTTCTATGTCTATATATTTTCGAACCATGTGACACTTACTGGGTGTGTATTTTAAAGTGAGGTCTCGCGTTAATGGGTATACATGTGATCAAGGCCAGCTTGGCTGGCTGAAACGCGTAATGACAGGTTGTGGGAGCACAGCAAGCAGTTAAAAATAAAAGGTAACTGAATCACTGCAACTGGAGTTTGTGTGTCTCTCCATCGCCATAGTCTCTCCATCGCCGTTTGGAGGTTGGGAGGCTTTGGATTTCGTTATATATATATATATATATGGCCGTCTTTACAACTGGGGGCGGAGCTTGGTGGGCTGAATAGCGTTAAAGGCAGGCTTTTCTACATCGCAGCTGAGAAGCATTTTTGAGGAGGGGCGCTGATGAAGGCAGACACGCCGAAATGCATTCGCCATTTGACATGTGAACATTAAAGTGCTTCTTCATACCTACCTTGGGTTGCTGCTCGTTCTTTGGAAGGAGGTGGAGGATACAATTTGATGCGCTATGCCAGTGCGCATATCAGCATACCCCCGCCGTGCAAAGTGGTGCGAACATTCTGGCTGGCTCCGTGGAGCATTTCTTTGATGTATTGTGTTGGCAATATTGTTCGCTACCCACCCCGAAGCTGGAAAAAGACCGCGGTAAGGAGGTGATTTCACTTTCTTGTCTGGGCAACCGGGATTCCTGTGCTGGCCCCCGTGGAATATGCCTGACTGAAAGGTTACGGCGGTAACAAGGTGGAGCTGAGGGGGCACTGGACTGTTTACGTGCCTTTCCTCCCAGGATGCTATCACACCTGCGCCTATCATTTACACCTACTCTGGATGTGTCACCCCTCGGATCATCACGAGTTCCTGCAATGAACAATACAGAGCATTGTGGGACATGCAGTCCTTCTACCTTGGACTGCATAAGATGGCCGTCTTTACAACTGGGGGCAGAGCTTGGTGGGCTGAATAGCGTTAAAGGCAGGCTTTTCTACATCGCAGCTGAGAAGCATTTTTGAGGAGGGGCGCTGATGAAGGCAGACACGCCGAAATGCATTCGCCATTTGACATGTGAACATTAAAGTGCTCCTTCATACCTACCTTGGGCTGCTGCTCATTCTTTGGAAGGAGGTGGAGGATACAATTTGATGCGCTATGCCAGTGCGCATATCAGCATACCCCCGCCGTGCAAAGTGGTGCGAACATTCTGGCTGGCTCCGTGGAGTATTTCTTTGATGTATTGCGTTGGCAATATTGTTCGCTACCCACCCCGAAGCTGGAAAAAGACTGCGGTAAGGAGGTGATTTCACTTTCTTGTCTGGGCAACCGGGATTCCTGTGCTGGCCCCCGTGGAATATGCCTGGCTGAAAGGTTACGGCGGTAACAAGGTGGAGCTGAGGGGGCACTGGACTGTTTACGTGCCTTTCCTCCCAGGATGCTATCACACCTGCGCCTATCATTTACACCTACTCTGGATGTGTCACCCCTCGGAACATCACAAGTTCCTGCAATGAACAATACAGAGCATTGTGGGAAATGCAGTCCTTCTACCTTGGACTGCATAAGATGGCCGTCTCTATAACTGGGGGCGGAGCTTGGTGGGCTGAATAGCGTTAAAGGCAGGCTTTTCTACATCGCAGCTGAGAAGCATTTTTGAGGAGGGGCGCTGATGAAGGCAGACACGCCGAAATGCATTCGCCATTTGACATGTGAACATTAAAGTGCTTCTTCATACCTACCTTGGGTTGCTGCTCGTTCTTTGGAAGGAGGTGGAGGATACAATTTGATGCGCTAAGCCAGTGCGCATATCAGCATACCCCCGCCGTGCAAAGTGGTGCGAACATTCTGGCTGGCTCCGTGGAGCATTTCTTTGATGTATTGCGTTGGCAATATTGTTCGCTACCCACCCCGAAGCTGGAAAAAGACTGCGGTAAGGAGGTGATTTCAATTTCTTGTCTGGGCAACCGGGATTCCTGTGCTGGCCCCTGTGGAATATGCCTGGCTGAAAGGTTACGGCGGTAACAAGGTGGAGCTGAGGGGGCACTGGACTGTTTACGTGCCTTTCCTCCCAGGATGCTATCACCTGCGCCTATCATTTACAACTACTCTGGATGTGTCGCCCCTCGGAACATCACAAGTTCCTGCAATGAACAATACAGAGCATTGTGGGACATGCAGTCCTTCTACCTTGGACTGCATAAGATGGCCGTCTTTACAACTGGGGGTGGAGCTTGGTGGGCTGAATAGCGTTAAAGGCAGGCTTTTCTACATCGCAGCTGAGAAGCATTTTTGAGGAGGGGCGCTGATGAAGGCAGACACGCCGAAATGCATTCGCCATTTGACATGTGAACATTAAAGTGCTTCTTCATACCTACCTTGGGTTGCTGCTCGTTCTTTGGAAGGAGGTGGAGGATATATATATATTTGCTGCTTACTGCCATGACATTTCAGGCAGTATTTTGTCCATGTTCATTGACTGTTAACAATTCACAGCTGAATTTGTAGTGGTTTTTACTATTTATACCCTCTTCTATGTCATTGACAAACTATGTGACCAAGCCTCTTCGTGAGGCGAAACGCGTCATGACAGATTGCTGGCGAATATTTAGCACGAAATAAAGCACTAAAGAAAATAAGCACTTAGCTGTGGTTTCGCTCTGGCGTTATTTTTCCATTGTTACATGGGAATTTGTTGGATGGCGTCCTTTTCGACATCTAATTGGCACCGAGCAGCTTCTGTGGTGCGAGCGAAGCCCCTCCTCATCTGGGCAAGAAGCGGCAGGAAGCTGTGATTCTGTAACCCGGAATCGGAAGTATTGACTCCGGTAGGAGTAAGCCGCGAGAGCCCCTGCGAGAGAGGCACACGCCGACCTGTGGTTGAAGGAGTCCGCATATCACCGAGGATTGTTTCAGTGGACTTGCAGATAGCCTGACCCAGGTAGGAGAGCCTTCGTACAACGCAGTGAGGAGTGTGCCCGATGACGGTGTCTTCACATTGTGAACACGTGTCTTACCGGTTTTTTTTGTGCTGTGCTTACAGAATAGCCACTGTTGGGCAATCATGTCTGTCGATGTATTGAAACGGAGGAAGGAAGCCTCTGAATTTGTATTTGTGCCCCCGGCTGGAGGCAGTGAAACAACTACCCAACGAGTGGAAAACTCTAACATCAACCCCACAGCCAAAGATCTTTTCCGGAAGTTGGAGAAGTTAATCAAGAAAGAACAGGCAAAATGGTGGGAGAATAAATCCTTGACACGCTATTTGCAGGCTGGCCGAGTTCCGAGAGGTTTGCGCATAACCTTGGCGCCCAGCTATGAGAACCCCGACCCCGATATGTTGGAGCGGTGGGCAGCGGCAAATTTGGAACACTCTGCCAGATTAATGGGCATACTAGTGGAGTCTGCGGAAAAAGATCGCATTAAACTTCAGTTTGAAATAGAGAACATTGAAGACGAATTGAAAGAAATGGGCAATGATGAAATTACACAGAAAATGAGGGATGACATGCAAAAACGTCTGGAGAAAGAGGAGGATATCATTAAAAAGCACAAGGCTTTCAAATTCGAGAGGGATAGGCTTGATTATTTGAATGGCCGGGTTTTCACTTTTGCCCGCAGATACGACAACATTAAGGCAAGGGCGGGTAAAGGCACTCAAAAGATACAGGGACCAACATCAGTTTCCTCATCCTCAATAGACTTAAGTTCGGCAGCAGAGAGTGAAATAGAGGGTGAACCCACGGGATCAGACCAATTGGGGTTTACAAAACTCGTTCTCGCCCAGGAAGTGAGTTGCCTTTGCGAGAACCGGAGAGATACCTTAAGACCTCGAGTGAAACCCAATGCCAATGCTGTTCCAGGCGACAGAGAGCCAACCGCAAGCGGCTCGAACGCCGCAAATGCAACAAAGCAAAACTCTGCAGGTACAAGGAGGAACAAACGTGGAAAATGGAAGAAAACGCAACAATAAAAAACTCAGAAACTAAAACCATCATAAATCTAACCCAGATTAAATTGACGGAAAAGGAGGTGGCTATCCTAGGATTGGGATTATCTTATTGCCCCCCTAGAAATTTCAATTATGCGACTACGCGTCTGGATGCTTTTAGATTTATCAGAAAGTTGAAACTGAGTAAATTCCACCGCATGCAACCATATAAAAGAGGGAAGAATTTATCGTCAAGAAGTCCATCACTCCTCACTGTAGGTGATGCCCCCTCTTTTCAGGAAATCTGGTCTTTACAACAGGAAGGGGCTGATGTTAGCCTTATGGAAACCACGCAGACAGGAGCAGGCACAGAAGCAGGCACTACACCATTCAAGGCAAAGTCAACCTTCCTACCGATCATGCCCCACGATAACCTTGATGTATATCATGATTTTATCATAGAGGATTTAAAAAAGCTCTATATTTCCACAAACAAAAAATATTCTGCCATTAACAGACAAAATCAGAACTATGACAATCTAATCAAGAAATTGGGTAAAAACAAAGATGTCATAGTAAAACAGGCCGACAAGGGCGGAAACATTGTTTTGTGGGATCGTGGTTTGTACATAAAGGAAGCTGAAAGCCAACTGGGAGATCAATCCTGCTACAGGAAAAGCAACTTTGGGGCAATCAGAATGGCCTGGAATGAACAAAAATCAAAACTAATTGCCTGGAAGAGCGGGGGACTGATCTCAAAGGATGAGTTCCAATTCCTGAAAAAAGATTCTCCAGTGATCCCCACTTTTTACCTTTTGCCAAAGGTTCACAAGGACATCTCTGCGCCACCCGGAAGGCCGATCATATCTGCAATCAACAGTTCAACTGAGAATATCTCAAGATATATCGATTACTTTTTGCAAGAATGGGTAACAAAACTGCAATCATACGTGAGAGATACCACTGACTTTTTAACCAAATTGGAACAAGTCACATGGAGTGAGGAATATTTGCTAATGACTTTGGATGTAAAGTCTCTGTACACCTCTATTAGACACTGTGACGGTATCAAAGCGGTAGAGCACTATTTGGACAAACGCCCCATGAACTATATACACCACAACAAAATGATTATTGGCATGTTGAAGTTATGTCTCGAACAGAACTTTTTTATTTTTTGTGGCCAGATATACCAACAATTACGGGGGGTAGCCATGGGGGCCTGCTTCTCTCCAAGTTTCGCGTGCTTGCACATGGGACTGTGGGAGGAGCGGGTCCTCATGGTAGACCACAAGGCCATAATGACCAATAACGTTGTTTTATATTTGAGGTATATAGATGACCTTTTTATGATCTGGAAGGGGTCCATGGAGGATGCTACTGATTTTGTTAGTCAATTGAATGTTAATAACTTCAATTTACAGTTTACGTCCGAGATCCACAAAGAGAGGATTTTCTTTTTGGATGTAGAGGTTTACGTTAATGAAATGAATTTGGAGACCAGGTTGCACAGAAAAGAAACTTCTGGGAATACGCTGTTACATGCCAGTAGCCAGCACCCTCGACATCTCATACGTAGCATCCCTTATGGAGAGATGCTGCGTATGAGACGTATTTGCAGTACTGATGAGGAGTGTGATAAAGCCCAAAGAGATAGTAAGATCCGCTTTCTAGATAGAGGTTACAGCACGGATCTACTAGACATAGCCATTGAGCGTACACGCAATATTCTAAGATCAGTGACGTTAGAGGGTAAAAACATGGTTAAGGTTGTACAGGCAGACTCAGTACAATCGAGGGCTATTGTGACTTACAGCACCCAGCATGCTGAGATCAGAAAAATATTCAGCAGAAACTGGAATTTAGTCAAAAGGGATCCAGTAATAGGCAGTCTGGTCTCCAACAAACCTGAACTCACTTTTCGAAAGTCTACTTCGATGGCAAATGCATTAGTGAGCAACAATTTGGACAAACAACTATCAGGGACCTGGATGGACCTGAGTAAGGGCTTTAAGAAGTGTCCATCGTGTAAAGCTTGCAGACAGGGTGTCAACAAAACTCATTATTCCACTCCCTTTCACAGAAGCCCATTGCTATCAGACATAGACTTACGTGCAAAACGGAGTATGTGGTATATGTGTTACAATGTCCATGTGGGCTTTGTTATGTGGGCAGCACTCGGCTGCCCGCCCACAAACGAATTTTACAGCATTTACGAGCCATTTCATGGAAGGATCAAACATACCCTGTAGCACGCCACTTTGAGTCGACACATAATAGCAACCCGGATGGGTTACAATATTATCTGGTCGACACAATCCCACCCCTGAAGAGGGGAGGAAACAGGGATGCGAAGCTACGTCTATTGGAAACACGATATATCCTGGAGTTCAATAGTAAAAACCCAGGGGGCCTGAATGCTAGTGAGGACATGTACACTTGTTTATAATGATATCTCTTGAACAGTAGCAACATGATATTCCATTCGTACATTTTACCTATTCTTGAAATATGAATTGAATCACCTGGGATCAGGTGTTACCAAATTAGAATGGGAAATGGGGTGGTTGTTTCACACTTGATTTTAAAATCACATGTACACTCTATTCACGTCTGGTTGTTCTCCCCAGTACTTATAGAAGAGATATAGGAAAATATTTCATGTTATATAAGTTTCCACTTTGACAAAAAATTTAGTATAATTTCTAGTCTGTGATGATTAACCAGATACACAGGAAACAATGAACTTGGTATGGGAATTGGGATTGCGAGGTAGGATATGACACATTACATGGTTTTCCACTCCTCCCAATATCCCTATGTTGCTTTTGCACGATTCTAGATAAATCAATGTAAATATATAGTTGTATGAAATATGGGATTTAGCCTTGTAAATATAACTTATAAATTTGATTTTATTGTGTAAAAATAGCTTTTTAGCACTTTTTAGCAATTTTTAAGCATTTTTTGTAGTGTATACTTGTACATATTTTTCATTTATGTTAAAGAGAGAGATGTTTACATTGCTATTGGCACCATGCCCTGAATTTGCTGCTTACTGCCATGACATTTCAGGCAGTATTTTGTCCATTGACTGTTAACAATTCACAGCTGAATTTGTAGTGGTTTTTACTATTTATACCCTCTTCTATGTCATTGACAAACTATGTGACCAAGCCTCTTCGTGAGGCGAAACGCGTCATGACAGATTGCTGGCGAATATTTAGCACGAAATAAAGCACTAAAGAAAATAAGCACTTAGCCGTGGTTTCGCTCTGGCGTTATTTTTCCATTGTTACATGGGAATTTGTTGGATGGCGTCCTTTTCGACATATATATATATATATATATATATATATATATATATATATATATATATATATATATATATATATATATATATATATATATTCAGTGAAAAACCATAGGTTTCACACCAGTTATAGTTAGCTGGATATTTTACTCGCATAAAACCATTGAAATTCCCATGTTATAGTTAGTTGGACTCACTATAACTTGCGCGTGCAATGCACTGCTGATGACGTCACATATTACATCACTCATGACATCACTGATCAAATTGGTTGAGATCAGTTTTGGTTTCCAAATGATGAAGGCAGAGTCATGTGACCTGAAAGTAACACTTTTCATTGGTTCAGGACAGTTTTGTTTTCCAAATGATGAAAGCCCCCACCTATTTTCTTCATTCTCACTTTGTACTTAGAGTGAGGAAGACCTGTTGAAAGACCTCTCTGTACCTATTTGTCTGAAAAATGGCTACAGTAGCAGCAGCTGTAGGAGCATCTGCTCCACCTCCACCACCACCACCACCACAAGGACCACCACAACACCACAGTGGTGGAGACCAATAAAAGGAGGAGGAGGAGGAGCAAGAGGAGGCGGGGTTCCTACCAGAAGATACTACCCCATATAAGCCAAAGGAGCACTTTATCTGGCAGTTTTATTCCATTCCAAAGGACAAGAAGAAAGTTAATGCGCCAAAGGCGACTTGTTTAATCTGTGGTTTTTATCTTTCAAGGGGGAACCCTAACAAAAAATACTCTTTTGGCAACAACACCATGATTCGGCACATGCAACGCCGGCACCCTAATAACTATGCTAGGGCAGAGGTCAGGGAACTTACCAAAAACCCTGCCCAATCTTCTGCCAGTACCTCCCAAAGTAATCAACCCACCCCATCGGGTCCAGAAGCGAGGGAGATGTGCTCAACTATTCAAACCAAGTTTTCCAATTTAAAAATCGTTTGCATATTTTGCGGAGTGTTAATATGCTATGGTGAGCAAAGCATTACACTTATAACCCGTGCTTGGGATCACCACAAGTGCCCGAAGAAACATTAATTTTTTCCTGTTTTTTTTTTTTGCTCCAGTTGAGCCATTTACAATTCCCTGCTTTTTGTTTCTCCCCATAAAAACTACAAAAAAAATATAAAACTGGTCAGAAAAGCCAAAAAAAGTAAAAAAATTTCAAAAAAACAATAAAAATTATAAAACAACAAAAAGAATGAAAAAACAGTTCTTTTTAGAACTACCTCCAATTTATAAAAAAAATGCTACATTTTTAAAAAAGTCTGTCATTCTTTTTTCTCCACGGTACGCTCCCCGATTTTTTTTTTTGCCCCGCGGGGCCCTTTTATGGCCCCCACATCAAACCTAGGGGGTCAGGGGGGGTCTACCCTGCCCCCTTTTGGTCATTTCCCCCGTTGTTTTTGCCACCTCTTGTATCTCGATCCTACCGAGACACAAGATGGTGGCCGCTCCGGACTGTTTGGAATGTTTACAGACACCCGAGAGTCAATCAGCTTTCCGCTCGCGTACTCGCGTAGCACGCCTGGTGTGCTCCCCGGTGCGCGTACCGGGGCGCGCTTATAGATATATATCTTTTTTTTAACCTAAATTACTCCAAATCCACTGGAGCACATATCTTGAGACATAGCAAAGGCACATCGGGCTACCAGTCCCTACAATTTTGCCAAGTTTGGTGGGAATCCATTCAGCCGTTCGGGCTAAAAGTGAGTCCAACCGCCCTATGGAAATTAACATGGGGAAAACACGTTTTGGAACCCCCCTTTTATCTCGGCCCCCGCTTAACGAATCCCCCCCAAACTTTTAGGGAAGGAGCGGAGCGCAGCGAGGCAAATTTAAGGAAAATTACAGGCAGATCCCTCACCTGGCGCCAAAGTTATTCCCAATAGAATGTTGCGGATTTCCTATGGAAAACAATCCTAACAATAACTACCTAGGTAATACATACATATATATATATATATATATATATATATATATATATATATATATATATATATATATATATATATATATATATATATATTACCTACTGGCGGTCGCCAGTAGGTATATATAGTTAGGATTTTTTCTCTATGGGTTTTTTGAAAATTCTATGTCTAATAACTTTGGCGTTTGTGGACGGAATCGGCTGAAATTTTCAGGAAAATGGCACATTTTGTTTCTGAGCAGCCCTTGAAAATTTGGGGGGGGTTCGTCCAGTGGGGGCCGAGAAAAAAGGGGGGTCCCAAAACGTGTTTTTAACATTGAGTTTTCCATAGGGCGGTTGGCCTCACTTTTAGCCCGAACGGCTGAATGGATTTGCACGAAACTTGGCAAAATTGTAGGGACTGGTAGCCCGATGTGCCTTTTGTAGGTCTCAATATATGTGCTCCAGTGGATTTTGAGAAATTAACGTTTAAAAAAAGATATATATCTGTAACAGCGGACCGGTTAGCGCTCTGGTTCGCGGACTTTTCGCGCAACGGAGCTTTGTGAAGCGAAGCTGATTGGTTCTCCGGCGTCTGTCAACATTCCAAACAGTCCGTAGCGGCCGCCATCTTGTCTCTCGGTAGGATCGAGAGACAAGAGGAGGTCAAAACAAAGGGGGAAATAACTATAAGGGGGCATAGTAGATCCTCGCTGACCCCCTAGGTTTGATGTGGAGGTTTTAAAAGGGCCCCGCGGGGCAAAAAAAAAAAATAATAATAATAATCGAACGGCTGAATGGATTTGCACGAAACTTGGCAAAATTGTAGGGACTGGTAGCCCGATGTGCCTTTGCTAGGTCTCAATATATGTGCTTCAGTGGATTTTGAGAAATTAACGTTCAAAAAAAGATATATATCTGTAACAGCGCACCGCTTCGCGTACTTTTCGCGTTACGGAGCTTTGCGAAGCGAAGCTGATTGGCTCTCCGGTGTCTGTAAACATTCCAAACAGTACGTAGCGGCCGCCATCTTGTCTCTCGGTAGGATCGAGAGACAAGAGGAGGCCAAAGCGAAGGGGCAAATGACCATAAGGGGGCATAGTAGATCCTCGCTGACCCCCTAGGTTTGATGTGGAGGTTTTAACCCCTTAAGTGCTGCCGTCGGCCAACGGTCGTCACGGGCACTACCTCCCCAGTGCTGCGTGCGACCGCTGGACGTCCAGTTCAGCACCGGATAATGGACAGCGCAGCACTGGGGAGGTTTGTTTACTAGCTCCCAAGTGGTTAAAAGGGCCCCGCGGGGCAAAAAAAAAAAATAATAATAATAATCGAACGGCTGATGACCATAAGGGGGCATAGTAGATCCTCGCTGACCCCCTAGGTTTGATGTGGAGGTTTTAAAAGGGCCCCGCGGGGCAAAAAAAAAAAATAATAATAATAATCGAACGGCTGAATGGATTTGCACGAAACTTGGTAAAATATTAGGGACTGGTAGCCCGATGTGCCTTTGCTATGTCTCAATATATGTGCTTCAGTGCATTTTGAGAAATTAACGTTCAAAAACAAGATATATATCTGTAACAGCGCTCCGCTTCGCGGAGATAAAATTATATCTGTATTACCTAGCTGTTGCTAACACCAGTTAGCGACGGCTAGTAGGAGATAGCGACCATCTTGGGTCCCACTTTGCATGTGAGTGATATTTATCACTAATGACATGCAAAGTGGGCATGCCAAGATGTTAGCGACTGGAAACAGTCGCTAACATCGCTATCTCCTATTATCAACTTTTGGAAATATTCGAGATAAGCGCGAATATCTCCAAAAAGTAACAGCTGCCCTGATCAGTTCTTAGCCATGTTATCCAATGGGAGGTGGATAACATGGCTAAGAGCATTAGCTCGGTAATGCATGAATATCGCGGAGTTTTCAGAGATATTAATGCATTGCGCTCGTTTTTTATCGTATTTGCGATAAACCTTGATAATAGCAAGGTTTATCTGCGATAATTTCTGACGGTAAAAAAATCTTTGCAATGCATCGTTAGGGATAAATATCGCTTAACTTTGGTAATATGCCCCAACGTCTGTTAACGTTCGATTCGAAGGAAATCAGGAATTGTTGAAAAACATTGTGTGCGCCATCTTGTCTTTTTTCAAATGCCACACTTTTGTCGTGCACGGCAGCCATTTTAGATGCCTTGACCAGATCCACTCTGTGCACGCTGTCGATCCTTAGCATGGCTCCCCACCCTCGCAAGCATCTCCCCCAGGCAGTGGTCACCCCCGCTCTCTGTTTTATGCATGGGTAATAAACCTCCCCCCATCTGCGCTGTTCTTCCCTGAGAATCACACCCTGTGCCCGCCCGACACCTCCCTTTCGCCCTATTCACTACCGCACCCTCTGACACTCCTTTTCCTCTGTGTCCGATTGTCCAGGCCGGTCCTAGGCTATCAGCTAGCCCTGCAGATGTAGTTTATGGCCACAGCTGTAAAGAATCACCCGTCTTCAAAGGAGTTATAGTAGATCAAGGCCCACACTCGATGAGATCCGTCACAGCAGAAGCGTTGCTATTATCTGAAAACCATCCTGTATTGTGATTGGGGAGGGGACCGAGCCTGAAGCGGAAGATTCCAGGGATGACTCTTTGTACATCAAAGTTTTTACAATTATGTGTCACATTAAAAATATATAGCACTCCGACAAAGTAGTAAGATTATAAAACTTTAATAATTTATAAATATATACAAGAAAACAAAAATAGTAATAACATATAAACATTTTTAGAGAAAAACAACGAAGTAGCGGTCGGCTGTGCGAATAGTCCCAACGCAGCACAACGTCCAGATTTCCGGCGTGGGGCGTCGCGGGGGGTGGGTCATCAGTAGCAAACTGTTGTGCGAATAGTTCCAAGGCAGCAGAACGCGCCGAAATCTAGATGACACAAAAGTGATGTCTAGTAAGTTGCCACCCAGCAAATAACGGCGTGGGGCGTCGCGGGGGGTGGGTCATCAGTAGCAAACTGTTGTGCGAATAGTTCCAAGGCAGCAGAACGATGGCACCAAGGTGATGTCCAGTAAGTTGCCGCACTGGTTTTGGTATCCTACAATGCTGCTCCGAATAACGGCGTGGAGCGCCCCGGGGGAGGCGGCGTGAACGGGCCTCTCCAGGTGGAGTCTCGTCTGTTGTAGTGGGGCGCCCCTTTACCGTTTCAGTTGCCATTCCGTCCGCTTTTGGTCCACTGTGTCAAAATCCGCCATTCAGCTGAGTTGCGCCCACTCTTGCGGTGCAGCGATAGGCGGCTGTCACAGGACTCTCAAAATGGCGGCAGGCTCTTTCCTTTTTGGGCCTGGTCCACTGAAATGGCCCTGGGACACCTTGGAAATCGGACGCTTGTCTGCTAGGTCTTGGACCCCATTCTCGAAAGCGTCCCCTCCGCCTTGAGAATTCATCAAAAGTTTTGGGGGCCCCGACTCCTGCAGGCTTCTGGTGGGGAGCGGCTGCCATGATTGCTCGCGGAATGACCACGACGGAGCTACGAGATGGTGGTGCTCTCATGGTGACGCCAGCTTCAGTCTGAAACATCCAGAAACAAGGTGGGGCTTTCATCGTTTGGGGGAAAAAAAAAGTTTTCATCCAATGAAAAGTGTTGTTTTTAGGTCATATGATCAAGCCTTCCATCATTAGGAAACCAAAAGTAAAATGAACCAATGAAAAGTTTTATAAACAAGTCACATGACCTGTTATGCGGCATAGGGTATAAAATGCGGAGAAAATACGTTGGCACGTGAGGCGGCGTCAGTAGCGGACCGATGTGCGAATAGGCCGAAGGCAATACAACGCGCCAAGATCCGGATGGCATCGAGGTGGTGTCATAGTTGAGAGTTCTGAGCAGCGGTTGTAACACTGTCTGAAGCTTATTTGCAGCTGCTGCAGCTTCACTACGCGCCAAGATCCGGATGGCACCGAGGTGGTGTGTAGGAAGTTGCCGCACTGGTGTGGCCATCCTACAATGCTGAAAGTCGGCGTGGGGCGCCCCGTTGGCCTGTGAGTTTGCGTCAGTAGCGGACCGATGTGCGAATAGGCCGAAGGCAGCACAACGCGCCAAGATCCGGATGGCACCGAGGTGGTGTCTAGTAAGTTGTCGCACTTCTGTGGCCATCCTACAATGTTGAAAGTCGGCGTGGGGCGCCCCGTTGGCCTGTGAGATGGTGTCAGTAGCGGACTGATGTGTGAATGGGGCCAAAGGCAGCGCAACAATATTTTCTACTATATTTCCGGTGTAGAAGAGACCACAAGGCGCTGAGATGCCAAGATCCGGATGGCACCGAGGTGGTGTGTAGCAAGTTGCCGCACTGGTGTGGCCATCCTACAATGCTGAAAGTCGGCGTGGGGCGCCCCGTTGGCCTGTGAGATGGCGTCAGTAGCGGACCGATGTGCGAATAGGCCGAAGGCAGCACAACAATATTTTCTGACTGACACCACAAGGCGCTGAGATGCCAAGATCCGGATGGCACCGAGGTGATGTCTAAGTTGCGGACTGATGTGCGAATGGGGCCAAAGGCAGCGTAACAATATTTTTTGTATGGAAGATACCACTAGGCGTTGAGATGCCAAGATTCGGATGGCACTGAGGTGATGTCTAGCAAGTTGGTGTGGTCATCCTACAATGCTGAAACTCGGCGTGGGTCACCCCATTAGCCTGTGAGATGGCGTCAGTAGCGGACCGATGTGCGAATAGGCCGAAGGCAGCACAACGCGCCAAGATCCGGATGTCACCGTGGTGGTTTCATAGTTGAGAGGCACTTCATCTGCAGTGGGGCGCCGAGATCCGGATGGCACCGAGGTGATGTCTAGCAAGTTGCTGTACTGGTGTGGTCATCCTACAATGCTGAAACTCGGCGTGGGTCGCCCCATTAGCCTGTGAGATGGCGTCAGTAGCGGACCGATGTGCGAATAGGCCGAAGGCAGCACAGCGCGCCAAGATCCGGATGTCACCGTGGTGGTTTCATAGTTGAGAGGCACTTCATCTGCAGTGGGGCGCCGAGATCCGGATGGCACCGAGGTGATGTCTAGCAAGTTGCTGTACTGGTGTGGTCATCCTACAATGCTGAAACTCGGCGTGGGTCGCCCCATTAGCCTGTGAGATGGCGTCAGTAGCGGACCGATGTGCGAATAGGCCGAAGGCAGCACAACGCGCCAAGATCCGGATGTCACCGTGGTGGTTTCATAGTTGAGAGGCACTTCATCTGCAGTGGGGCGCCGAGATCCGGATGGCACCGAGGTGATGTCTAGCAAGTTGCTGTATTTGTGTGGTCATCCTACAATGCTGAAACTCGGCGTGGGTCGCCCCATTAGCCTGTGAGATAGCTGTTCTTTGGATTTGGGCCTGGCTCGTCTGCTGTAGTGGGGCGCCCCTTTACCGTTTCAGTTGCCATTCAGCTGAGTTTCGGCTGCTCTTGATGCTACAGCGACAGGCGGCTGCAACAGGACTCTCAAAATGGCGGCCTGTTCTTTGGATTTGGGCCTGGTCCACTAAAATGGCCCTGGGACACCTTAGAACTCGAACGCTCGATTTTTTTTTCCTTTCCTGTACATGCAAAAAAAGGTAAATGCCCGGTACGTTACACGCTTCATCTGCCACGATGAACTCTCCAGAGGAACCGAAAAAAAATATAGTTGTGGTAACTATACCATGCATCGTCATATGGAGAGGTGGCACCAATTAATGATAGTGCTGCATAAAAGAGAGATTTGGAGGAGAGCCCCTGACCTGCTAGTACATTCATCAAAGAAGTGGCACTGAGAGCTTCAGAGGCAAGGGAAACGGTCCCAAATATTTAGAAGAACTTTGGAAAGATTAAAATGACATGTTTAGATTGTGGCAAATTAATTTCATGTGGACAGATGAGTGTTACTCTAATAAATACAGCATATGAACATCATCATAGTCGATGGTTGGTAGAGACATTTTGACTATATCCTGGACCTGCCCGTCCTCGCCCAAAATGGCGCCAGAATAAATGGGACTCGTAACTCCTTGTTGTGTACTGGTTGCAGAACCTTGAAATCACGAGATACGTATGCAGTTTTGAAGCACATGGCGGGCGGGGACGAGAATTGATTGAATATTTCGACATCCCTATTGATATTAAGTTCTGATGTGTTATTGATTACTGTACTGTTAAAAGTTCGAATTAACGTCACCCATGGTACTTGCCCGCAAATGTATATCTAGATAATTTTATTGTAACTGGCCCTGTCGTATTTTAATTATAAAATGTACGTCCACCGATTCCGTAACTGTTAGACACCTTAGTTCTTGCAACCTAATGGCCCGCCCGTTACGTTCCTCTACAGTGTAAATGTCTATTCATCATATACGATTACAGTTTGCTCCGTGGCCGGCCCACGTGGTTATAGGCTCGTATTTGTATAATGAAATTTTCACAATAAAGCTTTTTAAAAGAAAACATGGTAGTAGTATATACATTGGTAAAGTTTTTAATAATAGTCACTGTTTTAGAATCATTAAAAGGCAAGTGAAATAAAGCAGACCAATTACATGAAGGGTAAAAGGTATAATACGAAGGAACGCAGTAAAGATAAATGGTCAAGGGCTGTTGTGTTTTCTATTCCTGCAACATAAAGTGATCGATAAGAATCTCATATTCAGGCGTATCGGCGACTAAGACAGCAGGTCGACCCTCTTTTGCTCAACGGCTCCGTCATGGGACGAAGAAACGCTCTTTTTCTCGAAAAAAGAATATATTTTACTTGCAGGACAGTTGTAAAATTTCCGGGAAAGTACATTAGCCTGGAACATTATAACATATATTTAAGAAAAAATAATGTTCGGAAGTAATGAAAAGCGTAATTTTTAGGTCATATGACCAAGCCTTTCATCATTACAATAAGAAAAGTAAAATGAACCAATGAAAAGTTTTATTAACAAGTCACATGACTTGTTATGCTTACGTTACGCGCTGCGCGCCCCGGATGACTTCCGGATGCGCGAACGCGGCGCGTCATATGACGCATTACGCGACAACGCAGGTACAGAATATAGTCAAAATGTCTCCACCAACCAGCGGTCGGAACACAACCCCTTTCAGCAGGCTAAATAGTTCTGTTAAATGACAACAGAAGGGACAGGCAACAAGAACCATCAGTCAAAGAGGGGAGGGCTAGTTCTTCTCTACCGGGTTACATTGGGGCGCTACCGGAACTGATCGAATTGGTAGTCTACAGTGTTTCTGGATGTTTCAGACTGAAGCTGGGGTTAGCATGAGAGCAGCACCATTTCGTAGCTCCGTCGTGGTCATTCCGCAACCAATCATGGCAGCCGTTCTTTATCGTTATTTTGGGCGGGGTGGGTGGCGGAGCCGAGCTGTTTTGCAGCCATCATTGTGTGGAGTTCAGTTCATCTCACTAGTTTTGTATTTGTCATGAGGGGTTGTTCCTAATGTTTCTATTTTAGCGAGGTCAAAAAGAGATCCCATTAGTGGCCTACTGATTTTGCTTGATTCCTTTTCTTTTTTTTTACACAATTTTTCGTTATCTGCAAAGACTAAACAGAGTATTGCGACTCTGTGTTTGTTTGTAAATAGAGAATGAACCAAAGAGAACTAATTCTAAAACAGTAAATACTTGGATAACAATGAATCAAATGGAGAGAGAAGCAGGCACGACGGATTACAATGGGGGCAAAGACCTGCGTTAACTACCTTTCACTATCTGCAAAGAGAGAGTACTCCTAATAGAAATGAGGGGGGGGGGGCACCATTCAAAGCAGATCAGTGTGCATAAACACGAAAATGTTTTCACTTACCACGTACTTGACATTCGACAGCTTATGATATTTGCTATTAAAAAACCATTGAAATTCACTGAAAAAACCATAGGTTATAGACCATATATAGTTAGGAATTAGCATTTACAAAACCTTGAAAATTCACTGAAAAAACCATAGGTTATAGACCATATATAGTTAGGAATTAGCATTTAAAAAACCTTATTTTACTCACACAAAACCATTGAAATTCCATATATAGTTAGTTGCACTAACTATATATCGCGCACCTGCAATCCACTGCTGATGATGTCACATATTACATCATTCATGACATGGTCAGTGACATCACTGATGACATCACTGATGACATCTCAAATGACATCACTGATGACATCACTGATGACAACATCCAGTGACTGTATGTTTCTGTAAAGTTAAAATGTGTCTTACATATTGAAGAATGAGTGGAAGTATAAGTGTCTGGACAAAGGATTTAGTAGGTGCATGACTGAATGCATGAGTGAGTGATTAAATGTGTCTCACTGAGTGCATGGGTTAGTGACTAAAGTGTCTTAATTTGTGCATCATTATGTCTGTTGTTCTGTAAACTGCTGCATGTTTTGATCAGTAGCTATATGATTAACTATATGGGTTACTGATTGATTGTCCAAGTATTTGTATGGGAGACTGAGTGTGTGTGTGGCTGGCTGGGAGGTGTGTGACTCTGTGCAGATCAATGTGTACTTGTATCAATGATTGTATAACAAGGTAAGTATGTGTTAGTATATGTTTGAAAATGTAAGGTGCTCTATGTTTAACTGTATAGACAAGAAAATGGAAGTGTCATTGATTCTTTACAGGACTGACTAGGTGTGTGAGTAACTCCATGGATGAGTGGCAGACTGTGAGTGTCTGTATAGGTGTATGAGTGCATATGATAGTGTTGTAAAGATGAGTGATTGTATGTATGAATGATAGTATGGGTGAATGAGTGAAGGTGTGTGTAGACGTAGGAATCAGTGAGTGCGTATGTAGTAACTAGTATTGGTGTGTCAATGGTTTCAAAAATTATATTCTGTATTTAACACTGGGTGAAACAGAGGTTATATTAAAATGTGAGGAGATGCATTGTATTGTCACATGAATGATATCATCAGTGATGTGGTCATTGATGTCAAATGAGATGTCATCAGTGATGTCATCAGTGATGTCATTTGAGATGTCATCAGTGATGTCATCAGTGATGTCACTGACCATGTCATGAATGATGTAATATGTGACATCATCAGCAGTGGATTGCAGGTGCGCGATATATAGTTAGTGCAACTAACTATATATGGAATTTCAATGGTTTTGTGTGAGTAAAATAAGGTTTTTTAAATGCTAATTCCTAACTATATATGGTCTATAACCTATGGTTTTTTCAGTGAATATATATATATATATGTGTGAAAACAGGAATCCTGACAAGATGCAGATCACTCAAAAATCAGGTACAGAATACTCAAGTTAGATGAAGAATGAAAGTGCTTTATTTCTCCATTGATGGCAGTATACCCGGTCTTGATCACATGACATGGCCAAAAACCAGTAGGTAATTATAGTTAGGACCTAGTTTTCATAGGACAATCATTTTTTGACTTGCTTATATCTTTGGCATTGTTTGTCAAAAGTTCACGAAATAAAAAATAAAAAGTGCCAAAGTTATTCTTTTTTTAAAATTGATTTTATTAACACATTCGGAAATGTACAACTGCAGCATCAAAAAAGCATAGGTAATAAGCATCAAACAACCCACATATGAACGATACAGAGCCATAGCAATGGTAGACATTTAAATTGCACATCTTAAAGAAGTATCACACCAGTAGTATAGAGGGAGAACAGAGGCACTAATCTGCTGTCTCGGGGGGTCTCCTTGCGCCAAAGTGCGCAGGTACTGCAATAGGGGTTCCCAAATATCACGAGGTCGAGATTATCATGACAATATACCAAATCCTTGATCCAGTGAGCAGATTGAGGCTTCGCTGCTCCCTCCCAGGTCAGGGCCACCCGTCTTTTGGCTAGAAGCAGGGTCACTATAACAAATTTCCGCACTACCCCTTTCAAAAAAGGCACCAGACCTAACAAGCATATTTGCAGAGAGAATGATAAATCAGCATCAATCATTGTGGACAGTTTGCATATTATATCTTCCCAGTACGTCGCTACATCATGACATGTCCAAGAGAGATGCAAAAAGTCAGCTCCTGCCATTTTGCATCTCTTACATATATTGGTATCTCTTAGCCCTTAGTTGAACAGTTTCCGTGGCGTATAATAGGCCTGGTGAATGTATTTAAGATGAATTATTTGAAGGTTTCCATTACACATTAAAGCACTGGTCAATTGGCAGCATTATTCCCAGTCCTGCTGCGTTAATTGGGGGCTCATTCCATCTCTCCAAGCTCTTGTCATGGGAGGCGAGCTTCTCAGCACAAGCAGTTTGATATAGTTTGGTAATAAGCTTATGACGCGTGGGACTGAGTAGCATAGTATGTAGTATTTGTAATGTTGGAGGTTCAGCAGGGAAAGTGAAGTAGTGTGTCTGTATCACTTTTAGAAGCCTATAAAATAAGAACATGAATAAGGGTGTTTTATGCTGCATACAGTTGAGGTCATCATCAGTCACAAAGACTTCATCTATGTATAAATCCATCATTCGTGCAAACCCAGCCAGTTTCATACTGTGCATACACCAACGTCATGTGTGACCGAGAGATTCAAATGAAAGGCAAGCAGCAGTAGGGGAGAATAAAGTGATAATTTCCCAACCTAGTGCCTGCCAGGCCGCCACCGTTGTATCAATGGTATTAATTTCACTGCAAGGTGTGTTTCCATGGAGTGTGTCTATGGACGTGGGGAAGGACGAAATGCAGTGGAATGGGATGCGCTTTGCCATCCTCTACAGCAGAGATCTTCAAACTTTTTTGCTCCGAGCCCCCCCTAAGCAAAATGTTTTGAGGTCGGGCCCCCCTACAAAAATTTAAGGCAATTATTGGTGGAGCGGGAGGGACATGGCTGTTTGCAAGGGATGGGCTTATGAGATGATTTCAGGAATACTTTTTCTATAGCTCATAAACCACACTAAGTATGATACTTATAAAACAGCAAATGCATCAAACAAAAACATGTGTGGTCCCAAAAATGCTGCTCCCCATTATTGGGGTGTTGTAGCCCCTTACACTCTTGCACCCAAATTCAACTTCACCTGCTGTATTATTGATAACTGCAAACACAACAGTTTCGAGGTAACACCTCTCATCAGCCCGGCTAGCTTGATTCCAGTGCTGTGGAGTGCCTGGGACTCACGTCTGAGCATCCCCAGTACACTTAGAGCGGTTATTGCAAACACAACAGTGATGGACAGAATGTGGATCAATGTCACACATTCACCCCAGTCCAAAGATCTGGGCCCAAATCCATCGTTTTTCCACTCCACACCACCCTGGGTTAGACAATGGCGATATGCAAATCAGCGCTGACCCTGGGAAGGACATGGCTTTTGTAGTTCGGACTGGACTGTTCCCATGGGGCACAGGGTCAGCGCTGATTTGCATATCGCCATTGTCTAACCCAGGGTGGTGTGGAGTGGAAAAACGATGGATTTGGGCCCAGATCTTTGGACTGGGGTGAATGTGTGACATTGATCCACATTCTGTCCATCACTGTTGTGTTTGCGTATTATTGATAACAGCAGTCCTGAGTAGCAGGCTATCTCCTCTACATCTTTCACCTCTTCCCCACCATGCCTGCCCATCACTCCGATTTTGAGTAAGGTTCTCTTCCCTTTCCGAAAACATATAAAGCTCCCACACTATGTCTCCCTTTTTTCTGCAAAGGTGCCCTCGGTCCTAATGCTAAAAAGGAAAATAAGCTCGCATGCCTCTTTTTTAAAGGTAGACAGTTATAACTGTGATGCAGTGGGCCCCTCAAACCCATGGGCACCAGTCCTTCTACATCTGCTTAATTATTGATAATCAGCAGTGGCCACTTACACACCTGGCAGCAGTACCTGCTTCACTAATGAATGGCCTTTTTTAAAGTAAAAAAAGGCCACTTATATTACCGCATTTGCTATGTAATCCATCATCTGCTGCATACTGCTGCATAGTACTGCATATCCAATTCTTCAGTGCTGTAAACTAGTACTTACAAACATTCTATTCTGGAGGACAGATTTATGTCTTTTCGATAGTTCTGCTTTATTGTGCAGTACAGGAAGACAAATACATTCTTGTTGCACACTTGTGTTTTTAAGTGAACCTAGTTCTATGTATGTTGCGGTTTATTTTGCTGCACAATTCACTTCCATTGTGGTCTTCTTCTACGTTTTTTAAATATGTTGAGCGTGGATTCAGCAGCCATTTAATCTCCCAAACATACTTTGGGATTGGATCACCACGTACACCTTGTTGCTGTTGTCATAAGGCTGTTTGAGCTCAGGTACAAAAAAAAACCATCTGCTTATTGCCGCTCAGATTAATATGTCCTCACAGCACTCAAACAAACATTAACTATTCCCTTGGCCGCTAAACAATTCCCACCCCCTTTAACAATTCCTTCTTTAACTTCATCTTGACAACTTCCGTTAGTGACCAACCCTTTTGCCTTTTCTCCTGACTCCAATATTTCTTTGCACCAAACCAGCCTATCTGCCCCTGAACCAAGCCTGCCTTCCTTTCATTCCATCATTTTCCTCTTACTTTCCGTTGCTCTTTTCCCTGTTACCTCTAAACTCGTCCTTGGTGCCTTTTGATGAGCGTGACCTCTATAACTAATACCTCTTTCTCTGACTGCAGCTCTTTCCCAGTGCTCAACCTTCTGCTGAAGCCTATTGTCCCTGTACCAGAGTTGGCTAGTAGGCTCAGTGCTTCCCTAGAGTAACTGCTCGGTTGTGAATTCAGTGCTGTGAAGCAATTACCACTCCCAAATCTCCTGGGTTGAAGAGGGCAGTACCTACCAATCCACCCAGTGCCCTGCAAGTCCCTCCCTGTGTGGTGTGTATTTAAACCTCATAGGAAATAACAATTGAATTTACCAACACTGTTCTGTAATTACCACATTTCTTATAATCATGATTCAAGCAGACAAAAACTGCTACCACAAGATTCGGGACTATGGAACTTTCTGTAATAAAGGCCTCCGGGCCGGCCTTAGTCCTGGTGGCCCCCGGAGAGACAATGTTTGGTGACGACCACCTCCCCCACCCAAATGACCTCCTCGCCACGGATTCCCTCACTACCACCATTTGACAATGCCCCCCAAGTCTCCATTACCCCATAAGGAAAAACTGGACAAAAAACATGCAGCTGTAATATATTCCTTGCAGTTTGCATGCAGCTCTTTGATGACAGTTAATAGCACTCAGCTATATATTAGTATTTTAACTTTTAAACTGCAAGTAACAAAAAGATCTCTCTGAGAAAAACCATAACCCATTGACCTATTTAAAGTGTATGTACTTTGTGATCTGAATCGGACATGTTCTGTGCAGCAGGCATATTAACCTTCTGCGCTATGATGAGTCAAAATAAACTTCCACTTCCAGACAAAGCTCTGGTCTCTCCCCAGAAAGATCAGAAAAATGGTTAGGGGTTCTGCCCACTTAACCCTCCCGTACCTGAGCAGGAGACATCCAAAGATGAAGAAGTAACAAAAAAAGGTACTGAAGGGATCAATCCTTTTTTAATTTTCAAGCAAGAAACACCTAATTATCTTGCGATTCAAAAATAGAACAATGAAAACATATGTCGGTTAATTTATATACACAAATATGAGCGGACATCTAGGGAGGCACAACAAACAACAGTCTATATACAAATTATCACATATACATCATATACAAATATACAAAACATGTACAAAGCAATCATTTATCTGTACCCTAAATTCAACATATATATACACCAATTTACATAGATGCCTCCTCTTAACTTGCAATGGAGTGCACAAAAAATGGTAGTCCCGAAAGAGAAGCACCAAGGGGTTAGAACATCAACCCAATCTCTAATTATATAGGTGCATAACAGACAGAAATCAAATCTTTTTATAAGTAATAACAGGGGACTCCATTCAAAAAAGGTGTTGACGCAGTCGCGGTCGCGTTTCAGCCAGATGATGTAGGCTTCATCAGGACATGGGTACTCTAATTTCGGGGGCCCTGGCCGAGCCTAAAGCCGGTAGAACCGGCTAGTCCAAAGGACCACCCACAAGGGTGGTGTGGGGGCCACTTTCTTTTCCCAGGTACTGCAACTAATATCTTTATGTCTCAAGTGTGTCCGCTCAGATAAGGGTGGGCTCCAAAAAACACGTTGCTAGCAACACACGGTCTCACTAAATCCAGCTGGTGACACGAACAAACAATGTTCACCACGGCGTCAGTCACTTCACCGGAAAAAGGCCTCCGGGCCGGCCTTAGTCCTGGTGGCCCCCGGAGAGACAATGTTTGGTGACGACCACCTCCCCCACCCAAATGACCTCCTCGCCACAGATTCCCTCACTACCACCATTTGACAATGCCCCCCAAGTCTCCATTACCCCATAAGGAAAAACTGGACAAACAAACATGCAGCTGTAATATATTCCTTGCAGTTTGCATGCAGCTCTTTGATGACAGTTAATAGCACTCAGCTATATATTAGTATTTTAACTTTTAAACTGCAAGTAACAAAAAGATCTCTCTGAGAAAAACCATAACCCATTGACCTATTTAAAGTGTATGTACTTTGTGATCTGAATCAGACATGTTCTGTGCAGCAGGCATATTAACCTTCTGCGCTATGATGAGTCAAAATAAACTTCCACTTCCAGACAAAGCTCTGGTCTCTCCCCAGAAAGAACATTAATCACTGGAGTTATCCTGGCATTTTTATTGATACTTTGAACATTGCTGGGGCAAGGAACATGGCATTGGGTGCTTTGAAAATTATTGATGTTTATGCATCATAATAAATACAGCCAGTTGTTAACTCAGTAATATTTAATGGGTTTTGAAGCACTTATTTTGGTACTGTTGCTGTTAGCAGGATGTTGGTTAAATACATTCTTGAGCAATCCTCATATAGGTCAGGAATTGAAATGGGGCAAAAATAAATAAATGTCTTTTGTTTTTAGCAACCTTTTTGACCCTGCCAGCACACTTCCTGACCTTTGCCCCATGGCATGCTGAACACTGTTCTCACAAGGGCTAGAAGTAAATGAAGACAGCCTGGAAATGCAGCAAATAAACATCTCTGCACTTCCAGGCCCTCTTCATTTACATGCAATTGCAGAGGCATTCGCACCCCCCTGGGAACCCATCCACGCCCCCCCAGGGTGGCGCGCCCCACAGTTTGAAGACCTCTGCTCTACAGCAATGTGTGGGCATACTGTGCCTGTGCACATAGATAATATAAATAGAAATCAGGCACACTAAAGACCCCTGTTTATAATCTAACGTAAGTGTTTCCCAACACACCCGAGCGTGTTTGCCTCCCCAGACTAATCAGAGCAGTAAAGAGCGCAGTGATTTAAAAAAGTGTTGAGTTAAGGGAATCTGTATGTTGGAGAACAAATATAAAAATGTAGGTGACACAACCATTTTGAGGAGGGCCATACGATCAGCTAGGGATATCGGAAGTTTCACCCACCTGTCAATCTGTGTTTCGAGGGCAGCGTATGCAGCGCCATAGTTTGCACGAGTGACAAACTCGGGGTCCCCATGCACCCATATCCCTAAATATTTCACAGTTTCCGTTGCCCAGACGAGTGGGAACTCCAGTGTGTGAGGGTGAGTATATTCAGTCAATGGCACCACCATCGATTTGGACCAGTTAATGTGAAGTCCGGAAAAGCAACCAAACCTAATGTATTCATGCAGAATCTGAGCTGGGTGAGTGTGTGGATCTCTGACAAAGAGTAACATGTTATCAGCATAGAGTGAAATGTTAACCGGACGATAAGCAAAGTGAAGGGCCGAGGCTTTGTGTTGCTGTCTAATAATAAATGCCAGTGGCTCCAGCGAACAGGAGTGGGGAAAGAGGATAGCCCTGTCTTGTCCCTCTAGTGATATAGATAGGGTCTTAGGTCCCCCGTCACAGCCACATCTCCGCCAATCTGAAAGACCTGCACTGGCTCCCCGTCAGCAAGAGGATCACGTTCAGACTCCTCACGCACGCACACAAGGCTCTCCACGACATGGGCCCCAAATACCTCAACAACCGCCTCACATTCTACACACCCACCCGCCAGCTCCGATCCGCCAGCCTCGCCCTCGTCTCCGTCCCACAAATTCGCAAAGCCACCGCCGGAGGAAGATCCTTCGACTACCTGGCGGCCAAGACATGGAACTCCCTCCCCACCCACCTACGGCTGACCCAGGACCACCTCCCCTTCAGGAAACAACTCAAGACCTGGCTGTTCGAGCAGTAGAGGCTCCCTTCCCCTCCCAGCGCCTTGAGACCCTAGCGGGTGAGTAGCGCGCTATACAAATATGCATGATTGATTGATTGATTGGTTGATCGAGGTGCAACCTCCCACCCGAACCCAAGCTGTGGGGATAGTATAAAGCAGTCGTACCCAGCTGAAATATGTAAGTGGAAATCCCATTTGCGTTAAAATTTGAAAAAGGTATCTCTATTCGATACAGTCGAATGCTTTGGCAGCATGCAGCATAACAGTCGCTGCTTGTAATTGGGGGTCAAGAACAAGAAACATGCCAAAAAGTGTACATAGATTATGAGAGGTTGATCGTGTAGGGTTGAATCCAGACTGATCCGGCAGGACTAATAGCGTCATGAGGGGTTGTAATCTAGTTGCTAGGATTTTTGCCAGTATTTTTGCGTCGGTGTTGATGAGGGATAATGGCCTATGTGAGTCGCAACGGGACGGGTTTTTGTCTTTTTTAAGGAGAGTGATAATTAAACCCATCCGGCCCCAGTGCTTTTTTGTTGGGAAGCACTTTAATCGCCTCTTTGACTTCTTCCTCCGTGATGGCCTGACTCATGTATTCCCGCTGGCAATCCATGAGCCACGCAATGGTTACGTCCGATAGATAGTCATCTAACTCTTGTTTATCAACTGCTCCTTGTGAGGTATAAAGATCTGCATACATGTCTCTAAACTGGTGTACAATAGCAGGAGTAGTGAAATGATCTAGGCCATTGTTGTCTGTGATTTTAACAATGACATGCTTGTCTGTGCGCGTTTTGATCTTATTAGCTAGGTGGTGACCTGGCCGCCCTCCCTCACCGAAGGTACGGGCTATATGTCGTTTTGAAATGTATCGTGTTTCCTCTTCTGCAAGTGTATTATATTCCAGTATAGATTCCTTAATGAACATGAGGAGCAGAGCAGATGAGTTTGTAGGGCTTTCTCCACCTGACCCAACCGTCCACGTATGTCACGCAATTTGCCAGCAGAGGTGCTGATACACGTGCCTCTTATTGTGGCTTTAAACGCCTCCCAGAGGGTTTTGGCACTGTCAACTGAACCTTTATTCACGTAAAAATATTGAGTAATGGCTTCACGTATGGTTGTGGTGTAAAGAGGATCAAGCAACGCCTCAGGGTGGAAGAGCCACGTGAAAGATCGAGAGTCATGCGACAGGATATTTAGAGTTGGCAGAAAGGGGGTGTGATCCGAGAGTTTATGAGGCAGTCTTCCCACATCAGAAACCCAACCTCCAGCCTCCTCTCCGAACAGCCAATAATCTAGCCGGGACCAACTGTTGTGGACAGTGGAGACGTGAGTACCCTCTCACTGGTCTGCGTTGTGGTGATGCCATACATCAAGTAATCCCAGTTCCGCCATCCCTTCTCTAACGACACGGGCTGCTCTGGGTTATTGACCATCTCGAGCACTTGATTTGTCTCTAGTGGGATCAAGATGGGTATTTAAATCCCCCCCACATGATGACAGTGTCGGGCCAATCCCGCAATATGGAAATGATTCTTTCGAATAAGGCAGATCTTCTGTATTTGGACCATACGTATTGACAATTGTGACAAATTGGCCTTCCAATTTACCATTGACTAAAGCGTAGCGCCCATTGTCATCAGTACATGAGTGAATCATGGTGAAGGAGAGATTTTTCTTAATAAGTGTAAGCACCCCCGTGCGAATATATGATCAAATCCCGCATTCTTTTTCTCCGCGGGGAATCACGACCGCATTGTGATTCCGCATACCATTACTCCGCAAGTCGGAATAACGACTTGCGGAGGGGGTGCTGGAAGTTGGAATAGTATAATTTACTATTCCAACTCCAGTCTGGGCGGACACTAGGGGAGGTGTTGGATTTTAAATCCAACACCTCCCCCACCCCCTCCGCAAGTCATTGTTCCGACTTGCGGAGTAATGGTATGCGGAATCACAAGTTGTGATTCCCCACAGAGATAAAGTTTCGTTGTAAACGTTGTTTACCCCCCTGAGCATATGAGGAAAAGGAGGAGGCCAAGCGATAGCCAGCCCAGCGTGCCCCTATTTGTAGCTCGGCCTTTGGGAGTAAGTGCGTTTCCTGTAATAGTGCTATCTTGACAGCGTGGTTGTCCAAGTATGCTAGTACCTGGTGAATTTGTTTCGGCATGTTAAGCCCTCGGACATTCCATGTGAGACAATTTATTAAGTTACTGTTCTCGTGTGTCCCTCGACAGATCTATGCATGGTTGGTGTGCCGATGTGCAGGCTTGACAATAAATGTGCATAATTTGTGTCTACCAAAAAAAACTCCAACAAGAAAACCAGTCTCTCCCAAACCCACTCTCCCACCAATACCCCCCACCCACTTCGGCTTCCCCAACATGCCGAAGCCACCCCCAAGTACCCTAAAAGAAACCCCAGCAAAATTCTAGGGGAACAAACAGTTAAGGGGAACACCCATGTGGGGTCACTGGAGCACACATCCCCTCCCACCACGGCAGGAGGTGGCCGAAGAATAAGAGCATTCCCATTACAGAATTGGAGTACATTACCAATTGTACGGACATCCAAAGGCACAGTATGGTGAGTCAAGAATACAGAGCAAGTCAATATAATGTAGGTCTCCAGCAACAGTTCAGTTCGCTTTCGACATGTAACCCATAGCAGATCTAACGAGCCAGGGGAGTAGCCAGGGTGCTATGCAAATCTGATAGGTATTGAGCACAGAGGATTTTCCGATTGGACAGTGTCTAATGGCCTGCTGCGACGGCTCCTCCGCAGTCATCATCAGCCAAGTTGGGTGGTTTGCGGCTGTGGGGCTTGAGAGTTTTAACAAAGTCCATCGCAGAACTGGAAGTGGTGAAAATCTTTGGTTTACCATTGACCTGGATTCGTAATCTCACTGGATAGAGCATTGCATATGGGGTGAGTTCCGCTAAGAGAAGTTTTTTAACTGGCTGATACTCTCTTCGCGCTTCCCGCACGGCTGCAGTGAAATCAGGATACTTCATGCGTGTTGGTGCCTTTTTCCCTTGGCATACGGAGTATAGCTTCACGATCTCTGTAATTTAACAACCGTGCTATGATGGGGCACGGAGGCGTACCTTGGGGAGGTCGAGGGGCAAGAGATCAATGGGCTCGTTCTACAATTAACACTGAGGACAGAGTTTTGGCCCCCAAAATAGCAGTTAGTTGCGTCTCCATGTAGTTTTCTTGGCGGCCTATCTTGGTGGATTTCGGCAATCCTGTGAGGCGCACATTGTTTCCCCGGGATCTGGCCTCCTAATCTTCATTGCTTGCTTGGAATACTACAAGTAGTTTTTCCATAGACTGTGTTTCAGGTGTCACCTGCTGTAAGCCGTCTTCTGCATCAGAACTGCGCGTCTCTGCTTCCCCCAGCCGCATTGCATGTTTGTCTAATTTCGATTACATGTGATCCATTCGTAGGTTTAAATTGTCAATTTTCCCATCAATGGATTGTAAACTGGCTTGTACTGCAAGTAGAGTTGTATCAATATTCGTCAGCTGGTCACTAAGAGCCTCAGCCTCAGAGTCAGATGCAGCATGTTGAGAGGATTTTCCTGTGCGACGTGGTTAAAAATGTATTCGGGTTTGGTTGCGGTCCGTTTTCCCCATGGACCTCCTCTGATGTCCCACTGATGTTTTGTGATGTTGGAGTTAGCTGTGCACTGCTGTAAATGGGCAACACAGTCCCACACTTGACCCAAAGAGCCCCCCCACCTGCCTCAAGAATGTGTGTAATGGAGACACGGTAATAGTTCGCAATATGGAAGCAGTAGGCAATGGCAATTGGGCACTTTCGTCACTTGCACGTGTAAACCTCTGATCAGTCACACGGTATGGGCAGAAAATAGCCCCCTGCAGGGCTCCGTTGGGTATAGTGGAGGGACACGTTGTCACAAAATGATAGGAGGTCAATCTGGGATGCGCTCTACGCTGTTCAGTGAGGCCTTTACGGAGGTGCAGCGCAGGGTAGGGCTCATGCTGGCTGCGTAGTTAGCTATGAATTTTTAAAGTGAGTGTCACTGTCGCCCCACTATGGCTGCTTGATGGCAGAATAATTAAACAGCGTGCAGCAAGCAGTGCCCAGGGGTGTATCCTCCCCGAATTGGCCACAATTGTAGTTGCGTCAGCCAAGACTAGGCCCAGCGACGTCAGGCCCAGAATAAGGGAAGCCCACCTTGTATTTCACCGCACAGCAGCACTCACCAAGATGCAGGGCCGCCTCATCAACAGAACAGCAGTGATGACGATGGGGGGCCACAGCAGTGAAGCAGGATCAAAGAGGCAAGACTCGATATTTGCAGCAGGCCACGCCACAATCCTCCAGGAGCAGGCCCCGGGGGGCCGCAGCCGCCCATCATTGGCAATATCCCACTCACTCTGGGGCCGGCAGTGATCGTGTCCGCAACATGGCTCGTCGGAAGCTGCCAGTAGCGTGGAGTCCTAAAGCGGGGTTGTCACTAGGCCGCACAGTGGTATCTCACGGTCAGATGCGATCGACCAGCAGGCAGCGTCAACGTGCAAAGGGATGCCTCCCGCAAACCCGCCGCAACAGTAGGTGCCTCAGCCAAAAATCGGTCCAGTGATATTAGGCCCAAGAGGGGGGAAGCACGCCTCGCTGTTTCCCCCAACCACAGCACCCTTCTAGTCTGTCAGACCGCCGCGGCAGCAGTACAGTAGCAGTGGCAGTGTAGGCCACAGCAGTTACCTCGGATAAGCCGGGCAGGCCAGGCAATCCACAGTGGACTGCGCCGCGTTCACCCAAAAGCAGGCCCAGGAACTATACCTGGCCGCCTTTGGCAAATCCACATGTCTTGGGTCGCACACTGCTTCGTAGTTGAATCGCACTGGGTCCATGATCTCACTGGTGTGTCCGCTGGTAGTGCACTACAGTCACCAGTGCAAGCCCGCATCCCTCGGCTCACAGTTTAGCTCCGCCCCTGAGGAGTTGTGCAGTCCGCCATGTCCAGCAGGGACTCGGCAGGTCCGCGATTGTTTCCGTCGTAGGGTGGCTCTGATACAGCAAAGGTGTGAACAGGATATTCCCCCACCTCAAAGGTTGATTTTCAGTCCACTGTCATGATCGGGAAGGCAGAATAATGAAGGATTTTTACTTCAGCCGGCGGAGCTGCTCTACAGAGCGGCCATTATGCTGTGCGCCCTCTAGTGCCCACCCTAGCCACTGTGATTCTTGTTGTGCATAGAAAGTTTCAAGGTGAAGCGGGAGCCGAGGAAAAGGCGCTGAAAATCATGTGTTTCTGATGTTAATTCCAAAGGAACTTTAAACACGGTTACAGCCCAAACTGCTGAACAAATTTACACCAAATTTGGAAGAAAGGTAGCTAATGCTCAAGAAAGACCCCTTTTTAGATTGGCGTAATTCTGTTCAATGGTTTTAGAAATATTAAGGAAAATCGCAATTTTTAAATGTATGCACTCAGATTCTCAGAGGAGTTGACATTCCCTGTGTTCAAATCTGATTGGCTGCCAACACTTCAAACCAGGAAGTGTTAGCAGTCATCTTGGGACTTGGGTGGTGTAGGAATCCCCTAACCCCATTGGCCTCTTGGGGGGGGGGGAGTTCCAGAAGGACCCGCCAAGGCAAAGAAACACTTTAAAAAATGATCTGACTGGCTGGCTCCTGTGCTTCTCTATTATTAGGCCCCTGGGTGGGCCAGGTCCCGAGGGTTTGCTGCTGTTAATATTTTTAATAATGGGGGGGTTCTTGCGAGCCCAACATGCCCTTCTGGGCCACAACCTCCCCAAGGCAGGCCCTACAAAAAAGAAAAGAGGGGCTGCACAGCCCCCCTCCTGGAGTCATAGATGGCCCTGGGGACCCCCCCCCAAGACAGGCTTCTGCTATGTCCCAGGATGCCCACCCACAGGACCTCGTTGTTTACTGTGGTTTAGCAGGAGCTTTACCGCTCCCACCAAGTCACAGCAAATGCTTTATTTCCAGCAAGCTAAAGCTGACAAAATGCTTTCGCTTGCTGGAAGTTGAGCAGAATTGCTTTAAGACAGAAGGAGCTGCATTTTTAGCAGCTCCCTAAGTCTGAAAGCAATGCTGGTTCCCTCGGCAGGCGGGGAGCCAGCAGGGACCACGGGGGCCTTTAGGATTCCACTGTAGAGTGGTGCTTGGCCGGCAGTGTGTGTTGACTGGCCATGTGTTGGGGACTGGTAGCCAGTAAGTGTATTAACTTGTCTAAGTTGTGTTTGTCAGTTGTCTGTCTGTTTGGGTGCTTGGTGGTGAGATAGGTGTGTTAGTGATGTTGGCATTTAAGAGTGATGGGCCCTTGAATGGTGCTGTTTGAATTCTTAGTGATGTATTGTCTTGGACCCACAGTGAGAATGTTTTTCTCTGTCTGATGCCTACTAGGCATGTGAATAGACTGTAAGGCAGTTGGTACCTTGACATGGCTATATAGCTCACAAACTGTAAGACAGTGGTTCTTTGATCTAATTTTGAAATTATTAACAGTGGCTTTTGCGGATTGTATTTCACAGTCGTTGGAGAATAACGTTTTTTTTATGAACCATTTACTTACCCTCATGTCAAATCCAACCAGAAGGCCTGTGCTTGACTAGTGGAACGGGTGTTTAGTGATCTTTTGGTGCTTTTATTTGCTTTTTAATATCAGAGCATACTATCTCAGTAGTGAACACCTTCAACCCTCACATCTTTTTGGAAACTGGTCACCTGGTCACAAAGGTAATAATATGTGCTATCGTTTGGGTGAATTCCACAAGGTATACTTCTCTAGAAGCCCTTGTAAACTTGATTAATTGAAAAAAACATATTGTTTCCCTACATTTCTGTGTGAGAAAGTTGTGGGCTCACTGGGCTGGCATACATTTCCTACCACTCTGTGTTTCCCCAGGCCTCTCGATAAAAATGCTACCTCACTTGTGTGGGTGAGCCCAGTGGCCATGACAGGAAATGGCTGAAAACTTATTACGGAGACATCAAATGATCTATCACAAAGCATCCTGATTTTGCAAGGGGGATCATATATATTTTTGGTCCCAGGCTCGGTGGCCATCTAGGGAAATCTATCAAACCCAGACATATTCTGAGAACTAGATATACGGTGAAGTCCAGGGAGATGTGGCTGGTGGGGATCCCCTAACATTTTTTAACCCAGTATTCCCTGCAAACCTCAGGGCTTATTTACATCAGAATTATTGGTCATAATCGTCGCTTTTTCAGCAGTCTTCCCAATAGCCAACTTGGCAGTCCACCCACCCTATTTCAATCTTGGTGATTGCATAGATGAAAGACGGCTGCGGTTCTGTCGCAACCGCCAGGAAATCTCAACCTCGCTGACAACAGAAGAGTCTAAATCAGCTGTTGGAGGGAGGATCGCCAGTTTTCTCCTCCAGGCGATTCATGATGTGCATTCCCACTGACGTGACTGTGGCGGTAAAACCTTCACACCTGAGTTGGCAGAATGGAACCATATAAGGCATAAACTCATCTGTACTTACCTTCACTGTTAACCCTGGCACCATTGGCGTGGGTCTCCCTTTCATTTTTGCTGTTGCCTCATGTATTTTTGCTGGTGTTAGATGCTTTGGGCACTGTGCCACTGCTATCCAGTGCCACAGTTCAGGTGCTCCCTATTGTAAATTGATGTACTAATCAGTGGTTCCATGTTTGGCTATTTGGTTTACTTGTCAGACCCTAGTCTAGCGCACTGAGTGTGCCCAGGGTGTGTAACTACAAATGCTGCTGGTGAGCCTGCAGCACAAGTTGTGCCACCCACAGAAGCAGCCTTGTAAAATGTGTCTAAGGTCTGCCATTGCAGAGCCTGCATGCAGTCTGGTACTGTCATGCTGTTCTGCCTGGTTTCTCAGATTAGATAGGACCAGCTCATCAGAGCATTACTAACTCAGCCAGAACGTTACCATCTCCCCCTTTCTCTAGGACCTATTTACAACAGGTAACAACATACATCTACCACCTAAGGACAGGGAATTCCTAAGATGCATACCCGGACTTCCTATACTATCAGCAATCGGCAGCCTCGCGGTCCCATACAAACCCAGACCTCTCTACCCAGACGGCAGTTTATCAGCTATCGGCTGCCTCGCGGTCCCATACGAACCCAGACCTCTCTACCCAGACGGCAGTATCAGAATCGGCGGCCTCGCGGTCCCATACGAACCCAGACCTCTCTACCCAGACGGCAGTTTATCAGCTATCGGCGGCCTCGCGGTCCCATACGAACCCAGACCTCTCTACCCAGACGGCAGTATCAGAATCGGCGGCCTCGCGGTCCCATACGAACCCAGACCTCTCTACCCAGACAGCAGTTTATCGGCTATCGGCGGCCTCGCGGTCCCATACGAACCCAGACCTCTCTACCCAGACGGCAGTATCAGAATCGGTGGCCTCGCGGTCCCATACGAACCCAGACCTCTCTACCCAGCGGCAGTTTATCCTATGATTACCATTACATAAAGGGATCAGTCTCACTATTCACCAGGGGTATAGAACTACAGTATTACCGATCACACAACGGTTGCCAATTTGGATAATGTACAACTTATTCTCTAATTCAAGGGGCTCCTCTCTCCCTTATTCAGTTACCACTTACCTGATCAGGGTTAGCATCTGTTCACATAGCAGCATCTGACTAGAAGAACAGGTTACCCTCTCATACAAGAACACGCAGCACAAGTCGGTCCACTAAGAACTGGGGTACTTTATTTCTCATTACAATAAACAATCATATAACACCACACTACAACACATAACCTGCAAAGAGAAGTGAAAGATTAGGTTGTGCACTCTAATAAGAAAGGGTTGACATCACCTTATTAATATGAAGTCTGCACTCAGCAGTCATCTAGGTTCCCTTCTCGTCTGTGCCTTGGCTCGTCTTGAAGTCACACCTCCGCAATCACGGGTACACGTCTGCACCGCTATGCGCTGTTCCCTTCACCCTTCTCCAAGTCACTGGAACCTTCCTCTCATCGGCTACTCTCTTTTCCCTGGCTGTTCTGCTAAGAGAGTATCTGTTTCTCGATTCTTCTCCGCCTTTGGAATGGCGCCTGTCTTCCCTGGAATAAGTAATAGCTTTGCTGCTAATGGCTAGATGCCGCCTATGGACTAACTCCACAACTGTCTCGGGCTTTCACTAATATAGAAGCGTGTTTCTTCATGGAAAATTCCGGCCAGTAACCTGCCACCCACCAAATTCTTGTACCTCCCCGTACCAAGGACACGTTCCCAGCCGGCCGGCCTGATGTTGTGTCTTCGGCATGAAGAAAAATACAATCCTTCGACAAGGGCCGGCCTGAACCGGTTCTCTCCAAGCGAACAACACCTCATAAACATTACACTTGACCTAGAAGCATCCCAAGCTGCCGGAGCAGAAAGAAAGATGGAGTCTCTCCTGTTTGAGGCCTACCAGGCCCGAATTCAGCATAACTCCATGGAAAGTATAATAATACCCTAACTAAAGGACGGATTATCCCTAATACTAACGAATCTATCCCCTAGCCTATGTGTATAAGCCCTAATCTAAGGAGGAGAATACAGAATTATATCAAAGTGCCTTGTAAATAGGCTCTATTCACTACTCTAACCCTTGCACTGGAATGATAAGAGACTGAAGTCACCTTCAATCACCTTTCCTCAAAAGAGGGCCGGGAAAATCGAGCAGAACATTTCACCCTTGACTTCAGTCTATTATACATTCATCAAACAGAACTAACATCTGTGGAAGAATAATATGAAACAAAACTAACTGATCTATGTCTAGTACCAAGTTTGCAGTATTGAAGTAGAGAAGGAACACACTGAATAAAGCAACAGATAGCTATCAAGATGCTAATAGTAATCAGAAAACCCCCTAATATTCGACGTAACATATGTAAATCAGGTAACCAATTAAAGAGCCAGTCAAACCAGCCCTGGTCAATGTGTTTTCTAACCTCTTCCGTCAAGTCATGAAGTTTGTCAATATGAGCCTGAATGGATTTCGTATGGTCAGACAGGTTAAAACAACAAAGACCCTCAAAATCAGAACAATCATGTCCATGTTTAAGCAAAAGATAATCAATAGCCGCCCGGTTTTGCAAGATAGCTCTACGTTCACCCTGGGCGTCTAATAGCATGTCAGACAGGATTGTAGAAGTATGATTAATGGATTTCACCATCCAGCAGGCCATTTTCCCAATAGACTTGGCATTATAGACCGCCAAGGCAGGAACACCAACAATTGAGATAGCTAAACTAAGGTATTCAGATTTGGAATATAAATGCATAGACGAATCACAGTCCTCCTGTAACATCACAGTATCTCGGATCACACGAGAATTGGCATTAGGATGCGATGAAAACATCAACAAGCTCAGTCTGGTAATGGCACAAGGGCCTCCGGAAATGTTCGCGGGAATATATGGCCAGGATGTATTACCACAAGAGAAAAGCCATCCAGAAGGTAGCAACATTGTACGATAATGACTGGGGGTAACCACTAAACTCTTACAAGACATATTATTTTGAACAGAAGTACATAATTTCGGTGATCTTCGGAAGCACAAAGTTCGTTCATGAGCTGTGAATGAAGTAGTACCTTTCAATTTTAAACGCACACATTCAGAAATAGCACTGGGATCGCAAGTAAGGAAAAAACATAAATCACCCTGCGTGATATTATAAGTGATTATCTGGGACTGGATCGGGGGTGTCGGATCTGACAGCACAATACATAAAGGGCAATATTCATGTGTAGCAAAATCTCCCAGAAGGACATTAGGACGGGCATTTGATATATTGAAAATATGGGCCAAAGTCTCTAATGAAGCAGGGACAGCAACTAAACAAGTCACTAGAATGTCAGTCACCGAACGCATCGGTGTTAAACAAAAATGAGGGGCTTTAGTCACTCGCTTGGCTAAAGTAGTCCAAAAGTTCGATGACGAATCCCACGCAGCAAAGGAACGCGGTACTCGGGTTCTCAGATCAGCCCGGGTCGATGGGTTCCCTCCTCTCTCGTCGTAGCAGTCCAAAAGGAGTCCAACGCCGACACATCCTGCAGCAACAGTCCAGAGAAGGATCTGAAAGGAAAATCAAATACAGGCATTATTCATTCTCGTAGGTAACATTTGTCAGCCGGGACAGCTTCCCAGCTATCTTTCCCTGGTCTCATGACTAGAACAGTATTATCATGACCGGTTGCAATAATCTCAGCTTGTTCAGGGGGATTCTTAGGCGATTGCACCCAAACTCTAGCTCCAGGATTATCTGTGGAACCAAATCCTTTTTGTCCTCGTACAGTTAGCAACGTTGGGGCAGTGCCTTTTGTGATCTCACCACTGAAAACAGGCATTATCAACAATTGAGCAATTCGGTCCGTTTTATGTATTGGTAAATCAACCTCACTGCTATTCAGCAGGAGCACCTTAATCTCTCCCTGATAGTCACTGTCAATGACTCCTCCGAGTACTTGAATACCTTTGACAGCCAGTCCTGATCTAGGGGCGATTAATCCAAAATTTCCAGTTGGTATACAGACACCAACACCAGTTTCAATGATGACTCGATCTTTACTTTTTATAATAGTATCATTCATGGCATGCAGGTCTAGACCTGCCGACCCTGGGGTCGCTCTGCATGGAGCCAGTGCTCCGGGGGTAATTTCCCAGTACATCACAGTGTCACCAACCGAATTGGGCTTTGCATCAACATTCGGAGGAAACAAACGCATTAATGGAGACTCAGCATTCAGAAAGGGACGATTATTCAAAATTAACAGTGCTTGAAACAAATAATCTCTCCAATTCTTATATCTGTCATCAGTCAATTTACGCAGTTGATTTTTTAGCAAGCCATTTAGCCGTTCAATCAAACCCGAGGCCTGCGGATAATATGGTATATGAAACACCCATTCAATGTTATTTTCCACACAAAATTCCTGCACCAATCTTCCACGAAAATGGGATGCATTATCAGATTGAATTTGGAATGGGACACCATAATAAAGCATAATCAATTCCAATGTTTTAATGGTATTCACTTGGGTAGCTTGTTTACAGGGGAAGGCCACTAACAGGCCACTGTATGTATCAACAATGGTGCAAATGTATTGACAATTTTTACTGATAGGAAGTGGACCAATATAATCAATTTGCCAAATTTGAGCGGGCAATTTTCCGCGATGTAAATGACCTTTAACAATTTGAGGCACTTTCCGCTGTCTAGCATGCTGACAAATGGGACAATGCAAAATAATGTCTTTGATTAAATCTAAAGGAATATAAATTCCTCGATCAGCGGCCCACCTGCTAGTGGCTTTCTCTCCATAATGTCCTGCTTTCTGGTGGGCCCATTTCGCCAATCCTTCCATATCAGAATCCTGCATGTCCACCAGTGCCTCAGCAATTTTAGATTTTTCATCTGCAATATTATGAAAGAATTTGTCAAGGGAGTCTATCGGGGTATGAGCATCCACATGAAAGATTGTAACAGTACTTTGCGGGAGCATTTCCCAAATCTCTTGCCATAATTCTTTTCCCCACAGTTCTTTTGAATGCAATTCCCAATTATGGGAATGCCAAGTCGGTAACCAAACTGCCAATCCATTGGCAGTAGACCAGGAATCAGTAAAAATATGACATGTGCCAGGTAACTCTTGTTTCAGAACTTGATAGACAGCATAAAGCTCAGCGAATTGGCTGCTCTTTCCCTCACCAGTTGTACTCAGTAATTTTTGTGTGATCGGATTATAGGACACTGCCTTCCAATGTCGTTTTGTACCTATGAACCTTGCCGAACCATCCGTAAACCAAACATGGTTTCTGTCCTCCGCGGACAAATCATCAAATGGTTTACCCCACTTAACAGGGGATTCCTGTGCTAAAGGTACGGAACATTCACTCTCCGTCTCAACCGATGGCGCCCGCGCCACCTGCTCATGCAAGGATGCAACTCCTTTTGGTCCCACACGTGCCCTGTCTTGTATGTACCATTTCCACTTAATCACACTCGCCTCCTGAGCGTGTCCAATTCGGTGAGTTTTCGGCGAACTCAAAACCCACTGCATGATAGGAATTTCAGGTCGCAGGACCACATCATGTCCCAAAGTTAATTGCTCGGTATCCACCAGAGCCCAGTAACATGCAAGCAACTGTTTCTCAAAAGGTGTATAACGCTCACCAGCATCAGGTAACTTTTTGGTCCAAAAACCTAACGGTACTTTACTTTTTCCTTGTTTCTGCCACAAACTCCAATTTGCATAAAGGCCTTGTACAGACACATTCAAATCCACATCACCATCGCACACAGGCCATAAATCCAAGGCATACTGAATCGCTTCTTTTGCCAAACTAAACGCATCTTGCTGTGGTTTACCCCATTCAAACGCATTCTTTTTACGAGTGACACGATACAAAGGGGCCAATATTTGACTCAAATGTGGAATATGCTGGCGCCAAAAACCAAACAAGCCGATGAAGCTTTGGGCTTCTTTCCTACTCCTCGGAACTGCAAACTCAAGAATCTTCTGTTTTACCTGTGGGATCACTTCTCGGTGACCTTCATGCCAATTAATTCCCAAAAATTTTACAGTCTGGGATGGACCTTGTAACTTATCCGGGTTGATTTCCCAACCTTTCTCACGCAGACACTCAAGGATTTTATCTAATTGGGTCTGAACTTCATCTTGGGTTTCACCTTGAATCAGAACATCATCAATATAATGACATATCTGAATTCTCGGATGTACAGGTACCTCAGCCAAATGCTCCGCCACCAGCCGGTGACATATCGTAGGACTATGCACATAGCCCTGGGGAAGACTTCTAAACGTCATTTGACGTCCGTTCCATGTAAAACTGAATTGTTCCTGGCATTCAGGGGCAATCGGGATTGAAAAGAAAGCATTAGCAATATCAATGGACGCATACCATGTACCTGGATGCTTTTGGATTCTTTCAATTAAAGTAATAATATCCGGTACTGCAACAGTCAAAGAGGGTGTGTACCTATTCAATTCTCGATAATCAACAGTCATGCGCCAAGAATTATCACTCTTACGCACGGGCCAAACGGGATTATTCCAAGCAGAAGTAACCAAAGTTATAACTCCTGCATCCACCAAATCCTGAATAGTGGTACTAATCTCTTCATGACCACCTGGAATACGATACTGCTTCTGACAAACCACTTTTGTCGCCTGGGGAATCTTTATGGGGGGCATTCTTAAACGACCAACCCGTACGGGTCTGGATGATATATAATGTTTAGTTCCAAATTGATAACATCCATCATCCAAATGCAAAGTCATTCCTTTCAAAATGTCAATTCCAATTATGTACTCTAAGAGTGGCACGACTAATACAGAATATTCTTTTCTAGGAATTCTGCCTATTCTCATTTCAAGTGTAGTTTGTACTGCGGGAGTTTCCTTTCCACCTAAACCAGTAATTGTAAAAAATTTGCCTTTTAATTTCTTTGATTTTCCATGAATAAGAGTGGCCTCCGCTCCTGTATCTACCAATGCTCGGGCCCTTTGGATATTACGATGTCTCCAAAAAATTTCAATATCTACATAGGGTCTGTTATCTCGGTGAGCCCATCTGTGTACGGGAGCTTGACCTACTTCCCAGTCATTTTTACTGCGTTCTGTCAGCCAGGACAAATCAGGATAAATGTTCTCACGTTTCTCAGGTATCAATATATCATGTTCATATCCATCTCCATTACGAAATGGATTCCTGTCCTCTGTATTGTACTGCGAATTTCGATCGGAAAATCTGTGTCGATCCTCCCTCCTCCTCAACTCAGGGGACTGATCCCTTTCATCTCTACGTCTGCTGTTAACATAATCATCTCTCCCCCTTTCTCTTTCCCCCTCTCGCTCTCTCTCTCTTCCACGTCGAGGGGACACATCACGTACATATCGTCGATCATCACGACGATCAGAACGCACACGACGGTTGTCATCACCGCTGTCATCAGAATAATCACGATCGCACTCATTCGTCCGCACACGCCGGGCACCCTCCTTGCGGTCTAAACCGCGTTTGCGAAACAAGTCCCACAAACGAGTAGTAGTTTCACCATCAATATCCTCCTTCCTCACACCATCAGCCAAAAGTGCAAGAAACATGTCACGTCTAGTAAGCTTACTGTCTCCAGGAGTACGAGTGTCAGGCCGGGACTGTCGTTCAGGTTTAAACCAATCACCCAACTCACCGAGCTGGCGTACAGATTCCAGTACCATAGACAACGCGTTACCAGTCTGATTGATCAATAAAGTCATCATGACTTGCTTATAAGCAACCGGGGAAGAACGAATAATACGATTCCGCACAGAAGACGTCAACAAACCATCAAGCAATCTGTCAGCAGTACTCAGAAAAATCGAAGTTTTCATCACCTCCTCTTTGAGACGTTGTGCAGCATCGCGCAATGTATACCACGGCTTGTCATTCACAGGCCAGTCAGATTCAGTAGGGTACTTTTGATTACATCCCTCAGTCGCCAACTGAAGCAAACTGATTTGACCACCACCATTATAATTACGAAAATGATCTTGTACAGTAGAATCCGTACTCAAGGAACAAAACTTCAAAGAATCGCCAGCATCCAACATAATGCCAGCAGCGCCCAGTTCATAAAGGCACACCATCCACGTAAGCAAGGCCTCACCTGCTCGCTGCCGAAATCGCTGCAAAATGTCACTAATTTCTTGTTGAGTAAAATCCTGCAAAGAGTCTAAAGGAATACCGTTCGGATTACCGGGAGCCTGCTGCAACTTCCTACGAAAAACAGGATGCACAGAGACCGCAGGAAGAGCATCACCAGGAGCCCGGTCAGTAGATTTAGAGGAACAATCCGTATAAGAAGAATGAACACAATGCAAGGAGCGATCACAGTCGCGGGACGCACCATCAGTGGCACAGGAAGCAGATTTAAAAGCAAGTCCGGAGCGAGAAGACTCGCGGTTGTCAGACTCCTCTTCCGAGGAACGAGAATCACTCGAGTTCCAGATATTACCATCCCATTCATCAGGATTCCAATCCAGTCCGGCTTTCGCCACGACCAGACGCACTTTCCGTTTAGAAACGTGACCACGACGATTCTTGTATTTATATCGTGCAATCCGAACAGCCGCCCTTTCGGCGATAGTCTGATACGTTTCAAGTTTGTCGGCAAGCAATTTATTTTGACACCGCAACAAAGTATGAGCATTTTGAATTTCAACAAACTTCACTTCCATTTCCACATGCTCCTTCTGCAATTTCAACAACCTCTCATGTACAAGCATGTACGCAGACAAAACAATCCAACCTCTGCGCCCTAAAATAGGAAGCTCCTCACCCTTCGCTACTGGCGCCTTCTGCAAACAGGAAATCACATCAGCCGGCTCCGCCAGCTCCAGACAAGAATTCCAATTTTCACTCAAACTAGTAGAATCAGCCCACTCGCGGGCCAAGGCCTCATAAGGCGTTGAATCCCAGCCGGGAACATCAACAGGCAACTTAAAAACAGATTTTGACTTTCTCAAAAACATCCTGACAAAACAAAAACTATTCACACAATTATATACAAATAATATACAAACGAAACCACGTACGCGCCGAGTACAAACTCAAAAACAACCACAACGCACACAGGTTTCGTAAACGGTTCGTGACGCCAAATGTTCTGCCTGGTTTCTCAGATTAGATAGGACCAGCTCATCAGAGCATTACTAACTCAGCCAGAACGTTACCATCTCCCCCTTTCTCTAGGACCTATTTACAACAGGTAACAACATACATCTACCACCTAAGGACAGGGAATTCCTAAGATGCATACCCGGACTTCCTATAATATCAGCAATCGGCGGCCTCGCGGTCCCATACGAACCCAGACCTCTCTACCCAAACGGCAGTTTATCAGCTATCGGCGGCCTCGCGGTCCCATACGAACCCAGACCTCTCTACCCAGACGGCAGTATCAGAATCGGCGGCCTCGCGGTCCCATACGAACCCAGACCTCTCTACCCAGACGGCAGTTTATCAGCTATCGGCGGCCTCGCGGTCCCATACGAACCCAGACCTCTCTACCCAGACGGCAGTATCAGAATCGGCGGCCTCGCGGTCCCATAGGAACCCAGACCTCTCTACCCAGACGGCAGTTTATCGGCTATCGGCGGCCTCGCGGTCCCATACGAACCCAGACCTCTCTACCCAGACGGCAGTATCAGAATCGGTGGCCTCGCGGTCCCATACGAACCCAGACCTCTCTACCCAGCGGCAGTTTATCCTATGATTACCATTACATAAAGGGATCAGTCTCACTATTCACCAGGGGTATAGAACTACAGTATTACCGATCACACAACGGTTGCCAATTTGGATAATGTACAACTTATTCTCTAATTCAAGGGGCTCCTCTCTCCCTTATTCAGTTACCACTTACCTGATCAGGGTTAGCATCTGTTCACATAGCAGCATCTGACTAGAAGAACAGGTTACCCTCTCATACAAGAACACGCAGCACATGTCGGTTCACTAAGAACTGGGGTACTTTATGTCTCATTACAATAAACAATCATATAACACCACACTACAACACATAACCTGCAAAGAGAAGTGAAAGATTAGGTTGTGCACTCTAACAAGAAAGGGTCGACATCACCTTATTAATATGAAGTCTGCACTCAGCAGTCATCTAGGTTCCCTTCTCGTCTGTGCCTTGGCTCGTCTTGAAGTCACACCTCCGCAATCACGGGTACACGTCTGCACCGCTATGCGCTGTTCCCTTCACCCTTCTCCAAGTCACTGGAACCTTCCTCTCATCGGCTACTCTCTTTTCCCTGGCTGTTCTGCTGAGAGAGTATCTGTTTCTCGATTCTTCTCCGCCTTTGGAATGGCGCCTGTCTTCCCTGGAATAAGTAATAGCTTTGCTGCTAATGGCTAGATGCCGCCTACGGACTAACTCCACAACTGTCTCGGGCTTTCACTAATATAGAAGCGTGTTTCTTCATGGAAAATTCCGGCCAGTAACCTGCCGCCCACCAAATTCTTGTACCTCCCCGTACCAAGGACACGTTCCCAGCCGGCCGGCCTGATGTTGTGTCTTCGGCATCAAGAAAAATACAATCCTTCGACAAGGGCCGGCCTGAACCGGTTCTCTCCAAGCGAACAACACCTCATAAACATTACACTTGACCTAGAAGCATCCCAAGCTGCCGGAGCAGAAAGAAAGATGGAGTCTCTCCCGTTTGAGGCCTACCAGGCCCGAATTCAGCATAACTCCATGGAAAGTATAATAATACCCTAACTAAAGGACGGATTATCCCTAATACTAACGAATCTATCCCCTAGCCTATGTGTATAAGCCCTAATCTAAGGAGGAGAATACAGAATTATATCAAAGTGCCTTGTAAATAGGCTCTATTCACTACTCTAACCCTTGCACTGGAATGATAAGAGACTGAAGTCACCTTCAATCACCTTTCCTCAAAAGAGGGCCGGGAAAATCGAGCAGAACACATGCTGACTGGGCAAGCGCACGCACATGCCAGTCCCTAAACCATCCCTTTTCTTCATATCAGTCACTCCTATGGTAGGCCCAAGGGCAGGGTGCATTGTAAGTATAAGGGAGGACAAGCCCTGATGTGTGTGGCATGTCCTAATAGTGAATTACAGACATTTTTGTGTTTCACTATTGCAAGGCTACCTTTTCTCCATAGGCCGGAATGGCATTTAGAGTTATTACATTTTATAATCCTAACTGTCTCAGAGAATGTAGTAGAAATTCGAGTCTAGTATGCCTGAACTCAGAATAATGAAATACATATTTTAGTGAAGTTGGTTTTAATATTCTGTGTTTGCAAATACCACTTTTAGAAAGTAGATATTTGCTTGTCTAACCATTCAAACCTGGGAGGGGGAATTTCGTTGCGCGCACTGCATCGCATTTGGTGATGCAGTGCACACAACGAAATTCGTTTAATTTATTTATATGTTCACTTACCTGTTAAAGTCCGTAATCCATACATTACTACCCCCCACCCTTTCCCTCCCCCTCCCCACGTCACCGCCCTGCAGTTACACCTACTACCGGCCGCGGCTGTGTGTATTCCTATATCTGGTTTTGTGAGTGACAGGGCTGGGGAATTCCAGGAGACAGGCTGCGTCACCCGGTGGTGAATAGAGAGAACTGCATCTAGATGGGAGGGAGGAGTTGCACCTGAACCTTGAATAGGGCTGTGCCTGCCGTCCCAAATGCTCGCTCCACCTCCTAGGGAGTGGCTAATGTCTCTGCCCTGCAAACTGAAAGAAGAGAAGGAGTCCTGTAAACAAAGTGCTCCATGACTTTACTTGCCTTCCACAATGCTGGCTCCAACTCCTGTGGGGCGCCTGATGTGCTTGCCCTGCACTGTGAAAGGAAAGGAGGAGTCTGGTAAACAGAGTGCTTCAGAACTGGTTTGGACTGGGCAAAGGCCCCTCTCTCCTCAGAGAACAAAGGATTTTGGGGTATAAATATTGGGACCCTGATCCCATGAAATTAGATCACTTTGGACTACAAGTAGAAACCTTTACTGAGGAGAGGAACCTGAAGAAACTGAGGAGAGACTATTCCCAAGCTGAAGTGCTGCTTGGGGGATAGACCTGCAGTGGTTGTCTTACTGCCATAGGAAGGAGAAATGAACTTTGTGTACTTTGCTTTCAACTTGTGAAGGATCTCCAAGCGCTTGGAAAAGTGCTTGCCTCCTGCTGAAGTCTCAGGGACAACAGACTTCACCCCCCAGCTCACCAGAGTTCTTGGGAAGAGCCTGCTGCTGTTTTGGGCCTTCTGAGGAACTGTGTGTCGCAAGGAGCTGGAAGCGCGAGTCAACGAGAAGAAGCGTTTTGCCGTCGCTGTGACTGCCGTCGCAACTCCGAAGGAGGGTGTCGCCGCTGCAACTGTCACACTGCACCGCATCGGAGAGAAGCGTGCCGCAACGAAGAGGAAGTGTGTCGCCGTCGCTGCTGCTGCCGTCACAACTCCGAAGGAGGGTGTCGCTGCTGTAGTTGTCGCTCTACACTACATCAGGAGAAGAATCTCGCAATGAGGTCGGAGCGTGTCACCATCGCTGTGCCTGCCGTCGAAGGAGGGTGTCGCCGCTGCAACTGTCGCACTGCACCACATCGGAGAGAAGCATGCGGCAACGAAGAGAAAGCATGTCACCGTTGCTGCAGCTGCCGTCGCAACTCCGAAGGAGGGTGTAACCGCTGTAGTTGTCGCTCTGCACCGCATCAGGAGAAAAATTCTGCAACGAGGTCGGAGCGTGTAGCCATTGCTGTGCCTGCCGTCGAAGGAGGGTATCGCCACTGGAACTGTCGCATTGCACTGCATCGACCAAGAGCACCTCGCAATCCCGAGTAGCGCGTCGCCATCGGAGCTGCTGCCATCGCATCTTGGATGTCGCTGCTGTAGTTGTCGCACCGAGCGGAAGCTTCACGCATCATGGGAGAAAAGCGTCACCGCTGGAGCTGTTGTCGTGGCATCGTAAGGGTGTCACCGCTGCAGTCTACGCATCGAACCGAGGACTTCTCGCATCCCTGAGAAGCGTGCCGCATCTGGAAGATCTTCACGTCTTTATTTCTTTGTATCTGAACTTTGCTGCATTTCCCATCACTGCGACATTGCTTGTCGTGGAAGCACAATGCAACCTAAGGTACATTGACGCAGAGTGTTGCATCTAAGAACTGAACTGAACTAAGTTTAAATCTACCATCTTAAAGTAATCATAGTGTGTATTTTTGTCATTCATGGTCTTGTGGTAACTCTATATAAAGTCTACTTATTTTTTAAATAAAACCTGTGTGCTGTCCATTTGTAGTGTTGTCACTGGGTTACTATATGTGGTCACAACTACCTGACTTACAATGCCTCTGAAGTAAAGTCCTTCTGCTTGTGCCAAGCTACCAAGGGGGTGAGCAGGGGTTATTTTAGGAGTGCAATCCCCTTATCTTGACTAGAGGAGAGGATCCCTATTTGTTACAAGTACCTACCTGTGCCAACTGGAGACCCCTAAATCTAAAATGCACACTTCCTGTACTGCCATGGATCCGATCCTACAAGTCCTGCTGCTGCTGCTGCAGCTAGTTAATGACATAGAAAACCAACACCGTGGTGGACTTAACCCAAGTAAGCCCCACTTTTACCTGTTTCCATTGACTTGTCTCTTAACATATGCTAGGACTCGTGCTTTTAAAAATATCACGTACAAGCAATAGTTTATCAATATGCAAAGCATATGTAGGTAATGTTGAATGTCAGAAATCCAAATGAAGACACCAGTAACATCATTTGCATCGTAGATAAATTTAGTGTAAATTACCTACCTAAAAATGGAAACATGCAAAAAAAGGATGTCAAAATGAATGTCAAAAAATCACCCTCTAGGTGTGCATCAAGAAATATCTAATTTGCACACATGAAAAACATATCCAGCACATGTCATAGGGAGAAGTGCAGTTAAACATGATCTTGACATTCCTCTGGACAAGGTGCAACCGTTGCCATTTGAAATACCAATTAAAACACTGCCAGTCTCAAATTTGAACCATGCAAGAAATCCATCCATGTAACATTTCCCCTTGTCTAGTGCAAGTCCTGTACTGGATCCAAGTACAATGGATACCAACCATGTTATACTGATCAGCAATCAAGGTGAAATAAAAAACACTTGTAGTAACACATCCAATAAAATTTGGTGGTGCAAGTGGCCATTGCAATGATGAATATCGGCCCATAAAATCAAATTACTAACACATAGCATGTCAGCCAGTGTATGCACATAGCAAAGTAGACTTTCAAAAAATATGTAGTATAACCTGCCATCATGTTCAACAAAAATAAGAAATTCACATCTAATTCTGCAACATTGATAGGAATTAAACAATAGCTAAGGAAAAGTAATGCCAGGACCAATTTGGTCAAATCTAAATAAAGTATTTATTGAACATGGGAAATGTTGTTAAATAAAGTCCAAGCTAATTGGAAGTTCTGTATTCTAAAAAGTTAAGTGCTCTGGACTGTGGCACAAAGCTTGGCCCATAATAGAGTGCCAAGGGGAACCTCCTCATGAAGGGGATCCAGTGGGCAGGGCAGGCACCTCACAGATCTTACATGGAGGATTTGGGTTTGGGAGTAGGGTCCTTGCATTGGGAAGGGGTGAATTTCGGTTTAGAAATGGTGCTTTGGGAAGTGGCATGGGTGGATGGGTTTTTTGGCGGGATGAATTTAGAAGGAGTGGGTTGGGGTGTGGGAGTGGTAGAATGGTGTTTGGTAGGGGTGGTTGGAGGTCTGGGAGGGGGTAGGGCAAGGGAAAAACTGAAATCCTTTATGGGGAACTTAGTAGGCTGTTAGGGAGGGAGTGGGGTTGGAGGTAGAGGGAGTGCCACTGTGTGATGTTCCTGTGTCTGTTGAGCGTGCAATGGCCTGTTGTTCTGGTGTGTGGTTGAATGAATGAATGAAAGTGAGATATATTGAGCGCGAACTAAGCCCAAGGGCATCAAGGCGCTGTGTACAGACATGCCTACAGACAGACCAGTATAGGAGCTCAAGCCAGTCTCACAGGAAACAGCCAGGTCTTAAGGGTTTTACGAAAGATTGAGTGAGCTTGTTGGCCCGAGAGGGAAACGGGTAGGGAATTCCATGCCTTGGCTGCAGCCAGCGAAAAGGCTCTCCCACCCCATCTCATCTTTTTAAATCTGGGAATCGACAACAGGTTTTTATTAATTGACCTGAGGTTTCTGGCAGGTGCATACCTATGGAAGATGTTTTTTATGCCCACCGGGCCATGTCCATAGTATGCATTGTGGGCGAGACATAAGGTTTTAAACAAAACTCTGCCGTCCACTGGGAGCCAGTGCAGCGAACAGAGAGAGGATGCAGCCGAGGAACGCTTGGGGAGATTTAGTACCAGCCTTGCGGTGGCATTTTGCACCAGCTGAAGGCGGCGCAGTCCATAAATACTGAACTATTGTACCAATATTAGCATAAACTGAAATCATGTCACCTCTGTACGGGTGTTTTACAATGATAACACTTACTACAAAACACTGAAGTATAAGTCAATTGCCAAAATGTATTAAAGACATCTGTACTGAAGTAGCTTCACAATGTATCACATACTAAATGGATATCTAGGCTATGGAAGAGTTTTTGGGGAATGGCAAATAACTTCAACAGCATAGGTAAATATATAGCACTCGAAACATTCCTAATACACTTCAGTACTGAGAATAAAGATTCCCACATTTCATTCCTAAAGGCATATAGTTGAAGTTTTGTTCCACTAAATATGCTGGCTTTCACTGTAGTCCAAAATGTTTTTTGATGCAAAACATAATTTGGGAAATGTTTAGATTCCAAAATGTGGGCACTAATACTGATGTCACCACTGATTTTGGACACATGCTCACTCTTGTTTATGTATAATTTCGGCTTATCAATGTGATATTTGTAACGCCAGGGTAATTTCTAGCCTATTCTTAGACTAATAGTGACTATAATCTACTACCATTTCAGTCTTAGTAACATTTTCATTCATTTACAGGGCTTAACTATGCGCTTTGACAGGGCTTAGTGCTGTTTTCCCATTAGTCAGGCCTGTAGGTCCGAGAACCATAGGGCAGCCATCTTGGATAGCTGCCTCGTCCATTTTAGATAGCTGTCTCACCTGTCCGAGGAGCTTGAAGAGCAAAGGTAATGTTTAGAATCTAACTTATTATTCGCTAGTGGAGAACCGGTCAAGACCGGCCCTTATCGAAGGAATGTATTTTGCTCTTCGATGGTAGACGCAACACGCAGGTGGCCACTGCGGACGACGTAACCGGCCGGAGACTGGTACAGGAATTCGGTGGGAGTTGGCATAAGGCTGGAAATTTCCATAGAGAAAGGGAGAGATATATTATCAGAGAGCAAGTAGCAGACAGAGAGAGAGCAACGTGTGGAGCAGACAGATGAAGTTGGTCCAAGAGCTAGTGACCGACTGTTAACATCAATGAAGAGAGGAAGAGATCAAGAATCCTGTAAGGCTAAAACGCAGGAGTGGTAGCAACAGAGACTGAGTCCAGAAGAAGGTTCGAGTCGGAACCAAGGCAGCGTAGACGAGGCGTAGCGGTGCAGACGTGTATTCGTGAGCCATAGTGGGAGAGCAGAGTCCCGAGCGAGTGAAGACCAGAGAGAGAGGGATCAGCTCCGCTGCTGGGATGGAAAGACGCACGTACAAGGTGAGGCGTTCTGAGTTAGTGTAGAATACATATAATCCTTCATTCTCTTCCCTTTTTAGGTTGTAGATGGAGACTAATTTCAACCATGTCTAGATTGCTAATGCTATTATGTTTAAATGTAGAATAAAGATATCATGTTCAAAACATATATTTGAGTGTTGTTTCCATGATAGGACTAACCTTTCTTTTCAGCCAGATGCTGTCGTATAGAAGGATGAGGAGTTCCCTTCTAGCAGGTAACTGAGAACTGGAGGACTGGGTGGTTTTTGCCAGGAGAGAACTCCCAAATAAGATAATTAAATAACCCTTCTAAATTAGGAATAGTACACATCGTCGGTGCACCTTAGGTGTACCGCCGACCCCTATAGAACACCCTCCTGGGAGACAACAGGTTCCCCAGCGGGAAGCATAAATGATATTGATCCTAAGAGTTAGGGAATAAGTCGCCGGACATTAAACGAGGAATAGTCGGGAGGCTCGAATCCAATAAGTCGCCGGACGTTAAACGAGAAGTAGTCGCCGGACATTAAACGAGGAATAGTCGGGAGGCTTGAATCCAATAAGTCGCTGGACGTTAAGCGAGGATTAGTCGGGAGGCTTGAATCCAATAAGATGAGGTAAATATAGGATAATACATGAGAGTAGTTTTAATTGTATAGGCTTGTAAATAGCTATGAGAATCACCTTCTCAGGTGAGTCCTCCAAATACCTTGTGAATAGAGCCCTGAGAAGAGTGTGTTTGCGTGACGACTGGGTCAGCCACGTTTGGTGAGCTGCCTGTTCTAAAAATCTGGTCGTTACAATATTTAGTACATTCACTGCATCAGAAGTGCAAAGTATGACATGTCACATGTAATTGGTCTACCATCACATAATACACATTACTTAAGCAGCATCACACCTGATACAATAAAGACTAGTGGCCTCTTTTGTACAACTGTCTTCCATTACATCAAACTAAATGATGTATATGTGGAGTTTACTCAGCCATGTGTGTGCTCAGGGCATTACTTTGGTTGTGAAAATAAATCAGGTGAGATCCTGTTCACAGGTGACTAGACACAGCACATCATTATACACCTTGTACAACACTTACACCTTCAAGAACTCTTCTTATGTATCGGACATGGATACCCTTTAATGTTGATGTGAATAGTACAGCCTGTAACAACAATTAGGCCATGTGACATGTGAATCTTAGTTTAGGACATACGCCTTTGTTGCTGCTGTTGGGTCCTCAACAGCCCACCAATCTCTGGATAGGCCCCCACACGAAATCAGGCCATTAGTGGGGGTCAGAGTGTGGTGCATGCCTTACCTCTAACAACAATGGACTCTGCACCACCTGTAGATCCCTGGGCCCTTCCTTGCAAAGGCCTTCCACATATCCCACTTCTGAGTGGTGTTGACCTGTGTGGATACAAAAAAGGCAAGCAAAATCAATGGGATTGTGACTTTTAGTTTGTCTCTATCGATGTCACTAAATATGTCTACAGCTATCAGTAGCAGCATAGCTCATGAGTTGGCATACACCATGTGTATTGTCACATGCTGACCTACACCTATGTAGTCATACACACTTTGGTAGTGACCTGATGGCCATCCTCCTACCCTATACCTGGGCGCCCCAGAAGCAACAATGAACAAACTTCAGAGAATTCAGAACATCGCTGCCCGGATCCTCACTAAGACTCCTGCCAGAGACTCGGCCAAACCAGCACTAAAACTCCTCCACTGGCTCCCTATGAGGGAGAGAGTCAAATTTAAGGCCCTGTGCCTAGCTCACAAACTGCTACAAAATCAAGGCCCTCCCATTCTCAGAAAATTTATCAAACCCTATAAATCTTGCAGATCCCTCCGCTCGGATACGGAGAATGTCATCATCGCCCCCAGATTCAGGAAGGCACGCACAGGCGGAAGGCGTTTCTCAGTTCACACCGCACGCCTTTGGAACGCACTCCCCCGCGACCTGAGAAACGAACCTCACTACCTTCGCTTCAGGAAGCGGCTAAAAACTTATCTCTTTCCCCAATGAAACCCGCCTGTCCGGATTACTGAACTCCCCGTCCCTTCCCTCACTCCCCCTCCTTTCCTGGCCCTCTGACAGGTTGGGGTAGGGTTCTTAGCGCTGGGATACCCCCGGGTGACTACGCGCTCTACAAAATTTTTTAATAATAATAATAATAATAATCCTCAACCCATGTCATGGTGTAATCACACTAAACCAGGTCTGTGACATCATCTAGCCCAGGAGTCTCTACATAATCTGTGATGTGACCCACTTCTGATTAGTCTAAGGGATCAGGGCCGGCTCTAGGACAGTGCAACTGGTGAGACCACACCTGTCGCTGACTTTGGGTGGTGGCATCATGTTTGCAAGTATATTATGGTTTAAAAAGTACCAATTTTGCGTTCCTGGTCTCAAGCATTTTTTAGGCAACAATAAAAATTTCAAGATAACTCTGGTGATTAATGTTCATCCTAGAGAAGGATCAGAGATTTGTCCAGTGGAAGTATTGGTTCATGGTAAGTTAGCTCAGTGGGTTAATATGGCTGCTGCAAAGAACGTGTACCATGCAGGTCACAAAGTGCATATAATGAAAATATGTCATTGGGTTACTGCTTTTGTCTGAGAGATCCTTTGCTACTTGCAGTTAAAATCCTAACTTAGAACAGTGAGCTACAAACCATCATCAATAAGCTGCATGCAAACTAGACAGTATAGATTAGACCATTATGATTTTTTTCCCCAGTCTTTCATTGTCATAATGTTGGAAAAATGGTTCATTTGGATAGAAATCAATTCTGATTATTAAAGAGACCCTTCAACCATGGTGTTACATTTTAAATACTGAGATTGTGCTTCTCCATACCAATCACTAGTAAACTATACAGTCTACCAGTATGGATGACATGTGACTCTTACACCTTGTAGTCCTCTGTCTTATGTAACATTTTCTATACATTGATTCACACACCTATGATTGATTGTCTCTTTGTAGTGTGTGATGTAAAGTACTCTGGCACCATACACTGATATGAATGGCGCTAGGAAACTAATTAAATGCTTCTGAGAGAGAGCAATTGTGAAGACTTGAAGGGCACTGTTAAAGGGTAGGCGTGAGAAATTTGTTTGGCTGAGGTGTTCATTGGTGGGCACCAATAAACATTGTCACACTGGGTGGCACCAGTGCCAAAGCTACCCCTGAACTGTGAACTACTGAATGCAAAACGATACAATTCATGGTACAGGGCATAGTGGCCACTGTGTAGAAGGGTCCCGTAGTTTGAACATGACAAATGCTGACATGTCATTCTTTGGATAAGTAGTGTTAGTGCAAGAAGTCAGGAAAATCTCCCTTTCAGCTGTTGTCCATTTAAAAGCAGCCAGGGGCACACAAAATTATTTGAGATGCAAAGGATTTATGTTCTTCCAGTTGTACCTCAGTGTTTTAGCTGTTTGACCCTGTGACTCAGGCCAAGATTCCGACAGGGCACTGCTAGTTGTCAGGCCTTGCTATAGGCAATCTGATGAGAATGATGTTACATGAGCATCACCCTTCTCCAACTTTTACATTAAAAAGGTAACCTTGTGCCCATCCAATAAGTGACCACAAGACAGTGTGCCACTCTGAAGGTGTCTGGGGGCTACTGGTAGCTCCCAAACAACAGTTGTGAAAGCCCAGATCTAGGCTGAGGGTATTGTGGGACTATATACATAGCTAACATCATCTGCAATTGTTTTTTAAGAGTACATACAAATCTCCACCTGTAAAGTGTATATAATACATTTGGTTTTCCATTCACATTGATTTGAGTTGCCAAATTAGCACAAGTACAACAAATATATGCATGCATTGATCTCTAAATACACACCTAATATGATCTAGGGCTTTAAACACACTACACATTTTAATGGTGATGTTTGTTAGACATTGTACATTGCTTACTGTTCCTGACATGAGTTTTCTATGTAAGGACCGCAATAAGTAACACTTAACCGCTTCGCTGCGGCACTCATTCCACCACGGTGTGGCAGAATTTGACGTGTGCGCAGATTGGACGGCCTCTGGCCGTCCTCCGCATAAGCCCACTGTGATGTCGACCGTCCAACGCATGGAAGCGGTTAAGACCAACAACAACACTTCACTCTGTAACTTAAAGCCACATTGTAGACTGTGTAAATGGAAATGAGCCAGCTAGGCAGATTCACATTTTTATTTCAGACATGTACCTGTTCCACTGGTGAGCCATAGAGCTGGCTATACAGGGAAAGGAAATCAGTTGCCAGAACCTCCGGCCCCTCTGTGAAGAAGACAGGGGCCCCCTCACCTGCTTGAACTGGCACGGTGTATTCCAGAGGTGACAAACAGCAGTTATAGTGGAGGAGGTCTTGATAGCAGCAGTTAGGAAGCAAGTGAGTTATTTTCCAGCTGTCAAGTACATGTACGCAACTTTTTTCAGTGATGATTGATATAGCCATTAGCCTTCTACCTTTACGTTGACCAACATTAACCTATAGCTGTGGCTCTCGTAGAGTTTACCGCCCAGTCGACTTCCCTTGCTGCCATTCGAGTCTAAATGTCCTTCCAACAAGGTCAGGAACCCGCCATTTTAGGAGTTCAAACTAGTGTGTTAGTGACTGTTAAGTGCATCACCACCACTCGAAATGGGGCCTAGTGTGTTCAAATAATATAATAACACTTCGATTTTCACATATTTTTTAGAAGAAACATTTATGTGAAGTGCGTTACTGTGCTGAAACACAATATTTGCTTTGTTTTGTGTACACCTCCTTTGACAGTATTTTGTTGGAAAATATTTTAAATGTGTATATAATACATTTGAAATCTATTAATTGCACATTTTTTGTGACGCTGTAAAGCAGGACCACAAATGTCATTTGTGATGGATAAGGGACAAGAAGCAAATGCTGGTTCAAATTATGTATCAGAGCACATACATACTGGCACATTACATTACTCTTATGTTACTCATCAAATATGTTGTTGTGGATGAGGTAATAAATGTTCACATGTTTTCCAATGCAGACATATGAACCCTGGAAGAGTAAGGAGACAACAGCCTCTGATATACTGCCCATTTCCAGACCCAGCCACCATAGAGAAAAGGGATATAATCAAGAAGTTGAGGTTGAATAGGCAAACCGTATAGTATGTATATCAGCTGGAACCAAATCTTCAACATCAAAACAGGAATCCAACATCTATTACACCAATTGTCAAAGTCATGGCCTTATTTCATTTTGTGGCCACAGGTTCTTTCCAATACACTGGTGCAGTATCTGGTGGCATGTCACAACCAGCTTTCTGTGGTGTGCTCCAAGAAGTTCTTTCTTCAATGATGATACACATCAGCCATTTCATCTAGTTTACACAGCAGCAGGATTTAGTCAATATGAAGGGTGACTTTTCAGGTTTGGGTCACCTACCATATGTGGTTGTAGCAATTGATGGCATACATATTGTATTAATGCCACCACATGTGAGAGAATAGGTCTACCGGAATTTGAAAAATGTCCATTCAATCAACGTTCACGTTGCCTGCGAATGGGATTTGTACATTACAAGTATCTGTGCCCATTTCCCTTGCTCTGCCCATGATTCCTTCGTACTACACAACATCCCCATACGACACCAACACAACAACCTCAGCCTGAGAGGTCTTGGCTTGCTGCTAAGCGCAATCTCTTATGTAACTGTTTGGCTATCTTCTACAGTAATAAGCAGAACTTGTGTTACATATTTTTGCTGTTTTTTGTCTTCCATCTAGGAGACACAGCTTATCACAACGAACCATGGTTGTTTGCACCACTGACTGAAGAATTCAACAGCACCAGGGGAAGTCTGCTTCAATGTGGCCCATGGAAGAATATGGCACCAGTGGAGCGGGCTTTTGGGCTCCTAAAGGCCATATTTCACTGTCTTGACAAAATTGTTGGAGCCCTCTTCTACTCCCTACTTCTAAGATGTGCCAAATCACTGTGCCCTGCTCCATGCTCCCCAACATCGCCCTGTGATGGAATTTCCCTGAACATTGCAGTTTATGGGAACCATGGAGAGGGCTTTGGATGAGGATCCTGAGATGCCAAATGAAGACGATAGTGGTGAAGAGGAAGCAGTACATTTATGTTGAGATGTCTTTGACAACTTCTCATAAGTGTAAGTCTTTCTTTACATGTTATGTCTTTCTACGTTACACCAACTATTGATGAATTGATGAGAGAAGTATGTGGCGGTACTTTGTTGGGAAGGGCAAGTATAGATAAAAACAGGACAACGGTGTTTGCTGATGAAAGTGTGAATAAATTGCCTACTGTCCTCAGTCACATTGTTTTCCTCTGATTGTTTTGTTAAACTGCATCCTCCAGAAATTGCCTTTGTAATGTTGCCCTCATGATCTGTGTGATAGGTAATGTATTTGTTTGGTGTCTGTTTTAGGTTACTTCACCATGTCTACTTCATTGGGACATTTCAGATTTGTGAAATGTGCAGTTATTTGGTGTGCTTTCTAAATACAAAGCAAACCTGCGTTGATCCTGGGAAAGAAAGACACAGACTTTGGATGTACACATTTTGTTTCAAGGCAACTTGAATTGTGATTGAATGGAAGATTTGAAACTTGCATTATACTTGTTCTTTGTGGTGTATTGGCACTAAAGCAATATGTGTGTTGTTCTTTTGTTCAAAGCACATATGGTAGTGAGGCCAATTCATGAATCGCGGTTCACGTTGCTAAAATACTCATTGTATTTAAAACATATGTAGATATTGATGTGTCATTTCATTGTGAGATATAATTCTCTTGACATACCACTGAAACTTGGTTGTGGCTTTTCCACCAGATACTGAAACAGGTATTTGGAAAAATCCTGTGTCTACAAAATGTAGTGCTGCCATGGTTTTTTGTCTTGGTTCTTTGAGTTGGGATTCCTTATGTGAACCAGAAGTTCTGACTACAGCTGAGGGCATGAATTAATGATGATTTGCCTATGTTATTGAATTGTTTTGGACATATCCCCTTCTTCCATGTTGGCAAGCTCTTGAACTGGAAATGTGCAAAGTGGCACTGAGTATAAGTGTAATCTGTGAATTATAATTAGGCTTTCCTGTTTTCAGTTTCCATTTTTTGTAAAATCTGGTGGGGGTTTTTCAGTGTTTTCCAATGATTTCAATACCTTAAAAAAACAGTGGTTGTCAGTGGTTTCACATTTTCGCGCCATTAAAAACAACAGAGACAGTGTTTTCTGGTGTTTATGGAACGTTTTGCTTGTAATATTGCTTGCTTTCTGCACTGATAGTGCATGGTATAAAGACAGTTTAAGTATAGTATATATCAGGTCCATATAGATTTTTGCAAATTAAACTTATTGTAGTACACCATACAATACTTTTTCAGTGAGTCTTTGGTTCATTTGTGCTCGCTCTTTCCTTTCCATGTAAACGTCTGTGAAAAGGCCCTCTCAACATTGGTACTTTTTCATATGCCTAGCTGAATCACTGCAAATACAAAAAATATCACCCCAATTTTTGTTGAACTTGGAAAGAACCCTTTTTGCAGAGCATTCCAAGTGACACTGCGTTCCATGTTTTCCAAAAGTCTGGTGTCAGTTTTCACCACTATCCCAGATGCTTGGTGATAGCGCTATTTTCACACATACTTGTCACTATACCATGCATTGAATGTTTAAAGCCTGAGGTTTTGGAAATTCACCTACTATCAATACTGACTCATTAGAAACTGAGGGCTGATGTATTAAGGGTTTTTACCCATTCTCTGTGGGTAAATGTGATGACACATATAGGGAAAGATTCTTATGAAACCAGCCATTTTACCTATCAGTGAAAGAATCAAACGCAGCCAAAATATCAAATATAATTTTGATATTTCCTTATTCTCTACAATTAAAATAATTGACAAGGCCTAAAACGCCTCTAAAGTCTGCATCTTTACACCAAAGACCACAAAACTGAAAAAAACAATAGGAAGATGAAACAATATTTTAGTGGCATCCCTAAACAACAAAACTCAAGCAGAATAATGTTAGCCCAGACTTTTTTGACTGCTAGCTTGAATAACAAAGTTACATTGTATTGACCCCTTCAGGACGAAATAAAATGACTTTCACTCTCTTTTTCCTTTCTTTAAATGGCATTAAGTTTGTGGTTTTTCCTGCACAAATGTGGTTTGTGCAGGTGTTTTTTCAGTGTTTATATGTTTTCACCGGTGAGGGCTATTTCTCTTTCAGTGGGGTTTTATCAGTTAATATGTGTTTAAACCTAAAACCGGACAGCCTAATTATAATGCTATAATGTTAATGTAAATGTTGACAGGCATATATTGCTCAAATGGAATGAACATAGTAGCTTAGGAAGGAATGGTATGATACAATTTGGAGTCATGTTTGGGAACTTGAAATAAACATGACCTACTGCAAAATCTTCTATGTTTACACAAACTTTTGGTTTTTGTCATTGTCAAGTTATGATGGAGGAAAACAAATACATTGATTGAGTTAAGACATACAACACCCGTGTACGAGTTTTCACTTGTAAATTTATTTTGCTAAACGTGAGAAAATTAAAGGGAGTGAACATAATAAAAGCAAATCAAAAGGTGGAGAAGTCATTGAGTGGGTGTATGAGAGGTTGAATGGCAGTGTAAATGGGTGTATGAGTGGTTCAGTGGATGATGTAACCAGTGATGTCATTTGAGATGTCATCAATGATGTAATCAGCAATATCACTGACCATGTTATGAGTGATTAGTTATGTGAGTGTTATGTGAGGTAAGAAGCAGTGTATTGCAGGGGCGTAAGTTACAGTTAGCTCAGGTAGCTGTAACTGCTGAATTTCAATGGTTTTGCACAGGTGAAATCTGAGCTTAACTATAACATCCATGTAACGTTTATTTTTTCAGTGAAAAAAAATATATATATGTATACATATAAAAAAAATCACATTTCGAGGAAAATAACCAATTACATTATGACATTGAACTTAAAACAAACACTTAAGTAATTAACTAACCACTATAAAAAGAACACAAAAACATGCAGTAATTTACAAATAATGCCAAGACTGGGCAAAGGGGGCGCTGGCCAACTCCAAATAAAAGAGCTCCAACTCTAAAAAGTAAGATAAATTAAATTAATAATTACTAATAACACCAATAGCCAAACTTTTAACTTAAACAAAAACATTATATACAACTTTCTATTTATATTTGCCTAATACATTGAAGAACAATGAAGCAAATCTGAAAATTACAAAATAAGAATATATTTTTCTAAACTACACCCTCAATATGATATATAATATAACTTAGCATCAAACAACCTAAACCAATGTGAATAATAAATTAAAAGTAAAATAAAAGTTGAAGACCATAAAATTATTTTTTAAACATTCAGTACTAACAAAACAACAGGGCAAAAATCAAGCACCTGTAACATAACTGTCTGAAAAAAAGAAGACCTCAACAAACATCTCCACAAAATAAAACAACGGTGCCTGCCACTTCCTGCATCCAAATGCAATGTATGCATTTTTAACATTGCGGCGGGTTCAGCTTGGAGCCGTACCCGCCGCAATGCTAAAAATAGAGGATGTGACCGCCAGGGTGGCGGTCACATCCTAATCGGACAGGAGAGAACTCCGCAGGCCATGCGGAGGTTCCCTCCTACTCTACGGTCGTGGACGGACTCAAGTCCGTCCGTGATCATAACGAGCCCCATAATGTTGAAAAAAGCCAAATCCATCAAATCTCAAGAGAGTACAAGCACTACAGAAAGGGATGGAAATGTAGAAAGTATTATTGAAATGCATGCTATGGGAGGGCTACACCAAAAATACAGAAAAGCTAGAACTGTATTACAAGACCTCAGGGAAGCTAACACTAGTTCACATGAACCTACAGAAACTATTTTATAAAATGTTATAGCAGAGGTTTCTGGCTATATGATAAGGAAACATGTAGGGATCCTAAAGTTAAAAAGAAAATCTACATTTGAAAACAGCAGTTGTCATTCAAAAATTTAAGAAAAGTATGCACATAATAATTTGATACCAAAGTTAACTTCCCGAAGGTCAGGAAAAATGTGCACTCCAAATTGTTTCGCAATGTGTTTATTTACTCATAAACAGTAGAGAAAGTGCTCAGAAAGCACTGGCTTATTCTAAAGAGACTAGGAGACACTGAAAGTCAAAAGGGACTTAGGATGTAAGTATCTGTAACAAAAACATTGATCCCTTCTAAAAATGAAAAGCAATGAAACACAGAAATACGATGATATCTATGTTTTTAAACTCCAAATGGAGATTTCGTTATTTATTTTAACAAACAATATTTCAGAACTATAAAAGTGGGACAATAGGTGGACAGAAAGAACCAGGGAAATCAAAGGATTTTGAACCTCAGACATTATATATTTTTGTGGCTAAAAATGAAATAAACAATCAGTGAGCGAAAATTGCAAAGTAGATTTGCTAATAAACCATACCAAATAAACAAATGAAGTCGAAACACTGAAGACGGCGACATTTCGATCTCTACCGAGATAAAGGGACCATCATCAGAACACAAGGAATTCTGCCTGAGTAATTACCTGTTGAAAACATTAAAATTAAAGGCGAAAAAGAAAAAAGAAAAATAGGGGAAGAAAGAAAAGAGAAGAGAAAGGTTATAAATGACCTAAAACGTCAAGATAATAGAAAATCACTATCTAGTGAATCAGGGGCATGTACTCATTGTTCAATAGAACCAAATTAAGGTGAGGGCGTACATGAAAGTGGGGCAAGCATACTCATCGTTATGATTGAGGTGATAAATGTTAAAGGCATACTCAAGCCTTGAGTAAACAGTGAGCAGCACAGTGAAATGAACAACTCATGCTAGAAATAGAACCGTGATAACAGCGCAGCAAAAAATAATATTTAGGTTAAACCAAGCAGCCTAAAAATAAAATAGAGATATATCTTGAGAATCAACATTAAGGGGAAACCGACCACTGACCTGGTAGTAAGACTTGTTGGTGGTTGGAATAGTGTATGGATTAACAGGAGTAAGGTCTCAAATCACAGCGCTGTATGAAAAATCTAGAATTGAGCCTGGAGAATACAGTAAGAAGTATATAACTAAATCATACTAATTGCCTCTATCCATGTACGGTGGCAAAAGGCAATGATGTCTGAAAGCCATTAAGACCAATAATCAGATTTGGATATTTTTGCCATCCGTGTGACATATCATGGTCACGAGAACTCACCAGTGATAAGAAGCCTGCTTGTGGAGCGGGAAGGTTTCTGGCAAACAATGAGATAACTTGGATGGAGACCTGAATAGATCCTTATCTGTACTTATGTCCAGAACGGAATAGGGCCCCTGCTGGAAACCCGGATTGATGCATGGCCTAGCCAGGCCAGAGGGTAATATCTAATGTACTTCAAATTAAGCGCAGGCCCAAATCAGCCCGTGCTTAGTATTTACACTGCAGCCAACCAGCGTGAATCATGTGCATGCTCGAATATGTGCTCGTCATCGATGGAAGTGTGAAAGCAGATGACAGAACAGACGGACACCGTGGCCGCCGCCATGTTGAAAGGAGGGAATGGTCATAAAGTAGTAGCCAGTAGAATACATTATATACACTTTCTGTTAACAGTGGACCAATGTGAAAAAAAAAATAGTCTCAATGTCATATACAGGAAATTACATGAAAAATTATTTGTAAAAACTCAAGGCACTCTGAAAAATATTTCATTATGTATTTAATTTAAAATCGTAGTCCAAGGTCTGTTTAAGAATCAGGGGCATAAGCATGCTGCACTAAATCACAGTACAATCATCACGCAGCACACACACAAACCAAAGGTGGCATATAGGGGTAATGTTGTCAGACTAAATGGGGTCATCCTCATGACAGAAGGATGTTTTTAGCCGAGGTAAAAGGGTTTGCATTCACCAAGGTCATTAGTCCACAGTAATATCAGAGAGGTCCAGTCCTCCATTTTGTTCAAACCAGTGCATAAGTAGTATCCATTCGAGTTTCTCGTTGTTAAGAATGGCGCTGGTGTCTGCGCCTCTGGGGGTGGTTTCACAACGCTGATGACTTGCCACTGAACTTCATTATCCCTGTGTCCTTTTTCAGTAAAGTGCTCAACCAACCGCCCATGGGTACCTTGCATCGTAGGCAACTCCTGTGTTGGCATTTTCTGATTCTGCTTCCTGACAGCAATTGTTAGTTTCATTCTGATGGGCTGATAAAGATGCAAGCGGTTGGAATTGAAACCAGCCGGTCATTCTGACTGGCTTCTGATGGGCTCAAGAAGTCGTAACTGGCTCATAATCTCAATGGGCATGCCTTTCCGCCCTTGGAATTATGAAGCACGGTTTCCGGCACGGTCTGGCATGGAAACCATGTTGGAAAGCATTTCTGGGGGCCCGAGCAGGGCCCCTTTGAGTGTGCAGCCTCTGGTCTGGGGCCGATGATCCCTGCACCCTGTGGCCGGCACCTCAAGGTGCCTGCCGCAGGGTCCACGGATGAACCACACCTCCTATTTCCCATAAGGGAGCCTGTATTAAAGCCAGTTTAAGGCAGTAATGCTTGCTCACATAGGGAAATATATGAATGCGTCCGAACAGTCTTCGGTCACATCCTAATTTGGTGGTTGAGACCACCGACCGGGTGTCGGTCTGTTCCAGGTCCGAGTCCTTGTCCCGCCCAACATTGAAATCTGCCCCTTTGTGTTAACTTTTAACTGGGGAGAGATAGACATTTAATGTTTGGCATCTATGAAATTGTAATTAAAAATCCCCTTTGATGGAAAAGTAGGATTTTTACAGTTCTGGAAATGCCCCTTTTAGACAGCTGGCATTTTCCTGCCCTTTACAATTTGGTGCCCGAAGCCTGTTCTAGGTCACATGACAGGGTGTACTTGGCAGTTAGATTTCATGATTTCCACCCAGAGTAGGTTGCCTGAATGTGCCATCTGCTGGCAAGATGGGTGGGGGCTAGCAGTCCCACTTGCAACAGAATAGGCTGACCTTTTCTTTCACACAATTGGTTTGTCACCACTTCTTTGCCTCTGCATCCAGCCTGGAGCCATGGCAGGGAGTTAGGAAATTCCAAGCACTTCAAAGAGAAACTGCTAGAAACTTCTCGTACTTCAAGGAAGGCACCAGGTCTAAAAGTAGGCCCCCCAGACCATTTCTTCAGTTCACTTTATGTAACTGCAGAAGGACTTTCAGAGGACTGCCTGCTGCTGTGGCCTGCTGTGTAATTCATAAGACTGCTTTGCTGCTCCTAGAAAGACTGCTTTACTGCCTGTAGCCTGCCTTGAATCCACAGACGTCTGCCCTGCTGCTTGAGCCTTGCTTCTTCACCTGAACCCAGGACTGCCAGAGTGACTCCATGGACTAGTTTTCTCACATCCTGTTCAGAGCTACAAGGACATAACAGACTTCCAACATCATGAACCTGCACCTGAACCCAGACTGAGTGAGTCCGGAAGGTAAACGCTGAGTGGGCCCAAACCACTTCTTAGATCTGGCCCGTGCCCCCTCGTGGTCGGCCATATTTTTCAACTTTGGCTCGGTCTCACACGAATATATGTCCCCAGTTGGCATTTTGATCATTTAGGTGCTAGTTTTTACTGAAACTTTTAAAATTCATAACTCCGGTTTCACTGATCTTTGTCATTTTCATTTCAAATAATTTAATAAAATGTACTGTATTTTCCTAAATTGGTTTGGAATTTTTCTAATGGCTTTCACTTTACTGTGTGTGTGATGCATACATACTTCACACATTGGACCCATTAGACATTTAGTCTACACTGAGACCATACTTTAATAATTCACAAAGGGTATTTACGAGTAGTATCCTTATGTCCGCACTCGGGCGGAGATTCGCCCTGGATGTGTACAGAAAGCTAATACTCTTAAATGCCACTTGTGAATTCCTAATATCATAAAAGTAGATGTTTGATCTAAGTTTAGACCAAACATCTAAGTTTAGATATGTGAATTGGACCCAGTGCCTCTAAGTTAAGCCTGACTGCTTCTTTTGCCAAGCAATCCAGGGTGAAAAAACAACAGTTGATGGACAGAATGCAGAACAATGTCATACATTCACCCCAGTACAGAGATCTGGGCCTAAATCCATCGTTTTTTTGCACTCCACACCACCCCAGTTCAGACATGGCCATATGCAAATCAGCCTTGACCCTGTGCCTCATGGGAACAGTCCAGCCCGAACTGCCAAGCCATGTCTTTCCTGGACCGAAATCAAGCATTCTAGGACCGGTTTCTGGCTATCAGTCGTCTTCAGCCAGGATAGCTTGACCCCAGTGGTTTGGAGAGCATGGGACTCACGTCTGAGCATACCCATCCCACTCGGGGTGACAAATGCAAAAACAACAGTTGATGGACAGAATGCAGAACAATGTCATACATTCACCCCAGTACAGAGATCTGGGCCAAAATCCATCGTTTTTTTGCACTCCACACCACCCCAGTTCAGACATGGCCATATGCAAATCAGCCTTGACCCTGTGCCTCATGGGAACAGTCCTAGGACCGGTTTCTGGCTATCAGCCGTCTTCAGCCTGGATAACTTGAATCCAGTAGCAAAGTGAGCAAGGGACTCACGTCTGAGCATACCCTGCCAACTAATGGCAAACAAAGCAGTACAAAAGGGGGTGGTGATGGACGGAGCATCTGAACCAATCAAACACTCACACCCAGTCAACAGATCTGGGTTTAATACATCACCGTTCTTTAGCCCACTCTGCCACCCCAGTTCAGACATGGCCATCAGTCTGACTCTGTGCCTCATGGGAACAGTCCAGCCCGAACTGCCAAGCCATGCCTTCCCTGGACCGGAAACAAGCTTCCTAGGACTGGTTTCTGGCATCTGTACCGCTTTGTTCGCCATAAGTTGGCAGGGTATGCTCAGACATGAGTCCCTTGCTCACTTTGCCACTGGATTAAAGCAAGCCTGGCTGAAGACGGCTGGAATGCCAGAAATCGGTCCTAGGAAGCTTGTTTGTGAAAGAAAAGATTAAAGAAATTGTCAATTTAATTTCTTTCAGTCAAAGGATACAACAGTTCATTGCTTCAAGAAACATCTTTAATGTTGTCAAAATCCCCGATTTACTTGTAGCCTATGATACAATTGCTTGCATCTAAAGTGTTCCATTCAATTTGACCTTCTTCAGGGCTATGGTTTTAATGTAGCTGATTTGATAATGCTGCCAACATTGTAAAGTTCTTAACTCTTTTTGAATCCTGAAATGCAGTTTTCTTCGATAATTGTGAATCCCCCAATAGTAACTAGTTATTTTAACCAAATTGATTTGCAGGTTATAATGATGCATTGTGAGTAATTCACTATGTTCAGAAAGCAATGGTTAGTGTAACAAATCAAGGTTGTGTGCCTGCTGCCTTCCTTGGATAGCCGTTTCTTAGTCATCCTCTCAAGAATCAACCCTTGAATTCCTGTAAACCATGGTAGGCACAGACAGCATCATTCTAAGTTGATAGGGCAGGCAGGCTGACTATCTGGGCTGTTCCCAGTAACTTAATTAATCACAAAGATGCCTACCCTGACACATGCAAATGCAGCTAATACCTGGACCTGCCTCATTCTTTTGCCTGTAGTCAGCCAGGCATCAATCCAAGTGGGAGAGAAGCTGTAAATATGGGTATGGTTATCCCAGGAATCGTTTTCCCTATTGGGTCACTCCCACCGACAGGATCATGCCAGGTATAAATGTAGCACACAGAGCACCCTTTTAAGAACACTACCGGACCTGTGGAAGACATAAGAAGGATGGCATCTGCTGTTGAGACCTGTGAAAAGACCTAAAATCCTGGATCTGCTCCCATGTGTACCCAGGACAAAGAAATGGGCATCAAATGTCAGTTGGCTGAGCTCCTGTTGAGCTACATGGACACAACAAGCTCTTAGAACCATTTTCCAGAGACGCCTAGCTGACTAGCTCCAAATAGATCTGCCCTAGATCATACTAGTATATTCTACTTCGTACAAAGAGAGAAGAACACGAGGAGAAATAAAGATATTTCTTCTTGTTAATCGTCCCCTGGGAAGATGTAGAATTTTAAAGCATTCCCAGGTCTACCACTCATGGAAAATCTGGGACTGCACCAAAATCCATGGGTGGATGCCTGGGAATACCCACACTCCAACCATGGAATGCCGCCCTGGGGCAGAGTAACGTAAGGTAGTACTTGCGCTGCCTTACGCTAATCCAGATTAACTAAAGGCCACTCAAGGTGACCTTGCATGGCTTGGTAAATCTGACTTTAGTGTTGCATTGCCTGTGCATTACCTTGCATGATGCAAGGCAACCCAACACTAAATCTAGCCCTAAATTTGCAGATGGCAAAGGTGTCAAAAGTACGTGGCCTGCTCAGAACCTTGCTGGGGCATGAATTTTGAATTTCTCCCACTCAGCGCTTTCCCATAAAAATCATTTACTTTACCGGGACCTCATCCAACAGGTATCTAGACTTGTGGGGCCCATCTCAGGCACAGGCTGCTACATAGACCTGCCAAGATTGTAAACAGGCTCTAGGTCAGAAGGTGAAACTTTTGAGAAAGAAAACCCTAGTTTCTTTAGCTGACCTTCGCTCCATCACACCCTACCAACAGGAGGAAAATATGCAGCCCGCACTGCAATTTAGAGCTGGCAGGACGAGCAGTGCTGAAAATGAGCACAAACAGCATCACAGGTTATGCAATAGCATGCAGCCATTTGATTTTTCTGCCTCTTGAGTAGAAAATCTACTTGAAAAACAGCCCTCTGACCGTGACCACATGCGAGCACCAGCGACCACCCTTGTTTGAAAATCTCGCTAGCAGATGAGAAATTTTGCTTGCACTCACCGCCTTGCATTTTCTGGAGCTTTATGGGAGAAAAACTCCACCACGTGGCAAGTGGCCGAAATACTGTCAATTCTGTGGGCAGAATGCAACACTCTGCCCACATCTACTTGAAATGTGCTTAGGTACTGGTCAAGTGCAATCAAGTGACCCAATTGTCACTTAACACTTTTTGGTGCAAATGTTTTGGGGGGAGGGTTGACATTTTATTTGTATAAATTAGAGTGGGATTTTTTATTGTTTTGTATTTTTGACTATTGAATTGGTTTCATGTGTTAAAACTGTCTGCTCTAGGCTTTGGCTACCAGGGATTGAGCTCAGGTTTTTATCACTGAAACCTTTATTGGATCTATCACGAATATTGCTATTATTACTTGTGGTGGACCACCATTTACCCAAGCTACTAACATGGAATTTCAGCACAAGTGTCTGGGTATTACAATAAACAAGCGAATACAGGAACATGCAGATTATGGTCATTGCCATGTCATGCCATATTTGAATTTGAATTTGAATTTAAAATATTTATAAAGCGCAGCGTTCACCTAGATGGTTTCTTGGCGATGTGGAGGCAAAGTAAGCAGAAGAGGGACAGAGGATAGATTACAACAAAAATGCCTGATTGAACAAGAAGGTTTTTAGGCCTTTACGGAAAAGGGAGTAGTGTTTGGCCGACCGCAGATGATCGGGAAGGGAGTTCCAAAAGGTAGGTGCCAGGAATGAGAAGTTTGCCCCTCCCCATTTGTTCCGCTTGTAACGGGGTACCTGCAGAAGGGATTGAGAGGATGAGCGAAGCTCTCTAGCAGGGACGTATTCCTTTATCAGGGAGACAATAAAAGCAGGAGCTGAGCCCTGGCGGGCCTAGAAAACCATGCAACCAGTTTTAAAGAGGGAACGCTCCCTGACAGGCAGCCAGTGGAGCGCCTTCAATAACGGGGTGGAATGGTGGGATCGGGAGAGGCCGAACACAAGCCGGGCCGCCTGATTTTGCACCAGTTGGAGCTTTCTTAAACTGTAGGCTGGGCTGCCGTTATACAGGGCATTTGCGTAGTCCAGCCGGGAGATCACTAAGGCAGACATGATCAGTTTAAGTGCCAGGGGGAAAAAAAATCGGGAAACAGTGCGAATAGTACGAAGCGTGAGAAAACAAGAAGAAACAACAGAACTAATTTGTGAGTGTAGGGTAAGATGGTTATTCATTTTAATGCCTAAAGTCTTGACTGTAGGAGAGGGGGTGGGAGGGAGACCTAAAGAAGAGGGCCAGAAAAGAGAGTTCCAGGGACTGGAAGAGCCACCGGTGAGAACCAACTTGGTTTTATCGGGGTTCAGTTTCAAGTGGTTGTGGCTCATCCAGTCCCTGATAAAAATCATAATAGACTGAAAATTAGAGAGAGAATGGGACGAAGGAGAAAGGTTAAAGATGAGCTGGAGGTCATCCGCATAATTGTATACGGTGACCTCCATCTGCTGGAGAGCAAAGATTAGGGGATAGATGTAGAGGTTAAACAAAAGAGGAGAAAGAGAAGAACCTTGAGGGACACCACAAGTGATGTTGAGTGGACTTGCCGTGAAATCCCCCAGCCGGACAGCCTGGGTGCGGTCCCTCAGGAAGCTCAGGTTGAACGGATGCTCTTTACTGTACCCATATATCGCAAACACTGTGGAAACATATTATTTCGCTCAATAAATATGGCACCTACCTGGACACTTCTAAAAGGCTAATCTGCAAAATTTGTATATTATTTAATGCATACAATGTTGGCATTTTTAGCATTTTTCTTTGAAATGCTTGTTTTCACCAGAGTAACCTTAATGCATGCAGTAATGCCTTTGTTCATACAAGTGGGAGAATAGATAAGACCCTTTCTACACACCCCTACACCTGTGGAAAGGGTACTTAAAATGTTGCATGGAGCAATTACTTTTCCACAACTCATAGTCTAATTCTACTCTCTGACAAGGGATAGTTAGATCGCAGGCTATTACAATTTATTCAAGAGGATTGTGCAGATCCTTATTTGCCATGCCTTAAATTATCATCTAAGTGAAAAGAATGGAAAAGTTGCCTCATCAGTGGCAGTAAGTGCGGACACCATACCATACAATGCAATACCATCATCATTGGAATTGTAAGCAAAATTTCCATCACAAAGATCTTTGAAGTTGTGTGATATCAGTTCTGCTTAGAAAATCCTAATCTTCATTTTTTTACCACAAGCGTGTCAAACAAGCCTCTATACAAGCACAACTGCAGAATGTCAGTGTGAAATATGAATGTAATTGACAAAGTATTGCTTATTGCGCACCACTGTTTAGTTTATGATAATGTTTTGTGGTTGGAGTGTTTGAAATCAAAGTCATGGTTCCTTGTTAAAATTGCATATTTAGCACCTAAATACACTTGTTCACTGTGGCTGGCCTAGCTGTCCCATAAAGAAAACTAGGATAAACATTAACATTCTAGTATTTTTATTTTTTTTAGGAATGGGAGCTGATAACTATTTTTAATAGTTAACAAAATCCAATTAAATGGTGAGGTTGAATTTGTAATAAACATTAAGGAAAAGTAACTTCTAGGAAGTAACCTTTTCCCTTCGTGCAGTTCTAGGAGGCTCATTTGTATTTGCTGTTCAACTTCTCCCAGCCGGCGATTAGCATTTGAAAATGTATGAAATGCCCCCCAGAAGCTACACGATAGGTCACTGTGATTGACAATACAATCTGAATGAGCAAGGATGGGGCTTTGAGCATCCAGTTTGGCATTTCAGTGTCAAATTCTGCTTAAGTGTCAACTCCTGCTTGACAGATCTGCTGGGTTTACATAGAACACTGGGGATGCACTTGAGATGAAGTCAAATATGATGTCAAGACAATTCTTATGTATCAACTACCTGGTTTCTGTAAAATCCTGCTTTTGTTCTACCAGACTTCTGTTTCTGGGCTTATTGGGAGTCAGTGGCTGCTACAAGCTGGATATTGGTGTTAGCTATGGGAGGATACTCGGATTAGCATATTACACTCCCCTCACATCCCCACAGCCATCAGACCCTATCTATAGTGTGGCAAAAGACATTTGCCAACTCGAAAATTGCCAAATAGGGTATGGTTGACCCTCAAAACTTTTACTTCATTGGTTAGGGGACGCCCAGGAGTCATTCCCACCTACTAGCTCTTGCCAGCAATAAATGTGGTGCTTACAAACACCCACTTATAAACACGTTTTGGACCTAAAGTTGAAGAGAAGAGGACTGGACCTGTTGTCTGTGACCTGAAAGGAGCGCTGAGGGACTGGACCTGAGCCCTCTAGTTCCCAGGACACAGAAAGTGGACTTCAATGGTCATAAGGCTGGCCTCTTGTTCAACCTACAGATATACAACCACTACCTTTTCTTGGAACTACCCATCTGACAAGTGGCTCTTGGATCTGAACTAGACCCAGCTGTTGGCCTCACCTCTGAGTTTCTAAGTACCCCCCTAAGGTGCTGGGGGGCTCTAGAAGTAATCAACATATATGGACTGGGACTTTAAGGACTAAAATCAGAAAGTAAAATCTTTGACTAGCACAAACCTAGTTGATGTACTTGACCTGCTTTCCATCACGGTCACCCTCAAAATGCACCTCAGTCCCGGTCTACTGCAGCCATTGACTACCATTGGCACCTTGTACTTCTTAGTACTATGCCTACTCAAAGTTTTAACATTTCAAGTCTATGGGTCTCCTTATTGGATTGTTTTTATTTTGTTGTAGTTTTGTTTATTCCATTTTATAATTTAGTTTGGGATTCATATTGTTTTAAATTTTGACTTTATTGCTGTTTTGGTACCTCCTAATACATTACACACTGCCCTAAGTTAAGCCTTCCTGCTCTATCTACCAGGGGGTTGAGCTCGGGTTAATTTAGTGACATTGAATGTTCAGCCTGACCAGGACTGTGATTATTAAAGTTCACATGGACCCATATAAATATGTTTTAGATTCACTTTAGTCTCGTTTGGGGAAAACTCAAATCCAAATGTCTCAAAATTCCATTTAATTTTCACTCAACACACTTTACATCGATCATTATTCTCATACACATTCCTCCCAACAAACTAAAGGAAGAATAGCACCATAATGCAAAAAATACAAAATAAAATACATTTTAAATTCTTTTATTATTGAAACTTTGTTTTAAAAAAAGTGTTGGACGCTAGAGACCCCTCTTATCCACACCACAGTGGCCTGAATCTTTCCTTCATGTTATCATCACCAGGGGACCTGCCCCCTTAAGAAAATACTCCTGGCTACGGGCTTGCTTGACTCGCTCTTCTTTATACTCATATCCTTGGGCTGTTTTTAGGTCTCACCAGCAGACAATTTAGCTTTTTGGTTGCACAAGATCTCTTGTGAACTTCACCAAAACCTTAAAGTGGGCTTACCAAGGGTTGGATTTATTGTCATTCTCTTTGCTTCCTTTATGCTCCATTGCTTTCCTTCTTCTTCAAGTGCTTGTCCCTTCCCTGCTCTTAGTCTGTCTGGAGACTCTGCTACGTGTTGGTGATACAATCACTGCTCCGAAGGCTGTGTTGAATTTAATTTGCATCTGGCAACATAACTAATCAAGTTTATGCAAGGCGTTTGTATATAAGCACTGTATGAAAACATACAAATTAAATAAGTCACTCACGCAATGTTATTGAAGGTGGTTGTACTTTTGTTTTGGATTGTTGCCCATTCTCCACTATGCTACTACAATATAACATTCCATGAACTGTCCTGAAGATGACCTCTGCCTAGTTTGAAACAAGGCTTGAAACGTTGACACTCATTTCTAACTTTGTACTACTGTCCCTTTTCCTACTGATTTCACCATTACACACGCGTATCAAGGCATACTAATTTAGATGATCCTTTCAGTGTGATAGACAATCAGTTTTATGCTTATAATGTATCCTTCTTTTTCACTATTCACTGCACCAAGCACTGCCACGTTCACTTTTCTTTGCACTATAAAGCTTGCCTTTTCAAAGATGTCTTGATAATAATGTATTCAATGAATTGAATCAATGACAATTAAATGAATACAGATACATTGCTGTTTTTTTTTATTTGTGTACCACATGTTATTGCCTGCAGTTATCAGTTGGGCATCCAGTTACTTTATGATATTAAATTGAAGAACCGGAATTGTGATGTATTCCTACAGGTTCTGTATCGATCCCCCTATTCCTGACCCTGGTCTGGTTAATAATTAACTAGCAGCCATCCCACGGTGCAAAAACCGTTATCTGATTAAGCCACACCACGGCACAGGAACGCGTTATCTGATTAGGTCATAACGCTTGCCATCTAATTAGGCAAGCACTATTCCTCCAGCCCCTGATAAGGCATACGGAGTTCTCAAAACAAATCAAACCTATGACAACCTGGGAAAATCCCTACAGCCATTGTTTTGATTTCACCGAGAACTTCAGTAAAGAATGTGCTAACGACCAGTTCGTATGACATCCTTATTGACGTATATATGTCCATCCTTACGTCAATCTCGGCACCTTACAGGTATAAATATTACCGACATTGCCTTAAGCAAACACACGCGGTGGTGACGAGATCGGAGCAGCGAGACTTGCCGAGGAGCCCAGCAGAGAGCGAAGCCCACTGGCGCTGCCCCGCCTTCCTGACGCGCTGAGAAGGAGACACTGCCTTTCTCCTGCCGAGAAATCCAGCTCCGGCGCTTCCAAGCAGCCCTCTCAGGCAGCTGGAATATCAAGACCAAAGACGAGAGATACCAGCCCTCAACCATTCTAGATCTCAGGTACAGAACTGAATAACCCCTTGCAGAGAATTCTTGAGTCAGTCCCTTGGCAAAACAAACTTAACTTAAACTGCTACTTATCTACTCCCGCCCACGTATTAGGCTTAGGTCAGGTACACCGGGGTAGGCGTAGTTAGAAGCACCAGTTGAGTACGATTAGTCAGATGTATATATGTATGTATCTATTTTATCCATTTTAAACAATCATATGGCTCAGAAACCATATCAATGCTTTTACAGTATTATTTTATAATTCTGCTTTTACTGTATGCACTTTACTTAACCATAAGTATTACAATAATATCGATTCATTTCTCTTGTACGAGAAAAGAGACTGATCAATAAATACCATCTTTTATTGAACACGCCCGTCTCTTCCTTTTCTCTACAATCTGGTGAAACTAAGAATGCACTGAACTGACCGAGTAAAATAAGTTGTCTTTTGTTTTCACACAACTCTAGAGATACACTCTTGATTAGGGGAGAGCAAAGTTGTCATGTTCTATGGTTGTCAGAAACTAAATCCCTTCTTGTCTATCCAGGGAGGTTAAAATCCTCCTTGCCTATTCGAGAAAGTTTCTAGTGAACTCTGAGCTAGCTGTCAAACACAAAACTTTAAGTCTAATATCGTCAGTAGAAGACCTAGTTAACCTCTGTCCTAGGTCTATACTATTGAAGATATTATTCCAATGCGCAGAGCCTATTGGGATAATAGGAACTACACTACATGGCGCCCAACGTTTGGATAGGTGATAAAACTAACGCAAGACATTAGAGTAACTCAGTCGTGCTTTTTCACACAGAGCCCCTTTTTCCCATAATACTCCAAAGACGTCTGGAGTGGGTGAAAGGTTATATCCGCCAAACTTCATAGAGAGGAGACTCCTATGTATGGTTCTTGGTTTATTCAACGTTGAAGGATACACTGTTCCAAAATATTGTGCATCTAATCTTTGTTTCCATAAGAAACCTGATCTGCAAACAAATGGAATAACCTTCCTGTCGGTAAAATGGTAGACAGTGAAGAAGAAAGAGAGACAGCTAGAATAACAGCTGAACTCATAGCAGCTGATACTACTCTGCAGGAAAATGACCTGGATATAATACTCATCCCGGTCAACATAAGAAAATCTATAACTTTAAAACTTATAGAAAATGGACTGACATCGAGAGGTGGTACAGTCATATTCGTAATTGAGGCACACGAATATCGGCAGACAGAGGTGTTCTATTCATGGATAAACTTTCCAGCAGCAAACGCTGTAACAAAGGACTTCCACTATTACAAAATAGAGGAACCTCCTAATGAGTACACCCCTTTCGAGGAGGTGGAAGTACCACTCAAATTCCAAGAGCACCTGCTCTTGTTTAATGGCGCCCTAAAACATAATAATCACATCACCAGGCTCGGTCCACTAGGTAGACCAGGAGCGACGTGGCCGGTCCTAGCCGGATACACACCACATCCAGACATTGAAGAAATGCCTGCAGCAGACCTTTTAATACAGCTAAAAAAATTAATAAAAATACATAAACAATTAGTCCAATATGTAATGCGGACTTCAACTGTCCAACCAGTAATTAAAATTCCACAGCTGACCCCTCATCAGGGGAACACAAATAAAATTACACCACAGAACATACAGTCCTGCCTAGGTAAAGTACCAGCTAAACGGGAACAAATTCCATTCTGGTTATCACAAAAAATCACTCAAATAGAGGCGGTATTTCCAGACACCACTCCTCTTGAGAAACACAGGATTCTGACTATCTGTCTTCCAATGGGAATCGCACCACACGTGGAGGACTGTGACACTTGGAGAACAGTCTTTGCTTCCATTTACTCAAAAACACATGGTGTACCATCCATGTCAGTAATACCAGATGTGCTAAAACAAATTCAAGATGAATACGGTCCAGAACCCGCTTTAACTCTCGGTATGAAATTACTGAAAGACTTCAAGCAGGTCTCGGCAATATTACTAGCCAACATAAAGGGAGAAGCAGCGAATGTGGCGATCCGCCAGAGGTTAAAAGAGACAAATATAGCAGACCAACCAGCTGAAATTGCCAGAATTATAGAAAAATCCTATGAGGAACTAGGTAGAGATAGTTTGGGGGGAATACCGGTAAAACCCCAACTAATTGAAAGTCCAGAAAAAATATTTATTAAAAATACTTTAAACACTCAAAAAAAGAACTGGGATGGAAACAAACAATCCAATCCTAAAGAAAAAAGATTCCAGTCCAGAGGAAGGTCTCCTCGGCGGAGAGAAAGATCTCCTGACCAAGGACACAAGTCTCCCCAAAGGGAGCCCTCTGTGAAAAAATACAACCTTAGAAATAGGGATAATATAAAAAAAACCTTATATATATCAAGATATTGATACACGTCCCTCTGCAATCTTTTCAGACTTCCTCGCAGAAATCGGAAAGAAGAGGACGATCATAACACAGGGAAGAGCACGTCAAGTCCAAAGACAAGGAACCTTCTCATCTGAATAAAAAATTACAATTTCCAAAAAAGAAGGTAGCCAGTATTAAAGTAATCAACAATGCCGAGAATACTGAGGACACAGCTGAAAAACGGAGAATGGGCTCAGACAATGCTAGACAGTGCAGCAGAAGTGAGCATAGCTCGCAAAGTCCTTATGAATCATCTGGAGACAGTGGACACGAATGAATACATTCAGGTGGAAACTGCCGATACCAGAGTTAGCAAACCTCATAAAATATATGAAATAACATTACGTATAGAGGGGGATAAGACTAGAAAAATAAGGGGTCTATTTTGGGATAAGCTCTCCGAGGGCTATGACATCCTTCTAGCTGAAAAAGACTGGCCACCCGAGTTTGTCAGGGAGTGCCCACATGGCGAAAAAATAATTATGCCTGCCTTCTCAAATCATATTCCAATCCATAAAAAATATACACTTGCAAGGAAGTGGGCAGTAGCTCAAGCTCCTGCTTTATATAAAAATCATGTAGGATGGGATGAGGACTCTCCTCCTCACAAAATCCAGTTAAAATCACAACCTACTGCACAGAGACAGTACCCAATTAAGCAAGAAGCTAAAAAACAGGTAAAAGAGATCCTAGATCAACTTGAATATCAGGGGGTGATTGAAACTTGCACCTCACAAATGAACAATCCTTTGTTTCCTGTCTCCAAACCAGACAACTCTTATCGTCTTGTTTTGGATTACAGACATCTTAACTCATGTTGCAAAACTTTTGCAGTGCAAAACTTGCATAGTGCTGCACTAATGGATAACATAGTGCGCAAAAAATACAAAACAACATTAGACATCTCTAATGGATTCTTTTGTCAAAATATAGCACCAGAGAGCAGATATTTGACTGCGTTCTCGGTAAATGGCTCGCAAAAAAAGTTTCTGCCGTTTACCCCAGGGGCACAATAACAGCCCAGGGTTATTCTCAGCGAGAGTAACAGAGTTACTAAAAACATATGATGACGAGGCATTATCCTATGTCGACGACATTTACCTAACAGATGATGACTTGGATACTCACTTGAAGAGAGTGAACACCATAATACTTGGGTTCGCAGCAGAGGGTTACAAATTCAACTTTAAAAAGTCAAGAATTGCCCATCTAACAGTCCTGTTTTTAGGATATGAATTATCAAGTGAAGGCAAAAGCCTGGCTGACAATTTCCTAGAGAAATGTGCTGTAATCCAAGCACCTAGAACACTAAAAAACTTACAATCAATTCTAGGCTTCCTAAATTTCGGAAGAACTTACATTATAAATTACGCAGAAAGGGTCAAACCCCTTTATGATCTAATAAAACCAGATTTTAAAAGAATCAATTGGACTCAAAAACACACAGAGATTTTGAGATCCTTACAAACAGATATGTTAATTAAAACAAAATTAGAAACACGTGATAACACACGCAATCTTGTGATTCGAGTCATCCCAGGAAGATGCGGATTCACATACCTGACCTCTAATGAGGGAGAAAAGGTACAGATTGCATACAAATCACACTTATACACAGAAGCTGAAAAGAAGTTCAGTATTAAAGAAAATATTGTTCATGCAGTTCAAACGGCAAAAGCTAGAGAAAAAGACAAAACTGACGGTAGACGTATCACAGTCAGAACAGCAGAATCAGCCTTTGAGGCATTAACAACCCCATGTAATTTACCAACAACAGCATTGAATCCGGAATGGATACAATGGGTGAATTCTATTACAACGGACAAAGTAAAATACTACTTTGATCCAGAATTAAAGGAATTAAAATATTTAGAATATGAAAGAACATACCCTCTGCCAACCAACATTCTGCCCTTACGACAGTACGCCTGTGTAATATATACAGACGGCCATGCTCAACCACCAGGGTGGGGAGAACAAGCATACAACCCCACATGTAAAATTACAAAAGAAGTATGGCGCGGAGGGAAACTGAGACCTCTGCTAATAAAAACACACTCAGTAGAAACTAATTCAGAACAACAGACTGAAATAATAGCATTGAAAATGGCGCTAGATAATGCCGATCGCGAATTCCCGACACTTATAGTGTCCGATTCGTATTACTGCGTCAAATTATACAACAACGATTTGCAAAAAAGGATTCAAAACGGTTACAGAGATGACACAGGTGCAACAATAAAGCAAAAAGTGCTTTGGGAACAAGTAGTTCTTTTACAAAAGGAACTACCAAAGACTCACGTGATACACTCACTGAGTCATCAGCGTGATGGCGTTCACGTTGCAGGGAATTCATTGGCTAAGAAAGCCACAGCGGTAGCAACTGAATCGGCTTCCGTAGCTAGAAAAAAGCGTACAGTAAAATACATTGACGGTGAAACAGTACTGGCGGTGAAAACGTCATCAAAAGGGGACTGCTCAGCGCTACCTATCAACTATCCACTCAATTATACATACATAATAGATGCAAACTCCGTTCCTTTTGCTCGAATCCCTGGAGTGGGGGATAGAGTCATTCCAAACACGGACAGGAGAAGCATGTTAATAGCAGACGCACATAGGGGTGAGGGTCTTAGTCACCTCAAACTAAAAGATTCTCTGGAAGAATTACAATCAGTGTACTGGTGGCCAGGCATGAGCCTGCATCATCACATTTTTGTAAAAAACTGCTCAGACTGCAACAGAGATCGCAGCGGCGAGAGAAACGGTATACTACCATGGCGTTTCACTCCAGAAGGGCTAAACAATAACCAATAAAACCAGTATGAACAATGCGTCAAATTAACATATAAAGACTAGTTTCCACTTGTAATGCAGACCCCAGCGCTCAGCTGACGTCTGGACTGTTATAAAAAGATTTGCGAGTCTATAATGGCATATACGCTAGAAGCCTGCTACGTTTGGCTTCAGTATTCCTTTAAGCCCTAAAGCTTGTAGGGATGCATGGCCAAATGAGCATTGCATAGCGGGACTCTTCTCACTTCCTTCCAGAGGGATACGGGATGGTGTAAAGAAAAAACCAAGGCATAAAGCTATCTATAATGGAAAAGGTATTAGGTTCGGGAGCTGGGTGGGTCAAACATCTAATAAGTGTCCAACGTAGTCTAAACAACCTGCCAAGAAATTCTCTGAAAGGATTCAGTCCGTACGAATTATTGTTTGGGACTAGAATGATGATCTTAGATCTTGACAGTCAGACTTCGGTGGTTAAAGAAAAAAGCTTTGATATCAAAGATCGTTTGGCTATATTGCAGGACTTAAACGAAACAAGGAAAGACCTGAGCAACATAAAGTTGAAACAACAGCCAACAACCACTGAAGAAAAACCACCTGTCCCAGCAAGGCCTGTCTGGATTCCAAAAGTCGGGGATCTAGTCAGAGAAAAGATCGCGGTAAAGAAGGAATTTGGGCCTTCTTACAGAAAAGCAGTTCCTGTCTTGTCTATCAACGGGACAAGATCAGTAGTACTACCGCCCCTTGCTGGTAAAAAGGAGAACAGAGTTGTATCAATCGACCTGGTAAAACCACAATCATGTGGCCGATAACAAACAGTAGGCCAAGTGGACTCCCGATAAGTAGTAGAACACCAAAGTTTGCTACAAATACAGAGGTTCAAACTAAGAGGCTAATCACATTCGAAATGCCTACAGAAAATCAACAAGGACTATGCAACAAAGCAATGGAACTTAAACCTCTAACAACCCAAATAAAAACATTTAGTCGAGATACACCAACCTGTAATGAAGTAACATATGACTATGCTGATGAAACAAAGGAAACTTCTAGAACAAAAAGTAATCCAGAAGCAATTGGAACAATAGACAGAACAACATCCGGCTACTTCATTAACTTCGATGATTCATCTGAAGATCTGAGTGAATCTAAGAAACAGCCATCAACAAAAACTTTTAAAGATAAAGCTAAGGAACTTTTTAAACAGCTGAAAGAAACCTACCTGATTTCTCCATGGATTGAATTTTGGGTGGCCTTAGGTGCATTTATCCTCATACTTTGGCTCATCATGGTACTATGTTTGGGACATTTCATTGAGGGAAAATATGCTAAAATGGACACAGCAAGCCAGAAAATCAACTTGGTCCTCAAACCACACACATCTTCACACGTCGAGAAAAGAGAACTTTCTTCAGTCAACTTCACAGCCAATCCTATACCCGGCGGGGTAGCATGGGACAATACTGATTATGAAATCTATGGTCCGGTCGAGATCCTGAAGTATCCACATCAAATTAAGATCTCATTGAGTGACTTTGTAAAACCAAGCTCATTTGCTGATGATGGGACTTTGAAAGTATTAATGATATGATGTCTGACCTAGTGATGTCTGCTAAATTTACAGAACATGATTATTTGCAGGGTTCGTCTAATTATGATGAGATGTTCTGCTACAACCACTATGGTAACCATTATCTAAATAAATCTGCACAACCTAGAAATCTTTTAAATTATAATCAATGGGAACATTGTGCAACCCCTCCAAAAGGAAGCTCAAAAACTTTTTATGACAAATATTCATATTTTTCAGGGTTCAACACAAGTAATGGGGAAACATTTTATTTCAAATTGTCAAATAAGACAGGTACAAAGACCATGCTTACAAACACAAAATTGATATATTCAGATTCATTTTTTGAGCAAATGAATACATTTGGTTTTGATTTCTGGAACAAAAATGTTGAAGCAAAAACTGTTTGGGGTACAAAAGAATGGCAAGTACAAGGTATAGAATCATTGTTTAGAGCCTGCATGATCCCAGAACAGATTATATTTTTGAATGACACTATTCACCAAACCACCTGTTTTGGCCCAGCCAAAATCAAAACTTAAACAAACCATCTATTCCAAAGCCAACAATGAACAGTAGCTCTATAGATGATGAGATAGACATAAACCATATATTAAATCAAAACAGAACACATCCTGATTGGAAACAATGGTTGATCTGGCCCACAGATACAAATAACTGTCAAGACAGATTCCTGAACAAAATACAGGGGTTCACATTGACCAGGCCAGACCCTAGATATTCCCAGAGACAACACCCAGGGATAATTACCACGTACAGTGTGGGCAAGCTCTGCCTTCAATGGCTTCAAACTTCCACACTGGCAGAAATTAAGCAACACCTAACTTTACTTACTGAAGGTGCTGACTTGCGTGATTTCATCATGGGACCACGCAAACAGCGTCAAAAACGTTTCATAGCGGCCTCTGTATATGCAGCTTATAACGAAGCCTGGAAAATAACTCAAATTAAGACAGCAGAAAAGATACGGGAAATTGACCGTATTAATTTGGAAAAATCACTTTCTGTAGTGGACAATGGGTTAATGACTCTGTCCTCCAGAATATATTCTTTGGACAGCATTGTGTCTTCAGCAATCGACATAATATCGCAAGACTTACTGTTGTTACAACACGGTCAGTCCCAATTGCGTTCTATTGTACAGCTTGGCTGGACGTTACAAAATCTGCGTTCAGGCTATGTGCCTTGGCGTTTAATCAACACAACGTCACTATTCAATATCTTTAACCTTACTGATAAACAAATCAGTATGGCACAGAAGGGTGCTGATTATACAATCCTGAGCATTGAGAAACTCGAGAGATTACCATTGACAATGTCAGAACGACCTGTCATTGAATGGATAATACATGGGATAATTAATATTCCAATATCTACTTTCAGGTTTCAATACTGCCAAAAACATATACAGGCAGGCCATTATGAAAAGATGGGTAAAGGGTACATTAAGTCAGCATGGACCTTGCTCTATACACATGCTTGTGTCAGTAATAAAGGCCAGAAAGTGTTTCTTAGTGGCAATAATTGTGCGATGTCACTAAGTGGTACACTTCTGTGTCAAGGTATTAGTTTACATGGAGCCTGTGAAGGGTCTTCAAATAACCTTTCATGTCACCAGCTAGGCACACCTGCAACACAAATAGAACCATTCTTTAGGAGACTATCGAACGGAAGTTACATTCTAATAGTAGATCGCAGATGTTGTAGTTTGCTGCCCGGAAAACCTTATCTCATAACTACGACTGCGAAGGTCATGTGCTGTGAACGGGTATTGTTCCCCAGCGCTTCACCAGACAGGGAGGCAAGGTTATGGCCCAAATTGAAAATTACTTCTATTCGAATTGATACTTTAAGCAGAATGAAGACAGTGCTCCTCCAGACGCCGACCAGGCTAACGTCATCAAAAGAAACGTATGATCTCCAAGTTGCAAGGACAACGGCAGAGATTCATTCACTGTTATCAACTAATTCCCCAATACATTTCGCAGAAATACTGAACGAAATCCTAAATATTTCTGATACCACTGGTGTCTCCAGTGTTTTTAAAGCAGTGTTTTCAGGTGCTTTAACTCCATTCAAAGCCATCCTGGGTATTTTTCCAGACTTTGTCCACTCCATTTTTGGCGGACTTCCTCTCCTTTTGGGACTAGTGGCAGGAATCCTATTTTTGATCCTGTTATTTCGCTATGGCAAACCGTGTCAAAGACAAAACACCTGCGACAAGGGAAGAAACAATCCTAGCCATTGGATACCGGGACCGGATATCTAAAATCCTTGGACTATCCCGGCTTAGAGACCTAAACATGACTTGGTTTCTTTCATTTAGACCGATGTGGCAACGATGTGTTTTACCTGTATTAAGGTGCTTGCTATGCGGAGAAGAATGCGTGTTGGACACCTGTCTGACACTACAATCGGATGTGCCAATGGACGCAGAAACCTTGTTGGGTCCGGTAACGGCTCATGCATTGTGCTGTCCCCAGTGGCTACCAATCCTGATGACGGCATTCGTGGAGACTTCACCACTACGATTGAGGGATAGTGAAGTACGAGATGAAAGCAGCATCGATCAGGTACGACCTTCTGTCAGCTATGCTGATCGAAACATCAATGAAGGCAATCATGCACATGAATGCATGGTAACCACCTTTTCCGAGTTAGTGGAACTTTCACAGGAAGCTGTTGACAGCTTTTTCGACAGTCTAAATGGTATGATGTTCTCACCAGAGCAGAAATAAGGACTTTTGAGCAAGCTAGCACACGGCGTTCCCAACACCCTGAATTTGGCCTTCAACTTTGATAATAAAGTATCATGAACAATTTTTTCTCCAGTTTACGGACAGCGGAACATAATTTTTTCAGCGGCCCCAAAATATTTTGGAATTTTTCGGGACACTTATCTTCTGCTTAAAGTAGAAACTATTCTTAGAGAACTAAAATTCTATTTTAGGAACTTTAGAGACATTAGCTGCCCTCTGGCATGTTCATAAATATTTTATTTTGTGATGAAATGGACTCGCACCTTTTCTTCTGTATTAAGAGCCATTTCATGTGTTATTTTCATATTTTATTAATAATGTTGTATGAATATGCGTAATTGATTTAGCATTATTATACTGCTTGAGTGCATATAATGCATATAATTATCTTTTCGTATATTTCATGGTTTCAAAATGCATATGAATGTATTTTGGGGTGGTGCGGTATACACGTGCTCTACTAGTATATTTACTATGCCTAGATTTGTAAATATGGACATAGTCTGCGTGGAGTGGGTGTGATGTATTCCTACAGGTTCTGTATCGATCCCCCTATTCCTGACCCTGGTCTGGTTAATAATTAACTAGCAGCCATCCCACGGTGCAAAAACCGTTATCTGATTAAGCCACACCACGGCACAGGAACGCGTTATCTGATTAGGTCATAACGCTTGCCATCTAATTAGGCAAGCACTATTCCTCCAGCCCCTGATAAGGCATACGGAGTTCTCAAAACAAATCAAACCTATGACAACCTGGGAAAATCCCTACAGCCATTGTTTTGATTTCACCGAGAACTTCAGTAAAGAATGTGCTAACGACCAGTTCGTATGACATCCTTATTGACGTATATATGTCCATCCTTACGTCAATCTCGGCACCTTACAGGTATAAATATTACCGACATTGCCTTAAGCAAACACACGCGGTGGTGACGAGATCGGAGCAGCGAGACTTGCCGAGGAGCCCAGCAGAGAGCGAAGCCCACTGGCGCTGCCCCGCCTTCCTGACGCGCTGAGAAGGAGACGCTGCCTTTCTCCTGCCGAGAAATCCAGCTCCGGCGCTTCCAAGCAGCCCTCTCAGGCAGCTGGAATATCAAGACCAAAGACGAGAGATACCAGCCCTCAACCATTCTAGATCTCAGGTACAGAACTGAATAACCCCTTGCAGAGAATTCTTGAGTCAGTCCCTTGGCAAAACAAACTTAACTTAAACTGCTACTTATCTACTCCCGCCCACGTATTAGGCTTAGGTCAGGTACACCGGGGTAGGCGTAGTTAGAAGCACCAGTTGAGTACGATTAGTCAGATGTATATATGTATGTATCTATTTTATCCATTTTAAACAATCATATGGCTCAGCAACCATATCAATGCTTTTACAGTATTATTTTATAATTCTGCTTTTACTGTATGCACTTTACTTAACCATAAGTATTACAATAATATCGATTCATTTCTCTTGTACGAGAAAAGAGACTGATCAATAAATACCATCTTTTATTGAACACGCCCGTCTCTTCCTTTTCTCTACAATCTGGTGAAACTAAGAATGCACTGAACTGACCGAGTAAAATAAGTTGTCTTTTGTTTTCACACGACTCTAGAGATACACTCTTGATTAGGGGAGAGCAAAGTTGTCATGTTCTATGGTTGTCAGAAACTAAATCCCTTCTTGTCTATCCAGGGAGGTTAAAATCCTCCTTGCCTATTCGAGAAAGTTTCTAGTGAACTCTGAGCTAGCTGGCAAACACAAAACTTTAAGTCTAATATCGTCAGTAGAAGACCTAGTTAACCTCTGTCCTAGGTCTATACTATTGAAGATATTATTCCAATGCGCAGAGCCTATTGGGATAATAGGAACTACACTACATGGCGCCCAACGTTTGGATAGGTGATAAAACTAACGCAAGACATTAGAGTAACTCAGTCGTGCTTTTTCACACAGAGCCCCTTTTTCCCATAATACTCCAAAGACGTCTGGAGTGGGTGAAAGGTTATATCCGCCAAACTTCATAGAGAGGAGACTCCTATGTATGGTTCTTGGTTTATTCAACGTTGAAGGATACACTGTTCCAAAATATTGTGCATCTAATCTTTGTTTCCATAAGAAACCTGATCTGCAAACAAACGGAATAACCTTCCTGTCGGTAAAATGGTAGACAGTGAAGAAGAAAGAGAGACAGCTAGAATAACAGCTGAACTCATAGCAGCTGATACTACTCTGCAGGAAAATGACCTGGATATAATACTCATCCCGGTCAACATAAGAAAATCTATAACTTTAAAACTTATAGAAAATGGACTGACATCGAGAGGTGGTACAGTCATATTCGTAATTGAGGCACACGAATATCGGCAGACAGAGGTGTTCTATTCATGGATAAACTTTCCAGCAGCAATCGCTGTAACAAAGGACTTCCACTATTACAAAATAGAGGAACCTCCTAATGAGTACACCCCTTTCGAGGAGGTGGAAGTACCACTCAAATTCCAAGAGCACCTGCTCTTGTTTAATGGCGCCCTAAAACATAATAATCACATCACCAGGCTCGGTCCACTAGGTAGACCAGGAGCGACGTGGCCGGTCCTAGCCGGATACACACCACATCCAGACATTGAAGAAATGCCTGCAGCAGACCTTTTAATACAGCTAAAAAAATTAATAAAAATACATAAACAATTAGTCCAATATGTAATGCGGACTTCAACTGTCCAACCAGTAATTAAAATTCCACAGCTGACCCCTCATCAGGGGAACACAAATAAAATTACACCACAGAACATACAGTCCTGCCTAGGTAAAGTACCAGCTAAACGGGAACAAATTCCATTCTGGTTATCACAAAAAATCACTCAAATAGAGGCGGTATTTCCAGACACCACTCCTCTTGAGAAACACAGGATTCTGACTATCTGTCTTCCAATGGGAATCATGGACTCTAGAGATACACTCTTGATTAGGGGAGAGCAAAGTTGTCATGTTCTATGGGTGTCAGAAACGAAATCCCTTCTTGTCTATCCAGGGAGGTTAAAATCCTCCTTGCCTATACGAGAAAGTTTCTAGTGAACTCTGAGCTAGCTGGCAAACACAAAACTTTAAGTCTAATATCGTCAGTAGAAGACCTAGTTAACCTCCGTCCTAGGTCTATACTATTGAAGATATTATTCCAATGCGCAGAGCCTATTGGGATAATAGGAACTACACTACAGAATAACCCACTTACAGGATCTCGGCAGCGGGGGAACTCCTCAAATTTTCCATACCCTTCATACGTAGTAAACGGAGACACAGGAGCCTTCGTCTGCAGGAGGAACCCAGATTTATTACAATAGCCCAGGCTATGGAACATAGTCCAAAGCCAGTCAGAGACAAGACAGAGGAGGCTGCTACCTAAATCCGTAGCTAACAAGCCTTTTTATATGTATCATACTCCAGCCTTTAGGCTGCAAGACCATTGTCCAATCAGAGCAGTGTTTGTTGTTGATTAGCCGGATCCAGGTGGTGTTTGTAGTTGGTAACCTGGTCAAGGGAAGGTACACAGTCAATGTTAGCTTTTCTTTGATCGGGGCTTGGTTTCCTCAGGTTTCTTTGCCCAATTGCCTTGATCAAAAGCCCCGGCTTCACGAGCCATTCTCCGATTGTCTGGATGAAAGTTCAGCAGTCAGACCATTGTCCAGATAACCTGATCAAGATGACAAGGATGTGTTATCAGGCTGGGAGCAGGAGAGGAAGAATGATTCATTTACTTGGGGTGAGGGCCATGTGGCTTTCTGATGACTCTGCAGAGAACAGAGGGCTTAGGCGGGTGATGGTTCCTGATCAGGGATGCGGGCCTGCAAAAATGTTTTTTTGTTGTGTCGACAGATTTTCGTCGTACATCAAGAAAAACGACCAGGTGGGTCGTGTGGAAAGTGTTTGCCACAAGATGGCAATGTAAAAATCAATGGAGTCCTATAAAAATGATTGTCGTTCAAAAATACATTTCCTCAGCCCCTCCTTTTTGCCATAGAGTGGCAAATACTTTATGAAATGTCAATGTTCATAAGCCCATCTGTTTCTTGCTGGACCATTACCATCATATTAGTGTTGTGAATGCTTGATGGGGGAGGCTTGATGGTCCAGACACACATGGTACAGAGCACTGGCAGGCACTGAAAACACAGACAGCAGCAGACCAGGACAGCTACTCCTAGGGCAAGGAAGATGAGGACCCTCCAACCCCACTGGGAAAGAAGGCCCCAGATCCAGCCGGTGAGGGACCAGTTGCCTTCATCCAAATGTACTTCGGAAGAGAGACGATGCAGATGTTGGATGGCATCGTACATTGTAAGTGCATTGTCCGGGATATACACACAGCAGCTGGAGCCGATCAATTTACTTACGCCACCACGATCAGCCAGGATGACGTCCAGGACCATTCGATTTTGGAGCCTTATGAGGCGGTCTGCCTTCAGCTCTGTAGTGATGTTGGAGAGGGCACCACCTGTTACTGTGATGGTGGCTTCTTGGACCCTGGTCAATCCTCGGATAGCTTGACTGTTTGCCATGGGGCCCCAGAATGGAAGCATACCTTTGAAGAAGTTCCCAGCTTCCTGGCCTGCTGTATCTTCTGCTGATATGACACCCCTATGTGAGTGGCGCAGGGCGCCCTTCATTGTCAGATGGTAACCTCCATGGGTGGAATATGTTGGTGGAAGGAGCAAGGCCAGATAGCAGGTACCAGACCAGTTACGGGGGAGCCAAGTGTAGTCGGCAGTTCCCCAGATAAAGTAGGTGTTGGGGGATGCCACCAACTTCGGAGGAGATGTGGAGTTTAGTGTTTTAGTGATGTCACATGCACTGGTGCCAACTTTCTTAGTCCCTAGGCCATGAATGCAGACACGGCCTCGTACGTTTATGATGTTCAAAGTGTCTCTTTCATTAGGCAGTATCTTTCTTGTGCTGAACATGGAAAATGTTTGTCGAGTGGTGGAATTGAATACTACCAACTCACCGAGTTCATCTGGTGGTGGTTGCAATGTGGAAGAGCTGGTCCGGCAAAAAGGAGCACTAGTATTGCCAGATCTGTTCCACCAGAAGTCATCACGGAATGTTCCAAGGACAGGATGGGCAGTGCCATTGACAGTGAAGGCCTCTTACATCAACATCCACCCTGCAAGGCAAGTCCCAGAGATGGAAAATGGATAAGGAAAGAAAGGGACAGGATGTAGCATGGAATGTGGCATCAGTCCGCACACCCAGCAGTTGCAAGTATTCATGATCATTTGGTGGTGATGCAACATTTGGATGAAGGTGTTATTGAAAAGTTCTGCACGGCGGGGTAATTTGTGGGCTGGTAAGGAATAGTACTGATGTTCTGCAGGAGTCGGGATAGGAGTCGGTGATGTAGCAGGATGGAAGATCAGTAAGAGCCAACCAATGATAGATAGGAGGAGGGAGACAAACAGCGTCACCACGGTGACCAGGAAGCATCTGCTATGTCGGAGACTGGCAACTCGTTTCCGGATACGGGTGTTTGGGAAGGTGGCCATTGTGCTAAGCCAGGGACCCCTAGTGGCTGTCTGTGATTGGTGGTTGTTTCACCAGATGCAGGGGCCGAGGGCCCTTATGGTTTACCTCAGTCTTACAAACGGCACTACTCTCAGCCTGGGAGGATCACAGCCCTACAGCCTTTGGCACCTGGTGAAGTCAAGGGCAAGCCTTCCCTCTGCAACGTAGATTATACCTGTCAGAAGCAGGGACAGTATGATCGGGAAACAGTTGTTCTTGATGCTGAGCAGTGTTAAGGGAGGGTTCCACCCTTCCTCTTAGGATGTTGTCACTCTCCGCTTCAGTAGAAGTGGAATGCAGCCTGGCGTCGCTGAATGGGACAAAGGTTGGAACTGTCTCTGTCTCTGTGTCTCCCAGTCCTTCCCTTACCCACTGATGATAGGGGAGAGGCAGAGGGACACGCCGGCAGTGGGTAGAGTGGACCAATTTTTTTCGACCATCCACTTTCACAGCGGTGCAGGTGGCCAATAGCACTTGGCGGGGTTGTGTCCAGCGGGGCTCGAGGCTCTTGGTCTGCTGGAAGTTCCTCACCAGGACCCAGTCACCAGGTTGGATGACGTGTCCTGGGCCCTCGCTTTTGTCCGGTATGGCTTTGTGCACCTGGTGGTAAAGAGTACGAAAGGTGTTGGTTAGAGTGTACAGGTAATCAGTTAATATAGGGTATTTGACATCAGACACTTTCTTAGGTCGAGGAACACCCCAGACATTGGCAGGCCTCCCGAATACAATTTCGTGGGGGGATAATCCTATCCTGGTGTGGGCCGTTGTTCCAGTGGACTGTAGGGCCATGGGCAGAGCATAAACCCAAGTGACACCTGTCTCAGGTACTATTTTGGCCATTTTAGTTTTTAGGATGCCATTGTATACCTCCACTAGACCTGCTGACTGGGGGTGGTTAGAGGCGTGAAATTTTAGTTTTATGCCTAATGCTGTACAGACATGATCCATGATTTGAGCTGTGAAGTGTGTCCCGTTGTAGCTCCAGACCAAGCAGGGCAAACCAAAGCGTGGGAAGTACTCCTTGAGTAGCACTTTGGTGGTAGTGATAGCAGTGCAGTCTTTGACGGGGTAGGCTTCCACCCATCGACTGAATGCACAGACCACTACCAGGACATATTTTAAGTTAACGCACCTGTCCATCTGGATGTAGTCCATTTTGAGGACTTCAAACGGGTAGGTAGGAGGAGAAAATCCTCCCTTAGGAGTAACGGTGCCTTTTCCGGGGTTGTACATTAGGCAAACCACACATGTTGTAACCAGCTTTTCAGCGTATGCTGGTATTTTGGAGTTGTACCATGTAGGTTCCAACAGTTTGCAAATTCCTTTTGCGCTAATGTGGGCAGGACCATGGGCCATTGTAACTACTGCCAGCACGTGATTGTCAGGCAACATCCATTGTCTCTCCATAGTCGTACGGACCCAGCAACCAACACTTTCCTCCTTTGCTAAGTGATCTTCCCGCACTCTTAGTTCTCAGGAGTAGTATGGGACTGAATGTCAAGCACACTCTGTACTGTATTTTCAACCATGCCCCCTTCTGTCACCCACCTAGCGGGACCTCCTACATACATTCCTTCCCTTTTCCTAAGCGCTGTTTGTCTGCCCGTCTGGTCAGCCAGAGCGTTGCCTTTCCCGACATGGTCTGTCACCTTCTTATGGGCTTGACATTTCATAATGGCCACCTTTCTGGGGAGTGTCAGAGAGTCTAACAGTCGGTGTATTAGGGGGCCATGTTGGATCTTGGTCCCATGGGAAGTAAGGAAATTCCTTTCTTTCCATAACCTCCCGAAGTTGTGGGCCACCCCAAAGGCATACTGACTGTCGGTGTAGATATTTACTGTTATACCCTTGCTTAACTCACAGGCTCTAGTGAGGGCTACTAGTTCTGCTGCCTGGGCAGAGCACTGCGGAATCTGAGCTGTTTTGAATACCTTTTCTAATGTTGTGAGTGTGTAGGCAGCTGAGGTGTTACCATCTGGCCTTCTGAGACAGGATCCGTCCACATATAGTGTACCTTCTGGGTCCTCCATCGGGGTATTCTGTAAGTCAACCCGTCCCTTTGTCTCGTCCTCTGTCCTTAATATGCAGTCATGTGGGTCTAAGCGGGCATCTGGAGTGTCCAGTGAGAGTAATGTGGCGGGGTTTAGTGCAGTGCATCATTTGATGTTAATGTGGCTGGCAAAGAGTGTTAGTTCGTACCCTGTAAGTCGTGCGCTAGTGAGGTACTGTGTCTTGGTGTTGTTAAGGAGGGTGTCTACAGAATGGGGGACCATCAGGGTCAGAGGGGAGTTCATGACGATTCCCGCACTCTGACGAACCATGAGGCCGCCGCAGCTGTCGCCCGTAGGCATCTGGGAGAGCCCTCGCAACAGGATCTAAGGTGGCTGAAAAATAGGCACATGGCCGTTGGTGACCTCCAAACATCTGGGTCAGGACTGCACATGCGCAGCCATCTGTCTCATGTACAAAAAGAAAAAATTGTTTGCTATAGTCATGGGTACCGAAGACTGGAGCAGTGCACAGGGCCCTCTTCAACTCTTCGAAGGCCTGAGCATGCTCTGTAGTCCATGGAAAGGAACTGTCTGATACATCCTTGGTGGTGAGGGCAAGAAGGGGTTTGACCATAACCGAAAAATTAGAAATCCACTGTCTACAGTATGAGTTTAGGCCTATGAAGGCTCGCACCTGCTTTTGTGTTTGTGGGGCCATCATTGTATTGACAATGGCTACACGATCAGAGGTGAGTTGCCTTCCCTCCTTCGAGAGGAGATGACCTAAATAGGTCACCTTCTCTTGACAAAACTGAAGCTTTTTCAAAGAGACTTTGTGGTTGTGGAGGGCAAGGTGGCGTAACAGACAGAGAGTAGATTCTTTACATGTTGGGGCAGAATTTGCAGCAATGAGAAGGTCGTCTACATATTGTAATAGTGTGGAATTGTCAGGAAGTTCCAAGGAATATAGTTGGCTTTTTAGGGCTTGGCTGTAGATACTGGGGCTCTCGGTAAATCCTTGAGGGGCGCAGCAGAATCTAAAACTCCGCCCACCAAGGGAGAAACCAAAAAATTGTCTGCTGTCAGGATGTATAGGTATGCTGAAGAAGGCGTTCTTCAGGTCAATGACAGAGAAGTGTGTGGCGTCAGAGGGAACCATCGTCAAGAGGGCAGTGATATTGGGATATTGTTATTTTGTTAAGGGCTCTCAGGTCAATCACAAATCTGTATATTTTAGGGGAGAGAGCATCTCCATTAGTCTTTTTAAGAACAGGAATAATGGGACTGTTACAGATATTGCCACGTGTCTCCTCTACTACGCCCTTGTCCATCAATTCGGATATTATTGTCAACAGGTCCATTTCTCCTTCCGCAGGCAGTCGATACAGTCGAAGGCGGGGGAGAAGTGCACCTGGCTGGATGCGTACCACATGAGGGGGTATGTTGAGACACCCTACATCAGTGTCTGATGATGCCCAGAGGGAGTAGGGTAAAGACTTCAACTCTGGTGGGAGAGGACCGGACAGATACATGTAGGAAGCTGCAGTCGGAGAGATTGTTAGGGATACACCTTGGGGACTACATGATATGGTCGCATACAGGGTTTTTAGTAACTCCAAACCTAGGAAGTTCTCACTGCAACCTGTAGTAAAGACCAAGGGAGCGTCAACATGTGCAATGCCAATATCGAGAGGGAGGGGTTCAGAGATAGGACTGGTCACGGGCGTCCCTGCAAAACCCACGGAGACATTCATATTGCCAGAAAGGGGTGCCTCCGGGACTGACAGACGTGCAATAGAAGACCTGGTGGCCCCAGTATCCAAAAGAAAATTCTTATCATTCCCCACAACTGACATTTTAACATACGGGCCCTTTTGATCGACTGGAATTTGCACTCTGGTAATACCCCTTTCCTGGCTGTCCTATGCTTAGTAGGATCCTGTCTCGTCAACTTCGTCATAATCATCATTATAATAAGTGCGTGTTGCTTCGTTCCCATCAAACCTGTTGGTCGGGCGCTGCCGGATGGGGGCATCATCACTGGGCCTACGTTCTTTATCCTGTGGGTGGGGCGGGCCATGATCCTGAGTCTGGCTCACTTCCCTGGGAGCGCGAGGTTGAGTCCTCCCTGTTCGTATGTTTTCAGCTAATACGGGACACTCACCTATCCAATGGCCGTACCCTTTACAATAGGCACACTGATCTGTTTGGAGGGCTGCCGTACCTTGAGGGCTGGAGGGGGTGGACTGGCGAGCCCTTGGAGGGGGTTGGGGTTGCGGTCTAAAATTCCCGCGGGCATCAGGACCTCGGGGAGGATAAGCTTGTTGCAAAAGTGCCTTAGTTTTAAGATCCCTAACCTTCTTACTTTCCTTATCTTTATCTTCGTTCTCCCTATTCTCATGATATTGTGCCATAGCCAAGATACCGGTCATAGTTTGGGCAGACCAAGTACTTTCAACCTTCTTTAGTCTGGCAGAGATCTCAGGAAGTAAGTTGCTGACAAATTTGTCGACAAACACTGGGCCAGAACCTGGGGTCCGGGGATCCAAACCACTATGCCCCTTGTACTCAGTCTCAAAACAGGTAAAGAAGTCAGCCACATTTTCATCTTTTCGCTGTCTACAGGCGTTTATTTTATCCCAGTTAATGACAGTTTCCTGTAAAAGTGTTTTCATAAACGTCCTTATTTTACTGGACAAAGTCAGGATGGCAGTTTCTGGTTTAGTCCCTCCTACCCTTGCCTCTTCCATAGCCTCTAGGTCAGCCCGTTTACCCCCCAATGCCACTTCCTGATCAGTATGCCGAATTTTGTCCCAAATTTCAGTGGGTACAACCGCACCAAAAAGTAAATCTATATCCTCAAGAACGAGAGTACCTGCGGATATAATCTGGCCTAATTCTCGGTGAAAGGCAGCCAGATTCTTCCGGGGATCTGGTAACTGTCCTTTTAATTGCATTACTTCTGACCTTTTCCAAGGAACATGAACCCAAAGCCTGCGCCAGTGTGCTTCGACAGCCCCTCGGCCATTATTTTGGGCGTCGGTAAGTGCACTAACAAAGAGAGGGGCCGCCTTTCTCATTGGCATAGCTGTTTCAAAAGGGGCATTTGAAAAGGCAGCCATGTCATGGTAAGCTACTAAGACGGATATAGCACCAAACATCCCCTCTCCCTGAACATCACCTCTCTTTATTTGTGACCTAAGGTCCATCAATCCGGTAGGTATCTGAACAGACACATTCTCAAATTTGTGCATGACCAAAGCACACATGTATTCAGCCCAGGTGGTTTGTTCCATAATTGTCCATTGCAAAAAGGTGGACCATATTTCTTTAAAGGAATAAATATTTTTGTTATTCATCCAACATTCACATTGTTGCCTCTGTAGGTCTTTCTCTTGAAGGGATGAAAAGCTGACTGCTGAGCGCAAGGAGGCCAATCAAGGGGAATTAAATATTTACATAAGTCTTGCTTGACTGTAGACCACGGGGAAGCAGGAGAAGGACGGGTAGGTGTAAAGCCGCTAGGGTTGGACTGATGGAGACTTGTTGTCATTCCCTCGGCGAGGACAGGGTTAACGTGTGTGGTTGAAGTCATGGGAAAAGTCGGGAGGGCTGGTGTGACAGGGGGAACAGTAGGAGGGGCAGTAGGGGCTCGAGCGGGTGCGGGTAGGGGGACATGCGCAGTATGAGGCGTCAGGGCAGGGTACATTGGGGCATATGCAGGAGGACTTTCTAGCATGGTATCGAGCAAGGAACCACTTTCTTCTCCCCCTCTATATGGACCCTTACTTTTTCCTCACAGACTGGATAACATTTCTGTACCCGGGCCCCATGCTCCCTATCGGCTATTTCTACCGATTTTGTTATTCTATTTTGCAAATTTTCTCTGGCGTGGTCGGCCATAGCCATTCGTTCTTGTTTTCTTTCTTGCGCCTTCTGTTTCCTAGCTCTCTGTTACACCTCTTTCCTCCAAAATCGGACAGACTCAAACATGGACGGGCGCGTTTTTCTTTTAATTAATTGTTCCTCTAAGTTTGCGCGGACTTGGGAATCGAAGGAGCCATAAAATGGCCACTGTAACTCTGCGTTACTTTTCTTGGTGTATTTCACCCAAAAAGGAGGAAAACATTATGGCGGAAGGGCCATATTTAATATACATGGTATGGCCAGGGGTTCCTTCTGGAGGAAGCAGGCAGGCCTCCTCCAGCTGGGAGTCCTGTGTACACATACAACAACATAACCTCTTGAATTTACTACTGACCGGCATGCTTAAAAACAGATAACAGACCCCAGTGGGTTCCTAAAACTCACCTCGCTTGCCTGTCGTTTGCAAAGGACAATTAAATAGCAGAATAAACAGAACAGACACCAGCGGGTAAAAAATTCACCTCGCTTGCTTGGCTTTGGCAAAGTCAAATATTCATATAGATTTCATACAGAACAGACACCAGCGGGTTTTAAAAATGTACCTCGCTTGCTTGGCTTTGGCATAAGTCAATAACAAATTGGCTTTTGCGAAAGTCAATAACAGACAGACTTGGTGGATGATCAGTCCACCCTTACCTTACAGGGGTAGTTCTCTTCTGCAGACGTAGGGCTGTGTCCTGCTCCAGAAATTATTTGCTAGGGGACTCCAGCGAGAAGGCGGTCAAGTGGCCCAGACCGGGTGGGGAGGAACACCGGGTGAGTCGTTCGGTCTTCCGGAATACAAGAATCCTTGGGTAGGGCGCCTCTGTCAGAGTCTCTCCTTGCACCTCCTCACATCCACCGGGCCTGATCTCCGTACTCGTGGAGTCCCTATTCAGGTGCCATTTGAAGAACCGCAATAACCCACTTACAGGATCTCGGCAGCGGGGGAACCGCTCAAATCTTCCATACCCTTCATACGTAGTAAAAGGAGACACCGGAGCCTTCATCTGCAGGAGGAACCCAGATTTATTACAATAGCCCGGGCTATGGAACAGAGTCAAAAGCCAGTCAGAGACAAGACGGAGGAGGCTGCTACTTAAATCCGTAGCCAACAAGCCTTTTTATATGTTTCATACTCCAGCCTTTAGGCTGCAAGACCATTGTCCAATCAGAGCAGTGTTTGTTGTTGATTAGCCGGATCCAGGTGGTGTTTGTAGTTGGTGACCTGGTCAAGGGAAGGTACACAGTCAATGTTAGCTTTTCTTTGATTGGGGCTTGGTTTCCTCAGCTTTCTTTGCCCAGTTGCCTTGATCAAAAGCCCCGGCTTTACGAGCCATTCTCCGATTGTCTGGATGAAAGTTCAGCAGTCAGACCATTGTCCAGATAACCTGATCAAGATGACAAGGATATGTTATCAGGCTGGGAGCAGGAGAGGAAGAATAATTCATTTACTTGGGGTGAGGGCCATGTGGCTTTCTGATGACTCTGCAGAGAACAGTGGGCTTGGGCGGGTGACGGTTCCTGATCAGGGATGCGGGCCTGCAAAAATTATTTTTTGTCGTGTCGACAGATTTTCCTCGTACATCATGAAAAACGACCAGGTGGGTGTGTGGAAAGTGTTTGCCACGAGATGGCAATGTAAAAATCAATGGAGTCCTATAAAAATGATTGCTGTTCAAAGATACATTTCCTCAAAATCATTTCCTGATTACTCAATTACTCTTCAGGCGTGTTTAGGGTACTTCCCGGAGGAACCACTGCTTTTTCTATTGCCCCTTCTTTGGAGCATTATTTATGCTGGCTAATTTGTATCCTTAAACTACTCACACGTAGAGGCCTACTTGTTTACTTTTTTCAGTACTCCACGTGTTTTCTAGTTTTCCCTTATGTGCTGCTTCCCCCTACAAACACCTGCCGTTCATACACTCTCTGTGTTGCTCTATATCTTAAAAGCCCCTGTGCTTGTCTATTGCTTTCCCTTGCTTTTCTTTTTTCCTCTTCTAACCTCAAGATCCTTTGTTGCTCCTGTGCCCCTATCCACTACTCTGTAGCCCCTCCACACCTTGTGGGCCTTAATGTTTTTTTAATCTTTTGGAAGGCTCGAAAGTTGCCCTTTTCTGGTGGGACACTCAACATGCCAAAATGCACTTTTGCTCAAGTAATATTACATTTAGTAATTTACTGATGTGGGTCGTTTTGTTAAATTTAATAGAAAATAAAATCATGCTTGTGTCATTTTGTTGGCATGTACATGCGTGGTGACGCCAGTGCATGCATACATCATCTCACATGCACAGTCAATGGAATGACGCAGCTGCATCATCACGCATTTTCTTTTGTCCTGTGCCTGATAGAGCAAGGTTTCATACATAAAGAAACTTGTTTGTATTCATTCCTCTCGAAATAACATGTAACTTATTAATCAACATGTTTTGTTAATACTAATCACTGCATTTCACCACATTTTAGTATCTAGGGGAAGCTTTCCTATGTGCTTTTACTAACAGTAACTCGAGTGTCCTAATATGGCCGCCAAAAACGCGGGAACCTTTCTGCGCGTGTGTCTGCTACATCTGCGTAGTGTGACGTATCTATGCTTTTGGTGGGAATTCTTGCAGCTGCGCACTAGTGCCAAAGATGGCCGCTTCATGTTTCACATTTTAATGCACATGCTCCTGCTCGAACTAAACTTTGTAAGTCCTACTTAACTATTATTGCTATAGTTAAAATAAAGTAATGTGGTTAGAGTAGAAATAAGTGGTATACAGTGCATTAATTTATTTTCGTATTTTAACATGCTTCTCTTTGACTTCATTATTAGCTCGTATTTGGGTCTGAAGGGTGTCGCAAACTCAATTTTGAAAAGGATGCGTCTGCGCAGATGATCACAGAAATCCTTGAAGCAGTGTCATTGAACCACAGTCAAAGTCCTGACTTACTCTCAATGTTCTTGGGAACCTGACCGTATGACCCCAGGAGAGTAAGAAATATGGACTGTATTTAATACATTGTATAGGATTTGAAACAAATAAGGCTGGGTGTAATAAAAGCATGGGAAAGTAAATTATGGGCGGGAACATTGATCAACTTTATTGAATGGAAATGATCTCATACTGGTATGGTGTGATGACCTCTCCTCGCCTTTCTGACCAATCAAATGAAGGGAATACATGAATTTACAACACTGCGGGGGTGGTACATACCCTGGAAATAGGTCTTACTAAGGTAGCTTCAGTTCCTTAGATTGTCCGACTTGTTACAGATCTGTCGCTGGCCCAACGTATGCCGCAGACCTCAGAGCGCTGGTGAGTAGGGTAAACTGAGCTGGTAATACCGCGCCATCATCCCCACTCCCCCATGCTGCAGAGCATCAGCAATGTTGCATTTTACAATGCTGCACAGGTAAAATAAAAAGGTGAGACTTCTTGGCTTTGTCAATGCTTGTCCTGAAATGAGACTTGAGGGATGGGTGGAAGAGTGATATGTGGCTTGTGTTTTTTTTTTTTTATTATTACCCGTGACATATTTATGATCAACCATTTAAAAATGTTGTCACAATGGAAACGAATGTGAAAGCCACCAATATATATGCGTAAGGTGATTTCAAACACTTGGAAGCATGTGCATCGACATTCGAGTAAAATTCTAGTGCAGTGTAAAACCAATCAACATTTCTATCAGAAATCGAAACTCGAGGTTGCGTTTTAGATTTGAACTGGAACAGCAAAAAGAAGCAACTTCTCATTTGATGAAATACCAGCTCATTTCCGTGTTCCGGTAGCCTCGGCTGTTACAAATTACATTTGCAATTATGTCCACCTGTCCCAAGCTGACACAATTTCATTTCTTGACGTCCTTCATGCTGTGCTTGCACGTTTGCCGAGATTACATGAACTGAAAACACAATTCTTACATGTAAATTGCATTGCGATGCTCTCAGCAGAGATTGGTGAATTGGAGCGCACGTTGCTTTCAGTTCTTATCTTAACTGACTGACTCTTACGTGGACGTCTAGAGTAGAAACCAGAAAGGATGCTGGCTGTCGAGCTCGGCTAACGACAGTCACCAGGTTCTTTTCAGATTGTAATGAAAAACACACTTAAGCCATCCTGTCATTTAGATGAGTTCCATTGTAGCGGAGTATCTGCAAAGTTAAGCATTCTTTAACAGCCCCTTGTTCCATGCCCTGCTTTCGCAAGGGAGCCTTATCGCCTCTCAGATGTGCATTGACCTGATAAGCTTTAAAATGGCGCCCATGAATCAACGTTGAGGCCTGCACGCAGTATGTGCCACTTTTGAGATGATGAAGTGCTCACCGAGGGATGATGGAGATTAACATGATTTTTTGGATAGCTTGGATTAAATAGTCATGCTAAATCCTAGCTGGGAAGGTCTGTTAGTAAATGATAAGGTTCTGATTTGAGATGTAAAGACGTAATAGGAAAGGCGATAAAATACTACTCTGGGGACAGCCAAACATAATATTGAAATAATCCGTTAAACAAAATGGGAATTAGCGAAGCAAAGATGGAAATGTTTTATGTTAAGAAATACATGACTCATTTGAAAAAATTACATTTTTATTTTGTGTAAGAAAACGTACTAATTCATGAACCTAATCTTCAAATTGCCCATTCCTTCCTTCTTTGCTCCTACACATGCTTTCACCATTCATGCTAGTTACAGCCCAAGTACAAGTGGGGGGACGCTGACGTCACGGCAGGAAGTGACGTCACAAAAAGAGGCTTGCACATCAGACTCATTGCCTTCCTTCGCTCACCCCTTAGATGCGATTGCATCAGAAAAGCCAGCGCATGAGCAGCGTTCTGAATGGACTCCTGCTGCTGCTGTTGTGAAACGGACTGTTCTCTGGATTGCGGGGGCTACGACAAGGAGGAGAACCACGCTCCCCGTCATTGCAGCGCCATTTGATAATTGACATTTGTCCACCTCTTGCGTTTCCCGCTCTGCGGGAAACGCTAGCTGTTTGGGGGACCGGTGGCCAAAAGGGAGGCTAAACTACATCGCCTACAAGACATCGGGGCAAGGAGGCACCTTCCCACCACGCCCTTCACAGGTGCTTTAAATCCTGCACCAACACCGCGCATCGCGGGAAACTCCTGCTGCAGCTGTTGTGAAACGGACTGTTTTCTGGATTGCGGGGGCTACGACAAGGAGGAGAACCACGCTCCCCGTCATTGCAGCGCCATTTGATAATTGACATTTGTCCACCTCTCGCGTTTCCCGCTCCGAGGGGAACGCTCGCTGTTTGGGGGACCGGTGGCCAAAAGGGAGGCTAAACTACATCGCCCACAAGACATCGGGGCTGGGAGGCACCTTCCCGCCACGCCCTCGACAGGTGCTTTAAATCCTGCACCAGCACCGCACACCGCAGGAAACTCCTGCTGCTGCTGTTGTGAAACGGACTGTTCTCTGGATTGCGGGGGCTACGACAAGGAGGAGAACCACGCTCCCCGTCATTGCAGCGCGATTTGATAATTGACATTTGTCCACCGCTCGCGTTTCCTGCTCCGCGGGAAACGCTCGCTGTTTGGGGGACCGGTCGCCAAAATGAAGGCTAAACTACATCGCCCACAAGACATCAGGGCTAGGAGGCACCTTCCCGCCACACCCTCCACAGGTGCTTTAAATCCTGCACCAGCACCGCGCATTGCGGGAAACTCCTGCTGCTGCTGTTGTGAAACGGACTGTTCTCTGGATTGCGGGGGCTACGACAAGGAGGAAAACCACGCTCCCCGTCATTGCAGCGCCATTTGATAATTGACATTTGTCCACCTCTCGCGTTTCCCGCTCTGTGGGAAACGCTCGCTGTTTGGGGGACCGGTGCCCAAAAGGGAGGCTAAACTACATCGCCCACAAGACATAGGGGCTAGGAGGCACCTTCCCGCCACGCCCTCCACAGGTGCTTTAAATCCTGCACCAGCACCGCGTATCGCGGGACGTGCCGGGCGAAGCCCGGGCCAAGGACGGGCTCGTCTGAGCCCACCAGAGACAGGAAGTGACTGGACTGGGCCATTTCCTTTGTGTCTCCCGTACCTGTAAGACTTCTTGTAACGTGTTTAATAGAATTTTATTGTATTATTATTTATTTGTTATTTTATTGTTTTGTGTATTTTAATACTGTGATACTGGGGGGGAGGAGCCAAGCAGGCATTCGAGATGGTCGCATAGTCGCTCGGCTCCGCGAGCCCTCTCTCCCCACACGGTTATCCTGCCACATATCCTGGCCCACGGAGGCATACTTTGATCGAGGAAAGACAACGAGCACCTACCGTTTACTCCCGGAGCTCCTGCATGCCGCCGATCCCGGGAATTCTCCCCGACTGCTCTGCGGCCTACGCGTTGGAGAGACCGGGGCGTTGATTAGGCGGGGCCTCCGGCCGCAACCACAGCGCCAACGATCGTTGATGGCGGAGGGGAGCCTTGCCGGCGAGAGCCACTGATCTGAAGGACCGCTGCCTGCGGTGGCACCCCGAGCCACTTGACTGAGGCCCCCGAGGGGCGGTGTGGTGGCGAGGACTCGGAGGGGGCGCTTGGCTCCTGCCCCCTCCCCAAGTCTTGTAGCCCTGGTGTATCCTGAGATCGCCCCCGACATAGGCGGGCGGCTCCCGAGGTCCGGCGGGACTTTTAGCCTTTTGGTGGCTCTCCTTTCTGGACCCTGTCCCACAATCCGTTTGACCTGAGGACACGTCCTGCGGTGCCCTCGCAGTGCGGCCTGGTCCCTGAATATGTGAGGAGGGACGGTGTTGCTTGGATTAAGATGGCGGCTGGTGCCCTTCTTCACGGCTCACGTCCGGACCGGTGGGCTGTTCCAGAGATGGGGCCGAGAAGCTTGCAACGTGTGACAGAGTTCACGCCCCGGGATGTGTTTGTGGCCATAACGGCTTTGCACGAAACCATTGATTGTCACGCCCATGATCTAGGCGTACAGCTTGACGCCATTGTTGTTTTGCTGTCTGTGGAGGCTGCGGTTCTACTTCAGGGGTTGGCCACTGAACTTGATACAGTCATCATGGAGGAGGTCTCGGATCTTCGAGTGCCCTTCGGGCCGTTTAGAGACTGTACTCCTGTGCCCGTGCGACTCGTTTCGACTGCTCGTATGGCTCTATCCCTGGGACACATCACCGACTGGTGGTCGGAGGTGGAGCGTTGCTCTCCTCCCTGGACTGGCCTTGATGTATCGCGGCAGTGGCTGGATTGTTTGTCTTTCATCTCCTGGCTGTTTCTACTCCTTGCCAGCTTTGGGAAGTTCATGGGACCGGCGTTGTTATTGCCTGATCTTCACTATCTATATTGGGAAGGATTTAGATTATTATGGCTTTTTATGGCCTCGTCTCTACCGGGCCTGCTCATCCTGTTTGGACCCTCGAGACTGTGCTCCACATTGATTACTGGGAGGACTTCGGGCTGTGTCACCGATAGACAGGGTCAGGGATGAGATGGCTTGCGGCTTATTTGCTCTAATATCGTTAAACGATGCAGTGGGTATCTTCAACTGGCATTTCATTGGGGAATTTTTTTATGCTCGTGATTTGTATTTTTCCTTGTGGTATTGCTTCCTTCGTGGGATTTCTGGAGTGTTGGGGTACTGGGCGGGGCCGGGCGTTGTGTGCCCTCCTCCGCTTATGTTTTATTTTATTTTCTTCTTCCCTTTCCTATCTTCTATATTTCGGGTTCTCTTAGGGCGACGGGCACGCGGCTGGGGGGTAGGCCATGGCCTTCTGCAGGTGTGCAGGGTGGGGGGTGGCGGGTTGGGTACTGGCTCAGTATTTGTTTCTATGGCCCCTTAGTTTCCTTTTTCTTCCTTTTTTCAGTGTCGCCATTGCCCATGTTTCTTGCGGGGTGCTTGGGGTGGAAGGGCGGGGTTTAGACTCGTTGCATGTGGGGGTTGTGTTTCCACTTCTCCTACCATTTGTATTTTATCCCCTGATGGCCCCCCCTATCCCCCCGTATTGTGATTGTTCTTAATATCCTGATTCTTATACTATCGCGAGAGTGGGAGTAACTGTGCGACGCCACTTTTCAGTTCTTTATTTGAAAATTAACCTTTTCCATCCTGACCCGGGCTGCTGTGTTCCCTTATAACTTCTATACTGTTTTGATATTACCTTACGCTCTGAACTCTTGCCACTGTACGTAATGCTTGCAATGTCTGATCTTTTAGCGGCCAGCCGTGATGGTTGTAGGCCCATCCTTGTAATCGTATTTGCTATCAATAAAGGTTCACAATAAAAAAAATAAAAAAATAAAAAATATTGTGATACTACCATAGGCTCTAGGACACGGCTAATGGCTCCTAAAAATCAGAAACCCATTAAATCAGGGAATAGGGGTGGGGGGCCTAACTGGCACCCTAGATGCTTTTATCACAAGGGCGGCTTCTGCATTAGAGAAGGAGATAGCTTTGACGCAACGTCGTATATCCCTTGATCCTATGTTCTTGAGAAGATCATCACTCGGGGGGATAGCTTTAGTACCGTCACCTGATCGACTACCTTCCACTTGTGTTCAACTTGATACCTTATCCCAGCAACAACAAGACCTATCAACTGTTTTGGATTTTAGTGGGCTAGAACCTAGTATTGATTCCTTCATGGTTTATCCCAGAGCTGCCTCTGGCCTAAGTAATAGCCCGCAAATGGCAAGCAAGAACAGGAACGAACAAACTATATCAGAACACGCGTTTGATTCTGCCCCTAACTTAAAACGCAAACGCGGTGGGAAGCAACAAATAGGCGGAAGTACTAAGAAGAAAAAAGTTGCTTCGCCAAAAAGCAGGGACAAGACAACTGAGGACAGGCTTAACAGATTAGCGTAGGTTGAGGAAAATGGTCTTATACCTCATAACCCCCCTGATGACATGATAGAAATAGTATCTAACGATGAGAGGAGTAAAGAGTGCTCGCTAGCAAATATTGAACACCTGGTTAAATCCCTTATTCTACCTTTAGTGGAATGCTCTAAAAAGATAAGTGAACAGCTGGGATTACTTGAGAAAATTACCCAGGCCAACTCTGTTATGTTAAAAATGTTGGTGGGAATTAATACTTCGCAAGATAGTACCACCACAATACTTACAGAAACGAAGTCCCTATCATCTAATGAGAAGCCAGGCTCAAAAGTCAAGGAAACACCTAAGATAGATAGTGGGAATACAATAGGTAGGGCCCCCCAGGCTTTTAGACCAGCGGTTAAAAGAGGTCATGTCGATAGCCAGACAGATAGATCTATGAAGGGACTGGAGAAAGTGGAACCCAAAGGGGTAGTGGACAAAGCTCTGTCATCTAGAAACAAGGGAACCAGTGTCATATAGCTCCTGTATATCCTTATATCGTGTTAAGTTAGCATAGGTACATTTGAGGTTTAAACGCCATTTTTCTTTCTTGCAACTTCTGCACACGACACTTGATTGTTGACTTAGCTTTCAACCTAGTAGTTTGCCGTGGTTTATGTGAGAATAATATGTTATTGCTCTGATATCAGCTTTGCTTAATAAACTATGTCTGCACGAAGAGTGCTGAAGTTTCAGGAACAACACGATATGGAATTGTTATGAGGTCTGATCTCCACGCCTTCATAGTCATAACACAAGTGCAGCCTTTGCCAACTCGGGCTTCAGGCGGGATTGATATTGCTTTGCACGAGGCACATAGAACACACTTGATGCGGTGCACATGCAGAGAGAGCTGGTGTATGCTGATGTGATTCCTTCATGCTAGGACACTAAGGTATGGGCCCGCCCTAAAACAACCCAAAGAGACCTTCTTAGCTAATAATATAATATATGTGTTAGGGAGGGTGAGATATAAGTGTTGTTAACTCTTATTCATTACAGCATGTTAACATGCTGTCACCATTCGCTTTTTATGTCTTAGTAACTATGCTGATAATTTTGATACTGATAATAAGTATACTCGTATTATCTAAGATACTGCGCCTGAGAAGACGGCATTAGTAAATAAACATTTCAAATGCACATGTGTCTTCTTTACTCCATGTTCTGGTTTGTAATGATAATATAACAAAAGAGTGTTCATGAGTTCCACGTACCCTGAGGTACTGGAAGTTCATGTTCTGGTTTGTCTAAACATTGGGAGTTTGATATGTCCAATGAGACACTGTAGCTAGCTCGGTAAGGGGTGAGTTGGTTGCTAAGGTAAGTTTTGGGACACCCTAATTTGCCGAGGTTCCACTCCTCTGTGCACAGTTCTGTGTGAGTACAGAAACCCTGCGACATGGCGCCCAACGGTTTCGGTGGTCTTATATCATGACACTCGAGTAGTTTATCGTTCATACCTTAACCCCTTCACCTCCGTTTCCGGAAAGCGGGGTGTCGGTGAAACCTACCTATTTTTTGAGATAGGTCTTTATTCAAGCTTGATTCTTTCTTAAACGGTTTCTTTGAATTACTACCCAGTTGTGCTACAAAGTATTCTTTGTGTTTTCTAGTTTCCAGTGTTGTCATGGCGGCAGTGGCCATTGCGCAGCATAGTCGCGTGGCGGTGCGCAACCATCTTCAGACGTACCAAGTACCGGTAGATGGGATGGCTGTGATTTTCGTGGTGTGTGCAGATCCGGCGTTCCCTTATGAGTTGTTTTACTCTTGGGTTACGTTTCCGGCTGTGGACGCTAATTCTGGTTTGTTCCACTCCTACACCGCCTCGGCTGTCCCGGCTGAGTATACACCGTACAGGGCATTGGAAATACCTATTGATCATTGGCAGCATCGAGTTTGGTTTGATGGCGCCCTCCCCCACTCTTTGTCCGCAGCGAGGTTAGGTCCACTCTCAATTCCAGGTACAAATTGGCCTGCGTTGGGTGGCTTTACCCCGCACCCGAATCACGGCGCTTGTACCCTGCAGGAAATTCGTAGGCTGCATGTTGTTTCCATTTCCGTGATTCGTGCATTAGTGCAATACATCGGTCGCCACCTGCCTGGTGGTCCCCAGGGGGGTGCGGCCGTTCCTGTGGATCGAGGCGGAATGCGTCTCAATCCAGTGATGGTTAATTCGGTTTTTGGTGCTCGTCCGGTTGACAACGATGACTTCCCGTTCTGGCTAGCAGAGAAGTTTGATCAACTGGAGGCGGTTTTTCCGAATTCTACTCCTGCTGATAAACATAGAATGTTAACGATTACTCTACCGAAGGATTTAACTCCTGAACTTGTTGACTGTGAAAGCTGGGGAAAAACATTTGCGGCAGTTTATACAAGGTGCTTCGGCACCCCGTCTATGACTGCCCTGCCTGACATCATTAGACGTGTTCAGAATGATCACGGTCCAGAGGCAGCGGTTGAATTGGGTATGCGCCTGTGTGGTTCTTTTGAGATTGTATGTGATCTCATTCTCTCCAATGTTAAAGGAGATGCAGTTAACTTTCAGGTGTCGAATGCTTTGGCTGCTCTGCCCGATGCCGACAAACCCCGTCAGTTGGCAAAGATTGTGGTGGCCGCTTATAAGACGATTGGCCGCACAAGTAGAGGTCTGAAATATTTTACAGTAAAGGAGAAAAAACAACCTCAGGGACAATCTGCAGTTGCAGATGTCCAACCGAAGTCCAAAAAACAGAATTGGCCTACTAAAAAGACACAGGGGAAGCAATATAAGCAGACTCAGGATTCTTTACCTGCACTTCAGACTCCTGCGCCGACAGAGAAAGTTTATGATTTGCGCGATCGCGCGATGATTAAATCACCTGATCGATTTCAGGGTTCTGATCAACGCTCTCCTCGTTCCTTTCAGGAAACATCGGCCCCGAAGACCGGTGGAGGAGGGGGTGGACGTGGACGTGGAGGCCAACAGGGACGTGGTCAGTCCCGCCAAGCTGACGGCGCAGTGAAGCAGGAGGATTCTACGCCTAAAAGACCGCAGTTTGCGAAAAAGAAAGTCGCAGCCTTAACAGCGCATAGATATGCCACAGATAGTGAGAACGCGGCTTCGGAATCTGACGTGGGCTCTGACCTTGCTGGACAGCGCGGCGGAGATTACCATAGTCAGAGAGGCGCTCCGTCCACTACTGAAGGTGACAGCGACTGAAGTGTTTGTTGTCATAGAAACAGCCGATACGAGATTAGCTCCCCCTGAAAGACTTTTTGAAATTGTCCTGTTAATTGAAGGTGACATACAGCGTACTGTCAGAGGGGTATTTTGGGAGAACCTTTCGTCTACGTACGACATTTTGCTTTCCGAGGCTGACTGGCCCCCACCTTTTGTGCTCGCAGCGCCTCGAGGGGAGGAGGTAATCCTTCCCAGTTTCGCGCACACTGTCTCGACTGAGCATGCGCAGCATTTTGCAGAAGAGTGGGCTCGGGCTCTTGCACCGGCTCTCTACCGCAACCAATGTGGTTGGGACAAATTGTCCCCGTGCCACGAAATTCCATTGCGGTCTGAGCCACAGCCTCAGCCTCAATATCCCATACGGCGTGAAGCTAAAGCTGCCGTCGCAGAAATCCTTGAACAATTGGAATATCAGGGAGTTATTGAAACGTGTGTGTCACCGATGAATAATCCCCTTTTTACTGTGACCAAACCTGACGGATCATATCGTTTGGTATTGGATTACCGGCATTTGAACTCGCATTGCCGTAACTGTGCAGTACAGAATACTCACGGCTCTGCGTTAGTGGATAGTCTAGTGCGTAAGCGTTTCAAGACAACGCTTGACATTTCCAATGGTTTTTATGCCCACAGACTGGATGGCTTTAGCTCCCAATGGACAAGTTTTACGTCCGCTGGTGTGCAAAAATGCTTCCGGCGACTCCCTATGGGCTACAAAAATAGTCCTGGAGTCTTCACCTCCAGAATAGTCACTCTATTGGAGGGTATCGATCCAGATGCATGTTCTTATGTGGATGACATTTATCTCACAGACGACGAACTTTGGATGCATCTGTGTCGAGTGAATTCCATCATTTGTACCTTTGCTGATATGGGTTACAAATTTAATTTTGCAAAATCGCACATTGCAGAACACACGGTGTTGTTCCTCGGTTATGAGCTGAACAATGAAGGTAGAGGTTTGGCCCCTCACTTCTTGGAGAAGTGCGCACAATTGCGCGCTCCTACGACACTGAAAAAATTACAGTCTTTGCTGGGCTTTTTGAATTTCGGCAGAACTTACATTCCGGAATATGCCCAGCGTATCAAGCCTTTGTATGCTTTGATACAACCAACTTTCTCAAAATCATGCTGGCTGCCTGAGCATTCAGCCATTTTGCAATCCTTGCAGGCTGATCTGCTCGCTTCTAAATATTTACTGACTCGTGATAACCACACCAACCTGGTAATAAGAATAATTCCTGGGACGGTGGGTTTCACATACCTCACTTTTAATGAAGGTGACACAGTACCTATTGCTTACAAGTCACACTTGTACACTTCGGCTGAGTTGCGGTTTCCCACAGTGGAAAAGGTTTTAACTGCTGTACAGATGGCGATTCTTAAGGAACGAGCACTGTCGCAGGGGAAACGCATGTTAGTGGTAACACCCTGTCCTCATTTGGAGGCAGTCACGAAAGCCAGTGTACCAAATTCGAAAGCTTTGCACCCTCGGTGGATTCAGTGGGCTGCGTCATTGTCATCCACGGATGTCATGTTTATTTTTGACGCCTCCTTACGGTCGCAAGAGTACTTGCAGTATGAATTCGTTCATCCTGCTCCTCTGGCTATGCGACCTTTGGAGGACTTCCATTGCATCATTTACACTGATGGGTCGGCGCAGGTTGCGCATGGCTCTAAACATGCCTACATTTCCGCATGCGCCATTGTGGTCGGTGCTATGTTGAATGATGAGTTCATTTCCAGGGAGGTGCACACGTTGCCCCTGGGCGATTGCACCGCACAATTGGCAGAGCTTCGTGCTCTATTACTAGCGTTAGAGTACGCGGATCCAAGTGTTACTACTCTGATTGTAAGTGATTCTTACTACTGTGTCCAGTCTTACAATGAAAACTTGTTCTTTTGGATTCAAAATGATTTTCATGATTCAAAGGGTAGCACAATAAAACATAAAATGATCTGGGTTCGAGTGGCAGAGCTTAAGGCTAAGTTACCACTCGTTTTTGTTATTCATACTCTCGGTCATCAGCGCGTAGGAGTTCACGCTGTTGGCAACTCGCTTGCTGATGAAGCAGCGAAATCAGCAGTATCTACATACTTAGTTGCAGCGGTTACTAGGTCTAAAACCAAGATTGATAGCGACATCTTGGCAGCGATTGCTGCCTCTGAGAAGGGAAGTAAACATCCTGCGGGATTCCCTTCGAAGTATAAATACCACTTAAGTCCCGAAAAGGTTCCTTTTGTGACAATTCCTGATGTTGGGGAACGGTTGATTCCCAACTCGGATCGCAGAGCAGACTTGATTACAGCGGCTCATGAAGGTGTGGCGTCTGCGCATGCGGGCGTCTCGGCCACTGTAACTCAATTACAACAACGTTTCTGGTGGCGGGGACTGTACAAACAGACGCGTGACTATGTCCTTCTTTGTGACATATGCCAGCAGATTAAACCTTCAACTGCTACGCGTCCGCCACAGACTCAGTTGTACATTTCTAATAAACCGCTAGGCTGTGTTTATTTAGATCACTGCGGTCCTTTTTCATCTGATACTGCGTATAAGTACATCTTAGTAGCAGTTGACTCATGCACACGCTTTGTGTGGGTATGGCCACATCGCAGCGCTGATTCACGGACTGTCATTAGAGATTTGCGTATCTTTATAGGGATTTTTGCCTGTGGTACCTTCCATTCGGATCAGGGTCCGGCTTACGCCTCTAAGGCGTATAAGGATGCCATGACTTCAATGGGGGTCCAAGTCAAGTTTTCGTCACCCTACAGACCTGAGGGTAATAGTGTAGTAGAACGAATGAACCGTGATTTAAAGCAATCTTTGACAGCCCGAGTTATAGGCACTGGCAGAAACTGGCTGGCTCATCTCTATGGCGTGCAGCGTGCTCTTAATAATCTCCCTAGAAGGTCTCTGGGTGGGCGGACCCCATACGAAATGCTCTTTGGCATCAAAATGTACGTCCCTGACCTTGACGGTCTAGACTCAGTGGTTCGCGCCACTTCCTTTGACGCAGATGAACATTGCAATGTTTTACAGAATCTACAAAAGACCAGAGACAGTCTTGCAAAGGAACATTTGCCCTCCACATCGGATGATGCGTTGCAGATCCCGGTAGTTGGCTGGCTACCCCAGGTTGGAGAACTGGTTCGAGAGAAGATCGACAACAAGAAAGAGTTTGGTCCCTCCTATCGAGCTCCAGTCCCAGTGCTTGGAGTGAAGGGAACAAGAACAGTCGTATTACCACCACTTCCAGGTCGTAAGGAAAACAGGTTTATTTCTATTGACAATGTCAAGATACACAGAGTGGCCGATTCTTCTTAGCATGACACCAGCTGTTTCCTGTCCTTCCCTTGTGAGAAATTCAATTATGCCCACTGCTTCTAATATTGAACCTGAAGTGGCCATCGAATTACCTGCTGTTTCCAGTCCTTTATTAAATAATTTACCGGGAACTAACATTGATGAGACAGACTATGCCTATCCCACTGATTTGTCCATACCTGACCTGCAAGCACGTTTAGCCACAGAATCCAGATTTTCTTTTGACTCTGTTTCTCTTACCTCAAAGGAACCCTCTCGTGTTGCAGTTTATGCAAGCCTGTTTAAAAAACATTTTTTGATACCACCTTGGACTTACATTTGGCTCGTCCTTGTTTCGATTTACCTTTTTATGTCAGTTGGTTTTGTGTTTTATTTTTTTCGAATCATCAATGGACATTATGTCGAGGAAAGAACATGCATTACTCATTTAAATGGAACTTTGGCCCCACTTTCCTCTTCACATTCTACACACAGATTAAAAAGAGACTTGACTTTGGTTAACATCACAGCATGGCCTGTCCTTGATGGAATCGTGTGGGATGCAGTTCGGTTTCAGATTCATGGCCCAACGGAAGTCGTTAATGTTCCTAATGTACTTAGAGTGAATATGGGGGATGTGGTGAAACAAAACATTCGTTCTGATGATTGGGATGTTAATGCTGTGGAAAGTTTGTTTTCTGATTTGAAATACTATGCTGCTTTTGATGCTGAGGATTTATATTTAGAATCTGCTAATTATGGTGAATTGTTCTGTTACCAACATTATGGCAATCACTTCTTACACAAAACGTCATCCCGAAGGGAAACTGTTAATTTCACTCAGTGGGAACATTGCCCAGCACCTAAACAAGGGAGTTCAGAAACATTTCTGAAAAAGTATACTTATTTCACTGACTTTAACCAGTCCAATCCCGAGTCCTTTTATTTTAAATTTCACAGACAGCCACTGTCCAAGGTTAGACTTACCGATACTAAATTATTGTATTCAAAGGCCTTTTTAGATCAATTGGTTACTGGAGGCTATGAGCTGTGGAAGGAAACAATAGACCTTAAATCGGTTTGGGGTTCAAGGGCCTGGCAGGTACAAGGCACTGAGGCTTTGCACCGTGCATGTCTCATCCCGAATCATATGTTGTTTTTGAATGAAACAATTTCCCAGACCACATGCTTTGGATTGGCTACATCTAAAAGGTTAAACACTCCGTCTTTCCCGGAGTTGGAGGAATATGATGGTTGGAGTAATTTTACTCAATTGTCAATTAGAGAATTACAGACTCTGCTTCTCAATTCCTCCTTTAACATTTCCAGTATGAATCCTAAAGGTTGGCTGCTTTGGCACCGTAGTGCAGATTCTTGTCAAAGTAGATTTTTAAATTTAACTGACGGTTTTAAGACTGTTAGATCTGATCCCCGGTTTGACTTGAGTCATACTGTTACCTCTTACTCTGTAGGCAAGTTGTGTCAAGCTTGGCTGAAACATTCAACTTTACCTGCGGTTAAGTATCACCTTTCCAAACTGAATTCAGACGTGGATTTGAATGATTTCATTAAAGGCCCAGCTAGTGGCAGGTCGAAAAGGTGGTTATATGGGGTTTACAATGAAATTTGGAAACTGTCACAGATTGAGGCTGCTACACGCCTTAGGGCTATTGATCAGGCAAATCTTGAGAAAGTGCTTGCAGTTGTTGACAATAGCATTAACGTGCTTTCCTCTAGAATTTACACATTGGATAATGTTGTGTCGTCTGTTGTTGATATTGTGCATGATGAGGTGTCAGTTTTATACCATGGTCAAAATCAATTACGGTCAATAATGCAGTTTGCATGGACCCTTCAAACTCTGAAAATGGGTAAAGTTCCCTGGGGATACATGAACGTTTCTTCTTTATTTGCACCGTTTAATTTGACTGACAAACAACGCTTGCTTTCAATGCGTGATGCTACCTTTTCTATGTTACATATTGAAAGGTTAGAATCTTTACCTTTTTCCGTGGCTGAAGCCACTGCTGCAACGTGGCTTATCCACGGTTTAATAACGCTGCCTTTTGCTTTATATAAATTTTCAAATTGCATGAAATATGTACCCATAGGTCGTTATGAGCCTTTAGGTAGCGGTTTTCTTCATGAAGTCTGGTCACTCCCATACACATACAGATGTTTCAAGGATGAACAGGAGGTTTATCTAACAGGGGAGGAGTGTACTGAGACGCCAGATCATTCTTTAATGTGTCGACACATACAGTTACACGGTTCATGCAATAAGGACAGGCCGAATATGGCTTGCGTTTTACAGGGCACGCCTGTTCCTGCTATCATCCCCACGTTTAAATTATTAGGGAATGGAAGTTATTTAATGCTCAATAATGAAGACTGTTGTGGGTTAATTAAAGGTATCCCTTTCATAGTTACAGTAAGTGAGCGGGTTATTTGCTGTAGAAATGTGCTTTACCCTCCCACACATGAACATAGAGATTCTTCCATCTGGCCAAGAATACCAACCTTGGGAGCAGAATTCAGCGGCATGGCAAGAATAAGAGCTCTTTTGTCCCAGGAAGAGGTGGCCTTGAGCTCGGCCCGTGAAACTTTCGTGCTCCACATTGCTAATACACGTACAGAAGTTCAGGCTCTATTAAATACTGATTTGCCTTTGCATTTCGGAGCCATGGTTCGTACTATCTTTAACGCATCCTCCACAAAGGGCCTATCACATTTTTTTAAAGTTGTTAGCAGTGGTCTCGTGACTTCCTTTGAGAAAATTTTTGGAGTCATCCCTGCTTTCTTCCATTCAATCTTTTCATCCTTGTTTGGAGGGTTCCCGTTTTTACTTGCACTAGCGGCTGGCGCTCTGGTGGTTTTCTGTCTTTTTAAATATGGATGCCCATCCTGTGCAAGACCACGCGCAACTGCTGCTGACGCGGTTCCGCAATCGCATGCTTGAATATTATGGCACACTGCCGTTGGCGACTTTGAGCACGGCATTTGGATTATCTTTTAGATTCTCCTATTTCACCTGTGTCCAACCTGTTTTTCACTGCCTGACCTGTGATTTCCAGTGGGCCATTGATTTGTGTCTCTGCGGACCGGTTTCTCCTGACGTCGATTTTAATCAACTGATGAGTCCTATCATTGCTCACGAGTTGGTTTGTTCTGACGAGAGGATTATGGCCTTAGCAGTGGCGCATGGACTAATTGGTCCCTGGGATGTGTTGTCGGCAGCACGGAATTTCTTGGAACTAAGTTTTCTTGAAAACCCACCGAGCTGTCCTCTGATGGTTATAGAGGATCCGGTGCTGGAAGAACACGTATGTTCCTTTCATCTTTTAAATTGGATGGCTGAACTGTTTTCGGATGAGGACAGTGACTTCCTATTGGAAGCTGTTGCTACTTACTTTTCATATACAGTTTTGTCATAGACACTGCTTCGGATTGACGTGCTGATTAATAGCATTTTATTGATTTTATTGACTTATTTGTCAAGAACTTTTTGTTTTCGTTTGCCTATTGGCTTGAGCCACGTTATATTTTTGGGCTATTTTTTAGCATTACTTTTTAAAGTTTGGTTTCAACTCATGCTCGTTTACTGTTGAGTTCTGCTCTCATGTGATGGCACTTCTGTTATCATATTTAGTCCGTTCTCGGATCATGGGGGGGTATCATATAGCTCCTGTATATCCTTATATCGTGTTAAGTTAGCATAGGTACATTTGAGGTTTAAACGCCATTTTTCTTTCTTGCAACTTCTGCACACGACACTTGATTGTTGACTTAGCTTTCAACCTAGTAGTTTGCCGTGGTTTATGTGAGAATAATATGTTATTGCTCTGATATCAGCTTTGCTTAATAAACTATGTCTGCACGAAGAGTGCTGAAGTTTCAGGAACAACACGATATGGAATTGTTATGAGGTCTGATCTCCACGCCTTCATAGTCATAACACAAGTGCAGCCTTTGCCAACTCGGGCTTCAGGCGGGATTGATATTGCTTTGCACGAGGCACATAGAACACACTTGATGCGGTGCACATGCAGAGAGAGCTGGTGTATGCTGATGTGATTCCTTCATGCTAGGACACTAAGGTATGGGCCCGCCCTAAAACAACCCAAAGAGACCTTCTTAGCTAATAATATAATATATGTGTTAGGGAGGGTGAGATATAAGTGTTGTTAACTCTTATTCATTACAGCATGTTAACATGCTGTCACCATTCGCTTTTTATGTCTTAGTAACTATGCTGATAATTTTGATACTGATAATAAGTATACTCGTATTATCTAAGATACTGCGCCTGAGAAGACGGCATTAGTAAATAAACATTTCAAATGCGCATGTGTCTTCTTTACTCCATGTTCTGGTTTGTAATGATAATATAACAAAAGAGTGTTCATGAGTTCCACGTACCCTGAGGTACTGTAAGTTCATGTTCTGGTTTGTCTAAACATTGGGAGTTTGATATGTCCAATGAGACACTGTAGCTAGCTCGGTAAGGGGTGAGTTGGTTGCTAAGGTAAGTTTTGGGACACCCTAATTTGCCGAGGTTCCACTCCTCTGTGCACAGTTCTGTGTGAGTACAGAAACCCTGCAACACCAGGAAGAGCTTTAATCTCCCCCCGGATTCATACCCATATGTCATCGTGCTGGCTGGTGTCCCTGAATGGAAGCATGATAGGGCTGAAACTTTTCATGAATTAAAAAATAAAGTCATGTTTTGGTTAGGGAAAAACCGCCCGCTCAGACCAGACTTCCAAGGGGAAATTTTAAACGTAAGGAGAGTAATCTGGATGGGCTATCAAGCTAAGGATATCGAAGGAGACTGTATCATAGTAAATTTTAGAGATCCCCGCGTGGTACAGTTTATTAGGGGCTTTACGAATCTTGACACCTCTGGAGGTATTTTCTCCTTTGATTTAAGTTACTTTTATCCATCGGCCTCTGCTATATTATCCAGGCAGAGGCCCTATAGCCCACAGTATGGATCAAATTACTCTCTTTCAGGAAACTATCTCAATGCCCCTTTGGTCCCATTAACAAATAGAGGCTTTTCGCACCACTCTCTTTATCAGGGTGGTAACTATCATCTGGCAGGGGGCGAATTTAATGTTCCAACTGGTAACTATTATGAACCCCTGTCAGGCCTTGGGGAGGTGGACTGACCAATAAAGGAGAAGGGTACTCTTCTTAGTACAGTAAACACTCCGAGCTCTCCACGGATGGTTGACCAGGTGATTTTAACCGCATGCACGCTAGAGGTTTTCCCGCTGCGCACTGCAATTTTTAAAATCCCGCGTTACGTGACAATGTCAGCTCGTCATCCGCATAGCGCAGGGTACGCCCATGACGAGCTGACCTTGTCATGAGCGCAGAAGGGGTTAAACACCTGTGACCAATCATTCTTAATCAATGTTAGTAAGGAGCCAGTACATATTGACAGGACTGGTAAGTTAACCACGGGGGAGCCAAGCCTGAATGAGGAGATAGTGGGCAGTGATCCTGATAAGGCAGAGTACTCCCCTAGCGATCCTAATAGTAATATTAGGGACAAATGGTCGATTATCTTTTGGAATATTGCTGGACTCAGAGCAAAATTAGATAATCATCTCTGGGTTAAACTTACTAATGAATACGACTTAAAATGTGTACAAGAAACATGGGCCAAGGAAGTGTATCATATTAATCATTTTAAAACAATATTTACCCCTGCCGTTGGCTCAACACACGGCAGATCAAAAGGGAGGCTCTGCACGTATGTTTCAAATTGTTTTAAAGGCATAAGTTTGGAGACTTTTTATAATAATTGTTTTTATCATATAGTTGGACTGCATATGAGTAACACTTTTTGTATTTTGATAGTAAATTTAAATAACAATATCCCTTTAGTGGATATTCTTGCAGTCTTTAAAGCCCTGAGACATGAACTGAATAGTTTAATCTGCAATGAAAGTAAAGAATTTGTAGTTATATGGGCGGGGGGGGTGATTTTAATTGTGCTCTTTGTAACAGTGATGAAAAGGGGAACTGTGGCCTTACGGTGGATAGGGAGTTTACACTGGCACATTTTGAGCATACAGTTACGGGGGACGCCCTAAATGAAATTCTGTTCATGAATGATCTAGGTTTTGCTTACAACCTGTGTCAGCCACAGGTACCTTTCTCTACCACCTTTATGGGTAGAGGGGTGTCTTCGATAATTGATTTTATCATGATCTCCTCATGTTATGGTGACAGTATTTCCAATTACTGTACGTTGGATTCCCCCCTTAGCGATCATTTCCCCATTAGGGTAGAAATACTTGACCCAGGTGCTGTCTATATTACTGATGATACATCCAGGTTAAACTCGAGAGATATTGACATCTCTAGACAGAACGGATACGCCTTAAAATGGACAAAGGTCGTACCTGAAGACTTCCTGTGTAAGATAATTAAGGCCTGTAAAATGTGTTTCAGTGTTTGTCTGGATATGGACGCTGACAACACTGAAACTATTAATAGTTTCAGGCAAATTACAACATGTATTAAGAATAGCCTATGGGTCGATATAAAGAACCCAAAAAGTAAAAATAGGGGGTGGTTTGACTCAGCGTGTACCAAGGCATACTCCAATTCAAAACGGGCCTTGAGTAATCACGCCAGAGAGCAGAAACAGATTAGGGAGCTCCGTAAATCATATAAAATTGCGCCAAAAAAAAGGAGGGAAACGCTGAAGAAGGAAGCTTGGGAGGCATTGATAGAAGCTTCTCGATTGAAAAATATGACAGCCTTCTGGAAGGCAGTCAATGCACCATATTTCAAGGATAACACAAAGGCACGGCTGGAGATTGCTATCTCTGAGAATGATTGGGTAAGCCATTTTGAAACTCTCTACAGCACCTCTGCACCACTTGTTGAACCATTGCCTGAATCGACTGAAATGGATATGATTAATTTGTCTATGAGCAAAGAAGAGCTTAATTTTACTCTAGACGAAGTAATTAAGGGCATTAATTTAAGCCAGGGGGGCAAGGCACCCGGCCCAGATGGCGTCCCTATTGATATTTTTAAAAATAACTTATCTTTATGGGCGCCACTGCTTACAAGAACTTTTAATGCGGCCTGCTCAGTGGGACTTGTTGGTACTTGGTATGAGTCAATTATAGTACCCATTTTTAAAAAAGGCGATAGGACCAGCTGCGTGTCCTACCGTCCAATATCTTTGCTTGATTCGACAATTAAAATTATTGGAAGGGTTATCCTAAACAGGTTGCATCTTTGGGCAGAGGAGCACAAGATTATTAGCGACCTACAATATGGTTTCAGAGAAGGAGTTGGGACTACAGATCAATGTCTCAATCTCTTTATTCTCCTTGAGAAATATACTAAGGCTAAAGGCGGCCGGATGTACTTAACCTTTGTGGACCTGACATCCGCCTTTGATTGTGTCACTCACAGCAAACTGTGGTTAATTTTAGTTTGGCTGGGTGTTGATGCTAATATTATTCAATTTCTCAGAGAGTTGTATAATGGTGCAAGGGCAAATGCACTAGAATGTTTAAAATTGCGAGGGGAGTGAGACAAGGATGTGTCCTTGCCCCTTTTTTATTCAACATCTACATTAACGATCTGGAGAAAACCTTGCTGCAGGACTGTCAAGATATGCCTATTGCATCAAATCGTCAAATCCCTGGGCTCATTTACGCTGACGATGCCGTCCTGATGGCAAGGACCCCCGTTGCGATGCAAACTATGATTTCTTCTTTTTGCACCTTTATGACCAATTTGGACCTAAAGGTTAACAGTGCTAAAACCTTTTGTATGAATTGTGGTAGAGGAGCCAATAAGAAAGTTAGAACCATGTTTATAGGCTCCAAACAATTAGATCACACCTCAACTTTCCCTTACTTGGGAATTCTGTTTGATAGTTCAGGACAGTGGGGCTGTGCAGTGAAAAGTAGAAACCTGCTATTTGCCAAGTCAATTATGGCTTTAAAACTATTTAGTAAAAAGTTGGGGAAGAAACCATTCAAGGAACTCCTGTGCATATATAAAGCCAGTTGTGTTGCGGTTGCAACCTATGGGCGGGAATATGGGGGGATGCAAATGTTTCAACCCTACAGCTGACCGAAAATGGCTTCTTGCGATATCTTCTATCTATCCCGAGACCATGTCCACCCATAATTGTCACACTGAACTCGGCTTGTCTTATTTAGAAGATGTTATCAAAGTACAGCCGGTACTTTTGTGGCACAGGGTGTGGACAACTGACGAGTGTCATTTAAATCGGCTCATTCTGGGGGATGCCCTGAATTTGGACTGTGTCCGACGGGTGAAGTGGTTGAGATATATCAAGTCATTCCTTGCTAACATTGGTCATTCTGATTTTTACGATGACCCCCCATCCATGATTCATATCCGAGAAAAGTGCTGAAAAAACTATGCATTATGCATTTAGAGAACCGCAGGGAAAAAAGCTGAGTTCACTAAAAAATCGGTGATCTTCCATCAATTAATACTAACATCGCAGGCCATTCAACCTTATCCAACCCTGCAGATGAAGGATCATGTCAGGTTTCTACTTATTAGACTTAGATTCAGGATTTTGTTTAGGCTGCTTAGCTTTCCTGTTACCAATGATTGGTCAAGTGGTATCAGTAAATGTCCCTGTGACGACTTGTCCACCCAATCCGATATACATATTTTATTCTCTTGTAAATTTTATTCAAGACCAAGGAAAAGGTGCATTATACCTACATTAAGGTGTCTGAACCTAAGACAATGTCGACCAGCTTTTTTAGCAATACTGAAGCTCGATGATATATTTACTGTGGCATCTGTTTCAGCTTTTCTTAATAATGTATTTTATACTCGAAATTCTATAATAATTTAATTATTGTTACTTGTATGAGCCTTCAATGCTTATTTGTTTGTATTTATTATCATTTGAGTCAACCGTGTAAATACTTGGAATGTTTTATAAGCTGTGAACCTATGTACTTTTATGGTTATTTACTTGATATAACCGAATAAAGTCTTTTGAATTTGAATTTAAATAGACTCCAATCTCTCCCCAGAGATGCCAAAGAGTGAATGTGTGGTGCCATTTTCTCCAGTTATCAAGCTCCCGGTAAAATGAGTGGGGGGATGCCGTCCACTAGCATGGTACCCCGACTCGAGCCCTGGCAAGTACTAACTCGTTAACCCTATGGACCAAATTTACTATTATTTCATGCAAGCAAAATCCCAGAAATCTTGTACGTATTGGGAAGCCTCTATTTGCCTTAATGAAGCAACAATTTAATTAAGAGTTCACAAAACAAGTGTTTGCTACAGTCGTTTATTGTCAAACTTTATATAGTATGAGAAATTGTGGAGTGTTAGAGACAGGATAAAAAGAACAGTGTAGGTGAAGCAGAGCGGAAAGGGGGCATCTTGCAATCATCTGTCTGCAAAGCTGTATCAAGAGATACATTCACAAAGGCCTCACTTGGCACGCAATGTTATGTTCGTCTGGGCACCACAGCAAATAAACCACTATAATTGGTTTCCTCCTCGCCATTAATATCATAACCTTTAAGAATTTCTAGATGCAACCATGTATCTGCTATAATTCACCACATATTCTAAATATTTCCCATGTTTCTGATGATTTGTGGCCTAACTAAATGCCAGAAGTGCCTGTGAAATAATGTAAAAATACACACAACAAATGTGTCATACTAGATTTGAGTGACACACAAATACTAACCATACTGCATCACTTCACGATTCTCCTCTCATAAATCTGACTTCCTCCTATATTCGACACTAAATGCTCACGTAGTCAATGTTTATGACATCCTGCAAAAATCTGCCACCATGCAACTGGGCTCTTACCAGACCATACAGAACACATTGAGCAGGAAACTGAGGTCTTATCCAGAAATGTACGTGCCTTACGTCAGATACATACAGTTGGCAAATTGAACCAATTAAGCCAGAGATTCCAGAGAAACTGCTTTAAATCAGCCTCATTCTAAACTACCAAATTCGGACAACCACTTGCTATGTCTAAGGACATAGATGTCCTTAAACATCCCCAAAGCACAGGGCCATAGCACTAGCTGTGGAAATGAAGTGCTAATGCATATTCATCTTGGAGGTGTTATATATTTTTTTCCAAAAATAAATGCATTGTACTTATGAAGCTTGAAGTCTAGCTAACTCAGCAGTTATAGGCTTTATACTCGATTTTGTTTGTAATGTTTGCTGCCAATGATCTCCACCACATGGATAAGATTGTATTTTCATATCTCACCAGAAAAATGTTTTAATCTACTTTCACAGTGCAAGACAAAAACCTTTATAAGAATATTAGAATGCTGTCTCAGTAGGACTGTGCATGTCTAAGGTCTAACCTAGCTGTTGAAGCAGAATCTCAAATATTGTAGCAATATTGTTTACTTTCAACTGTTTCACTCTAGTACATTCTGATTGGTATATTCTCTGGGACGTATGTGCAGCTGTATTGAATGCATGAAATCCATTGTTCAGAACCCTATAAATGTTTGCCCGTTATGAATGTGAAGGAGACCCATTCCCTACTAACCTCCTAATGTAAAGCTATGCTGGATTGTTCTACCATTTTATACAGCCGGGGCAAGAGCTTCATTCACTGATCTCGCAGAGGCCGCCATCGGTTGGGGCCTAGAGGGCCGGCACCGTAACCGACAAAGATCCCTGCAAGGATCCGGTTCTGGGTCCCCTAGAGCGCCTAGAAGTGGAACAAGGTAGCCCCATGCACTCCACCCAGGTGCCAGAGTGGGACCAGGCCGCCGTCCAATGGGGGGCCTGGCAAGGTACAAACCCCCCAATGGGGGAACACCAACGGCAAGGCAAGAAAGTTTGAGAGGATATAGGCCGCCGCTCCCCGAGGTATCTCTTATTATCATGGAGCAGGGGAGTGGCGTACCGAGGATTTTTTGTCGGTTTACCTAATAATCGTGCCTGGAGAGGCGAAGCTCTGTGTGCCAACCCAATGAAGTCCTGGTGCAGTGGGTGTCTCCAGGAACACCTTGTGATTACGGCCTTTCCATAGTGTCGCCATGTGCGATCCTTGGGAGCAGCAGCACCGTACTCAGGCGCCTTTCTTTGGTGTGCCTTTACTCATCCCCTGCGCAGTAAAGTGAAGAAGATGTGCGCCGGCACCATGCTCAGGCGCTTTGCTTTGGTGCCCCTGTTCTCATCCCCTGTGTGGAGTAGCAATGAAAATGTGAGGCGGGCCTCACAAAGCAGGCCTGCGGCAAAGGAACCATCTGCCATAGCGGTACGAGCCCCCAGCGGGTGCAGCGGTTGACCGTCCCTTCGTGTAAATCCCTATTGGGTAGTAAGCAGCCGCCTGCCCGCTCCAATTTGTCCTTCTTTGTGGACCCCTTCGTGTTTAAGGGCAGGAGCGACACACTGTGCGGCCCCGGAGAGCAGCCTGCCCCCATTTTAGTCGGCCACATGATTCCGCCAACCCGCTCCACCTTTTCACTCAATTGCAGGACGGGTAGGTATGGGGCAGGTAAAATCGTCCCTCAACCAGGATCACCGGTCATGTTTGGCAGAGACCACACACCTCCAGCAATCCTTTTCACTCAGGAGTTGCCGGGTTTGGTGGCTGAGTAGCTCCACGAGAGGAATCGTGTTCTTGCCTGCCCACAAGAAGCTTCCGGGTCCAAATGCGCACTGTTGCAGCAACATTGTTGCAAAGTTCCCCAGCCCCTCCCAGCTCTCTTGAGCCACTGACTGTTTAAAGGGGATGCAAGCTTTTTGGCTGAAGGATTCCTGATGCCGTCTTAGTGGAATTCACCTGCCACACCAAGCCAAGGTTAAGGGCCAGCAGCTGGGGTGATCCCATGTACGGTGGCAACGTGGTCCGCAAGATCAGCGCGTTCTCATATGTTATAATAATAATAATAATAAATAACAAACACCCTTTAAGGAATTTACAGAGGTGTTACTGTGGTGTTAAGGCTTCTAACAAGCACTAGCAAAGGCAGTGTCTAGCAGGCTGCAGAAGCAGCAATTTACGGAGCGCACTCTGCCAGGAAAGGCAAGGTCCTCAGTCAAGCAGACAGTAAAGACAATCAGCTTTTGTTTGGTGCATAAGGAGGGCGACAGCACCCCGCTCAGAAGCACACGCCATGGAAGGCCAAGCCACAAGAGGGGAGCCAGAGTATCTAAGTGAGTTACTTAAGAAAATGTGGGCTGCCTCTGACGTCCATGGGACCAGCTTGCTGCAGTCACCCTTAGGCTAAGACGAGCGAGAAGGAACAAGTGAACAACCAATGGGGATAGCTGCTGCGCCAGCACCCAAGAAAAGACAGAGGATGCCGTCCAAACCACTCTGGTCAGTGGCACCCAAAAAAGGAACCCAGAAGAAAGACCTGCCACCTGTGGCCAACCCGACGGTGGCAGGAGCCAACAGTGACACCAGCAACGCAGCAACAAGGGGTGAGCATAATTGTGCAATTGTACAAGAATGCTGGAAATCAATGGCACCCCTGCTGCTTAAGGGGCTGGGTGTCACAGGGGGCTGAGACTACAGGTGCGCAAACTACAGCGGGAGTATCAGGGTTACCGTGGCATTTGATAGACCGGGCTGCGCACGGCAAGAATCCTTGCAAGGGCAGGCCCCACAAGATGCACGGGGCGAGCTAGGATCCCCCTTAACAGCATTGGGCAGCACAAGCACATCAAGCAACCCAACTAGAATGGCTTTAGCTCCAGAAGCTTACACCAAACCCTCTCCAGGTCCGGCATCAATGACAAGGGCCACAGGTTTAGCAAGCCTTATCCCCTTGGCAGTGGAGGAGAGGATATGAAGGAGAGAATTTATTGACATTTTCTCGCTGCTAGAGATACAGCTAGATGGTTTGGACCTGACAGTATGCGACCAGAAGCCTGAGGATAGAAGGGAAAGGAGAAGGGAGAGGAAGGAGAGGAATTTTGATAATTGGCTGGACGCATTTAGAATAATGGCGTGCATAATAGTGGAGAAATTCCCGGGCTGCTCAGCAGACCTATGGTTATATGAGGCCAACATCCATGGGGCACAGAGGCAGTTCCCAGGGGATGCGTGGTTAGAATACGACAAAGGTTTCAGGTTAAAGATGCAGATACACGCAGAAATGGAATGGAATGAAGAGGATGTGTCTGGCTCTATTCATAAAATGATGGTATACAAAGAAGTGAAAACTTGGGCGGGAAAGAGTAAGCAGCCCTTTTGGGGGTCCTTCTACAAAGGGAGGGCAAGTCCTTTCATAGGCCCAAACAATTTAACACATGGGAACCCTCACCCTCCAGCGGGCCAGTGGCAATCTGCTGGAAATATGACGCTAATGAGTGCACTTGGGGAGCTTCTTACAAATTTCAACACATATGTTCTGTGTATGGGGGAGGGCACCCGGTGGCAGGGTTTCAACGCAAGAAAGAGCATAGAGGGAACAAGAAAGAGAAGAAAAGAAAACAGTGACATGGTCAAAGAGGTTTTGGGGTACCCAGGGGTGTTGCACAACTACTGGTTAGCCGGGTCTCCTATCAACACACTCCACAGGCTAGCCAACAAATATCGCAACAAGAGAGATCTTGCAGTCCTAGTGCAAGGGTTTGAGGTTCATTATACCATTGGAGGGCCCCCTCCCCCTTGGTGGTGCAAGCAACCTAAGATCAGGACTACAATATCCAGATTTGGACTGCAAAAAACTGGAAAAAGATAAATCCTTGCGTAGGATAGAGGGCCCCCTGCTGCCTCACTTGCAAGATTGGATGGTAATCTCACCACTGGGGGTAGTTCCCAAAAAGGAGCCAGGACAGTTCAGACTAACTCACCATCTTTCCATCCCCGAGGGAACGTCAGTAAATGATGGGATCTGTGCTGAAGCTTGCTTAGTGGGATAAGCTACAGTCGACGATGCCATCGACTTAGCATGATCTGCTGGCCAGGGGGCTCTCATGGCTAAAGCGGACAGAGAGTAGGCTTTCCGCCGTTTGCCGGTACATTCATCCAGTTTTCACCTCTTGGGTTTCCAGTGGGGGCCCTGTACATCAATAAAGAAATGCCTATGGGGTGCGTAGTGTCCTGCTTATACTTTGAGCAATTCAGCACCTTTCTAGAATGGGCCATGTGTTGGACCCGGCCTCGTGGCGTGGTCCGTCTCTGTCCCTCCATACCCTATGAGCGTAGGCCTGCACCCTGAGCCCCTGCGCAGCGTCCCCGTGAGTGTAGCCTGCACCCTGAAGCCTGGTCGTCTCATCCCCGATAAGCCCGAACCCCCATAACCCACGACCAGGCCCGCACGTTCCCGTCCCGCTCCCGGCTCCGAGCGCCTAAACCTTGCATGCCCCACAAGGCCCGGCAGCCATTTTCCCTTCCCGAGATCCCTGTCTCCCTGGGCCTAGCGTGACCCCGGCCCCAGCAAAACCCAGACCCCAGAGGCGCGGCAGTCCCGGCTGGGGGGTAAAGCGCTCCCGAGTGAGATAAGCCAGGCGGTTTCGATGGCACCTCCGACCTCCCCTGAGAGACTGGTATCTGTCACACCTTTGGCCCTCCCCTGTGGGCCAGTTTCGATCACACCTTTGGCCTCCCGGAGGGCTGGCTCCAGACCCGCTGAGCATCTGGGAATTCCCGGACCCATCTTGTCAAAGGATCAAAGAGCCAACCGCCGGACCTCGCCAACGACCAGCCCCCAGGTCTTGAGACCTCCGCCTGCGAGGGTCCGGACTTCAAAGAGCCCCTGGACTATATATGGGCCGGCCCGACAACTAGCGGGCAGTTGTATCTTGGACCTGAAGCCCTGCTGATCTGATCGCGGCAGACCCTAAGACGAACTCACCCGGAACCTCGGAGCCCTGCTGAAGCTGTCGCAGCTCAAGCTGAACTATAACCATCGGAGCCCTGCTGACGCTGTCGCGGCTCGAGCTGAACTGTAACCATCGGAGCCCTGCTGACGCTGTCGCGGCTCGAGCTGAACTTTAACCATCGGAGCCCTGCAGACGCTGTCGCGGCTCGTCCTCTCTAAGACCTCGGAGCCCTGCTGACGCTGTCGCGGCTCGAGTTGAACTCATAACCATCGGAGCCCTGCAGACCTCGTCGTGGCTCGAGGAGTACTCTGGTCCGGCTGGACCATCGAGACCACCATCACGACCGAGCCAACTCGACAGAGGTGAAGCAGTCAGTCCGACCATCATCCCGTACCCCCCGGCTCGAGGATTGAGAGCCGTGCGCAGGGTACGCATCGTACTGACCCAGAGACTAAAAGACTGTCCCGCTTCCCCCTTCCCGAGTCCTCCAAAGACTTTGTGGTCCAACGACTACTGTGTACATAAGAGTGCTTTCTTCATTTTGTTGCTTATATAAAGAACTTGTTATTGGAATCCAACGGTGTGGTGTCTGTTCGTAGTGTGGTGGGAGCTCAGTGTGTGCGATCCTAGACTGGAAGTCCTTCCCGGTGAGGACCTCACGACAAAGACTCGGCAAGTTCTGTGGAAGAGGCGGGTCTTGGGGTGACCGGGTGAGCATAACCTGGCCCTCTGAGATTGCCCCTTCCAACATTGGTGGCAGCGTCGCGATAAGAACCTACGTCTAGGGATCGTACAGTACTGACACACTACCCGAACGAAGAACAACCATGAGCCTCACGAACGACAAAACCACCTTCCAGATGGAGCTTCTGGGAGACTATTCGCACCGAGAGCTCAAGCAATTCTGCAAAGATCTCCATATCCCGTCAACGGGATTAAGCACCAAAGAAGACTTTCAACAAGCCCTAACAGCCTGGGTGGAGGCCGGAGCCCAACCTCCAGCACCGACGGAAGTCGATGGGGAGGGAGCACCCCTGACCAAAACCCACGCCCCAGAGCGAGAAAGAACAGAGTCCCCGACGCGGACTCACAGCACAGAGAGAGGTCTATCTCGAGAAGAGATGACCGACCGAGAACGCAACCGGAACCACGAGCTAGAACTAGCCCGTCTGAAAATGGAAGGAGAACTCAAGCTGGCAGAGAAAAAGCTAGCCATCGAGCAGCTGCGGCTGCAAGGAGAACTGGAGTAGAAGAAACTCCAGAGGGAACTGGAGGAGAAGAAACTCCAGAGAGAACACGAAGGGAAGAGACTCCAACTGGAGCACGAGCGCAGCATGAAGGAGATCGAACTAAAAGCCCGGACCGAAGACAACAGAACAGCGGCGACCCGAGAATCCGTTCCCCCGGTGGAACCCAAGGTCCACATCCCCAAGGACGTGGTCAAAGAATATTATAAAAACGATGATATCCAGCAATGGTTCAAGGCCTACCGTCTGCCGAACAGACCTCCTACAGCCACATGAAAGAATCCCTCCTCACAAGGTACGGGCTCACCCCAGAAATGTACCGCCAACGCTTTCGAGACTGCAAGAAAATCCCCAGCACCACCTGGGTAAAATATGTCAACTTCTACAGCCGGGCCCTCGAGGGGTGGATCAAGGGCAGCAAGGTGTCCACCTTCGAGGGGCTCATTGACCTTATTGCCTATGAACATTTGTCTTTGAACTGCTTTGTGGAACTCCGACAGCACCTCCTGGACAGCAAGTTGGCTGACCCCCGGAAGCTGGCCGTTGAGGCCGATCGCTGGGTGAGCACCAGAGTACCCCGGGGACCCGGGGGAGACACTGGCCGAAATGAACAGGGGTCTTCCCGCCAGAGGGGAGGGGGGAATCAGAATAGACAGAGGGGATCCCAGGTCGGGTCCCCGCGCAGTCCCCCCAGAAACCAGCCCGGCACCTCACCTCCCACAGCACGCGCAGAGTTCCCCCCAGCCAAGCCAGGGCCCCGCGTCAGCCAAGCCTGCTACCATTGCCAGCAACCAGGGCACTATGCCAATGACCCCCGATGCCCTTTGTTCAAGAAGCCTTCCGCTGCAGGGCCCCCAGCGCGCCACATAACCTCCGTAGCCTTAGGAGAAGAGGAGGGAGAAGAGGAGTTCGAGGGGGCTGACCCCGCAGCTATGATGTTAGTCTCCCTGGGTAATAGGGAGATGGTCCCAGGAGCCCCCCTACCCGACAACACAGAGAAGTACCGACAGCAGGTGACTGTCAATGGGCACCACATAGGGGCGCTCCGAGACACGGGAGCCAGTATCACCGCAGTCAAACACCACCTAGTCACCGAAGCCTAGATTGTTCCCCACGTCTCCTGCAGGGTGATCGCCGTTGATAACTCAGTCCGCACCTGCCGGATAGCTCAAGTCCCGTTCGAATGGGGGGGCGTCTCTGGAGAGTTACGAGTGGCGGTCCGCTCCGACATGCCCGTGGACTGCCTGCTTGGCAACGATCTAGAGAGCTCCCCATGGCAGCGGGTTGAGAAAAGGACCCACTTGGATATGGTGGGCTTGCCCGAATGGGCCTGTGTGAACACCCGGTCGATGACCGCCCGAGGGGCAACTCCAGAGGCAGCACCGGCTACCCCCGAGGACCCCGAGGTCCCTGGATCCTCTGAGACCCCTGAGCTGTTCCCCGGGGAGAGCTTCCCCTCCGACGCCGGTCCCCTCGGTCCTGGTGTCGAACCGACCCCGAGCCTGGACGACCTTCCTGAGCTGGCCCAGTGGCGCCAGGAAGGAGGACCGTCCCGAGAAGAATTCTGCCTAGAACAGACCTCCTGCCCGTCCTTGGTTGGACCACGGCAGCAGGCCGCCGCCCAGGCCGCCGGCGACCAGTCCGGCTCCCACCTTGTCTATTGGGAAAACGGCCTCTTGTACAGCGAACAAAAATCTGCCGAGCTAGGGTCAGCCCGAGTGCTGGTGGTGCCCCTACGCTTCTGCGGCTTTCTCCTGAACCTGGCCCACGATGTGCCCCTGGCGGGACACTTGGGACAAGACAAAACATATCATCGCCTGGTCACCCACTTCTACTGGCCCGGCATGCGCTCCGATGTGGAGGCCCACTGCAAGTCCTGCCCCACGTGTCAGTCCAGCGGGAAGAGCGGAGGAAGGCACAAGGCCCCCCTCCAACCCTTCCCCGTGGTCAGTACCCCCTTTGAGAGGGTGGGAATCGACATCGTGAGCCCTCTCGACCCCAGGACCTCCTTAGGTCACCGCTTTATCCTTGTCTTGGTGGACCATGCCACCCGCTACCCCGAAGCCATTCCCCTTTGAACGGTGACAGCCCCCGTAGTGGGGCGGGCCCTCATGGGGATCTTCTCTCGGGTGGGATTCCCCCGAGAAGTCGTCAGCGACAGAGGGACCAACTTCATCTCGAAATACATGAAGTCCCTCTGGCAACAATGTGGGGTGACCTACAAGTTCACCACCCCCTATCACCCCCAGGGTAACGGTCTGGTGGAGCGATTTAACCGGACCCTCAAGCGGATGATCATGGGTCTCGAAGAGTCCCTGAGGCGTAAGTGGGACGTCCTCATTCCCTGTCTTCTCTTCGCATACCGCGAAGTCCCGCAGAAGTCCCTGGGGTTCAGCCCTTTCAAGCTGCTCTACGGGCACCCCGTCCGAGGACCCCTCAGCCTGGTCAAGGAAGGTTGGGAGACGGCGGCCCCTGAGCCCCCTCCGGATGTGTTTTGATACATCCTGACCCTACGGAACCAAACCAGAAAGTTCCGAGAACTGGCCGAGGCCAACCTCGAGGCCAGTCAAGAGGAAATGAAACGGTGGTACGACCAGAATGCCACTCTGGTCAAGTTCCAGCCCGGACCGCAGGTCTGGGTGATGGCCCCCGTAGAGCCCTGTGCCCTGCAAGACAAGTGGACAGGGCCCTTCAAGGTGGTAGAGCGCAAGAGTCAGGTGACCTACCTCATCGATGTAGAGTCCCCCAGGAACCCCTTGCGGGTCCTCCATGTGAACCGCCTCAAGCCCCACTTCATGCGGTCCGAGTTGAGCTTGCTCCTCGCCACGGACGATGGGGCAGAGGAAGAAACGGAGCCTCTCCCCGATCTCCTATGTGCAAAGAACAACAATGGCTCCGTAGAGGGAGTGAGTCTCTCCTCCGCCCTCTCTCCCGAGCAGCGTGAGGACTGTCGCCAGTTACTGGGACAGTTCTCGGACCTCTTCTCCCTCACCCCCGGCGTCACCAGCTGGTGCGTCCACGACGTGGACACCGGGGACAGTCCACCGGTACGGCACAGAGCCTACCACGTCCCTGACCGAGTCCGGGCCTGCATCAAGGCCGAGGTGTCAAAAATGCTAGCTCTAGGAGTGGTCGAAGCCTCTGACAGCCCATAGGCTAGCCCCGTGGTCCTGGTTCCAAAGGGGGCCGCCCCCAGCGCTGTTCCCGAGCTGAGGTTCTGCGTTGACTACCGCGGGCTCAATGCAGTCACCAGAACCGATGCTCATCCCATCCCCCGAGCAGACGAGCTTATTGATCGCCTCGGGGCGGCTCGCTTCCTCAGTACCTTCGACCTGACTAGCGGATACTGGCAGATCGCCCTCACCGAAGGGGCCCGAGAGAGGTCCGCTTTTTCCACCCCGGATGGTCATTACCATTTCCGAGTGATGCCCTTCGGGATGAAGAACGCCCCCGCCACCTTCCAGAGGCTGGTGAACCAGGTATTGGCGGGGTTGGAAGAGTTCAGTGCTGCATATCTGGACGATATTGCAGTGTACAGTTCCCACTGGCCCGAGCACCTCCAGCACCTCTGGGCGGTGCTGACAGCCCTGAGGAGGGCTGGTCTCACCATTAAGGCAAGCAAGTGCCAGATCGGTCAAGGGTCCGTGTTCTACCTCGGGCACCAGGTCGGAAGCGGCCTCGTAGCCCCCCTCCAGCCCAAGATCGATGCAATCGTGGCCTGGGAGGCCCCCACGACCCAGACGGAAGTGCGGGCGTTCCTAGGACTCACGGGGTACTACCGGAGATTTATCAAAGGGTACGGCAGCATCGTGACCCCCCTCACGGAGTAAACCTCAAAAAACCAGCCGAAGAAAGTCAGCTGGACCCCTGCCTGCCAAGAGGCGTTCGAAACATTGAAAGACGCTATGTGTATGGCCCCCGTCCTACAGGCCCCCGACTACTCACGAGAGTTCAGACGGACGCGTCCGAGCATGGCATCGGAGCAGTTCTGTCCCAGGTGAACGAGAACGGCCTGGATCAGCCAGTGGCGTTCATTAGCCGGAGGCTACTCCCTCGAGAACAAAGGTGGAGCACCATCGAGCGGGAGGCCTTTGCAGTGGTTTGGGCCCTGAAGAAGCTGAGGCCCTACCTGTTTGGTACTCACTTCCGGGTTCAAACCGACCACCGACCTCTCCGGTGGCTAATGCAGATGAGAGGAGAGAATCCCAAATTGCTGCTCTGGTCTATCTCCCTCCAGGGGATGGACTTCACTGTTGAGCACCGGCCTGGTGTTGACCACGCCAACGCAGACGGCCTGTCCCGATTCTTCCGCCTCAGCGAAAAGAACCCCCAAGAGGATGGGTAGTTCTCCGCGCATTCAGCTGGGGGGGACGCGTGTTGGACCCGGCCTTGTGGCGTGGTCTGTCTCTGCCCCTCCATACCCTATGAGCATAGGCCTGCACCCTGAGCCCCTGCGCAGTGTCCCCGTGAGTGTAGCCTGCACCCTGAAGCCTGGTCGTCTCATCCCCGATAAGCCCGAACCCCCGTAACCCACGACCAGGCCCGCACGTTCCCGTCCCGCTCCCGGCTCCGAGCGCCTAAACCTTGCATGCCCCACAAGGCCCGGCAGCCATTTTCCCTTCCCGAGATCCCTGTCTCCCTGGGCCTAGCGTGACCCCGGCCCCAGCGAAACCCAGACCCCAGAGGCGCGCCAGTCCCGGCTGGGGGGTAAAGCGCTCCCGAGTGAGATAAGCCAGGCGGTTTCGATGGCACCTCCGGCCTCCCCTAAGAGACTGGTATCTGTCACACCTTTGGCCCTCCCCTGTGGGCCAGTTTCGATCACACCTTTGGCCTCCCGGAGGGCTGGCTCCAGACCCGCTGAGCGTCTGGGAATTCCCGGATCCATCTTGTCAAAGGATCAAAGAGCCAACCGCCGGACCTCGCCAACGACCAGCCCCCAGGGCTTGAGACCTCCGCCTGCGAGGGTCCGGACTTCAAAGAGCCCCTGGACTATATCTGGGCCGGCCCGACAACTAGCGGGCAGTTGTATCTTGAACCTGAAGCCCTACTGATCTGATCGCGGCTGACCCTAAGATGAACTCACCTGGAACCTCGGAACCCTGCTGACGCTGTCGCGGCTCAAGCTGAACTATAACCATCGGAGCCCTGCTGACGCTGTCGCGGCTCAAGCTGAACTGTAACCATCGGAGCCCTGCTGACGCTGTCGCGGCTCGAGCTGAACTTTAACCATCGGAGCCCTGCTGACGCTGTCGCGGCTCGTCCTCTCTAAGACCTCGGAGCCCTGCTGACGCTGTCGCGGCTTGAGTTGAACTCGTAACCATCGGAGCCCTGCTGACCTCGTCGCGGCTCGAGGAGTACTCTGGTCCGGCTGGACCATCGAGACCACCATCACGACCGAGCCAACTCGACAGAGGTGAAGCAGTCGGTCCGACCATCATCCCGTACCCCCCGGCTCGAGGATTGAGAGCCGTGCGCAGGGTACGCATCGTACTGACCCAGAGACTAAAAGACTGTCCCGCTTCCCCCTTCCCGAGTCCTCCAAAGACTTTGTGGTCCAACGACTACTGTGTACATAAGAGTGCTTTCTTCGTTTTGTTGCTTATATAAAGAACTTGTTATTGGAATCCAACGGTGTGGTGTCTGTTCGTAGTGTGGTGGGAGCTCAGTGTGTGCGATCCTAGACTCGAAGTCCTTCCCGGTGAGGACCTCACGATAAAGACTCGGCAAGTTCTGTGGAAGAGGCGGGTCTTGGGGTGACCGGGTGAGCATAACCTGGCCCTCTGAGATTGCCCCTTCCAACACCATGCATGACAGGCAACTCGTTGGGGGTAAACTCCACTACCTAGATGACTTTTTGTTCACAGGCCTGCTGTGTTAGCAGAAAGTAGTGACACACTGATGGCATTCCAGGAGTTAGCTGGGGATTTAGGTATCTCACTGGCAGCAGAGAAGACTGTACGCCCCTCTACAAAGATCACATTTTTGGGGATAGAGCAAGATTCAGTTGCAGGACCAGCCAGATTACCAGAGGAGAAAGGGTGGGATTTCAGGGAAGAGGTAGGGGCCTCTGTGGCTGCCAGAGTTATCACTGTTGGAAGGGTGTTCGCCAGGCGCTTAACCCAGCTAACAGCAGAAACACCACCACATCCGGCTTGGAGCCGGGCTCAAAAAGAACCTGCTCATGTGGAACACATTCCAGACTGAGTTTAACAGTGTCCTACTCTGGAGGTAAGGCTTGGTGACAGCTAGGCAGATAGCCCTGGTTCCAGATGCTTCAGGTAGCACAGGCTTTGGGACAATCCTGGGGGAGAAATGGTGTTCAGGCCAATGGCCAAACAGGTGGCACAAGCAGGGCATCACCTACATTACATTCCTGGAACTGTTCTCTGTAATAGTGGCCCTAACTGCCTGGAAGCAGAAGCTGAGGAACATGAAACTGACACTGTGGTCAGACAATAAAGGAGTGGTGCAGGCAATCAATAGGGGATCGGCGAGGTTCCCTGCCACAATAAGTCTAATGCCGTAATTGGTCACATTGCAGTTGGAGGGAAATATAGACCTGAAGGCCCATCGAGTACCAGGGGTGGAGAATGCAGTGGCAGATGCCCTGTCAAGAGCACAGATGAGCAGGTTCAGGGAATTGGTCCTGGGGGCGGACCAAGTAATGACCCCATTCCCAGAACAGCTGTGGGGCCTGGCGGGATAAACTTGTCAGCGTTAGTGGATCAAGCTCTTGTCCCAGAAGCTGTCAGGCGCAACAAAAAATATGCTGGGACAGTGATGCAGATAGGAGGAATCCAGACAGTGGAGAACATGGGCGAAACATGAAGAGCAGTTGAGCAGTTTATCCAATGGGTTTTCACTAACAAGACGTCGAGATCGTGGGCACAGGCCTACCTGTCAGCCGCCACCCATTTCACGAAGATTCACTCTGGACAGGACCCTACTGCATCCCTGTACATTAAAGCAGCGATGAAACGGTGGAAGCGGGCAGAGGGGGTAAAGGCAGTTGGCAGGCATCCAATAGACTTCACAAGATTCGGCCAGCTTATGGACACGCTAAAGGAATTAATGGGGGACAGCTTTGAGCTCCACCTTTTCAGGGCAGGATTCTCGACTGCATTCTTTGGAGCCTTTCAAATCAGTGAACTAGTGGCACCCAGGAAGGATGGGCCAGCAGGACGGTGTCTGCAGGCTGCCAATGTAAGAACCAAAGTAGCCACAGTTGAGCTATTACTAAGGTATTCAGAAATGAATACGTCCGGCAAGAGAGCGGTGGTACAGCTCAAGTGCATTAAAGATCACAGATACAGCGCAGTTTGCTGCTTGCTCACCTACATGTCAGTACGTCCATCACGGGAAAGCCCACTTTTCAAACATCAAGATGAGAGCCACTTAAGCAAGTTTCAATTCACAGCAGTGATGCGCCAGGCCCTCGCTAAAGCAGGGCTACCTCCAGCGACATTTGGCACCCACTCTTTTAGGATTGATGCAGCAACATCAGGAGAACAACATGACATGACCAAAGCAGGGATACAATCAGTAGGCAGATGGTGGTCCAGGGCATACAAGACCTACATCAGACCCCAGTTACTGCAGAGCCCTCCCTCTGGACAGCAATGGGTGAACTGCATGGGGGGGCACATCCAGCAGCAAGAGAGACCATCTGACATTTGTGATCATTGTTTCAGAAAGAACGCACCCTTGCCAGGTGTGGGTAGTGAGCCACTCGTTCATATCCAGGATGCAGGCTTGATGGCAGCGGGAGGGCCACAGACTGACAGGAAGACCTGTAAGTGATGGAGCGAGATTTAGAAATAATTTTAATTTCAACTCGTGAAGTCATACTTCCATAATAAGAAATAATTTTACTAACGTTTTGTGCTGTGTGTGTGTATTAATTCAACTTAGATTAAGGTTACATTATACGAGGGGTATTAACATGTGTGCTCATAAATGTGCATTATTGTTGCATCTTTCTGTTTGTGCAAAATAATAAATTAAATCTGTTTATTTGTCATGTCATAACTAATTGCGGCAGTTTTAAAAGTGGCATGTGCTTATTTTGCTTCCTTGTCTATGTGGTGTCACTCTATTCTTTACAGGTGCATAAAGAATCTCGTTGGACTTAATGAAGAATGGTAGATATAATTGCTGCTTTATTTGTACGCTTCAGCTAGGTAATTTAGACTAATGGGTTAATCATCAGCAATGGTGGGTGGCAACAGAACAAACTATATTTCTTGCATTAATTATTCTTTTGTGTTTGTTTATATAATAGTTACCGATAAAGTGGCTGCTTTGGGCCTAGTTTACTCGAGTCTGCTAAAATTCTGCACGGAGCAAGAGAGAGTCCTTACTGAGAAAAAGCTTCCTCTGCTGTAACAAAGTTTGGCGAACGTGATGTGCCTCTGACTGTTTCCTAGTCAGACAAAGCCAAGGCCAGGAACCGGCAAAGGAACGTGTGATAACTTTGCATCTGAGGAAGCAAATGACATGATGACATTTTTCTTCGAGTAATGTTGCAACTTGAGGAAGCCTCGTTGTTCGAATACTAGAGACAATGGACTCTAAGAAAGTGACGGAACTGATGTCCTGAAAAATGTGGTGACATGTCACTTGTCACTCGTAAGCCAATAAGACTCCGACTTTTGCAGAAAAGATTTACTTTTACTTAGATCCGCCTTGACTCGCCACACTCCTCTCAGAGCCCTTCGCTCTGCATCTCTCAACCTCCTGGTGGTCCCCAAATTCAAACGAAAAAAACACGGTGGACTGAGTTTTTCTGTTTTGGCCCCCTTCACTTGGAATTCCCTGCCACCTACACTGCGCCTTTGTCCCAGTTATGACTGCTTTCGCAGTGTACTAAAAACCCGGCTCTTCCAGTCTGTCTATGAATAACCCCCCCCTCCCTGGATTACTGTACTTGTCAAGAGCGCCATGAAACCATTGGTGAAAGTGCGCGGTATAAATAATTTTAACGTAACGTAACGTAACGTAACGTTTTAATGTAACGTTAGATTAGCTTAGCGTAGAAAGGTATAAACACCCATTCCCCGTGGAAGGGTTATGCTGCTGCTTTTTGCTGACCTTTGGATGAGGGTGTCGTGCAGATGAACTTTCCTTGGAGCACGTAAGAGCCCTCAAAGACTTTACTTTTTTATTTCCATTTGATTAGTTTAGTTAGGGACTTAGGTTTTGAAAATGCCAAACTGATATATTCATTTGCTAAAATAATTTTAAATTTCATAAAACTGTCAAAATTACTTGCAACGATTCTAATAAAAGTACATTAATAAAGATTTCAATTACAATTTTCAAATAAGTAGTTAATAAAAATCTTACTTTGAAAAACAAGCTGGACTTGTTATTTTCATGAGTTTAGGTTACCATTAGCTAGATCCTATCGCTATAAGTGGCTTAATAGTTAGTAGGGTTTGTTAAGTATGATGATTTTCATTTACCGCGGTTGTATATAAATGTATATAATTTGTGAATAGGTTAATTAGGCCACATGATTCAGTTGGTCATAATATGTCATGTCTGGTTAGTGGGCCTTGTGTTTGATTAGTGATTTATAGTGTAAGTTGTGGAGTTGGGTAGCGTAGCTTATGACATATGTCCTATCGGCCGCTGGATCAATTCCCTGGTAGCAGACTTGATGGTTGCTATGGTAACCAACATACTATATGGTAGTTACATAGGATCGATGTCTAACATGTTGAGTTCGTTCTCGTGTTATATGTAAGGGTTTTTCCAGCAGTGTGAAAAATCCTAGCTGTACCGGTACAAAATAGTGTGATGAGAAGGTAGTCACACAGTACATTTGATCTGTTTCAGAATAGTGGTATCGACGTATATCACAAGTGTTGTCGCCGTGCAACACAAGTTAGAGATATAGGTGTGAATGTTTGCATAGTGAGGATTGTCTATGAAATTGAAACTTTGAGTATAGGGACAATGAGCCCGTTCTAAAACTCACTGTGATAAAGTAATAGTATATATTCAAACTTGAGTGAAGGGTAAGATAACGCCGCTTATTTTACTAACGGTGCATGTTATCTATAAACAGGTGAGAGTCCTGTAAGGATTTCATGTATAAATGGTTAAGGATATTTTCCGATTGAAAGTGCGTAATTGATTTTGTAATTTCGTTCGAGTCAAACTTTGAATTGCTACTTTAATGTGCATTCAGAGGGAATCGCGTTCATTATTACTTGTTTGAAGGGTAGAGTAAAAAGATTACTTTATCGGCGAATGTATATTCTGTGAGAATAGCGTCGTCTATTCCACGTAAAAGAATTCTTGTATGACTGAAAATTCTGTCACTTTATTAGAGAAACAGACAGATGAGTCTTTCTTGTCGTTGTTAAATTAATTTTCATTTGAAAAAGGCGTTCTTAAAATGGCACTGGGAAAAGTTTTTGTGAAGGAGGGGTGAGCACTGAGAGTGGGACACGAGAAGCCGCAGCAGCTGTGTACGTCACAGGGTTCGCGCAGTGATTGGATAGCATACGTCACAGGCTGTGTTCTGATTGGCTCTCGTGACTCTGACAGGCTGTAAGCTGATTGGTTCTTTGAGAAAGCACTATTTCTATTGGTTGAGCAAGGTGGTGACGTAGCTTAACCGTGATTGGCTTGTTGGTGTGTTTCGCGCATGGATTGGCTGGTGTAACGGGACATCCAGGAAATAATTTACGATCGTTTCCACTAAGCGGATTTGATTTGAAAAATGAGTTATTATTTTAAACATGTTGAGAAAAATCCCACAATGCTTTAAAAGTTTAACATTTTTATTTCACCTGACAAGAAAATGAAAACGCGAGGTGGTAAATTACTTCATAAATACAAAACACCTGCAGCGTATATGGAAGGTGAATATGGTTATCATACTGTTCTGTGGTTTGATGTTTGGAAACATTATACAAAGGACGACGGCGTTTTGGTTTGGCCGGATGATGGCTCATTTAATATGAAAATTTTAAGATATTTGAGGGAAAGAATGTCAGCTCTTGTACCGAAGCCTAGACCAACACAATTTGAAGCTTTAGTTGAGTGGGAGGATGAGATGGTTCAACTTCAGAGGGAAGCGAGTGGGATTAAAAGACCTTTAAAAACACCAAGTTACAGAAGGGAAACGCATGAAGATAGAATGCGAATGTGGAGACAGGGAGACATGTGTGATGGTCTCTATTTAATTAGGGAAATGGTTTTAGGGTCTCCAGGTGAAAAAAGAGCTGAAAAGAAAAATAATGTTGTCACAGAAAGTGAATCTGAGGATGCAGTTCTAGAAGAAATTTTTACTTCTAATAAAAAGAATGAACCATTGAGACCACCTCGATCATGGTCTACTCCAATGGTTTCTACTGGAACCACACCAAGTGCACCTCCAATTAATGAGACATCCAAATTGTACCCAGATAATTCTGATTCTTTTGAAACTCCAAAAAGATTGGAAACAGGAACTGATTCTAGTATTAATAATGGAAACAGATATTTTTCAATAACTCCGAAGGAAAGGGAAGCTCCTAAAAAATTAATGAGAACTGCCAGAGATGAGGAAGATGTAGATACTTCAGAATATTTACGATCAAAAGAAGAATTAATTCGACAAATAACGAAAAGCATGGAAGCAGTGACAGTTCCAGTAACGATTGGTCCTGTTCAGCCTGTTTTTGAACAGAAAGAAAATAACAAGACAGGTTTAACAATTCCTTTAAATGCAGAAATTCAAAAAGTTGCAGAAAAATGTTATACAGATTTATCTGAAATTAATCGTGAGAAAACAAGAATGCCTGATTTGACTTTCAATGAAGGTTCTTTTAACAAATCACCAATGGGTGCAGAATCAGATGCTGAGACTTCTGAAAGAAGAGGGTCAAATTCAAAACTTGATGTTGCAAAATTAAAAGCAAATTTGGAGGAATTAATAATTGGCACAATTGGTCCTGACAGTCTAAAGTTTTATCGTGATGATGAACTCCTGTTCATCTGCAAGAGCATTCAATGGAAAACAAAGAATAAATATGATCAGTTAGAAGAACTGGCAGGTGAATTGGAAATCGATTTGAGCAGACAGAAAAAAATGTTGGAAAACACTACAGATTAGATTTTACAGAAAAGGACATTTAAAACTTTAACACAATGGGAAGAATAATGCACATAAAAGAATTGATTGTTTACATCAAAAAGTTAGGTGAGTTGAGTAAATGGAGAGTGAATTGGACAAAAAAGAAGGAAGATGAAAAATTGGAAAAATTATCAAAACAGTCTCCAATGAGGGAAATTGCAGGTGGAGGTTATGTTCATGTCCCTTGGTCGAGACAGGATATTTTACTGTTCACAAATGATTTCCCTCGATTGAGAGAGAAACCTGTTGAATGGTATCGACAGATAGACAGATTCATCAAGGTTTCGAAGGTTCTGTGGATTGATCTGGATGGGTTTTTCGACATTGTTGTCCCATCAGATCTTTGGACAGAATGCAAAATTGCTGTGGGTTGGCCAAAAGAGGAACCGGAGCGAATTAAAGAAACAGGTGCTCCAGCTCCAATAGTTATGTACTTTTATGAAAAAGTGATTTACTGGTTAAAACAAAAAATTGTCCCAAAAGAAGTTGATTGGGTAAAAATAGACAGAACAAATCAGGAACCAAAAGAATCAGTTCATTCATTTTATGAAAGATTATTGTTGGTTTTCAAACAATACAGTGGCTATGAAAAATTAGATGAAAAGGATATGAGTCATTTTATCTACAGATTTGTTTATGGTCGTAGACCAGAAGTTGGTGAAATGATCAGGAATAATATTGTCTGATGGCAATCCCTTTCAGTTGATGATATTCTGAGAAAAGCAAAATACTGCAGTGGTGAGTTAGAGGTGAAACAGAAGAAATTGAAGGAAAAGGCGATGTGGGCACAGGTGAAGGTGGCTGAGCAACAAATTGCCAGTCTTGAAAATAAAAATACAAATGTGTTCAAAATCAGATTCAGAATCTTGGTCACGGAAAATTTAAAGGTAATATTAATAAACCAAGATATAATGCTAAAGTTGAGGAATTAAAACAGAAATTGCCTTGTTTTAATTGCGGCAAAATTGGTCATTGGAAAAGTGAGTGTAAAAACCCACCCAGAAATTTAAAAAATCCATAGTTAAACCCACAGATGCAGAATGATGTTGATCTGCAGTAACAGCTACAGTTACAGCGTCAACTGAATGACCTGAGTCTTCAGCGACAGCTACAGCATCAGTTAACACAACAGCAGAATCAAATTCCACAGCCTCCATTTCCTAATTGTGGGGGAGGTCAAAAATATAATCCAGGTGTGGGATTTGGAGGAGATGACCAGGTAATAAGGACTCAAAGAAAAAATGTGCAAAGTGTTTCAGGTCAATTTTTGTTAACAGGAAACCAAGGAAGCGATTCTGATGACTGCTTCTGACGGTGCCCGAGAGAGAGGGGGAAGAGTGTGTTATTGGAGCCACTCTTGAGGTTGAACAGTCTGGTCCATTTGTAAATGGGAAAGTAAATGATGTAGATATTACTTTTCTTGTGGACACTGGTGCTACCCGTTCTACTGTTAGATCAGTGGAAATTGAAAACCTACCTCTCTCTGGGGATACCATCCAAGTAGTCGGAGTAAGTAATCAGCAAATTAAAACGGATCTGACTGATCCAGTGCAGGTTGAAATTGGCAATTTTAAAGACAAACAGATTTGTGGTTTGCAACAGCAGTCCAGTGAACTTGCTGGGGAGAGATATATCGTGCAAGATTAATTGTAGAATATATTGCTCTCCCGAGGGAATTGAATTACAAACCATGGAGGAAGATGGCTTGTACAGAATGACAATGTTGTTGGTGGAGGCAGAAGAAACAAAATTGTTTCCTGCATTTGATAAAGAAAATTTACCAGAAGAACTAAAAGAGACAGTCAAGACTGAGATTTGGGATTTGACAGGAAACGAGATGGGTCTGATGAAACATGTCGATCCAGTCAAAATTACAGTGAAGCAGGGAATAGAATTTCCAAACATTCTTCAGTACAAAATGAAAGCAGAAACGATTGAGGGTGTTATTCCTGTAATTGAAAAATTCATTAAGCAAGGTGTTTTAAAAGAAATTGAGAGCAGTCCTTGTAATTCACCGATTATGGGAATCAAAAAGCCAAATGGAGCGTACAGAATTGTTCAGGATTTGAGAAAAACTAACCAAATTGTGGTTTCTTGTTGTCCAGTTGTTCCAAACCCAGCAGTTATTCTTTACCAGATTCCGCATGATGCAGAATGGTATACAGTCATTGATCTTTGCAATGCGTTCTTTACTGTTCCATTGCATCCAGAGAGTCAGGAAATCTTTGCTTTCAGGTTCCAGAGTAGGACCCTCGCATGGTGCAGAATTCCTCAAGGGTATACAGAGAGTCCTTCCATCTTTAATGAGCTGTTAAAAAGATCATTGGAAGATTTAAGTTTACCTGGCAGATCGACATTAGTACAATATATTGACGATCTGTTGATTGCAGCAAAAACCAGAGACAAGTGTGTGACAGATACAATTACCCTTTTGAATCATCTGGCAGATGAGGGACATAACGTGTCTCCTGCAAAATTGCAGTTTTGTAAACAAGAAGTGAAATATCTTGGCCATAGAATTGCAAAAGGAATGAGACAGGTGACAATTGAGAGAAACAAAATGATTCAAGCAATGCAACCTCCAAGAACACAAAGACAGGCCAGAATGTTTTTAGGAATGGTTGGTTACTGTCGTCAATGGATAAGTGGATTTTCGGTAATTGCGAAACCACTGCAGAAATTGACAAAATCAGATGTAAAAGATCCAATTGTTCTTACTGAGACTGAGTTGGAAGCTTTTGAGAAATTAAAAAGAAGTATGTGTGAAGCTCCAGCTTTGGGCATGCCAGACTACGAGAAAGGGTTTGAGCTGTATTGCAGTGAAAGGGAAGGTTGTGCATTGTCTGTGTTAATCCAAAGACATGGGAATCTGAGAAAACCTATTGCCTACTTCTCAGCAGTTCTTGATCCAGTTGCAAAGGCTTTACCAGGTTGCTTGAAAGCAGTTGCAGCAACAAGTGTTAGTCTTGAACAGAGCGAAGGAATCATAACGGGGTTCCCTGTAAAAGTCTATGTTCCCCATTCAGTTGAAATTCTTCTAACAAGGAGTAAAACACAACACCTGACAAGCAACATATTGACAAAATATGAGAAAATTATTCTGGGAGCAGATAATGTGTCAATAGCAAGGTGTGTGAATTTAAACCCTTCCACACTGTTACCTGATACTGAAATAACTGATGAAAATGATGTGGAGCATGAATGCTTGGATGTTATGGAATACTGTACCAAGCCAAGGCAAGACATTAAAGATGAACCTTTGCCTGAGTCAGATTTTGTCTACTTTGTAGATGGCTCCTGTCTGAGATCAGAGGGAGGTGTTTTAAAAGCAGCATACTCAGTCTGCGCAGTGGCAGATGTTGAAGAAGCATCATGTCTTGAAGGAATTCGTTCAGCACAGGTGGCTGAATTAATTGCTTTGATTCGTGCTTGTGAATTGGCAAAAGATTTGAGAGTTACCATAATTACTGACAGTCAATACGGATATGGAGTTGTGCATGATTCTGGACAACTCTGGTCACAGAGAGGCTATTTGACATCAGCAGGATCACCGATTAAAAATGCAGTGTTCATTAAAAGATTAATAGATGGCATACAATTACCAAAGGAAATTGCTGTCGTAAAGTGCGCAGCACACAGAAAAGGTGAGGATTTTATCACCAAAGGCAATGCTTATGCAGATGAAATTGCAAAATACTGTGCAAGAAACAGTTATGCAGTTAATCGGGGACAAAACAAAGATTTTGTTTCGAATTCACTGATGCTAACATCAATTGTTGAGACATGGCAGGAAATTAGAGATTTACAAAATGAAGCTGATGATGAAGAGAAAAACACATGGTTAAAAGCAGAATGTAGGCAACGAGATGAGAATGGAATTTGGACTTACAAAGATGGCAGGATAGTTTTACCAAATTGCATGATTGCTGACATGGCCAGTATGTACCATGGGCCTGGCCATATTGGAAGAGATTCGATGATCAGACTTTTTAAGGAAACATGGTTTAATACCAAGTTCAGAACGATTGCTGAATCTGTCTGCCAAAGGTGTTTGATCTGCCAACAAATGAACCCAAACAGGAAATTAGTTGTGGGAACGGGAACCATAGGTCGGGAGGGTGGTCCTTTCACTAGATTACAAATGGATTTCATAGAGATGCCTAGACATAACAGGTTAACATATGTCTTAGTGATTGTCTGTTTATTTTCAAGATGGGTAGAAGCATTCCCCACATGTCACAATGATTCAATCACTGTAGCATAGTTACTTTTACGTGAGATAATCCCTAGGTATGGATTTCCTGTGACCATCGAGAGTGATAGAGGAGGACATTTTGACAATAGACTGTTGAGTTTGATCTGTGAAGCATTAAACATTGAGCAGAAGATATATTGTGCATACAGACCAGAGGCTTCTGGAATAGTTGAGCAGATTAATGGAACTATTAAAAACAGAATTGGAAAAAAGTGTCTAGATACAGGCATAAAGTGGACAGATGCTCTTCCACTTGTTCTGATGTCCTTGAGAAGTACACCAGATAAAAATACAGGTTTGAGTCCTCATGATATTATCATGGGCAGAGTCATGAGACAAGCATTTGTACCTGTAGGAAAGCTGTTGAGTATTAATGACAGTGCAATTTTGGAATACTGTAAACAGCTGTCTGACATCGTGGCTTCTGTGTCTAATCAGGTTGGAACTGAAGTACAGTCAAAAGACAAAGTGTTAACGCATGATCTGAGACCTGGAGATTGGGTCAGAACAAAAGTTCATCGAAGAAGAAATTGTCTGGTACCGAGGTGGCAAAAGCCTAGACAGGTGATTCTTGTTACAACAAATGCAGTGAAGTGTAGAGGAATAAAAAGGTGGATTCATCCAAGTCACACTATTCCGATAACTACACCTGAAAACTCTGATGAAGAGAGTGATACAATAGCTGATTCAGATTCTGAAGTAGAAGGTGAAGAAGTTCCAGATTCTGAAGATCGACAGAGAGGTCGACATCTGGAAAATGTACCTGTGAATGGAGATTTGATCAGAAAAGATTTGGAAATCATTGAAATAGACTCTGAAAATGATGAAGATCTGCTAGAAAAGAAATCAGCAGAAGAGTCTGACAATTAAGCAAATGGAATAAAGGAAACTGATCAAATTAAAGGAAAAGAAGTTGAAACAATAGACATTTCTGACCAGGAGAGTATCGAAAAGCAGAAAACAAGCTCTGAAAGAAGGAACAAGAAACCAGAAACTGGGAAGTTGAAGGTAATTGAAGAAGAGATCGAAGACGAATTGCCAAGCACCAGTGATGGAAGATAGAGTATAGTTCCTAACGGAGTGGGACTGCCGATTACAAAAGTTCCTGAGTCAAGAATTGAAATTTCTGACAGTGATTCTGGAGAAAGTTATGAAGATTGTCAAAGGGTAAGTGTGAGAAAGAGATCTTGGAAAACAGAATCTAATTTGACTGAGCCAAAAAGGAAAATTCTGAGAAAAGGTGAAACCTGGCCAATTGAAAACGGAGGGTTGAGAGTCAGGTTAATTAAAAGATCAAAGGAGCAGGTGAATGAGATTACTAGTCAGGAGGATCCTGAAAAGAAAGCAGAAAAGGGAAGGAAAATAGAGGTAGTAACTAGAAAGACGAAGAGAGTTTTGAGACCTAATCAAAAATACAAATCTCCTGAGTGGACGTATTTGATTATACCTCCTGTTATTGAAATTAACATCGGTAGTCAAGAAGAAGTTGAGGAAAACAGTGACAATGATTGAAATACTTATCTGATAAAATTTTTGGTTTCTATATTTTGGCAAAAGGCTGAAGACATTGTGTTAGGTGACACAAGGTCGAAGAAATTATGTTTAGTTGGAAAATAACTTGTGACGCAAGGTCGAAGAAAAGTTGTTAGGATTAAAAAAAAAAAGATTTTTAAAAGGGGGTGTATATTTTAGTTAGTTTAGATTTTAGATTTTGTCTTGTATTTTACATATATTAAAAATTTTGTTTTCTTTTTTTACTTCTTTGAGATAAGAATGGCTAAAATGCCTTATGTTATGGAATGTAGTACTTCAAAATGTTCCATTTTTAAGAAGTGCTGTAAGATGACTCTGGTGTGTGTGCTCATATTAATTCTGCTCTGATTGGTTTTAGCTGCTGTTGTTCCTTTTGAGATCAATAAGGAGTTGTATAAGGTCAACATGACAAGCAAAGCTTCAGTTAGTCAAAACAAACATAGTGCAACAGGCAAAGCTAACAAAGTTATTGATCACAAACCTGAGGCTCATCAGGATAGGTCTGTTAGTGATTTTTCAAGCAACACATTTTCAAGGCTTTTAGGAGAATATGTTAAAGTATTGGATGTCAAAGATTGCTACATCTGTGTAAAATTGCCTGCTTCTGTTTCTGAGGGAGTGACATACAATATGCTTCCTCTTACATATGGTATGACCTGCAGTGTGATAGCTAGCTTATTTTATCAGACTGGTCGCTTAGAATATTACTATTCCAATTATGATGAGATTTTTTCTAATCTGAAAATTGAGAGTGCTTTGAATAAACATAAAAGAGCTAAACAGATGAGGGAATTATTTTTAGTTACTAATGAACTCACCTATGAGTATGCTTACAAAAATAATTTTACATGGAAATTGAGAGCTGAGGAAAAGACTTTCCTGAACCTAGTTGAGGAGAGAAGGGTGATTTATAAAAGAAACGAAATGGTCAAACAGACCAAATCCAAACTCTGGCAAAAAGAGGATGAAAAGCTTAATGGCAAAACTTTTGATAATGTTGCAATTCATATAGACAAACCAATTAGTGGAAAACTTTGCATTAGGAGAGATAATACCTTATTTGATAATTATTTTGTAGGTGCTAGCAATTGTGAGGATACTTACCAAATCGTGGGGGGTTGGGAATTCAAAGGTGGCAAAGATCCAATTTTTCCTGGGATTTACTTTATCTGTGGTGACAAAGCTTATTATAATCTTCCTGACCATTGGTACGGGACATGTTTTGTTGGACTTGTTTTTCCAAAGATGTTTCATGTTGATAGAAATGCAGAAGGATCATTTGAAATCAGCAACCACGCAATTAGGTATAAAAGAGAAAACTTTTCAGAAATTCTGGGAGACATTTTTGAAGCAGTAATACCTTTAGTAGGTATAACCCTAAATGTAGGAAGAATCAGAAAATTATCCACTATTGTTGACAGATTGTCAACTGACACAGCAGGTGGTTTCCAATTAGTGGATGTTGAGGTCATTGCAGTTAGATCTATGGTGATGCAAAATCGCCTCGCATTGGACATACTCCTGGCAAAAGAGGGAGGAGTCTGTGGTATTTTACATGTCCAGCACTGCTGTACCTACATCCCTGATGAAAGTAAGAATATTGAAATGTATATCAAGAATATCACAGAAATGCATTCAGAAATAGTCCCCTTAGAAGAGGATGATTTTTCAGAACGACTTTCAAAAAGGTTTCAAGCTATTAAAAACTGGTTTCAAGAAATTGGTGGTTCAGTTCTTGGCAAGATTCTAACACCTTTGTTTGTAATAATATTTGTGATAGTTTTGACAAACATCAGTTGCATGTTACACAAGAGAAAGAAACACATGAGGGAAAAGAGAAGAATCTATAAGATCAAAAAGGAACAGGAGAGGGAAATTGAGCTGGAGGAGTTACGTAGAGCTCAATATGACAGTTGCAAAGATTTTGCTGAAACAAGTCTTTAGAAATACTAATACAAGTGAATTCGAACAAATTTCATTTAGTTAAAAATGTTGTTAAATTTTGGGTGTGGTGTGGTGATTTGGTAATCACCAGATGAGGGAGTTGATGGAGCGAGATTTAGAAATAATTTTAATTTCAACTCGTGAAGTCATACTTCCATAATAAGAAATAATTTTACTAACGTTTTGTGCTGTGTGTGTGTATTAATTCAACTTAGATTAAGGTTACATTATACGAGGGGTATTAACATGTGTGCTCATAAATGTGCATTATTGTTGCATCTTTCTGTTTGTGCAAAATAATAAATTAAATCTGTTTATTTGTCACGTCATAACTAATTGCGGCAGTTTTAAAAGTGGCATGTGCTTATTTTGCTTCCTTGTCTATGTGGTGTCACTCTATTCTTTACAGGTGCATAAAGAATCTCGTTGGACTTAATGACGAATGGTAGATATAATTGCTGCTTTATTTGTACGCTTCAGCTAGGTAATTTAGACTAATGGGTTAATCATTAGCAATGGTGGGTGGCAACAGAACAAACTATATTTCTTGCATTAATTATTCTTTTGTGTTTGTTTATATAATAGTTGCTGCTTTGGGCCTAGTTTACTCGAGTCTGCTAAAATTCTGCACGGAACAAGAGAGAGTCCTTGCTGAGAAAAAGCTTCCTCTGCTGTAACAAAGTTTGGCGAACGTGATGTGCCTCTGACTGTTTCCTAGTCAGACAAAGCCAAGGCCAGGAACCGGCAAAGGAACGTGTGACAATTTTGCATCTGAGGAAGCAAATGACATGATGACATTTTTCTTCGAGTAATGTTGCAACTTGAGGAAGCCTCGTTGTTCGAATACTAGAGACAATGGACTCTAAGAAAGTGACGGAACTGATGTCCTGAAAAATGTGGTGACATGTCACTTGTCACTCGTAAGCCAATAAGACTCCGACTTTTGCAGAAAAGATTTACTTTTACTTATATTAGCTTAGCGTAGAAAGGTATAAAAACCCATTCCCCGTGGAAGGGTTATGCTGCTGCTTTTTGCTGACCTTTGGATGAGGGTGTCGTGCAGATGAACTTTCCTTGGAGCACGTAAGCGCCCTCAAAGACTTTACTTTTTTATTTCCATTTGATTAGTTTAGTTAGGGACTTAGGTTTTGAAAATGCCAAACTGATATATTCATTTGCTAAAATAATTTTACATTTCATAAAACTGTCAAAATTACTTGCAACGATTCTAATAAAAATGCATTAATAAAGATTTCAATTACAATTTTCAAATAAGTAGTTAATAAAAATCTTACTTTGAAAAACAAGCTGGACTTGTTATTTTCATGAGTTTAGGTTACCATTAGCTAGATCCTATCGCCATAAGTGGCTTAATAGTTAGTAGGGTTTGTTAAGTGGGATGATTTTCATTTACCGCGGTTGTATATAATGTATATAATTTGTGAATAGGTTAATTAGGCCACATGATTCAGTTGGTCATAATCTGTCATGTCTGATTAGTGGGCCTTGTGTTTGATTAGTGATTTATAGTGTAAGTTGTGGAGTTGGGTAGCGTAGCTTATGACATATTTCCCATCGGCCGCTGGATCATAAGCACCTCATCCACTGGCTGGGGCAACCAGGGATGAGATGTAATCAGCTTCCAGCGGCCCTCAAGGACCTGCAGGCGGACACACCTTGGCACCAGGACATTTCTATAATACACCTTGGGGGTAACAACCTTGCCCAGAGGAGTATGAAGGCCCTCCTCTCAGACATCCAGGAGGCCTTCACGGGGGCCTCCAAGTGCTTTGGGAGTACAACCATCATTTGGTCAGAAGTGATCAGTAGAATGGTGTGTTGGGGAGCAGAGTCACACAAGGCAGTCAATAACTCAAGGAGAAAACTGAACATTGCAGTTAGCAAATTTTGCCAGACCAATGGCCTGGAAAGCATCAGGCATGGGCTCATCTACCTGGGCCGCCAGGAACTGTATGGGCATGATGGGGTGCATCTATCAGAAGAATGAATGCCTGTCTTCTGGGATAACCCGTGGGGAGCATTGGCCCTGGCTGGTTGCAAGTAGAACAAAAAAAAGAAGAGAAATAAGGGAATTGGAGGGAGCTGCAGGAAGACGTTAGCCTCCCTGACGGCGTTGGAGAAGTAATGGTACAATGCTTGGTTATGGAGACTTACTGACAGGGCGGCATGTAGGAGTAGGCCCACTCACTTTGGGATGCTGCACGGCAGGGTGATTTGGCCTAACAAAAGAGGCGGTAGCAAATGAAGATGACAATCGCAGCCCAGACCACGTCGGATGGCAGGGCACAAATGAGACTGACAAGGTAGTGAGTTGGGGCCTAACTCCGGGGGACAAGCTACCCCCCACATGCAAAGAACATGGAGACCAACCAAACAATGCTCCCAGAATGGACAAGAGAAGAGAAAGGACTACAAGGAACTAACCAAAGAACTTTTGGTGCCACTTACAAACTGGTGATGTGCATACAATGTACCACAAAATAATATGTATGACATGATAAGTGTATGATTTATGACCCAAAATATAACAGTTTGCAAATGATAATTTATGACCAGGGATCATACAAATTATGACCGAAGTATATGTATATACTCCTAATAAACTGCGGCCAACAAAGACCACTATAACCACAACGCATGTTGGCTGTTTATTAGGGAACACAAGGTTGATTTGTTTGTGGTGCATGTAAACTGGAATGAGCACAGTGCAGGGGTTATGAGCGTTACTGAGTTCTTTTATTGATTCTGTACATTAACTGAGCTTTGCTCTCTGCTTCACTGATTATTTGATTTAGCTATATTTCCAGATTTCTGTATGAATATGAATATGAAAATAATCCTATAAGGTTTTAGTCTTCCATGTCTGTCGTTCTTGTAGGTCCAATGGGTTACAGGTGCCCATACTGAAACTTCTATTTAGAGTTCTTTAATGAATCACAGGTCCAGCAAGGAGCACCAAAATCCGCTAAGGTAATAACACAGCTCCTGATCCATCAGTCGCTCAAGGTAATGAGGTGTAGTACGACTTCAGAGGTGGTCCAGAAACATACAGGAGCACAGGGAACATTACAACTTCTTATGAGTCTCGTGGCTGATGTTGTTTAAAACATGCTAACCCTAATGTCAACCATCATGCATGACTGGCACTACAGTTACTTCACTATTCTTTGCTATGTTTGAGCATGTGTGTGGAACTCCCTTAAGTCCTCTCTTTAACATACTGCAACTCATGCAATGATTCTGAACATACTTCTTTGGTTCGCCTGCCTACTCCAGTCAGCCATGTAACTCAGGTTGCTTGTCTCATCACCCAGTTAGTCTGCAACATGACACTCAGCTCTGGTCACTATTACACTCCTAGGACATGAAGTGAATACCCATATCCTGCAGAGGCATGGACTATATAGATTCTATAGCTCTATGCTCATCATGGCTGGGGAATACTCTTATTTTTAAAAACAGTAATGAAATTGAGACTTGGGACTTCCAGCATCCAGCCCCTACTTATTATGTGCTTCAAATGTCACTTATTATTAAGGGATATTAAGGGCAATCTACTACTTTGCTTTACATTTTTATTACATAAGGTGAGTAGTAACAGATGTGCTAAACAATACACCACCCTTTCACCAAGTGCTTAGCATGTCCCAATATGTCTTTAGCATGTTTTCTCTGACAAAATGTTGAACGGAAAACATGCATGTGTTCACCCTATTTGTTCTGCACTGTTCTTGTGATACCTGTAAACCTGGAAAATACATTCAACATATTATTTTACCAATCATCAAGTTATTGGAGAATTTTTGTGAAAACGCCGCGGTAGACCGAAAGAAGGGACGAAAGCTGAGCAGCACGGTTTCCAGGCATCATAACCAAATTTTAATTAAGCAAGTCAAGAAAAAAAGTACACGAACAAGGAGAATACCCAATCCAGACACAGTGCCACGTCTTCTTGAATTTTATAATTTTATGACAGGACAAGACACAACATGGCATATACTAGTGCCCTACACAGAATTTCCCAGCCCTGAGGAAGATCCTCTGAAAATCCTTACGGTCCCCACATGAAGGTCGAAATGCATTGGCACCCCCCACACTGAGGCCAAGAGTATCTCTGTTTGGAACAACCAAGTGCCTAATGACATAGATTCTAAGTTGGACCTAGGCGGCTTAGCCATGGAATATCACAGATGTTCTCTGACTTCTATTTATTGGACCCAATATTAAATAAGTATCGAGGAGTCATAGGTAAACTGGGCCTGATACACCCAAACATAGTAGGACTGTCTAGATTCACACTAGTATGTTTCTGTATTGTTTGTAAATTTTCAGATTTTTCAGTCTATTGTATGTATTGTATATTGAGTTTTATGTGTAGCATTCGCTGAAGAAACTGTTATTGTGCTTAAATGATTGTTTGATTTAAAGAATAAACAAACAAAAAAGAACAAAGTAAAAATGCATTTTTTGATATGATAAATAATTCGTCAAACTGTTTTGATTTTTGGAAAAACAAATGTATGATGGCTAATTGTAAAAAAAAAATGGAAGAAACCAAAGTTCGTTAAGTGAACATACTCATAGGTATTAATAGGAGACCTTCTCTAAATGAGGCACAACTTTATCAGAACTGTCATCAGGCACTCCCTGGCCTTTAGCTGTGCCACTTTGTGGCTGTGTTGTCATTGGTGCCAGAATCAATTGCACATCTCAGACCAAGTCAGTTTGAAAGAAGATTAATGAAGCAGTATATTAAAGAAGCTTCACATGAGTCTATACCTTCTTCGCCAAGAGTAGTTTGTTTCATTGGTGCAGGCTCTCAATGAAAACTGCAAATGCATATAGTCTCTTCTGTACTATTGGGCATTCTGCTTTCATCACAGAGGTATTATATGTGAAGGACAATGGCTATTACTGTGTGGGCTTGCCCTATGATCTCACTTTAGATTTTATATGTGATTTAACTTTCTGGTTGCTGTCAGCAATCAAATTACCACTCAGAGTTGGGGTTTAGTACCACCATGAGGTGTCCACCATACACATCTTTCTTCTCAGGCCAGTCCTTGGTACTGGTTTGGAATTGTTTGTGAAAGTGTCCCCATCCTAGCTGACTTCCTATGATGAAGAGTACTTGCGTCTCCTGACTGAGTGGATGACCGTGAGTTTCAAGTGTGGAATCTCTTGTGTTTGGTTTCTAGGTTCTAAGGACAAAGAATTCTGTGCTCTTACTAAGGGACAAATGGTTTCAATTCAATCTTTTCAATTTGATGAATTAGATGTTTGAGATGATGATGTGTACACTTGATGTAGTATTTTTGGCTCATTGACCTTGGTTAGTATTTGCATGCATCTCATGGTAAGAATTATACTTAGGTTCCATTGTGAGCTGAGCATTCAGTGCAGGATAGGATGACCAACAGTTGCCTTTTAGAGTTATTTCTTACACATATTTTACAGTTGCACCTTTTCTTACTAAACCAAAAAGTGTATTATACTCATTATAACAAATCTTGCCTTTCCAAGATGCTTCCTGCCGTGGATGCATCTTGGGGGGCTGCAAGTGGCATACGATATGTAGACCTTGTTCCAGGACCAAAAAAGAGTACTGGTCTTCTGGTTGCTTGTTTTATTTTGTAAAGGCATGGCTATGGATAAATAGTTTTGGAATGTTTGATGGTGCTCTGTTGGTAGCTCAATACATGAGCACTAACTTTTTCTAATTGGTATTCTGTGTCAGGATAATTTGTTTCATGCCAGATGTTGTCATGTTTTTGCACTAATGTGCATTTACAATTAGAAGTTCGTGGGTGTAGCATGTGTGTATCCATGTGCCACCTTTGCCTGAACATCATTATGCCATTTTTAAAATGTCCTTGTACTATGCATGAATTATGTTATCCATCTGTTCACATGTACGATACCTTGTCAGAGTTTTGTAATTTTTAACATCTTTATGAGCAAGAAGTCCCCAACAATGACATATCCATCATCAGCTATCCCACAACACCAAGCCCAGAGGCAGCTTGAATAACATAAAGCCTATGTAAAAGAAGGTGAGCCCGGCATAAAGAAGATTCTTGGATAAAGTGTCTGCCTTTTTTGAGGTACATAGTACAATGATACACTGATCCCCAGTAGCTTGAGCTAGTCATAGAAATCGTGAGTTGACATCATGCATCCTTAGGCCCCCAACTACATGAAACATAAGTTCTTGATGTTGGCTCAAATAGAAGACTTCTGGATGTTGTCCTCAAAACTCTTGAATCAAGCAACAGGTCACACTTTAAGGAGTACATTAAAAAAATTAGGAGAAACATCGTCAACTCAGTCTCCTGAAGAATCGCAAAATAATAACCAAAGTGACACCCATAAGCTTAAAAAAGCACTTAAAAAGTGTTGCAAAAGAGAGCTCCTTGAAAATGAACTAACATATAGACAAGATAATGGAGGGGTTAAGCTCACGTGTTGACAAACACTTTGAAAGAAAAAGTTTAAAGCGCTCAAACCATCATCTTGTGGCAACCTCAAAAGGTAAGGATAGAGTCAGCCACCATGAAAAGGAGCCAGACATAAGTTCAGAGTGGCACATATTACATGCAGACAATTATGAAAACAGCAGTGCAGCTTACTGGTGTAAAAGATGATTGTGAGATATGCAGGCCCTCACAACTAGGAGAAAACCAGAACCGCAGTAGCTACTTAAAGGCTTCATGTATTTCATCCTAATTGATGAAGGAAAAGAGCACCATCTCCAAACCATCAGATATATAATGCAAACATGAATTGAGACACCAGTGTGGCAGGATCATGGGAACAGGCAACTTACACCAGATTCATATATTAAGTTTCAACAGCTATCTATGTAGTTCATCAAACTCATATTTGGAAACACACATGGATGTGAATGATCGAAAACCCCAGAGCTCTTACCAGAGGTGACCTATGTCACACATTGGGAAAGGGGGTAAATCACTTGTCAGTAGTCAACATTTCTGCCAGTAGTGGAGCCATGCAACCCCCACTAATTTCCATGAAACTATTAGTTAAGGCGCATACTGCTCTAACCGTCAGAGAAATAAAGATAATAAAAACAATAACTGTGCATTCGAAATAGGGAACAAGAGGGCCATGGCCCAAGGCTCCAGGGCCAACTGGAAGAGGTGTGAATCATAGATGCATATGGATGATCAAAACAAATACCAAGTGTATCCAGAGTAGAAAATGGTACAGGGATTAAGTAGTGAGAAAGCCAAAGCTCCAGCCTGGGAAGCTGGAAGCATAGGCCCACCCCATAAGGTGTTTATCAACTGCACAGTATGAACACCCTTATGACCCCTGTAGAGACAACTTTTCCATTATTCGAACTCCTAATCTGCCAATACAACTTTAAACATGTGATAAACATTCAATACATTAAGCCATGCCTCTGACTTTAAAAAGCAAGCTTCTATGCTTCCTTTTCAGATATGCCCCTTGAACTTGTTTATCTTTAAATTATACTAGGCATGTCCTCCTCCTACTATAGTGTGCCCCTTCACCCTATCAAACAGGCCTGCTTTTCAAAATATGAAAAGTAATATTTTAATGTGTTTGTGTTTTCTTAGAGGCACACAGTAGCTTAAACAAATACCCAGTCCCTTGGATTTCAGCTGCAACTAGCTCTCATGTGAGGCATACATGTTAGAACTTATTAATAAATCGGAGTACTTTTTATTTTTGAGGAGCGTGCTGCAATCTTTTTTAAACTCCAAAAAGTGAGTATTACACTGAGGCAGCAATGTGGTTCTCTTCGCAGAGCAGAGCTTAATTACTGTAACTAAATTTCAAACAAGCTGCGTATAATGTAATATAATAAGAAATGGCACAATCCCACCCACACTGATAACAAAGTATGGAGGACTATCAGTTGAATCAATTATCTTGGTGTATCTCCTTTAAGTACTGTACATCAGTATGGGTTGGCAAAGCTAACATTTTGGACAGAGGGTCTGTCTTTTCCTTGCCTTGTCCAGGAGGGGGTGAGGAGCCCAATCCCACCCTTGAAGAGACCGGGATGATACTAGAATACTGGAGAGTAGGGTGACCAACCGTCCTTAAATTTCACGGACCGTCCGTAATTTGGATCTCACATCCGTTGTCCGTGATGATCCCTCCTATGGACTCCCTTTGACTCTAATTTGGGGGGTTACAGCTACCTGCACTGTTCACCTTTGAAAAGTGTTATGATATAATACAGGTACACCATAGATTATCTTCAAATGGATTTATTCTTCAGAGAAAGATCCTAAACATCTTCATGCCAGACACAGCTGGACCAACTGCTCACTGATGCCACAGGCATGACATCATCTTAGAACCATCTAAGGCATCATAAGGATGCAACATTCTAATGAGTGAAACATGTGAGTAATGATAAAGTGACGAACCACATAACATATAAATATAACGAGAAGCCTCAGTGTTCTGAGACCTTCCTGCTGGGGCCGCCTCGCACTCCTCTGTGCTCAAGAGCAGCCCCTCCCGGGACTCTCACAGACTGTGATAGACTCATTGTCATTCTGTAGGTTGGCTGATTGTGGCATACAGTAGACAATGGGCCAGTCTGAGCAGTTAAGGCATGTGGTGGGCCTGAAGGCAAGGAAAAAAATGTAACACATTAGATAGAAATAACATAGGCCAGTTACAAGCATATGCAGTCAGGCTTGCATTTGTACAGGTAAGAGCTTTTGGCATTGAAAATAAAAACATTTTTTTACTCTTGTGTTTTTTTTTATCTGCAGTGGAGTGATTATATTATCATTTATATGAATTTGCAGCGCCAGAGAACCAGAAAAAGAGAAAGGCAGGCGGGGATTGCTGCGGGGGCCCCCTGCAGGGCTCCCTGGTTGACACCACTGTCAGGGGGCACATGGGGGGTACCTATGGTACCCCCCCACATTTGCATATGCAAAGCGGCAGGCACCGCGCGGTGCCTGCCGCTTTGCATATGCAAATGCAAAAAAGCATTTTTAGCATTGTGGCGGGCGGTGCAGAGTGCACCGCCCGCCACAATGCTAAAACTACAGAATGTGCCCACCACTGTGGCGGGCACATCCTAATTCCCCCCATGGGACCCCCGCCCTTATGGCGGGCGGTCCCGTTCCCCACTATGGTGACGGGCGGATAAAGTCCGCCCGTCATCATAATGACCCCCTAGGTTATGAGGGAGAGGAGACAAGAATATTTTACATTTTTTTATTTGATTTTACAGAGTTTCATGTAGCGCAAACTTGAATTGAATCGGGTATCAGAGCGCCTTACGTAGCACCAGTTGCATTACATAAAAACACATTCATTTTTGTTAGGCACTGGGAGATTAAGTGATTTGCCCAGAATCACAGGATGTTCATCGTCATTGCCGACACTTGAACCCAGTTCCCCAGATTCGAGGTCGACCTCCCTAGCCATTAGGCCAACTCCTCTCCCCAACAGGGTAATATGCTGTCTGAAAAAAAAGTAACTATATCCTGGAAAACACAAACCCTTATAGGGAATGCAATATTGAGTAAATCATGTGAAATGTAAACAGAGCAGTATAGTTACCTGAACACGTTTATACTTATTATTCAGTAATGAATGAGTGGTTTTGCTTGAAAAGTTAGGGTCATGACGACAGGGCCCAGTAAAACACTACAGGGACCAGCATGCACTGCTAAAAGCCAACAAAAGCGAATCATGCCAATTACGAGAAGAGAGTGTGAAAAGAGCATTCTAGTCCAGCACTTCAGGTGCTAATTAGCTACATTCTATGCGTGCTGCTTTACATCTCACAATGGCACACTGCTAGTAAGATAGTCCATTCGAGAAGATCATCCCGGCCACTAATCTCACCAAACATGCCTTCTTAGAACCATGAACTGTAAACAAAATATTAGACTGGACCATGCAGTAGCCATATAAATAGATCACGATCATATGAAATACCACAAAAAGACCTGCACAGTTGCTCAAAGCTGCACAAAAAACTGTGAAGTGCACAATTGTCTCAACCTCTGATGTGTCTGTAAAACTTACTTTTAGTCCCAAAGTTTTGTCCTGAATTTTGACCTTTTATCCTGAATTTTTTACCTGGATTTGCACCCATGCCAGTTGGTCACTCTAACTATGGAAGGAATAGTAGAACGAAGTACAGTACAGTACACAAGAAGACTGCCAAACAAGAAACCATAATAATGATTATTAGCAATGCTAAAGTAGAATCAAACGTACTGTTGCCGGGGATAGCCTAGTACAACAAGTTACAAACTGTCGTTGACTCTAGTCACTCAACACAAGCATAACCTTTAGTGCTGTAACTTAGGAGGGGGATGATGAACCCAATCGATGCTGCAAATTAATTATGTTGGATTATATTCCTTTGGAGAAAAAATGTACTTGCAAATATTCTGAGCATGGGTGGGCATTGGCAAGCAGAAGAAGATCCTCTCCCTGCCTTTATTGAAATTAAATTAGTGTCACACCTCAATATAAATACTTAGTGGTCATTGTTGGAACGTGTTCTCATCAGATAGGTGGCATGCATTGGCAGATCCTTGTTTGTCTTTTGCGTTTTTTTAGCAGATTTTGTTTGACTATCATTAGGAATTTTACTAGTCGGCAGTTTAGCTGGGTGTTTTCTGGATTTAGACAGGCTAACACAGCTTGCCTCCTAGTTCGAATGCCCTTCAGATTAAACGTTTTTTTTAGGAGAGTCCACAGTGCTTGGAGCATTTCTTTGCATAGGCAGATTAGTTGTAGTATATCACCTTGCAGACCAAATACAGGCATGGCTATTTCCACCCGTACCAAATGTCACAACGATTTCTTGGAAAATCAGCTTAAGCAGTTAGGGAACTTACCCTTGCTTCAATATTGATCTATCCAAGAATTCATGTACTTTGCAAAGAACAACTATTCCCTAGGGGTTCTTTCCTGACGTTATTATGCCCGACTTTATGTCAATCTATGGCATTCCTAAACACCTTTAAGCTATAATTATACCTTCACGTGCTATGGCAACTTACGGTGGTTCGGAGCAGTTCGACTATCTACTTGCCCGACGCAGCTCGCTACAGCAAGTGCCGAAGGAAGCCGACTCTCCAGCTGACGCACTTATCAAGAGGCTGCCTTTCTCTCGCCGAGAATCCAGCTCCGGTGTTTCCAAGCTCCCCTTGCAGGGTGTTGGGAAATCGAGTCCTGACACAGAGATACCAGACCTCCTTCATTCTAAACCAAGGTATGGAGCTGATTAGAACCTAAAGAAACCTTTGGTAGATTCTTGGCAAAACCAACTAAACCTATGCTACACAATTCTTACTTCTTCCCACGTACTAGACTTAGGTTAGATACTATGGGGTAGGCGTACTTAGAAGCTCCAGTTGAGTATTTTTAGTCAATGTTATTTATGTATGTATTTTTAAATGGCTTAGAAACCATACAATCCTTTTACAGTATTATTTTATATTACTATTCTCGCTGTACGCATTATACTTTGCAATCTGCTTAACGATTGGAGCAGTTCACTTCTCTTGTATGAGAAAGAAGACTGTTCAATAAAACCTTTTGATTCAAAAAGCCCGTCTCTCTATTTCTCTACAGACTCTGTTGAAACAAAGTATGTACAATTGACTGAGTGAAATACTTATCTATTGTTTCCGCGACTCTAGAGATATATTTCTTATTCTTGGGAAACAAAGTTGCCATGTTTATGCATTTTTCAGAACTTTATCCCTTCTTGTGAATTTGAGAATGTTTCTAGTGACCTCTGAGCTTGCTGGCACTCACTATTAAGTTTAGTATATTCGATAGAGACCTAGTCGACCTCAGTCCTGCGTCTAATCTATAGGATATAGTATTCCAATGCGCAGAGCCTATTGGGAATATAGGAACTACACAACATGGCGCCCAACGTTTGGTAAGGCACTAAATTAACGGTAGATACTAAAGTAACTCAGTTGTGCTTTTCTCAGAGACCACTTTTCCCGTAAAATACTCCAATAGATGTCTGGAGTGGGTAAAGGGATAAAATATCCGCCATAGCTGAGTAGGACGAAAATCCTATGTATTAGTTTTTGGTTTGTTCAACGTTGAAGGATACAGTGTTCCAAAATATTGTGCACCTTATCTTTGTTTCCCTTATCTTTGTTTCTAAAATATTGTGCACCTTATCTTTGCTTCCTTAGGAAGCTCGATTTCCTGAACTGCCCTTACTTTGGGAGAAACAACTACTATTGTGGGCGGTGGTTGCGGCTGTGATTATGGCTGTGGTTGCAGCTGTGGTTGAGGCTGTGGTTGCCCACTTATCTGCTGAGTTTCCTCCTTCTTTGACTGGGTGCTACTTTGCGATAGCGATAAGTCGATTTCAACATCACTGCTCGTTGGTGTTTGCACAATTAAACTGGCTGCCTCTGCGACACTCATGGGCTTGGGCCTAGGTTGGTGGAGTGGACCCACTGATGTGGATGTGCTGCTCTCAGCTTGCTCCCCGGACACCGCTGCTGCAGGATACATATTTTGTTTCCCCAAAAACTTCCCAGGCGGCACATAAGTCTTCCTGGTAAGTGCCACTTCTTCCTTCTGTTCTTTCTTCTCACTGGCAACTTTCTTGGTACTAGAGGACCTGGTACCTTTCTTTGAGGCCATCTTCTTCAGATGTCAGCAGGACGCAGATGCACAAGTTGCAGAGATGTCTGTGGTAAGTCACACGTCATGTGACGTCGTGCGCAGCAGGACTTCTGTCTGGCAGTACAGCGGGTGATGATGATGATGACACCTTCTCCTCCTCAGTATTTTGTGCATCTAAAAGAAAGCAAAGAAGCCAGAAGAACATCAGTGAAATGTTGCATTTGTTGTTGTGGTACAATTAATACTGGTACAAACAAACACATATAGTATATAACTTAGTGTGTGGTGGTCACACTTGTTAGTGTTATATTATTATATTTTATTAACTCAGTTATTAAAGAAACATAACAACAGTTTAGCCATTTGTGAGACTTTGACAAGAAGGGCTTTCATAGTATACTGTGTACACTCAGGAAGGATAGGAAAGAAGAAGAAGAACAAAAACAAAAATACAAATGTAATGGATGTGGAACCTGTTTGGCATTAATTTGTGCATCAATTCATTCAGGGAGCTGCAGCTGGAAAAGGGGATAGAAGCTGCAAGCCAAGCGGACCAATGGAAAGACATGCAGGCCTATATGCAAAAGCAGCATACTACTAAATTACCACCACAAAATGCCCACCAGCCACATGGTCACTCACAGTCACAACAAGCACGAGGCCTGGAAAACAGTGAACTCAAGAAGGCCTGGCCAGAAAAAGGAGACTTGTGTGCTAAACAACACAGCTTTAAATGCAAAAACGAAAATCCACAGGGCTAAAAAAGGTTGGAAAGATACACAACACAAGTACAACCACACCACACACACATCCAACAAAGGCATTTATTTAATACACATGAAAAAAAGGTAAAATACCCGCAAAAAACACAGTTTGCAATTCAATCCAATGCCATCCATGCCCTAAATGATGTTTAAATTCAACAGACACCACAGAAACAGTTGTTTCATGCACCCATGAGTAGCTCTGGTCCTACTGGCTGAAAGGCCTATTGGCAGACTAGGCCACAAGCTTTCAGGCCTATGGCAAAAAGCACACTGGCTGGCTCCACAAAATGGCCGCCAGCCACATGGCTAGGCAAGCCACAACAACAAGAAGGGGAAGACTGATAATGCAGGCCTATGGCAAAAGCACACTGCCTGGCTTCACAAAATGGCCACCAGCTACATGGCCAGGCCACCCACAACAGCAAGAAAGAGAAGACAGACAATGCAGGCCTTTGGAAAAAGCACACTGCCTAGCTTCACAAAATGGCTGCCAGCTACATGGCCAGGCTACACTCAACAACAAGAAAGGAAAGACAGACAATGCAGGCCTATGGCAAAAGTACACTGTCTGGCTTCACAAAATGGCCACCAGCCACAAGGCCAGGCACCAACAACAACATGAAAGGGAAGACAGACAATGATGCAGGCCTATGCCAAAAGCACACTGCCTGTCTTCACAAAATGTCCGCAAGCCACATGGCCAGGCCACGACAACAAGAAGCATAAGCCAAGAGGAACAAAGGAAATACATGCAGGCCTATATGGCATAGCAGCACACTACTAAACTACCACCACAAAATGGCCACCAGCCACATGGTCACTCACAGTCTCAACAAGCAGGAGTCCGGGAAAACAATGAACTCAAGCAGGCCCATATATGGCAAGACAAAGGAGGCATGCTAAACAACACAGTTTTAATGCAAAATAATTGCAAAAACAAAAATCCACAGGGCTAAAAAAGGTTTGTAAGTTACACAAGAACCACACCATACACACACACACACACACATCCAACAGAACAAAGGCATTTATTTAACACATTTATTTAAAACACCCCCAAAAAAGACTTTTTGCAATTCAATACAATGCCATCCATGTCCTAAATGATGTTTAAATGAAACAGACACCACAGAAACAGTTGTTTCATGCACCCATGAGTAGATTTGGGCATACTGGCTGAAAGGCCTATTTATTGGGCCAGACTACTGGACTAGTGAATTAAATAAATATTGCTAGTTGATTGCACAAGTTGGAGAACATTTAGTGAACTTTGCAACATGTTTCCTTTATAAAACAAGACTAGTAGAAACATTGCATAAAAGAAAAACAAATAGGCCCCTACTGAAACTAAAGACCACCCACAGCAATTCTAAAGAAAATGATGAAAAGTACCAAAAAATGTAGGTGCAATGGCCCAATCAAACAAACAACACCAATTCTCCAATCCAAAAGTCCGAAAACCCAATGATATATGATGCAGCAGCACAAAGAGTGATCCTTACAGCTCCAAATCCAAATGAAAAGTGAACAGGACATGGACAAAGCACTGGGAGGAGGCTACTGGACATGAACAGGAAGTTGGAGACTCTGGGGCACTTCCTTCCACGTAAAAAAATAAATAAAAAAAGAAAAAGGACTCCTTGCTCAAAAAAGTACAGCCAAATGTCACTCTTTGGAGTTTTTTCATCCAAATCAGCATTTTCGAGAAGGTTTTATGCTGCTCGAGAGAAATTCTTCTTCACATTGCAATTTCTGCGTGTTTGGCATCGTGATCTTCACCGAACTTCCAACGGATGTCCAATGGCGCATCCAACAGACTTGTTCAGGATTGTACACTCTCACAGGATCGTGCGGCCTGCCAAAATATCGTGGCGCACACGAACGGATAGGAAATCTCATCAGCGAACGCAGGGATCCAGGTAAGCCGCTACCGAGAGCACAAAAACACATTTTGAAAGCGCGAACAAGAAAAAACTCCACTACGCTGTGGATCACGGAGTGTTCGCTAACTCCACATTTTACCCGGGACGCAGAGTTGCCAAAAATCTGCAAACTCCGCGAGCAGAGCAGATTTTACCGCCCAGGGTTAAAAATATGAGTGTCATTACAATTCTAAATAAGGCAGCTCTATAATCAAGTATGTCCTTACACTGCTCCATGGCTGACATTATTACCCTGACTTCAACATTCCTTTGAGAATTGATAGTTAACACAACCATCTTGTCTGGGTTGAAGGCAAACCGAGTGTGACTCAGAACTTCAGACAATATTCACACTCTCTCCTTTTGGGGTAGCTTATAAAGATTATCTTAATCAGGGCCAAGACACCACCAATGACGAAGGGAGGGGTTAGAGATAGAGAGGGAAAGAGAGAGCCAGAGGATCATTCAAGAATTGTGATGGCAAATAATTGGCAAGGACGTGCTGGATTTTGTCAACAGAATTGTAATGTGTATTTAGAAATGGATTTATGATGAAAGGACCCATGCAGGGCGAGTCCACAGACATGAGTGATACAAAACTGTTTTCCTATACTTTATGGCCCTTGCCTGTTCAACTGCGCTGTGGGTTCCTCACACTACTGCAAAAGAGACAGCTTCCTTGTTTTTTCGAAAATCTGAAGGAAGTGAGAAAGAACTCACCATTGTTGCATAGATCACCATATAAGAAAAGCACTTACAAAATATTGGAGAACGAGGTGGGGAAAGGAGATGCACCTGTTACTAGAGGGATGGAGAAGAGACTGGTGTCCACCTATTGGCTTAAATATGGACATGGGCCAGAGATTACCTGCCATAAATATTCTAAACTAATCATGCTGTTAATTAACTAAATATAGCAGGGGTAGGCATTAGTCTTATTGGTTAGGGATGTGTGATGACTTAAGATAGGGATGTTTTTAGTGCTCACCATTTAAATCCATTGTGTTTTCTGAGTCAGGCCCCTGCTCAAGAAGCCCACAGCTGACCCCACCAACCTCAAGGACTACCGACCCATCTCACACCTCCCCTTTGTAGCCAAAGTTGCAGAAAAAACAGGCAACAAGGAACTAACACGATTCATCGAAGACAACGCCGTCCTCGACCCGTCCCAATCCGGATTCCGGAACAACCACAGCACCGAGACCGCCCTACTCGCCACCACAGATGACATCCACACCCTCCTGGACTAAGGACACTCCGCCGCCCTCATCCTACTCGACCTATCAGCAGCCTTTGACACCGTCTCCAACCGCACACTCATCGCCAGACTACATGACACCGGCATACAAGGAACAGTGCTAGACTGGATCTGATTTTCCTCACCGGAAGAAGCCAAAGAATCAGACTGCCACCCTTCCTCTTCGACCCCACAATCATCACATATTGAGTCCCACAGGGGTCGTCACTGAGCCCAACCTCCTTCAACGTCTACATGCCCCCCCTCACAGCCATCTTCCGACAACACAGCCTCAACATTGTATCCTACCCCAACGACACCCAGCTCATCCTCTCCCTCACCAAAGACCCCGCCACCACCAGACTCAACTTCCAAAAAGGGATGCAGGAAGTTTCAATCTGGAGGACCCACAGCTACCTTAGGCTCAACGCCGAGAAGACTGAAGTCCTCATCCTTGGAACCACCCCCTCTGCATGGGACAACCCCTGGTGGCCATCTGCCATCGGTAGCCCACCGACCCCCTCAGACCATGCCAAAAACCTCAGCATCGTACTTGACTAATCCCTCACCATGAACCGACAAGTCAACGCCGTCACCTCCAGCTGCTTCAACACCTTCAGAATCCTCGCAAGACTTTCAAGTGTATCCCCCTGAGTCAAGAAAGGCAGTCACTCACGCACTCATCACCAGCAGACTGGACTATGGAAATGCACTCTACGCCAGCATCAACAAGTTCCTACTCCAGAAACTCCAGATGATACAGAACACCGCCGCCAGACTCGTCTTCGACATCCCCCAGCATGAACACATCAGCCCCCACCTACGCAGGCTCCACTGGCTCACCGTGGAAAAAAGAGTCACCTTCAAAATCCTAACCCATGCCTACAAATGCCTGCACAACACCGGACCGGAATACCTCAATGACAGAATCAACTTCCATGTACCCAAAGGAACGTCCAATCTTCCAAGCTCGCACTAGCCGAAACTCCGTGCATCTACAGAGCCAAAGCAGGCAGAAGATCTTTCTCCCACATTGCGGCCAAAACATGGATCAAACCCACGGGAGATATCAGGCACGCCCCCTCCCTGAACACCTTCAGAAGGACTCTCAAAACCTGGCTCTTCGGCTGAATGGATCTTCTGTCCCCTCCTCAGTGCCTTGAGACCCCCATGGGTGAGTAGTGCGCTCTACAAATCCTGATTGATTGATTGATTGAGTGTTTTTGGCCTTAATCCTTACTCATATTATTTATAAGAGAATAGCATACAACTAGTCTTGCTAAACCCCCTCTTCCAAACAGGCAGTAAAGAACCTTGGGGTATGGCTCGACTCGTCCTTAAATTATCGAGTCCAAACAAAAAAAACGTCCGGGACATGCTTTGGACTCCTCCGGGGGCTTAGGCCCCTGTTGGGCTTTTTTGATGCCTCAACGCGTCAGGTCATCATTCAGGCAACGGTTCTGTCAAGACTCGATTATGACTGTTCCCTGTATTTAGGGTCCAACAAGGCTGAGGTCTTGAGGTTACAAAGGGCACAGAACGCAGCTGCTAAAACTCTTTTAGGTCTGCGCAAATTCTGCTCTGTGACTAATGCTATCCGCCGTTTGCACTGGTTACCGATGGCCAGACGCATTGAATTAAAGACCTTGTACATTGCTTTCAAGGTTTTGAAGCTGGCCACGCCTCCCATTTTGGCTGATCTCCTGTTGCCCTATGCCCCCACGCGATGTCTTTGGTCACAGGGCCAGCATCTGGTGGTGTTTCCCCGGCCCCGCAGAGTCAGGGCTCGTGGCAGATCTTTTCATTTTAAAGCCGCCACCCTCTGGAACTCGCTCCCTACGCAGATGCGTGGCCTTGACAATTACTTTGCATTTAGAAAGACCATCAAGACCTATCTTTTCCCGGCTCTATAGTCTCTTGCATGCTCTCTGCTGTGTTGTCTTTCCTGGCGCCGGGATGCCCCTTTGCTGGGGCAGCTGTCGCGCTCTATAAGTTAAGATAACATAACATAACAATAAATATTAATTTGTTTTAAATACAAACACGTGTGTTAGGTGATTCTGATGTTTGTGACGGGACTCTACATAATCAACTGCAGATTACAGATTCTCTAAAAGGAGCATTTTACTCCTAATACTTTCACCCACATGAGAGTGCCTAGGCCTTAGAGGTGATAGACACTTGCCAATTTTCTCCAGAAGCTAGAAACTCCATTCTTGCTGAATATGCCTAATAAGGGGGAAATCATCTTTTGTAGATTTGTATTTTATGCCATTTGATGGGCGAAGCATTAGTTCCTTACAATCCAGGAAAGTACTGTCGGCCAAGATTTTCTTCTTCCCCTGGGTAAATTTCCATTAGATCTCACACTTATTGGTCCATAGAGTGTGGAAACAGACAGGGTTCCCACTGATTCACTTCTGTGCTAGATTATGGGAGAGGTCAATCTGCTTCTCTTGGCCTGCCAGCGACCCCAGCACAATGATTCCCGTAGGTGGGGTTGCCTGCTTAATTCTTAGAAATCAAGAAATACAGTGAAAAGTAATTTTAGTGCTAATAATGAGCAATTAGCAAGGATGAATATTGGAATGCAAAGAAAATACCAAAGAGGGCTCACAGATTCCAAGACTTTATTTGCTGTTGATCCCTAGATAGATACCCACATTCATGTATATCTTTCCTCAATTTGTCTAAAATGACTGCAGCGCTCATGTGGAAAGGCAACCAGATTCATAGGCATATGTCTTAGTTAGTCTTCAGAGAGCCTTTTGGCACGGAATAGCCCTCCTATGATGCAACATCCTGAACTTCAGCTCTCTCTCTCTTCTTTTTTGAGTTTCAAAAAAGACTTTATTGTTCATAAAATAAGGCATCAATACAGAAAGAAGGAAAAGAAATAAGGGAGCTAAAGGAAGGGGAAGGGGAAGAGAGAAAAAAAAAGAGAGAAGAATAAAAAGAAACAGAGCAAACTTTGTAAGATAATTAAATAACAAAAGGCGCATCATGGGCAATAGGAGTAGAAGGGAAACAATAATTGTACATCAGAAGTAAATACAAAGGATGACATAGTAGATAATAATGCAATGAAAAATAAAGGAAGTGAGAAGGGCATCAGGGAGGTTTAGGAACTTCCTGCTGAGCAGGTCGTGGGCGAAATTAACAAGTCACACAACTATCCAAATACATTGTAACAGGAAACCATAAATCTGCACGTTTGGCTGCCAATTGGGCAGGAGACACAAAAGCTGTATCAAGCCTGTGATTGTGACAAACATTATACCACCATGCTTTAAATGAAATGTTAGAAGAAGTCTTCCAATTAATAGTAATCTGTTGAAACTCAACAGCTAGTAACAAGTCAACAATGCAAACAGGAAGGTCAGTTTCCTCCCAGCAAGAGGAAAGGCTCCCTAGAAAAAGATGAACATGGGAAAGGGGTATACAAGTATGAAAAATAACATTGATTTGAGCCCAAACCTGTAACCAAAAATCATGCACTGGTTTGCAGAGGAATAACATATGAAACAGAGTAGCAGGTGGTAAAGAACAGGACCAACAAGCATCTGAACGGCGGGGAACCGTTTGTTAAGGGTAGAGGGAGTGTGAAGTAGTCTGTTGTAGATAAAAAAAACAAGGATTGCGTCAGGGACGCTGCTCTAGAGGATTTACGAACCTTTGTCCATATCTTGTCCCATAGGGATACCAGCCAAGACATGGAAAGGTCCTGTTCCCACTGCGCTTCCACCTTAGACTTGGATCTAGGAGAAGGATGAGCATGAAGGTGCTTATAGACAGTGGAAGCTTTAGGTGTAGTGCGAAGGAGAGAGTGAAGCTGAGGAGCTAGGTCAGGAGAAGTGGAGGGAGACGCCGTTTGCATGAGTCGTGAGTAAGTTTCCATGACGGCTGCCTTAAGTAAAAGATACTTGGGAGCGAAAGACGGGGGTAAAGCAAAGGAGTGTGAAAAGGCAGGAAAATTGAATTGGAGAATAGCTGCGAAATCCATATCAATCCTTTGGCTCCCCAGGATTTCCAATAAAAGGGTTTATTGTGAATTAAAAGATATTTGTTATGCCAAATGGTGGGCGAGAGGAAATCAGCAACAGTCGTAGGATGGGGCGGTTTGGAGGAGAGAAGGAGTTTAACAGTAAATTTGTGAATGGGAGTGGGGGTCAAAGAGGGTTTGCGTGAGAAAGAGATATATTCAGCAAAGGAGAATGGGGAAAGGAAAAGGCGCTCAACCTTAGTCCATAAAGGGCAGGGGAAACTGGGATCCTGAAACCAAAAAGAAGCTTGACGTAACAGAAAGGCTTTTTGATAGGCAGGAAAGTCTGGAAAATTGACTCCCCCTTCAGAAGCAGGGCAGATTAATCTGGCAAGGGACATTCTGGGTTTTTTGTATGCCACAAAAAAGAAGACAGGACCTAATTAATTTTCCTAAAGAATTTGCCTGGAATGGAAACAGGGATATTAGAGATTGTGTAGAGAATGATAGGGGATAACATCATCTTAATGGTGTCGAGACGGCCCCACCAAGACAGATAGAGAGGATGCCACCTGGCTGTAAGATCTGATATTTTCTGAGAGCACTTATTCAAACAGAGGGAAATTGTGTCTGAAATAGAGGGGGTGATGTGTAAACCTAAATATTTAATATGGGAGGGACTCCAAGTAAAATTAGAAGTATAAAAACAGGTTTGAAGGTAAATTTCGTCAGGAGAAGAATCTCAGACTTGTCATTGTTGAGCTTATATCCCGAGATTGAGGAGTAAATGCGCACTTCCTCTAGGAAGGCTAGAATGGAGTCAGTGGGAGTGGAAATAAAGAGTAAAATATCATCTGCATAGGCAGCGAGTTTTATGGGAGATTCCGTAGTTTGAAAGCCATGTATATTGGGATTCTGGCGAAGCTTGGACAAAAAGGGCTCCAAAGCAAAATTGAAAAGAAAAGGCGAAAGGGGGCAGCCTTGACGTACACCTCTACCGAGGGCAAAGTAAGAGGAGAATTGACCGTTCGCATAAACCGCAGCCCGTGGATGGGAATACAACAATGAAACTAGGGAAATAAATTTAGGGCCAAAGCCAAACCAATCAAGAGTATGGAAAAGATATGACCATTCGACCCTATCAAATGCTTTCTCGGCATCAAGGGCGATCGCTGCGAGGGAGTGTTGGAGATGTGATGATTTCGACAGGATGTTGAATAAAAGTCTAGTATTGTCAGTGATGTACCGACCCTTGACAAAACCAGACTGCTCTTCCCCCAAAAGGTCCGGGAGCAGATGATCCAACCTTATCGCCAGCGCCTTAGCAAAAATGTTATAGTCGATATTGACAAGGGAGATGGGCCTATAATTCTTGCAATGCTTCGCATCTTTTCCTTCCTTGGGTATTAAACAAATGTGTGCATCAGAGAAGGTTCCTGAGGAGTTACCCAAAGAAGCAAAGGTATCAAGGAGAGAGTGTAGTTTCGGAAGTAGCAGGTGGGAAAAGTGGAGATAAAATTCAACGGTAAAACCATCAGGTCCAGGAGCTTTATTAAGTTTGAGATGTTGGAGTGCGGTGGATAGTTCCTTCGTCGAAACGTCAAGTTCCAAAGAAGAAAGATCGAGAGGGAAGTGTGAGGGCTTTTGGATAGTAGAGAAGAAATATGTGAGAGAATGAATAGAGGGTTGGGTTTCAGAGGTATAAAGGGTTTTGTAAAAGCGGGAGAACTCAGTGAGGATGTCTGCGTCTTTGTGCTGTAAATTGGAATTGGTGTCATAAATGGAATCAATATTCAATTTGTTGTGCTTGACCTTCAAATAATTTGCAAGGATTTTCCCAGCCTTGTTCCTACCGCCATAAAACTTAGCACTGGATTTTAGCAAGTACAATGAGGCATCCTCCGTAGACCTCTCATTGAATTTCATCTTGGCAGCAACAAGAGTTGTCAGACTATCTTTGGAAAGTGAGGTGTAATAGATATGTTCCATTCTTTTATGTCACGAAGAAGGTTATTAGTATACTGGCGTGAAGCCCTACGCTTCTTTGCGACATAGCCAATAATAAAATCGCGTGCTGCTGCTTTAAAAGCATCCCAAACGGTGGATTTCGGGATGGAGGGGGTATCATTGAATAAAAAGAATTCTTCAAAAAAGGCAGTGAAGGAGGCAGTGAATTTGGGATCTAAGAGGAGGGCATTGTTAAAGCGCCATCTTCTGGGTCCATCAATCTTGGGAAGCACGTCAACACTAATTATAACCGGGGCATGATCCGAAAGCAGGATAGGACCAATTTCAGCAGCAGTGAGCGTTTGAGCAAGGGTATGAGAAACAAAAATATAGTCGATACGCGACTGGGATCGGTGAGATGGAGAATAAAAGGTAAACTCCCGCAAGGTCGGATTACATAGTCGCCAGGAGTCAACAAGCTTATGCTGGGAAATAGCTTGAGTGAAAAGTCTGTGCGGTTTATTGGGAACATAAGTGGCATTAGAATTTCTATCCACAAAAGGATCTAGGGGATGATTGCAATCTCCCGCATCCATGAATTTGGTGATATATTGAGGGAATTCAGCCCAAAAAAGAGGTTCACCGTTAGTGGGAGCATAGACATTAAGGAGGGAGATTGGAACACCTCTAAGCGATAGTCTGACATTTATCCATCTACCATTAGTATCTGATTCTTGAGAAATAACAGTGAAAGGGAGTGACCTGCGACACAAGCTTGCTACACCATTACGCTTACCATCAGCTAGTGAATAAAAGACCTCACCCACCCAGCCCCTCTTAAGCTTCACAGATTCTGCATCGGATAGGTGGGTTTCCTGGAGAAACACCACATCAGCATTCAATTTGGCATGGTGAGATAGAATGCGTTGACATTTAATTGGAGAATTGATACCCTTAACATTCCATGACACTATGTTCAACGACATATTGTAAGCAGTAGACTATAGAATAAATCATATGCAAAAAGAGGACAGAGACCCATGAGGAAGGATGAAGAAAAAGGAGATAAATATACAGTATGAGAGGAGAGGAGAGAAGGAAAAAAGGAGCGGTGAAGGTGAAAGAATGTGTAGAGAGAGAGAGTAAGTCAAAAATTATAGAGAAGCCATTGAAAGATATGGAAGAAAAGGGAAAATAAGAAGAAAACTACAACCTGAAAAAAAAGAAGTTATAACTTCCTCATAGACAAGCGAGCACAGACATAGGAGGAAGGATAAGGAAAAAAGGAACAAAATAACAAAGAGGAATAAGGGGAAGGCATACCTACAAAAGGAGAAGACAAGAATGGAGCCGGGGGGAAGGGGCCACTGAGGCGAGGCAACATAACCGTGGTCAGCCGGGCAGAGAACCGGGGAGACATCGTCAGACGGGGAAGGAACCTGTGGAGACAAAACAGGGAAATACGAAAACCAATTACACACGGAGAACATAGGAGAAAAGGAGTAGTCAACAACAATGTAAGAAAAGGAGAATGACAAGCAATAATTATTGCTTCTTCTCTGCCTGCCGCTCCATATTGCTGTTTTTGCTACTACAGATGCCGTGCTGAACTCTGAGTGTGACTCTATGCAAGGTGCTCAGTTTTTCTTTGACGTTTTCCTAGATTAAGACTTTTTGTCTTCAGGAGGGTCTGAAGGGTCGAGTGCTGGTTTTTTCAGGAGTGGCAGGATCATGGCGCCCTTCCAAGCCTTTGGAACTACCCCGGATGAGAGCGACATATTCAAGATGGGATTAACCAGGTCGTTTAGCACAGGTGCCAAATTTTCTAAACACTTGGCCGGGCACGGATCCAGTGGAGATCCGGATTTGAGGTTGGACAAGATGTCAAGAGAGCTCGCATGATCTAATGAAGGAAAATCACACAACAAAGGACCATGATCTGACATGGGACACCCCAGACTCACAGACTGCTGCTGAAAAGTAGATTGGAGGGAATCTTGAATAGTGGTAATTTTCTGCACAAAAAAAACAGCCAGATCCCTCAGCCAGGATTCGGAGTGAGTAAGGATAGGGGTATAAGCAGAGGGAGAGGTAAAGTCTTTTACCACCCTAAAGAGTTCTTTACAAGAATGCTCCGCCTCATTTATTCTAAATTCCAAGTAGGCTTTTTTCCCAGCCCAAATTGATTTATGGTAGGCTCTAGTCAGTGCCTTAAAATTCTGCCTCTCAGAGTGATCGTAAGATCGCCTCCATGCTCTTTCAGCTTTTTTGAGATCTTGTCTAGCTTTTTTTAGCTGAGGAGTAAACCATGGGGCAGATGTCCTTTTATTGGCAGAATTTTGAGTCTTGGCCGGAACCAAGCTCTCCAGACACTCTAAGAGCCATTTATGGAAAAGAGCGGTATAATCCTCTACATTGTCAGATTTAGGACAGGGAAATTGATTAAGGCGTTTGACAGCATCTCTCTAGTAAGAAGATGGAAAGATTTAGAGAGATGCTTAAACGACCCCACAGGTTTGGACCGTGTTGAAACCATATTAGGGAGGGAAAAGGAAATAAGAAAATGATCCGACCACAAAACTGGCACAGAAGGATCCACCCCAATAGGAAGAGTAGAAAAAATCTGATCCAACGTGTGGCCCTTCACATGGGACGGTCCTACCACATAGGGAGATAATCCGAGCACGGAAGTAATATCCAATAATTTTTGAGTGTCCGGATCTGAGCTAATATCCATATGAATATTTAGATCACCCAGTAGGAGGCAGTGATTAGATCTAAGGCAAGGGGTCGATAGAGCCGCCTGTAGCTCTTCTAAAAACGGACCCACCAAACCTGGTGGTCTATATACAAGAATCCCTATACAAGCCTGAGAAGGCGAGAGCTGAAGGGTGAAGCCAAGGGCTTCACTGCCCTGTATATTATCAACAGGGAAGGTGCGACATGCTATGTTCTTATTTACTATAATCGCCACTCCACCGCCTCTACCAGACGATCTATCTTTCCTAAATATATTGTAAGCGGAGGGTACGGCATTTGCCAAATCAGGGGCAGACGAATCAGACAGCCAAGTCTCCGTCAGGAATAAACAGGATATCTTGGAGTCCTGTAGCAGGTTCCGGATATCTATAGCATGGCAAGGTAGGGATCTGGTATTAAGCAGTAAACATTGATGGATCATAGGTGGACTAACCTTTGAAAAATGTTTACGTTCAGGAAGGCGCCAGCCGCAGTCGCTGCAGCCTTTCCTTAAAACCCTTCCTCCAGGGAATACATGGTGGCAAAGACCACACGAAGGACGGAGAGAGCACAGCTCGGAGCTGGAGTAGGTAAGCATGATAAGTCACAGTATGTAAATAGACCACTATTCGGACAAGAAGCCAGCCGTCCTGCCCCGTCCGCCTACGTGCCGCTGACGGGCGCAGACGGGCAGGACTCTGGCGCGACTCAGGCGCAGAGAGGGCGCCACACCTGCGCGTCACCGCTGCGCGTTGAAGAGGGTGGAGCTTTAAATAGTCCGGCTAAACCTCGGAGAATAAATCTCCTGAGTACCTGCACCAAAATGGCGGCGGCGCGCTTCACAGCCTACCCAGGATGGACTCCACCACCCCAGAACCGGACCCGCCAAAGTAGCGGTGATCTTTCCCGATTAGAGTGTGGGAATGAGGGGCCAGGCACAGCGCGGCGATTTAAAAACAAGGTACAATGCAAATTAAAAGAAAAATAAAATAGGAAAAACGGGAAGATTAAAAAGTTGTCTGCTGGCGGCGCAATTACGCGGCCCAACAGCGCTCAGCACAGCCTCACAATGGACACCTTACCAGGCTGCCCCAAACAAGGTTCCGCCTTAAATAGTCTTGACTAAGCAGTGACAGTTTGTTCCACCAAATAGTAGGTGGGGTGCTTGATTTAATGATGACATTTATGTAGGCTTCAGCGAACTTAAAATGGGTGCAGGGCACTGTAGATGCATTAATGAGAAGTAGTCCACAGGGTTCTGCTCTTTCCCTGGTAGAATTGTGTATCTGTATTCCTCCAATCGCAGACCTCAATGTTCAATGCAAGGAGGCATTTTTGCCTTTGGATTACCAAAGAGAGTCAACAATTAATGATGATCTGTTACAAGGGATAAAGGCTTTCCAAACAAGAATACAAGGAAATGTTCACAAGCTTACACCACTGCTAAGCTTTCTTTCTCAGATTGTGAAGAAGTACATTCACTTTGGGGCAAACTTCCACTTGACTTTGGCACAATACGTCTTCAAGCACTTGGGTGTTTGCTGTGCTGTGCAAGGATGCCGCCTAACCCAACAGGGCTAACATCAACAACCTCAGTATGAAGCTTTGTATCGAAGTATGTCATTTTAGTAGCGTTCTCAATAGTCTGTTTGATTTTCTAGAAGCTTCGCTCATATTCCTATGACCTCAGAAGAAACATTCCTTTTGGTCAAGTCTCTTAATGGCACACTGACAGTGGCAAAGTCCCGAACGTAACATGGAAACATCTTAAGGGGGACTAGCAGTGGACAGTGTTTACACTTTAGCTGGATTGGGTGTCATGCCCCGTCAGAAAAGATATTGCCAAAGATTTTTTACTTTGTCTTATGGAACTCACATTTCTCAGCATCAGTGAGCAAAGGACACACTTGTGTGAGAGCTTTGTCGTGCTCCTTCTGTGTAGCTCTGAAAACCATACGTCATCACAATATTTAAAAGCATTTATGACAGGCTATATGATGCATCGACTGACATCCTGAATTGGCTCTGCTGCCGATGACACACCAAAAGGTAGTCTTTTGGAACAAAAAAGACGAAAATGTGTAGAAAAGATTGTAATGTACCTGCAATTTCCTTGATTTCCGACTGATGATATCATTTATTCAGATCAAGGCAAGAGAATACCTTCTCACCATTCAATTGTATTAACATGTCGGCAATGTGAGGACATGGATATCATTTTCTTTCAATTGCTGTGTTTGCTTGATGTAAATCCATGCAGATGTGTACAGCTCCTTCACGGTCTTTTATGGGTACTACCACTAAGGGAGAAACCCATGGAGTTGGACCAGTGAAAAGCTCAATAAAATTGTGTTTGTGTAAGGATTCACGTTCTTTTTCAACAGCTTCCTGTAAGTGAAAGGCAATTCATCTGTGTATTTGAGCAACAGGACGGATGTCCTCTTTAATGTGTAATTGGACTTTCATAGTTTTGAGTTTTCCTTACCAATGAAATAAGGAAGGGAATTGACTTACTATTTCGTGCTAAGCATTCATGTTATAGTGCCTGTATATCAGTCCCATATCAGCAGCTGTGCTGAAGCAGAGTAAACAGTTGCTTTACGCCTTACCTTGAAATAAAATACATTAATGGGTGCTTATACCTTTGTTTTTTTATGATTCACCATTGCTTTAAATGAGCCTTGACATTTTAGTGGTATTAATGCAGCCCACGTATACACTTCAGCTTTCGATGGAGTAGGTCGGGGCAATGGAGACAGCTCATTACACTTCTCCTCAAGCATAATAGTCATAGATGCACCACTATCGATAAAGAAAGGTATTGAACAACCGTTTACTTTTAATGTGATTTCCAGACAATGTTAGAATGACTTTGGCGCTTTGTAGTGTTGACTTTTCTTGGATCTGTATTTTTCCTCAAATTCAAAATTCCAACATGTGCATGGTTTTCTGAGGGAAATATCGACATGGCACAACCATCTTCTTCACATTCACTTGACATTGATACAGAAGAACTGTTTGATGAAGATTTAGATGTCAATGTACTTTGTTTTGAGTTGATTCACCTTAGCTGATGTGGTCGATTGGCTTCATGGATATGTGTTTCTGGAACGTTCGGACAGCCATTTTGTCTTTGCGCCATGATGCTCTTTCACTTTACCAACTATTACAAAATGGTACTCCTTAAGACATTCTTTGCAGATTTGCACAATGGTGGACATTAACCTTCATGTGAATATGAAAATCAACACCTGAAGTACAACGTCTCTGTTTGTGGAGAATTCACCCTGCATCACCCAACCTTGTGCTTTGTCTTACTTTTCACATTCATGACCGACTCTGGGCACCTCCAGCCTCCATGTCAGCAGCTTTTTGATCAGCGTGCTCTTCAGGCTTGGCACCCTGAGAACTTACTCTGTACTGAGAGTTTCTGTCAGCATTCGGAGTCTGAACGAATCTGAAAAGCATCCATCAAGCACTCTGAGGCATATAGCTTCCTCACCATTAAATTTATTGACCTTACAGTTTTTGATGAGCCTAGCCAGTGTCTCAACAAAGTCGTTGATGGTCTCATCAGCTTTCTGTCATTTTTGACTGAAGATGTACCTTTTTCAATTTATATTTGGCATTGGATTGAACTTGAGATTCAAGGCTACCTTGATTTCACTATATGTAAATTTGTCAGCTTACGGCATTTTCTTCATGACTTCTTTTACACCTTTTTCAGCAAGATTCTTAAGGTACTTGATAATCTTCTTGTTTTCTGCTTCTTCTATCACATAAAAAAAAACATCAAATGTCTCTATCCAGGCAGTCTATCTTTTGCCAAAATTCAGCTTTTTGGTGGTATCAAATGGCGGTGGTGGTTTCAAGAAGGCAACAGCATTGTAATCATTGGTGAAACTTACTGATGTGGATAGTAGAGATCTTTCGGACATTGCTGGTCCCTGGTTCATCTTTGATAATGACAGGAAAAGAGACTGCTTGATTGGTCTCCATAGGAAAAGAAAACTTTAACGATTCCAATTGCGGCTCTCAGTTTTCTGAACTTTGGAGACGTGTTGGTTTGTTCTGAGCCCAACTCTGCAGCTTTGGTGAGGTGCCGCTTCGGGTATAGACAGATCCGCAAGCACAACCCCAGGAGATTCCTCTGGGGTGACTTCCTCCAGCGCTAAGGCATGAGGACTCTCTTTAATCAGTACTGGTAAGAAGATGAGCATTTTCTTTATCACTTTGACCTTTTTTGTCTCTTCGTGCTGCCTGACAACTGGTTGTTCTCTGTCTTGCAACACTTCTGTATCATATTATCAAGGCCATTATCACCGCTTTATCGGCAGTTTCCTGCCGATAAAAGCGGCGATAATGTATCGCCTGTCCTTGATAATATGCCCCCATATTCTTTGCTTCCTCTTGATTTCGCACTCTGTGTTATCATTGTGGGGTTCTTGTGGGTTCTTTCAAGGACTGGAAATCAACTAGCAGACACTGAAAGCTCAGAAATTGAAAGAGAGCCCTACAATTCAAATATACACAAACTCATATTATGTCTTTAAGCGAATTTTGAAAGCTATCATTTACATTTGACTTCTCGCTGAAAGAAATGATTGGTATTTTAACAGCTATTTCAGCTCCTTGTCCTGTGCAAAAAGGATGAGAAATGATTTAACACTTTCATGGAGCTTTGCAAAGGGTAGAAAGAAAGAATTGCGTGCTTGCTATGATCAAATACCATAATAGGATTTTGAAAAAAGAGTGCTTTGCTGCGATCAGACTCGTTTACCTTTTTCATGATGAAACATTGCGAGTTCAATATTTATTTCAACAAAAGCAACCTACATGGCATGTAGGCCAATACATCTTTTAGTCTTGATGACATCCCTGTATTCAGTGAGAACAAACTTAATGAAGTGGCAACAAAATGATGAATATATACTGCCTTTTTAAAGACTGACACACTGAACATTTTATTGTTCACTTTTGGCTAACATGTTAATGTTAATGTTAATGTTAAAATAGGACTTTTACAGCGCAGCGGCTACTCCAAGGGAGTGTCCCGGCGCTTTAAGCTCCAAACCATAGAAGAGAGCATGAAACATAACAGTAACAGAAAGGGGCCCAAAGAGAGAAAAGATTATCCAGCAAACAACCAGGTTTTCAGGTCTTTCCTGAAAACAAGCAAATTTGAGGTATTTCGCAGGAACAGCGGTAGCGAGTTCCATAGCTGAGGAGCGAGGAAACTGAAAGACCGGCCGCCTAGCCGAGCCTTTTTAATGCGTGGTACCCGCGCTAGAGCCAAGGCTTCTGACCTGAGGGATCGTGCGGGTCGATAGAAGTCCAGCCTCCTCTGAAGATACTTAGCGCCATTGCCATGTAAGGCCTTATGGGCAAGAGTCATGGCCTTGAACAGTATCCTCTTCCGCACCGGAAGCCAATGGAGGGATGTAAGAAGGGTAGAGGCGCTGGTGCGACGATGAAGGCCAAAGATGGCACGCGCCGCGGCGTTCTTGGTAATCTGTAGGCGCTGGAGGAGATATTCAGGCAAGCCAAGATATAAAACATTGGCGTAGTCCAATCTGGACCCTATAAGGGCCTGAACAGTAATCCTCCGATGTTGCTCCGATAGAAGGGGAAAAAACTTACGTAACATTCTAAGTATCCCAAAACATGTTCCCGTGAGAGTGGAGACCTGGGATTTGAGCGAGAGCTCATTGTCGATTTTAATTCCCAGGTTTTTTGCCCACTTAGAGGACTGGGTGGGAGGGAACATGTCAGCAGGCCACCAACCTCGCCAATCTGGTTCTGATGGGCATCCGAAGAATAGTATTTCGGACTTGTCCGAGTTGCACTTAAGGCTGTTTTGTGAAAACCAGCTAAAAACAGCCCCAAGGCACTCGCGAATCCCTTCACCATCGAACTCTTCACCCTTGCGACAGGTGAAGAGGAGCTGAGTGTCGTCAGCATAAGAGACGATCCGGGCCCCATAGGACTCCGCCAATGTCGCCAAAGGGGTCATCAGGATGTTAAAGAGAGTGGGGCTCAAAATAGAGCCCTGGGGCACTCCGACTCCCAGTGGCGGCATCTCGGCGGATCCGGGTGGGACCCAGACCGTCTGGCGGCGGTTGGCCAGAAAGGAAGAAAACCAATCGAGCACCGTCCCCCCTAGCCCGATGTCACGGAGCCTAGTGAGGAGATCCTCATGGGGGACGGTGTCGAACGCCGCCGACAGATCTAGCATAACTAACAACACCCTACCTCCCATGTCCAGCACCTCTTTTACGATCTCCGAGACTTCCAAAAGCGCCGTCTCGGTGCTTAAGTTGGAGCGAAATCCCGATTGGGATTCATGAAATAAGTCATTAGACTCCAGAAAGTTGGAAAGCACGCTGTGCACGTGTTTCTCCAAGATCTTAGTCAGTGCTGGAAGGAGCGAGATTGGCCTGTAATTGGAAGGCACCTCTGGGTCAAGATTGGGCTTCTTAATCAGAGGGATGACCATAGCTTGCTTCCAGGTCTGAGGCAAAAAGCCCTCGCTCAGGGAGAGATTAAGAATGGGATTGGCTATAGGGTTTATGGCATCTGCCATTTTTGCCAAAAATTTTGCCGGGCACGGATCAAGAGGTGAGCCCGACTTGAGGTTCCTCATCAAGGCTAGAGATGTAGCAACCGAGAGAGGGGGAAAGTCAAGCAGGACTGGGCCTGAGGGAGACAGAGACGCTGTTTCAATCGGCATTGCAGACACATCATCTGGGGCTCTCAGCGGAAAGGAAACCTGGATTTGCCTAATTTTGGTGGTAAAAAAATTGGCAATAGTGTTAGCCCAGGTCTCTGCTGGAGCACCCTGAGTAGAGATGGACCGGGGGCTAGTGAATTCGCGCACGATGGAGAAAATCTCCTTGCAGGAATTAGCGGCATCATCAATCCTTTTGGCAAGATAGCGTTTCTTGCTCTGAAGGACAAGTTCATGGTATGACTTCAACGTGGTTTTGTACTGTTGTTTAGCCTCAGGCTCATACTGGACTCTCCAGGCCCGTTCCACCACTTTACATTGCCTACGGGCATCAGGCCTTCATTTACTTATAAAACACACATGGATAGTATAATGTGTCAACTATTTTTCAAAGTTACAGGGGCCCATCGCTCGCTAGTTGGGTTCACATTATATGAGTGCCAATACAATGTGTAAGCAAGCTGCAGCACCCAAGCCCACATTCACCTCTGCTATAATCACCAAAAAGATCAGCCAGTCACACTGCTCACACTGCTCAGCAGCAGCCTAATATGGATTAGGCAGTGACGTAACACAATTCCACATTGTCATTTGAGATCTCATCAGTGATGTCATAATTGATGTCATTGAACATGTCACGAGTGATGTAATATGTCAGGTCATCATAAGCAGTGCATGGCAGGGGACAAGTTATAACTGGTGAATTTCAGTGTTTTTAAACATTAATGTTTATCACTGACATCACAGCATATTTGACCACCAGCTGCTTCCCCACATGCTGGGATGGGGTCCCCTAGCCAAATACTGCTCGGGGAGGGGGCTGCATATCCCTTCCCCATATTTGATGACCCGGGCCCCAGGGGATGGGGGTCCCTGGGGAAGAATATTTCTTGGGAAGGGAGCTTTGTGCTTTCCACAATAATGAATTGGGCCCAGAGGATGAGGTCCTCCGGGCAGAATACAACTGAGGTAGGGGAACTAAGCAGTCTCCCTCCCATATTAATGAGTAGGGCCCCAGGAAATGGGGTGGGTCCCTGGGGCTGAATCCAGTCCCCTCCCCTCAATTATGCAGTGCAGCCCAAGGCCACAAAATGTGTTTTCCGATCCAACAGGTGTCCCACAGAATAGAAGCAAAAATTGGAGATCTTTTTTGTATTTTGGCCCTGGGTGGTGGGGTCGCTCCCGGCCCTCCCTATGCAGCATGGTGGTGGGGGGGGTGGGGGGGGGCTAAGGGAACCCTACCCTGCACCGCCCTCTTAGTCCATTTTTTTAAACTTCAAAACAGGGGACTAGGGGCTAGATGTAAGTAATTTACAATTCAGTATTTTAGAACCGGTAATTGCAATGTAGGTAAAAATTCGGTAAAAAATACCGAATCGGTAAGATACCGAATCTGTAAGGAATGGAGGCCCATAGGAATGAATGTCAATTACCAAATCAGTAATTACCGATTCGGTAAATACCGAAAAATTCAAGGGTGGCAGGGTGTCACTTTGACACCCTGTTGCACACCTGATTAGTGTTTGTGTGCCATGTGGCACACATACATGCCCTAAGGGCATGTATGTGTGCCACATGGCACAGGTGTAAATGCACATATTTGCATTTACATAGGAATTAATTATTTACCACCAACTAATAGTTGGTGGTAAATAACGAATCCTTAAAGACCTGTAGCACTGTTTACAGTGCTACCTACATTTCAAAATACAGATTCTGTAAATTTACTGATTCGGTAATTTTACCAAATCGGTAAATTTACTGATTCGGTAAAATTACCAATTCGGTAAAATTATCGATTCTGTAAAATTACCGAATCTGTATTTTGAAATGCCCTACATCTCAGAATCCAAATACCGGTCGGTAACGGCCGAAAATCGGTATTTTCAACCGTTACCGACCGGTATTTGGATACCTACATCTGGCCCTAAGTCCCCAAATTAAGTGATGTATACCAGCAACATGTTTTCTTATGTTGCTGGCAGTCAGTCAAAGCGTTGGCTCCAGCGGGAGTCTGACTCCCCCAAGGAGAAAATTGGCCCAAGGGAAATAAAGTTTCCTAGGCCAATACAAATGCTCCATATTTTACTCGCAAAGGTATCTCACATCTCTTGCGGGCCAGTCCAGCCAAATATACAAATATTTTGCACCCTTAATTTGTAAAAAACTACTGAACAGAGGCACACTAAATCACAAAAGGCGCAAACTGTTGACCAAGATCTAGCTTCCTGCCAAATTTGATGTAATCCCTGTAGCCCTGCCTAAATACGTCAATGAAAAAGCATGAGGATTTTGCCTAGTGGGACCCCACTTTTTCTCAGCCCCCGCTTTCGTAGGTCAGCCCAAAACTATCTATGTACAAACTTGTCGAAAAGTTTCTTTAGGAAGCTTTTGTGGAGACTTGTCAAACTGGGCGAAAGCTATTAACAACACAAAATTCTTTCCCTATGGAACAGCTGACCTAACTATAAGTACCCAGTAGTGACCGCCATGGGGTAGATGTATGATTCATCAAGCGGGGGCAGAGAAAAAGGGGGTCCAAAACATTTTACCAATTGAATTTTGCTGAGGGATTTTGAACTTGACTGCAGCCCAACCCACTGGACGGAATTGCACCAAATTTGGCACAAAGCTAGCTCTTGGTCCAAAAGGATCCCCTTTTGTTATTTTGTATAAATCAGTTTAGTAGTTTTGAAGATTTTAAGATTTTAAAGGAAAACCACATTTGTATATCTAGAGATGCAAATCTTGCTGATCTTGTGCAGAACTCTGATTGGCTGCTTCAACTAGGAAGGTTTGGAGCCACCTTGGGACTCAGACTCATCCAAGTCCCAAACAAAAATATTTAAGAAGAGAAGGGGCAGGGTAAGAATACCTTGACCTCCTAGGCCTCATGGTGGGTCCCTTAGGCTAAAAAGTGAGTCGGGTCCTAGGGGCTTATTAATGTACATAAAATATGGGAAGGGGGCACATGACCCCCCTCCCCATGGCCAATCTTGGTCCTTGGATCGCCACCTCCCCGGGGCAGGGTGATAGTTATTTTATGCGTCATGCGGGAGGCTCTTAAGAGCCCTGGAGACTACCACCTCCCCATGGCTTTGTTATGAAATTGGAGGGAGGCCGCACAGACCTCCTTCCATTGCCCTTAACAGTTCCTGGGCCACCACCTCCCCGAGGCCACGAATATAATTTAAAGGGGGAGAGGGACCACGTGGCCCCCCTCCTGGCCCTTTTTCAGCCCAGGTGACCACCACCTCCCTAGGTCCTTAAATAACAAAGGAGGAGGGCCATGTAGCCCCCCTCCTGAAGCCATTAATTACCTTGGGGAATGCCACAACCAGGGCCAGCTCGCTATGTCCCTGGGTGCCCACCCCCGGGGCATAGCTGTTTGCTCTCAATCGGTGGGAGCTTTGACAGCACCTGCCAAGCAAGAGCAAACAGTAAGTCTGGTCTCAGCAGGCAGGAACAGTAAAAGTGCTCCTGATTGCTGGAAGCAGACTTTTCCTCTGTTTTCCTGCCCGCTGTTAAGCATCAGGAAAACATATGAAAAAATTGCTCCCACGTGCAGGAAACAGCATTTTGGCTACTCCCTATATGAGGGAGCAATGCCAGCTCCGAGCTGGAGGGGAGGGGGGGGTTGTTGGCAGGCACCTCAGGGGCATTCAAGCTCCCCATATGGCCCCCAACATTGCAGACTGGGTGCCCAGGGTGGGCCTCACGGCCCCCAATATCAGAAGGCCAAGCCCCGGGGATGGGGTCACTGACTCAGATATCTGCCCACACAGGGAGGCCATGAGGCGCCCTCCCCTCCTGTGAAGCACAAAGGACCCTAACTTCTTCAGCTTGGGGAAGTCAAAGCAAGTGTGTTTCTTCTTGCATACCACGTTGAAAAACAAACTGAAATCCTTAATGGAACCTAACTGCCAAGTTTTCAGATTGCTGATGAGTGACATTTCCATAGTTTCAGTGTACATATGAGTGACATTCTATAACCAACTGTGTGACACTTCGAGTAACACTATCTTATGAATAGCACCAAGTAATAAAGTCCCTGTAAACAGATATATACAGCTATTTATCAGAATTGTTTGTCTTTCGAGTAATGAGAAGCTCTAAAAATCTTTGAAGCTGATGCAAAACCCTATAAATGAAGGTCGCTCACCTACTTGATAATGCCAGAAAATCCCAAAAAAACATATTCTTTAGGAAATTATAAGTTAATATAGTGCGATCTTCAGATCCACATTGGACAGACCTGTGGCACTGGCTGTTTAACACTGACCAAACACACACTGCATGCTGCTGCTGACTGCTCACTTCATCTCTGCTTGGAAGGCCCCACTTGGGAACTTCAGCTTTATAATAGATAGGTCTCACAGGAACTGTGCGATTTACAGTTCCCTACATGGCATCATTTTGGGTGCACCCTAAGTTTCTAATGAGTAAGCAAGCAAAGAAGCAGAGCATTCTCCAGTACTTATACATTTCCTGCAGGTCTTCCCATCAGCAGTTCTGCACCACCACCACCTCCCACTACTGAGTAGCACTTCTGGAGTGAGATCAGATCCCTCATGAACTTTCCCTCGTGCTAACTTCAAGTTCCCTGTGGATTGACCTGAGTTCAGATGAAGGAGAGTGTTTGTGTCGGCACGAGTTACTTCGAAAGGGACTGCCTAGGAAGGTGTTTGTAATGTGTGTCAAGGTTTTTATAGAGGAAGAAACATACGGATCTTATGAGACAAAGAGAAGAGACCAACATTTGTTACTGTTGACAATTGAAGTGGCTCTTATTGTTTCGGTTGTGTAATTTATTGTCATGAGAAAGTACCAAAATAGGCCAACTGAAGGAGATATGCAAAGTATGTCAACCACTCATGCTGGAAATGTAAGAGCACAATGTATGCCACCTGAAGCAATTCATTGTCTACCTATATTTGACATCAGTCAAGAGAATTGACTCTGCGCCTAGCAGCAGTATGTAATTAGTGAAGACAAAACATTGGTCTTAGGTGCACAGAGAGCTATCTACTGGCTCAATGTATACCAGGAAACTAGGTTCAAATCCCGGCTTCTCCACTTGTCTAAACTGCATGATCCTCCGTACATCAATTTACTCCTCTGTGCCTCATTTCGATTGAGAGTCAAATGTGAGCCAAGTTGATGAAATTCACTTCGGCTGCGTGCTGTATATAACCTTCATTTATGTTTGGATTCATTGATAATATTTCATCAAACACAACAACAATCTTGGTCTTATGTCCAGCGCAGATGGCAGTCTGACATCTATTGGTTAACAAATGCTGTGAGGGGTGGGGGGTTGGAAAAAAAATAATGTTTAAAATTATAACTTTTACAATATGTCACGCATATTTTTATGTAACATTTGCTGAAGAAGCTGAAACTTTTGATGGCAGCACTCATGCTTTAACCCCTGGAACCAAGCAAAACCCCTGGCTCACCCACTTGTAGTATACCTTTATACAAAAAAACAAGCATTTGCAATGCAATCGGTCTCGCCTTTGGGACCTTATATGTATTTAGCTATGCAACACATGAGCCTGGGTGCTGAAACATCTACTGTTATTTAATATGGAGAGAACGTAAGCACCAAACTGTGTGACACCCTTCCATAGCTCTTTTTTTAATATAAAAGCAGGGCCTTTGGTGGTCATATCACTGAAAACACAAGATTTGAAAAAAATATTGTCTACGGGGGCTCGCGGAAGACAATTTCTAAGGACTGGAATCTAGAGAGTGTTAAAGTGATTCTGATATTTTACTGACCTCTGCTGGTCGTTTTCTATCAAGAAAGTTAAATAAAGGCAGTTGCCAGAAAAAAAAGAAAGTCCCTCAGCAGAAAGCAATTCTGGTATTTTCCTGAGATCTGCTGGTCATTTTCTATCAATACATTTAAATAGAGGCAGTTGAACAGAAAAAAAGTCCCTAAGCGGAAGCAGACAAGTCCTAGGGCTGATCTCCAGAACCCACAAAGTACATACACATATAAGTATATACTAAAGTATATATTAAAGTATATATACTAAATTATATACAAGGCGTCTTGAATGCTCGACCTAAAAAAAAAAAGCATTTGTAGGGGTTAATACACAACACTTCGCTTTATTTATAGGATGCATCTGCTGGCTGCCCCCTCACATCTGTGCTCAGAAGGCCCCATTTGGGATTTTCAGCTTCATACTGGTCGCATTGCCAGGCCCACTGATGTTGCAGAATCCTGGACTGGCCACAGTGCCCAGGCAGCTCTCTGATTGGTGCAGTGCTCCTCAGAGACTGGTGCTATAATTCCAGAGCCTGGCCAGCTGATCTTATGAAAACACGGACCGGCCTCAGTGCCCAGGCTAAGCTACTCCGAGTGCTGCAGTGCTCCTCAGAGACTGCTGCTACAATTCCAGATTCGGGGCAGTCGCCTGAGACCTGCCAGGGCAAAAGGACGATAATCCATTGACCCTACGAGGTAGTTAGTGAACACATACTAAAATATCCTGCAGCCCCACACACTGAGACCCACTTTCACCAAAGGAGAGAGGATTTGCTGTATACAGTTTCAGTGAGAATTTCTTTGACTCTAAATTGCTATGCCACCTGTATTTTAAGTAAAAAAATGTGCGTACAATAATGTGGAAATAATAGTTCCTATGCTGGCAAAGGTTTTGAATCATGAAAGCAAGGCCATTAGCTAACTACCAGTTTATGTATCTGTCTGGAGGCCAGGAGTAGACTCAGGTGGTAACATCCTGCACCAAGCCTGTGCTGCCCACTTGAGCACAGGCCTGCCATCTTTAAAAAGACAAATGTCCCAGAAAAACACAGGAACGAATCCGAAATATGGATTGCAACGGTAGGCGTGCAGCATTGAAGATTTGTGTTCCTCAAAAAGTAAACAAGTAAAGAAATCATAAAAGATGTCTTAGTCACCCCACCACCCCGCCATTACACTTCCTTATTGCAACCAAGTATGGTTACGCTGCTGAGATTAGACGAACACAGTGCAGAGTTTGTAGACAGAAAGTGCATGACTCACCTAACTGCCAGTTTTGACAGTCCACGAGGGCCTGGGGTGTGTGTCTTCCAGGCTAGGCGCTTTGCTGACTTTCGTGAGCTGCAATGCATCTTGTAGCAGCAGTTCAAGGCTGCCTCATTCTATCACATTGTATTACTTTTTTTGTTGTTGTTTTATATAGCGCGATCTAGACCTGAGGATATCAGGTATCAGAGCGCTTTACATGAGCACCAGTTTCATTAAACAGACACATTCATTTTTGTTAGGGATGGGGAGATTAAGTGATTTGCCCAGAATCACAGGATGTTGAACGTCGTTGTTGAAACTCAAATCCGGTTGCCCAGCTTTGAGGCTGACTGCTCTAGACGTAAGGCTAATCCTCTCCCCAACTTGTTGTGTGCTCAGCAGCCTCATACGGAAGCCAGAGACACGAGGAAACACACCATCGCTCAATGACTTCAATTTTAGCTGCCTCGCCAGTGCTAGACAATTCAGTAGCACATGTGTGTTTCAGAGTGGCCGTGTGGGGCTGACAGAGGAAGCACAATTCATGTTTGCAGCACTGAATTGAAATAAAGTATCCCACTCTGCCATGTCACCATGACAAAGAGTCTTCCAGGCCCGCCACAGGCTAAATTGTTTCACGGGCAGAAAGACAGTGCGCAGATTAAGTGCTGAGAGCAAGGCTTCTTTTTAAAGTTCCTTATGATCCCCAAGCTGAGTCAGGGAGCTCTATATGCATGACTAGTGCCTTTGATCAAGTCAACCATCAAAAATTATGGCAAATTTTAAGAGGGCTTGGTGCTTCCCTAGAAATAATCCTTTTTTATCACAAATTTACACCTATTTAACCTCAAGGGTACGGTACGGAAACTCTGGGGAATGCACGCTTGACTTTGCAGTAAAGCGTGGCATTAGACAGGGATGTGTATTGACCCCCCTTTTATTTTCCTTATACATAAACAATGTAGTCCAGTTTTTACAAGAACTGGCTGTAGGTGCCGCAAAAGTCGGAATACGCCCCACCTCCATGTTATTATACGATGCAGTTCTAATGTCCAGAACTGTAAACGGCCTAGAATGCCTAATAGAACATTTCTCCAGATACATGACTAATATAGATTTACAGTTGAACTTAAAAAAAACATTTGTAATGTCATGTGGGGGAAAGAAACAAAAGTGTAGACAGCACCATGTGGGTGGGGTCCCCATAACTAGAGCCCTGACCTTTTCATACTTAGGTTTGTTATTTTGCAATAATGGCACATGGAATAAGCATATTGAATTATGTAAAATGACATTTTTAAAAACGACTGAGGGTATTCTTAGGTTCGCAGAAAAACTTGGGAATAATCCCCTATGAGAATTTTTAAACTTATATAGAACCAAGTGTGTTACAGCAGTTAATTATGGCGCCGCCATATGGGGAAGAGGAAACACGACAATTCTTCAAACTAATGAAAATACGTTTTTTAAAAGAATTTTGGCAGTCCCTAGTGCGTCTGCAAACATGATCGTTCACAAAGAATTGTGTAGTATTCTGAGTTTAGTGTTTATGTTACTGCACTTCTCTGTATCTAGCTACTCAGCCAGTGTGAGTGTTCCAGGTTAGAATGTGAGTGTGATTGACATGGATGGAATGCTTGTGTCACTGGTATGAGGGTTGGCAGTTGGAGTATGGGCTGAGTAGCTAAGAGGCTGCTCCTGGTGGGGCTGCTTGTTCCAGCATAATACTTCCTGTAACTCTATCTATGGCTGCATAAACCTACTTCACAACTCTACCTCATCTGCCTCGGCTACATCATTACATGTATATATGGACTCAAATACTACATTATTCTTGGCGACGATCTGGAGATTTTCCTGCGCGAAATATGCCTATTTACAAGAGTTGGGAGTATCCTGCAACTAAAGTGGAACAAGCATCTATCATCACAAAGTAAGGAATCACTACAAGCACGAAAAGTAGCCCCACCAGTGCCGAACACCAAGCAGCCCTAATTTAGTCGTGCTGTCAAGTCATCTAGAAACAAGGTTTCTGCGTCGAAATTCATCTCTAAAGCTGCCTACGTGACGCAGAAGAAACAACGTAAGAAACAACGTCTAACATAGTGTCTAAAAGCAACAAGGTACAGCTACTACCTTTGGAAGCAAGATACTCTGTATCTGCGTGTTTTAACAGCCTGTTCATATGCAAGTTGAATCCGGTGAGAGCTTACTTAAAAGTCTTGTAACTTTGGCATTTGACTTATCTATCTGTTCCAGCAGAAAGCGGTTTGGATGTGGACTCATTTTTTCATTTAAACATGAGAAAGCCATCTAGCGCTGAACAAGGTTTAGAATTTTCTTGTGACTGCCTGCTTTATTTTGTAAACGGCCGTCGTGACAGTTGGGAAGGATGTACTTAATTCTTAACTTTGAGCATCGCTGCCTAATTGGGTGGAGGCCGATTTGGTGACTGGAATACTTCGTGATTAAAGACTTTTTCGTGTGTTTTTGCAAGGCTTTTCATTTGGACAGTTGGGCTTTGTTTTAAATTTAAAAATGCCTCGTGCAACTTACCTTGTGCGCAGTGCCGCGCGGAGCCTCTCATCAACCTTCTGTGACGTTCGTGGTTGGCGTTGCTGCACTTGTACGTTTAGGAGCAGGAGCGCGCCGTGAGCCACCCGGCTTGCGTCCCCTGGGCGTGCATCCATCGTGGGATTTCCGCGAGCAGGCATACTGTAAGTCGCTTAGGATGCGTGGTGTTCTGTCAACCACGGTTTTCAATAAAGTTTTCACTCCAGTGTCAGTACGACAAGCCTCCGTTTCCTCAATTCATCTGTCGGGTTATCAATCCTAGTCACCGGTCGCTACTCAAGAGTTTTGTTTCTTTCGTGCTTTTTCAAGCACATCTTCTGGGCTGAGCTTTCTACTTTAAAGGCAAAAGGGACATTCTGCACCGGACTTTGCGAAATTATTCCTCGGATGTCTTGTGCCACTGCGTGCTCTTTCGACCCCTCCGAGGTGTTGGCTTTTCTGGAATCCTGCCTGCAAGGTTCTGTTTCCTGTTTCGCCTCCAAGGTACTGTTTATTCTAGCTTTTGTCACGAGTGCTTGAAGCTACTTTCACCTGCTCCGTTCAACGTGGAGCATTTCACCAGAGTTTTTCTTGTACCTTACATCATGCCTGTCCATCATCGCGGTGACAGGCACACCTATGACTGTGGTTATTTATAAGCATATTTTTAACTTACAGTACGTTCATTTTTATGAAATGTATAAGAAATGTGTCACTTTACTTATGTTGGGTTCTCTCACCCTTATGTCTACACTACAGTTACGATTGTGTCACTTTTCTTATGTGGGTTCTCTCACTCTCATCATTTTGTGTTTAGTTGGTTCATGAGTTCTCTTACTCATGCTTGCACAAAAGTTTTGGCTAAGGGTTCTCTCACCCTCATTTGTGGTTTTGGTTAAGGGTTCTCTCACCCTCATTTGCATCATTGTATCCCTATTTTTGGGATGGGTTTAGGTTGTAATCCTATTTCCCTCATGGTTTTACCATTAGTTAACCCTCATGTCTGGGTTATTGGGTCAAAGTCTTTGCTTAGGACTTTATGCCTTCTCTACTTGTGTTGGACACCTTGTTGTACGTTTTTGCGTGCATGTCGCACTGTGCGAATTTCTCTTTTGTGTCCAGTGTGTAAGACGCCCTGTGCATCACATTTTTCTCTATGTCTTGTGTAAGCTGGTTGTGCTTCACTTCTTACTTATGTGTTCGTTTGACACATTGTGCTGCACCTGTTCGTGCCGTGTGTGTGCTTGGGTCCTGTCCCTTGTTACACCTCCTTCTTTTTGGTTATGGGTAACCCCATATTTTCTCAGTTCCTCTCATGAGGAGTGGAAATTTTGCCACATTGCGCTGCACCTTCTTGTGCCGCGAGTGTTCTCAGGTCTGTCCTTTGTAACACCTTCGTCTATGGGTAGCCCCATATTTTCAGTGTTCCTCACATGAGGAGTGGAATTTTTGCCACATTGTGCTGCACTATCTTGTGCTGCGTGTGTTCTTAGATATTTCCTCTGTTACACTTTCATTCATGGGTAGCCCCATATTTCCAGTGTTCCTCACATGAGGAGTGGAATTGTTTTGCCACATTGTGCTGCACCTTCCCGTGCTGTGTGTGTTTTCTTGGGTTTGTCCCTCGTTACACCTTCACTTATGGGTTAGTCCCATGTTTTCTTAGTTCCTCTCTTGAGGAGTGGGTTTTGGTTGCCACTGTCTACCTTCGTGAAGACGTTTTCTTCATGTTAGGTCTTACTCACTTGTTGTTTGTGAGTTCGTCTCATATTTCATTTTTCTTTTTCTTCAGTATTGAAGGAGGAGGATGGTGTCAGTGTTAGTATTTACTGTCTCCTTCTTCCTTCTTTCCTGGCTTTTGTCTGTTTACCCTCTCGTGGTGTGAAGCCCTTCTCATCCCTGGGTTCACGGATAAATATTACTACTGTATACTTTGATTGTGGATAGTTTTCAAATATTACTACTGTATACTTTGATTGTGAGTAGTTTTCTTCTTCGCTCTCTGATTTTATTTTGTTTTCCATTTCGAGAGGGAGAGGATGTGTAGTATTCTGAGTTTAGTGTTTATGTTACTGCACTTCTCTGTATCTAGCTACTCAGCCAGTGGGAGTGTTCCAGGTTAGAATGTGAGTGTGATTGGCATGGATGGAATGCTTGTGTGACTGGTATGGGGGTTGGCAGTTGGAGTATGGGCTGAGTAGCTAAGAGGCTGCTCCTGGTGGGGCTGCTTGTTCCAGCATAATACTTCCTGTAACTCTATCTATGGCTGAATAAACCTACTTCACAACTCTACCTCATCTGCCTCGGCTACATCATTACATGTAAATATGGACTCAAATACTACAAATTGTCTGTCCCACATTTAAGTGATACACTCAATATAGCTGCTCTTACACTTTGGCATGGTCTATGGACAAAGGAAGTAACACAATTTTCTAAGGACCTAAGCAAAGACTGTCTAGCGTTACATCATAGCATGAAAATACCATGGTTGTGTCACATTTCTAAACTTTTGATTAAATGTGAAATATGCATAGACGATCCAACAAGCATACAAGAATATGGTAAAAGTGACTTGAAATTGAGATATGTTACTGCTACAGAACATGATAGGGATAGGACGAATAAGCAAAAAAAGACAGTAGCAGCCTATTGCAAACGCCCATGCATGAGCGGTACTAAGTTATATCTTATCTTGGTCCAGAATGTCCTGCATCGTTTTTATTTGACCAGGCTAAGGTTGATCACTTTACATTATTTATCTGCGTTTCCAAGAACTGAGAAATGGCACAGAACTTTGCCCCCTTGCCCATGTGATGGTAAAACCTCTCAGTCTACTTTGCACTTTACTCTCTTTTGCCCTTTTTATATGGATATCCCAAAAACTGTATTGGAACCACTATTTTTAAAAAAATATGCTTTTTAATTACAGGATACGTTTAATTTTTTATGTATCTTGGACACTATGAACATTTTAAGCTCTGTAATCTGTTACATCCAAAAAGCAATCAGTAAAAGAAAAGATTATGCATTTTTGGACATTCTGTTGTATGAAAAAGATGATGAGTAATACCATTACTTAATCGCATTCTTTTGCACTGAACGCACTTGCACTTTATGGTACAGATTATTAGTAGATTGTATTTTTAGGATTTTTGAAAAATGGACTTGTCATTTTATTGTGTCATTATGTCCATGTATTTTAAATGTGTACATATCTTATAATAATCATTTTCCCCTCGTGAAATATGTTGAGAATGTATTTTCTATTTGATATATGTGTGTTTGTATGCTTTTATGGTGCTTGCCTTGTTGTCACCGAATAAAGCTGTTATGATTTTATTTGATTTGCATGACTGATGCATTTTAGTGCAGTAATGCAGACACCATCACTAAAATGCATTAGTTTAACTCCTGTTGCATGGTACTTAGCAGGGCTGATAGCGGAAATGCTTTGCTGATCTATTGGAGTGCAATCTGATCTGTAATGACTGTGACGAGTGGGTTCTTTCTTGTCTTGACAGCAGAGTCCATGGTTGTCCCATTTTATTACACTAGGTACGCAAATGTCCAAAACCATCTGTAAGGTCTGGCCAATTTCCCTTAGTAGTATGCAATGGTCTTTGCACCTTTTCCCACATTGATGGACAGCTTACCAAAAGGCCCCAAAGCATGTTTCCCAGCGATTTTGATGATGCATTCTTGATTCAGAGGAATATGAGGACATCGCCACCAACCAAACAAGCACTTACTTCATAGAGTTAGGAGGAAGTACCTCTGTTTGGTAGAGAATCACATCTTTGTAGTTGCTTTTTCTTGACAAGGATTCATGTTTTCGCAGATTTGTGGATGAAGAAGCTGCAGGGATGTTGAGGACATCTCCACCAAACTAAGAAGCTCTTACTTCATTTAGTTAGGAGGAAATACTCTTGTTTGGCAGAGATTCCCCTTTCTGCAGTCTCCTCCTGTTCTCTATATAAGGATTCATGTTATTACAGATGTGGGGTTGAAGACCCTAGGGGAACAATCACATTGTCAAAATTACATGCATACCAGGTCATGGTACATAACGCAGCTGTAGTATAGAATATGCACTAGTTATCACCCTAAGAGTTAGCACTTACTAATTCTCCAGTAGAAAGTACTCCAGTTGGGAAGACATTTTGTGAGAAACTGTGGATTGCTGAATATAGGGATAGGTGAGGTTCAGTTCTGTCCCAGTCACTCACACAGCTAATGACACACAAAGACACTCACATACCCACTACCCACATGCACTCATACAGCACTCACACATTCACTCACATACCCACATAACCACTCACACACCCACCCAAAGACCCATACAGTCTCTCACACACCCAGAAAACTACTCACACACCCATAAAGTCACTTACACACCCACTTAGAGATCCATACGGCCACTCACACACCCATTCACAGAGCCATACAGCCAATCAGACACCCTCACACAGATGCATACAGACACTCATAAAACTGGTCAAACAGCTACTCAAGCACCCACTCACAGACAATTGGTAATGTCAAATCATAATCTTCTTGTTCTGGAGATATCAGTACCGATACCACCTCAGCTGGTTTCAAATTGGACGTTTGAAGGCTCTCTTCTCTCGGATGATGATTATATTAAGCATATGAATAGTAAGATCCCGGTCTTCATGAAGGGCAATATTGTGAGTGCCCCTGTTGGGGTTATCTGAGATGTCTTTAAAGTGGATATTCGGGTGGAGACAATTTGATTCATTTGGGCCGACAGAAAAACGAGAAACAAAGACTGCTAAATCTGTATGAGGCTTTGATGTTCGCTGGGTCCAATATAATATCAGCGGCAACAAAAAGTGTAGACATCAGTAATGCGCAGCATGTTATCGTAATTACTAAAGCATCTATTGTGGATATTGTGACTAGCAGGTTATCATAATCACATAATCAGTTAATCATCTATCTTGGACAGCTCTGCGAATAAAGCTGTGGACAAGTATACTACATGGAAGAAAAACCTTTAGGAGGGGAGGGTTGGTCATTTGCTTGTAATTTGCACTAGGAAAATGGCAACACATGGGGGAAATAAGAGAAGTGAGGGATCCCACCTCTGGTAGTGTGTCCAACCCTGATGGTATACGGGCAGCCTTCCAAAGACTTCATCAGCAGCTGTATACAGTAGACGCATTGTTGAGTGAGGGGGATTTGTCACGATATTTGGATCTTGTATCATTCAAGACATTCAATGAGGAGGATCAGGACCATCTAGAAAAACCCTTTATGTGAGGCAAGATTTTTAAAGCTATTACAAACCTACTTGCGGGGAAGTCCGTAGAAACTGACATGATCCTCACTGAATTCTATAGGGTGTTCTCTGCTGGTCTACGGGTATATTAATTAGATATATTTTTGCAGATTCAGGAGGGATGCTTGGCTCAGGAATCATGATACTCCGCTAATATTATAGTCTCACCTAAGAAAAATAAGCCTTCACAGGAGGTTGTATCTTATAGACCAATAATGCTGATGAATAGTGGCACGAAAATCCATTCTAAGGTCCTGGGTATAGGCTTGACCGACGTGATTAGCAGATTAGTAAGCTTGTGTCTTACAAGCAACACAGATTTATACCAGGGAGAGGAATGATGGACCACATTTGAGGTGTTATTTCTCTCTTCAATGCTTCTGTAGTGGCTGGGGGCCCTATTGCTTTAATCTTACTTGACTCCACAAAAGTGTTCGAAAGGGTCTCCTGGCATTATATGTGGACAGTAATGGAAAGGTTTGGCATAAGGACTGGATTTATAAAGGCAGCGAGAGCGCTAGTTTTAAATACTAGTTCAATGATTTCACTGAAGGGTGGGCAACCTGGCTCCGGACAAGGCATTATTCTTTGTATTTTATATTGACCCCTTGATTCAGAGGTAACATACTAACCCTTTGATTTTCATGGTTGGGATACAAAAATTATTGCATCCGCAGATGACGTGGCAGTGGTTACACGGAATCCAGAGCTTGTGCTTGGAGAGATTGAAAGGGAGGGCAAGCTGTTCGGTCAGTTTTCTGGATACTCTTCAAATGTAGATAAGACTCTGGTTATTATTAACCCCTTCGACGCTCATGACGAGCTGGGCTCGTCATGCAGTAGCCTGCTCACACGCTCATGACGAGCCCAGCTCGTCATGAATAATGGGTTTTTGTAAAGCCCAGCACACGGCTGTAAATCTCCTAGCATTGATGCGGTTAATGGGAATTTACAACTGAGGGATAAGTGGGTGGTCAAAAGTGCAGTCTATCTGTGTGTTAATATCACAGCAGATATTGATAAAATCGCTGAGAATAATTTCGATCCCTTTATCAGGAAAGCAAAGGAAGATTTTTGAAAGATTAACAATTTACATCTGTCATTATTAGGCAGAAGAAACATTGTCAAAATGAGATTTTTACCTAAAGTCTTAGAGCCCTATTTATGAAGGCCTTGTAACACTTTTGTGCCAGTGTTGAGTCAATTTTCATAATGAAGCGGTGACATAAACAACGAGCCATGTTGAGCCATATTTATACGGTGATGCATCAACTTGTAAAGTCCTATGCCACATTATACCTGTGTCAGGTATAATGTATGCAGGGTGAGCGTTCCCACTTAAAAAAGGATCATAGAAGTGTCGCACTTCTAGGACACCACTGCGTCAAACCCTTATGCCAACCTTATGGCAGGCGTAAGGGTGATGCAGTACAATGGGAATAGGCCACACACTAAATACGGTGTATCCATCCTGTCACAGGGAGGGTGCATTGAAAACGGTTGCATCGCTGTTCTATTGCAGCGATGCAACCGTTTTTATAAATGAGGCCCTCATATTTTTTTATGCCATTCCTCTGGAAGTAGGGAGTCACTGGTTTAGAGTAATTGATGGTATGGTTTGTCGATTTCTGTGGTCATACTTCTCAATGAGAATGGCGCTTAGATTCTTGACTCTCCCATGGTTAGAGGGTGGTGGGCTGGTACAAATTTTAAACTGTATTACTGGCCAGCAACACTTCAACAGATAATGATTCTCTTCCAGGATAATGTTGGAGCATATGCGGGAGCTAATAGCTCTCATTCTGTCTTCAAGTTATTATTAAGTGAAGAGGCCAGGAGGTGTTTTTGGTGGCAACTAGAGTTTGGTTATTTAAAAAAAAGTAAGATTCAAAATCCTCCTGGATGCCCACAAAATTTGGTCAGCATTACGGAAAACATTAGGGATCAAGCGTCTAAATTTCTATACAAATAAATCCTAGTTTCCTAGATATTTTCTGATATTCTTATGTGTATCATTGGAGGAGTCTTGGTCCCACAGCACTAGGTGAATATTTTTACTGTTAACAATATTACTTCTTTCAAGGCATCAAGACAGGTTTTTTATGTTAATCAGAATGATTTCTTTAAATATCTACAAATCCAGGATGCTTTAGGTTTAGGAAGAAAGGGAAGGGGTCCCTGTGGGTTTTCTAGGGGTGAATTGTTTGATGTGGTAATAGGGGTGAAGTACTTCTCAATAGGAATATTATATGGATATATGAATTGTTTAAAGAAGGATGACCTAGAAAAACATTCTGGGTGGAGGCCGAATAAATTAAATATTTGGAATTTGCCATTTCTGAAGTCTCTAGATCTTTGCCAATTTATTATCCTGTCTGCCAATCTACAAGCACATCATCACAAACTTGCTTTCATTTATATTATACTCCTAGCAAAATTGCAAGATGGGAAGGGATGGAGGGTTCTTGTTGCCCTTGTTGTCAACTTTATTGGGCAGGTCTGATCCACAGGTATGCAGTATGTCCTACGTTAGATAGTTTAAGAAAAGAGGTTAATGACTTCATGTTAGGGTTACATAACAAAGTGGCTCCAAAGCGTGCCCAATCATTTATGTTCATAGCTATGACTGTATTGAGGCTGTGCATTGCCTCTGCCTGGTTGTACCCTATCCCTCCCTCTTTCCACCAGTGGCTGGTAAGGCTGCTGGCGACCTATAATATGGAAAGTGCATTGTATGGCCAGAAAGGAGGAAGAAAGGCCCTTGGATCTTGGCACATATTATGGACTAGATATCGGTCCAGCGAGCTTCTAAGGGGGTTGGGTTAAGACTGGGGGTGAGATAATATGTATGTTAAGTTTTTCTCTATAGTTCCATAGATCCGCCCCCTAAATATAGGATGAATTTGGTTTGGGGATCAGTTTATTAAGGTGATGTCATCAGTGATGTCATTCACCATGTCATGAGTGATGTAATATGTGAGATCATAAGCAGTGCATTGTGGGGGTGTACGTTATCGTTAGCTCAGTTAAAAATAACTGCTGAATTTCATTGGTTTTGTAGAAGTGAAATGTGAGGCTAACTATAATGTCTATGGAACCTTTGTTTTTTCAGAAAAAATATATTATATATATATATATATATATATGTATATTTATATTTATATATATATATATATATATATATATATATATATATATTCACTGAAAAAAACATAGGTTTCAGGCCTTCTATAGTTAGGAATTAGCATTTAAAAAACCTTTAAAATTCACTCAAAAAACTATAAGTTTTATGGGTGTTATAGTTAGCTGGACATTTCACACACTTGTGGTTTGCTTCGTTATTTAAATATGCATTATATATATATAGCAATTTGCATTGAAGAATGAGTGGATATATAAAAATAAATATTTGGATGAAGGATTTAGTAGCAGTGTAATTGACTGTTTACTTGACCAATTTATAGTGTCTCACTAAATATAGTTGATAGTGACTAAACTGTTTGAATATCTGTATCACTTTGTCAGTTGTTGTGTAAACTGGTTCTCCAGTTGGTTACTAGCTATGTGAAAGTCTGTATTAGTTATTGATTAGTTAACTGAGTATTTGTATGGGAGAGTGAATGTGTGTGTGGTTCGGTGGGGGGGGGTGAATGCCCAAAGATGTGTGAATAGTTGATTCACTAGATATATGAAGTTAAAACTACATGTTCTAACAGTTGTTTGGGTGAGTGAATATCTTTATGGGTGTGGTGATGAGCAAATATATTTCTCAATGGTACATGTCCAACAAACTAGAAAAATAAAAGGCAGTGTATGTGTCAGTTGTTGTATATTAATAAGTATACATAAGACTCAATGATTGTGTGAGTGACTGTATGGATAACTTTATACTTGTAATAATGATTTTATAATTCACTAAGTATGACTTACTATCTAAATGAATAGATGAAGTTGTGTTTGTATAAGTGTGTAGCTAAGTAAATATGTAAGTATTATCCATTGTTTGCATAAGTGAGTAGGATGACTTCATATGTGAATAGGATGTGTGCTGGTGTGTAATGTCGATTTAGGTGTATAAGTATTTTTGATAGTGTTCTATTGTTCATTGACAGCATGTATGAGTGAATCTACAGGTAAGTGATTAGATGTGTGTATACATCTAAAATCACTGAGTGGGTTTTTAGATACTTGTATTGCTGTAACATGGATTCAAATATGATACTCTTTATTTTACAAAGAGTGATGAAAGATTTTACTAGTGTATGAAAAGGTGTATGTGATTGCCACGTGGATGATGTCATCAGTGATGCCATCAGTGATGTCATTTGAGATGTCATCAGTGATGTCACTGACCATGTCATGAATAATGGAATATGTGACATCGTCAGCAGTGGATTGCGGGGGCTCGAAATATAGTTAGTACAACTAACTATATAGGAGCAATTTCAATGGTTTTGTATGAGTGAAATGTCCAGCTAACTATAACACCCCTAAAACTTATAGTTTTTTGAGTGAATTTTAAAGGTTTTTTAAATGCTAATTCCTAACTATATAAGACCTGAAAGCCCACCAGGAATCTCCAGTTTGCGCCAGGGGACTGCATTGCAGAGAGGTGTAATGAAGCCATGCCCCTTTTTACACCTCTCTGCAACGCAGCCCCCGTGAGATGCCATCAGTGATGTCATCAGTGATGTCACTGGCCATGTCATAAATGATGTAATGTAATATTTGACATCATAACCAGTGGATTGCGGGCACGAGATTTACAGTTAGTACAACTAACTATAGCAGAGGAATTTCAATGGCTTTGTGTGAGTGAAATGTCCAGCTAACTATAACCTTCCTAAAACCTATGGTTTTTTCAGTGAATATATATTTATATATATCCCAATTCCTCACCTCACATACACTTCCTCACGGGAAAGAGACGATGTGGACCCAATTTACTGGTGCTGATTTTTATTTTCGTATAAGCCCTGCACCAACCACCAACTGCCATAAAGCGTTTCGGCCTTCCAAAGGCCTAGTGTGAACATAATGGGTGTGCGGCTCTAAGTCGCGCTGGGTGCGCAACTCCAAGCAAAAATAATTAAGTTGTTTTTTATATAAACCTAGGTTCTATGTTGGGTTATTGGGTGGCTCCAAAAAGAGCCCTTGTGTTAATTATGAGTTTCTTGCAGCTACATGTAAGTGTAAGTAAGTGTAAGTGTAAGTGCGGATGCAGAGCTTTAGGTTGTTGAGAAACACTCTATACACCGTCAATCCTGTAGATGCCGTATACAGGCAGCCCAGAAGTCCTCCTGTCACTCCCTGTAGACTCTTTTAATCAGTCTGCCATGTCCTTATCTAATCATTATTATCATTATTGACTGGGCAGACTTGTTTCCTGCGGGCCGGGCTTTGCTCCGCTCATACCTTTTGGCCGAGCTTGGCTCCGCCGAGCCCCCTCTTCATTGGCAGCACCTGTGGGCTGGGCTGTGCTCCGCTCTCCCTCTTGGCCGGGCTTGGCTCCGCCGAGTCCCTTCCACTGGACTCCATATCCCAGCTGCCCCGCTAGTGGCAAGGACGCCGCATTCGTCATCGCGTGGCGCCAGGAGGCGCTTAAAGGGCATCCCGGGGACGAGTCCCCTTTGTGATCATTATTGACTGGGCAGACTTGTTTCCTGCGGGCCGGGCTTTGCTCCGCTCATACCTTTTGGCCTGGCTTGGCTCCGCCGAGCCCCCTCTTCATTGGCACATGCAGAACATGAGATCAGGGAGGGCATCGCAAATTTGACTAACAAGAAGGCACCACGGCCAGATGGCATCCCCCCGGATCTTTTCAAATCCGAACCTACCTTCTGGGCAGGGATCCTGAATGCCGTGGGTAACACGGCCGCTAGAGGAGGATGCCTGGTGTCATGGGGTGTTTTCACGATTGTCCCGGTACATAAAAAAGGGGATCGAAATTGTACAAAGAACTACAGGCCAATCTCGCTGATTGATTCTGTTGTTAAGGTCATTGGTGGGGTAATCCTTAAAAGACTGCGTACCTGGGCAGAGGAGAATAAGATCATCTCTGACATACAGTACGGGTTTCGCCCAGGTCACTCCACCATGGCCCAGTGTTTAAACCTCTATATGATCATAGGGAAGTACACCAAGGCTCGTATGGGCTCCATTTTTATGGCCTTCATGGACCTCTCGTCCGCATTTGATTGTGTGAATCGAGGGGGTCTGTGGGGGTCCATAGAGGCAATGGGAGTGGAGCGGAGCCTGGTGGACTTCCTGAGGGATATACACAGAGACACAAAGGCAAATGTCAGGTATTCCAACGACTTAAAGGTATAAAAAAAAATTTGACATTTTAAGGGGGGTCAGGCAGGGGTGCATACTGGCGCAGTTCTTTTTTAACTTATATATTAACGACCTGGAAGGTGCGTTGTTGGAAACAGGGGCTAATTACCCGTATGTGGGAAGGAGAGGTCTGCCCGTCCTCTTGTATGCGGACGACGCTGTCCTCCTAGCACGCACCCCAAAGGGGCTTCAAACCCTGCTAGATGCATTTCACGAATTTATGGACAAGCGTGATCTGTCCATAAATAATACGAAATCTTACGTAATGCAGGTGGGTCTTGCTCAAAAAAACAGTACCCCTTTAAGGTGTACGGTATGAGGGTGCCATATTGTAAAACATTTTCTTATTTGGGGGTCTTGCTGGACCATCAGCTCAATTGTGTAGCACTTTTAAATAAAAAAAAGGGCGAGGTTACTAGGACAAATGCAACACTGTTTGGATTCGCAGCTAGAATGGGTAATCGTCCAGTTGCAGCAATGCTTAAAATCTATAAGGCCAAGAGTGTGTCAATAGCAAGTTATGGTAGTGATCTGTGGGGATACTGCGGGCTGCAGGGTCTTCAGGTGACTGAAAATAACTTCCTGAAGCAGCTGCTGAGTCTCCCAAAGGGAACAGCAAATCTGTCAGTTCATGAGGAAACAGGTATGCCATACATAAGTGATACCTTGGCCCTTCGCCCCTTAACCTTTTGGCTACAGCGTTGGCTCAACAAGAACTTAGGCCTTACACACAGTATACTAAGAGAAGCTTTACACCTGGATAACAAGATGAAGATCCCTTGGTTAAAATATTTAAAAGCAAGTTTTTCAGAGTTGGGACGTCCTGATTTATTTCTTAACCCTGATTGTATTACTGGGCAGGATGTCATGTTTACAAAGCAATCCTTTTTACAATCAAAAAAATGGATAGAGAGGAGAAGGAATTGCTGAAACCCAGTGCGAGGAAACATTAAATGCTTAAAACCTCAATAGATATAGAGCAGTACTTATCTTGTCCGTTGCCAGCCTATGAGCGCTTTTTATTAATAAGGTTTAGATTCAACCTTTTTCACTTTTTACTCGCAGTCCCAAGGGGCATTAATAATGGGACGGTGTTAGCACCCTATGGCTGCGACAATCTGTCTCCACAGGACTTGCTCCACTTTCTATTCTTCTGCAAATACTATGTAATGCCCAGGACTGTCTATTTATTACCTCTTTTAAAAAGACTTAATTTTATTCAAGTACGTCCCGCTCTTTTATACTTGCAATTGCTTAATACTGACTGTATTCCTCATGTGGCCGGGTTTCTTAAATGTGCAATGAAATATAGAAAATGTTTGGACTTTTAATATCATACCATTTTACCTGGGCGCCGTTGATGTTGTTTTTAGCCTCATCTGTCTTGTGTGCCATCATTGGTGCTATCGTATATCACCTGACCTCATTTACTGTATCATGGTTTTATAATGTATGTGTTATATTTTAATTGTGTAACTTTTATGGTTTCTAACAAAGAACATCGAATAAAGTATATTTAAACTTAAACTTATCTAATCACTGTGCCAAAACAGAAGCACTTATAAATTCACTATGTTCTCTCCTTGCAGTACTCTAATCATCCAGTCAGTACCCATGTACTCATGCAATTACCCAGGCACTAACTCATGCACTTCTACAATCCTTTGAGTGCTATCTATACAGTTTAGTAATCTCCCTGTTACTACATATGCACTCCTCCAATTACTTAGCCAGTCCCATGTCCTTATCCAATTACTCTTCCACAATACACGCATTCATAAATTCACCATGCACTCTCCTTGCAGCACTGTAAGTATCCTGTCAATATCCGTGTACTCATGCAATGACCCAGGCATTAACACATGCAGTGCTACAATCACATGTGCACTATCCATGCAGTCCTGTAAACAACTATTGTTTCATTACTCCAATTACCCAGGTAGTACCCATGCAGTCAAGCAATCACACAGTCACTCCCTGTGTACTTCTCCAATCCCACAGCCACTCCAATGTACTAATCCAATCACGCCGCCAAAACACAAGCAGTTAGAAATTCACCATGCACTCTCCTTGCAGTAATCATACAGTCAGTACCCATTTACTCATGCAATTACCCAGGCACTAACTCATGCACTTCTACAATCCTTTAAGTGCTACCTATACAGTTTAGTAATCTCCCTTTTACTAGCTATTCTCTCCTCCAATTACCCAGCCAGTCCCATGCCCTTATCCAATCACTCTGCGAAAATGTAAGTACTTATAAATTCACCATGCAATCTCTTTGCAGCACTCAAAGTATCCTGTTGCTATCTTTGTACTCATGCAATGACCCAGACATTAACACATGCAGTGTTATAAACACATGTTCACTATCCATGCAGGCCTGTAAGCAACTATTGATTCATTCCTCCAATTATCCAGGTAGTACTCATGCAGTCCAGCATTTACACTGTCACTCCCTGTGCACTCTTAAATTCCGCCAGCCACTACTATGTTCTAATCCAATCACTCCGCCAAACTACAAGCAGCTAGAAATTCACCATGCACTCTCCTTGCAGTACTCTAATCATTCAGTCAGTAAACATGTACTCGTGCCATTACCCAGGCACTAACTCATGCACTTCTACAATCCTTTAAGTGCTACCTTTGAAGTTTAGTAATTTCCCTGTTACTAGCTATCCTCTCCTCTAATTACCCAGGCAGTCCTATGTTCTTATCCAATCACTCTGCCAAACGTACATGCTTATACATTCAGCATGCACTCTCTGTGCAGCACTCAAAGCATTCTGTTGCTATCCATGTACTCATGCAATGACCCAAGCACTTACACATGCAGTGCTACAATCAAATGTGCACTATCCATGCAGTCCTATAACCAACTACTGATTCACTCCTGCAATTATGCAGGGAGTACCCATGCAGTCCAGCAATCACACTGTCACTCTCAATACACCCCTCCAATTACTGAGCCAGTAGCATGTACTAATCCAATCACTCTGCCAAAAAACAAGCACTTATAAATTCACCATGTATTCTCCTTGCAGTGCTCTAATCATCCAGTCAGTACCCATGTACTCATGCAATAACCCAGGCACTAACTCATGCACTTCTACAATCTTTTGAGTGCTACCTATACAGTTTAGTAATCTCCTTGCTACTACCTGTGCACTCCTACAATTACTTAGCCAGTCCCATGTCCTTATTCAATTAGTCTGCCACAATCCAAGCATTCATAAATTCACCATGCACTCTGTAAAGTTCTTTAGTGGTAAATACAAGAGAAACAGGTTCATGAAAGCAAGAGGTGGGTTTATTAAACCTCATCCAGCAACAGCCCACAGCAACTGACAAGAATAGAATAATATAAACATTACATTCCACATTCTAAGAACACAGATCCTTCTGAGAGCCTTCTGAGCCTTCTAGTCTTAAAGGGGCAAATAGGAGAACATCACACATCTCCCTTCCATACACTTTAAAAATGAGAAATAACTGTAAAGCATTGGGAGAGCATAGAAGAACCAAAATTAAGTAACCCAAATAACACTATTAGCAAAGATAATAAATCAAAAAGCCCATTTAAACATAATCTCTCAAATACATGGGAGCCCTGCGGGTTCTTTGACTCCTTCTAAAGGAAGAAGAGAGAGAAGACCTGTCAAAGGAAGAGTTAGACAAAAAATGCAAATTATCATGTGAATCACCAACATAAACAGAGTTTCTTTGAGAAGTCAAATATGGATCAACGACAACAACTCGACTCTTATTCCAGATTCTCCCATCATCAGTTTTGACAGCATTTTTAAAGATCTTAATCACAGCTCTAATATCAGTATATTTAGACCAAGGTCTACATCCCACAGGAGTCTTAATGTTCACAAAATCTCCAACCTTGACCTCCTGATAACGGACATTTTTTACCTTATCAAAATTGGACTTGCGAGCATCCTGTTTGAGTAATTCTTTTGCTCTCCAAGCACCAATGTCATTGTTCACCAGACCTTTATTCATACTCATCCACCCAGGGCACAACAATGTGTTAGGAACCCTCCCTTTGAAGAGTTCAAACGGAGGCCTGCCCGTAGAAGAATGAGGAGCAAAGCGGTAGGTGTTGATCCTATCCTGAAGGGTGGACTTCCAATTCAGACCGGAAGAGCGAGCAAGCTGAATTGACTCTTTCAATGTCTTATTAACTCTTTCAATAGCACCATTGGTTTCGGGATGGTACAAAGAACATTTTTTATGAACAATCCCACATTTTTTTAGAAAATCAGCAAAAACTAAGGAACAGAATTGAGGCCCATTGTCAGACAATAAACTGTTAGGAAAGCTTTCCTTATTGAACAGAGGTTCTAGAAATTTAATGATAGCCTCAGAAGTGATATCTCTGACAGCAGAAACTTCAATCCATCTAGAGTAAAGATCGATCAACACAATAAGATAAGGAGTATCAGAAACTCCTGCAAGAGGACCTACAATGTCGATGGCAACCTCATCCCAAGGATGACCAGGTAAAGCCCTTTTTACCATAGGCATGTGTCTAGTTTTTAAAATCTTATCACTAGCACAACATTCAGGACATTCTCTGACCATTCTCTCAATTTCTAAGTCCATACCTGGCCACCAAAATTGCATGCGAAGTATCTCTTTGGTTTTTACAATGCCCAAATGACCACAATGAGCATGTACTAACAATTTTTTCCCTTAACAAGCCAGGAGGAACAAGCTTGGTCCCCCTAGTTAAAAGACCATTATTAACCGAAAGTTCATCAGAAATTAGCAACCAAGGCTTAACCAACCTAGTGTTATTCTTCAAAGATTGCATGACATTAAAAATTTCTTGATCTTTCTCCAATTCTACTCTCCATTCAGATTCATCAACTGCACCATCCGTCACCTCACACACATTCGTAAACTCTTCCCAGTCACCTGAGTCATCAACTTCAGAGTTATCAGAATCAACTAATCTCGACAAGCAATCAGCTGATCTATTAGCTAAGCCAGAAATGTACTCCACGTCAAACTCAAATTCTTGTAATGAAACAATCCACTTTCTGATCCTGGAAGATATCGAATCCAGCCCTTTCTTTGAAAACACCTCCCTCAAGGGTTTATGATCAGACAAAACACTAACTTTCGTGCCCCAGATCAAATTTTTGAATTTCCTTAAAGCCCAAAAAATTGCTAGAGACTCTCTCTCTATTACGGAATAATTACATTCCGAACCTCTGAGGCAACGAGAAGAACAGCAAATCAAGGCATCCTTGCCATTCTTCTTCTGAACCAGAACTGCCCCAAGTCCCTTATCACTTGCATCAGTAAACATGACAGTGGGAAGACCAGGAACAAAAGCATGAAGAGAAGGTGCCTTTTTTAACTCATTCTTGATGCACAAAAATTCCTCCTTACATTCATTCGTCCAGTCAAAGACAGCATTTTTTACTGTTAACCTCCTCAAATTGCATGTCTTGTTGGCAAAATTAAAAATAAACTTACCATAGAATTCTACCATCCCTAAAAATGAGAGAAGTTCATCTCTGCACTTTGGCTCTTTTACTTTATCAATTGCCTCAACTAACTCCTTTTTAGGAAAAACTCCACTACCAGTAATCCGATGACCTAAATAATTGACCTCTTGTACTCTGAACCTACACTTAGATCTTTTTAAAGTCATACCAGCACCATCCAAACGTTCCAAAACCAAGGAGACTCTCTTATCATGCTCAACAATACTACTACCATAAATCAGCAAATCGTCTTGGTAGCACTTGACACCCAATAAACCCCTTAGAATCTTTGACATCACCCTTTGAAAAACAGAGGCCGCCGACACAAGGCCAAACGGCATCCTCTTAAATTTAAAGGGGCCCATAGGTGTTACAAATGCGGTCAGATCTTGAGAAGAGTCATCTAACTCCACCTGATGGTACGCGGAGGCAAGATCAAGTGTGGTAAAATATTTAGCACCTTCCAACGTACAAATCATCTCATCTATATTTGGAAGAGGGTACCTGTCAACCACAACCTCCTTATTTAAAGACCTCAGATCAATACAAAGACGAATTTCTCCAGTAGGTTTCTTGGCTATAACTACTGGAGCAAGCCACTCAGTAGCTTCAACCGGCACAATTATGTTATTTTTGACAAGTTTATTTAATTCTTCCTGAACTTTAGGCTGCTCCACAAGAGGGATCCTTCTGACTTTTGCTACAACAGGCAGAGCATTATTTTTCAATTTGATGTGGTGCTTATAACCACGTAAACAACCCAAATCCTCTTTAAAAACATTAGGGAATTGTTTGGCCAAACTCAAAGACAACTTTTCATCACTCAAGTTACTTACTACATCAGATATTTCATGAACTTGGACTTGAGGAGATGCATTGGGGTCCAGTGTAACACCCAACTGGCGTTGATGAAGCCAACCCAAGAGTGCATCCCCCTTTTTTGACACATAAACTTTACCCACAATAATGTGAGAACCAAGTTCAATCTCGGCCATAAAATATCCTAACATGGAAATGGGTTTCTCACTATAACCTAGAGGCATAATGTCACATTTAAATATCTTCACTTTCTTTTTAAACACATCAACAAACAGTTTTTCATCAATTCTCGTAATCTTTGAACAAGAATCGAATTTAAAATTCACCATAGAATTTTCTACTTTTACCATGAACGATGGATGATCTGGTTTATCATCTTTCACCTCAAAACAAATAGATCTTACTTGTGGTTGAGACCATCTCCTCCTAGAGTTGTCATTGCCTTGTGCTCTTGTTCTGCAGAACTTCGCATAATGCCCTTTTTTATTACATATATTACAGGTTACTTTCAAAGCAGGGCAAATGGGTGCATTAGCTAAATGAGTGAATTGACCACACCGAAAACATGAAAACCTATTATATGATGAATACGAAGGCCTAACTTGTTTTTCTTCTAAACTATCCCCCACAGTTCTTTTAACTTGACAGATCGTCTCATCTACTTTTGTTTCATCTTTCAATTCAGACATTACAGGTTTATCTTTTTCCTTTTTCAGTTCCCCGACACATTTGGTCATGTGTTCAACTTGTTTTGCGATTTCTAAAACTTCCTCAAGGGGAGGTTCATCTTTCAACCATAGCTCCTTTCTGATCTCATCATGCGCACATCTTAACACAAATTGATCACGAATCCTTTCATCAAGAGATTGACCAAAGTTACAGGACGAAGCAAGTTTCCTTAAAGAAGAAACATAATCTTCCACCGACTCATCTTTCTTTTGCTCTCTTAGGCCAAAATGGTATCTTTCCATTATTGTACTGAGGCGTGGTAAATAGTGCCTATCAAGTTGAACAATTGCTATCTCATATTCATTTAAGTTTCTCTGTTCAGCAGCTGACAAATCTGGTAAATGTTCAAGTACATCCTGTCCTTCCCCTCCTAGACAATGTAATAATAGGGAATGCTTTCTTTCAGCACTTAAGTTCGTTCCACAGACTCTTGAATAGTTTGCAAAGATTTTCTTCCACTTCTTCCACTTTACGTTCGGTTCACCTGGACTTGTTAAGAAAAACGCAGGCTGTGTTACATTCTGCATATTTTATAATCTTGCTTCCTTTATGTAGATAGACTTATATTTTGTTCCTCACTAGTAAAATACACCTTGTAGGTCTTTCTAGTAGATTCTTTTCACTTCCAGTGGACTCTTTTCACTTATAAATGCAAAAAAAAAATGTCTTTTTTTTTTTTTTTTGCTTAGGAACTCGATAAATGCAGGACACTGCTTTTCCACCTTTTTTTTTTTTTTTTTTTAAAGAGATCAAAACGTAATAATGCTCACAATGTAGAATTCCCTTGAAAAAAACGTTCTATTTAAAGCTGGCACAACAAAAGAACAGATTGCGCAATAAATATGGAACACTGCAGTCACTTGGAACGCAACGTTCCGTTTTCCTGAAACGCAGTGAACTCAGGAGACGGCACGTACTGTGCGCACTGTGACGTGTGCCTCAGCGCGAGTACAGAGACAGCGCAAGATGGATGACGTCGATGCTCGCGAGCATGCGAGCGGACTCAGCGCGAGCACAATAAAACGCTCGCTTTGTGCCAAGATTAAGTTAAAAGTCCCTTTTGACCATCATAAATTATGCGCTTCAAATTTTCTTTTTAAGTCACGACTGCCACCCGCTCTCCTCACCAGATAGACGCAGCCGCAGGGAAGACCACGCTTGACTTCTTTTCCGAGCAGCCGCTGGAGGAGAAATCAGGTCAGTTACTCCGCTGAGTTGTCGAGTTGAGGTATTTACTCCCGATCGTCGCCAATGTAAAGTTCTTTAGTGGTAAATACAAGAGAGACAGGTTCATGAAAGCAAGAGGTGGGTTTATTAAACCTCATCCAGCAACAGCCCACAGCAACTGACAAGAATAGAATAATATAAACATTACATTCCACATTCTAAGAACACAGATGGGAGCCTTCTGAGCCTTCTAGTCTTAAAGGGGCAAATAGGAGAACATCACACACTCTCCTTGCAGTATTGTAAATATGCTGTCACTATCCTTGTACTCATGCAATGACCCAGGCATTAACACAAGCAGTGCTACAATCACATGTGCACTATCCATGCAGTCCTGTAACCAACTATTGATACATTCCTCCAATTACCCAGGTAGTACCCATGCAGTCCAGCAATCACAGTGTCACTCCCTGTGCACTCCTAAGATCCACCAGCCACTACCATGTACTAATCCAATCACTCCTCCTAAACACAAGCAGTTAGAAATTCACCATGCACATTCCTTGCAGTACTCTAATCATCCAGTCAGTACCCATGTATTCGTGCAATTACAGAGGCCCTAACTCATGCACTTTTAAAGTTAGACTGAAAGACACCTCAAGGTCTGAATTTTGACGAAGACTTGCCTCTCCATCTCGATTGAAAGACAAAAATATGCAAAGAACTGATCCACCTCCAGATAAATGCAAAACCAAAGCATATTAGGATGGCCATGTCTGAACTCCATTTCGATGTTTTTAACTTTTTTATGTTATGGATAGACATTTTATACATGAAGTACTTAGTTTTAGGACCATGCCCCAGAGTGTTATTCTTCATAGAGTAAATGTTATATAAAGTGTTTTAGGGAATTTGGTGTAGAGAATTTTGATGAATTGATTGTATTTATTGTGCTATTAGTGAATATTGGTGGTGGATTATGATGGAATTGTTGTACTTTTAACCATTTCTATACATTCACCTGCACTTTTTGCTGTTATTTTAACAGTGCTTTCTTAATATTGCATCTGTACTTTATACACATAGTTTGCACTGAAGCACGTGCACTTTACCATGTTCGAAACTAGAAGAACATTTAGCTGATTCCCACAAGGTACTTACCTAGGGTAAGATAGATATCTATCTATCTATCTTACCTAGGGAGGTTGATGTTGGTTAGTCAAGAAAATCTCCTAGTGATGCATTTGCACTTTATGTAAGCAATATGCACTGATGCACTAGCACTTTTTTGATAACTTTGAGACAAGAATAAAGCACAAATTGTATAGGGATTGCATATGTAATCCCACAGTGGATAAATCCAAATAGAGTATGAAACAGTTAAGCCTTACCAGCAGGCAATAACAAGATAATCCAATGATTCATTATGCAGGCCATGAAATCTTTTATCAGCGCTTTAACATTGATGATATGCAGCACTTGCACTTTATACGCTGAACGCATAATACTTGCATTTTAATGTTATATTGTATAAGGTTTACTTAGTGATTCCTCAAAGAGGTAGCCCATATATATCGTTTTGGGATCTGTTCCAAAACTGGATAAAAAAGATTCATTGGAACCAAATTGCGCTGTGGAATCAAGGTCTACTTAGGTGCACATGCCAGCCAATGCACCCTAAAGTGAATTCAATTGAAAAATGCACTCCAAGGGGCTTAAAGTTGATGTGTAGTAAAGATTATTCTAACATACGTGAGTTCAAACTTAGGGAGTTTTAAAAAACTTGCCAACTCTCTGTTATATGCAGATGACTAGTTAATTGAAATTTTAAAATGAAAAACCCCAAAAAACTGAGAAAACAATTATAAAGTTGTACATAATTATAAAAATACAAATTCAACCTCTACCAAACCCTTATATACGAATTCTGAAAATGAATTCTGCCTATTTTGAGTATGTTGTTTATATCTATGTCACCATGTGATCATGATAGTGGGCTTAAAAACAAAGATGTATTGAGGCTCGGTGTGTGATCAAGGCAGGGGACCCTGCCAAAATGTGTCATAGCCCCGAAATAATTGCAATAAATTTTACTTGAAAGCTTGGAACTGCTGTGTAGTTTCTGGCAAGGAGAGTTCATGTGCCTGAGATGGTTGTGCATATGTATTACCTACTGGCGGTCGCCAGTAGGTATATATAGTTAGGATTTTTTCTCTATGGGATTTTTGAAAATTCTATGTCTAATAACTTTGGCGTTTGTGGACGGAATTGGCTGAAATTTTCAGGAAAATGGAACATTTTGTTTCTGAGCAGCCCCTGAAAATTTGGGGGGGGGGGTTCGTCAAGGGGGGGCCGAGAAAAAAGGGGGGTCCCAAAACGTGTTTTTAACATTGAGTTTTCCATAGGGCGGTTGGCCTCACTTTTTACCCGAACGGCTGAATGGATTTGCACGAAACTTGGCAAAATTGTAGGGACTGTTAGCCCGATGTGCCTTTGCTAGGTCTCAATATATGTGCTCCAGTGGATTTTGAGAAATTAACGTTCAAAAAAAGATATATATATCTGTAACAGCGGACCGGGCAGCGCTCCAGTTCGCGTACTTTTCGCGTTACGGAGCTTTGTGAAGCGAAGCTGATTGGTTCTCCGGCGTCTGTAAACATTCCAAACAGTCCGTAGCGGCCGCCATCTTGTCTCTCGGTAGGATCGAGAGACAAGAGGAGGCCAAAGCGAAGGGGCAAATGACCATAAGGGGGCATATTAGATCCTCCCTGACCCCCTAGGTTTGATGTGGAGGTTTTAAAAGGGCCCCGCGGGGCAAATTTTTTTTTAAATAATAATAATCGAACGGCTGAATGGATTTGCACGAAACTTGGCAAAATTGTAGGGACTGGTAGCCCGATGTGCCTTTGCTAGGTCTCAATATATGTGCTCCAGTGGATTTTGAGAAATTAACGTTCAAAAAAAGATATATATCTGTAACAGCGCTCCGCTTCGCGTACTTTTCGCGTTACGGAGCTTTGCGAAGCTGATTGGTTCTCCGGCGTCTGTAAACATTCCAAACAGTCCGTAGCGGCCGCCATCTTGTCTCTCGGTAGGATCGAGAGACAAGAGGAGGCCAAAGTGAAGGGGCAAATGACCATAAGGGGGCATAGTAGATCCTCCTTGACCTCTTAGGTTTGATGTGGAGGTTTTAAAAGGGCCCCGCGGGGCAAAAAATAAATAAATAATAATAATCGAACGGCTGAATGGATTTGCACGAAACTTGGCAAAATTGTAGGGACTGGTAGCCCGATGTGCCTTTGCTAGGTCTCAATATATGTGCTCCAGTGGATTTTGTGAAATTAACGTTCAAAAAAAGATATATATCTGTAACAGCGCTCCGCTTCGCGGAGATAAAATTATCTCTGTATTACCTAGCTGTTGCTAACACCAGTTAGCGACCGCTAGTAGGAGATAGCGACCATCTTGGGCTCCACTTTGCATGTCAGTGATATTTATCACTAATGACATGCAAAGTAGGCATGCCAAGATGTTAGCGACTGGAAACAGTCGCTAACATCGCTATCTCCTATTACCAACTTTTGGAGATATTCGCGCTAAGCGCGAATATCTCCAAAAAGTAACACCTGCCCTGAGCAGTTCTTAGCCATGTTATCCAATGGGAGGTGGATAACATGGCTAAGAGCATTAGCTCGGTAATGCATGAATATCGCTGACTTTTCAGCGATATTAATGCATTGCGGTCGTTTTTCATCGCATTTCCGATAAACCTTGATAATAGCAAGGTTTATCTGCGATAATTTCTGACGATGCTTAGCGGTAAAAAATTCGTTGCTAAGCATCGTTAGGGATAAATATCGCTTAACTTTGGTAATATGCCCGAACGTCTGTTAACGTTCGATTCGAAGGAAATCAGGAAGTGTTGAAAAACATTGTCTGCGCCATCTTACCTTTTTTCAAATGCCACACTTTTGTCGTGCACGGCAGCCATTTTAGATGCCTTGACCAGACCCACTCTCTGTACGCTGTCGATCCTTAGCATGGCTCCCCACCCTCGCAAGCATCTCCCCCAGGCACTGGTCACCCCCGCTCTCTGTCTTATGCATAGGTAATAAACCTCCCCCCATCTGCGCTGCTCTTCCCTGAGAATCACACCCTGTGCCCGCCCGACACCTCCCTTTCGCCCTATTCACTACCGCACCCTCTGACACTCCTTTTCCTCTGTGTCCGATTGTCCAGGCCGGTCCTAGGCTATCAGCTAGCCCTGCAGATGTAGTTTATGTCCCCAGCTGTCAGGAATCACCCCTCTTCAAAGGAGTTATAGTAGATCAAGGCCCGCACCCGATGAGATCCGTCACAGCACACGCGTTCCTACTATCTGAAAACCATCCTGTATTGTGATTGGGGAGGGGACCGAGCCTGAAGCGGAAGATTCCAGGGATGACTCTTTGTACATCAAAGTTTTTACAATTATGTGTCACATTAAAAATATATAGCACTCCAACAAAGTAGTAAGATTATAAAACTTTAATAACTTATAAATATATACAACAAAACAAAAACAGTAAAAACATTTAAACATTTTTAGGGAAAATGAAGGAAGTAGCGGTCGGCTGTGCGAATAGTCCCAACGTAGCACAACGTCCAGATTTCTGGACGGCACCCAGGTGATGTTGCCTGGGTGCCGCACTGATTTCGGTATCCGGCGTGGGGCGTCGCGGGAGGTGGGTCATCAGTAGCGGTCTGTTGTGCGAATAGTTCCAAGGCAGCAGAACGATGGCACCAAGGTGATGTCCAGTAAGTTGCCGCCCTCCGAATAACGGCGTGGGGCACCCCGGGGGGGGGGGGAGGCGGCGTGAACGGGCCTCTCCAGGTGGAGTTTCGTCTGCTGTAGTGGGGCGCCCCTTTACCGTTTCAGTTGCCATTCCGTCCGCTTTTGGTCCACTGTGTCAAAAGCCGCACTTCAGCTGAGTTGCGCCCACTCTTGCGGTGCAGCGATAGGCGGCTGTCACAGGACTCTCAAAATGGCGGCAGGCTCTTTCCTTTTTGGGCCTGGTCCAATGAAATGGCCCTGGGACACCTTGGAAATCGCACGCTTGTCTGCTAGGTCTTGGACCCCATTCTCAAAAGCGTCCCCTCCGCCTTGAGGATTCAACAAAAGTTTTGGGGGCCCCCGACTCCTGCAGGCTTCTGGTGGGGAGCGGCTGCCATGATTGCTTGCGGAATGACCACGACGGAGCCACGAGATGGTGGTGCTTTCATGTTGACGCCAGCTTCAGTCTGAAACATCCAGAAACAAGGTGGGGCTTTCATCGTTTGGGGAAAAAAAAAGTTTTCATCCAATGAAAAGTGTTGTTTTTAGGTCATATGATCAAGCCTTCCATCATTAGGAAACCAAAAGTAAAATGAACCAATGAAAAGTTTTATAAACAAGTCACATGACCTGTTATGCGGCATAGGGTATGAAATGCGGAGAAAATACGTTGGCACGTGAGGCGGCGTCAGTAGTGGAACGATGTGCGAATAGGCCGAAGGCAGCACAACGCGCCAAGATCCGGATGGCACCGAGGTGGTGTCTAGTAAGTTGTCGCACTGGTGTGGCCATCCTACAATGCTGAAAGTCGGCGTGGGGCGCCCCGTTGGCCTGTGAGATGGCGTCAGTAGCGGACCGATGTGCGAATGGGGCCAAAGGCAGCGCAACAATATTTTCTGAATAGAAGACACCACAAGGCGCTGAGATGCCAAGATCCGGATGGCACCGAGGTGGTGTCTAGTAAGTTGCCGCACTGGTGTGGCCATCCTACAATGGTAAAAGTCGGCGTGGGGCGCCCCATTGGCCTGTGAGATGGCGTCAGTAGCGGACCGATGTGCGAATGGGGCCAAAGGCAGCGCAACAATATTTTCCGAATAGAAGACACCACTAGGCGCTGAGATGCCAAGATCCGGATGGCACCGAGGTGGTGTCTAGTAAGTTGCCGCACTGGTGTGGCCATCCTACAATGCTGAAAGTCGGCGTGGGGCGCCCCGTTGGCCTGTGAGATGGCGTCAGTAGCGGACCGATGTGCGAATGGGGCCAAAGGCAGCGCAACAATATTTTCTGAATAGAAGACACCACAAGGCGCCGAGATGCCAAGATCCGGATGGCACTGAGGTAGTGTCTAGGTTGCCGTACTGGTGTGGCCATCCTACAATGCTGAAAGTCGGCGTGGGGCGCCCCGTTGGCCTGTGAGATGGCGTCAGTAGCGGACCGATGTGCGAATGGGGCCAAAGGCAGCGCAACAATATTTTCTGAATAGAAGACACCACAAGGCGCTGAGATGCCAAGATCCGGATGGCACCGAGGTGGTGTCTAGTAAGTTGCCGCACTGGTGTGGCCATCCTACAATGGTAAAAGTCGGCGTGGGGCGCCCCGTTGGCCTGTGAGATGGCGTCAGTAGCGGACCGATGTGCGAATGGGGCCAAAGGCAGCGCAACAATATTTTCTGAATAGAAGACACCACAAGGCGCTGAGATGCCAAGATCCGGATGGCACCGAGGTGGTGTCTAGCAAGTTGCCGTACTGGTGTGGCCATCCTACAATGCTGAAAGTCGGCGTGGGGCGCCCCGTTGGCCTGTGAGGTGGCGTCAGTAGCGGAACGATGTGCGAATGGGGCCAAAGGCAGCGCAACAATATTTTCTGACTAGAAGACACCACAAGGCGCTGAGATTCGGTTACCACCGAGGTGGTGTCTAGCAAGTTGCTGCACTGGTGTGGCCATCCTACAATACTGCTCCGAATAACGGCGTGGGGTGCCCGAAGGGGGGGGGAGGCGGCGTGAACGGGCCTTCCCAGGTGGAGGCTCGTGTGCTGTAGTGGGGCGCCCCTTTACCGTTTCAGTTGCCATTCAGCTGAGTTTCAGCCGCTCTTGATGCTACAGCGACAGGCGGCTGCAACAGGACTCTCAAAATGGCGGCCTGTTCTTTGGATTTAGGGCCTGGTCCACTAAAATGGCCCTGGGACACCTTAGAACTCGGACGCTTGAATTTTTTTTCCTTTCCTCTACATGCAAAAAAAGGTAAATGCCCGGTACGTTACACGCTTCATCTGCCACGATGTACTCTCCAGAGGAACCGAAAAAAAATATAGTTATGGTAACTATACCATGCATCGTCATATGGAGAGGTGGCACCGATTAATTATAGTGCTGCATAAAAGAGAGATTTGGAGAAGAACCCCCGACCTGCCAGTACATTCATCAAAGAAGTGGCACTGACAGCATCAGAGGCAAGGGAAACGGTCCCAAATATTTAGAAGAACTTTGGAAAGATTAAAATGACATGTTTAGATTGTGGCAAATTAATTTCATGTGGACAGATGAGTGTTACTCTAATAAATACAGCATATGAACATCATGATAGTCGATGGTTGGTAGAGACATTTTGACTATATCCTGGACCTGCCCGTCCTCGCCCAAAATGGCGCCGGAATAAATGGGACTCGTAACTCCTTGTTGTGTACTTGTTGTACAACCTTGATATCACGAGATACGTATGCAGTTTTGAAGCACATGGCGGGCGGGGACGAGAATAGATTGAATATTTCGACATCTCTATTGATATTAAGTTGTGATGTGTTATTGATTACTGTACTATTGAAAGTTCGAATTAACGTCACCCATGGTACTTGCCCGCAAATGTATATCTAGATAATTTTATTGTAACTGGCCCTGTCGTATTTTAATTATAAAATGTACGTCCACCGATTCCGCAACTGTTAGACACCTTAGTTCTTGCAACCTAATGGCCCGCCCATTACGTTCCTCTACAGTGTAAATGTCTCCTCATCATATACGATTACAGTTTGCTCCGTGGCCGGCGCACGTGGATATAGGCCCGTATTTGTATACTGACATTTTCACAATAAAGGTTTTTAAAAGAAAACATGGTAGTAGTATTTACATTGGTAAAGTTTTTAATAATAGTCACTGTTTTAGAATCAGTAAAAGGCAAGTGAAATAAAGCAGACCAATTACATGAAGGGTAAAAGGTATAATACGCAGGAACGCAGTAAAGATAAATGGTCAAGGGCTGTTGTGTTTTCTACTCCTGCAACATAAAGTGATCGATAAGAATCTCATATTCAGGCGTATCGGCAACTAAGACAGCAGGTCGACCCTCTTTTGCTCAACGGCTCCGTCATGGGACGAAGAAACGCCCTTTTTCTCGAAAAAAGAATATATTTTACTTGCAGGACAGTTGTAAATTTTCCGGGAAAGTACATTAGCCTGGAACATTATAACATATATGTTTAAGAAAAAATAATGTTCGGAAGTAATAAAAAGCGTAATTTTTAGGTCATATGACCAAGCCTTTCATCATTAGAATAAGAAAAGTAAAATGATCCAATGAAAAGTTTTATTAACAAGTCACATGACCTGTTATGCTTACGTTACGCGCTGCGCGTCGCGCCCCGGATCACTTCCGGATGCGCTAACGCGGCGCGTCATATGACGCATTACGCGACAACGCAGGTCCAGAATATAGTCGAAATGTCTCCACCAACCAGCGGTCGGAACACAACCCCTTTCAGCAGGCTAAATAGTTCTGTTAAATGACAACAGAAGGGACAGGCAACAAGAACCATCAGTCAAAGAGGGGAGGGCTAGTTCTTCTCTACCGGGTTACGTTGGGGCGCTACCGGAACTGATCGAATTGGTAGTCTACAGTGTTTCTGGATGTTTCAGACTGAAGCTGGGGTTAGCATGAGAGCACCACCATTTCGTAGCTCCGTCGTGGCCATTCCGCGAGCAATCATGGCAGCCGCTCTTTATCGTTATTTTGGGCGGGGTGGGTGGCGGAGCCGAGCTGTATTGCAGCCATCATGGTGTGGAGTTTAGTTCATCTCACTAGTTTCGTATTTGTCATGAGGGGTTGTTCCTAATGTTTCTATTTTAGCGAGGTCAAAAAGAGATCCCATTAGTGGCCTACTGATTTTGCTCGATTCCTTTTGTTTTTTTACACGATTTTTCGTTATGTGCAAAGACTAAACAGAGTATTGCGACTCTGTGTTTGTTTGTAAATAGAGAATGAACCAAAGAGAACCAATTCTAAAACAGTAAATGCTTGGATAACAATCAATCAAATGGAGAGAGAAGCAGGCACGATGTATTACAACGGGGGCAAGGCCTGCGTTAACTACCTTTCACTATCTGCAAAGAGAGAGTACTCCTAATAGAAATGAGGGGGGGGGCAGCATTCAAAGCAGATCAGTGTGCATAAACACGAAAATGTTTTTACTTACCACGTACTTGACATTCGACAGCTTATGATATTTGCTATTAAAAAACCATTGAAATTCACTGAAAAAACCATAGGTTATAGACCATATATAGTTAGGAATTAGCATTTACAAAACCTTGAAAATTCACTGAAAAAACCATAGGTTATAGACCATATATAGTTAGGAATTAGCATTTACAAAACCTTGAAAATTCACTGAAAAAACCATAGGTTATAGACCATATATCGTTAGGAATTAGCATTTAAAAAACCTTATTTTACTCACACAAAACCATTGAAATTCCATATATAGTTAGTTGCACTAACTATATATCGCGCACCCGCAATCCACTGCTGATGATGTCACATATTACATCATTCATGACATGGTCAGTGACATCACTGATGACATCACTGATGACATCTCAAATGACATCACTGATGACATCACTGATGACATCTCATTTGACATCAATGATCACATCACTGATGATATCATTCATGTGATAATACAATGCATCTCCTCACACTCTAATATAACCTCCGTTACACCCAGTGTTAAATACTGAGTATAATTTTTGAAACCATTGACACACCAATACTAGTTACTACATACGCACTCACTGATTCCTATGTCTACACACACATTCACTCATTCACCCATACAATCATTCATACATACAATCACTCATCTTTACAACACTATCATATGCACTCATACACCTATACAGACACTCACACTCTGCCACTCATCCATGGAGTTACTCACACACCTAGTCAGTCCTGAAAAGAATCAATCACACTTCCATTTTTTCATCTATACAGTTAAACACAGAACACCTTACATTTTTAAAACATATACTAACACATACTTACTCTCTTATACAATCACTGATACAAGTACACATTGATCTGCACAGAGTCACACACCTCCCAGCCAGCCATACACACACTCAGTCTCCCATACAAATACTTGTGCAACCAATCAATAACCCATATAGCCACTCATATAGCTACTGATCAACACATGCAGCAGCTTGCACAACAACAGACATACTGATGCACACTTTCAGACAGTTTAGTCACTAACCTGTGCATTCAGTAAGACGCATTTAATCACTCACTCATACAGTCAATCACGCACCTACTAAAACCTTCATTCAGACACTTATACATCCACTCATTCTTCAATATGTAAAACATATTTAAACTTTACAGAAACACATAATCACTGGATGATGTCATCAGTGATGTCATCAGTGATGTCATTTGAGATGTCATCAGTGATGTCATCAGTGATGTCACTGACCATGTCATGAATGATGTAATATGTGACATCATCAGCAGTGGATTGCGGGTGCACGATATATAGTTAGTGCAACTAACTATATATGGAATTTCAATGGTTTTGTGTGAGTAAAATAAGGTTTTTTAAATGCTAATTCCTAACGATATATGGTCTATAACCTATGGTTTTTTCAGTGAATTTTCAAGGTTTTGTAAATGCTAATTCCTAACTATATATGGTCTATAACCTATGGTTTTTTCAGTGAATATATATATATATATATATATATATATATATATATATATATATATATATATATATATATATATATATATATATATATATATATATATATATACCCGTACACCCAGTCCAACACCACAAGCTCCCAATCAGCTTGGAGCTCAATCACAGTAAGGAAAGAGGAGCCAACCCAGATTGCAGTGAGCAATTTAGAAGTTTATTTCGTGAAGCTCGCCCGCCAGCATAACGTTTCGGCCTGCCCAGAGGCCTTGGTCACATGACGCCAGCTTGGGAGGGAGTTCTATTTAAAGTGCAAGTGCTCTTAAAGCAGGGATTGTCATTGGTCAATTAAAATCGAGACATCAATGCCACAAAAAGAGGACTAAAAATACATAAATGTAAAAAATATATCCCCGTATTTACAGAAAAAACAATGATTTACACAGACATCATGTCAACATAGGAATTACTACTATAAATGGAAAGTCTGTTTGTTTAAAATACAGTCAGATTCCTCAAAATCAATTGTGTATACATGATATTGCATTACAACAAATATTGAAATTTCTCAATTTATCATGCTTAAATGCGACTTCAATATTGTGCAAATACGCAGCGTTAAAAAAGTGCTAGTGCAAATCGTTTTTTTTGGTACTCCCAAGTGCTATGCTGACAACTAACATTTGGCATATATCTATAGTACAAATGTTCAGTGGCTTGACCTTACAGATGGAATAATGCCCCAATAGGCTCGTCTCTTCTGTTAAAACCCTTTACAACTACCCTGCTGGTGCAGCAAACGTGTCTAGTAAATGTGATACTTTATTAAAAAAGCATGTACCATTTTTTTCATTTTTTGTTTTTTATAAAAAAAAAACTGAATTAAATAAAGGACTGCGGCAGTACAAATGGCAAACAAGTAAACCCCATTTTGGTCACTAGGCCAAAAACCCAACTGACAAAATGGATGTACCACCTGTCTCGACTGCCTGACAGCAGGCAAAGCCGTGTTATTTCATAAAGTTGAGACAATTCATACCCATATTAGTCATTTAAAGGCAAGTGTAAAAATCCTCTGTAGCATTAAGGCCGATAGGGGTCTTACTGTCTAATTTAAGGATGTACTTTGTCTCTGTCGAACGCAGGAGTGCCTCTCTGTTACCACCTCTCCTCAACGGGCCAATCGCATCAATTGCATAATATCGAAGAAGATCACTCTTGTTATCGTGAACTTCTTTAAAATGTCGTGCGACTGGATATGAAGCATCACTGGTATTAATGGCCCTTGTGTGCTGGAGTATCCGCTTGTGAACCTGCAGTTTGGTACTACTAACATATCACAGGCCACAGGGACACTCCAGCACATAGATCGCAAACTCGGTCTTGCATGTGAGTTGCTTGGTGATTTTAAAAGGGGTATCAGAAAAAGGGGTAACCACTGCAGTCTTGTTGACTCCATGTCTACAGGCTTTGCAACTTGAGCATTTTCGAAAGCCTCTGCTGGCAACAAGCCAATTGACAGGGGTGATAATCTCAGGGCTAGACTTCACCAAAGCATCGCTCATTGAGCGAGCTTTCCTAAAGGTGATCTGTGGTTTCATTGGCATACTCTCCATAATAGTTGGATCATTGCGGATGAGGCTCCAATGTTTGTTAACAATTTTCCTCAGCGCCCCATGTTGTTTGTTAAAAGACCAGATTAATCTGGTTGGCTGCTGAGGCTCACCTTGAACATTAGTCTTGTCCTTTTTGTGAGTAAGCATCTCGTGCTAGGGTGTCACGAACTCGACATCTACAAAGCATGGGCAGTCCCATACTCGGGCTCATACCAACCCACTTGGGCTTTATTTTGAACACTGAGGCAGAAGATGGTGAGCGCACCCACTTGGGATAATTTGAAGCACTACAGTTACCATGATGCCAGAGAAATCGGCCACGCCCACAGCGGGCGGGTAAAGGAGTGTGTTTTCATGGCGCTGCTTTTCCTGTAATGAACGCTGCTGATGAAGGGATTCTAGTCCCGAAACGCGTCCCCGTGCGTTCTAAGACTTTGGTGTGTTTCCTGAGTTAAGGGGCTGCCTGCAAGGTGCCGGGTGAAATTAAAGCGTGTTTTATCTACTTCCTGGAGTCTTCTCGAATTGGTGTTCCTGCTAATCCTGGATTTGTAGCCGCTTTCCAGGTCGCGAGTCAAGACCCACCGTTAGGCGGATCCCGTATCGACACTACATAGTGTTGAAACCTTGGGAGGAAGATCGCTCGCGCTTTGCAGGGAGTGCTAGGGTGTCACGAACTCGACATCTACAAAGCATGAGCAGTCCCATACCCGGGCTCATACCAACCCACTTGGGCTTTATTTTGAACACTGAGGCAGAAGATGGTGAGCGCACCCACTTGGGATAATTTGAAGCACTACAGTTACCATGATGCCAGAGAAATCGGCCACGCCCACAGCGGGCGGGTAAAAGAGTGTGTTTTCACGGCGCTGCTTTTCCTGTAATGAACGCTGCTGATGAAGGGATTCTAGTCCCGAAGCGAGTCCCCGTGCGTTCTAAGACTTTGGTGTGTTTCCTGAGTTAAGGGGCTGCCTGCAAGGTGCCGGGTGAAATTAAAGCGTGTTTTATCTACTTCCTGGAGTCTTCTCGAATTGGTGTTCCTGCTATATATATATATTTTAATATATAGATAGATAGATAGATTGATATATAGGTATAGAATAGATATAGATATAGATATAGATATAGATATAGATATAGATATAGATATAGATATAGATATAGATATAATATATATTACCTACTGGCGGTCGCCAGTAGGTAATTATAGTTAGAACCTAGTTTCCATAGGAAAAGCATTTTTTGGTTTGCTAAAAACTTTGGCATCGTTTGACGAATGTTCGCGAAATTTTCCCACCAAAAGGACTATCCAGGTCAGCTCTTATTCTGAAAGGTGATTTGTCGAGAAGGGGCTGAGAAAAAAGGGGGTCCCAAAAAGTGTTTTCTCAATGTTAATTTCCATGTGAAATTTTATTACAGGCTACAGCCCGAACTCATGGAATTACACCAAGTTTGGCAAAAAGGTAGAGCTTGGTTCAGAAAGTGACCTTTTTTTAAATGGTGTAAATCCATTCAGTAGTTGTTGAGAAATTCAAAAAATAAAAATGTCAAAAATCAATTTCCCATAGGAAACTTTAGCCAAGGCTACAGCCCGAACTGCTGAACGGATTTACACTAAATTTGGCAAAAAGGTAGTGCTTGATTCAGAAAGCGCCTTTTTTTTTTAAAATAGTGTAAATCTGTTCAGTAATTGCTGAGAAATTAAAAAAATAAAAGTTTCGATATCAGGGGCAGAGGTGGGTTTGCGCACCCTCCCGACCACGAGCTTCACTGTGATTGGCTGCCACGACCAAGAGCTTCACTGTGATTGGTGGACTGAGTCACAAGAAAACAGTTGAAAAAAGATAAAAAAAAGAAGAAAAGAGGGCAGGCATGGTAGTAACTCACTGACCCCCTAGTCCTGCTCAGGGAGTCCCACAAAGACCTCCAGGCCCACTTATTTAAAAAAAAATAAAAGTCTGAATGCGCGCTGGGGGCACGAATCTGGATGAAACATTTTTTTTTTTAAATGAAGCTGGGTGGGCCAGGTTCTGGGGGCAATCATATAATTCTATTATGGGGGCCTGCGGGGCCTCCGCAGCCCTGGTGGCCGCCACCTCCCCGGACCTATGTAAATTAGATGTGTGAGGGCACACGGCCCTACCGCAGCCACCTCCCCAGGGCTTGTTTTGTAATTATTGGGGGGCCTCCAAGACCCCCCTGACCCTGGGGACTGCCAACCCTTGGGCTTTAATTAGATATGCAGAGGGGGCCTTGTGGGCCCCCCGAAACCCCTGGGACCCACCAGCTTCCCAGGGCTTTGAAAGTAGAGGGAGGGGGCAGCACAGTCCCCCTCCTGGAGCCCTTGATGGTCCTGGGGACCGCCAACCCCCAGGGCCTGCTCCTGCATGTCCCGGGGAGCCCACACCCTGGAATTGCTGTTTGATGTGACAGGGCGAGAGCATGGTTCACGCCTTGCCATAGCAAACTCTGCTTTGCTACGTTGAAGCGAGAAGAGGAAAAGCTGCTCTCGCTTCAATGAAGCAAAGCAGGATTGCTTTTAGGCAAGGGGAGCTGCATGTTAGCAGCTCCCCTTGCCCAAAAGCAATGCCGGTTCCAGCAGGAGGTGAGGAGCCGGCGGGACCTTGGGGGCATTGGGGCTCCCCCCACGGTCCCCAACAAAGAGGCCAGGCCCTCGGGGGTGGGATCCCCGGGGCCTGAAGTGGACAAGGGAAGGGTGACCACATGGCCCCCCTTCCTAATGATTAATAAAAACATTCAAGAATTGGGCATGCCCCGTGGGATTGGGTCCTCGGGGCGAATATATATTAATGGAAGTGGACCATTTATTTTAGGAAAGTTTGGAGTGGCGATCCCAAAGTGGCGCTCAGCGCGACCCCCTAGTGAGAACGCGCTGGGTGCTCGGCTCTCAGTGTGGCCTCCTAGTGTGAACGCACTGAGTGCACGGCTCTCAGTGCGGCACCCAAGTACTTCACAGGTCTTTAAAAGACCATTTACCTGTTATTGAGGCTTTGTTGTGTTTTCCCCGCTTCTTAGAGCCCTGGATCCCCACTCTGCCTATGACTGGAAGAATTAGTACCCCTCCGAAATTTTTATCAGCCTCCCCCAAAATTTGTCTCTAGTTGCGCCCCTGACTGGCGTACGCCGGCTCTGCCGACTCCGCTTACGCTAACGCAATTTCCGTAGATTCTATCTGCAGTATGTCAATGATCCAGCTGTGGGGCTGGGAATATCTTGCAGACAGGATTCTGGGCCTTTTATTACCGATGTTCCACGGACCCAGCAGCTCACTTTAGGGGATCCAGTGTAAGGGACTCCAGGGATCCAAGAGTCAGAATTCCTTGATCCAGAGCTCAACGACCTGGGAGGGTATCCACTGAATGAGATGCTGTATACCACAATGAGAGTTCCAAGCTCCTGGACTCGGCTTTCCAGGCACCCGTGTGGTATTCTCGCTAGCCAGTGGCGCAGATTTTAGTGGGCGGGAACCCAGGGTACCAGATCAAAGGCTGTGGGGATCCCATTCCAAAGAAGGCGGTGCCTCAGGATCTGGCACGGTGCCTACTCACGCTTCATGTGTAGTGTCGGCTTTCCCAAGGCTTGGTTTGCAATCCTGACGCTCCGCTGGGGTTGCCACTGGTTGGCAGCCAATTAGAGCCAAGCTTGTGCTCGGGAGTTAGGCTCCGCCAACATATGTACTTATCCAATCACTCCACCAATCCCCATGCACTTATAAATTCACTGTACACTCTCCTTGCAGTACTCGAAGTAATCACCTAGTCTCTACTCATGTACTCATAGAATGACCCAGACAAAGTTACATAACCGAGGTCTTCCCCATTGCCAGAGGTAACATGGTTGCGTGCGCAGTCAACAGCACAATGTAATGTGGTAGGGCCCAGGGCCATCATGCATACATAATGAACACACGGACACAGTTAGATAGAGAGTGGAACTGACTACGGGCACATGCGCCCAGCCCCTTTTTATTACCAGTACATATATACGGGTTATACCCAAATCACCCTCCTATACCGGGGTATGGGACACAATCAAGTACAAAACAGATATGGTACGGAGGAATTAATATATCGTTTTTAATTCTGAGTAGAGCACATTTAACTACCCTCTCTTCAGATTCTGTTTTTTACAAACATATTTTCCAATTAATAAAGACACTTATATACAATGACGCCGATCAATGGAAAAAAGACATATAAACTTAACATGTAAAAACAAGTATTGACAACTTCACACTTAAACTAAATGTTGCCAATACTCTGAAAAAAATGATACTAGTGTTCACACATTTATTTAGGGTGATACACTCAGAGGTAGTCAAAGTGACCCATTTAGGCAGGAGGAATTATTTTCCTATAGCTCTATTGTGTAACAGGAAGAATTATTAAACCATTCTTTGTAATTTCAAAAATGACTCCTCTTTAATAAATGTCGACGTGGACGTGTTTCATCCTTAGATGATCTTTTTGGCCTCCTCAGGACAAGGGCAATGGGGCAAGGGGACAAGAATCCATTCTTTTCCAGTTCACTTGTGCTACAGATCTAGATCTGATGTACCTTAATAAATGCCTCAAACACGAGTGCCATGGCTTCTCTATGGGTGTATCAGAACCACTGTCTCCTATTCAGCACTCCGTTATCGTAGAAATATTTACACAATCTTCCACTGTGTTCGTCATTGTTTATTACCAGGCTCACATGTCCAGTTGCGCCGGTGCTTGTGGGGAGAGTGTAAGCCAGCCCTTAGGGAATAGTTGGTGCTGGCAACAACTACAACAATGATCATCAGATCACAACAGAGATTCAATCATAAAGGGTCCATGACTTGTGGTGCACTAAGGTAGGGGCACCAGATCTTAAATCTCACACAAAAGATTGTATCTTAAAGGGTCCATGACTTGTGGTGCACTGAGGTAGGGGCACCAGAGATGAGCCTGTTCATGTGAAGAAATTGTTAATGTCCCTTTGGGGTATTCCTGCTGCCTGAGGTGACATTGTTTGAGTCTGGTGTCTACAGCATGAAAATCAATCATAACGGGTGCATGAGTTGTGATGCACAGAGTTAGTGGCACTTGAAGAGCTCTGCGTGTGCGCAGCCATGATGATGGCGGGTACTTGCAGGTCAGAATTCAATCAATCACATGTTTTTTAAGTGCTATTACTTTACAAGTAGGGTCTCTAGGCGCTGGGGGAGGGGGGTTTCACAGGTTCCAGTCCATCAAGGAGAGGGTCTGTCGAAGAGCCAGGTTTTGAGATTTCTTGTGAAGATGGGGAGAGCTGTTGTCTGTCTGAGGTGGAGTGGGAGGGCGTTCCAGGCTCTGGCTGCGAGGAAGGAAAAGGAGTGGCCGCCTGATCTGGTCTTTCTGGTGCGGGGGACCATGGCGTAGGAGAGCTGGGCTGATAGTAGGTTCCTTTGGGGTGCGTGGACTTGGAGTTGGCTGTTCAGGTATGCTGGTCTAGTGTCCTGGAGGGCCTTTTGAGTGTGGGTGAGCATATTGAAGGTGACTCTAGCTTCGATGGTGAAAAGTGGAGTGTGCGCAGATGTTGGGAGATGTGTCTTGGCAGGTTGAGGACGAGTCTTGCGGTGGCGTTTGGATGTTCTGTAGCTTGGGTGTGAGGTTTTTGTTGGATTGAATATGTGTGAGACCTGCTGACCGCAGTGTAGACTGGAGGCAGCAGTCAGCAAGGGCCCACAACAATGTGGTGTTGACTTGTGGTGCACTGAGTTAGTGGCAACAGTGCTGCTCAGTGTGTGCGCAGCCAGCAACGATACGTGGTTTGGGTGGGCCGCACGGGGAGCAATGTCTTTTGCCTAATGAATTCTGCCTCAATAAGGCCACATGGCAATGACTTGTGGTGCACTGAGTTAGTGGCATCAGAAGAATTCAGCATGTGCGCAGCCAGCGATGATGCGGGGTGCGGGCGGGCCGCACTTGGAGCAATGTCTGTTGCCTACTGGACTGTGTCATCGCGGCTCAATCTGAATTGTGATTCCTGCTTTCCACAGTGTAGATGGAAGGCAGTATTCAGCACAGACATCGAGGAATGCTTTTTGTCAATTCCTCTTGACAAAAGAGGACATAGAGTACAATTCACTCTGCAATTAATACATCAAGACTGAATTTGAATTGTGAGCCCTGCTGACCACAGAGTAGGCATATGGAACAAAAGATGAAGTATGTATGGAATATAATGTCAAAATATTTAGGTTTCAGGGACATTCTAGTTAGTTGCCTACTGGACTCTGAAATGAATGAATAAAGACTGAATTTGAATTGTGAGCCCTGCTGACTGCAGTGTAGGCCGGAGGCAGTGGTCAGCAAGGGCCCACAGGCACATGGTATAGAATTGAGCTGCACAGTTAGTGGCACCTGAGGCACTCAGCATGTGCACAGCCAGCGATTATGCGCCATCCGGGCATGCCGCACTGGTAGCAATGGCTGTTGTCCACTGGACTCTGCAATTAATGAATCAAGACTCAATGTTAATTGTGAGCCCTGATGGCCGCAGTGTAGGCCGGAGGCAGCGGTCAGTAAGGGCCCACATCGATGTAGTGTTGACTTGACTTGACTTGACTTGCGGTGCACTGAGTTAGTGGCAACAGTGGCGCTCAGCATGTGCACAGATAGCGATGTTACATGGTCCGGGTGGGCCGCAATGGGAGCAATGTCTTTTGCCTAATGAATTCTGCCTCAATAACTCCACGTGGCAACGACTTGTGGTGCATTGAGTTAGTGGCATCAGAAGCATTCAGCGTGTGCGCAGCCAGCGATGATTCGTGGTGCGGGCGGGCCTTACTGGGAGCAATGTCATTTGCCTATTGGACTGTGTTATCTGCAATCGTGACTCGATCTGAATTGTGAGCCGTGCTGTCCGTAGTGTAGATGGAAGGCAGTAGTCAGCACAGACACCGGGGAATGCTTTTTGTCTCTTCCTCTTGACAAAATATGAGGACATAGAGTACAATTCACTCCGCAATTAATAAATCAAGACTGAATTCAAATTGTGAGCCCTGCTGACTGCAGTGTAGGCGTGTGCAACAAAAGATGAAATATGTATGGAATACGTTTTCGAAGTGTGTAGGTTTCAGGTACATTATAGTTAGTTGCCTACTGGACCCTGAAATTGATGAATCAAGACTGAATTTGAATTGTGAGCCCTGGTGACTGCAGAGTAGGCCGGAGGCAACAGTCAGCAAAGGCCCACAGCCACGGGAGTTGACTTGAGCTGCACAGATTGGGAGCTTTTGGTCTTCTTAACCGATTATAGTCTTACACAATTTGCATCAGTACAATTCTTGAATTGTGAGCCCTGCTGACTGCAGAGTAGGCCGGAGGCAGCTGTCAGCAAGGGCCCACAGCCACGTGGCATTGACTTGATCTGCACAGAGTTAGTGGTACCTGAAGCACTCAGCGTGTGCACAGCCAGCAATAATGTGTGGTCTAGACTGGTCACAATGGTAGCAATATCTGTTGCAAGCGATTTGAACGAGGCAGAGACGCGATACCAGAAACACGCAGAACATATCCGGTTCCCGTGAGGTCCACAGATACCGTATGCCCGTTCGGAGAGAGTTTTATAATACTCTGAGATACACCCACTCAAATGATAAAAAGACGGAGTAAAACTACAAAAAGAAATCCCCACATAAGGAGTCTTGCAAAAGAAAACAAGGCTACAGCAACAAGAGACTGCAGAGACTAGAAGGCAGACCTTGATTGTATCCTTTACTACAACTAGTGAAGGGGAGAATTACTCCTATTCAAAGATCGAGCAACTAAAACTCGAAATCTTCTTGACACAGGAAACCCCTAACAAGAAGTCCTGAGGAAGGTGCCACAATATCAGATGCACTGCACCGAAACGTGTCGACGCATTCTGTAAATCAGAGAATCCAAGGGAAGCCTAGTACACACTGGATGTATATATACAAATTGCTTGGCCACAGTGGTGTACAAAAGTGGAAGTAATCCTAGGCTATTGGATCCAGTAATCTATAGTGGCAAAAATATCCACGAGCCATAGTTATAATTGGGGTTTTGATTTTATAATGTATTTTTGTGATATCTTTTTTTACTGTTGATGAATTACGAGTGTGGGATATATGTACCATTCTGTTTTGCATTTTTTATTATTGAACACGTGAGATATTGATTGTATGTCTTTTTTACCTTTCAAAGAATATTGCTTTGAAATTTTAAACATTATTTCTTGTGCACTGTTGTATGGAAAAATAAATATCGCCCTTTATTTTAATAGAGTGTTAACAAACTTTATTTCTCTGTGGAAATTATTATTATTTTGACACTACAGTATATTAGAGTACAGCAACCTGCTGGACTAATACTTGAGTGTAACTGCCGTGGTTGATGAATATTAAGCAAACGAGCATACCCCAGGGATTTCCCTTTGACTTGGCCTACTGGACTGCGTCATCTGCAATCGCGACTATATCTGAATTGTCAGCCCTACTGACCACCATGTAGGCCAGAGGCAGCGGTCAGCAAGGGCCAACAGTTATGTGGCGTTCACTTGAACTGCACAGAGTTAGTGGCATCTGAAGCACTCAGCGTGTGCACAGCCAGCGATGATGTGTGGTCCGGGCGGGCCGCACTGGTAGCAATATCTGTTGCCTACTGGACTGCGTCATCTGCAACCGCGACTCTATCTGAATTGTCAGCCCTGATGACGGCTGTGTAGGCCGGAGGCAGCGGTCAGCAAGGGCCAACAGACATGTGGCATTCACTTAAGCTGCACAGTTAGTGGCTCCAGAAGCAATCAGCGTGTGCGCAGCCTGCGATGATGGGTGGTCAGGCGGGCCGCAATGGGAGCAATGTCTTTTGCTTAATGAATTCTGCTTCAATAAAGCTACGTGGCAGTGAATTGTGGTGCACTGAGTTAGTGGCACCTGAAGGACTCAGCATGTGCACAACCAGCGATGATGCATGGTCCGGGAGGGCCGCACTGGTAGCAATGTCTATTGCCTACTGGACTGCGTCATCTGCAATCGCGACTCAATCTGAATTGTGAGCCCTGCTGTCCACAGTATAGGCCAGAGGCAGTGGTCAACAAGGGCCCATAGCCACGTGGCGTTGAGTTGAGCTGCTCAGTTAGTGGCACCAGAAGCATTCAGCGTGTGCGCAGCCTGCGATGATGGTGCTCCGGGTGGGCCGCACTGGTAGCAATGTCTGTTGCCTACTGGACAGCATCATCTGCAAACGCGACTCGATCTGAATTGTGAGCCCTGCTGTCTGCAGTGTACATCAAAAGCAGTAGTCTTTCAGAAATAACTCTGCGGTGCTATGTCACTGGGTTCGCAGGGAGCCTGTGTAGAGGAGGCAGCGGCCTCGTGGCAGGGTGAGGGCCACCGCTCTGTCAGATGCGTTGGCTTTCCCAGAAGTGAACCACGCCCAGAGTCCCGGCCTATTTATTCATGCTCCTGTGCTGCCCCAGCCCACTCCACTTCCGCTTACAGGGGGGACGACACAGCTACATGACCGAGATCTTCCCCACTGTCTGAGGTAACATGGTTGCGTCCACTGTCCACAACACTACAAGCACCAGCAGTATATGTACACATGGAGAGGTCTGTGCTCTGCATATTGGATTCTGGCCAGCATATCACCGCTACACTTGGCATTGTGTGCATTGTTATTGATGGCTGACTTGCCTCCTTCACACATAGTTGGTTCCCACCAGGCCCAACATTCAGCTAGTATGTGGGTGAGGGACCATGCCGTTTTGGGAAGGTCCGCTGTCCTGTTCTGCGCTGCCTTGTTGGTAGTAGGGGGGAGGACCCGGGGAGGTCCTGGGGTAGTGGCTGTGGGTGTTGTGGCTGTCTTGGGTGTCAGAGCTGCATGATCAGTAGCTCTATAACATGTGTTGGTCTTCAGATGTTGTTCTCGGTTGGTCTCCCTTTCATACTGTAGGTAATCGTCCTGCTTTACATCAGTAAAAGGCAGATGTTAAATTCTTATTGCTAATGTGGTTTATCGCCTGTTCTTGGGTCGCATCGCAGATTTGGCTCGTCATTAAAAATATCAGGAAGTGGTGTTTTCATGTAACGTCTACTCTGCATATCATTAGCGTTAGTTGTCGTTCTCATTCGTGGTGATGTTTTTTGCGGAAGGTATCGCTGGAAAACTGGCGATATCGGCAGTTTTCACCAGGTTGAGAATGGGATGATAATTCTTTTGCCACTTTTGAGACGTTAAAGTTCAGATAACTCAGTGATGAGTCATTGAGAATTCGCCCCATCGTTTTGTTTTTTTGTCCAGATTAGTGCACCCAGCCATTTAAAAAAAAATATAGTAATAATTGTTTGGCCTGGGGACTTTTTGTAGGATCCTCTGAGCAGGCCTAGGGGGTCATGGTGTTTGTACCCTGCACAATTGTCTTATTTTTCCATCTATTTTCTTGTGATTCGCATGTAGCTACAATAAAGTCCTAATAAACACACGGGCCCTATAACCCAACAGCGGGGGCTTATTGCTGAGTTATCAGCACTTTAGCGCAGCAAAAGTGGCAAAAAAATTATCGCCCCATTCGCAAGTTGGTGCACACTGCTACATTGCCCACAGGCTGACGGTACCAACACAGCGGACAATCAACATCCTTCTGAAGACAAAGCTGCTGGCTGTGCTGCACCTGTTGGCCTCTGGTATCTTCCAACTAACAACTGTGAGAGTCAGAGGAGTCTCACAGCCAGCCCTATTAAACTTCCTCACACGTCTTGGATTCATGTCTACAAAAGCAACGTACAGCCCCTGTATCCGCACCACCTGCTCATCCCAATTCATAGTATTCCTGCAAACCAACCCCAACCTTAGCTGTTGCTTGATGCCTCCGTGCTCCAGATCCAAGATTGTAGTCACTGAAATGGGGGTGCGCCAGGTCATGAAGTCTAGTAGTCAACAGTAGTGTAAAAACAGTACTTTATTAGAAAAACATAAATTAACAACACAAAAACATCAAACAACAAGTGACATTTCCAATGGGGAACATCAACTTGTGGATCAAAATAACTGTAGATCGTCCTGAAAATCCCAAAACTCCATATTCACCATATTCAGAAACCTGTTGGATAAATGAAGACAATGGTCAAGCGTTAGTATGGTCATAAACGTAATATGGTACAATGTATTACACTTGGACAAATCGGAATGCTTACAGGTATGATCAATCGTGCACAAAATGACCGTAACAGACATTTGTGTGGTCGTAACCTTCGTAGGAAAGTAAAGGAATGTTAAAACCACACAAACTTCTGTTACAGTCTCATTATGCAGGATTTATCATACCTCTAAGCATCATAGCTCGTTTCAGCTTGATACACCTGCATGTTCACTTCACCCACACTGCGCAGGAACAGCTGGAGATCAAGCAAGGGAACCATGCCATAGCAGGGTTTCTGTAGGTGCTGGGGGCAATTGACTGCACACATGTACTACTTGTGCCCCCTGCCCAACACTGCACACAATCACCACAACAGAAATCACATGCATTCCAACAATGGGGGACCACCTGGGCCTGTACACTAATGTTGTCGAAAACTTCTAAGGCAGTGTGCATGATTCATGCATCTTTCGCAAGCATCCCAGCACTGGTCCCCAGACCAGTCCACCGCCCAGCGATGACAGGCCGACCCTGCGCACCCAGACCTCAAAGCTCACCTGCCGCCACCGGCGTGTCTCCAAGAGGGCCCACCACGTGCCGGAACAACCTCCTCAGCCGTCGCTGGATTCCGCGGCACAGGCACCCAGCGGATCCTGCTGCACCACCCTGAGGAGTCATGTCTGTACAGCCTGCTGCCTTTGGCGTACATGTGGTCCAGCCGAGCTCACAATTCAAATCGGGACTTGATTGGCCGGATGATGTATCGAGGCCTACGTTTCATCGCAGGTTGCACACCCACTCAGCTCTGGTGACACTAACTCAGTGCAGATCAAGTCATCACCACGTGGCAGGAGGCCAGTGTCCAGCAAAGTGCTTCGGCTGCCACCAACTCTGTGCACCTCAAGTCATCATATATATGTTATTATTTAAGAAAACAGAAGACATTATATAATTTTAATAACAAACAAAAAAAATCAAATACTATTTTTGAGATATTAAAGTTACAAAATATCACCCTTTTTTTCTAAATTACTGAAAAAAACATAGGTTTAATGAACATTATAATTCGAAATTAGTATTTAAAAAACCATTTGAAATTCACTGAAAAATACATAGGTTTCAGGCACGTTATAGTTAGAAAATAGCATTTAAAAAACCTTAGAAATTCACTGAAAAAACATAGGTTTTAGGGACGTTATAGTTAGTTGGACATTTCTTTCGTACAAAACCATCGAAATTCCCCCTTTATAGTTAGTTCAGCTAACTATAACTCGTGCCCCCGCAATGCACTGCTAAAATGTTTATGTGACTGTGGGTCAGTATGGCATTGCATCAAAGAGTTCCGCCTCCATAAAATAAGTGCAAGTATAGTTTAGGACATAGCCCAAATACTCATAAGTTTAATGCAAAGAGAGATTGAAAAGGTGTACTTCAAGTGCAAATCAAATGGACCTTAGCGTTGGCTGGTCCTTGTGTCATAGCTTCACACAAAAATGGCTTTTTAGTGGATGCACAGCAAATGACATCATCAGCTCACAGTTCTTCCTAAATATGGCACTGCACTTTTTCCCCATTTTGCAACGGGGTCCCCAGACTTTCGCTCACCTGTCTGCAGCATAAATGTTCATACATCTTGGCTATTGTTTGAGTGGTTAGATGCCAATTGTTATGTTCTACTTCATAAACAGTCATTAGATACACATTGTCGCACATAATGTAAGGATATATACATTTACAAGGTTAAGGATTACTTGGTAATGGGTTGAAAATGCATATCATTATGCTTTACATGAATTAAACAGTATTACAAACGTTGTTCAGAATGACACACAATTGCAACTGTGATTGTACTCTGCACAGATTTGCGACGGGAAACATGTCCTCTTCATTTATTTCTATAAGGGCTCAATGGTAGCACGGGAGAGGATAATTACAGAATAAATTAAATGTACAGCTAAACGGAGGCATTTCTTTCAGTCTTGGGACAATAAGAAGAAACATTGGAGTGTTTCTTTCATATAGAGGTTTGGCTTTCTTCCAAAGATAAAGACAGCTCTCTCTTCTTTTAAGCAATTCGGAGTTATAAATGTGTCTCCTTAACTGTTAGTTCTGTGGGAATTATGTTCCTGTCCTCTGGCCAAACTTGTCTAATTTATGTGAAATACATGCAACCTGGCGTTGTATTTCATTGTACTTTCGGTACCTAACACACTTGAATTTGATTTCGATTTTTCTTTATGTACAAAAGGTCTCATGAAAAGTTCCGACTAAAAAATATATACATCTGTCAGCTCAAAATACCTTCACGAGTGAAAAAATGTGTGTATCTTTCGTGACATTCAAGAGAAATAAATAAGCGACCAGCAGAAATTGTTGATTTATTTTGACTTAATACGTAATGGCCTGGCACCAACACAATTTGTTTTTCCCATATGGAATCTCTAGTTTGTGTCATGCAAACTATACAGTACATTTTTCTAATCTGATTACGATGTGCTGCTGAATAATTAACATGATAAATTAAGGCCTTGACAACGTGATATGTTGCAGATTCTCCTCGGTCTAGGAAGTGATATAGGATGCATGCTAAAGGCAATCTGGCACTAATCTGGCAGTATACCAAATAGCTACCTAGTGGATGCCTAATGTAATATCAGCCATGAGCTCAGTAACTATCTGTACACTCCAGTCAGTGCAACTCTAGGGAAAGTGAGGGATAACATTTGCTATTCCCACCCCAATAAGTGTAACGGTAGAAAAAGTGTTGGATTACAGAGAGGAAATATTTACTATTCCCAAACCAATAAGTGGAACAGTAGAGAAAGTGTTGGATTACAGAGAGGTAATATTTACTATTTCTACTCCAGTCAGTGCAACAGAGAAAATGTTGGTTTGCTTAGGGGTTCAAGTTACTATTGCCACTCCAGACATAACAACAGGAGGGAAAGTGTTGGATTGCAGAGAGGTAAAATGTACTATTCTCACTCCAGTCACTCGCATCAGTAGGGTAAGCAATGGATTGCAGAGGAGTAAAATGTATTATTCCCACTCCAATTAGTGCAATTGTAGGGAAAGTGTTGGATTGCGGAGAGGTTAAATATACTATTCCAACTCCAAAGAGTGCAACACTAGAGAAAGTGTTGGATTATAGAGAGCTAATATTTACTATTCCCAATCCAATAAGTGGAACAGTAGAGAAAGTGTTAGATTACAGAGAGGTAATATTTACTATTCCTACTCCAGTCAGTGCAACAGTAGAGAAAATGTTGGTTTGCCTAGGGGTTCAAGTTACTATTCCCACTCCAAACATAACAACAGTAGGGAAAATGTTGGATGGCGTAGGGGTAAAATTAGCAATTCACACTCAAGTCAGTGCAACAGTAGGTAAAGTGTCGGATTGCAGAAGGGTAAAATTTACTATTGCCACTCCAGTCAGTGCAACGGTAGAGTATGTGTTGGATTGCGAAGAGTTAAAATCTACTATTCTCACTCTAGTCACTGCAACAGTAGGGAAAGTGTTGGATTGTAGAGGAGTAAAATGTATTATTCCCACTCCACTTAGTGCAACAGTAGGGAAAGTGTTGGATTGCGGAGAGGTTAAATATACTATTCCCACTCCAATTAGTGCAACAGTAGAGAAAGTGTTGGATTCCAAAGAGGTAATATTTGCTATTCCCACTCCAGTCAGTACAAAATTAAAGAAAATGTTGGATTGCAGAGGGGTTCAAGTTACTATTCCAACTCCAAACATAACAACAGTAGGGAAAGTGTTGGATGGAGTAGGGGTAACATTTGCTATTCCCACTCTTGCCAGTGCAACTGTAGTGAAAGTATTGGATTGCAGAAGGGTAACATTTACTATTCCCAAGCCAGTCAGTGCAACAGTAAAGGATATGTTGGATTGTGAAGAGTTAAATGTACTATTCCAACTCCAGTCAGAGCAACAGTAGAGAAAGTGTTTGATTGCAGAGAGGTAAAATGTACTATTCTCACTCCAGTCAGTGCATCAGTAAGGAAAGTGTTGGATTGCAGAGGAGTAAAATGTATTATTCCCACTCCACTTAGTGCAATAGTAGGGAACGTGTTGGATTGCGGACAGGTTAAATATACTATTCCCACTCCAATAAGTGCAACAGTAGAGAAAGTGTTGGATTACAGAGAGGTAATATTTACTATTGCCACTCCAGTCAGTGCAACAGTAGAGAACGTGTTGGATTACAGAGAGGAAATATTTACTATTCCCACTCCAATAAGTGTAACAATAGAGAAAGTGTTGAATTACAGAGAGGTAATATTTACTTTTCCTACTCCAGTCAGCGCAACAGTAGAGAAAATGTTTGTTTGCTTAGGGGTTCAGGTTACTATTCCCACTCCAGACATAACAGCAGGAGGGAAAGTGTTGGATAGCGGAGGGGTCAAATTAGCAATTCACACTCAAGTCATTGCAACAGTAGGGAAAGTGTTGGATTGCAGAAGGGTACAATGTACTATTGCCACTCCAGTCAGTGCAACAGTAGGGAAAGTGTTGGATTGCAGAGAGGTTAAATATACTATTCCCACTCCAATTAGTGCAACAGTAGAGAAAGTGTTGGATTACAAAGAGGTAATATCTGCTATTCCCACTCCAGTCAGTACAAAATTAGAGAAAATGTTGGATTGCAGAGGGGTTCACGTTACTATTCCCACTCCAAAGATAACAACAGTAGTGAAAGTATTGGATTGCAGAAGGGTAACATTTACTATTCCCAATCCAGTCAGTGCAACAGTAAAGGATGTGTTGGATTGTGAAGAGTTAAATGTACTATTCCCACTCCAGTCAGTGCAACAGTAGAGAAAGTGTTTGATTGAAGAGAGGTAAAATGTACTATTCCCACTCCAGTCACTGCATCAGTAGGGAAAGTGTTGGATTGCAGAGGAGTAAAATGTATTATTCCCACTCAACTTAGTGCAATAGTAGGGAATGTGTTGGATTGCGGACAGGTTAAATATACTATTCCCACTCCAATAAGTACAACAGTAGAGAAAGTGTTGGATTACATAGAGATAATATTTACTATTGCCACTCATGTCAGTGCAACAGTAGAGAAACTGTTGGTTTGCTTAGGGGGTTCAAGTTACTATTCCCACTCCAGACATAACAACAGGAGGCAAAGTGTTGGATGGCCGAGGGGTAAAATTTGCTATTCACACTCCAGTCAGTGCAACAGTAGGGAAAGTGTTGGATTGCAGAAGGGTAAAATGTACTATTGCTACTCCAGTCAGTGCAACAGTAGAGGATGTGTTGGATTGTGAATAGTCAAAATGAATTGTTCCCACTCCAGTCAGTGCAACAGAAGTGAAAGTGTTGGATTGCAGAGAGGGAAAATGTAATATTCTCACTCTGGTCACTGCAACAGTAGGGAAAGTGTTGGATAGCAGAGGAGTAAAATCTATTATTCCCACTCCACTCAGTGCAACAGTAGGGAAAGTGTTGGATTGCGAAGAGGTTAAATATACTATTCCCCCTCCAATAAGTGCAACAGTAGAGAAAGTGTTGGATTGCAGAGGGGTTCCAGTTACTATACCCACTCAAAGAAGACATAACTACAGTAGGGAAAGTGTTGGATGGCGGAGGGGTGATATATTTGCTATTCCCACTCCAGTCAGTGCAACAGTAAGGAAAGTGTTGGATTGCAGAAGGGTAAAATGTACTATTCTCACTCCAGTCAGTGCAACAGTAGAGGATGTGTTGGAATGTGAAGAGTTAAAATGTACTATTCCCACTCCAGGCAGTGTAACAGTAGAGAAAGTATTGGATTGCAGAGAGATAAAATGTACTATTCTCACTCCAGCCACTGCAACAGTAGGGAAGGTGTTGCTTTGCAAAGGAGTAAAATGTATTATTCCCACTCCACTTAGTGCAATAGTAGGGAAAGTATTGGATTGCGGAGAGGTTACATATACTATTCCCACTCCAATAAGTGCAACAGTCAGTGTAACAGCATAGAACATTTTGGACTGATACTATTCCCACTCCAATCAGTGTAAGATTAGGGAAAGTGTCGGATTGCAGAGGGGTTACATTTACTAGTCCCACTACAATCAGTGCAACATTAGGGAAAATGTTGAATTGCGGAGGGGTAAAATTTACAATTCCCACTCCAGTCAGTGCAACAGTAGAGAAAGTGTTGGATTGTAGAGGGATATTATTTACTATTCCTACTCCAGTCAGTGCAACAGAATGGGAATGTATTGGACTGTGGAGGGGTAACATTTACTATTCCTACTCCAGTAACTCTTTGCAACATTAAGTACGCAGTTGCTCCCTTTTTAATTATTAAATAATAAACATGATATATATAATTGTCTTTTAAAAATAAACAAATGACATATCCATTACAATATTTAATATGTATAATAAATACAAATATCATATTTATAATTGAAATACCCAACTATATTCCCCAAATAACATCAAATAAATACAATATTTTCTAAAATAATATTACTTATGTAACTTCCTACCCTATACCTATACAAACTACACAACACACACCTAAAATATATTTATTAAATTATGATATTTACATATTTTACATAATTATTTGTAATTAAAGATAATTACCTAATTATAAATTAATTATATTTAATTACTGTCCCTCACTTTATCCTTAGAAAAACAAACAACCATATATATTTTAAAAGACTTCAATTTCATAATTTACATAATTAATTATCAATTAAACTATTAATAATAATTAACTAACTAATAACAAATTAATTATATTTCATTAACTCCCTTTACCCCTACGAATACAAATCATCTTATATATGACATAAAGAATATCTTAATTACGCACTTTACCAAATTAATTATCATTTAAATGAATGAATTAAATAACTGTATGTATTACCATTAATTAAATACTATAATTAATTTCCTGCACAACTTTTACCCGTATAAAAACAACAAACTATACAAAAAAATCTAGTACATAATTTACATAATAAGTTATCCATTAATAAACTAATAATGATAATAAATAAGTATTTATTAACTATAATGAATTTACTTCCCACTCTATACCCCACTAAGACCCACAACCTGCACTTAAAACTTACATTAAAAAAACAAATGTATTTATACATTTAACATGAATAATTAACAATTAAATTATTAATATTAATAAAAAAATAGCTATTAGTTAATTCAAATCAAATTACTTCCCATCCTATACCCCTGCACACCCCACACCTATAACTTCAAGAAAAAATAATAATTATACAATTAAAAAATTAACATAAAATTTTATAAATTAAATAATAAATATTAATTAAAAATATTTATTCATTCATTATAATTAATTTACTTCCAACTTTTATAAACCTCACATAAAATGGCAAACAAATTACTAAAAATCCACAAGCTATATTATAAAACATTCATAATATTTATACAACCAATTTATAACATATACAATTAAAATATATAGTCGAATTCAATAAATAAGTACAAATCGAGATTATTAACAACAATGGCCCTCATTATGATGCAGTTTGGAACGCAACCAGCGGCCTGTCGTTTGCGGTCTGACCAACATCTAGTGCTGCCGCATAAAGATTCACGGCAGTCAGGGGCAGTATGCGGAGGGACTGATCGTCGATTCCGACAGGCTCAAGGATCTCCTACAATGGAGCGGTGCCTGCTCAGCGGTGCCTGGTCAGGCAACCCTAATAGGGATTACAATTTCTCTTTTAGGCAGCCTTACAATGGCGGTCCAACCGCCATTGAAAGGCTTTCAGAAAGGAATTTTGGGGTCCCCTAGCAGGGCCCCTTCCCTCCGTAACCTCCGTTATGAGGCCTGGTGGGCAGCTCTGGTACCCTTCAAACATCCATGCCCTGCATGAAAGGCACCACATGGTGCCTGGCACATTGTTCATTGATGTTTTTAAGCATCCATTTTCCCAATGCAGCTTGTGCTGCAACCCTTTTCCGGCCACTGCAGAAGCCGCAACTGAAAAATTGATGATTCCAACTGCCTCATGGGTGGTCACATCCAAATTTTATCAAATTGAACCGCTGACTACTAGTTGGTCTGTTTCCATTTTGACATAATGTCCGACAAGCCCCGTTGGAGCGGGGGATTATTGAACACTTTTTGGGGCATTTGAACTGACCTTGCTGGCTCCCGGACACTAGCGCCCTCATTCAGGCTGTCCTCCCGCCGCCGCATCTAACCACATTTGCGGCCGCCGAGAGGAGGACTCTATCCCCCAGGCTCCCATGCGGCGGAAGCCGCCAACGTCATTTGCGCGCCCGGAGGCACTTCAAATACCGACAAGCCCCCGCGTCGCGGGACCGCGCGCGGGCTAAGCCCGGGCAAAGGGCGGGCCATCTGTGGCCATCAGGGGCCAGAGGAGGCCAAGACGGGCCACCCCCCTGAGAACCACAAAATGGGTAAGCGGAAACAACTTTGTAATGGGGGACAAGGGGGCTAGAAAGCCAAAGTACCTCGGAAATCTGATTCAATTATCTCTTATTTGACATCAGCTGTGGGGGTTATTACCAAAGAAATTGCTAACGCTGAGAAGGAGCTAGGTATGTCCCCTTCGGTAGTGCCGGAGGTTGGGCTGAGAATACCTGAATTCATTATGGTCGGGGTAAACCCAGACATCCAGCCCTCACAGACAGCCCCCCTTATTGGAACAACCGATGTTGAGACTATAGTTCGTGATTTAAGTGTGGATAACCTGGCCTCGCTGTCCTGTCAAGAAGAGATACCTAGTACAAGCGCTCAACAGATCAAGGGTAGACGAAGCACCAAGAAATGTACACGAAAGATTAAACATATTATTAACCCACCCTTACATACGGAAGAAGTGATACTGAATAAACTGAGTGTTAAACTGGAGGAAATGTTTAGTTCACGACTGGGGCCTGTCTTGGTAGGCATTGCAAAAGATATTGTGGACACATTAAACACCTGCGTTGCGGGACTACGTAAGAGATGTTACGCTATTGATACCTTTGTGCAAGAATATCGTGGGCTGCATGCTCCAGTAAAATGCCCTCAGAAATTAGATACTACCGGTATAGGGCATAAGGAGAATGATGTGACCAAAGTGAGGTTAAGTAACATACAAACTAGTGTAAATTCATCTTTAGTCAACAAAGTCTCAAGTGTTACCCCTATGCTCCCATCCCTCATGGAATTGTCACTAGAAAAGGTTAATAGGCAAAAGCCGGTAGACAGCCACTTGACTACCAACATGATAGCCTCAGCACCATGTGAGACTAAGTTGCATCTTCCTCCTGAAGCAGCCCCTTTAGTGGCAGTACTAACAGGGGTTCCGCCGCTAGGGCTGAATGGTAGAGAAAGCACACAGGAGCTCCTGAGAAAATCAAGGAACTGGTGCAGGCAGTACTCCAGTGGTAGTTATGAAGGGATAAAATCTCATCTAGTTGCGCACAGTTCACCTGGTGTAATCCTACACCTTAAGCAATTATACAATATCAACTCAGTATATAGTAGTCAATCAGTTATTTAATTTCATAAACTGATTCTCTTGTGATCAATCACTAAATAATGCATTCCATAATTTTGATACAATCATGATTTAACAATGTATCACACTATTTTTGCTTGTACAACATATTCTGTATCAACATTTCATAATCATTTTATAACCAATTGTAATTCGTAACGTTTCACTTTTTTATATTCATGCCCAATGCATTTCGGCACCCAATAGTGCCTACATCAGGGGCTGATCTGCAATGAAAGTAAAACCAACAAAAAATTTAAATGTATTCTAATTGACGTGTGTCATGGGGGTATGTATATTAAAGGTAATTTCATTTCATACCTCTCGATATTGTTTATCTGCTCAGTCAGCTGAAAAATGAAAAGCCGGCAATGCCAAGTGTTAGAGATATTAGAATGTGGAATCTCAGATTTACTTCGAAAAAACCAAAATGATGCTTGCTTACCCTATGCTTTCTGGGACTTGATATTCTATAGGAAGAGAGTTGTTACAACCCGAATGTTAGTTGTAATCATTCATTTTTATCCGTTTTATATCAATGGAAACACCTCATGTTCGATAAATAAAAAAATCCTAGCTTAACTGGATTGGTTATGACGACCTATAAACGCATAATAGGACGTTTAGATGCTTGTATGGAATCTCAAGCAGATATGTGTCATTACCAACGGTTCCGAATAAACATACCTCTAAATTAGTTGCTCTTTCCCTACGGTTGAGAGAAAACGGGTTTGTTTTAAAAGACGGGTTTATTTTAAAAAAACGAACTGATGTTAGTAAGCATTCTATCTTCTAGCAAGAATTGTGCTGTGAAGAATACCTGTGGAAAACGCCGTCAATATTCTGAACCGAATGCTCGAACCAAAACCTGCCGGTGTGGTGAGTGAACTAACCGCGCCATTACTGATGTTTATCGTGTCAGAATACGCGTCATACGCTGACACTAAAAACGGACTCAAACGAAAGCTCTCTGAAACTGCAACCGTTGCAGCGCGCCATTTATGAGAGTGCAATATTCATATTAAATTCGAAGCTTGGAGTGAAAATATTCGTCCATAACTTCGGAAAATACTCAGCCAAACGGTGTTGTACCGAATACGGTACTCTGCTATTTACAAGATCATATGAAGTAAGGCTACTGTATTCGATGGTTGTCTCATTGATATTCAATATATAATATTGTTCATTATATCGAATCTTACAGATATGTAAAACGGAATGATATGGATCGTGAAATTATGGTTTTAAGTATATAAAAAGACGCATCCGAAATGGGATTCCCTATATGAACGAGTATGTAAATAAATGTGGGTGTAGCTAAGGGATACCTAAACCACAAGGAACCTTGACATTAATAATTGTGATGTCATCACGTTAAGTACACCATACTCAGTCATATAAATGAAATGTCCAGTCCCGAAAAATCACCACATCATATACTTTGTAATGCAAATCGTATGCATATTAAACCACACGAAACATTGACATTAATCATTAAGCCTAAAGTATTATAATACAAAAAATACTCCATGCATAATAATGTGAAAAGTACATGTCACAGATAATCGTAACCTCATATTCTGTTGTACTAGTAATAGTATGCATGTTACGTGTTCTCCTGAGTATTAGACTATCTGTTTCTTTAATTGACTAAACATAATCATAATGGTGTTCCGAAGGTGGATTGTTCTGAGCATTGGAACGCTGAAACGTTCCGCTTATTGGATCCTAGAGATAACACGATAAATCATATCTGTCATTTAACCCCTTCGGCTGCATTGTCTGTAGTTGTTTGATCCAATATAACTCACGTTGTAGGAGTCTCTGTCTATAATCAATGCCAGATTGGATTGTCACTTTTTCTATGATAAAGCACCGTAGTTGGGAAATCATGTGATTTGCTTCTTTCCAATGAGTGGCAAGTAGTGATGACAAATACTGGTTTCTTATTCTACTTTTGTGCTCAGTTAGTCTCGTTTTGAACTTCCGCTCAGTTTTGCCAACATACATTTTGCCACATGGGCACTTGATCCCATATATTACATTTTGAGCGTTACAATCACTGCTATGCCTCAGTTTTATAGTTTTACCGGTTGTTGGATATGAAAAAGTATTGCCAGTGATTATGTTATTGCAATTTGTACAATTAAGACAACGTACAGTGCCCTTGTAGTCAATATTATGGTCCTCCATCATAGTGCGTTTCAGTATTTGTCTGATGTTAGGTCCTCTCTTATAAGCGTGCATCGGTTGTTGTGCGAATATACCATTAAAGTCTTTCTCTGTAGACAAAAGTTCCTATCTCTGATTGATAATCCGTTTTATTTTTGTTGATACTGTAGTGAACTTTGACACAAATACCATTCTGTCCAGATTGGTTACTGATCTTGGTTGAAACAATGTTTGTCTACTCATTTGTGTAACACGCTCTCTACTTCGTTCCACTGTTTGCACTGGATATCCACGATCTTGGTATCTTTGAACAAACCTTTCAATGTTAGCCTTACATGTTGTTGTTTGTGAGCAAATCCTTTTAATGCGAATAAATTGGGAGAGGGATAAATTCTCCACTAATGGCGCATTTCGAGGCAGAACATCTGTTCGAAACTACAAAGTGGGCACAAGTCAAAATGTACTGTCGTTTCATAGACGACATTTTTCTCATCTGGCAAGGCACCGAGGAATCATTACTGGACACCATACAACATCTCAATCAGGTGAACCCTAGGATTCAATTCACTTACAAAATTGATCGTGATACGATGGATTTCTTAGATGTGAGAATACACAAACACCCGACGGGTTTCAATACAGAACTATACACCAAAGCTACGGATCGCATAGTGCATTGGACTACACCAGTTTCCACCCGAGGCGATTAGTAGAGAATTTACCCCTCTCCCAATTTATTCGCATTAAAAGGATTTGCTCACAAACAACAACATGTGAGGCTAACATTGAAAGGTTTGTTAAAAGATACCAAGATCGTGGATATCCAGTGCAAACAGTGGAACGAAGTAGAGAGCGTGTTACACAAATGAGTAGACAAACATTGTTTCAACCAAGATCAGTAACCAATCAGGACAGAATGGTATTTGTGTCAAAGTTCACTACAGTATCAACAAAAATAAAACGGATTATCAATCAGAGATGGGATCTTTTGTCTACAGAAAAAGACTTTAATGGTATATTCGCACAACAACCGATGCACGCTTATAAGAGAGGACCTAACATCAGACAAATACTGAAACGCACTATGATGGAGGACCATAATATTGACTACAAGGGCACTGTACGTTGTCTTAATTGTACAAATTGCAATAACATAATCACTGGCAATACTTTTTCACATCCAACAACCGGTAAAACTATAAAACTGAGGCATAGCAGTGATTGTAACGCTCAAAATGTAATATATGGGATCAAGTGCCCATGTGGCAAAATGTATGTTGGCAAAACTGAGCGGAAGTTCAAAACGAGACTAACTGAGCACAAAAGTAGAATAAGAAACCAGTATTTGTCATCACCACTTGCCACTCATTGGAAAGAAGCAAATCACATGATTTCCCAACTACGGTGCTTTATCATAGAAAAAGTGACAATCCAATCTGGCATTGATAATAGACAGAGACTCCTACAACGTGAGTTATATTGGATCAAACAACTACAGACAATGCAGCCAAAGGGGTTAAATGACAGATATGATTTATCGTGTTATCTCTAGGATCTAATAAGCTGAAGGTATCAGCGTTCCAATGCTCAGAACAATCCACCTTCGGAACACCATTATGATTATGTTTAGTCAATTAAAGAAACAGATAGTCTAATACTCAGGAGAACACGTAACATGCATACTATTACTAGTACAACAGAATATGAGGTTACGATCATCTGTGACATGTACGTTTCACATTATTATGCATGGAGTATTTAGTATTATAATACTTTAGGCTTAATGATTAATGTCAATGTTTCTTGTGGTTTAATATGCATACGATTTGCATTACAAAGTATATGATGTGGTGATTTTTCGGGACTGGACATTTCATTTATATGACTGAGTATGGTGTACTTAACGTGATGACATCACAATTATTAATGTCAAGGTTCCTTGTGGTTTAGGTATCCCTTAGCTACACCCATATTTATTCACATACTCGTTCATATAGGGAATCCCATTTCGGATGCGTCTTTTTATATACTTAAAACCATAATTTCACGATCCATATCGTTCCGTTTTACATATCTGTAAGACTCGATATAATGAACAATATTATATATTGAATATCAATGAGACAACCATCGAATACAGTAGCATTACTTCATATGATCTTGTAAATAGCAGAGTACCGTATTCGGTACAACACCGTTTGGCTGAGTATTTTCCGAAGTTATGGACGAATATTTTCAATCCAAGCTTCGAATTTAGTATGAATATTGCACTCTCATAAATGGCGCGCTGCAACGGTTGCAGTTTCAGAGAGCTTTCGTTTGAGTCCATTTTTAGTGTCAGCGTATGACGCGTATTCTGACACGATAAACATCAGTAATGGCGCGGTTAGTTCACTCACCACACCGGCAGGTTTTGGTTCGAGCATTCGGTTCAGAATATTGACGGCGTTTTACACAGGTATTCTTCACAGCACAATTCTTGCTAGAAGATAGAATGCTTACTAACATCAGTTCGTTTTTTTAAAATAAACCCGTCTTTCAAAACAAACCCGTTTTCTCTCAACCGTAGGGAAAGAGCAACTACTTTTGAGGTATGTTTATTCGGAACCGTTGGTAATGACACATATCTGTTTGAGATTCCATACAAGCATCTAAACGTCCTATTATGCGTTTATAGGTCGTCATAACCAATCCAGTTAAGGTAGGATTTTTTTATTTATCGAACATGAGGTGTTTCCATTGATATAAAACGGATAAAAATGAATGATTACAACTAACATTCGGGTTGTAACAACTCTCTTCCTATAGAATATCAAGTCCCAGAAAGCATAGGGTAAGCAAGCATCATTTTGGTTTTTTCGAAGTAAATCTGAGATTCCACATTCTAATATCTCTAACACTTGGCATTGCCGGCTTTTCATTTTTCAGCTGACTGAGCACATAAACAATATCGAGAGGTATGAAATGAAATTACCTTTAATATACATACCCCCATGACACACGTCAATTAGAATACATTTACATTTTTTGTTGTTTTTACTTTCATTGCAGATCACCCCTGATGAAGGCACTATTGGGTGCCGAAATGCATTGGGCATGAATTCAAAAAAGTGAAATGTTACGAATTACAATTGGTTATAAAATGATTATGAAATGTTGATACAGAATATATTGTACAAGCAAAAATAGTGTGATAAATTGTTAAATCATGATTGTATCAAAATTATGGAATGCATTATTTAGTGATTGATCACAAGAGAATCAGTTTATGAAATTAAATAACTGATTGACTACTATATACTGAGTTGATATTGTATAATTGCTTAAGGTGTAGGATTACACCAGGTGAACTGTGCGCAACTAGATGAGATTTTATCCCATCATAACTAGTATTTCACCTACAGGCGTGACACACCTGATTAGTTGCAGCACCGCTTGATTAGATTGAATATCCAGTTTGAATAGGAGTGCTCCTCACATACCCCCTGAACTGTAAGTACTCCAGTGGTGACACAGATATTTCCTCCAGTATTAGTATGGTAAGAAGGGTAGGGTGGGTTGGTCCACATCAAAAGAGTTTAGAAGGGGACTGCATTGTTATAAATTTTAACAAATACAATTTTGTAGACAGTTTATTTTGGGATGGATCTGACTTGTCAAATACCGGTATTAGGCCGCTCCCCTTTGTTTTTTTTTACCCCCCTCCATTAAAACAGACATGGTACCCTGCTTCTCGGATAGGTAAACCCCTTGTCCCTTGTCATAATGATACCCACCCTTTACAGATCGCTCCAGTGGCCCGGAATACACTCCTAAGGCCTGATAGCCCGACGGACTCGGGCTTACCACTAACCAATCGTTTTTTCCCCTTATCCCAATTGGAGGAGAACGATTGACTAGGATTCACTCCAGGGCCAGTTGAAACAGCTCAGACCCCTGCTCCCATCTGTAGAATTTTAAGTTGGAATGCTGCCGGAAAAAGGTAAAAAACTGGAAATGAAAACTGGGTGGAATTTTAAAAATCTTTTGACATTATAGCACTCCAATTATTTTTTTTACACTTGAGCTGAAAGGTTCCCTCATACAACTTGACTCAGGCTGCCTAAATTGTTTAATAGTGGAACTGTCAGCCCCTCAAACTTCTAAATTACTATTTATTAACTTTTATAATTCTTGTGAGAGTAATTACATTAATCAAAACTTAGTTTTATTAGAAACATTTTTGCCAGCATACAGTTTAAAATCAAATACTTTTGAGGTCGTACTCATGGGTGATTTTAATATTCACCCATGTGCTCAATATTGTGTCAGTGTAGAATATGAAAGACCTCTATATTCAGTGGCTACACACTTTGAACATACTAAGCAAGGGGAGGCACTGAAAAGTTTTTCCCCAACTCAAAACTTTATGAGTCAGGTAGTGGGGAGGTTGGTCCAAGGGCTCCCACGTTCAAAGGTAAAGACTCGGGTACTGTTATAGATTATATTTTTGTGACATCTTTTGTTTCATCTAGGGTTTTAAAGTATAAGGTTGAGGTTTCTGTTTTTGGTGATCACAATCCCGTGATAACGGAGGTGGTCCCAGGGGACCTTCTCGGCTTTAAGATAGCATTGCATATGGGTGGGACTGATGTGACCCCGAAAGATCAGGGCAGAAGACTTAAGTGGACCAAAGTGGTTCCGGAAACTTTTTTTCAGGAAGTTCTGACCAGGGTTGAACCTGAGGTGGCCACATGTTTGAATAAAAAGGCACCGGGTTTACAGATAGTCGGTGCTTTTGATATCATCTGTACACAAATAAATAATAGCCTGATGGACAGAAATAAACAGGAGAGACATAAAGGTAAAAGATGGTTCAACAGTAGCTGCTCTAAGGCACACTCTGCCCTACGTAGGGCCCTGAAAGCTAGTTCCAGAGACAGGGAACTGATAGCAAGGCTGAGGATATTATACAAACAAGCTATCCAAGCAAGAAAACAGGAAATAAAAAAGGAAGCTTGGAGTAAACTCCTATCAGTTGAGGTCCTGAGAGATAGTGGGAAAAACTGGTCAACTATAAATCAGCCTCTGTTCTCGAATGATGAGAATTCTCCTCTTGATTGCAAAATAACAGATGATCGTTGGATAGCCCATTTTGGGAATATCTATGGGTCCCTAAGACATGAGAATCCTTCAGAGGCTACCGAGGTCCAAAATGTAACTGCCCCAGTGGTCTTCCAGGTCATAGAAGTGGAAAGGGCCATAGAAGAGATGTCAAAGAATAAGGCTCCAGGCCCTGATGGGGTCCCTGCTGATTTGTTTAAGTGCGCCCCTAAATTCTGGGCAAAAATCTTGACCAACGTGTTTAATGCCTCAGGCCCAAACAGTTTCCCTGTTTCCTGGACTAAATCCATTATCATTCCGGTCTTTAAAAAGGGGGACAGGCAAGACCCCTCTTGCTATAGGCCTATCTCCCTGATAGACTCTGCAGTTAAAATCCTGGGATGTGTTATGCTGCACAAACTGACAGAGTGGCTGGAAGATAGAGGGGTCTTGTCAAATGTCCAATCTGGTTTTAGAGCAAAAAGGAGTACCCTCGACCAATGTCTTAATTTACAACTTTTAATCAGTAAATACACCAAAGCCAAGGAGGGGTCGTTGTATATGGAGTTTATGGACCTCTCCTACGCATTTGACCTGGTGAACAGGTGAAAGCTGTGGCAAATTTTATTAGACATGGGTATTGACCCGTCCCGAGTTAATTTTTTAGCTGACCTTCACTGTGGTCTTTTAGCTTTTGTTAGGGCTACCTCGGAAGGGCGTTGCATGAGTCACTTTAAGTCAGAGAGGGGGGTCAGACAGGGGTGCATTATGGCCCCTCTTCTCTTTACGTTATATATTAATGCATTGGAGCCAGCTCTAAGGGAGGCGTCCCGGGTTGTACCGCGTATAGGAGACATGGTTATTCCAGTTCTCCTCTACGCGGACGACGCTGTTTTTATCGCTCGCTCAGGGATAGGTCTACAAAGGCTGCTTGATACATTTGGCAGTTTTGTGGAGACCTTGGACCTGAAAATAAGCACAAAAAAATCCCAAGTCATGACTGTAGGGCAATGTAGCAGAAAGAAAAAAGTGAAAACTTTCTTTTGTGGAGGTGGGGAAGTCAGAAGGGTCCCTATTTTTACTTACTTAGGGGTCCTCTTTGACAAAAGAGGGAATTGGGGTCCCCAACAAAAAAAACAGAAGTCATGTGTTTGCTAGATCCACCTCAGCACTTCTGGGATTCACAAAAAAACTGTGGAGGCAATACTGAAGGTGTATAAAGCTAAATGTCTAGCGGTTGCCACTTATGGCTCCTCGATATGGGGCTATTCCCCCCAAGACAGAATTCAGGTGACTGAAAATAAATTTCTACGGTCGGTTTTAATAGTGCCACAGTCTACTACCACTTATACCATTCACACAGAGTTGGGGGTGGGATATGTTACAGATTTAATACAAATCGCCCCCCTGACCTGCTGGCTGAAGACCTGGCTTAACCAGGATAATTACCCTGAATCATATGATCCTTAAAGATTGCCTCTCGTTGGATAAAGCCAGTAGGATCACATGTCTAGCGTACATCAAATCAAGCTTCCTTAAAATAGGGCGACCTGAGCTTTTTTCCTCTACAGAGACTATTACAAGAGAGGATGTTTTACAGACAAAAAATGCTTTGTTGAATCTGTTGTCGCTAGAGAGGGAGGAGGTGGAAATGAGGAAACCTACTGTTAGAGCGAATTATGTTTTAGCTAGCTCCCCTGGACTTGAGCCCTATCTTACTATTGTGAATCGCCCTTTTCATCTGCATCTGCTAACCAGATTTCGTTTTAACTTGATTCATTTGACATTAGGCTGTTTTCCCACGTGGGGCACTCCAGAAAATTCTAGCCCTTGTAAATGTGATAATTTCTCGGCACAGCACACTTTGCACTTTATTATGTTTTGCGAATATTACGCAGACATTAGGAAGAAGTTTTTGCTCCATATTTTGAGGGAGGCAGTGTTTTTACAGGTCAGGCCTGCCCTCCTGTATTTACAATTGCTAAATAGCCCCCGTATTATATTCCATGTTGCAAGTTTTTTAGTAGCTGGTGTGCGGATTAAGAACAAGAGCATTTGTGCCCCGTCTATCTTAGGCTGACATTGATTGGAATGAATTCATTTTAGACTTACGGCACTATTGTAGTATCAAATTGTAATTGAGATTTTTGTATTTTACTAGTGATGAATTTTTATCTAATTTTGTCTGATTATTTTTTATTTTTTATTTTTTATTTATTTAAAACCTTATATAGCGCGCAGCTACCCTTGGGCATCCCGGCGCTTTCCAGACAACATCCGATGGTAATGGGGACAAAGTTGACGCATTATACAGGAAACAGAAAGGTTTTAAGACCTTTACGGAAACGCAGTGTGCAGGGCTCAGCGCGTAGTTTTAGAGGAAGCGAGTTCCAGAGCTTTGCCGTATTAAATGAGAATCTTCTCCCGCCCGTACGGGCCTTTTTAACTCTAGGAACTTGTAAAAGATGTTTCCCTTCTGATCGCAGCGTTCTGCTTGCTTTGTATGGGGTAACTAGGTTTTTTAGAATGAGGGGGCCTTTACCTGCGAGGATTTTATGGGCAGTACAAAGTGCCTTAAAGGTCACTCTCTCCCGCACAGGGAGCCAATGCAGCGCCTTCAAAGCCGGTTTCGCTGATTGCGTCCTTGGAATGTCCATAAGCAGCCTTGCCGCTGCATTTTGGACCTGTTGAAGAGTCTTAAAGGTCGATTCAGGGGCGCCCAAAAAAATGGCATTGCTATAATCGAGTCTAGATGTTATCAGACCCTGAATCAGCAGCTTCCTCGATGTTGACGGTAGGAGAGGAAAGATTTTACGTGCCGACCTAAGCAGGGCATAACACACTCCTGCTGTTTTCTTAGCTTGAGTGCGAAATGACAAGTCTGGTTCTAGCCAGACTCCAATGCTCTTGATCGCTTCTTTGGGGGCCGGGGGATCACCCATACAACCCGGCCAGCTAAGCGACGGGAAAAGTGTGGTTTTACTTCCCAGCAGCAGTATTTCCGTCTTTGAGCCGTTTAACTTCAGGGAGGATTCTCCCATCCAGGTGTGAACCTCTGCCAAGCAGAAGTTCAGGGTATCCGGATTGTCGGCCAGGTGGGATAAGGAAACCACTAGCTGCGTGTCGTCAGCGTAGCTGACAATTTTGATGTCGTATGGGGATACTACGTCCTCCAGGGGGGCCATATAAACATTAAATAAAGTAGGGCTCAGCGAAGAGCCCTGTGGCACTCCACACTGGAGGGGAATAGATTTGGACCTCTCAGGGCCGTCCCAAACCTGGTACGTACGATTCGAGAGAAAAGATCTCAGCCACTGCAGGGCCACCCCAGACACCCCTACCTCAGCCAGCCGTTGAATCAACACCTGATGGTTCACGGTGTCAAACGCCGCGCTGAGATCCAGGAGGATCACTGCCACTGACCCTCCTGAATCCAGAATACGTCTCGCTTCATCAACGACCGCCAAGAGGGCCGTGTCTGTACCCTGACCTGGGCGGAATCCAGTTTGTGATGGCCGAAGGAGTCCATTCGACTCCAAAAAGGCTGACAGCTGCTTGTTGACTAACCGCTCAGCAATTTTGCCGAGGCCCGGCAGCAACGAGATGGGCCTAAAGTTCGACAGGTCAGTGGGGTCCAAATTGGATTTTTTTAAAAGAGCCTTAACAACCGCCATTTTCCAAGTGGGTGGCACCACACCCTGGATAAAAGAGGCATTCATTAGGTCTGTCACGGGAGCTGCAATGGACGCTGTTACCTGTTTGAGGAACTTCATGGGGACCGGGTCCATGGGGGAGCCACTTTTAATCGACAATAGGGTTTTGGTGACATCGCTCACTGATACTGGGCCAAAGGTGTCGATATCAAAAGCGGTCAATCTGGCCTGAGTTCCCACGACCTGCTTGCCCTTGTCCTGAGATAGACCAGGCTGGTGCAGGGAGTCTAAGATCTTCTCAATCTTTGTGTGGAAGAACTCGGCTAGTTCCGTGCTTTTTTGTTTGTCATGCGTAACAGCCGGCTCCGGAACTTTAAGCAGTTCTTTAACCACTTTAAAGCTCTCCCTAGAAGAACTCGAGGCAGATTTGATGCGGTCTTCGAAGAATAGAGCTTTCGCGCGTCGCAAGGCGGACTTGTAGCCCCTCATTGCCGCACGGTATTCTTCTTTCCTGGATACTTCCCAGTTCTTCCTCCATAACCTCTCCATCCTTTTACATCCCTTCCTAAGGGTGCGAAGATCTACAGAGTACCACGGAGCTGAGCCAACTCGTTTCTCCCTCTTTTGAACTCTCTTTTTAGGAATCAGAGCATCCAAAGAGGCGGATAGCCAGTTGTTGATGTTAGCATCAGCCTTAACTGGGTCCGACTCAGGAAGAGGGGACGTGTCTTCCAGTTTAGAGGTCCAGTTATCAACCGATAATCTGGACCAGGCTCTATCCACTAGGAAGGCCTGTTTGGTACTTGTAGGTGGTGGGTCAACTTGCCAAAGTGCTGATACCAAAAAATGGTCTGACCATGGAAGGGGAAGGGCCGGCCTAGCTGTAAAGCGGGGAATGTTCGAGAACATCGGGTCGAGCAGGTGTCCCTTTTCGTGAGTGGGCCCGAAGTTAATTAGGTCCAACTCACACTCTTTTAAATCGCTCTGGAGGTCCAAAGCCGTTTGGTCAGTGGGCTCGTTGAAGTGAAAATTGAGATCACCCAACACCATGAAATTGGCTGTGGATGCGGCCAGGACCATCACTGATTCCACGAGGAAGCTCACAAAATTACCCAGTGCGCCTGGGGGCTGGTAGATCAACAGACCTGATATTGACACTGTCGGGGATATCCTGAGAGAGAAATGGCAGCTCTCACAGTCCGAGAGTTGGCCAGTCTGTGCCCTGCAAACAAACAGGCTCCTGTATATAATAGCAAGGCCGCCCCCTCGCCCCTCTGGTCTATCCACCTGACAGATAAGGTAACCCGGCGGAAGAGCTTCCACAATGTCCGCATCGGAACTAGGAGTTAACCAAGTTTCCGTTAAAAACAAGAGATCTAGAGCAGAGTCCTGAATGAGTAGATTGACTTCTGTCGAATGACGTGGGAGGGATCTACAATTAAGTAGACCTACGACCAGGTCATTTTTCCCTTTAATAGCGGAGTGATTCCACTCTGGCCCCCCAACTGGAGGGGGAGATGAGCATTGCACAGAAGGATCATCGCTATGAGACAATAAGTGCCGAAGAGCCATGAGTTCGTCGCGCTCATAAGCGCGCCTCATGGGAGTAGGTTTCGACAGAGTATCAGGCCCTAAGCCCGTGTGGGCCCGGACGGGCACAGACGGGCTGGACTCTGGCGTGACTCCGGCGCTGCGACGGCGCTTCCGCTGCGCGTCACCGCTGCGCGTCTTCATGGGAGCTTTAAGTAGGGGCCTCGCCTCCTGTGTCTCCAACTAGAGCGCTCGCGGAAGTGGCGCCTCTACAGCGTCCCTAAACTACCCCCAAGATGGCGGCGATGCTAATTACCAGACTAAAGACCCGCGAAAAGCGCGGTGAGGGGCCCAGTTTAAAATGCAAGTAAGTGCTACTCTCCAAATTAATGTCTAAACAAAGATACAACAATTAAATAATTAAAACAATATTTTTGGAAGAAAAACGGGCACTCGGTTAAAAACGCGCTGCTAATTCCACGCGCTGTGCTGGCCTGGTGGGAAAGCTCCTACGCTCAAAAATGCAGGTGACTAGTGCTGTCCGCTGCCAAATAGGTAGGACGATGTCAAGGAGCGAGCTGCCTGCTCCACTCACCTTAAGTAGGGGCCTCGCCTCCTGTGTCTCCAACTAGAGCGCTCGCGGAAGTGGCGCCTCTACAGCGTCCCTAAACTACCCCCAAGATAGCGGCGATGCTAATTACCAGACTAAAGACCCGCGAAAAGCGCGGTGAGGGGCCCAGTTTAAAATGCAAGTAAGTGCTACTCTCCAAATTAATGTCTAAACAAAGATACAACAATTAAATAATTAAAACAATATTTTGGAAGAAAAACGGGCACTCGGTTAAAAACGCGCTGCTAATTCCACGCGCTGTGCTGGCCTGGTGGGAAAGCTCCTACGCTCAAAAATGCAGGTGACTAGTGCTGTCCGCTGCCAAATAGGTAGGACGATGTCAAGGAGTGAGCTGCCTGCTCCACTCACCTTAAGTAGGGGCCTCGCCTCCTGTGTCTCCAACTAGAGCGCTCGCGGAAGTGGCGCCTCTACAGCGTCCCTAAACTACCCCCAAGATGGCGGCGATGCTAATTACCAGACTAAAGACCCGCGAAAAGCGCGGTGAGGGGCCCAGTTTAAAATGCAAGTAAGTGCTACTCTCCAAATTAATGTCTAAACAAAGATACAACAATTAAATAATTAAAACAATATTTTGGAAGAAAAACGGGCACTCGGTTAAAAACGCGCTGCTAATTCCACGCGCTGTGCTGGCCTGGTGGGAAAGCTCCTACGCTCAAAAATGCAGGTGACTAGTGCTGTCCGCTGCCAAATAGGTAGGACGATGTTAACATGTATAATTACTGTTGTATATGTTATTTGAATATAAATGTACCTCTGTCTTTTTATGATATTGATTTATCGAATAAAAGTAATTTGACTGACTGACTGACTGACATAATGTCGGTCAGACGCTCATCTGACCGGCATCATAATTAGCTCCAACATTTTTAACATCGATATTAACAACATAGATGTTTTTGCAATCAATATTAAAACTTTCTATTTTTCTAACATTGATATTACATACCTTAAAATCAATATTCTTGTCAATGATATTCTTGCTGATGATATTTCTGTCTGACAATATTTTTAACTTGATATTTCTGTTGGTCGATATTACATTTTTTATATTTTATCTTAATACCCAAAGAAGCTTCTGCGACCTCTTCTGTAATACAGATTGTGCTGGCACATATGTAGAGGCGGTGCCTCCTTAATCAGGTGGTTCCTCATTTGTTGCCCCACACAAAAAGGGAAACAATATGTCTCTGTGCCCACAGTTTATTACGGATGTGAGCTCAGAGGTACAGAGGCCTTCAAGTGGTGCATTGCCAGTGTGCCATAACTAGGTGAATCAGTGAGCCTCCCTGAAGGCAGCTTCTGAAAAGGAGTAATCCCTCTTCAGGGGGGTGCAGTCACTCAAAACACCAGTCTGCATGGAGATCACCAAACCCCCTTTGAGTGCAGGATGGGTTGCTGCCTTCACTGTGAAAGGTGGAACGTTGCTTCAAATCACAGCTTTGCTTTTCACTAATATGCAGCCACCAGGACAGGCGCAAATTTATTCTTGTTTAATCAGGTGCACTGTCCATGTTCGTGCCTAGAGCGCATGTTTAAAACTACGAAACAGCTCAAACAGGGACAGCTAAGGAATATGTAGAACAGGATAACCTATTCTATTGCTACCAACAAGAATGCACTCAGTACTAGTGGATATTTGAAAGGATGCTTAGATTATTTATGATGAGGAGAAACAAGTCACATTGACGTATCTCAAACTGGCACCAACATATGATGCTCTTAACCAAAATCTACTAATACAATGTTAAGAGAAAGGGCTGGAATTAAAGGAACGCAATTTGAGTTGACAATTTTGTCAGCAATCAGAATCAACTGATGACGATAGGATCCATCAATTTCACACAGAGAAATATATCATACCATGAACCACAGAGTTCATAGGTATCTCCTGGTGAAAATTCTTACGTTGTGGATAGATACTACAATCCGCATATGCTAGAACATTAGGCCAGGAGCAGAACCAGTACATCAGAAAATCTTAACCATCTCTGTCACGGGGAAATGAAAGCATCAATTCTTCACAGTATCCTAAACTGAATTTATTCTAACTGATGGAAAAGTTGCAAAATGTATATGACACGCAGACATTTTAGGAGACATTTCTAATGCTAAACTACTATCCCTCAAATATTTACGTTTGTGAAAGGTTATAACTTCAAACTCTCACTGCTCTTTAAAACTCTACCATACTCCAAATCAGCCTCCTGTTAAAAGCCAACCAGACCATTATGATAGGAGCAATAAGAAACATATCCTACAATGACTAACTCTGAGTGAAATCAAAGATCTACAACAAAAGCAAATGCACTAAAAACGCACTCAGTTGAAATTGCTAATAGAATCTGCAAAAGTAGGTTACAACATAGATTCGAATCAGTAACCTCTGTTCTGCAAAACTCAATCCATCCACCAATCAAGACCAAAGTAGGAAGCATTGACAAAGTAAATAGGTCTGGCCTTGGCAAGAGGGTGGGATATTTCATCTTTTTCTTATTTTTTATTGTAAGCATATGATACAAAAAAAGAAAAATATAAAAAGAAACTATGCCCCCCACATAAAATGTTAAATGTTTTACAAGATAATCATTGCACAATAAGGTGCTTTCTAGCAAGCAAGTGGGCTTAGCACAGGTATTGAAACAGTATTTAGATTAAATGGGAAAATATGATTCTACTTGTCCAATGAAAAAGCGCTTTTGGATTTCAATTACTGTAATCTGAAGATATAGATATAGAAAAAGTATTGGACCTCCAGATCTGGCACTAAAGTGTACCTCTTTCTACATTAATATGCACATAATAAGATAAAAGCTGAACAGACTGAGGGATTAAGAAGTCTGACCCTAAGTCCATCTTTGTATGTATATTCGTCTGTACTTCTTATTTATGAATGATCTTGATTACATGAGGCTGGCGAGAAAGCTAAAGCTCTTTCTATTCTATAATTGAAAAGTATAAACAACAAGGTGATATATGGAATCCTTGGATTAATCTCAGCCTCAGGCAATCGTTCGGGCTGCATCCCAATCCATCATTTTTCACCCAACTTGCTACGTCAATTTGGACCCAGCCATCTGAAAATCAGTCTTGACCCTGTTCCTCATGGGAGCAGTCCAGCCAAAACTTCCAGGCCTAGTCTTCCCTGAACCGGAACACAAGCAACGTAGGACCAGTTTCACCCTTGCAATGGGCTCTTCAGCTGGGTACAGCTTATTTCCAGTGGCAGAAAGGGCCCAGGACCCATGTCTACCCGGCGCACTCAAGGCATTAAATGCAAAAACAACAAGGAGATGAGTAGAATGCTTGAATTAATCTCAGCCACGACAATCCCTCAGGCTGTATCCCAATCAATCGTATTACACCCACCATGCCACCTCCGTTTGGACCCAGCTATATGAAAATCAGTCTTGACCCTGTTCCTAATAGGAACAGTCCAGCTCAAATGCCCAAGCAGGTCTTCAGTGACTCTTGAACTCATGAGGATTAGATAGTATTCTTTTCAGATCTGACTCCGCATTGCTGAAGGCCTGTGTCAGCTTTGCTTGGGTTAGGTACAAGTGTCAACTGTACTAAAACAAAACATTTAAGGCCTCACTTTGGTTCCCCAAATTCCTATAACCAAGTGAATATGTTACAAATTAAGTTTGCATCTGTGTCGATAATGCCTGTTTTCAAAGATTGTTGGAGCTCTATGCCAGTCATCTGGAGATCCCAGAGTAGTAACCAATATTGGCATCAGTCAGCAACGAAAGCCAATGCTTCCTGGAGTTTACCATTTTTTCACCAGAGTCTTTCTATTGGTGGTGTGGTGATATTTTAACCTAAAACTTTAACAGTTTAAAAGTGCAAGTTGTTTTAAGCAGTGTGCTTCATTGTACCAGTATAATTGAAATTACTCGTCATTATCATTAAAAAGTTATGAGTTTAGGGTTTTAATTGATTGTGTGACATATGGAAGAGCTCTGCTGTGTCTGTTTGAAGTGACCCTTTAAATCACAAAATCATTTGTTCATTTTGAATATTAAAATATATTTGTATCTTCTGCCCTGCACATACCAATGAAAATAGGTTTTAAAATGTGCACGTATTCCAGTGTTACTCAAGTGATCTTTCTTCTTGTGAGAAACGGCCTGAAATACCTGGGGCTGCATTAGAAGTCGAGGACATGCTACTTCCACAGAACCTACCACATATGTAACTTCGTAGCAGGCCTCTGAGAAAGTAGATTTCATAAAACAGGTCATTAAAAATAAAACACAGTAAAAGGTTTTCCATGGCAAATGGTAAGTCCTACAGAATTTTAGTTTATAAGTATGATTTCAGATGAAACGAACAAATCTACAAAAGCATTCTAAATCATTATGTAAAGTTTTTGTCTTTTGGAGGTATATATTTTGTTGATTATCCAACGAGACATTCCACAATTAATTGTGCCTCCTGTGCTGAATGCTGTGCTGAATGTCAATTAAATTGGCTAATATGGATCATCCTGCTGCTCCTGCTGCTTATTGGTTAGTATAAATTGCAGGGCAGTGCTAGATTACATGAAATCTACCAGTGTCAAATAATTCTTCTGAGCATACGTGCACAATGTTCTCAACAATGATGTAATTTTAGATGTCGTACTGATGTTATCAATGATATCATAAAATATGTCATGATGAGGGCCACTAAAATTCTGCGATTTTGCATGATAATGGATTTGAAGTATTAGCTTCATAATCCCTCACCTGCTCCATAATCTGCAGATTTCAGGAAAAAAAATTCTAGCTCAAATTGTTCAAAAGTTAGTAAAAACGCTACAACACGTGTTGCAGCACAGTGGAAGGCCATTTGCAAAGGTGAAATGGTCACATTTTGGTGCTTTTTGCTTATATTTGAGTGTTAAACTGAAACTAAAGCGGTGCAACTATTGCCCAGACAGTGTTAACAAGTTTAACATTGACAAAATAATGAAGTGATACTATCACAAAATGTGCTGCATAAATTGCCTTTTCTTGTGGCATAATTTACTGAACCCTGCTGCACAATCTGCCCTCCACTACCACATAATTCTAGTGGCCCTGGTCATAAGTGATAAAGTATGTGAGGTCGTGAGCAAGTATGGCAAAGGCACAATTTATAGTTACTTCAGTTCAGTATAACTGGGGAATCTCAGTGTTTTTTCTTAGTTTAAAATCTTACATTTCAACTGACATTTTCACCTAACTATAATGTCATTTTAACCTTTTGTTCTTCCAGTGAATTTCTAGGGGGTTTTTGAACGTGAAGTAATATTTGTGCCATGCCTATCTAGGCGAACCCTGCTCCATGCCCAGCTTTGTGTAAAGAAAAACTATACTGCAGAACAAAAGCTGCTTTATTCATAGGAGAAACACTGGTACAGGGAGCACAGGAAAATGCACCAGCTCTCGGTCCTTTATCTCCGCATCTCAGCTACCTTCCACTCTAGAATAGAATGCAAGGACAGGAGAGGGCACGAGAGGCAACCAGCAGGTCATATAACAAGATAAGTACACACAATATATAACCCCCAGTGGGTAGCAAACCCTCCATCCACTATGACCTACGGCCATGCAGGTTGTGAGGTCATAGTGGGGCTCAGCACCACATTGCTGGCCAATCCCCAAAGGCTTGCAGAGCCCAATGCCCCCTTTTTTCTTTTCTTTTTTTTGCAGTGCCCTGTACTGTGGTATGTAGTATGCTAGGTTATTGTAGGTTATTGTAATTTGTATTGTGTAACATTGCATTGCATTCATAATATGTATTGTGCATAACTCTTTAAGTGACATTGCATTCATTTGAATGAATCCTTGTGTTCTGTGTTCTATGATGTACTCGCTGTAAGTTTCTGTTACTGGACTTTATATGCTGACAATAGATGTACCAAGACGTGTTCTTAAACTTGGAATAAATCCTTATTTAATTTACTTGGATGACTACTCTTTGATCCAACTTACTACATGGTACTTCTACAAAATTAAACGCTGTCCATGGGGAGCCTTGCAGTAGCACCACAGTACCACTGCACTACAAAAAACAATTGTTAATTTGGCTCTGGAATGGGGACAAGTGTCAGGTGGTGGGGGTATCCCTACCCTAGCCATTTATCCCTTTTTCGTTTTGTTTTTAACAACAATGGGAATGATCCCCGAGTCATTAAATGGTGATTTACAACATTCACAAAAAGTTCTAGATTTCTTCCAAATTTGGGATAGTTCTATTCAGCTGTTTTGGCTGTACTGCTGTTGAAATTTCATTGGGAAATTGCTTGGGAAAACATGTTTTGGGGCACACCTTTTTCTTGATCCTAGCTTGTCAGTCCACTGCAAAACTTTCCAATAAGCAGCTGAAGTGGATGACTTTTTTATTTTAAACGCCATGAAAATTCTTAAAATGGAACCAAAGTTATTGGCAAACTAAAAAATAATTTCACGATTAAAATATATTTACTGGAAAAAACACTAAACGTTAATGTGATGCTATCACTAGGTGTTAAAATAGGTTACAATCTAACATTTATAAACCAATAAACCACTGAAATATGTCAGTTATAGTTCAGTGAACTAGTTATAACTTGTGACATCGTCATGTAGTTCTTGTGACCTCACAGGTTACAGCACTCATGACATGAAGAATGATATCTTTGATGATATCACTGATGACATCTCAAATTACATCATTGATGACATCCATGATGACATCATCCATCCTACTGCTCCTCCAATTAATCTATATGCGGTATCATTTTATAAAACAAATGAGGTAGTAAAGGGCCACAAACATATACAGCATGGATTCACTCTATGTACATGTGGACTATGGTAAAAGTTTTATGATGTGCATTCTAACAACCAGTAAACCTATAGGTACAAACTATTACTTACTTTTAAAAAGATAGAGCCTGAACACAACTAGTTTGAGATGCAGACATATTTTATAAATAGGTTGAAGCTTAAATCATAGTCCTGTGGATTAATGTGCACATGCTGATGTTGAAGAGTTGTCTTGTTGTATAGTTGACAATTTCTATGTAAACAGGAGATTTTTAAATTGCAGAAATGTATTTCCAGAAGTTTAGTGAAAATTCTGAGACAGACAATGTTTTGAAGAATATATAATGAATGGGTGACTCACTTACAAATGGCTAAAGTCGCGGTATGATTTTAAGCATTATCCTAATGATGTAAGCCACCGGTACATGACCTGTAGTTGGGGGATCCCTGGGGATTGCAACACCTACTCATGAGGTCCGCGAATACTTAGAAAAATAAACAAAAATGTTCATAATAATACGGTTTATTAAAATAAAGAAGCAAATTGTGAAACTGAACATTTAAAAAAGTTCCATCAATGTAATTTTGAAATCGGAGGCTGAAAATTAAATTGGGGTTCTCAGAATAATTCATGGGGGAAGTGAAAATGCATCAAGCAAACAAAAGATAGTAGTGATGTTGGGTGGTCTCAGTTCAAATTAGTAAAGCCCCATTCTTCTGATTAAAATTTAATTTCAGATTTTTTTATATTTGTGAAATAAATAAAATATTTCATCATTTTTTTGGTATATTTGTTTGATGAATGCTTGTTTTTGTATTTTTGTGTACTGTTTTGAGGTTGAAATCATTAAAATTGCTTAAACTAGGCTCTGCAGTTTCCTGCAATGACTCAGTGGAGATCTCCGGATTAGAGTATTGATTCAGTGGGGGTACTCGAATTCTAGTAATCATCAATTGGGTGTCCGCTCAAAATGTTAACAATCACTGTGTATGCCATTCTACTCATTTCAGGAACTTTTGTAAGTTATTTTAACAGACTACAGGTGGTTCTGCATATAACTTGGCTGTGCATGCCTTATAAGTAGCTAACACATTCGAATTGAAGCAGTAGACTTACAATTATGTGTCAGATGAGGTATTTAACAGGTACGTTTTATAAACATTAAACAATCTTTTGAAGAGTATTCGAGTTTTAATACATTTCTGATTGCATATCTGATCGCATTAATGTCTACAGAGCCACTACTGGGGACATTGACAAAGGTAACATACACTTAAAATTTGCCTGTGTAAGGTTTTTCTTATACAACTTTCTGATCTCATTTATATCTGTAGAGACATAATGGTTTTAAGCTTCTGAATATCGGTAAACAAATGGCCTTATTTACAAGAAATGACAAATTGTAGTGCCAAGGCAGTGATGAGTCAAAATTTCTTGCTCCAGCATCAAAAAACCTTACAACGCCATGGATGTGCCATATTTACTATATAGGGATCCATGGCACAAGGTCCCACAGATGCATCATAAATTCTAACTCATCCATGGATAGGATACCGCAAGGCATCTGGCACAAAAGTGGCATTGCTGTAGATGAACATACGACTGATGCAACTACATGAATGCATGAGAAATCAGAGATGATGCATCAGTTGTGACTGAAGCAAGTAGCCTCATGTGTGGGGACCAATGTTATGGAGTGTGAAAATGTGAAAAACTCACCTTGGACTCTATTACGTTTGCGCTGGTTGTTAGGCATTCAAGTGGGAATTGTGTACTTATGTGTACCACTATGCCTTTGTAAATTCTGTGATGGTGTGTGATGTGATATTTACTGCATTGCCTACCTTATGTGTGAACTTACCTGTTGAGGGGATGTGATTTGATTGTATATTATACTGTTTCAAGTCTCCGCAGCTGGTCAGATACCTCTGCCACAGCCAATGTGTCATTCCTACGCCTGGATTTTAGATCCATAGGTATTTTGACGCAACTCAGGCTAGGTATCCCACTTCCTGAAGATGTTTCACTTTTTCAAAATGTCATAAATACCACTGGGTCAGTTTTACAGGGGTTTTTAGGTGGGAACGCTTCCTTTACATATATTAAAACTTACACAACTCAGCTAATTCTGGTGAAGGTGAAAACCAATGCAGGCCAATGAAAAGTGACTCATCCGGCTATATATGTCACCTTGTAATATGGAGAAAAGAAAGTGGTGTTGTTGCGCTAAAATAAATGATGCCTGGGCAGCACAAGCTCCTTGTAAATTTGCTTCAATGTGCATATTACCTACTAAATTCAATGATTTCACAGATATGCTTCATGTTGCATATGTTGCAAAATGTTACACCCTTTGGCACAACAGAGGTTATAGAAAATTGGCTCTATATGTATTTCGCTAAATACCTTTCAGTTTGAAAAGCGTATAGCAAACAATTGCATTCATTAGATAATGTCATTAGTGTTTTCATGATTAGTGAGGTTATAAGCAGTGACTGTTGGGGGTATAGTTAGCTTGCTGAACAATAATTGGCTCATTCCAGTGCCTTTTTGATTTCTAAGTATTTGTTTTTAACTAATTTCATCACCTAAGTATAAGGTTACGTTAACATCTGTTTTTTCCCAGTGAATTTCTTGAGCTTTTTTTAATGTACGCTAAGGTCTTATTATCATAGCCAGCGATAAAGTTGATTTTTAAAAAAATTTGAAATGATTATATTACCAAAACTGACTAGAACATCCATTTAACCTTTGGCTTTTCATAAATATGGCGATTATTTTTAACATATTCAGCCAACACCTCCCATGCACAACAGGTGGTGACACTGGTCAACCACCTATTCCTGGCCAACCAACTGCAGCCTAAACTCTATGGTCATCTTACTTCCCCTGACCCACTACAGCTTGCTTTCCAACATCCATCTGTATGCCTCTGCCCCATTCTCCTGTCCTATATTGTCAACTTGCTGCCCCTGCCCAACTCCTGCCCCCCCTGCCTGCCCTTCGTGGTCAGCTTGCAGCCCCTGCTCCTCTACCCCATGCCCTTCATTCTCCATGTACATATCCTGCCCCTCTTGTCTACCCTCCTTGGTCCATTTAGATGGTCCTGCCCATGCCAGTGTGAGTACGTTGTCAGCTTGTTACCCTTGCCACTGTCCCTCCCTACTGCTATCCCTGGTCCATTGTGCTGAAGCTGCAATTTCCAGCCTGTTGTCAGATAGGTGCCACACATATCTTATGTCTGCCCTTCATTCAGCATCTGCATGCCCATGCTCTATCCGGCGAGCTCTGTGGATAGCTTACTGCCCCTGCCCATTCTGTCCTGCCCTATGTGGACTGCTTGCTTCCCCTGTTCTTGCCCCCTCTTCCTTGCCCTTCATTCTCAGTGTGCTAACCCCTGCCCACTCCCTCTTTCCCGCATGCTTCACAGAGCTGCCCCTGCAGAGCTTTCATATGTTGTCGCCTTTCTGCCCCTGCACCCTCTTCCCTCCCCTCTGTTATCCAAGTCTATGCCTTCTCCCCTTCATCCTGCCCTGCCTGCTGGTTTGTGCTGCCACCCCCCATAATTCTTGCCCTTCGTGCCTAGCTTGCTGCCCCTACCCACCTGCTTCCGGCCTTCTGTTGTCCATGTCCATTCCCTTGCCTCGTCTCGCCTGCCCCGCATTGTCCAATGTGCTGGCACTGCCCCTCCTGCTTGTTCTATGTGGTTAACTTGTTGTTCTTACTCCCCTCCACCTGCCCTTGGTTATTTATGCCCATGCCTTTGCCTCCTCACTCCGGCCCTGCATGGACAGTTGTGCTGCCACATCTCCCCTCCTGTCTGCACTGTCCGGTTCACTTAGTTCCTCTGCCCTGCTTCCCCATGACCTCTATTATCCTTGTGTTCCTATATCCCTTTGTTCTGCCCTTCATGGTCCATTAAGTTGCCAATGCTTCTCCCACCAGCCCTGCATGGTCTGTGGTGTTGCCATTGCCCCTCCCTCTTGTCCATAATGGTCAGCTTGCTGCCCTGTCCCAGCTTCCTTCCCATTGCCTTCGATCATCCAGAGTACATGCCTCTAACCCATGTCTCCTGCCCTCCATGACCCATTGTGCTGCTCCTCAAGCCTCACCTGTGTGGTTTGTTGTGCTGCCACTGCCCCAACTGCTTACCTTGCATGCTCCGCTAGCTGCCACTGCTCTTGCATCCCCTCCCCTGTGTTGCCTGAGCTCAGCCCCTACCATTCCCTTCTGTCCTTTGTGCATGCTCCTGCCCTCTCCCTGTTACCCACCATGATCCGTTGTGCTTCCACTAACCCTTCTGCCTGCCATATGTGGTATGTTGTTATGCCACTGCATCTCTCACTTACACTATGTGGTCAGCTTGCTACAAATTCTGAGTGTTGTGAATCTTTTCTTTCTCTTTTCACCCTTCTTTTCGGTGAATTACTCTCAGGGGACTGGTCAGCACTGGACTTCAAAACTCTTTTTCTTGCTCTACGGAGGTCTTTGAAGCAAGATTATGAGAGCCTACAGCTTCCTACAAGACTTGTGAACTTATGACGATCTTTTTAAAAAGACGTCAACATAATATAACAATTACAGGCAAACATATTTAGAATTATCTATTTTCTTTTCGTGTTCCAGGTAGTGAATGTTGTGATGGTCTCCTGATGAAGGCATCTCAACCGAAATGTGCGTAGTATGTCAACATACCGCCAGCCTTCCCTTCTATTCCGGTACAAAAGGGAGTGGTGATGGACGGAGCATCTGAACCAATGAAACACTCACACCCAGTCAAAGGATCTGGGTTTGATCCATCACCGTTCTTTAGCCCACTCTGCCACCCCAGTTCAGACATGGCTATATGCAAATCAGTCTGACCCTGTGCCTCATGGGAACAGTCCAGCCCGAACTGCCAAGCCATGCCTTCCCTGGACCGGAAACAAGCTTCAGAGGACCGGTGTCTGGCATTACAGCCGTCTTCAGCCCGGCTTGCTTGAATCCAGTGGCAAAGTGAGCAAGGGACTCACGTCTGAGCATACCCTGCCACACTTATGGCGGCCAAAGCGGTACAAAAGGGGGTGGTGATGGACGGAGCATCTGAACCAATCAAACACTCACACCCAGTCAAAGGATCTGGGTTTGATCCATCAACGTTCTTTAGCCCACTCTGCCACCCCAGTTCAGACATGGCTATATGCAAATCAGTCTGACCCTGTGCCTCATGGGAACAGTCCAGCCCGAACTGCCAAGCCATGCCTTCCCTGGACCGGAAACAAGCTTACGAGGGTCGGTTTCAGGCATTACAGCCGTCTTCAGCCCGGCTTGCTTGAATCCAGTGGCAAAGTGAGCAAGGGACTCACATCTGAGCATACCCTCCCACACTTATGGCGGCCAAAGCGGTACAAAAGGGGGTGGTGATAGACGGAGCATCTGAACCAATCAAACACTCACACCCAGTCAAAGGATCTGGGTTTGATCCATCACCGTTCTTTAGCCAACTCTGCCACCCAAGTTCAGACATGGCTATATGCAAATCAGTCTGACCCTGTGCCTCATGGGAACAGTCCAGCCCGAACTGCCAAGCCATGCCTTTCCTGGACCGGAAACAAGCTTCCGAGGACCGGTTTCTGGCATTACAGCCGTCTTCAGCCCGGCTTGCTTGAATCCAGTAGCAAAGTGAGCAAGGGACTCACGTCTGAGCATACCCTGCCACACTTATGGCTGACAAATCGGTACAAAAGGGGGTGGTGATGGACGGAGCATCTGAACCAATCAAACACTCACACCCAGTCAAAGGATCTGGGTTTGATCCATCACCGTTCTTTAGCCCACTCTGCCACCCCAGTTCAGACATGGCTATATGCAAATCAGTCTGACCCTGTGTCTCATGGGAACAGTCCAGCCCGAACTGCCAAGCCATGCCTTCCCTGGACCGGAAACAAGCTTCCGAGGACCGGATTCTGGTATTTCAGCCGTCTTCAGCCCGGCTTGCTTGAATCCAGTGGCAAAGTGAGCAAGGAACTCACGTCTGAGCATACCCTGCCACACTTATGACGACCAAAGCGGTACAAAAGGGGGTGGTGATGGACGGAGCATCTGAACCAATCAAACACTCACACCCAGTCAAAGGATCTGGGTTTGATCCATCACCGTTCTTTAGCCCACTCTGCCACCCCAGTTCAGACATGGCTATATGCAAATCAGTCTGACCCTGTGCCTCATGGGAACAGTCCAGCCCGAACTGCCAAGCCATGCCTTCCCTGGACCGGAAACAAGCTTCCGAGAAACGGTTTCTGGCATTACAGCCGTCTTCAGCCCGGCTTGCTTGAATCCAGTGACAAAGTGAGCATGGGACTCACGTCTGAGCATACCCTGCCACACTTATGGCGGCCAAAGCGGTACAAAAGGGGGTGGTGATGGACGGAGCATCTGAACCAATCAAACACTCACACCCAGTCAAAGGATCTGGGTTTGATCCATCACCGTTCTTTAGCCCACTCTGCCACCCCAGTTCAGATATGGCTATATGCAAATCAGTCTGACCCTGTGCCTCATGGGAACAGTCCAGCCCGAACTGCCAAGCCATGCCTTCCCTGGACCGGAATAAAGCTTCCGAGGACCGGTTTCTGGCTTTACAGCCGTCTTCAGCCCAGCTTGCTTGAATCCAGTGACAAAGTGAGCAAGGGATCTCCCCTCCTGTCTGCACTGTCCGGTTCACTTAGTTCCTCTGCCCTGCTTCCCCATGACCTCTATTATCCTTGTGTTCCTATATCCCTTTGTTCTGCCCTTCATGGTCCATTAAGTTGCCAATGCTTCTCCCACCAGCCCTGCATGGTCTGTGGTGTTGCCATTGCCCCTCCCTCTTGTCCATAATGGTCAGCTTGCTGCCCTGTCCCAGCTTCCTTCCCATTGCCTTTGATCATCCAGAGTACATGCCTCTAACCCATGTCTCCTGCCCTCCATGACCCATTGTGCTGCTCCTCAAGCCTCACCTGTGTGGTTTGTTGTGCTGCCACTGCCCCAACTGCTTACCTTGCAATGTCCGCTAGCTGCCACTGCTCTTGCATCCCCTCCCCTGTGTTGCCTGAGCTCAGCCCCTACCATTCCCTTCTGTCCTTTGTGCATGCTCCTGCCCTCTCCCTGTTACCCACCATGATCCGTTGTGCTTCCACTAACCCTTCTGCCTGCCATATGTGGTATGTTGTTATGCCACTGCATCTCTCACTTACACTATGTGGTCAGCTTGCTACAAATTCTGAGTGTTGTGAATCTTTTCTTTCTCTTTTCACCCTTCTTTTCGATGAATTACTCTCAGGGGACTGGTCAGCACTGGACTTCAAAACTCTTTTTCTTGCTCTACGGAGGTCTTTGAAGCAAGATTATGAGAGCCTACAGCTTCCTACAAGACTTGTGAACTTATGACGATCTTTTTAAAAAGACGTCAACATAATATAACAATTACAGGCAAACATATTTAGAATTATCTATTTTCTTTTCGTGTTCCAGGTAGTGAATGTTGTGATGGTCTCCTGATGAAGGCATCTCAACCGAAATGTGCGTAGTATGTCAACATACCGCCAGCCTTCTCTTCTATTCCGGTACAAAAGGGAGTGGTGATGGACGGAGCATCTGAACCAATGAAACACTCACACCCAGTCAAAGGATCTGGGTTTGATCCATCACCGTTCTTTAGCCCACTCTGCCACCCCAGTTCAGACATGGCTATATGCAAATCAGTCTGACCCTGTGCCTCATGGGAACAGTCCAGCCCGAACTGCCAAGCCATGCCTTCCCTGGACCGGAAACAAGCTTCAGAGGACCGGTGTCTGGCATTACAGCCGTCTTCAGCCCGGCTTGCTTGAATCCAGTGGCAAAGTGAGCAAGGGACTCACGTCTGAGCATACCCTGCCACACTTATGGCGGCCAAAGCGGTACAAAAGGGGGTGGTGATGGACGGAGCATCTGAACCAATCAAACACTCACACCCAGTCAAAGGATCTGGGTTTGATCCATCAACGTTCTTTAGCCCACTCTGCCACCCCAGTTCAGACATGGCTATATGCAAATCAGTCTGACCCTGTGCCTCATGGGAACAGTCCAGCCCGAACTGCCAAGCCATGCCTTCCCTGGACCGGAAACAAGCTTACGAGGGTCGGTTTCTGGCATTACAGCCGTCTTCAGCCCGGCTTGCTTGAATCCAGTGGCAAAGTGAGCAAGGGACTCACATCTGAGCATACCCTCCCACACTTATGGCGGCCAAAGCGGTACAAAAGGGGGTGGTGATAGACGGAGCATCTGAACCAATCAAACACTCACACCCAGTCAAAGGATCTGGGTTTGATCCATCACTGTTCTTTAGCCAACTCTGCCACCCCAGTTCAGACATGGCTATATGCAAATCAGCCTGACCCTGTGCCTCATGGGAACAGTCCAGCCCGAACTGCCAAGCCATGCCTTTCCTGGACCGGAAACAAGCTTCCGAGGACCGGTTTCTGGCATTACAGCCGTATTCAGCCCGGCTTGCTTGAATCCAGTAGCAAAGTGAGCAAGGGACTCACGTCTGAGCATACCCTGCCACACTTATGGCGGCCAAATCGGTACAAAAGGGGGTGGTGATGGACGGAGCATCTGAACCAAACAAACACTCACACCCAGTCAAAGGATCTGGGTTTGATCCATCACCGTTCTTTAGCCCACTCTGCCACCCCAGTTCAGACATGGCTATATGCAAATCAGTCTGACCCTGTGTCTCATGGGAACAGTCCAGCCCGAACTGCCAAGCCATGCCTTCCCTGGACCGGAAACAAGCTTCCGAGGACCGGATTCAGGTATTTCAGCCGTCTTCAGCCCGGCTTGCTTGAATCCAGTGGCAAAGTGAGCAAGGAACTCACGTCTGAGCATACCCTGCCACACTTATGACGACCAAAGCGGTACAAAAGGGGGTGGTGATGGACGGAGCATCTGAACCAATCAAACACTCACACCCAGTAAAAGGATCTGGGTTTGATCCATCACCGTTCTTTAGCCCACTCTGCCACCCCAGTTCAGACATGGCTATATGCAAATCAGTCTGACCCTGTGCCTCATGGGAACAGTCCAGCCCGAACTGCCAAGCCATGCCTTCCCTGGACCGGAAACAAGCTTCCGAGAAACGGTTTCTGGCATTACAGCCGTCTTCAGCCCAGCTTGCTTGAATCCAGTGACAAAGTGAGCATGGGACTCACGTCTGAGCATACCCTGCCACACTTATGGCGGCCAAAGCGGTACAAAAGGGGGTGGGGATGGACAGAGCATCTGAACCAATCAAACACTCACACCCAGTCAAAGGATCTGGGTTTGATCCATCACCGTTCTTTAGCCCACTCTGCCACCCCAGTTCAGACATGGCTATATGCAAATCAGTCTGACCCTGTGCCTCATGGGAACTGTCCAGCCCGAACTGCCAAGCCATGCCTTCCCTGGACCGGAAACAAGCTTCCGAGGACCGGTTTCTGGCATTACAGCCGTCTTCAGCCCGGCTTGCTTGAATCCAGTGGCAAAGTGAGCAAGGGACTCACGTCTGAGCATACCCTGCCACACTTATGGCAGCCAAAGCGGTACAAAAGGGGGTGGTGATGGACGGAGCATCTGAACCAATCAAACACTCACACCCAGTCAAAGGATCTGGGTTTGATCCATCACCGTTCTTTAGCCCACTCTGCCACCCCAGTTCAGATATGGCTATATGCAAATCAGTCTGACCCTGTGCCTCATGGGAACAGTCCAGCCCGAACTGCCAAGCCATGCCTTCCCTGGACCGGAATAAAGCTTCCGAGGACCGGTTTCTGGCATTACAGCCGTCTTCAGCCCAGCTTGCTTGAATCCAGTGACAAAGTGAGCAAGGGACTCACGTCTGAGCATACCCTGCCACACTTATGGCGGCCAAAGCGGTACAAAAGGGGGTGGTGATGGACGGAGCATCTGAACCAATCAAACACTCACACCCAGTCAAAGGATCTGGGTTTGATCCATCACCGTTCTTTAGCCCACTCTGCCACCCCAGTTCAGTCATGGCTATATGCAAATCAGTCTGACCCTGTGCCTCATGGGAACAGTCCAGCCCGAACTGCCAAGCCATGCCTTCCCTGGACCGGAAACAAGCTTCCGAGGACCGGTTTCTGGCATTACAGCCGTCTTCAGCCCGGCTTGCTTGAATCCAGTGCAAAGTGAGCACGGGACTCACTTCTGAGCATACCCTGCCACACTTATGGCGGCCAAAGCGGTACAAAAGGGGGGTGGTGATGGACGGAGCATTAGAACCAATCAAAGACTCACACTAAGTCAAAGGATCTGGGTTTGATCCATCACCGTTCTTTAGCCCACTCTGCCACCCCAGTTCAGACATGGCTATATGCAAATCAGTCTGACCCTGTGCCTCATGGGAACAGTCCAGCCCGAACTGCCAAGCCATGCCTTCCCTGGACCGGAAACAAGCTTCCGATGACCACAGTGCACAGGGTCAGAGCTGATTTGCATGTAGCCAGTGTCTAACCCAGGGTGGTGTGGAGTGCAAAAAAACGATGGATTTAGGCCCAGATCCTTGTACTGGGGTGAATGTATGACATTGTTCTACATTCTGTCCATCAACTGTGTTTTTTGCAATTTTCACCCCGAGTGGGCTGGGTATGCTCAGACGTGAGTCCCAGGCTCTCCACACCACTGGAGTCAAGCTATCCAGGCTGATGAAGGCTGATAGCCAGAAACTGGTCCTTGGATGCTTGATTCCGGTCCAGGGAAGGCATGGCTTGGCAGTTCGGGCTGGACTGTTCCCATGAGGCACAGGGTCAGACTGATTTGCATATAGCCATGTCTGAACTGGGGTGGCAGAGTGGGCTAAAGAACGGTGATGGATCAAACCCAGATCTTTTGACTGGGTGTGAGTGTTTGATTGGTTCTGATGCTCCGTCCATCACCACCCCCTTTTGTACCGCTTTGGCCGTCATAAGTGTGGCAGGGTATGCTCAGACGTGAGTCCCTTGCTCATTTTGCCACTGGATTCAAGCAAACCGGGCTGAAGACGGCTGGAATGCCAGAAACCGGTCCTCGGAAGCTTGTTTCCGGTCCAGTGAAGGCATGGCTTGGCAGTTCGGGCTGGACTGTTCCCATGAGGCACAGGGTCAGACTGATTTGCATATAGCCATGTCTGAACTGGGGTGGCAGAGTGGGCTAAAGAACGGTGATGGACCAAACCCAGATCTTTTGACTGGGTGTTTGTGTTTGATTGGTTCTGATGCTCCGTCCATCACCACCCCCTTTTGTACCGCTTTGGCCGCCATAAGTGTGGCAGGGTATGCTCAGACGTGAGTCCCTTGCTCACTTTGCCACTGAATTCAAGCAAACCGGGCTGAAGACGGCTGGAATGCCAGAAACCGGTCCTCGGAAGCTTGTTTCCGGTCCAGGGAAGGCATGGCTTGGCAGTTCGGGCTGGACTGTTCCCATGAGCACAGGGTCAGACTGATTTGCATATAGCCATGTCTGAACTGGGGTGGCAGAGTGGGCTAAAGAACGGTGATGGATCAAACCCAGATCTTTTGACTGGGTGTGAGTGTTTGATTGGTTCTGATGCTCCGTCCATCACCACCCCCTTTTGTACAGCTCTGAGTAGTCAGCTTTTTATCCTGCGACTGCTCCCTTGCCCTGCTCTCTATGCTGTCCAGATCTGCAACACCATACCCTCCTTCCTGCTCTAAATTGTCTATTGGCATGCCCATGCTCCCTCACTTCTACCCTCCAAGGTCTAGTGTGGTGCCACTGCCCCTCCAGCCTGTCCAGGATGGTCAGCTTGCTGCTGCCCTTGCCTCCATACCCCTTCCCTCTGCGGGCTGTGTACATGCCCCTGCCCCTGCCCTCCTGCTCTCAATGGTCGGCTGTGCTGCCATTGCCCCTCCCAATTGTCAACTTGCTACCCCTGCCCTTCTGATTTATGTGTGCATGCTCCTTCCCCGTCCCTCTCCCCTCCATGATCTGTTTTGTTGCCATTGCCCTCCTTCCTGTCCTGTGTGGTCTATTGTGCAGCCACTACCCCCTGCCCTGTGCCCTGTGGTGTTAGCTTGCTGGCCCCACCACCTACCTTCTGGCCTCCATTGGCAGAGTCTGAGACCTATAACCTATCCCACATGTCCTTCTTGGTCTGATATGCTGTCACTGCCACTCCTTCCAGGTTTGTTGTGCTGCCACTGTCTTTCTCATCTGTCCTGCATTTTTGGTGTTCTGTCCATCCACCCAGCCCCCTGCATTCCATGATCCATTGTCCTGACCCTCCAACCTGCCTTGCATGGGCCATTGTGCTGCCATTGCCCCCTATCGCCTTTTCCCGTGGTCTTATTCAGTGCCCTTGCTCCCTACCTCCCAATAGTGTTCTATTGAATAAGTAGAGTGCTGACTTTATGTATTTATCTTGATGGAATGGAGTTGCTTAAGCATTTTTCACACTTCTACCATTCGGCTGTATTCAAGCTACATCTGGGCTTCATTTGGTCTCTTTTTCTCAGGAGGCTATCTTAGGAGACCCTGTTTTTTCATCAAGCGCTCTCCTTTTTTCATTTACTGCAGTATCCTCTGTAGGATATTCAATTTGATTTACAGTTGTGATTCCATCAAGATGGAGTTCGGATTAGGCCTAGGCAGAGTTTGTGGAGTTCCACTAAGTGGCACTCTGCAAAGCGGCCAAAAAGCTCTGTGGAGTTGGGGAGTGGACTATGAAGTGCTGTTTGCGCTGATCTTCCTGCCGCTCCAGTAGAAATTCTACCTGAGCAGAAGCTCATGCTCACCAATGGTAAGCTACACGCAGCAGTGTTTTCTACACTCTGTGAAATTCGTAGAGCGCAAAGTGCAGAAAACTCTGCAAACTCCACGAACAGAGTGGGGTTCAACACCCAGGCCTAGTTCAGATGTACCACAATTTTGTCCTAAGTACAGAACGTTAGCTCTCCAGTTGCTCAACAGAACACTGTGGTAAAACTGCAGTTAATCACCAGAGAGTTATTTGGCAGGCTGCTGCTGGCGTTGAAAGTAAATGTTTCAGTCTGCCTGTCAGAATGGTTTGAAGTAATGGATAAGGAGGATATTTGAGAACTCATAAAAATGTGTCCTAATTTTGCTTTCTACAGCACTAACCATAATGCCTATGAAAAAATAAACCCCACACTTTATTAATTTCCAAAGGAAATGTTTTACACTATACAGCTTTGATTCAATCAAGATTACTTAAAATGTGACACGTTTGCCATAAATAAGAATATTAGCACTCTAGTTGCTCATTAGAGCACTGTGGGAGGCTGTGGAAGAACCCTGGGAAATCATGTGACAGGTTGCTGCTTCTGCTGAAAGCATATGCTTTCTCAGGATGTCAGATTTTATTCTCACCTGAATGAGCGATATAGTGTAAATGTACAGAAAATATGTTCTCAAATTAGTTCTGGTACACCTTCCACAACTTCTATGAGAAATTATGAGAGAAAACAGCTGTCTCTCAAACACAGTTCATCAAATGTCAGCAGATGGTAAAATCACCTTAGAATATATCACAATTCCTAAAATTAGTATGGACTACCAAGAAATGATTTATATTGTGATTAAAACCTGTTATCCCCCTTTATGTGTGCTCCTTTTTGTGACCTTCAAAACTAGCTTTCTGTGCAATGCATCTCAATGGGCACCATATCCCAGAGTCCTTAAATGTCTGCCACAACATATTTTTCAAGATGTGACCAACCAAGTAGGATTGACTAGTCCCCTTTAGAGCGGTCAGTCGGAATGGATCTAGACATGTCCTGCCCAGATTTCTCAAAAATGGTTGAACAAATTTACACCAAATTCCAAAAAGCACACTTTAAAGGTAAAGATCTAGCTTTCTGCTAAACTAGGTGTAATTCTGTTCAGTCGTTTTTCATGTATCATCGTCTAAACTTCCCAATAAAAATAGCATGGGCGATTGCTCTTTGGCACCCCTCTTTTTCTTGTCCCAGCTTAATGGATCACTCTGAAACTTTCCATGAAGGAGATGAGGAGGATAAACCTTTTTTAGGGAAGGTTTCATTATGATTTTGTTAAATGGTGCCAACGTTCATAGCAATATAAATTGCCATCCTGTGCACTGCTAATTACCTCACATATTACATCACTCATGACATGTTCTATAGCATTATTAATAACATCACTTCAAAATCTACAATTACATCATTGATGAAAACACTGTTTCTTCACAGGGGCACAAGGTCCAGTTATTTAGGGCATGTGTTACAGTCACTTGAGATAGCTAAAACTGGTGTATTTCAGACGGTATGTTCTAACTGACATTTTCACCTACCTATAAAGTCCTTTAAACCTTTGTTTTTTCCAAGGAATAGATAGACAGACAAGCAGGCAGGAAAGCATGCAGACAGACAGACTGACTGACTGATTGACTGACTGACTGTTGAGGTGGTCATGTATATGTTCTCCATGACATCATGTAGGGGTTAGCAGAATCTTTCCCAGGTTCACTTATACCTCTATTCAAACATGTCTTCCAACCTAGTTATGGATAGAAGTAGAAGCCTTACATGATCCATGGATTGCAAACTTAGGAATATGTGAAGATGTTAGTTGTCTTTTCAGTTTAAAAACCACAACTAAGAAAAGAGGAAATGTCAAAGTGGGGGACAAACTAGACCTTGAAGGTTCACATGCACCCTAACAGCAATCCAGTGTCTGTTCCCAAAGGAAGAAGTTAAGAGGAAGGTGGAGAAAGGATGAAAACAATGGCACTCATCGTTCTTGAGAGTGTTCACTTTATCAATTTTCAAGGGAATAGGGAAGCAAGCGTTGCTATGGAAGGGAGAAAGAAAGAGAAAGATGAGGAGGAGATGATGATTTCTATGGGGATCACCCCTGGAATGAAGGGAGGGCTACGAAGAATAATGGCTGGGTGCCAATTTTTAATGCTGTCAAGCTGTATAACAGTGGCAGCAGCCGGGAGTCTCATGATTAGAGTACAGTAGACAGTTGTGGAAGAGTGCTCATGAAGAAAATACTTGCTGTGACCAAGTCTGCAAGAGATAGTTTCTCTCATCGCATCTCCCTAAAGTATGGCTATGTGTGCACTATACAGGTATAAGCAGCAGTAATCTATCATACAATACATTGAGCAATGGGGAGCAGGTTGACACAACTATACATTAGGTCTGTGAGTGTCATTTGGTCCAGACAAGTTAGGTCCTTTGCCATGCTACTGCACTATGCATGCTGTCAGAAATGGCATATTTAGTTGGCAGTTGGTATACACCCTCTTCAAGTAACAACTCTCACTCTAGTCAAGGTAAGGGGATCACACAGCTAAGAAATAACCCTACTCACCCCCTTGATAGTTTGGCATGAGCAATCAGGCTTATGTCAGAGGTATTGTGTAAAGTATTTTCACATACACACACAGTAACACAGTGAAAACACTACAAATAGAGTCCACACCAGTGTATAAAAAAACAATATTTATCTCAATAAAAGAAGAATAAAATGACAAAAATCCACCATGCATAAGTAAATATATGACTTTCCAAAGGTTAAATAAATGTAGTCCACAGGGATCTATGGATGGGTCACTTTTAGCACAGAGTACCTTGGATGCGTTAAGATTCAAAGATGGTGTGAGGCGCAGGGAGGTGAGGCCTCAGAGAATCAAAGCAATGTGTTGATTACTTACTCCCAGGGGAGGTGATGGTTCATTTCCTTACTGCCAGTGGAGGTGATATGTTGGGTCCTTACTGCTACTCAGGGGAGTTGATGCGTCGGTTCCTTACTGTCATGCGGTGATGTGTCAGTTCCTCACTGGAAGGTGAAATTATGTGTTGTTATCTAGACACACACCCTTGGTTCCTTACTGCTGGGCAACGTCAATGAAGAAATCAGTGGCAAGGGACGATGCATCGAAAATCCAGATGCGCTGTGTCAATTCCACAGCCACGAAGCAGGCGCTGCGTCGGAGTTGGAGCAGTGCTTCACAGACTTCAGTGATGGGGTGCCCAAAGCTCATGCTGCAGCGGTTTTTCTGACGCACTGCACCAGAAAGCTGCGGCCTGTGATAAAAGCTGTGGTTGATGCACTGATCAGGAATCATGCTCCAGTGCTGACAGCTGTGATGCATTGAAATTTGCAATGAAGCGTTGATAAGAACAGATGCTGGGAGTCGATGAATGGATTATTTCCTTCATTTCACCGGATTACCCTTCCAAGGGCCCAGGGACTGGTTTTGGCACCACTTGGCAAATCAAGACTCTCAGCAGAAGAGCCCAGGCACTGGTAGGTAAAGTCTTTGATAGCTAACAGGAGTTACACACAAAAAAGCCCTTGAAAAACCTTGGAAGTGGGACACAGAAAGCAAAGTTCTTTCCTTTCACTCCCAGGGCGGAAACAGCGAGCAGCAGGCCAGCACAACAAAGTAACAGGCAAAGTGTCAGTTCCTCCTACAGCATCCAGTTCTGCTCCCTGGCAGAATGTCCTTCAGTCGAGAAGTGTTCTGATCTGAGAGTGTCAGGTCCAACACTCAAACACGGAATTTGAAAAAACAACTTCATCAAAGATGTACTTTTAAATTGTGAGTCCTGAGACCTCAAACTCCAAATCTCTATCAGCTCCCAATGAAAAATTACATTTAAAGGATATTTCAAGGTAATCCCCATGTCACCCTATTGGAGAGACAGTCCTTGCAATAGTAAAAAATGAAGTTAGCAGTATTTCACTATTAGGAGATGTAAAACACACCAGCACATGCCCTACCTTTTAAAAACACTGCACCCTGCCCATGGATCTGGCTTGAACCTACATTAGGGGTGAATTACGTGTAGCAAAAGGAAAGGTTTGGGCCTGGAAAGTGAATGCAATTTAAAGCTGACCTAACCAACACTGCAATTGCAGGTCTGAAACATGTTTGCAAGGCTAGTCGTGTGGGAGGTAGAATCAATGCTGCAGGCCCACCAGTAGCATTTGATTTACAGGCCCTTGGCACCTCTGTTGTACTTTACTAGGGACTTACTAGTAAATCAAATATGCCAATCATGGATAAACCACTAACCAATGCAATTTACAGAGGGAGCACTTGCACTTTAGCACTGGCCAGCAGTGGTAAAGGACCCAGAGTCCTAAAACCAGCAAAAATGAAACTCAGCACATAGCGAAAAAGAGGAGGAACAGATGTAAAAAGGCACGGGCAAATCATGCCAAAGATGCCAGGTCTAACACGTGTCCCCCTCGTTGAAAGTGGGGAAAACTACCCAATCACCTAGAAGTTCTCTTCACTAAGGTGAAAGAACATAAACAGACAATCAGCTTTGGGTTGTTCTGTGCATGGGCAGTATTCCACTGTGAGGTCCATTCCCTATAGGGAGATGGACCACCTCAACAGTTTTGGGCTATCAACCCTCATTTACATCAACCATCTGAGGCGGCTGTGGCCTGTCTGACCTGAAGTGAGTCCCACACAAGTAGGGTCTTAGCTTCCTCAGTGCCCAGATCACAGCAAAAGCTTCCCTTTTAAGGGTGCTCCACCTCTGTTCCCGGGAAAGCAACTTTCTCCTAAAGAAGGCTACGGGTTCATCTAGGCCTTCTTCATTCAGCTGTGAAAGCAAGGCTCCCACATCCTGGTATCAGTCTGCACCACAACTCCTTCGAGAAGTCAGAAGCCTTGAGCACAGGCCAGAATGAATTGATCTTTGGTTCTAGGGGTGCTACCTGGCCGCTTCTTACCTGTCCCAAGTACATCACAGACCCCTGCCCTATCTTGCACTTACTGGCCTAATAGTGAGGCCTGCACTCTGAAGAGCCTTTAACACCTACTGGAGGAGATACAAGTGGTCCTCCCAACTGGAACTGAAGACCTCAATGTTGTCTAGGTAGGCAGCACTGAAGTTCTTCAATCCAGCCAGGTCATGGTTGACCTGCGTCTGGAATGTGCCAGGGGCGTTCTTCAACCCAAAAGGCATGACACAGAACTAGCAGCGCCCTTCTAGTGTTGAGAACGCTGACCTCTCTTGTGCCTCCTCCGTCAAGGCAATCTGCCAGTACCCAGACATTAAATCAAATGTACTGAGGAACTTGGCAGCTCCCAGTCAATCAACGAGCTCATCAGTTCAGAGGAAGGGGTGCGTGTCAGTCTTAGTGATGGCATTGAGCCCATGGTAGTCCTCACAGAACTGCAGTTCAGGAGTGACACTGAGAAGGGCAGCCTTAGGAACCAAGACGACGGGGCTGGACCACGGACTGCTGGACTGCCCAATCACCCCAAGGGGTAACATCTTGGAAAACTCTTCCTGAATGCTAACCTTCACTCTGTCAACCAGCATCTAAATCTTGTGTTTCACATGTGGACTATCCCCAGTATTTATGTTATGAGTACACCAGTGAGTGACTCCTGGGATTAGTAAAACTAGGCTGGAAAACTGTTGACAGTCACTCTGCTGCTGTAGGGTCAGTTTAGGGGGAGAGGATCACACACTACACTGACCCATCCTGCTTTTGAGCAGACAGGAAGTCGGGGAGAGGTTCACTCTCCTCTTCTGTCCCATCATCAATAGCTAGGTGCATGGTCAACTCCGACCTCTTGAAGTGGGGTTTGGGCCGTTCACATGAAGGACGCTCAAGGGGTTGCTAAGAAGTCCACCAGGTAGGTAAAATCACTCTTGCACTCCTTTACCTCATGGGGGCCAGACTACTTGTCTTGTAGAGCAAGAGGCTTTACTGGCTTCATCACCCACACATTTTGAATATCCTGAAACTCAACCAGAGTGGTATTCTTGTCATACCGGCTTTTCATTTCCTCCTGGGTAGCTTCTAGGTTCTCTTGTGCAGGTTTCCTGAAGAATGATGCCTCGTTTCGGAGGGCCAGCCTTTAACTGGATACATGCTGAAGTGGTTTCCTAGGAGCTTGCACCCAGCCCTCCTTCACGAAACTGAGAGGTTCCCCCACAGGGTATTCATACAGAAGTTCAAACAAGATGAAAGAAACCCCCTTCTGAGTTACCTCCTATAAGCAAAGAGAAGGCATGGCAAGAGGACATCCCACGTATGCCTCATGGGTTCTGACAGGCCCCCAATCATTCCATTCAGGGTAACCCTGGGCGTAGTTCATGTAATAGCACTACGCGTTGCTACGCAAAGTGCAGTTCACACTACGCGAGCTATGTGTAGCTACGCGAACTGCGTAGTGTACTGTGCAAAATGCTGTTCGCACTGATTGCACAGTGCCGGATGCTTGTCCGCACTGTGCAATCAGTGCAAACCGCATCTTGCACAGTGCAAGCGGTCATTTTCTGCCGCTCAAGTAGATTTCTACTCGAGCGGCAGCTTTCTCCACGTGGACTGGTCGTTTCTCATCGCGAGCGGTCGCGAGCATACACGACCACTCGCAATGAGAAACCTTACTTCCCAGCATTGAGAATCTCGCTGGGAGGTTTATTCTCCACGCTCATGATCGGCAACTTGATGTTGCTGATCGCAAACGAAGAAAAAGTCTCGCCGGGATGTCATTTTGCTCGCTCACGGTCGCCAACTTGACGTTGAGGACCGTGAGCAAGCAAAAATGTACCGCTACGCTACGCGTGTTTGCACTGTGCTACTTGCAATTCATGTAGTGCAAAGTAGCGTAAACTTCACAAACTAAGCGAGCTTAGCGTAGTACTTCGCCCAGGGTTAGTTCAGGGTTTGCTTGAATCTCCCAACCAACCCATTATTGTGGGGGTGAATTTGTAGTTCCGGGACACACCTGCCACATGTTAATCATGTACAGTGACATGAAGTTGGTACCCCGAACAGATACCACCTACTTGGAGAAACTCATGCGGATAAAGATCCCTATCAGTGCCCGGGCCACCACAGACACCTTCACTGTCCTCAGAGGAACAGCTTTCAGGTACCGGGTGGAATGGTCCACCAAGACCAGGATGAACCTGTTGCCCATGGCTGTCTTGGGGACCAGAGGCCACATAATGTCAGGGAAGCCCTGAATCTCCAGATACTCTTCCCACTAGCTTAGCAAGTCTGACAGGACCTATATAACGTATCTGAGTGCTTTCTCATTTGGGGTCAGTAAAAGTGGGTGACAAGCCTGTCAAACATCTTCCCTGCCCCAAATGCACATCATGAGCCAGTCCCAGTAGGAGGGCTCTGAAGCACAGGGGTACCATAAGCACATGGGCTGCCCCAGGCTCAGCATCCTTGGGCTCACTATGGAGGAGATAATTCTCCCAATAGATCAGGTGAGATTTAGGCTGTTTGCCAGCTGCCTGGTCCTTGGCCAGCTGCCAAAGACCCAAAAGAGCAGGGCACTCTTTCTGCACTGCTCAGAAATCCTCCCTGATGGGACCCCCTGCCTGCTGCCAATAACTCCATTCAGGCAGGTTCACTAGCTCGGCCACTTCTTCCCTGTTAGTTCCGGGGCATCCCCTCAGGTCCGCCACCTCCCGGACCATGGGAATTTCTGGATCAGATTTCATGCATCCCTTGCCCCTCCTCTTACTGGCAGGCACCTGGGCCATTATTTCAGGCTCCAGGTTCTACTGATCTTTCTGGGCGGCTATAGACCAAGTATTTATACACGCCACTCAGGCAATCCCAGCATCTCCTAGTGGGAGCTGCATTCCACCTCCCTCCAAGTGGTATTTTCCAGGTCATTTCCTAACACACACTCCAGAGGCTTGGATGGGCTCACAGCTACCCTTGAAGGACATGAAACCCCCGCCACTCAAAGGGAATCTGAGCCACTTTAAAAAAAGCTCTCACATTTGTCTACTTCAACTACTTGGTGAGGCATACCAGGGACCACTTGCTCTTCAGACACCAGGTTACACCTGACAATAGTCATACTGGCCCCTGGGTACTCTCAGACCTCTACCCTCTGTCGATTGATGGTCATCCCCTACCTGGATTTCTAATGTTATCAGGCATGAGGGTTCCAGGAACCATCCCACTGTACCCTAGTGAGACAAGGGTCATCTCAGCTGGTTCCTGACACCCACCTGGGACCAGTCCCTCCCCAAGTGCTAACCTGGCCATGCCCGGTGACTGACAACTGTTGGAGGCCTCTGCTAAGTTGCGACATGTGGGACTCCCCCTAAAGTGTTCTGGCAGTTTACAGTCAAATCACGCCATAGGTCCCCCCTCGCCTGGCTCACCTGGCAGGAGAAAGCTCTTCTTTTTCTCAATAGAGAGCTGGGAATCCTTACCCAGTGAATTATTTTGGGGCTCTTTAGAAAGCTCTCCATTTTACCCTTGCCCCCCTGCTGCGGAAGACCCTGTCCACCCTTTGGCAGAGTCTCCCAATGCAGCCTCCTGTGCACCCTGGTACTCACCCAGCCATCTGCCTCCTGAGCACATTTCCTGGGATCGGTAAGCCTACTGTCCCTCAAGTGCTTGTACAGCTCTGGAAAACATAGATTAGACATGTGCTCCCACACAATCAAAATGTAAAGCCCCTGATAATCTGTTACCTCACTGACCCTCATCCATCCATTCTGTGCTCTGCAAAACAAAATCACTAATTCAAGCCATGTCTGGGAATCAGGTTTCTTGCTCTGCCTAAACTGATCCCCATACTTATCTGAGGTAAGACCATACTGAGTGAGATGGGCTTCTTTCATTTCAGTGTAGGTGAGGTCATGTCCCTTCCCTAAAGGCCAACAATGTGTCCCTCCCTTTCACTGAGAAGTAATTCCACAATCCTGCATCCCCCAATGTTTCTCAGGGACCCCATTAATCTGAAGAGCTGACTCATAGCCCTGAAACCACCTCTGGATATCATCTCCCTTCAAATACTCTTTCCCTACAGTTTTAGGAATGTGCATTGGTTTCGAAAACTACACTGATGCAGTGCAGCAACCATCTGTGCTGGACTTGGTTTACAAATCCAGCTCCTTCAAGCTCAGTTCTTGAGCTAAAATCAGCTTTCTCTCCTCTATGACAAAGGTATCCTTTTCTGCCTCCCTCTTGAGATTAGCTAGTTCCAATACAAGCTCTCTCTCCATTTTGAGATTTTCTATCTCCAACTGATGTCTCTTAACCTCCTACCTGTCCTCCAGCTCCTGGAAGAAACACTGTTGATTGCCCTGAAGGGTGCTCTCTGGCATATCCTGATTCACAAAATCCTCCTGCAGGTTATTTTCCTTTAGCTCCACATCATCATTCTCATACACATTGCTCCCACCAGCCTCTTTTGCTGCCAACCAGGCCCTCAGCTCTTTGTGCAGGTCCTCATGTTTAGTGAGGCCTTTTATGGGACATTTGAGCTCCTTGCATTACTTTTAGATCTGAATTATTGTATAGGCCTCCATCTTCTTCTGCTCAAACACCAAATCTGCAGCTCCCACTGATTGCTCATCAACCTGAATGAAACATGATTGTGGATAAAACGCAAGAGTTGCAATAAAGAACTAAATCAAGAACCGTATGTGGCTGTGTAATGGTCTGTGATCTGGTAGTAGAGTACACCAATAACTGTACTGCTGACCATCATTGTTAGAAATGGGGTCTCTATTTGGTAGTTGGAATGCACCCTTTTCAAGTAGTGACCCTCACTCTAGGCAGGGTAAGGGGATCACATAGCTACGATAAGCCCTGCTCACCCCCTTGGTAGCTTGGCACGAGCAGTCTGGCTTATCTCAGAGGCAAAGTGTAAAGCATTTGTACATACATAGACAGTAACACAGTAGTAAAAGCACTTCAAAAGGAGTCCACACCAGTTTATGAAGCTAATCAATATTTATCTGAATAAAACAGGACAAAAACAACAAAAATTCAACATACACAACTAAAGATATAAATAAATGTAGTCCATAGGAATCTATAGATGTGTCATATTTAGCACAAAGTACCTTGGATGAGTAAAAATTCAAAGTTGGTGCAAGGTGCAGGGGAAATGAGACACCAGAGAAGCAAAGCACTGCATCAGTTCCTTACTCCCAGGGGAGGTCATGGCTCGGTTCCTTACTGCCAAGGGAAGTGGTACATTAGACCCTTACTCTCAGGGGAGGTGATGTGGTGGTTCCTTACTGGAAATAGAGGTGATGCGTTGATCTCAGGACACGCAGCCTTAGTTCCTTACTGCTCGGCAAGGTAGATGAAGAACTGGGCATCCAGGGACGATGCATCAAAAGTCCAGACGTGAATTTGAATTTGAATTTTAAAATATTTATAAAGCGCTCTTATACCGGATCGGTTTCATGGAGCTAGATAGCCGAGGGTCAGTGAAAGGCGGGCTAAGCTACAGCGGATCTGGAGAACAAAAAGGTCTTCAGTTGCTTACGGAATTCCAAATAGGAGGGAGACATCCTGAGAGCGAGTGGAAGTGAGTTCCAAAAGGATGGAGCCAGCACTGCAAATCTGGCCCCCCCGGCCTTCTGTTTCCTGAAGCGTGGAACTGACAGGAGAGCCAGATGAGTGGAGCGAAGTTCTCTGGACGGGAGATAGGGGGAGATGGCTTCGCACAAGAAGACGGGGGCGGTCCCAGATCTAGCCTGGTAGGTGATGCATCCCAGCTTGAAGAGCGCCCTCTCCCTCACAGGAAGCCAGTGGAGGGACTGCAGCAAGGGGGTCGTATGATTGAACCTGGGGAGCCCGAAGATCAGGCGGGCCGCCTGATTTTGAACCAGTTGGAGTCGGCGGATAAGGTAAGCCGGTGCACCGTTAAAGATAACATTCCCATAGTCAAGGCGCGAGAGCACCATGGCCATGAGAATGAGTTTGAGTGCAGCGGCAGAAAAAAAACGTGAAACCCTCCGGATAATCCGGAGGGAGAAAAAACAAGCAGACACAACAGAACTGGTCTGAGTATGGAGGGTGAGCAGTGGATTAATGAAAATACCCAGAGTTTTGACTTTGGGAGCTGGGAGGGGGGGAGGACCAAGCGAGGGAGGCCAGAAGGAAGGGGACCAGGGACTGCAACCACCCCCCGTCAGGACCAATTCGGTCTTGTCCGGGTTTAATTTGAGGTGGTTGCAGTTCATCCACCCTTGGATAAAGAGCATAACCTTCTGGAAGTTGGAAGACGAGGAAGGGGAAGACGAAAGGTTAAAAATAAGTTGGAGGTCATCGGCGTAATTAAACACCGAGACCTCCATCTGCTGTAAAGAAAAAAGGAGGGGTGAGATGTATAAATTAAATAATAAAGGGGATAGGGAGGAGCCTTGTGGGACTCCACAGGTCACCCTCCTAGGAGGGGCCGTGAAGTTAGCAAGATGAACGGCCTGCTCCCTGTCGGTCAGAAAGGAGCGGAGCCAGGCAAAGGCCGTGCCCCCAATGCCCGCCGCTTGGACACGGGTTAACAAGATGTCATGGTCCACCGTGTCGAACGCGGCGGACAGATCTAACAGGACTAGGGCCTGTGGTCGGCCGGTGTCGATCCCCTCCCTTAATTGATCCATCACCGACACCACTACCTTCTCGGTCGAATGCAGCGGGCGAAAGCCCGCCTGGCGGGCGGAGAGGCAGCCCGTAGATTCTACAAAGGAACTGAGAGACCTGGTGACATGAGCCTCTGAGACCTTCGCGAGGAAAGGGAGAAGGGAGATAGGGCGGTAGTTGGAGGGCAGGGAAGGGTCCGCCCCTGCCTTTTTCAAAATAGGGATGATGACTGCCGACTTGTGAGCAGAGGGGACAGTGCCAATGCTGAGGGAGTGGTTAATAAGGGTAAGAGGAGGAGAATGGCAGTTGGAGAAGAGCTCTTTTAGAATGAATGCAGGGCCAATGTCCTGAGGGGAGCCCGATTTGATCCGGGCCAGGAGGGGGAGCAGGGAGTCTCGGGTGAGGAGGGGAAACTGAGTGAGTGCGGGAATAGGGAGATTAGGGGAGGCAAGGGGAGGTGTCAGAGGTAAGGGGGGGATATTGGCCTTAATGAGGGCAATCTTCTCGAAGAAGTAAGAATTGAGGGAATTACAAAGGGTTTGAGATGGGGGGATTTTAGGGGTCGCCCTGTCGGAAGCAGCAAGCTCATGAACAGTGGCGAAGATCTCCTTTGGTTGGTTATCTGCTGTCAGGATTCTACCGGAGAAGTACTCCATTTTGGCTTTTAGTATATCGTGTTTATACTCTTTCAAAGACAAACAATAGTTGGTTTTGAGAAGGGGACAGTAGGTACGACGCCAGGCGCGTTCGGCTCTGCGAGTGGCAAGCTTTTTGTCCCTTAAGGCAGGGGTAAACCATCGATTGGCCGCATGGGCAAGTTTAATGGTCACTCTCTTAAGGGGGACGGTGGAGCTGCACGCCTTTAGCAGCCAGTTGTTTATGGCAGAGAGCTGAGTGGGGAGGGAAAGGTCATTGAGCTCCGGACTGGTTGCCGCAAGGGAGGAGCAGACCGCGGGGAGGACCGCCTTATCCCACTTTCTGGCCCAGATGTTTTTGGGCAAGGGGGGTTTGGGCGGCCGTCCGAGGTCGGCCGTAAAGGAAATGAGGGAGTGGTCTGACCAGGAACACGGAGAGATGATTGGAAGATCCATGGGGATGTTAAAGGACCAGATTTGGTCAAGTTGGTGACCTTTGATGTGGGTGGCCGTACTGAGCTGAGGGAGGAAGTTTAGGCTGGTGAGCAAAGCCGTAAACTCCTTGGATCTTGTGTCTTCAGCTTGGTCGTTCGGCCAATAGTTCAGATCTCCGAGTAGCTAAGATGTTCCAGGCCGACTGCCCAACCCAAAATGGCGCCCACAGTCGCCGGGGGTCGCCGTTAAGCGGACAGCCCACGGTAGATTGCTGGCTTTAGGCAGGCTATCGGGAAGCGTGTGGCGGCTAGTAATCAGCAGGGCCACTGAAAGGATTAAAAAAGCGATTACCGCTGCTCGTGATCAGCAGGGTGGGGGGGGGAGTGAAGACGCAGATAAAATGCTCGTTTTCAGCAAGGTGAGTCCAAAGTATTAAAATAAAGTGCTCGCGCTCCAGCAGATGCGCGTTAACCCGCTGCCACCGGGCTACTAGCTATCGCTGGTGCAAGGGCAGGGCGGATCCTAAATAGTGATGGGATCAGGGGGGAGTGGCTAAGATGTTCCAGGCCGACTGCCCAACCCAAAATGGCGCCCACAGTCGCCGGGGGTCGCCGTTAAGCGGACAGCCCACGGTAGATTGCTGGCTTTAGGCAGGCTATCGGGAAGCGTGTGGCGGCTAGTAATCAGCAGGGCCACTGAAAGGATTAAAAAAGCGATTACCGCTGCTCGTGATCAGCAGGGTGGGGGGGGAGTGAAGATGCAGATAAAATGCTCGTTTTCAGCAAGGTGAGTCCAAAGTATTAAAATAAAGTGCTCGCGCTCCAGCAGATGCGCGTTAACCCGCTGCCACCGGGCTACTAGCTATAGTGCTGCATTAATTCCACAGCCAAGAAGCATGCGCTAGGTTGGAGTTGGAGCGGTGTGTCACGGACTTTGGTAATGCTGTGCTCCAAACTCATGATGCAGTGGTTTTTTTTGATGTGCTGTGATGGAAAGCTAAGGCTCCAGTGAAAGCTGTGGTCGAGGCATTGATTGGGAACTAAACTTGTGTGCTGGCAACGGCAATGAGTTGAAGTTTGTAGCAAAGTGTCGATAAAAATGGACACTGGGAGTCGATGCATGGATTTTCTCCTTCAGTTCATTTGATTCCACTTCAAAGGGTCTGGGGACTGGATCTGGTACCACTTGGTAATCAGGACTCTCAGCAAAGAGCCCAGGCATTGGTAGGTGAAGTCACTGATGGCTCTAAGACTTCTTAACAGGAAACAAGCACACACAAGCCTTCAAGAACCTTGGAGGTAGGATACAAAAGACAAAGTCCAGTCCTTTCACTCCCAGGACAGAAGCAGCAATCAGTAGGGCAGCACAACAAGGCAACATGCAGAGTGTCAGTTACTACTAGAACATACAGCGCGGGGATGCCTCCGGGTCACCAGGCGCTCTACAAATCGCCAACTAAATAAATAAAAATACAGCTCTTCTTCCTGGTAGAATGTCCATTAGTCCAGAAGTGTTCTGATCTGAGAGTGTCAGAGATACAATATGTATGCCCCTTTTTGCCTTCAAAGGAAAGTCTTTGTATTACATATGACCCTGCCTTTCCCTGACCAGGCTCCAGAAACAGGTGGATGGAGACAGCTTTGTGTGAGGACAGGCACTACCATTTTCAGCTGTCAGTGACAACTCCTCCCACCACCCTAGCTCAGGAAGGCCCACCAGCCTGGTGATGGACCATCAAGATATTCATGGCACACCTCAGCTCACTTTGTGTGACTGTCTGGAGTGAATGCACAAAAGCCCAACTGTCATCCCAACCCAGACATAATTTCTACAGAGAGGCATAGGCACAGAATGGTTAAGCAAGACAATGCCCACTTTCTAAAAGTGGCATTTTCAAACAAGCCATTTAAAAAATAACTTCACCAAAAGATGTACTTTTAAATTGTGAGTTCAGAGACCCCAAACTCCAAATGAGAAATTACACTTAAAAATTATTTCAAAGCAATCCCATGTTACCCTATGGGAAAGATAGTCTTGGCATAAGTGAAAAATGAAAATAACAATATTTCACTATTAGCACCATATATCATGTCCTACCTTTTAAATATACTGTACCCTTCCCATGCCGCTGCCTTGTCCCTACCTTAGGATGTCTTATCTGTAGTAAAAGGGAAGGTTTGTGCTTGGCAAGTGGGTGTTCTTGCCAGGTCCACATGGCTGTTTAAAACTGCACTCACAGATACTGCAATGGTGGGTCTGAGATGTGTGCACCGCTACTCATGTGGGTGGCACAATGTTATATGTTATATGAGGTTTTATAGCGCGCTCAATTACTGCAGGAGTATACTGGCGCGAAGGGAGTAATGCTAGAGGCCAAAGTAGTAAGAAGGAAAGCGGAGCCTAAAACGCCAATTTAAATAGATAGGTCTTAAGTGCTTTTTTGAAAAGCACATAATTCTGATTGGAGCGGAGGGTCAAAGGAAGAGAGTTCCAAGCAGTTGCTGCTTTAACAGCAATGGACTGGCCTCCGAAACGGGAGCGCTGAAAGCGTGGAACCGCCAGCCGATATTGAGTGGCGGAGCGCAGGGGACGATTGGGGATATAGAAGGAAAACGTTTCCTCAGATAAAAAGGGCCCTGATCGTAGATGGCCCTGTGGGCAAAAGTAAGAGTCTTGAAGATAATTAGTTGCATAACCGGAAGCCAGTTCAGACTGCGCAGATGGTGTCGGACGCTAGTTCGCCTGGAGATGTTAAACAGGAGTCTGGCAGTCGCATTTTGGATTATCTGGAGACGATTGGTCAAATATGCCGGAGAGCCACTGAACAGGGCGTTAGCATAGTCATGACGCCAGAGAATAAGTGCTCTAGCCACTGTTTCTCTCGCTGTTCTGGGAAGAAGAGGAAAACATTTTCGTAGAGCCTTAAGAGTGCCAAAGCAGTCACAGGTGAGTTTCTTAATGTGGGCCTCAAATTTTAGGTCTTCCCCAAATCACACCCCCAGATTTTTAGCCGGGATGTTCACAGAGCTCGGAAATGGGAAGCCAGCAGGCCATAACGATTCTCTAAAATTTGGTGGAAACTGCCCATAAAGAAGTATTTAAGTTTTGTCTTCAATACATTTTAACTGGGCAGAAGCCAACCAATTAAAAACAGAGGAGAGACAAGTCTGGATGGCAGCAGTGTCCAAGTCCGTAGCAGGCCAGGTGAACAGCAGCTGTGTGTCATCAGCATAAGCTATTATTTTAGCACCCAGTTGTTTGGCCAAAACAATCAGAGGGGTCATGTATATATTAAATAACAGCGGGCTCAAATTTGACCCCTGAGGCACCTCAGTAGAAAGAGGCTTAGCTGATGACGAAAAACGAGGTAGCCAGACCTGCTGAGACCGAAAGGAAAGGAAAGAAGTCAGCCACTGTAGAGCCAAACCAGCGACGCTAATGGCTGACAGACGGGAAAAAAGGAGCTGATGGGGCACCGTATCAAACCCGGCAGAGAGGTCCAACAATATTAGAGCCGCTGTGCCGCCAGCATCCAAACAGTCCCTAATGGCCTCCGAAATTTCCACCAAAGCCGATTCCGTGTTGTGGGCAGCGCGGAATCCAGACTGGGCAGGGTGGAGAGCATGAGATGTTTCCACAAATGTGTTTAATTGACGGAAGGCTATTTTTTCGCAGACCTTGGCCATCCCTGGTAGTGCTGTTGGATCACTAGTAGCATTTGATTTACAGGCCTTGAGCACCTCTGGTGCTCTTTAGTAGGGACTTACTAGTGAATCAAATATGCCAATCATGGATAAATCACTCACCAATACAATTTAGAGACAGAGCACATGTACTTTAGCACTAGTCATTAGTGGTAAAGCGCCCAGAGTCCTAAAATCAGCAAAAACGAAATGCAGCACATGGTAAAAAAATAGGAGGCCAGAAACAAAAAGACAGGGCAAATCACATCAAAGATGCCAGGTCTAACACATGGTCTTGTTTTTTTAATCAAAAAAATTTGGTCGGAATTCAAGCAGGTCTGGGCAAATTATGGAAATTCGCAATTACTCAATGTCTGCATATGTATACAGAATCAATATAATGTTACCCAGAATACCACACAACGTTCAGCAGAATTTGTCACCGTACAAATTATTTTTCTATTTTAACATTATTATAGCCATACATTTCCCTTATTCAGTGCAATTGTCGTTTTGTCCTACAAAATTCTCTTTACTTCCTTTGCTAATATTCATTCTTGATAAATACTTTGAACAGGTGTCGACTGTATCCTGTATTTCAACAATTCAATCCTCATTAAAACAGCATGAGGTTTTCCGTTTAATAAGTTCTTTGTGTTCTGAACAGGGACAAGCTGTAAACAGTATGTTTGAATCACAAATCACTAGCTCTCTTCCGTTCAGTATGATACAGACTACAGGTTTGGAAAAAATTGCATAAATTTACATGTTTCAGTTAGTCATCTGCACAACACTTTTCTCTTTATGACATTATTTGTTGCGGAATTCTGATATTAAAAAGAAAGAAATCAAGAAGAAAATGGATAGCTGCAGACAAAGATAGACTCTGAAGGCACAAGATTCAATTAACTGTTCACCTTTTCTGTTTTTTAAGTGCACTTCCGGCAATACCCTGCTTTGCATTATTGTAACCCACAATATGTATTTCTGTCTAATGTGAAGAACACAATCAGTTTGTTAAAAGCACTTATTTATGTAACATTACTGACATTATCTAGTCTATTTCATTTCATTTTAGCAACAATATCAAGTTATATAGGGCCACATTTATTTTCACCTCAAATGGTGATAACTTCCGCTGGAAAAAACGCTCACCTCTGCTAGAAAAACAGTTTTTTCTAGCAGGGTTTTTAGGCATAGGATAGGTCAGTGCCATCCATTTCTAGCTAGATAGTGGCAACACCTTTTGCCATTTTTACAGCAAAGTCTCAAAGCATAGGTTTAGCAAGTTCATCCACATTGAGATGAAAAATGACAAAAGCCTTTTACCACTCCTGGCACCATATTACAGCTTTGGATTGGTAAAATACCATTAAAACCAACCTGGAATGAATATAAGCAACCACTGACACATGTTTTGCTCTTATAAAAGCTTGTCAGGGAGACATAGCGTTGTCCAGACACAAGAGAGAAGCTAGTATAAGTCTGAAGAACTCCCCTTTTAGGCTTAGAGTGCAGCATAAATTATGCAGAACGTTGCAGGGAACACTGGGTAGTTCCTAAGACATTTCCACAGATAGAAGGAAACACGATGATGGACATGCTACATAAGTGTCCATAGAAATGAAGAATCACATGAGATGGCCTCAAACTAGCTAGCTATACAGGTTTGATATAGAAACAATTGCAGAAGCAAGGTTTAAAGTGATACTGGTCATAGGAAGGGTGTTCATGGATCCCCAACAGTATTTGCTTTAGGAGGACATTCCCTTTGTCCATTATTCCCTCTAATTCCTCCTTAAATATTTCCACTCCTTCTACAAAACAAAGCACCACCTACCATGAGTTTAAAAACAAAAGTAGGTGGCAGTGGTCAAATAGCTTAGCTTGCACATCACAAATTCATGGTGAATAAAAGAGCAAGGTCAAAGGAAAATGTGTGCTGACAAGGACAAATAACACTATGCCACCCACCTAGTTTTAACCCATATCTGAAGAAACCTTCTGATATTCAATATGTAATAATATGTCCAGAGCACCACATAATAAGGAAATCTTGGTCAGTCAACCCGACAGGTCCATATGTTCATCCAAAAACGAACAGCAACTTATTCACACATTGATCCCAGTCTGACTTAAAACACCATTTAGGTCTGTAGTTCCAAATACTTAATTTTCAAGGTAAAACAATCTGAGTTGTAGTCCAAAGAGGAATAAAGCCCACACGTGTTTCGTCATATGACGACTCTTTCAAGACTGTGAATTTAAAAAGTACATGCTTTATATGTTTGTACAGTGATATCAATCTCTGAAAATAAACAAAAAGCAACCATGACTACAATTGCAAAAAGTGAGACTGAAAAAGTAGAACAGATCTTGGACATGGCTCCCAAGAAATAAGATGTCTCTTATTAAGTGTAAAGATAATGAAGCAAAAATTAGAGTGAATTGTTAAATCTTAGTTTCAAAAATAGAAGGAAAAAATAATCCAGATATAAAGAAATAGCAATAAACCAAGAAAATAATTAAAAACCTCAAGATGAAGAAAGGTACACCCATGTGTTTCCATATAGAAACCATGGTCGACCAAAGTATTCGAAAAAGCCAGTTTGAATGAAGAAACCAAATATGTGAATTCAAGTACCTCAAGAAGAATTTGACGTAGGAAACATGTTCCACTAGTACATGTTGCAAAAATTGCACACGTTCCTCTGAGCCCAAGGATGAAAGTCGTTTAAATAACAATAATTCCTTATAGGCAGTAAAAAGGTTCCAGAACCAAGTGTCTCGGAACAGTTCCAGAAGAAAAAGAGAAAAAAAACATCAACTCTGTAAATCACGACAAGCAGCACAAACAAGAACAAAGTTATGTCCAAGAGCTACCATAGTATTAGAACGATGTTGCCATGCAGCAATTACAAATCCGCCACCAATATGGTTTGAAGGCAAAAAGAAAAGTTTTCAACAATACGTATAAATAGACATATCGTCTTACCTCAGTTTTCAAACAACTGTGGTAAGTATATGTAATCATGTTAACAGCTATGATTGGCCTATGGTTAACCAATTCCAAAGTAACTGAAAAAAGGCAACAAAGAAACATATCATAAATAACCAGCAAGGTGCCAGCAAAGTGCCCTACTAAACCTTCACTCAAGTAAAGTCTCTAGCCAGAGCTTACCAGCACCGTCCGGTGTTCCATCAGTGTAGACGCGTCATAAGTAATAGAAAGTGAAGTGAGGCCCAAACGTTTGCCAAAGTAAAAAAACAAACATACAACAAAAAGTTACTCAATTTGTAATCCCACATGTAAAAATCAATCATACACACGGGCAAAGCAAGATCCGTACACACCAAAAAACACAAGTGTCGTATGATTAAAACCTTAGAAATGACAATGTTTGGTATAAATAACAAATAAACAATGTTCCTTAAGGATTCATTCACAAGATCAATTCAATATTAACTTTGTCACAAAAGTGAACACATTTTTCGAACAATCAGGGGAGTTTTCAACAAAGTATGTAATATCACTTTAATATTTCAAATTAATCACAATAATCATGCTGAAATCCTTTAAAAACACGATCATACATTCATATTTCTTTACATTTTTCATGTACGGCAACAAAAACACTACTACATCAGTTAGAAAACTAATAGTAGCGTTGCAATAACATTTTGTTAAATGCTTTGTAGGGCTCGTACATCACTTAAGCCATGTGAATGAATCCTTAAGGTGGAGAAGTGTGGCTCAATGGTTAGAGCGGCAGACCCTGATGCAGAGGTCTAGCCCGGGAGGAAAAAACATGAAGGGGGTGTTCCCTTAAATAACAAGGATCAAAGTTTAACTAATATCAGCAGTATACCACACACCACAAAAAGAATAAATTTATTCAAAAAATGTTTTTAATTTTCATTTTTATATATATATATATATATATATATAGATATCAACATGATTTTTTATAATAAATAGAGTAATTACATTTGAGCAATACAAAGCATTTCGGAAGAATATACATAATCAAAAACATGCAAAAACAGTCTAAAACCTAGGACACGCAGTGACACTTCAAACAAGGCAACAAATAGATCCACTCGTACATCCAAACATCCCTTTTATACAGTCAAATTCATACACAGACATTCACATCCATATCACTACACACAAGGACAAGAAAAGCGCCGACGCGCGTTTCGGACAAGTGCCAATAGAGGCTTCCTTCATCAGGGCGCACTTGAGATATTGCACAGACAGACAGGATAGATAATGTCTGTGACACGGTCCTGAGAAGCGGTCCTAGTAGCAGCAAGGCTGTGGGTGGGTATTCTAAATACCCTACAATAACGGGGCCCCTTTAAGTATGTAAAAAGGTCAGCAGATTGTAAACTCATGAAAACGTGGATCGCAATCCCAAGGTTCCGCCGGTCAGAAATTTCGCACTTTAGGATAGGCCCACAGGGGATCCAGGTGTAAGAGGGAACCAGGTTTAAAAGCAATTCAACGGAAATATTCCAGGTATCTCAAAAGGAATAACAAGCACTGATACAGTACAGGAAGTCGCACCGGAGCCAACAATGAAAAACGACCTCAATGCAAAAGAAATGAGCAGTCCTTTGATTGCGGTGAGACGAAGACGGGAGACATCACGATATGGAAAATATAGGGCAATCTATCGACAAACCGTATCGCTGGAAGGTGAAGGAGTCACCCGGTTTTCTTCGATCCAGGACACCATTTATACTTGTACCGCCGGGCCGTTTCAGGCCCCCTATTCCCCGGGTTTGAAGTTTTTCCATATCGTGATGTCTCCCGTCTTCGCCTCACCGCAATCAAAGGACTGCTCATTTCTTTTGCATTGAGGTCGTTTTTCATTGTTGGCTCCGGTGCGACTTCCTGTACTGTATCAGTGCTTGTTATTCCTTTTGAGATACCTGGAATATTTCCGTTGAATTGCTTTTAAACCTGGTTCCCTCTTACACCTGGATCCCCTGTGGGCCTATCCTAAAGTGCGAAATTTCTGACCGGCGGAACCTTGGGATTGCGATCCACGTTTTCATGAGTTTACAATCTGCTGACCTTTTTACATACTTAAAGGGGCCCCGTTATTGTAGGGTATTTAGAATACCCACCCACAGCCTTGCTGCTACTAGGACCGCTTCTCAGGACCGTGTCACAGACATTATCTATCCTGTCTGTCTGTGCAATATCTCAAGTGCGCCCTGATGAAGGAAGCCTCTATTGGCACTTGTCCGAAACGCGCGTCGGCGCTTTTCTTGTCCTTGTGTGTAGTGATATGGATGTGAATGTCTGTGTATGAATTTGACTGTATAAAAGGGATGTTTGGATGTACGAGTGGATCTATTTGTTGCCTTGTTTGAAGTGTCACTGCGTGTCCTAGGTTTTAGACTGTTTTTGCATGTTTTTGATTATGTATATTCTTCCGAAATGCTTTGTATTGCTCAAATGTAATTACTCTATTTATTATAAAAAATCATGTTGATATCTATATATATATATATATATAAAAAAATGAAAATTAAAAACTTTTTTTGAATAAATGTATTCTTTTTGTGGTGTGTGGTATACTGCTGATATTAGTTAAACTTTGATCCTTGTTATTTAAGGGAACACCCCCTTCATGTTTTTTCCTCTTGTTCTCGCCCTGGCGGGTTGTTCCCCAATGGTAGTTTTTTCTTAGATTCAGGGTCCCTCCTCTGTTTTACAATTGAGGTCTAGCCCGGGACCAGGGTTCAATTCCCCGCCTCGGCGGGTCTTAGGCTAAAAAATTCCACGGACCTGATAATTCTCGCCTCGGTGCCTATTCCAATCATGGAGTCCCACTCTGCAACTCTGGGCAATAGCTTGCTTAATCTCCACAACGGCCCCCACAATGCTAAGGATGCCTGGCCTCCACCTTGGGGGTGCCCAGGAGTGGACACCTCACAGGGAAAGCCAGGATGGGTTCCACAGCGGTATTCGTACAAGCGCCATCAGACCCTTGCGGGTGAGTAGTGCGCTATACAAGTATCTACATTTACATTTACATTAACAATAAATGAACATTAACATAGGTAGTTTCATTCATAGTATTGCTCAATATATAACAAACAGGATGTTATTGCATCAACGTTTCGGTCTCTCAATGGCCACAAGGGTCCACTAGACCATCTTCAGGACGGTGTGTTGCACCATGATTCTTATGAATAAATCAGAATGCCACCATTAAAACGGAAGCCTCATCAGAATATATCTGTGTTCAAAGAAGATGTACGGCCGAAATCAATCACAGCATGGCTCGGCAAACAGTTTTAATGACTGGTTAAAGCGAAGTCATGTACTGTCATAATAGGTTTTCCATTGATGGTGATGGCTCTGACCTTGGATCATTGGTGCCCCCACACCATGTAATGTGTTTTATAAATATAGGTCTTGAGATCCAGGTTCTCCATAAACTTGACAAAACTGTCAATAAGGCCTCTCCGACCATTAGCGGTACGTGCAATTAAGAGAGCACATCCGCTTAAAGCAGTGCCGGGATGAGCATAAATCACACCTTTGTCTGATCCTATCCATTAACATTAAAAAAATTACTCAACCCGTTAATATACAGGACAGATAGCATAGGAGTGAGGACACAGCATTGGTGGACCCCTCAGGCTAGGGTAAAGGGGGCAGTACACTCTTCCTTTGATTCATGCCTCTGAGAGGCAGTAACCCTGCGGTGTACGGCACATGGGAAGTTCACGAGGGGATGAAGAAGGCCAATCTGCACCAAAATGTACCATAACTTAGCTTAGTTAGCCCAATAAACTACACTGCTAAGATCCATAAATTAAATGGGTCCTATGTTGTGTCTTTTAGACACTGCATTTGGGTTCCCAGTCCCTCCCAAAAACTATATTACACCATGTTAATCAAATATTCTCTATGGCCCAGTCCTCAATCTTTTATATTATGATGTGCCCAACAACTTTGACCACTGAATTTAAAAGGGAGATTGGCCTATAGCACTTGGGATATTGTTTATTGCCTTTCTTATCAATTGGGACAATTGTAGCAGTCTACCATTAGGTTGGAATGCTAGTATTAACAGCAGAGTTCAAGACATTGGTTATAATAGACCTCCAGAATTCAATGTTAGATTTGTAGAGCTCCATGGTAGTCCCATTATGTTGCAGGGCCTTGTGGCATGGGCTAGCCGTGATAGCATCCACAACCTTGAGTAAAAAATATTACTTAACTGGCATTTTAGGGGGGCCTCCTTCACAACATCAAAACAAGGAAACAGCGGTTCCTGTGGGAAATATACAACTATGTATGATAATACTTATGGCAATCGCAATAAAAAGGGGTTTGTACTGATGTCATAGAAAGAGGGACCAGACACATTAAGAGTTTTCACATGTACGTTTATATTATTTACACAATGTGCATCACCATTACTATACAAAAGAAAAGCATTTGTGAAAAAGTGTCCCAAGTGTAGCATGAACCTAACAGTTGAGTGACAAATGTGGCAATATTTACAAGGTTTCACATATTTTTTCCAATCAAAAAATGACCAAAAGTGTTATTTCCTCAAATTATACAGCCACTATACACAATAATAAGTGTCGTGATAGTGGTTCGTTTTCCAAAAATGTTGACGACGTTTCAACCCTTTCTAGCATGTGGGGTCTCATCAGGACCTATGATAGTTGGAACATCTGGGAAAGAGAGTGAAAATAGTGTAAGGGATTGAAGTGGACCATAAGGCATCGCACTAATATTTGGTATGGGTAATAGAACTACCTGGATTATTGACCGCACAGTACTTGTGAAAAGAAAGGTGAAATAGAGGTGCCAACCGTGAATAAAATGGAAGAAGTACTTACAGGGATACCCAGCCGGGTTCCATGGTATAATGAAAGCGAGAGTAGTTAGAAATTGCAGAAAGAGAGGGGGCACTCTGTATTATGGGACTGTGCATGGATATTCTGAGCATTTACCCCTGTATGGAGTAAAGGACTGATGGTCACGATGAGGGGTAAAATGTAGGTCAGGTCTGGGGCCAAACTTCTGTGGAAAGGGAGAATAGCGGTCGTGCTTAGTAGCAAGGTATTAACCAATATGAAGACAACAACGCGTATGTAGCAAAGTAAATACAATTCCCTACCGTCTTACCGGAATAGAAGTCAAAGGGTCGTAAAAATTGAGGGCAGCGGGCCAATATTGGCAGGGTAACCGCTTCAATGATTTTTCGGGAAACCAATTCCTGTAATAAAGGAGCCGGTACGTTAGCTACCACTTGGTGCCCATGAGGCAACATAAGCGCGTGAGAAGACTTTGTGGTCTCTTACCTACGAGGATGATCATTACACAATACACGAAGGATGCGTGTTGTCGGCAAACTTGCTTAATCCATTTGCCATGGTGCAATGACGCTGCGCTGACGTGCACATGGGTCTAAGAATTGAGTGGGACCGGAAACGTGCGCAGGCAGAAAGGAGATTGCCGCTGCATGGAGTATCCGGTTATCGGTAGTGTTAGGGAAGGAGACAGCCGGTAGTCTGCCATGTTAAAGGTAAAGGCGGACGGAGAAACTAGAATAGTAAGGTATAGACCGGTGTTTGGCACCTTATATGTATAATCAGGCTTGTGGCACAATTAATACTAGTGAAAAACGTAAAGGTACAGAAGGCATGAAATAAATTAACATAAATACTGAAATAATTGACAAAGTCGGGACACAGTATCCTCAGTCGAGAATAACCAGAGGTGGATTCAGGTATAACCACATAGACATTCCTATGTATAGGTGCTCCATATTTGTCTAGTTACAATAGTATGTCACTGCATATAATCGTAATGCAGTTACATTAGTGGAAAATAACAAATAGGAGGCGGATTCAGGTATGACCACTGGGACACCCATATTCGTTTATTTGCAGTAGTATGCCCAGGCAGATATTCAGCACAGTTTGAATTACCATAATCAAGGGAAACACGACAATGGCGGCAAGATCATGATGCAATTTGCAATTACCTTGTAGTATTCATACAATATGCTTCCGATTGGACCAATGAGAAAATCACATACATAATTGTAACATATGTAGTTGGCGGTGGGAGTAGCCATACAGCCATATGTATAAATATCCCATATTCGGATAGTTACAGTGGTGTGACCAGGCATATGATTGGCACAATTTAAATTACCATGATCAAGGGAAACATGACAATGGCGGCAAGATCAAGATGCAATTTGCATTTACCATGTAGTATTCATATAAGACACTTCCGATTAGACCAATGAGAAAATCACATATATAATTGTTGCATACGTAGATGGTGGTGGTAGTAGCCATGTTTACATTTAAATTTTTATTGACTCAGTGTTATTACGAGCTAATCTTCACATATTAGTTACAGTTTCGGGTGAACATTCCAGCTATTTATGAGTTTACGTTTTGTACTTAGGGCATATATTGCAGTGGTGGAACAATGAGGCAGTAGGTGTGGTAATGGGATTTGTTACGACCTGTATGTGTGCGCAGGTGGCTCTATCAGTTAAGTGTTGCAACAAAACCACGCCACTCCTCTACGGAGTTAAACCCTCGGGATAGAGAGTCAATTATGTCTAACCAGTGGCATTCTCGTCTTTGCAAGATTTGTGTAATGTTCCCACCTCTCTCAGGGACTCTGGCCATGTCTATCACCTGCCACCTGATGTCATCTGCTGAGTGCTGTTTTGTTCAAGTGAAATGTAACACAAGTGGGGCATTTGCAACTGATCTTCTTATCCTGCTACCATGTTGCCCAATCCGGGCTTTTACTGGCTGTTGTGTTTGTCCGATGTATGGTAGTCCGCAGGGACACCAGAAGTAATAAACCAAGTGACGTGTGTTGCAGTTTGAGAAAAATTCAAGGCTATGTGTCCAGGTACCGTGTTTAAAGGAGTTAATATTCTCAGTATATGGGCAGGCAACACAGTTGCCACATTTGTGATGGCCTTTTAGCTCAGGTAAGCCCCAGGCGGATTCAATGGTATTCGGCTTTCTTTTGGTAAGTTCACTTGACGATCTAATGAGATGTTCTTTTATACTTTTGCCTTGCTTGTAGGCGAACATAGGGACCTCAATTTCAGGGCCAATGCTTTGGATTAAGTTCCAATTCTTGGTAATCAGATTACAAACCTTATTGTTATGCACTTCAAAAGTGGTCACACAGACCATTCTGTGGAGTGGTGCTTTTTGTCTAGTGTTGAGAAGCTCTTCTCTTGGGCAGTACCAAGCATGCTTCATCGATTTTTTGATAATCCTATTTTGATATCTTCTGGTAGCTAGTTTAGCTTTTAGTACTTCTGCCTCACGCATATAGTCTTCAGCCTGATCTGCACAGGCGATGTTTTGGGTGGAAGTCGAACCAAATATTTAAAACATTTTGTGATAACATTGTTTAATAATCAAGAGTCCATACCACAGAGAACTTCACTTCCTTAGGTGAGGCTGGGGTGTAATTTTGCTTTTATTACTTTTACTGACCAATTTCGCTTTAGAGGTCTGTGACCTTGCTGTGTCACCAGGTATGTCGGAGACAAGTTTATGTGACAATGCAACATGGGGAATGATTGACCACTGTCTGAGTGCTGCGGATGTCGACAATACCTTTGAAGCTGCCAGAGGATCATGGCCTGCCTGAAAACAGTAGCATTGATGTGGCAGATGGTTCAGGGTCAGTCTGAAGGTTCCGGCCCAGCAAATACTCATACAACCAGTAGCCCAACCTTCAATTCCTTCTTTAATTCCCTCGCATAATGGTTTGACCTCTCACTCACCTGAAGCCCATAGCAATACAACCGGAACTACAATAAAGCAATGGGTGGTCCAAACTAATAAGAAAAAACTGGGGGGAGTCCCTCACAGTCCAGTTTTGAGGGGGCTTCAGAGAAAAGGTACGAATTCTGACTTGTGTGATGATAGAGCTGGCACAATTAAAATTCATGCAAAGACCACACAGATTGCACAGTGTGACAATCTACATACAGGCACCGGCCTTTGTGAGGAGGTGCTACAGGCAAGACTTTGTGGCCCTGGACTCCTAAAACAGGTTAATTCTTCTACTACAGTGTCATGAATCAGGGAGTGGCAGAGCAACAATTTGGCTGGCTCGTCCAATCCCCCACTTGCTTCCATCTTCTAGCTGATCCAATCTCATCATGCTGAAACTTCTACTCATTATACTGAGGTCAGAACTGAAAATAGGTGATTGCAAAACAGGATCCTTTATCTAACTAGTAAAATGACAGTGTTGACCTCTTAATTTCAAGATCTGCAGCACAGGGTGGCTGAGACCAAAGAAGCCACAGCTTCAACATCAGTGTAAGTTAAGGAGCTAAATACTCAGATTCAGTCTATACAGTCTAAGATTTAGAAAATTGCCAATATAGGTGTAACCTTCAGATCTTGGGTGTGTCAGATGGCAGGAAAGGCAGTGGTGTTAGTCAATTTGGGGTTCAATTGATTCAAAAGTCTTTCCCTGACCTGGCAGATTGGGGTTGGGATTGTCAGATCCAATAGGTGCCTCGACTTCCCTTGTCAACTGGGTCCAAGGTGGTCGGCTCAGAGTCTAGACCGTGCCCTATTCGAATTTGTGTTGGAAACTTTCCCCTACGACATGCAAACTACTTCAAATCCCGCGCTTCCGCTCCAGTTACAGTGGACTCTATTTATTTTTTTGTTTGCTCTGAGTTCTGTAACTTAACTATGAATCACAGAAGGAGACTTAAACAGATGGTTAACCCACTTAAGGCTGCCAGTTCTGGTGTTTCTACAAGAACTTGCATGTCTTAAAGTTCAAAGAAACAAGCAGACAAGGTTCTGCTTTTTTTTTATTGAAGCCAACAATATCCTCTAGCAGTAGCAGAAATGAGATAAGAGAGGGGCGGCAACAAGGGACAGGTTGGTTTTCATACTGCCTTAACCTGAAATGTTCCAGAGATGATTCTGGTTTTTCTTTTTTCCTTTTATCTCAGTGGCTATCTTGGTTCTCTGCTTTTTTTAATCTTTCACCTTCATGTCTAAGTGCATACGTCAGTGGTGTTGGAGGGGTGGTGTGGAGTGTGGTAGGCTGTCTTCTTTCCTAACTGCCAAGATGTGGGGAGGATTTTTTCCCTTTCTACAAGGTGGGGACAGGATTCTAGGAAAGATCTACAGTTAGGTTTTTGGTGGGTCCCCTGAGGGATTTACGTTGTAAACTATATCAAGAGGATAAAGTGAGTGGGAGAGAGCAAAATGGCACTCAAGTAGTTCTCCAAGCCATCGTCACTAGCACCGTGTGTCGATTTCTCGGCCATCGGCTATGCAAACTGGATCTCGGCTGCCGCTCAGCAAGCTGCTGCTCCTCACGTTAGGTAGACGGCGTCACTGCCCTTAAGGTTCGGGGCATGCCTCGAGCATTTAATACACCCTATCGCTGGATTGCCTTTTGTCTGCCACCTCACTTTGCTTCGTCCCTTTTGCGGCTCTTTGTCACCCCCAGCATGCTCCATCAAGGGGAAAAGGCTTGATGCAAGGGCTCAACACAGAAGCCCGAGAGGATCTAAAACACAAACTGCTCCTGCAAACTCTAGAGTAACAAGCATGACTATATCTGCTCCGGACCCGTATCCCAGCATAAGAGGTAAAAGGGATGCTAGTGGGGACAGCATAAAGGTGACATTGAAAGCAGCAGGGGGGTCACACTAAAATAGAGCACTGGATCCCAACCCTCCATAGCGAATCTGTTCTCTGCCTCTAGCTCCTTGGACTCTAAAGGGAGGAGAATGACGAATCCTGATGGACCAGGGGTAGTTACTGAGCCCCCAGAGACCACCAAAGACAACTAGTTAGTGAGTTAGCCGGCTTAGAGCATCAATCCAATCTGTGCCCCCCTCACTTTGACATGGAAGACCGCCAATGGCTGCCCTAACCATGGAGTGGGAAAGGCATGTGGCTCCTCCTGATGATATTACAATTTTCCTGGCTTCTGGTAGTTCAGAGGTAGTCCTCAAATCTATGAATTCTTCAAATGCTGCTTCAGCTGGCTCTAATGCTCAGGATGGGATATCCCTAGATCTGACTGAGCAGGGAGAACTTAAACCTAATGTTATCATCACCACAACAGTTACAGCCGCCTGTGGATTGCCTTCTCATCCGATTCTGTCCCCCGAGCTGGCAGGGCAGCTTTTCTTCTCAGTCACCGATGGCTCGGATTCCTCTGTTGGGCGGAGCTTCCCTGCCTCCAGCAAGGAGGAGCAGTCAGACTCTAACTGTGGCCATTTCACTCACAAAGCAGGTACCTAGCAGTGACAGAAGACTACAACTAACAAGCAGAAAGGGAAATGACATGAAAGCCACAGTCGGATGAATTGGGATTACTCTGGCTTACAGTTTACCTTTTCCTATAGTGAAGAATCTCGCGGGGCCTCTGGATCAGAAAGAACCAGGGTAACAACTGAGTCAGCTAAAGAAATATCCCTGTCTGCTATTCTATTATCCATTAAGCAATTTTATGAGGAGGTTCGGATAGATAGCAGGCAAGCAAAAGGGGTGGCCAAAAAACTTCAAGGTGGTCTAAGAAAGTTGATTAAAGACCTTCTCAGACATTATGGAATGTGTCACGATGATAGAAAGCCACGCTGAATGCCTGGAATCTAAAGCTACCTCTCTGAAAGAGCAGAGTTCAAGCCAAGGCGCCTGTACGACAAATGTCATGTGGAAATTAGAGGATCAGGAGAAGAGGCAGCGTCAAAACAATCTCCGCATGCTGGAGATCCCTGAATGAGTCGAAGGAGTGGATCCCTGCCGTTACATCATGAACCTTCTGAGAGGTACCTTTCCCAAACATTCTGAATGGAACTAGTATTAGGAGGTACGAAGGGCTCACCACTTCCCCTTTAAGCTAAAGAAGCAGCTTTCTAACGGAGGGGAGAAACCCAGAGCCTTCTTGGTGTTTTTGGGACATTTTATGCTCAGACAATTGGTCTATGAACACGCTCCAGCCGAACTCACAGAGAATGTTTGAGGCGTGTGTCCTTTTTTGCTACGCCTGATTTTTGTCATTCAACGGTTAAAAGCAGATGGCGTCTTCTCCAGCTGTTTGCTCCTTTTCAGCAGTTGGGGGTACAAGTTTTTCTTCTCAATCCTGCTACTTAAAATCAATCTAAATGGCTCTTCCTGAAGTTTTACATCTGAAAGCAAGGCCCTGGAGTATCCTAATGAAATCAAGGCTAAGAAGGGGCACAGTTAAAGAATACCTCAAAGAAATCCGGGCCAGTAATGGGCTCCTTGAAATATTTTCCTTTTATAAGAAGTTAATAAAATTGTGTTCCCCATGAGGGCGGAGAGGGGAAAGGTGAGGGGGCCAGGGCTCTAGCTGGTATCACGGCAGGATGGGCTTGTTTTTTATCTTTGTTTTTTGTTTGGACTATGGTTTATTCATTTCTTCTAGATCCCATGGTGGGGACGGGTGACGTGGACCTATTTCTGGTGTCCATCATTCAGGATACTCCTGATTGCTCTATTTTTGGGGGTAGGGGAAAGAGGAAGGGGTGATACAGGATTGTGGGGGTTTGGGGTGTGGGAGAGGGAGATTGGTGCGAATGGTCCTACACATTGTTTTTTTTCCCGCTGCGATCCTGAGAATGTGCTACTGTCTTGTCGGCGTAAAAAGAGCAGGAATATTTTGCTCTTTTTCCTTAGACCTATGGTTTCTTCTCAGTTTTTTTCTTTTGTATTCCTTCACCTTCATTTCCTTGGTAATGTTTTTCCACTGATATTCATATTGTTAGAGTAGAATAAAATTGATCTTGAATTAGTATGTTGAATTTAATGCATTTCAGGAGTGCAGAAGAGGCATAAGGTCTCGCAGGGCTTATGCTTGTAGGGGGGAGATTGAAGGCTCACAGATTAGTCTCCTAAATACAATGGGATATACCCTGAGTGGAGGGACATTGCAGAGCGCACGTGTTAGAGGAGCAGTAAAACTGATCCCCATGGGAGATGAGTCCTTGCAGAGTGTAGACCATCATCTAAATCCTGTTTCACCCTATGCTAGATATACAGGAGCACAGTAGATGTCCCTGGGGTAATTTTTGGGCTAACCGGGGAGCTAGCTCACTGGCCTCTCTTCGTTATATTATGCGGGGACCTGAACATTAACTTACCTTGTGACTGGGACATGGATACCCAAAGGCAGTATGCAGGTGGAAAACCCAAAGTTTTACAGGCCCTGAGGAATCTATTCTATGTACATGGGTTGAACGATGTTTGGCCCCGGCCACAATATATATAGGCTTATTCGCAGCCAAGAAGGTCCCTCAAGCAACAGTCTCTTCCTAGGGAGAGAGGTGGCTGGGCACTCCCAGATCTAAAAATATACTACTGGTCCACCATCATGCAAATATGTCCTGTATTGCTACAAGACCGGCCTCAAGCACGAACAACGGATCTCCCCTCCCTGTTCGAGCTGTTAATTGGCCTAGAAGCTTGGGGGTGCCTGTAGCGTCAACTAGAATACGGATACTATAAGAAAGTAAGCTTCAAGTCCCTTGTCTGAACCTACAAGGCCTTCACCACTGTCCGTAAACTATTGTGGATTGTGAGAATGAATCACTATACGCCCACAAGTAGCAACAAGAATCTGCCGGATATATTTGGGTCTCTTACTTTTCAATTTGGCTCAATGCTGGTATTAACAAACTGGATTATTTTTATTCCTCATATGGGGTCTTGGCACTTGAAGATCTTAAAGTACAATTTTGTGTAAGCCATAAAGAGTTTTTTATATACTTAGCAATAAGGATTTTTTTATTACGGAAGGCAGGCAGGCCCGCAGGGTTTGCTAAATGTGAACATATAGAAAGACTGACAGATCCAAATACCCCTTGAATCAGGACCATCTATGGCATTCTTATCAGCTTAATGCAGGATGATCTGGCTACGATCTCCTTGAAATGGCAATCGAAACTAGGCATTACGGGCAATATTTTCCGATCAACTCTCCGATCTGCTCAAAGCGATCTACTATCGGCCAACCAGCAAGCCCAGTTTCACAAAACATGCTTCTTTGTATATTATACCCGAGCAAAATTGCGAAATGGGGGTCTGGCAAAGGCACTAACCCCCAGATTCATCATTGCCCTCTTTTGCGAGTCCTTAATAGCGATTATTAAGGAATCGCTATTAAAGACTCGCAAAACGGGATTCATGTAGAAATCGCAATATTATTTGCGATTTCTACAGCTTCCTTATTTGTGATTAGCAAATTGCTAATCGCAAATAAGGAATGGAGTCATTCCTTATTTACGATTAGCAATTTGCTAATCGCAAATAAGGATGCGATTTCAAGGGTGCAGGGGTGTCCAAAGGACACCCTGTAGCACCCCTGAAATGTAAATGTAGACTGATGTTGCGCACACACATGTCCAAAGGACGTGTGTGTGTAACATACAACTTAGAAAAATGCACTAAAGTGCATTTTTCTAAGTTTTCGCTATTTACCACGAAGTCAGACTTCGCGGTAAATAGCAGCCAAAAATAGCGATTTCCCAATTCAAAAATCGTTTATGAATTGCATTTAAGGAATCTCAAATAGAGATTCCTTAAATGTAATTCCTCGCAATTTAGCGATTTAGCAATTTGCGATTTTTGCATTTAGGGTAATGAATCCCAAATGCAAAAATTGCGCTCGCAAAGGGCCAGATTCTCAGAATCTGGCCCTTTGCAAGCCGATTTTCCGATGATGAATCTGGCTGTAAATGCCCTCGGTGCTCTGAATGAAGTGCAGACTCTACACATACTTTTGTGACGTGTGAGAAGCTTATCCATCTGTTGGAAGAGATCCAAGGCTTCCTCAAGCAATTTCTATCCCGAGGTGTTCTGCTAACTCCTTCCACCGTTTAAGTGGGAGTACAAGAAACCATAGATAGAAAAAGGGGAGGGGCCCTTATTTTTTGCTATGGCAATACTTAGGCTATGTATCGCTTCAGCTTGGTTGGACCCCAATTTCCCTTCATTTCAGCAGTGGATGGCTCGTCTGTTTTCAGCGCGTAATCTTGAAAAGGCTATTTATGCTAAGAAGGGTATCCATGCTAAAAGGAAGGGTTTGGTAATCTGGGAACCACTGTCCGGCTGGCTTTGCCAGATAAATTTACACTAAACAAGGCGGCGGGGCACTGCTATTTTCTCCGAGCTGGGGCTGTCTAATTCATGAGGAATTTACAAATGTATTACTGAATATATTCATCTGTGTATCATAGCCAGCCTCTCTGCTCGAGTCCTGTAGAATGTTTTGTCTTACTAAGATGCCTCCACACTCCCTTTTGCACCTTCATTGCACTTTGCATTTTAGTGTTCGTCATTTTATATTTCTGAATATGTCTATGTAGCCTATTATTTACACATCTCACTTTGCACTTTAAGGCCTTGCGGGGTTTGATGAAATGCACTAAGAAACAAGTTGTATTGCTTTATGTGAATTTGATGGTTTTAAAATGATGGATCATTTTAAGCAAAATGGATTGTCTTCCGATTGCAGACTTTCACTGTTGGGTTGTAGGACCGGGCAGGTTATAGTGGATGGGTGGAGAAGGGAAACTTTGAACTTCGATGCTCTGCTTATTTTTCACGAGTTTGTATTTACAAAATGCCAATTAAAATAATTTTAAAGTTAAAAACAGAAGAAAAAAGTAAACTATATCAAGGATGTTTGTGGGGTTGGTAGTAGGCATACAACATTGGAAACATTTAAGTGGTCATTAAATTTTAGTTTTTTTTGGAAGGTTTAATAATGTGAACACCAGTGTTTGGCTAAGCATGTGGAAATGGTACAGGAGAAAGAGTGGGAGACATCAACCACATCCTCAATCTGGGGTGGTAGAACTAGGTCTACACATTTTTGGGCATATATTTATTTCCGTCCCACAGCTTAAAGTAAGGTTTTGGAATGTTGCAGGCCTGTATCATCCTTTGAAGCCAAGACTGGTTAACGAAGAGGTGCGAGCCTATAAACTGCACATTTTATGTCTGACTAAAACTCATTTAGCCTATAACGTTAGGGCGTATATACAGCAGCTATGTTACAAAACTATTGTTTGTATAACAGGTCTCGATCAGCAGAGATGGAATATTAAGACGGACATTGGATTTTAAAACTATCTGGACTACATCTGACTCACAGGGCAGGTGTGCACTTGCTCAAGTCATTTTAAATTCTAATGTCTATAGTCTATGCATTGTATGTGGACCTTGCAGGTAAGATCTGGGGTTATTTGACTATTTACATTTCGAGCTAGACTGGCGAATTGCTGTTATTAGAGTACTTTAATTGCATTATGAATCACATGCAGAGCACCAATAAATCTGCCATCTCTCTACTGAACAATACTAAGCAGGCTATTAAGGAGCTAGTCAGAGTATATATTTTTGCTGACCTTTTTCCCAAATATGCCAAGAGTGCCAGCCCCAAATCGTAGAATTTCACAAATTAGAGGAGGTAAGTTATCTAAGGGATGGCAGATAATCAGTAGTATCCCACCCACATACACAGAAAGTAAGATGGGACCATGTTTGAGTTGTAGGCCACGATGCATGTTCTGTTCCTTAAGTTGATGGGCCAAGGGGTCCATCGCAATAATAAGAAGGAGAGTGGAAGGGAGCAACCTTGTCTGGTCCCTCTAGCAATGGTAAATGTATCAGTAAGGGAGCCATTTACCCTTAGTCGTGCCACCGGGTTAGAATAAAGGAGCAAAATTAGGGAGATGAAGCTGCAGGGTAAGCCTAGTTTGAAAATCATGCACTCGAGAAGGGTCATTCCAAAGTGTTGAATGCCTTCATGGCATCTAATAGGACCACCGCTGCAGGAGTTGTTGGGGAGATCCTATTTAGCACTGAAAATATTGTCAGTAAAGGAGTTGGATCTATGGGGGACAAAGCCTGACAGAACGGGGGAAATGATCTGTCTCATCAGTAGGGACAAGTAGCGGCTCCTGGAGGGAGTGCTGCCAGGTGACGCAGAGTGGGGGGATAGTAAAGTCCAGATTATGGCCTAATGGAGGTAATTATACAAATAAATAAATAAAACAAGTTTCATTGCACGCACTGCATTGCATTTGACGATGCAATAGGCGCAACGAGATTCGTTTTATTTATTTATTTGTATACTTACCTCCGCTAGGCCATAATGTGGACTACCCCCCACCCTGCCCCTCCCCCGCCCTGCGTCACCGCCCGGCAGCACTCCCTCCAGGAATCGCAACTGGTAGGCATAGCCTAGCCTAGTGGTGAGGACCTTGTCTAAAATCTTGTTGTTGAGATTGAGGAGGGAGAGGGGGTGGTAGAAGGCACATAGGAGGAGGTCCTTGCTAGGTTTCAGGAGGAGTGTGAGGACCGCCTTGCATAATGCAGATGGTAGGGAACCTGCCTCGAGTGACTCAGCATACATAGAGAGGAGATAGTAGGCCGATTAGTGTTTGTAAGCTTTATAGTATGCACCTGTGAAGTCATCTAGACCTGGAGCTTTGGACCTATCTAGGGTGTCTAGGGCCTTTATAATCTCCTCGCACACTACAGCCTCACTCAGGAAGCATTGTTGATCGCCAGTCATCTGAAATCTCAGATGCAATATCCCTTCCCCGGCAGTAGGAACTATAGCAAGAAAATTAACCGTGCACCCCAAGTGGATGCAAAACCTTGAGAATCCCTGGGAGAGAGATGAGTTTCCTGGAGGAAAGCTATTTAAACCCCATGGCAGGAAAGATATGAAAGAACCTGCGTGCCCTTTTGTGGATTGTTAATGTCACAGATGTTACAAGTAAGGAGGGTAATGTCCACCACCCTGTTAGAGCCATCTCGTGCTGCCATTTGAGAGGGTACATAGCAAGCCATGAGAAACCAAGCATTGACAAACTAAGTTTAAAACCTCTCCCCATTCCCACTCCAGACGAGAAGACTTCCAGCAATTCCCAAGAACACACCAATAGGGGAAGGCAACACCTTGGCTGGCATGGTCTGCGTTTCGAAAAGATGACTAGGATCACAAGTGAAGTACAACAAATGAAGTTTGTATAATCAGTGTCCCAACATCTACAGGGATTTAGAGGAATGTTGGTACCCAGATATGGTGATTTCAAAGGGCCAGCCATTTATGGGTATAGGTTTTGGGAGAAGCCAATGTCAGACCGGTGTACTGCGTTATAGGTTTTGAGGATCGTGTGCGCTCTGGGGCATTCTGCTTGGATTATGATCACTCTCACACTTTTCAATCGTCACCCAGAAATGGGCAAGAGGATTTATGAACTTTGTACTTTTTAAAAATGTTTTATTTTTAGTCAAGTATGGTTCTATACAGTGTTTTTGATCACTACAGCTAATACATGAACCTCCCACTTGACCTCTGTTTCTTTATCACATGGGCTTAATCTACTCCAATAGGGCTAGGCAAAAATATATTTTAAGACATTGTGTATTTCACATCAACATTCTTTTTCAAATATATTGTTATTATTTTCTCATGATGATTATACTTATTTCTCTTATTTCATCAAGTGAAAAAGGATTTTCTAAAAAACATACATACTATTACAACATATCTTTTCTTATTTTTCTTTTTTGCACGTCATTATTTACAATAAATACTTTATCACTTTTTACAAACATATTATAACCAACAGTGACCCCCTATCTACATAGAAACAATTCCAAAATTGCTCATTTTAGTTTACATTCATTCTCAACCACGCGTTGTATGCACTCGAAAACATCTTTGTCAGCTTCTGACCTGACAGTGTATGTGTCTTTGGGTTGACTGTTAGTTTGATTGGTGTGGTTGAGACTGAATAATCATCATGAGAAATTAATAACAATATATTTGAAATAAAAAGAATGTTGCTGTGAAATACAAAATGTCTTAAAATATATTTTTTGCATAGCCCTACTGGAGTAGATTGAGCCCATGTGATAAAGAAATAGAGGTCAAGTGGGAGGTTCATATATTAGTTTGTTTATTGTGGTTGTCCCCTTTTCTCCCTGACCTTATTAAGTTTTAGAGTGGATCCCCTTTCCCAGAAAGATTTGATTTGATTTGATTTGATCACTACAGCTTCCACAATGTACAACTTACATAGCATAATGTAGTAGAATTCACAGTTTATCTAAAATAGAAAGCATTGCCTATAAAGCTGTATACTGACTTTCGTCCCGCATTCAATAAGTTCTTGCATTATAATGAACTTCCCCTCCCCTTGGCCAATTTATGGCGAGCCAGTATATTCATGAGCCCTCTCTGTTGTCGGTCTCTTCATACACTCTTCCAGCAAGACAACTCCTCAATGATCAAGATCTCTTTGGCAGTAGTGTGCTGTATATCTCTGAGTTTGTAAATAAGATGCCAAGTCTTTAAGTAATAGGTCTGCTGAGGGACGTGCTCCCCTTCCTCACTACATGGTTAACCGTCATTTACACACCAGCAGGGCCATAGCAACACACTTTCTACTGTGGTTAGGTATAATTTTTGTAAAGACCAAGAGGGCCAGCAGGACTTCTGTCTGCAATTTCAGGCCCACAATGTCATACAATCTGTTGCAATAATCAGCAACCATGGCACAGTCCCATGCCAAATGTAAAAAAATCGGCAGTAGGACTATTACATCTCTCATATGCGTCACTATCTCTCATCCAATAACTATGGGCCCGATTCACAAAAGTAATCTGAGACAACATCCCAACTTTACGAATTTCTGTATTCTCAAAGTGCATTTAGGAGTAGTAAAGTTAGGATTTTGACTCAGATAAACTTAAGTTTTGGTCTTAAGTTAAACTTAAGACCAAAACTTTGTCTCAGTTAAACCTAAGTTGTGCTCTTATGTTAAACTGAGACAAAATCCTAACTTTACTACTCCTAAATGCCCTTTGTGAATACATAAAGTCATTAAGTTAGGATTTTGTCTCAGATTACTTTTGTGAATCAGGGTCTCTATGAAATTAGGTCAACCTGATTAAGGAAGTTATAATGTAGCAATCAATGTCTGCCATTCATGGAGACCTCTTTGGTGCATTGACAGCAGCATTCCCATTATGCATCTGTTATTCGTGCACTTTGAAATGTAAATATAATCATTAACCATGCCATACCCAGCCTACGTACGTGGCCCTCTGGTTTGACTTGTTTCCCAAGGTTTCGGCTGTGTTCAAGAGATGAAATTTATATAGCTAAATCCCTCTACTGTTGGCTCTTAAAGTATTTGAGACCTTCCCCTGGATTAGGAAGGGTGTTGTAATCACAATCTGGCAGCCGAGATATCATTTTGTTGATTTTTTGTTTGTCTTTGCTTTTTTAGCCACCTGTATTTGCTTATATAATGCTGAAAAGCGACGCACACAAGACACACTCTTCCCTCATGACAGGCTATTTGGCACTTGCACGGCATGTCCACGCAGCCCGTGATTAAGATTGGTTGAAGCCTACACTTTTACTTACCTTTTATGCAATACAGGTCTTTTTAGGAGGTGCCTGGCTCCTTTCATGTGGCCGCCATATTGTTCAGGGCTCAGACCCTGTGTTTAATATGGTTATGATTTTCTTTTAAACCAATTATTTAATATTTATATTTGCTTTACCAGTATTCTCCAAATGCACGGGAGCCTGCAGTTGGAGGGCAGGGTTGCCTGACCCCAGTTATACTTTTATTTTACCCACCTGTTTTAGCTTCTATCAAGCTGTAAAGTTGCAGACCAAAGCCACGCCCACAAGACACGTCCATCCCTCATGAGGGGCTATTTAGGCACTTGCACAGCACGTCTGCGCAGCCTGTGAATAAGGATGGTTGAAGCACACACTTTTCCTTTCCTTGTATGCACTATGGTGCTTTTTAGGAGGTGCCTGGCTCCTTTCATGTGGCCGTCATATTGTTCAGGGCTCAGACCCTGCTTTTAATATGTTTATGATTTCCTTTTAACCCAATGAATTTCTATTTCTATTTGCGTTACCGCTATTCTCCAAAGCCGGGGAGCCTGCAGTTGGAGGGTGGGTAGCTGGACCCGAAGGAGACTTTTATTTTACCCACCTGTTTCTTCTTCTATTGTCCTGAAAAGCGATAGACCGAAGCCACACCCACAAGACATACCCATCCTACATGACATGCTATTTAGGCACTTGCAGAGTGCGTCCCCGCAGTGGACGCGCACAACGCTGGTGCACTGAAGGCATGCTAAAGGCAAGCCCATCTGCACCGGTCTGCACCCAGACAGTGTCCTGGGCTCGTCCCTCTGGCCATTTAACATCCCAACCAGGGCAACGCCAGGTCTACGCAGGGAGAGAACAGCTTGGAAAATGCACCCCTTTTAATCTTGATGAAACCAGAGTTATTTTGTTTAGTCAGGAATGTAACCTTAAATGCTTATATCATGCAATAGGTTATTATTATTATTATTATTATTATGAACAGCCTCTTTTGACTGATGGATGGAGGATGTCCTCAAGTACAAATTCATTATTTTTTTAATTAAATGCACACTAATCAATGCTAGGTCACTTGTAAAACATACTTTTGAGGTCTTGGAGTTTATTGACATCCTTCAGCTGGATATGATCTTTGTCACGGAAACATGGGCGGACCAAACTTCAGGTCCTGATATGGTAACAGCTACGCCAAATGGATACTCCATCCTTAGGCTAGATTGGCAGTTGAAATGGGGGGGTGGGGTTTAGTGGATATACACCGCAACTCATTTACAGCTTTTTTTGCTCCCCACACAAATAATTCCTGTGAAGCACTGAGCTTTGGTGTGGAAATCACCAAGACCCAGTCCTTTAATGGACTGCTGTTATATCGCCATCTGGGCCCTAGATTAAAAATGTGTAATGAAATCAGTGCAACTTTTCTCTGTAAACGGATTTTACAGTACTAGGGGATTTTAATTATCATCTTGAGAATAAATTAGATGGAGATACAGAAGCACTCCTGTATCAGATGGCCAGCTATGCCTATTCCCAGAAAATTACAGGGCCTACTCACAATGCAGGGAACACTTTGGACAGCATTCTTACGAATAATGTTCATTTGGACAATTTTGATACTATAGCTCTGACATGGGCGGATCATCAAGGTATAAGATTTGAAATAGGAATTGTGGAAAATACCTTGTCCAAAAACTTTAACAGAAAGTCGCAGAGGACTCATCCCTGGCACAAAATGAGTGCCTTAGGTTTGAATGACATTTTAGTGAGAACAGAACCAGAAAGCTTAAATGACCCAGATGCATTATCGGCTACATATGAAACCTGGATGCAGACAGCTATGAATACTTTAGCACCTATTAAAAATAAATGTCAAACAAAAAAGAATAAACTTTCTGCTCCTTGGTTTAATGATACCGTGAGAGCTTTTAAACAAAAATGCCGTAGAAAAGACTGGGCTTGGAGGAAGGGACTATAATGAAGAGGAAAAAATCAAACATAGGAAGTGCATTGTAGACTAGATAAAGCCGATAGAGAAAGAAAAAGCCTCTTTTTTCACTAAGCAAATTGAGTCCTCAAAAAGCTCTAGGGAGGAACTTTTCCAGACTGTAACTAAACTTATCACCACTCCAGTAGTAGATACAGTGGTAGGACATCAAGAACTCTGCGAGTCCCTGGCTTCTTTTTTTCTGAACAAAGGTAGGGAAATCTTTGGCAAATTTGACACTAACGATCAAACAAAACAAAGTTGCCACTGGAAGGCAGACAGTCTCCTTTTAACAAATTCATACATCTGTCAACTGACCAGGTTGGTCGGAGGATTGCTACTGTCCCTGTCCACATCATATAATTCACCTTGCACCCAATACCTTTGCAAAGTTCTTGATAAATATTATTAATTCCATATTTAGTACAGGTTTATTGCCAAAGCCATGGAAAAGGCTTGCGGTCCTTCCTTTCTTACAAAAAAGCCTATTTGGATCCCAAGGACTCTTCAAACTATCGGCCAATATCTAGACTCTCTATTCCGGCCAAACTGGCAGAGAAAGCTATGTGTACTCAGCTGCCCACCTACATTGAGTCCAATCATCATCTTGACAAAACTCAGTACGGATTTAGGAGCGGGTATAGTACTGAAACTGCGCTCATTGTAGCTACAGAGGAGATTAGATTTTCTCTTAACTTGGATGGTAGGCCAGCTCTGATTTTATTTGACCTGTCTGCGGCCTTTGATATTGTCAATTATAGCTGTCTGATTGATCGTTTGTGGGCTATTGGGGTCAAATACATGTCTCTTGCCCTCCTCCATTCATTTCTTAGTGCTAGATCTCAATCTGTAACCTTAAAAGGTTTTACCTCAAAGTCTTTTACGGTGCCATGTGGGGTCTCTCAGGGCTCATCCCTGAGCCCAACCTTGTTCAATGTTTATAGCTCCCCTCTGGCTAATCTTATAAAGTTATTTGCGTTTTCACTGGTAACCTATGCAGATGACACTCAGATTATTGAGTCGGTCACCAATGCTATCCAAAATACTGCAGAGAAATTCTATAACTGTATGAGGGAAGTTAGCGACTGGATGAGCAAGAGTTGTTTAAAATTGAAGTCAACTAAGACTGAGGTTATGCTATTTGGGAATGATGTGTCTTTTTGGACCCCCATCTAGTGGCCCCAAGAGCCTAAACCAAACAACAAGATAAAAATCTGGGTGTGACTGTAGATGGTAAGCTAACTTTTAAACAACAAGTTAACACAGTGGCTTCAACTTCATTTATATATTAAAAATAATAAAGAAGATTGCTCATCTGCTTAACTTTGATTTGTTAAAGACCGTGGTCACTGTGCTAGTCTTAGCCATACTAGACTACTGCAATGGTCTCCATCAATGACTCCAGAAATGATCACTGAAAAAACTACAGATACTGCAAAATTCAGCAGCAAAGATACTTTTTAACATCCCTAGGTCAGAATCCACATCTTTAGTCCTGAAACAAGTACTCTGGCTTCCCATTGAAAATTGTATCACCTTTAAGGCGCTGCATATAAAACTTTGTATGGAACTGCCCAGACTACCTAAAAAAGAACTTAAAATGGTATGTTCCAGTTAGGTCTCTACTTTCTAGTTTTTTAAAGAATCTGCTAGTTCCGTCTTACAAGCAGATGTCTTGGGGTGGCAGGAGCTTTACCAGAAACACCGCCATTAAATGGAACGGTCTTCCCCAATCTCTGAAGTCTATAACCAATCTTCTGGCTTTTAGGAAAGCGTTAAAAACCTAGCTCTTAACCAACTAAGAATGCATTTCTTACTGACCATAGATATCACCAAGATGCCTCCGGGTATATATGGTGCACTTTATAAATGCATTCAATACCAATTTCAATATCTTAGTTGCAGTGTGTTATCCATGTACAACAGCCCACCAGGAGCAGCCTGTCTGCTGCTCAGCCCATACTCCAACTGTCACACCTCACCACACAGGCACCCAAGCATTCCATTCTTCTTCATCACACCAACATTCCACTCAGAATACCCACACTGGCTGAGCAGCTAGGACCAAAAGTAACAGGGTAGATGCATGAATACATAAGCATGATATAACATATGCTCCCCCTTTAGGCAGACGCTAAAATGTAAGATACTAGGTGGAAACAACTATTCACATATATATACACTAGTAAAGGGAAATGTTTTCAATAGACACAGATGCAAGATAGTACAAAACAACTTGTGAAGAGATAGGCAATAAAGAAAGCAGAGAGGACGCATAAATAAATACATAAGAAATATCACCCATCCTCCCCACTTCTAAAACCAGATATAAATGTAGAGGATGTAACTGGAGAAACCCTGATGTCATACACATTACATGTTACTAGACAGCAGACTAAACAAAATTCACAGAAAAAAACCCATGTAAGGGAACTGATTCAGACAAAAACACGTGACCACACAGATAAAATGAGTGAAACACCCGACCAAACATTCCCAACAAAGGGCAAAACATGTAATGTGTAGCCACAGGTGACACGCACCCCCAAATCACCATCCCTATTGTAAGGGGAACAAGTGAAATGTGTAAACGGGGTGAATTGCACCCCGTCCAGTGATCCCTCATGTAAGGGCCCGTAATGTAAACTGTAGAAATAGGACTACACCCATTTAGACATCCCTCGTGTAAAAGTCTTTAATTTAAATTGCAGAAATCAGACTTTCACCCATATAACCATCCCTCATGTAAGGGTGTGAAATGTCTAACCTAGATATGGGTGAACACCACCCACTAAGACACTAGGACCTCCCTCACGTAGGGATACAAAAGCTAACCTTAGAAAATGGGTAAATCCCACCCATAACACAATCACACGTGAAAGGGATATGTAAAGCTCAATGTAGCAGTGAAGCGTCAGATGTAATGTAAAATGTCAGCATAACAACCTAGCGTGAATGTGAAAATGTAGCCATACAATTATAGATAAACCACCAGAAAACATATTGTAACATGTGAAAATGTTTAAATTCAACATGACAGAACCGTAGGTGACAACCTAATGACATTTCTCAGACCAGAAATAGTAAATTTGCCAATCAGAAAAAATTATGTCACCACAGCACTACAATAGTAGCAACACTAACGTACGGAAAATTTGCACGTAGGGAAATGCACCTATACTATAACCCTTGGGAAACATCCAACCCAAATAGGAACAAAACATTCAAGAGGTTATTGTACAGCCAAGTATAATACTAAAGAAAACCAATTGTTGTGTTCAAACAAGAAATAATGGCATGAAATAGAATATTATTCGACAGTGCGATTATGACACAACACAACCACCTGCGAGCGATTTTTCACTCAAAATGGCAAGCAGCGTCTCTAAACCTAAAAGAAAAACTGGAGACATGCCAAGATAAATTTTGTGGATCCATAGTCAGAGAAATATTCCAGTGGCAATATGAATGTAGCATGGCACTCAGATTGATGAGATCATACGTACACAACAGTGGTCTTTCTCATGTAGCACAATCAGTAAAATAAATAGTTTTACTTGATCAATCAAATCTTGGTGCTGCTTTTCTGTTGATCTCTAAACTTTGTTGATAATCAAGATGACGCACTGATAATCCCAAAACAGCATGCTGTGATCCAGATCCATTAACCACCTGCTGCATCTTCTGTCAAAACATTGACCTGTCAGTTCCCACCTCAAAAGTACAGCCCCCTCAGAGTGTGATGGTATAAGCCGACCCACTGGGTAGTCCTCGACGACCACAAAAACCTTGTGGTGGAAGGGCTGGAGACTCTTGCATAAGCAGGCTAGGATAAATTTGTGCCTGCTCCTCGAATGTGCGCATGTGCACCCTTGTAAACACACACATGATATACTTTGTAATATGCCCATACGTAATTTCCTGGTGTTCCACCTCGCCGAAGAAAGATGGTGGCACGTATGTTATATCAGCGCCAGGTGACTCAAGTCTCGTACATGCACTAAGCATTGCACACGCAGCACGCTGTATATCCTCACACCCCACGCTCTACTGCAACTGTCAGCTTCCTCAATGGCGCTTCGATTCAGTTAAGGCGCACACATACATCACGCTTCAAATCTGAACAAAACAAAACACGCACTGAGGTAACTGTTGCAGTAAAAGACACTGTTTAGTGTATATTGTAAAAACTACACAAACGATACACCAACTCTTTCAGTACTCTTCCCACACACAATGCGAATGATGGAAGAATCCAACAGCCAAATGCATCAAGCTTTTTTGCATTCGCAAACGGTGCGAATTGCAAAATTCGGCCGTTTGCGAATGCAAAAACCTTTTTTGGGATGCATCATTTTTTTTTCATTTTTCGCAATTTAAGAAAACGCATTTTTTGCGATTTCTTAAATTGGATAGCATTTAAGAAATCGCAAATTTTGCGATTTCTTAAATGCTATGCATGATTTTTTTTAATTTTCGAATTTGCAATTAGGAAGGAGAAAATTACCATGAAGTAAACCTTCGTGGTAATTTGCGAAAAGTTTCAAAAATGCACAAAAGTGCATTTTTGAAACTTATATTTTACACACACACATGCCCTTGGGACATGTGTGTGAGTAAAATGTACTTATGTGACATTTCAGGGGTGCAGGGGTGGTCCCTGCACCCTTGAAATTGCATTCTCATTTTGTGATTCTTTAATTGCGAATTCGCAAAATGAGAATGCCTTCCCATTGATTCCTATGAGCCTCTAGGCCCATAGGAATCAATGTAAACCGATTCCTTAATTGTGATTCGCAATTAAGGAATCGCAAATAAGGAAAATTAAGAAATTGCATTAACTTTTGCAATTTCTTGATGCATAGGAATTTGCGATTCCTAAATTGCGATTCCTTAATTTTCTCAATTTAGGAATCGCAAATTCCTACAATGATGCATGTGGCTGTATATGTCCATATAATGTGCAGATTCATTTCTTCAGGCTTCCCAACAAACCAAACCTCTGGGATTGTATAGACCTGAAAAAAACAGCCACCCAACTCTGTTAGTAATTTCCATATGAATGCTGAAAGGAGATAGAACTTCCAGGCTTGCTTGCTGGTAATTTTCCACTCAAACGATGAAAAAACAAAAGCCCATTACGTTATTGAGAATGTCCAGTTGACATCATAGTGAGATATTCAACCATCTAAGGACCAGAAGCAAGCCCAGGCGGGGGCCGTCGGGTAAAGAGGACACTGGTAGAGTGCTGACATAACTTGCTGGGCAAATGCATTTCCATGTCAGCATAAGCAGGCTCCAGCAGGCTCCATAAATATGACACAACGTGGCTGGTCACAGACAGTACTTTGAAAATTGAATCCAAACGATGCAAACAGACACATGCCCTGGCTGAGGCTGACCGATGTAGAGGTCACTGGTGGGCTGAAAGGCTGCAGGGCAGGGCCGGTTCTAGGATTTGCGAGGCCCTGGGCTAAAAGAAAATGTGCGAGGCCCCTCTAATGTAGATAAGTGGCCCCTTGCAAGGAGACCATTCACAGACACTGTGGGAGGCCTATTGTCCAGCATTGTGTCGCCCCCCACAGTTTTAACTTTGAGCCCACAAGAATTTCTCACACCTTCAGTCCGATAGGTGTGAGAATTGCTTGTGGGCTAAAAGTTAAAACTATGGGGGCACCAAAATGATGGACAATGGGCCTCCCACAGTGTCTGTGAATGGGTCTCCTTTCAATTGAAGGGAGTGTCTCCCTCCCTTATGTATCCAGATTCCATCCCTGAGAGGCCCGGGGAGGGGGGCACCTCCATTTCAAAGAAAGGTGACACCTTTCTTTGAAATGGATCGCCAGGGAACCGACAGGACACATCACCAGTGCGTGGCCCCATGCTGGTGGGCTGAGTGCGAGGCCCTGGGCAGCTGCCCACGCTGCCCATGCCTAGCACCGGCCCTGCTGCAGGGCATTGTATTTCTCTCTTTACTCAAAGTTTCCTTAATTTTTCTTTAAAGTTAATCTTTCTGCAGATTCTTCTGTACCACCCAGGGTTTCTTTTCCTTAAATCATCGCCAAAATAATGTTGTAATCAAAGTCTGGTCGCCGAGGTGTAATTTTGTAGATTATTTATTTGTCTTAGTTGCAGGTTGGTATCCATGTACAACAGCCCCCCAGGAGCAGCCTTCTTGCTGCCCAGCCCATACTCCAACTGTCACATCTAACAACACATGCACATAAGCATTCCATTTATCTTCATCACACCAACATTCCATTCAGAACACCCGCACTGGCTGAGCAGCTAGGACCGAAGGTAACAGGGGAGATGCATGAATACATAAGCAATATATAACAAACGGGTCACAGGTGACATTAGTTCCAATGTTGACATTTAAGCCCCCCTAAAAATAATACTAAAAATAGACTAAGAGGGATCTATTCTTTAACAGAGTTATGAAATGAAAAGGGATATAAATATCTTCCTCCTTATTCTTTACATTAACTAAGCTGTAAAAATGAATGAGGCAGAAATTAAAAGTATTTAAGAGTACAACCCATAGGACTTGGATTTCCGAATGGATGAAGGAAATTGGTACAACCTTAAACATCCCTGAATTCTGTACCACGATGAGGAGGCTCCCCGAGCTAGGCCACAAATAGAAAGTGTTGCAGGGATGTAAAAACATTGATATTCATCCTAAACAAATGTCCTTAATAGGCAAGGTTTCCTGAAACATGACAATATAATATTGTTCTACAAATCTTAACCAGTCATTACTGGATTTCAAAGACTTGATACCAAAGATATTCCAGCACATCAAGTTAATCATTAGCTTCTTCGCGGATAACTTTGGGCAGGATTTAACCATTTTTTCAGGGTTGGGTATAGTCCCCTTATCTCTAGCAGGGTTATTATTCACTCATTCTAATTCATTCAAGTTAGCAAGTGGTGGAAAAACGGTTTGAGACCATAACATGTGCTGTTCTGTTGGATCCCAACTATGCACCGTAGGATGGTATTGAGGATTTGTGACTGTAATAGAAGCCCAGCCGAAGCAAGTTAATATTAATATAGATATTAATGTTGGCTGGTTGTTCTAGAATAGTCGATATGTCAAGTATGGAGCATTACAGGTGATAACTACACTGTCTCCCCTGATTTATTTGATGACAGGCCCAATCTAATCTATTCTTCAAATGAAAAGTATGTTACTGTACTCACTAAGATAAAAGTCTGTAGTCATAGTTCACCAATGGCACACTTTGTTTGTTAGTTGGGCTGTAGGTTCTGGCGCATTTATTAATAAGGTGGGAGAAGTTTGACATAGCAACCAGATAAGGGCAGCATTCTGGGTGGAGATTGAATTGATGTCATGGTTGTAAACTGCCTTTAACCCGCAGATCAGGCCTATTTGTATGCTTATCAGGATTGCCCCTTTCTGCTACAGGCTTGGCACATGGTTCCCCTTGATGACGCTTGAAGTTAAAACTGTTCACTGACTCCTGAGTTGCACTGCTAAATAAAAGCAGAGGTTCTGTAGTATGTTCGGGACTTTCTTGGGTTATGGGCTGCAAAAATGTAGCTTGTGGTTGATTGTCAGACAGCCCCGGCATGGTGGTCCTGGGTGGCAGGTCAGGAAAAGACGCTTATTTATAATGTTTTCAAATGCTATTTTAAACCCCTCTAACTTGTCCACCAAAGGGGCCTCACAAGATTCCACAACCTCCTTAAATGTATCCGCCATCATGTCCCACATATGATTGACGGAGTCATTCTTTGAACACTGAGTCGAGACAGTGTTCTGGCTCTTCCTATGTGTCTCAGTAGGTCTTCTGTTAGCACAGCTATTTTGTTCAACCCCTTTTCCTTTTGACTGATGGGCCTCAGTCAATATGGTTTGCTTTCTTCACTGAGCTAATTTCTTCCTTGAAAGGCTCTCTTGGCAAATTAGTAATTGACATATCACAATCTGCATTTGACTTGAGTGATAGGCATCGTACAGGCAGGTCAATATCCTTCATGATACCCAATGGCTAAAATGGTTTTACTAGGTTCATTTGGGGTTATTGTGCTTGGGAATTTTCTCTTACCCATTACTTTCCAAGTGGGACCAGAGATGTGGCAAAGATTTCTATTGATGACAGTATCGCGGAGGATGATTACATCACAACTGCGTGAAACAAAACTGTTGGTACTTTACGTCCACTTGTTCCTGGAGGGACAAAAAACACCTCAAAATCTAAATCTAAGAGGGGTTGCCTCGCCCGACCTCTTCCAGGCAATGAAGTATGAAGCGGGGCTTCGTCGTGGCTTGGTCTTTCCCTGGGCCCTTACCATCTGGCAGGAAAGGGTGTTGTACTGAATAGCACAAGGGTCCCCACTTTCCGGCGGCAGCAAAGGAGTGAGTGTCTTGTGGTCCTGGTGGCCCTCTATCCAAGTATTTTCTGCTGTCCAGAGCTGTGGGAAAAAGTGTTGCACTAAATGGCACTTGAGTCCCCTCCTCCTAGGAGTAGCAAGGGAGTCTTGGTTTAGTGGTCCTAGAGGCCCTCTCCCCAAGTCTTTCCTACTATCCCACACTTCAAGAGACGGTGTTGTGCTAACTGGTGCTCAAGTACCCACCTCCTGGGAGAAGCAAGGTTTTGTGGTCCTGGGGGCCCTCTCATTGATTCCTCTCTCGCGTCACACATTGTGGGAAATGGTGATGAGCTAAATAGTTCTGGAGTCCCTGTCTCATGAGAGCAGCTTTGTGGTCCTGGCACGCCCCCAAGTTTTTCCTGACATCCTACACTGCGAAGAAGGGTGTCCCGCTAAATAGCGCTTGAGTCTCCCCCTCCCCACCTCCTGGCAGTAGCAAGGGAGTCTGAGCCTTGTGGTCTTCAAGGCACTCCCTAAGTCTTTCCTGGTGTCTTGCACTGCAAGAAAAGGTGTTGCGCTAAATGGTACTTGAGTCTTTGCCTTCTGGCAGCAGCAAGAGAGTCTGGACCTTAAGGTCATGGCGGCCCTCTCCCTGAGTCTTTCCTGGCATACTGTGCTACTGTAAAAATATTCAAGCAAAATAGCGCTCTAGTCTCCACCTGCTTGCAGCAGGAAGGGAGTCTCGGCCTTGTGGTCCTGGCAGACCTCTCCCCGAGTCTTTGCTGTGTTCTTTCTGCTATGAGCAAGGTAACACCTGTCTCAACATCTAGAGTACAACAGCGCCACGTGGATAAACACAGTCCAGCTCTCTTCTGGAGTTATTTCATTTTGAAGGCTCTCTAAGGAACACTAAATATGGCCTCTATTCTTCAATTTAAAGCACACAAGACCAGAAGCCACCCAACAGCTTGGAGTAAAGCCCACTAAATTATTCTGTGTCAATGCTATTGTAGTCCCGCATGACAATGCACTCTAGTTTGAAGATGGAAGTTTACTCTGTGAATAGTGGATTATGCTTTGATAACCAGGCAAACTGTGGTACACCTGTTAAATCGATAGTCTGCACCGCAAGGAATTATCAGCAAGTGAAAAGTCACTACCCCACATAGAACATGTTATATGGCTGCAGGAAAGTGCAGCAACTATGATGGTCATTTGTCCTGCTGGCATGTCCTTTCTAATATGATCTTCAGTATGACACAAATTAAGGGAGACTATTCTTAAAGGTAATGGGGTTTTTACATGCCAGGGCAATTTGGTTTTCTGATTTGACGATGGCTTTGTTTAAACTGGAGGAATGTATTTATTTCCACCACAATCGTGCTTTACATACAAAAGACATTTTGATTCTGCAGCTACTGTGGTGCTCTACCTATTGGGGCACTATGGATTCTCACATGGAAATAGGGCGATAATACAAATTCTGGCACGATATTGGTGATTTATTTTTGAAGCAATTTTGATTTCTGAATGACAGTGGTGCCTCACATAGTTCCAATTTCTGGCTTCTGGTATAGCAGTATTTTTTCACATATGTGTTACTTTCAAAACTGTTATACAAATTAATGCGATTCATACTGGGGTACTATGGGCAACGGCATCATGCTGTACCTGTAGGGTAGAGAATAGCTCTAATGAATGAGGCCTGAGCTTGCGCAATTAGTAAACAACATCCATCCTAGCTCCTTGAGCAGCATTCTTAGCACTCTAAGTAGTTCATTATCACAGTGGGTCCCCTCCTGTGACAATGAACAGCTCTGGCCTTCATAAGTATCAGTGATCACACCATAGAAGCTGTCATTTTGAGCTCTTTACACAACATTTTGATGGACTTGCACCTACCACATGAGCAGTAATGAGGCTGGCAATGAAGTATTGAAATATCACCTCTTTCTCTGAAGAGCTTCCAAAAAATCATACAGCTAGAATGGGCTGCTCACTTTGTTCACTGGCAGGTTGCAATACAGGGCTGGTTTGAAACATTTTTCTAAGGTTGACTTGAGTTTCCAGTCCAACCCTTTCCAAGACCTGAGCATGCTTCTTTAAAAGGGACTAGTCTAACTCATCAGTTGTAGAGCCTTTTTCATGCTAAAATAAGTGTAGTATGACCCTTTGTTTTTGGTGGCTATAAGACTCTGATCAATTTACCACTAGTGACCTGTGCTAAAGTCCATGTGCTCTTATCTAAAATGTGATTACAACTTATTTATCCATGTTTGGTATACTTGCATTCACTTGTGTGTCCCTAGCAAAGTGGTGTACCAAATACCCCGGGCCTGTAAACCAAATGCTACTAGTGGGTCTGCAGCACTGACTGTGCCACCCACAGAAGTAGCCTTTTAAACCTGACTCAATCCTGCCACTGCAGGGCCTGTTGGCACAACTTACTGCTGCCTCAACTGGCATTTCCAACTACATTCAAAGCCTTAAAATCCCCTTTTATAACATATCAGTCACCCCTAAAATAGGCCAGAGGAAGCCCTAAGTGCAGCGTGCTGTGCATGAAAAGGTAGGACATGTACCTTTTTGGAGGCCTGCTCCGCTCTTAGGTTAACATTGGGGGTTCCTTAAATACCTTTTTTAAGGGTAATTCCTGATTGCAGAGGAGTAGCTGCTTTATATTTAACATCATTGGATGGGTAGTGACAAATCCTCTTTAGTGGTACAGTTTGGTCTGATATTACTAATCTAGAAATGCCACTTTTAGAAAGTTGACATTTCTCTGCTCTTAGTTCTCTTGTGTACCTTACAGCCTGTCTCCACTGCACATCTGTGGTAGGGTGACACCTACACTTTGTGCATTCCCTCTAGACAGCCACAAGTACAGGACACTGAGATGCATCTGCATTCAACTACATACTTATAGGCCTTCCTTGGCAAGAGGGAGGGGAGGAGGTGACACATACACCTGAATAGGCGTTTCCTGGGCTCACACAAAACACTTATTTACCCCCCATAGACAGGCTGTCAGACAAAGTTGGGTTGAAAGGAGACTTGTGCGCCACAAAGGCTTTGCTTTATAGTCACCTCCACTTCAAGGACACATTTGGGTATAAGTATTGGGTCTATGACCCTCTCTTGCTAGTTCACTTTGGGGTCCTAAGGAGACTCAGCCAAGAAGAGGAGCTGTGCAATTGGGAGGGACAGCCACTTTGCTAACAGATTTGCTGTGTTGATCTGCTGCCTGCTGATAGCTGGACTACAGGAGGTACTGCCACTTGGCTACCTGCTCTGCTGTGTTGGCTTGCTACCTCTGACTTGGACGGTGAAAAGGACTGGACCTGTTCTCTACAAACTTTTGCAACCTAAGTAACTCCAAGGGTTTTTTGGCTCGCCCCTGTTGAACAAATCTCAGGGCCATCAACGATTTGATTTTCACAAGTGGCCGCTGTTAGGCTCTGCTAATTTGGAGTCTGTCTCTGCCTGACCTGCCCTCAACCTGTCCTGGCCCTTTGCAGATTGTCAGCAGCTGCTATGAGCATCCACCACCATCAGCAAGGTGCACCGATTAATAAACGCTCTGTCTGTCTGCTCAAGCGTTAACCGTCGTCTTCGTCGACTTTGCCAAATCCTCAGCATCCAAAGGCAGTCCAGCATGACCCAACATATTCTGCACATTTCAAGGAAAGACAGGCATCTGCCCTCTGTGACTCCAATCGCCACATCGTATCCAGCAAGCATAGACTCCAGCAATATGGGGCTGTTGCCGAACGTTGTTGGCAGGGCAGCAATCCCCTGAGAAAGGTATTGCGCACTCCGGGACTTACGAGGTCCCTACTTCGCCCAGCTCTCTCATGGGTGGCTCTGAACAGAGCAAGTAGATCAGTCTCCCACAAACATGATATAGCATTTTAACTTTAATAAACTTTGGGAGCCTTACTTCGCCCTGACACAAGGATCACTGACATTTCCCCATTGTAACCATAACGAGCCCACTGAAAGCACAAAGGCTCTTTCTGCATTTTAAATTCTTGAAATATTCATAACTTGATATGCTTTAATTGGATTTTAATTGGATTTTTATCTTGCTTTGATAAGCAAGATAACACATTCTATTGTCTAGGCTATTGTCATACCTCATTGTAGTGTCTTCCTATGTGGTGTTTTCACTGTGTTACTGTATCCAACTATGCACAACTGCTGTACACATTGCCTCTGAAGCCTGACTGCACTGTGCCAAGCTACCGGAGGGTGAGCAGAGGCTGATTTAAGTGTGTGAGTGACTTTCCCTGACTAGAACTGCGGCCCCTACTTGGACAGGGTGCATACCTGCGCCAACTTGAGAACCGATTTCTAACAATGATATTCTACGCTCCTTTTCTACACAGGATTAAATTCCCAAATACTGTGTTATTGTATCCTTATTTAATAACTATGGGCTCATATAATGTATGGCAGCCAACCACCAGGACCAGTGCTGCAAGTGGGACGTATGTTTTTTTGGCCTGTCCAGCACTTGAAATGTTTATCACAAACAAACCCCCAAAGTAGGAGCTTGTGAAAAAATAGCAATGAACCTGATACATAGAAAATGTTCTCCCTACACTGTTTATTTCCGCTGTCTGATCAGTCATGGATCACATGGCAAACCTTGAGATTAAAAACCAAAGGCAGTGTGACTGCACTGTGACCTGACTGCCCTCTGGTGGACAGGTTTTCTGGTCTAGAATTTCTGGCCATGAAGCCAACTGAAGGACATCATTAGAAATACTGTGCCTCCCAGGATATAAATAAGGCAGAAGACCCACCAATAGTTTGTCTTTTTCCCTATATGCTCTGTTGAATCAAAAAATAGTCTCAACCCTAGTCCTAACCTTGAACATCCAGCAATATTTAGGTGTTGATTGCTTTCAGTACTATGCAGAATAACTTTCTTTTGAAACGTATCTGTAGAAAATGTAAATTAATGCATACAGCCATTTTCACAAGTGTGTGCCGCCTTTAAAGTATAAAAAGAACTAATAATAGGCAGAATGCTGAACAATGGCAAACACTCACCCTGTATACAGAGATCCGTGCCTAAATCCATTACTTTTTTTACTCACTACGTTATTCTAGTTTCGACGCAGCCATATACAAATCGGTCTTGACCATGCTCCCCTTGGGAACAGTTCAGTCTGAAATGCCAGGCCAGGTCCTCTCTGGACTGGAAACACACATCCTAGAACCAGTTCCATGATATGACACCCTCATCAGCCAGGAAAGCTTGACTTCTATGAAATGGTGATCACGGGACCCAAGTCTAGGCATACCCGTCCCACTTAGGGCAACAAATGTCAAACACTCACCTCCAGTACAGAGATCTGGGCCCATATCCATCGCATTTTTCTCACCATGCCGTTCCAGTTTAGTCGCAACCATATGCAAATCAGCCTTGACCCTGTTGAGGGAGGTGGTGGTTGGCAGTTCAGGCTGGACTGTTCTCAAGGGGAGCATGATGAAGACTGATTTGCATATGGCTGGGACCAAATTGGCCCGGCACGGTGAGCAAATAAATGATGGATTAAACCCATATCTATGACTCAGTGTGAATGCTTGATTTGTTCAGCATTCCATCCATCCTCTGTTCTTTTTGCTTCTATTGCCCTAAGTGGGAAGGGTATGGCCAGAACCCAGGTCCCATGCTCACTGTGACACTGGATTCAATCTAGCCTGGCTGGTGAGGGGCGATACACTGAAACCGGTTCCAGGATGCTTGTTTCCGTTCCAGAGAGGACCTGCCCTCGCATTTCGGGCTGGACTGTTCCCATGGGGAGCAGGGTCATGACTGGTTTGCATATAAGTGGGTCCAAACTGGGGTGGTGTATTGAGCAAAAAAAGTGGATTAAACCTAGATCTGCGACTGGGGGTGAATGTTTAATCTGTTCAGAATTTCGTCGATCATCTGTTCTTTTTGCTTTTAATGTTAAGAATTTAGATTGTTTTCCTTGGAATATAAAAAAAGAGGCTCTATTGAAATTATTTTGATTGAACTGTAATTCAAATGATTCTTTTTAGTTTATATGTTACCAAGTCCACTGTCTTTTTTATTAAGTTTATGCCCTCTGGTGTGCTTATTTGCTCCTCAATCTACACATTTCTATGTTTATATGCATAGCGATACCAGCAATTCCATCACTCCCAGATGTGGACATTTTATTGAACGAACTACCCAATGTCAGATCCAGCTTAAAATATCTAAGGAAGGTGAGCCCAGCCCCCCTTCCTTTAGAATTTTTTTGAAGGTTGAGATGAGAAACTATTGAAACTCACAATTTCCTGTCATTCAGTAATCCATATTTGTGTGTTAATGCATTTTGTGTATTTCTGAACAACGTCCAACTGGGTAAAACATTTAGCAGTGTTTTGTTTTGCAAGAACATTTGTGTCTTAGCCTTAAAGAGGTTGGCTCACTTCCCAAACTTCAGTCAATCAATTCATATAATTCATTCATCCTCCTTTAATAGTGACTTGTACAGTAACCTTTGGGCCTGTGATATTTTCCAGAATGGACACCGATCTTGAGACAGGCAATTATCAATTTCTCAGTTAAAGGAACGTGGTAGCTTTGTGTTATCTTTTCTCAAGAAATCAGGGGCCTCATTTATGAAGGCCTTGCGCCACTAGTACGTCACTTTTTCCCATTTTAAAAGTGACGCACCGGCGGCGCAAGACCTTCATAAATAAGGCCCCAGGTGCGCTTAATTTTAAAATTCCTCTTTTTGGACACCAGCCATTGCTGACGTGGGTAGCTGGGAGAAGGTTCTACTGAACACCCAGGAATAAGAAAATCAAACCGTTTTGACCTGAACATATGACAACACTCTATATCATTGTAAGTCACTTACTTTGTATACACGACCAAATTCAGTCACATATATGAAAAAATATATTCCACAGCACAATAAAAGGCACAAACACAGGATTATACACTTGCATACCTTCTGCACTATAATGATGTCTACTTCCCTAAGGGATTTCAACTAAATTCCAAAGCTTGATGACAAATGGAAAATTTACAGTGGCTCATAGATTCACTAATGTTCTGGAAAGGATTGAGCTAATAGGTCTGCATCGTCTGTTTTGTGCTAGTTTCGTATGGTTGCAGACAGAGAACGGTGGTGGAGGTAGGTGAGAGTTTTATGAGCGAGTATTTGTTGGACATAGAACCAGGATTGGACATGCATGTCCCTGACTCTGTGGGATACTGCCATAGCCAAGTTTCTAAACTCATAAGGTGTTCGCTTCCACACAACGCACTGTGAATGCTAGAGCACTCAGATTTTCTGGTACAGAAAAGGGAGACTTTTCGTCTAATTCTTGGCGGACATAAGGGAAAATATTGCAGCAAAAATGTTGATATGCAGAGCATAGAATAGGCATTTTTGTCACTTAGAGAAAATCTTCAATGGCTTTGCTTCAGGAGCACCTTTCTTGGAAGAGGAGAAAGACAGCACTAACAGCCAGATTCATCAAACAAAAATCCGCTCGCAAAGGGCCAGATTCTGAGAATCTGGCCCTTTGCAAGCGGTATTTTTGCATTTGGGATGCATCATCCCAAATGCAAAAATCGCTAATTAAGAATTCGCTAAATTGCGATTCTTTGCATTTAAGGAATCTCAAATTGAGATTCCTTAAATGCAATGCATGAAAGTGAAAAAAATAGCGACTTCGCTATTAGGGCACGCAAATTACCATGAAGTACAACTTCATGGTAATTTGCAAAAACTTAAGGGCATGTGTGTGCACAACATATGTGCACACATCATTTCAGGGGTGCAACAGGGTGTCCTTTGGACACCCCTGCACCCTTGAAATCGCAATCTCAATTTGTGAATCGCTAATTGCGATTAGCAAATTGAGATTGTCTTCCCATTCATTCCTATGGGCCTCTAGGCCCATAGGAATGAATGGAGAGATATTCCTTAATTGCGACTCGCAATTTGCGAGTCGCAATTAAGGAATAATTAGAAATCGCTATTTTTTTAGTGATTTCTTGATGCATAGCATTTTGCTATTCCTTAATAGCGATTCGGTATTTTTCGCTATTAAGGATTAGCAAAATGTGTTCTTGATGAATCTGGGGGTATGTTCCCACACTCAGGGGCAGATTTACTAAGTTTTGACGCAATGAGACCTAGAGCCAAATTTGCTGTGTTACTTTGCGTCAAGGGTTGACATATCCACTAAGATACGACAATATTTTTTTCTCCCAGTGCTGACACACTTTAGTCTGCTATGTGCTAACAATCACACCCTTTCACCACAGTGCAAAGGTGTGTTCATTCTGGCAAGCACAGGTTTCTACTGGAAGGAGACCCTTCCAGTACAAAAACTATGCATTAATACTTTTGCCACTTTGTATGTTTGCTGTACAGTGCATTGCATATACAAATTTAGAAAAATTTAGAGACATTCAAAAGTTTCTTTACTGTGACCTCTGTGTACAGAAGACATAGGAGCATATTTACAAGTTAATGGCAACGCATAGCGTTAAGCAAAAATTCCTAACACCACGTTCCACCATTCTGAAAATGCAGGGATGCGCCATATTTACAATGGTTCAGCCTTTTCCCTGGTAATGGCACTAAAAACAGCTGCCTAGCACCAACACAGGCACCCTTGAACCATTGTGTAAGGATGCCTGCGTTGGGGACTGAATATTTATGTGCTGGAAGGTGTCCGTTCTTGCACATCAACAATCACAATCACTAACGGTGATTTGTTACTCCTTTGTGTGCTGTATTGTGCAGCACACCTAGAAGTTGCAAATCGTCATTTTCGAACAATTGTTTATGTGCAGTGAGGGACACCTTCCTACACATAAATAATGATTCATGCCAATTTGCTGTGTTTATGTGTGCTGCACAATGCAACACACACAGAAAAAGCAAACATGGGGAGAAATTAAACATTTCTCCTTTTTTTGCCATGTTAAGATCAGGTTCTCCCAACTGTATCGTGATGCAGCGGTCTGGCAGCCGATATAGATGTTGTTGGGACCGACACCGATCGCACGTCAGTGTCGGTCCCACCGACATTGTAATCAGCTCCATTTGTGCAGGGTTTGCATCATTTGTTTTAAAGAAAGCCAAGTGCAAAATGTTAGTAATCCTGGGCCAACATCACTTGGAGGCCAGCTTGGAGATGTTGATACAGCTGATCATTCAGTAAATGTCCCAGTTCAAAAAAATAGCCAATTTACACTGTGGTGAATTGTTTGAACAGCATGAAAAAGTTTAAGAGCAGGTAATCTTGTAAAGGCCAAAGGTGAAGAAGTAGTTATTGTAGAAACCCACAGCTTGTTTTTGACTGATGTGGCTAAGAAGAGAAACGGGTATTTCTGATAACATAGGCCCTCATTGAAGGTTTGGCAGAGCAAACTAAAGATCCACAGTTGCAAATTTTACAAAGAAAAATTGGCATTTTAAGGGAAATGTGCAGCAGATATGGAGATCCATTTGCAACTCAACTTGAGGGGGCCCCCCTGCAAGGCCTACCCTTGAAACCAGACATGTGCTGTCAGGTTGGAGAGCAGGGGACCCCCTGGAGCTCGAGGCCCCCCCTCCCCCTCCTCCGCAGGGACGGTGGGGGCTGATGTTACACCACTCTCCATTTGAAGCATATCTTCAACAGGAATAGATGACATTTCTTGTATCTGCTGCCTATGCTCAAACAGATGGAAAATCGGTTCAGTTTTGAAATTGGAAATCCAGGCTGTATAGTTGTCTTGCACGGTAGGGGAGAGTACAAGCATGTGTGCTTTCTGCAGGCAATGTTTGTGGCAGTATCAGAGAAATCAGCAGTAACAAAAACCGACACACCAGCCCATAAAACACTCCCACAGATAGCTCTGCTTTCTAAGGTTGCAGATAGAAGACGCATTACCACCTCAAAGGTCTGTGCGTGAACACAGGCCTGATATTCTATTTTTAACCATAGAGATTTTGACTCTATAGTACAACCATAGAACTGGCAGTTTAAATAAATCTTTCAAACAATTAAATAAAAGAAAGGAAAGCTAATTTTCTGAGGCACTGGGAAATTAATTGATTTGGTCATTGGTATTGTGTTTTCAGCTCAAAGTCTGGAGATCTGGTCCACAAAATTTTAACTAGATTCTTTACTAAATAATTAATATCTTTTCTCTTTAACAAAAAATCATTCAAAGCTTGCTCACCATCAAATGTCATCCTGTCAAAATCAGAACTTTTACATTTGTCTTAATACCCGAATCAGACTGAATGTTTTCACAACATGAGAAAGTGCTTTTGAAACAACAAACAAAGCCCCTACGCTGTAATCAGAGTCCTGCTAAATGATGTGTTTATGAGAAATCCACATGATCTATTTCAGCATTTATTATGAAGTAAACACAGTGGCCAGTGCTAACAGGCAGCATTTAAACAAGCTATTTATTTCCATTTTCGAACGGCGTCCACCATCCCTGGGGACATGATTTGTATCTGGCGAGAGCATTAGCTGATCTTGCTATTTCGGCCTGACAGCTTCGGATTTTTAACAGTGAAAAGAGGCAGAACTAATGGCTGTGAATGCTCTTAAAAGCTTGTGACTTATCAATCATATTGAACACCAAATGTATATATGCAGCTTTCCAAGCAGAGGGAAAGTCAATTGGTATGTTATCTGATGCTACGCCAAAGGAAAAGAAAAAAGAGGTTAAGTGTTTCACCTATACTGTGAGAAAAACACAAATTTGTTTTTTTATGATTTATGAAATCCAGGAAATCAGACGTGTATTACCGTAAAATGAAGCTTAAAGTGTTATTCTGTTACTGCAAATCTAAACAGGGCTCTTGCAAAGCACAGAACAGACATGAAGCAAGGGAAAAAATTATGTACTTTATTGGTTCACCAAAGGTGAAAATGAAGAGGGTGGATGTAAATGTAAACAAAATTAAATCACAAACCAGGGAGCATATTACCAAGGGCCTTATCGCTGCTTTAGCGGGAATTTTCCCCCCTAAAGCGGCGATAATTTTATCGCCCTATTACCTAGCTGTCGCTAACACCAGTTAGCGACAGCTAGTAGGAGATAGCGATCATCTTGGGGCCCACTTTGCATGTCAGCGATATTTATGGCTAATGACATGCCAAGTGGGTGTGCCAAGATGTTAGCGACTATAAACAGTCGCTAACATCGCTATCTCCTATTACCTACAAAGGCGTACTTTTGGAAATATTCACGCTAAGCGCGAATATCTCCAAAAGCTAACGCCTGCCCAGAGCAGTTCTTAGCCATGTTATCCAATGGTAGGTGGATAACATGGCTAAGAGCATTAGCTCGGTAATCGCTTTTGAGATAAACCTTGATAATAGCAAGGTTTATCTGCGATAAAAATCGGCGGAGCTCGGCGATAATAATATTGCCGCTAACTGTGTTAAGCGATAATTATCGCTTAATCTTGGTAATATGCCCCTAAGTTTCACTAACCTGTGAATAAAAGTGTTAGGTAGAAGTAAGTATGTGCATATCATATGTGCTGAATGAAAGTTAATGATTTCGAGATATTTTTAAGGCGAAAAGGTAACAAAAAGTGCGCCCTAAAAGTTTGAGAGTGAATGAGCAGAACCTTAATGTGTAAGATACATTTTCAGGAACCGAAAGCAGCAGACACCAAATAACGTGCTGAGACATATGAAACAAACTGAGAGAAGCAGAAGCAAGGGTTATAGGGGATGCCTAGTGTAGCTGGAAGGAATATAAAAGAAAGAAAGCAGCTCCAGGAAGGATAAATGAGTGAATTGTATAGGAGGGTGGGCCATACAAGAGAGTTGAGTGGTAGTCAATGTAAAAAAAATGTGAATGGAAGTGCAAACTTTTGCAAGGAATGAGATAGGGTAAGAAATGAGGCATCACGATGTGGAAATTTAGTTCGTGTACTAAACATTATCTACGCCATCTTGCAGACTCACGTATGAGAATACACGACAGCCATTTTAGGTACCATGGTCTCCCTGTTCACGATCGCCCCGTCAGCACACTTCCCTGACCTTGCAAGCCTTCCCCGCGCACCCTGGCTGCCCCCGCGCTCACATGCACAAGCCATGAAACCCCCCCCCATGACTCTGTCTCAGGGAATCACACCCCGCGCCTGACCAACACCTCCTTCCCGTCCATGAATACCCCTCTGTGGATAAACCCTTCCACCACGCTCGATTGTCCACACCAGTCCTTTCCGTCCATGAATACCCCTCCTTTGATGACCCCTTCCTCTGAGCCTGAACGTCAGCACTGACTGCTGGTCATCCTTTAGCCCGAGGACACAGTTTATTGCCCATCACTGTATGCACTCGCCTCTCCTGAAAGAGGCCACTATTGATCATGACATCCTCACCCCCGGAGATTCGATCAGGCGCACACATTCCAAAGAGATTGGCAGAACACTCAGCTGTGTGATAGCCCCTCCCAATCATATGAGGGGAAAGGGTCTCTACTGTTGTCATGTGTTGGAATGGGCTGGAACTGGGGGGTGTAGGGGATATCGTTCTGATGTCATTCTCATGCTCTACAATGTCCCTGTTGTAATAAAGGACGTTCACATGTCTAAAACCAGTGTATAAAAGACCAGGTCTCAGAGAGGCTGAGAGAGCACCTCGAGACGATACCTTGTTGTCTGATCTGACGTGTTCTACTCCGTCGGAATAAAACTTGTTTCCTGTCTTCCAGTCTCCAGCGCCTGCCTCTTTATTGAATAACTTCGTATGGTATTAGAGGCGTTTTACGCCGGGCAAATTTAACTTAGGAAACAACTACTGAAATCGCCTGACCATTGTAAATTGATCTTTAACAATTGGCGTCCCAAACGCGGGGCCCATCAGCGACACGTGGATCCAGTGGGAGAGGTCTCGACGACAGAGTGAACGACTGCAACGATCGGAAGAGCTCCTGTCCGATAGACCCTCGTCTGACAGCCGATCATCTGAACTTCACTGATTCCGAGCAGACCTCTCCCGAGTGATCTACGGTCCTGACTGGGAACCGCCAGGAGTGCCGCGTTAGCAACAGAGAATAGAGGACGATCGGGCGCTGGAAGCGGAAGATGAGAAACTGTCCATGCGGTCCAGGTAAGGTCGTGACACACGACAAATTGCAAAATTGATTGATTGATTGTTTGAAAATACTAGTATTACTTATTGTCCGTTTCTGAGAAATTCTCTATTTGCAAACAAACACAGAATCACCATACTCTGTTTAGTCTTTGCAGATAGTGGAGGGTAGGCAACGCAAAACTTTAACACGTTGTGCCTATTCTTTTTTTCTCCCCATTGATTGATTGATTGAATCGAGCATTGAATTGTTCGAAGTTGGTTCTCTTAGGGATCTTCTCTGCCTGCAAACGGGGAAGAATAGGAATATTCTCTCTCCCTTTGCAGAGAGTGAAGGGTAGGTAACGCAAAACTTTAACACGTCGTACCTATTTCGTTCCTCATTGATTGATTGTTTGCCCAAACATTGACTGTTTGGAATTGGTTCTTTCTGGAGGTATTCTCTGTTTGCAAATAGCGTAGAATAGAATATTCTGTCCAGTCTTTGCAAATAGTGAAAAGATAGGTAGTGCAGGCTTTTGCCCCCCATTGTAATCCGTCATGCCTATCTTCTCCCCATTGGCTCATAGTTGGGTCAACCCGGACCGCTTATTAGAGATGAACCATCCAGCTCCACTGGAGGGCACCCCTAATAAGGACATGTTTACTAAGCAAGGACTAGTCGCTATAGCTTATAGTAAGTTATGGCATAAATATACAAAAAGGGATCCTAAAAACCAGTGGCCACTGATAGGTTCTTTTGATGAAAATAAAATAAAAACACTAGAAGCAGCTGTAAAAATAAATAAGGTAACGCCCACTATGCTCGTTAGTATCGGCATGTGGTGCAAAGAAGCAGACCATCGCAGGAAAAGAGAGGAAGTAAAAACAGTGAAAGAATTACAAAAAGCAGCCCATCTAGCCGCAAAAGAACTAGACGAAGAAATAAGAAGAAGAGAGAAAGTTGAACAAACGCAAGAATCAGGACTGACAGGTCAATGCCCAGTCAGGACCACCTCAGCGCTCTACCCGGAGATTCCCTCCAAACAGCGAGCAAATGACGAGTTACTGCTCGGTCCTCCAATTATCTACATGCCTCCTCCTTATGCTCCCAGCCAACCTCTAGCACAACACTCACCAGTTCAAAATGCAGGTGTGAGTAACTCTAGCGCTAGTGCCCCGGCTCTTACGGCCTTCGCACCAACCGCGTTGGTAACAACAGCAGATGAGCATGAGATCAGCAGCCATCTAACAGCCAGACCAAATAGGTTGAGCAAAGATGAGCGGGATGGAATCGACCAAATAGCAAGAACCCTGGTAGAACGAAAAGAGAGCGAAGAATATACGATGAATATGCACAACTCGCATACCGGTAGTCACAGACGGCATTTTATTTTACGGTTCAGCTACCACACCCTGAACGCGTATGAGGATAGGTACCAGACTAAGGGTCCTGCTAAAGTGACGGCTCTATATAGAAGGGTTGATGTCGGAGATGGGGCTGAAAGCGATGTGATGGACCTCTTCATGCAAACGCTTGAGGTCTTCCGCCACCTCGCGGAACAGAAACCAGAGGTCAAGATCACAGTCCCTGAGACGATTGAGCCCTCATTAGGAGCAGCCAACACCATGATGCCTATCAGAGAAGCCGCCCCCTATTGGGTTCCCCCAAGAGGTCAGGGAACAAACGATGATATCAACCATGCAGATGCAAAAGGGAGGGTTGTATACAACTGGGTTTACCAACCATGGGATCGGCAAGATATTTTAACTTTTAGACAAACCCTGCCCGATTTAAGAAAGAACCCTACAGCACTCTATACCGAATTAGGCACAGCCTTGGGCTCAACCATAATGACTCTAGCGGACATGGATTTGTTTTTCGGGTTGTGTCTGCCGGCTGATGTGTGGAAGCAAATCCGGAGAGCCGACCACACAGATCTGTTCGGACACACCTGGACAAAACTCGATGAACTAGATAGGCAGCGAGAGCCCGGAAAGAAACTTGTAAAAGACATATTGGAACTCCCCGACAAAATAGTGCAGAAACTAAAAACGTTGATCCCAGAAAAGAAGGTAGACTGGTCGATAGTCACGGCCTGCCGCCAGAAACCTCAGGAGGACGTATCAGAATACTTCTCACGATTTGAAACAGTGTTCTCCGACTACAGTGGCCAAGACATGACCACCGCAACCGGACAACACCTATTCGTGCAGAACTACGTAAAGGGGCTATCGCAAGAGGTCTCCCAAAAGTTACAGACTAGCGAAAGTAGTTGGGGAGCCTCTAAACCTGCAGCTATCCTTCAGATGGCTCAGTATTACGAACACCAAAAGAACGAGAACGAAAGGGCAACTGAGAAAAAGAAAAAGGACCTAAAGGAACGAGTAATGATTGCACAACTACAGGGAGTGACCACAGGGAGGGAACGGTATAGGGGAAACTACCAGTCAAATGCCCCTAGGAATTCGACCCCTAGAGACCGCAACCCCACCCCTGGCACTCCACGAACCGACCTTGATGAGAACCAATGTGCATTTTGTAAAGAATTTGGACATTGGAAGTCTCAGTGCCTGGCCCTTCGGGAACTGATTAAAAATAAAGAGACAAGGGACATGGCAAATGGTCCCAAAACTGGAGGGCAGGGACGAGGACAGACCCACGACACCACCAATGACCGATCTGGTAGACCAAACACATTTGACCGCCCCCGACAGAATCAGTGCCAACAGTCCGATGGCTGCAATGATCACGACTCTGCATAGGACTGCCAGGGGCAAGGGAGGGATCCAGTCGAGCTCTGTGTTGACCAGCAAGGTCCTTATGTCACTGCTAAGGTCCTGGGTACAAAGTCTCCATTTTTGGTAGACACTGGAGCGACACGTAGTGTGTTATCAAAACGACTGATTCCAAGGGCACCCTTGTCTGGCTCACACTTTACCTCGATAGGTTTCGATGGGACGCCCTCCACTAATCCCCTGTCTGTACCTATCTCCTTTGACCTAGGATACAATCCCACTGACACAACGTTTCTGCTCTCCTCCAACTCCCCTGACGCTATTATGGGTATTGATTTACTGAAACATTTCTGAGCTACTATTAGGTGTTCCCCAGAAGGAGTCCGAGTTATCCTGTACGACAACCCGAACATGTCCGGACCCTACCCCGCACGACATATGTACACTTTAACAGATGCTGACCTATCCTTACTCGATTCGCTACCCCCGCACCTATGGGCCAGAAACGACTCGGATGTAGGACGAATGATGATCGATCCTGTACACATAACTGTTCGACCAGATACAATACTCCCGAAACTCCCACAGTACCGGATATCGCCCGAAGGCGAGAAGGCATTGGTAGCGATTATTCAGTCCTTGGTAAATGCAGGAGTGGTAGAGGAAGTGGTTAGTAATGTCTGCAATAGTCCTATCCTACCCATTGTTAAGAAGCAAGGTGAGGGGGATGAGAAAGCGTACCGCTTCATCATCGACCTGCGAGAAGTCAACAAAGTGGTGGTGCCACAGTACCCCGTAGTCTCAGACATCGCCACCATTCTGACTCTCATCCTGTCCACTGCCACCACCTTCACCGTTATAGATCTTAAAAATGCAGTTTTCTCTATCCCCATCCATCCAGACAGCCGTTATTTCTTCGGCTTCAATCTAAAAAAACGTTCATACCGATTTTGTAGAGCTCCACAGGGCTACACTGAAAGTCCCAGCATTTACAGCCAGGCCCTAAAAAGGCAGCTGGACGCCGTCCAGCTACCAGATGGAGTGGTATTGATCCAATATGTCGATGATATCCTTTTGGCGGCCGACACCACTCCACTTGCAATCACAGCCACTATCCAACTCTTGCACTTTCTCGCGGAGAATGGCCACAAAGTCTCCAAAAAGAAACTGCAGTTCTGTCAGTCCCAAGTAACATACCTAGGCCATCTCCTGTCCAAAGAAGGGAGAAAGCTTACACCCGACCGAATCCAAACCATCCTAGACACCCCTATTCCAAAAACACAGAAGCAAGTCCGTTCATTAGTAGGCCTTACTTCTTTCTGCCCACAATGGCTACCGAATTTCAGTCTCATTATAAAACCCTTACTTTCCCTGTTGGCCAAAGATGTTCCGTTCCCACTCCCGTGGACCCCAGAATGCCAAACATCCTTTAAGGAGTTACGGGATGCCCTTTGCTCGGCACCCGTTCTAGGAACACCAGATTACTCCAAGCCCTTCTCCCTCTACACTCACGAAAGGGAGGGATGCGCATTGTCTGTTCTGACTCAGCCCATCGGCGCCAAACAGCGCCCTTGTGCCTACTTCTCTGCCACTCTTGATCCAGTCGCCAGAGCTCTACCAGCCTGCCTTCGAGCAGTAGCCGCTGCTGCTGTCTCTATCCGACAGAGTGAGGGAATTGTACTTTCGAACTCTCTCACAGTATTAGTACCCCATGCAGTTGACACGCTTTTCAACCAGACAAAGACTCAACACCTGACTAGTGCACGACTGACAGGATACGAATTGACTTTGCTTGCGCCCCACATCACTCTGAAGAGATGCACGACATTAAATCCTGCTACACTGTTACCCTTGCCCGAAAATGACCCCGATGTGCCCCCTATACACGACTGCGTGACTCTCACAGACGAGCAGACTAGGAGTAGAATTGACCTCCGAGACGTTGCTTTCACAGATCCTGACGGAGAACTATGGGTAGATGGCTCTTGCATCAAAATCCCAGACGGCACCACTTCTGCTGCCTATGCGGTAACGACTGCTCGAACAGTAGTTGAAACTGCTTGCATCACACAACGATCCGCACAGGCAGCAGAACTAATTGCCCTCACACGAGCATGTATCATAGCAGCAGGAACCACGGCGAACATTTACACGGACAGCCAGTACGCCTTCGGGGTAGTTCATCATTTTGGGCTCCTGTGGAGGGAAAGGGGATTCCTGACGTCCCATGGTACACCCATCCTTCACGGAGATTTAGTCTCCGCCCTAATTGAAGCAGTCCTTCTCCCCACACGATTAGCAGTGATCAAATGTCAGGCACACAAGAAGGTGACAGATTTAGTTGGACAGGGAAACGCACTAGCCGACATCACTGCCCGAACCACAGCTGAGAATAGGGCCACGACACGCATGTATGTGACCAGGTCACAAGCAGAAAAATGGACCAACGCTAGGGAAACGATCAGGGATATCCAATCGACCAGCACACCACACGAACTGACTGAGTGGCCACGGGTGGGTCTAAGGGACGATGAAGGCTGCTGGCGGACAAAGGACACAAACAAATGGTTGCTGCCTGATGCATACTTGATCCCCATACTGACAATGGCACATTCCCCTGCACACATAGGTTCTGCCCCCATGATCAAACTCATTTCCAAAGTCTGGCACAACGGCAAGATCCCCGACTCAGCCAAACGCCTAGTCCAACAGTGCCTTATCTGCTTACAACACAACCCCGGGAAAGGAACTGTGGTACCCCGGGGAGGGTTTGGGATCCCCGATCACCCCTTTGAGGTCCTCCAGATGGATTACATCCAATTAGAGAGGTGCCAAGGCTTGAAGTACGTATTAGTCATTGTATGTGCCTTCAGCAAATGGGTGGAAGCCTATCCGACCCGTGATAACACTGCCATGACTACTGCCAAAGTACTACTAAAGGAGTTTTTCCCTCGCTGCGGCCTTTGTCGAATTTTATGGAGCGACAATGGCCCCCACTTCATAGCTGAAGTTATCCAACTTATCCCGAAGGGGTTGGGGGTCAAACAAAGGTTCCATGCGGTCTTCCACCCCAATCCGCTGGCCTGGTTGAACGACACAACGCTACACTGAAACTGAAACTGTCAAAAATAGTGGCCACCACAGGGCTTAAGTGGCCAGATGCCCTTCCACTGGCATTACTATCGATGCGCTCCACCCCCCCTAAGCATCACTTGACCCCCTACGAAGTTGTGTTTGGACGGCCTATGAACCTCTGGACTGCCCCCAAACCAACCTCCATTCATGACGTCCCCGACGTCCTGCTGTCAGATTGTTTGTACAAGTTAACTAAGACATTGTCTGTCATTCATCAACAGGTGCAGCAGGCCATTCCCGATACTTCCAGGGGTCCCGGTCACGATATCCAACCGGGTGACTATATCTTGATCCAGAACTTTCAACGAGCGAAGAGTCTGGAACCCCGGTGGACGGGCCCCTGGCAAGTACTGATCACCACTCGGACGGCTCTTCGAGTGGAGGGGAAAAAGAATTGGCTGCATGCGCACCACTGCAAGAAGATTTCCTCGACCCTGGCCACGACGGACAACGTCAGCACCCAGGAAGAGCTCCTGAACAAAGACCGACCATCATTGAACTGCTATCCTGATACCGAGGCACTTGAACTTGCAAAACACTCTGATCCCACTGTGCCATCTCGAGAAGGGTATTTCCTGCGTCGAAAGGAGGGAGCTTCGGCTAAGTAGGCCACTGACTAAGTTAAAAATCTCAGAACGGTGACCCAAAGCAACCAAGGGTTACCTGGAGAGAAGCTAAACTAAGTCTGTGGTTCTGCCCACTACCGAGCACCTTGAAGATGAAGATGATGGAAGCGCCAGATAAGAAGATGATGGAAGCGCCACATAAGAAGACGTCGAAAGCAACAGGAAATACCCACTATAGGAATCCAAAAACTGACAATTTGCACAAATCAAAGACAATCGCCTTCTTCATTATCTCCCTATTCTGCCTCCTCCTCATGACTTCCTTCTGGATCCTGGAGGAAAGCACACCCGCTCACCAAATGTTGCCAACCACTGTCCAGCCAACCACTGTGAAAGAACACCACCTGATCACCCTTTCACCTCAGCTTCGAGAAAGGCGTAGGGAATTCTGGAACAATTCCTTTGTACAACTGTTGCACCAGCACAACCTTGCTGCAAATGCCACAAACTGCTGGATCTGTGGGTTGCTCCCACATGCTACCGGACACTCCATCCCCTTTATTCCTTCACCTTTCTCTGTTCACGGCTCTTGCCTCGCCTGGTTGATCCTCATGCAAGAAAGCCACAAGGACAACGCCGCTTCTGGTCAGACAGTGTCGCACTTCTACTATGGGTTCTGGCTGAACAACACAGGAAAGCCCTTTTGTCCCGCAATTTCAGGTTCAACCTTCCTTACGAACATCCCTGCCAAAGAAAGGGTCGAAATGCAGGTGCTCCACAATCCAGCCAGATCCACCTTCTCCCACCTGCGGAAACAAACGGCTGCCACCCTGACTGCGGCCCTGTCTGTCATCAATGTCACAGGACTCGTATGCCTCAAAGGACAAGGAACGCAGCTGGTGGGTCACAGTTCTTGCCGCATCACCAAAACATTGGCCTCAGCTGACCCCCCTTCCTTTGTTGCTTCCCCGAATATGTACTTTGTTTGTGGCACCAAAGCTTACACGTGGCTCCCAAAAGGCTGGAAGGGTACGTGCTACATCGCCTTCATTCTTCCCCCCACGTATGTGGCTCCAGCCAACCACCACCGGCAAAAGCGTGCTGGAGATGTTTAACAAGCCGACTCCACCGGAGCACAGTTCCTGGATGCAGCAAAGGGACTTGTTCCTCTGTGGGGACCAATGGCCAATAGCCGCGCAATCCGACACCTAACTCAGGCATTAGAAACAACCATTAATATCACCTCTGGCATCCTCGCCAACAACACGGCTGAACTTCAGGCGGTCCGCCTCGTGGCTCTTCAAAACCGTCTTGTTCTAGATGTGGTTCTGGCCGACCGTGGAGGTGCATGCCGTATCATCGGCTCCAGCTGTTGCACCTACGTGCCAGATAACTCACCTTCAGTCTACAAAGCAATCGAACACCTCCACAGACTGTCCTCGGAGGTTCACCAGGAACAGGAAGGATGGTCGCTTGGAGGCTGGTTCTGGGACACTTTAAAGAACTGGGGATGGAGACTGTTCACGTTTTTACTAATACCAATCATGATACTATGTGGGTGTTGTTTAGGTATTCAATGTTTACCATCTCTATGTGCACTCATTTCCAACTGTATGTGCCCAAAGACTTTGAACTTTAAACCTGAGCACATGAGTCCCCTATACGAAATAGAAGTGCGTGGTCTCATGGGGATTGATCCGAACTGACAAGCTGGCGAGACATGTTAAAGGGAGGACTGTGGAAATTTAGTTCGTGTACTAAACATTATCTACGCCATCTTGCAGACTCACGTATGAGAATACACGACAGCCATTTTAGGTACCATGGTCTCCCTGTTCACGATCGCCCCGTCAGCACACTTCCCTGACCTTGCAATCCTTCCCCGCGCACCCTGGCTGCCCCCGCGCTCACATGCACAAGCCATGAAACCCCCCCCCATGACTCTGTCTCAGGGAATCACACCCCGCGCCTGACCAACACCTCCTTCCCGTCCATGAATACCCCTCTGTGGATAAACCCTTCCACCACGCTCGATTGTCCACACCAGTCCTTTCCGTCCATGAATACCCCTCCTTTGATGACCCCTTCCTCTGAGCCTGAACGTCAGCACTGACTGCTGGTCATCCTTTAGCCCGAGGATACAGTTTATTGCCCATCACTGTATGCACTCGCCTCTCCTGAAAGAGGCCACTATTGATCATGACATCCTCACCCCCGGAGATTCGATCAGGCGCACACATTCCAAAGAGATCGGCAGAACACTCAGCTGCGTGATAGCCCCTCCCAATCATATGAGGGGAAAGGGTCTCTACTGTTGTCATGTGTTGGAATGGGCTGGAACTGGGGGGTGTAGGGGATATCGTTCTGATGTCATTCTCATGCTCTACAATGTCCCTGTTGTAATAAAGGACGTTCACATGTCTAAAACCAGTGTATAAAAGACCAGGTCTCAGAGAGGCTGAGAGAGCACCTCGAGACGATACCTTGTTGTCTGATCTGACGTGTTCTACTCCGTCGGAATAAAACTTGTTTCCTGTCTTCCAGTCTCCAGCGCCTGCCTCTTTATTGAATAACTTCGTATGGTATTAGAGGCGTTTTACCCCGGGCAAATTTAACTTAGGAAACAACTACTGAAATCGCCTGACCATTGTAAATTGATCTTTAACAACGAGGGAACAGTTGCAAGGTGTAAAGGAGGTAAAGGAGAGTAAAGGGTTTCAATTTTAGAAGCACTTTATAAGCACTGGAGAAAATTGAGTGGTTATACTTCTAGAGCTTAAAAGTAGAGAGGAACTTATAAAGACGGATGTGCAAAATCACTTAGCAGGTTGAATACTCACTGCTAAACAGGCGACGATCTACTGATTGTAAGTTGAAACCCTAACCAAGACGATAGCCTGTCATCGTTCGGGCACTGATCACAGGAGAGGATAAGCAAGATGAACAATGATCACTGTTTACATCCAGATGTTTTGTTTTTAGGTCTGTCTTAAGCTGTGCAGTTGTCTGCAAGACGTCTTGGTACCAATTCTATATGCATAGAGAGGGTTTTGGCTCAGTGCAGAGGAGTGTAACTCTTTCACCTGATGTTATTGGCTGTTTGGGGCACTTGATGAAGTCCTTCATTTGAGATGCACGAGGGACTATTTTACGTCTGAAAAGTACACTCAATCAGATGCTGTTTATCAAATTCAATTTTATATCTCCTATATGTATTCTATACTGAAAGCAAATTAATGTGTGTACTTTTTCCCAGCACTGTTAAAGCCAATACGATAGGATTTAATGTGATAAATAGCATTTGTATATGCAGCACTTGTAAAATTTTGAATGCCTGTGTATGCATGTATTGGCTCATTAAAGCAACAACTATTGACATTGCCAGTGTTTGTTTTTTAGAGGTTCTAAGTTAGGCCGCATAGGTGACATGTGATAAAAACAAGATGAGATTTACAGTCTTATGAAAAGGGGCAATTTGTTCCAGAGTGGAGGTTTGTTCAGCTTGATTCCGGTCCAGGGAAGACATGGCTTGGCAGTTCGGGCTGGACTGTTCCCATGAGACACAGGGCCAAGACTGATTTGCATATGGCCATGTCTGAACTGGGGTGGCTTGGTGAGCAAAATAACGATGGATTAAACCCAGATCTGTGACTGGGGGTGAATGTTTTGCCATTGTGCAACATTCTGTCCATCATCTTGTGTGTTTCGCTGTTCACCCTATGTGGGAAGGGTATGCCCAGACGTGGGTCCCAGTGCTCACTATGCCACTGGAGTCAAGCTATCCTGGCTGAAGACGGCTGGTAGCCAGAAACCGGTCCGAGGATGCTTGATTCCATTCCAGGGAAGACATGGCTTGGCAGTTCGGGTTGGACTGTTCCCATGAGGCACAGGGTCAAGACTGATTTGCATATGGACATGTCTGAACTGGGGTGGCTTGGTGAGCAAAATAACGATGGATTAAACCCAGATCTGTGACTGGGGGTGAATGTTTTGCCATTGTGCAACATTCCGTCCATCATCTTGTGTGTTTTGTTGTTCAGTAGAATGACTGCTTAGGAGTCTCTCTTCAAGTAGAATCTCCAAAGTTCCAGCTGAACAGCCATGAAACCAGTGCCTAATTTGAGCCGGTGGTTTCTGGTGCTCAGCACCAGCACTTAATTGTGAACACCGCAATTATGACAGTCTGCCACATGATGGTGCTGCTCATCTCACTTAAAGATGAGTAGAACAACGTTTTTTACATTGAAAATAACTAATACCTGCCTCCCCAGCCATTACTTTAGCTTTGGGGACCTGGAATAATCTGAACTGTTGCACCACTTGCAGGTGAGGGAGATGTTTTGTAGTTGTTCTGGTACTGTCATTGGTAGCACAGGGAAAGGCAATGTGTGGTGCAAGGTGCAGTGGCCTCCTGGTCAGTGCCCTGGCACTTATTATTTTTCAAATTAAGCACTGCATTAAACAGGGTTAGATATTTGACCTAGAATTGGCAGAGTCTTGACAATATAGTCCATATGGTGGTCTTTGCGGATATGCAAATCAAGCAGTAGGTTTTATATTTATTAAACACTGGTAGAGCGGGACAGCATTGTTTGGTGAGGATGGGATTACAATGGTCATATTTTGTGTGAACCTCGATTCATCAGGATGCAACATGGTAGCTGGATTTTAATGGGTTGTTAGTAGAGTCTGAAACCCCAAACACTGTTGTTTCAACACTCTAAGTGCCTAATTATGAGTGGGTCATTGTTTTCTGACCCCTATGTACACCCTCTATGCGCCGTGGTTGGAATTGCTTGCTTGGTTTTATTTAACACAGCAAATAATTATCGAAAGAGTTAAATACCTTAACCTTCATTAAATTTCGAAAGGTCAAACCTGTCGAAATTTAACAGAGGAAAAACATACAGTATTTGTCATATTATGAAGATTTTGGTGCGTTAAATAAAAAAGTCTGCATACCATTCCCCAGAAACTATTAATATGAGGTATGTATTTTGCTTACCAAATAAGATACCATGTGATATAGGTATTTATCAGGTGTGATAACTAGCACCTATACTTGTAATCTTGGCCAAAATGTGCTAGAACTAGGGCCCTTATCTTTATATGAATGGTGAATGTGGGAGAAATTGCTTAAAGATTTAGAGGAGGCTTAGTTATTCCCAGGCAGTAGAGGCCTTTTTGATTATATGCTTTGACAAAGAGAGTATCAAATTGTTATGAACGTTAAGTAACTTCACATTGGGTGACGGCTAGAGACCACTAAGGTTCACGCATACAAGCCTGTCTTGGATTTTGGTTTCTTGGATTTCAGGGAGGTTTTAATTCTGTTTTCCTCTGCTTTTGTTTGAGGTAAACTGTTAGCATCCAGGTAGTGCTCAGGCAAGGACTGAGATGGTATGTGTCAGTTCAAAGGTTGATCTCAGTGTCAGATTGTAATCAATGATTAATAAATCTATTGGTCCATGAATGGTTCATGTAGCATAATTTCCGCACAAACCGAAAACAGAAAAGGAGAAGGAACAAAGAGCCGAGATGAAGTTGCAGGTAGTTTAAATTGCACCGTTGAATATTTGAGGGTGCGTGTTGGAGGACAATTTTAGAGTTAAAGGTAATCATCTTTTTCAAAACCCTTTGGCTGTACATTGAATATTTGGGTGGCAAGAAGTTTAGACTAGAGAACAGATGACAATGGAATAGCGAAAAACAGGATCACATTTCTAATGCTTGATAATAAAGGGATCATGACAGGTAAAGGGAAAATAAAGACATGGATTGAAAAGAGCAAGAGTAAATGTTTGAATCACTGCTTGCAGTGTTGGCTCACATATGCATGTGTGCATGCACAAACACACACAGGTTCTCACATAGACACAGCTGTATACTTCTAAACTACCTTTGTCACCATGTCTTCCAAAACCAGACAGTCTCTTTCTTTCTTTTCGTACCTCTCACGCCTACTTTCAATACTGACTCCATTTTACAGTGTGCTGATCATCGAGTTAATGGTCAGAATACCTATCATGGTCCTTTCAATTATATGTCATTCTGGTGTAGGTTAGGAGGGCCACAAAACTGCAAGCAGTGATAATGTAGTTGTATGCTGAGCGTACCCTGCAGCCGATAGCAATTTAGATGTTATTACTCTCCTGATTGGTGCCCTGGTTGGGCTGCATAGTCTATATACACGTATATGGGAGCTTGTTTTTTAACCTTCATCTTGGCCTGGTGTACCATTGCCTTCCCAGTATCACTAAGCCATGCCCCCAGATAATTATAGGTTCTTACTGTTCCTATGTACTGATTTTCCAGCCTCCACCTGTGAAGGAATTTTCTTAGGTGTTGTCCAAAGACCGCCATTTTGGTCTTACTTGCATTGGCTACTAACTCTCTGGCCTCCATTATATGAGTTCAAGGCATCAAGACCCCTTTGTAAGCCAACTCTGGCATGGTCAAAGTTTATTAGGTCATCCAATTACTGGAATAGACGCAATTTGTGAGCCCCTGTTTTTGGGGCAACCAAGGAAGCTCCCTGAAGGGCCTTTCCTAAGTCAGCCATGTAAAGGGTAAAAAGCGTTAGGGCTAGGACACAGTCCTGTTTTAAGCCTCAGTCCATGTACATCTATCGAGAGATCGCGTCCCTGGAGAGTTTTATTTTCACACAAGTGTTACTTTATAACAAAATAATGGCATTTAGGAGGTTAACTGGGATGTTCCAGCTATTCAATTTTTTTCATATCTTGTTTCTCGATACACCATCAAATGTCACAGAATAGTCCACAAAGCAGGCAAACACTGGCAATTTATTCTTGATGTTTGCTTGGTCTGCTAAGTATGATAGTGCTTCAATCTTATCTACAGTTGAGCCATCCTTGCGGAACCCTGTTTGGTAGAAGGGTAGAATGTCATTTTCCTTGATCCCGTCTTTTATCTAATTTAAAAGAGAGCTGATATATACTTTCCCTTCCATCTCCAACAGTGTCATTAGCCTGTAGTTCTTGTCTATCCATGTTGCCTCCTTTCTTATATATTGGTTGCCTAACTGAGCTATAAGTTTAACATAAACAATGGTTCGGTTGGGAATCACACGTACATTGTAGACGTATTGAATACACAGATGAAAAAATATATCCGGTGAAGGATATATCAGGGACCACAACTGAAACCAAAACAAAGACAAAACACTGACCACAATGGAAGATACAGGTAAATCTTTTGTATTAACATTTTTGATGGATAGATTCAAAATGTATTTGAGAAGCTGTCCAAAACAAACAATACATAGACTGAATGTACATTGGGTGAGAGAGTCGCGACTGGTGACTGAGTGCTCAAACAAAGATTAAACAACAAAAATAATCATACATATAGACACTACATTTATATCATAAGTGTCCACTCTGAATTACAATGGTTTCAAAAGGATATATTATTTGTTTAGTTCGTTGAAACTCTGTGTGGACGGATACATAGACAGAACATCAACATGTTGACCCTAAACAGGATGAGCTGATTTATGTGCATCTATAGCGGGTCTTCAACAGGACTGTAAGATGGTGGGACAGCCTATGAATGTAAAATAAGGTAAGGTCAGGGCCTAGTGTGTGTCAGTGTTAAAAACAGTACGGGCATGGATGCCTCGTCAGGCTCACCTTATTAAAGGTAGAATTATCAACCGAAAGTACTTTAACTGTGGGGCGGAGAATGTCAGCCGACAAACTCCAGGTCATGAATGTCGTACGTTTTTCTATGGAAAGAATTAAGCACAATAGGTCTTCGCTCTGGTGGAGTCATGGCTGCTTTATGGGCTGATATGTTAGGACTTTGCATACCTTGTTTTCTTAATTGTAGTCTTCAACACCAGCCGGTGGGAAGATCAGTTTGGGGCGGTGCCGCCGTGGCGATCACCTAGAAAGATGGATAGAATTCCGGTCAGCAATAAGGCACAAGAGGAGCGATCGTGACTCGAGTGTATCTTTGTGGACACCATGTGAATTAGAAAGCAACTTAATGCGGCGTATTGCACATAATAAACAGGCGATAGCATGCTTGGCACATCCGTTGTACAGCTGGTTGACATGCCGAATTTAGGCGCGTTGTCAGAAAAGGGAGGAATCCAGTAAGCCGTGATTGAACAGTTAAAACAATTAAAAATAGACCATAGTTTGTTAGTGAAAGATTTCACGTCTATGCAGGGCTAACTTCCCGCTTCAATGTTTATTTCTTAAGGGTTGAGTACAACAATCAAGTTGGCTTCGAAGCACAACCGAAATATAAACTTATCGCTCGGTGTTGAATGTTCCTGACTTTCTATTGAAAAAAAGCCGGACACGAGTTTAAGGGGTTAGGGGCATTCATACGTGACACAAGGCACCGGAGCAAAACGTACTTCTGGCAGCAGCGGGGAACGTCTTAAACTGTCTGTGCAGTTCGGCTTCTGATAGCCCGGGCCCTCGTATGCCTCCTATTTGTCATGCGCCGTCTGTGGTTTACGTGTCAGTTTCTCATATGAGCTGACTCATCGGCTTCTAATTAAAACCCGAGTGATTTTGGAAAACGTACTTGCGTGATGCGCAAATTCTTTACAAACGCCATGCACGAGTAATCCTTATGGGAATGTGTAATATGTCACCAATCCTCTAAGAGGATTCTATTGTGATGGGCTTGTGTAATAGCATTGGTCATTTGTCACACACTTATGAGCAATGTTCTATTCAGAACGGAGAACCTCAGTCATTTTACTATCGAATGTTATTGACATTACATAATTAGGTTGGGTGGTCACATGATAGCGGTTTCGTTTTTGGGCGAAAAACAACATGGTCTTGGACTGCCGGCCACCTCCCCCCTTAAACACTGACTGAATTACCCAATTCAACCAGTCAACACATGGGGGTCTTTGGAAGTCAGGGGGTACAGGGCCCCCCCCTGGCCGTATTTATTAAAATATAAAACAAATCAAAAATTTTAATCAAATAAACATTTCTGACAATTATTAAAATGCACACTTTTCAGAAGATTAGATTGACATCCGTTTCGACATGGTATGATGGGCTAACCTTAACAAATAGCTAGTACAGCGTGTTTCCTAACCGAATCTAATCATCCTGAAAATTAAACTGCATTCTAATATTTTTAATAAAGTCCTACGGCAAGGTCGCCAACCGGTGTCAGATCCTTTTACAGCTGCGCTCTCACGTTGGAGATGCGCATGCGCAACCCAGGGCACGTTACACCCACGTGCGCTCCCTGAACTCCATTTAACCATAACAGGAGGGCCCAGACACTCGCGCACCTTAGTGATGTCATAGTGTTGTGAGGGGTGGCTACCAGCCTGAGGAAAGCGTAGACTCCCTCCCCCGCACCCTTTAAAACGGGATATCATATCCTGCCCCTGAAGTTCTGAGAGAGACCAATGGCCCCTCCCGCGGGCGGCCCCTTTCGTGAATGGGTCCGCCCCCCCGTAAGGACCTTAAAATGCTGCTCACCGATTAATGACCTTACCGCCAGACACACATAATAAATACGACATTGCTATTCTAAAAGGAAAAAAGGCCTAAGGAGAAAATTGTTAATACACAGCAAAGCACAAAACATATACATATACACATACTCCTGTAAGCGGAAAAAAGGCCTAAGGAAAGAATTAGTTAAAATATCACGACACTGCACAAAATATTTACCTCTGTTCTACCTTCCAGTAAACGGAAAATACAAGGCCTACTGGATCAAGCTCCCTAAACCTATAGTCCGGCACATTGACAAACGTGATACTTACCATTTGCCAGGCCCCAAAGGACTGCTAATAAGGGATGGAGGGTGGGGAAAATTACACGGCCCCACGGTGGGGCGAGGAGCGAGCCTGGGAGCGCGGGCACAAAGAGGCCGCTTCCCGCGCTCCCCAGGCTTTTTAACCCTTTCGCCGCCGCGGCCCCGCCCCCTCGCCCCGGAAGCGCACCACTACTTCCGGGGCGAGGGCGCGGGGCAAGCGGCCCCGAAAGGGACGGGGTGTGGGAGGGGCCGGGCCCCGCCATGCTTGCGTGGGGGCCTATTGGCCCCCCCTTGTATCATGGTCTTGGACTGCCGGCCACCTCCCCCCTTAAACACTGACTGAATTACCCAATTCAACCAGTCAACACATGGGGGTCTTTGGAAGTCAGGGGGTACAGGCCCCCCCCCTGGCCGTATTTATTAAAATATAAAACAAATCAAAAATTTTAATCAAATAAACATTTCTGACAATTATTAAAATGCACACTTTTCAGAAGATTAGATTGACATGTGGGAGAGGTGTGGCGCCGCGGCCAGGGCGACTGACGCTGGAATCTGGGGACCACGGTTCGATCCCCGGCTCCGGCGGCAGGTTAGCCCAGCACCATGTGACTCTGGGCAATAGCTCGCTTAATCTTCCCGACGGCCCCCAGCGCCTAGAGACCCTTACGGGTGATTGTGCGCTTTACAAATGTGGACTTTACTTTACATCCGTTTCGACATGGTATGATGGGCTAACCTTAACAAATAGCTAGTACAGCGTGTTTCCTAACCGAATCTAATCATCCTGAAAATTAAACTGCATTCTAATATTTTTAATAAAGTCCTACGGCAAGGTCGCCAACCGGTGTCAGATCCTTTTACAGCTGCGCTCTCACGTTGGAGATGCGCATGCGCAACCCAGGGCACGTTACACCCACGTGCGCTCCCTGAACTCCATTTAACCATAACAGGAGGGCCCAGACACTCGCGCACCTTAGTGACGTCATAGTGTTGTGAGGGGTGGCTACCAGCCTGAGGAAAGCGTAGACTCCCTCCCCCGCACCCTTTAAAACGGGATATCATATCCTGCCCCTGAAGTTCTGAGAGAGACCAATGGCCCCTCCCGCGGGCGGCCCCTTTCGTGAATGGGTCCGCCCCCCCGTAAGGACCTTAAAATGCTGCTCACCGATTAATGACCTTACCGCCACAGGCCAGGTAGTTGACCGACTATCTGGCCCCCCCCCCAAACCGCCTACACTGAAAGGTCATAACTTCCTCATCCAAAAACCCTCTACCCTTGCTATTTTGTTCCCTATACTAGGGCATCCCTGACTCTGTCCACTGGACCCCCCACCCTGTGAGTAGAGCCTCTAATCAACGTCAATTCCTCATTATCAGCCGACTGTTAGTCTGCTTGGTCCTGAGATGACCCCCTGTGGGATATTCTGCGATTAATGTGTATGAAATAGTTTCTCAAACCAAGTGTTGCTCCTCTTTATCGAGTGATTCTTCACCGAGTGACTCCGTGCACTCGCCTAGTCCCCCCCCCCTTTTACGTGCAGCCTGGGGGAAACTGAGCCCCCCTATGGTACAGTCTGGGTCCTATCATCGTTACCCCATGTCCTCAAATGAATGAGTGTGTGGGGGCACGCCTCTCGAGGGTCCCTGCAGATGCTGTGCCCGGGTGTATCCTGGTACTACCCTTCCCACTGGCATACTGTACAGTCTGCTAACCATCCACACCTAGCCACTACGCTCTGGAAAGTGTTAAGTGTATGGTACTACTTTTACGATGGAAGTCCCCACTTCCTTAACAGGGGAAATGAGGCGTTGCGTAGGCCTATCATTCCTGGGGTTGCCGAGGCTAGGAATGCACACCCTCGTGTACTGTCCCATCTCTACCGTTGTCACTACCAATTGGTGATCTATGCCTATACCATGCTGACACTGGTGGCCCTGCGTGCACAGGCGCCGTTACTGTAGGTATACCATTTCCTGTTAAGGCAAATACAGCCATTTTTTGTGAAACAACATCCTGCTACATTACAGCCGCCAGCCCAATTAAGGGCTTACACACCGAAACAATCAACTCTGTGTTGGCACCTCCTGCGTCTTTTGATCGCTCGCCCATTACACTTGCGTTGTTGTTTGCCATCCTCTACCTGACGTAAGCATCCCTTGGGCTGTCCACCTGTAGCAGCTGTTGTGACGCGGAGCACTCCAGATATCCACCATGGACCCGGCCATACATAAATGGAAAAGATAAACACAACCCATTAGTGTTTCTGGCGATAACTGCTGTATACGTGCTAGTCTTACATTGCCATCCCTTGCTACGTTTGCGATACAATTGGCGTCAGATGCATACTCCTAAACACTTCCGACTAAGTGTTGAGCATAGCCTCAGTTTGTGTCCCCTGTAGCGTGACTGTACTAGTGTTACGAAGAGTGCCCTGTAAAATGGCCTTCATTAAGGAATACTACCCAGTGTGCAGTGCAGTGACACAAAGCATGGAGTCCCCAGTGCATACCATAGCGCCCTCATGACTCCTTAAGGATGATTAGGATATCTGTTTAAAAGGAACAGTCTGTTTGCCAATGCCGCATACGAGTCTTTAATCATATGATTAGCACCCTCCCAACCACACCTTGATGATATATACGTATACAAAGTATAGAACCCCTTGCGCCTGACTGTTGGCTTCGACCGTGGCTGACAATGGTAATGCGTAATATAACTAAGGGTGCAACCCTAACCTATATATATTATTGTTATGATACCCAACTGAGCACAAACTGAGCATCATTCCCTTAACAGGTTGCCTGTAACAGGTGGCCCACCGGCTGCCCCAAATCTGTCCGACTCTCCTGCCCATATAAGAGCACCTTTAAGTAGACAAGCAAGTGCACACAGGTGACCCAGAACTAGTATTGTAAATATTACCGATAGATATCTCCCTTGAGTAGCCACCTTACCATGTTACCGTTTGTAAGTAGCATTACCTTGGTCCGGGGGCGTCAAAGTTTTTACCACTGTAACCAGGCTTACATCGCAGTGCCCAGTAACTTGTGCTGCACATTTCCTAGCTTTGTCCTGTCATCAAATCGAGGTCTACCACCTAGGCAAGTACGCACACAAGTGTAACTTGAAACAGCAGGCCCACAGGTGACCCCGAACTAGTATTGTCAATAATACCGATAGATATATCCATTACGTAGACCACTCGGCCATGTTACCGTTGTAATTAGCTTGGTCTGAGGGCGTATCCCCCCGATGAAGGGGACATACCATAGTATTGCCAATAATACCGATAGATATATCGATTACGTAGTCCACTCTGCCATGTTACCGTTGTAAGTAGCATTAGCTAGGTCTGAGGGCGTATATCCAGGTGAAGCGGACACACAATATTGTTTACTGAGATCACTCCCGTTGAACCAGACAGGATCTATTATTTTATGAACAGTGAGGACGTTCTGAAACAACAAAAACTCCCCGCACCCAGAAAGAAATATTGTTTTTGAGTGGGGCCTTGGCGGGGTCAGTGCAAGGAGGGTGTTAAACAGGGATCAGATCACCGTGCCCGCCCAGCAATTATGGTTACATTGTCTATTTACCAAATAAATAGCAACCACAACTGTCTTGTCGCTGAGTCAGAAAGGAAAACAAGGGCACAGTAATTGTCCTCCTAATGGCACAGCATTTAACCCCCATGTGGGCAGCTTTTCATGCTCCTCGCACTCAACCAATCTGACAAATGATCGTTTAACGTGTTCTTGCCCCATGTAGGTAGTCAATGGGCAGCATCTCGAGATTAGAGTCAACATATTAAATGCATTTAGATACAGTGCATCTGAATATAACATATTTTAAAGCGTGTTGATTATCCTGTAAATCTGTCATGGGTACAGCCCTCCTGTGCCTACATTGGACACTCTTTATTTAAAGAAAGAGATAAAGATCTTCCAATTTCAGCAGGCAATTATTTGTGGCCCTGAACCATCCTTTTGATTAACTTGTGAGCTAAAAAGCCCCACTGCCATATTGCTATCCCCAGTAGCAGGTGGTCACCCTGGTCAACAATTTACTGGACCAACTTGTTTGTAAACAGGTGTGATCGGATGTGGGGTAGTACTTTTCCTACCCCACTATTCTACTTAAATGAACATTCGTGAACATCAGAGGCTGGCATATATCTGCCCAACCTCCCTACAACTGCATGAGGGAGGCGGTGAACTTCACATTTAAATGGTCTCCTTGACTCAATTTAATATAATCACGGTGATATCGCATACTAAAGCGCTACAGGATCTCAATAGTTAAAGGGTAAGAAACCTGGCTATCTAAGGATACTGATAGAAGAAGAGGACATCAACATCGCACTGTGCATTTCCCATCAGGTCTATAAGCAGTGCTTTATCCATCACACTCCTTGAGCATTAAGTGTATGCAATCTGGCTAACCTTGGCCTACCTCTAAAGGCTACGCTTAACCGTTGCTTTACCACTGCAATGTTTCAGTGGATCCCAAATCAAATTCATGTACTAACCATATCCCTATAATTGAACCCACAGTTGCTGCCCCCTACAATGTACACATCCTTTTGTACTTTTGGCGTCCACAAATATATCTCTCTGTTGCTAAACTGTCAATCATATTATGTATTCACCTGCACATGTTGTGCAAATTTCACAGAGCAGGGGCGGGACACGTATGCCTCTGGGCCATCTGACTCACGTTTTTAAGAGAATTAGTGAAGTGCCAGCACAGTAAGCGGTGCTGTATTCAAAACGCGACATCTAAGTGGCGAAAAGCGGATTTACCACCCTGAGGCAATCCATGCCTGATTTGTCAGTCTTCGTTCAAGAGCCACTTCCCGACTGTTTATTTGCTATCCCGGCGTGTCCCAATATGGTGGCCAAACGTAGACTTCACCCTGTCTCTTCACCAGAATGAATACCATGGCGGAATGATTCTAAAATTTAAAGTGTCTCCAACAAGGTCTCGACAGATAAGCCTATTTATCTCACACAAGATCAGGGTGCCTCACAGGAGCACCATATTTACATTACACCTTTGGTGCGGGGAAATTAAGTGATTTGGCCTGAATCTCACAAGGCTTTTGTCCCCCGCGCAAACCCTGTACTATTACTATTTGAATTAACCCCTTGGAAAACGGAGTGCATGTCACACATACCTTCTTGTCCTTATGCCTACGATAACGATCCTGACCTCACTGGCCATGCTCTCTCCTGGTGGCCCGACATGGATTCACTAGACCACTAGGTGGTAGCATAGGCCTAAATGTGGAAAAGGATCCCATCATAATTTTTATGTAGTGCGGACTTCACTTGAGGGTGACAGAGCATTCCCCCATAGGAACAGCAGCGTTACCTGCGGCGAAATTTACCCAAATGGGGCAACAAAAACAACATGGCTGTGTGAGCAAATGCCTGATGCACTGATAGCCTTGATACGCCACGCAGCGTTACATGCGGCGAAATTTACTCAAATGGGGCAACATAAAACAACATGGCTGTGTGAGCAAAGCCTGATGCACTGATAGCATTGATACGCCAACAGTCCGTGCTTGGTTATAACAATGGACGTGCAACAGGCCCCTAAGCCCCGTCTTCTAGCAAGGTGATTCCAAAAGAAAAACCCCATTGCGGCGGATTTTGTTCCAACTGCAATACATTAGCTTCCCATCCTGTCCGCTAGCGAGCAGGGCCAATCTGAGCTAGACTAACACAATAATTAAAAGCCAGTGTAGTGTGTTCATTTTTTAAACCAAAACTTGCAGTGGCTGAGACGGTAGATCCACTGCGTGTAATACGGTAGTTCCAGCGTTTGTTTAAATTAATAGAGATGCAAGAGATCAACCTGTGACCTGATATAAAACCGGCAGTCTTAGCAGCCGTCCCATCTCATCTCCCTATGTCTACCACTTTGCCGACGGCGCCTGTGATAGTCACCATATTGGAAGATTTAGATACCCACAGGTTGCATAAGCGGAAAGGAAAGAAAGAGCAGGCTAAAGCACTACATTCCGCGCCAATGTTAAGCGATTAATACAGGATGCATCAGTGAGTATCACTGTCATATCGAGAACCTTCAGGCTTAACATAACACTTGAGCAGGCACGCACTGCGACCGGGCCCTTGGGCGCTGAAGCCCCTTACACCCTCACAAGATCAGATCCCCTCCTCAGTTAACTTGCAAATAAACCAACCCCTTATATAGAACAAGGCCGAATAAAATTGCCCTGGGTGCCTTGAAACTAAGTCACCCCCTGTCTCAATTGAAAACAACTAACTTGGGATTAAGTCTTTAAACTGTATCTGAACCCTTTCTATATCACCGTTTGACAAACATGAAGAAAAAAAAACAGCCACCACTTTGTAATAGACACACACCACAGGGTATATACCTCTTTAAATTGTAGCTCACTAAATTGCAAATGAATATTTAAAAATGCACAAAACCCTTTCAATATCCCCTGTTGTATAAATTGGAGAGCATTCACTGATTACATTACAGTCCAGCCCTTTGTTTATTCGAAAAAACGTTTATCCATAGAGAAACCCTCTTTGGTCTCCCATCCCACCATGTGCCCTAGCTGTCCCTGCTTAGTTTCGCGTGTAACCTTGTGCTACAAATTAAGATCACACTATACAAATATGCAGCAGCTCGGCAATCGATCGCGTTTTCACCAACTCGAACGCGTTTCACTTTTGTTAACACGTTTTAGTATTCCCACTATCTAAGCGTATGAATGAAATTACACATTACACAGTCCACAAGCGCGTCTTCCCAAACCCAGGAAAGAACCGGGAAGCTTCAGGTCAACAGATCTAGCGCACTGAGCTGATACGGGCTTGATTAACTCCCCCACCGGCTGCTCCCTCCGCCTGCTGCTGTTCTCGGATCCCCCCCCGCCCCGCAAAATACCTCGTGCTCCGCTTGGTTTACACAGTAGGAGATCCGAAGTCGAACGCGCCAAATGCCGGTCGGTGAAGCGCTGGAGTCTGGTCGCGGCGCATTCCCTCCTCTCAGTCAACAGCGCAAAATTGCCGATTGGCGGTGCACTGCAGTCCGGACACTCTTGTCCTCGATGACCCTTTCGCCCTGGGATCCTCGAAAGAAAAACCGCGCCGCCCTGGATCCGTCCTCCGCCGGGATCGATCCTCGCCATTCACCGCCTAGGTCAGGAGTTCCGCAGTCTAACCTGGAATAAAAACAAGAAAATTACACGGCCCCACGGTGGGGCGAGGTGCGAGCCTGGGAGCGCGGGCACAAAGAGGCCGCTTCCCGCGCTCCCCAGGCTTTTTAACCCTTTCGCCGCCGCGGCCCCGCCCCCTCGCCCCGGAAGCGCACCACTACTTCCGGGGCGAGGGCGCGGGGCAAGCGGCCCCGAAAGGGACGGGGTGTGGGAGGGGCCGGGCCCCGCCATGCTTGCGTGGGGGCCTATTGGCCCCCCCTTGTATTTACATAATGGGTAGGTGACATCGTCATATTTAAGAAGGGCAACATGGTTGTTGTTTTGTCAACATTCTTAAAAAACATTATTAAAAAGGAGTACAAGTTTACTTGATGGTGCCTTGTCGCAAGGTTGTATTTAAATATCAAGCGAAGCTACTGTTTTTAACAGACTTTGATTTTGTTAAAGAAGCACCTAAGGCATTTACATGAGTCATATTTGTAAAATGTAAAACATATTTAGTAGGTTTCATTTTGTAAGGGGGAAACAAAACAGAGTTATTACATGAGTCATATGTAAAGTACAATACTATTTTGTAGATTTACATTTGGCAAGGGGGACACAGGTAACAAGGATACCGTAGTGTCTACATCCTAAACACAGGGGGGCGTTTATACATATTTACAAAATGGTTGATACTGTAATTGCATGCTATACTAGCTGTGTATACCTAGTGTGGCCTGAGGTTTTGGCGTAGCCAAATGGGGTGTTGTATCGCTATGTCTGTAATGTATGACGGACGCGATCGGACAGCATATGCATAGGTTACAGTCTGCTCATCTGCACATAGGTTTCTTCCTGTTCGTTGAGGCCGTGAGTAATTGCCTCAATGGTGTGTATCCAGCGGCATTCCTTGAAGTTAAGTTGGTTTGCAATGTTGCCACCCCTCTGGTGTGGGGCCACTTTTTCAAGCACTATCCATTCCATTTGCTTGTGTGTTTGTCTAAATGTTGAGTAGTGGTCTACTAATGGTGCCCTTGTGTTTTGCATCGTATTCTACTTTGATGTTGCAGAATTCTGTTCTTCACTTTTTGGGTTTTCTGGCCAACGTAGATCAGTAGGCATGGACATCTTATCGTATTTATAACATTTTGGCTATTCCAGTTTGTGAATTGACTCAGTGTATATATCTTCCCACGGTGAGTGACCGTTTTCCCTGTTATTGCATATTTGCATGCTTTGCAGCTGCCACATCTTTGATGTCAAGTAATGGGTGGAAGACCTAGCTGGGATTTGGTGTCAGGTGTAGGTGTTGGTTCCAGAAATGAAGACACCACAAAATCTTTGACATTTTTTGCCTGCTTGAAAGAGAACATGGGAACCTCAGGTATTTTGATTTCTTGTCCCACCAGATTCCAGTATTTTTTGATTACTTTGTTTATCTCATGGCTTCTTGTGTTAAAGGTGGTTACACAGACCAATTTGTCCATTTCATGATTTTTTGGTAGTACTACTAGTAGGGTCTCACGAGGTCTGTACCAGGCTCTTTTCCTGGCTCTGTTGAGGAGCCCCTTGGGGTATCCCCTTTCTCTTAGTTTGGAAATGAATAATTTACTCTCCTGGAAGTAGTCCTTTCTTCTTGTGCAGTTCCTGCGGACTCGCAAGAATTGCCCATAAGGCAGGTTATCCTTCAGGATCCTGGGGAGGTGCGAGTTGTATTGCAGAAGTGTGTTTTGATCTCTTGGTTTCTTGAATAGGTTCATCACAATTCTTTTTTCCTCTATTTCCAGAGTGAGGTCTAGGAATGGGATTGACTCATTGCTCTATGCCATTGTAAACTGAATGTCTGTGGACCGTGCATTCAGCCATAGGAGGAACTGCTGGAGTGTGTCTTCTGTGCCTATCCAGATCATAAAAATGTCATCGATATATCGATTCCAAGAGGTTATGTTGCCATTATGTGGATGTCGATCTGAGTATATGTGCTGGTTTTCAAAATTGTCCATGAACAGGTTAGCCAGACTGGGGGCAAAGCCGGCCCCCATGGCGACTCCTTTACATTGGTAGAAGAATTCAGTTTGGAAGATTAAATAATTTTTTGTCATCGCAATGGTTAGCAATTGGACCAAAAACTCAGTGGTGATCATATGAGGTGAAGGACGAGTGCCTAAGACATTCCTGATGACATTGATTGCTTCCTCTTGTAGTATGCTCGTATATAATGAGCACACATCGAGTGTGACAAAGAATTGTGTCAGTTTGTTGAATGGCTGGTCCTCCAAAATTTGGATGGTGCATTGTGTCATGTATGAATGATCTTGTTTCCCATACAAAGGGTTGTACGAAGCTGTCCAGGTATTGGTTAACTAGTTCCAGTACAGAACCGCAGCCCAAGACTATCAGTCTTCCCTGTGGTCTCTGTAAGTTTTTTTATGGACTTTTGGAATTGTATAGATCGTAGGGATCCTGGATCATTGTTCAAGAATTTGAATTCAGGTTCTGAACAGAATTCCTCTTCTAGGCCTTGTTTGGTGAGGTCCCTGATCAATTTAGATACATCCTTCATGGGGTCTCGTGGTACAGGAGTGTAACTGTCTTCACAATTCAGTTGTTGTGTGATCTCTGTTACGTAATCCTCTGTATTCTGGATAACCACAGCTCCGCTTTTGTCTGCAGTCTTTATCACGATATATTTATTTTCCTTGAGTGTTTGTAGTGCCTCTCTTTCTTCTTTCGTAATGTTATGTTTGATATATTTCGTGTCTTGTAGAAGATTCATGACCTCTGTCACGCCACTTTTTATTAAGCCAGTATTTGTTCATTCATGAGATGTGCAGCAGGGACAAAGGTGGAAGGAGGACGCAAGTTTGTGGCTGCTGGCTTTCTGGTGTACTCATCCCTTTATATAAAGAAGTACTTCAGACGGATTTTCCTGAAGAACTGTTGTAGCTCTAGTTTTATGTTGAAGGAGTTTGGGGGAGCAGTAGGTACGAATGATAGGCCCTTTGCCAATATATCATGCTCCGCTGTATTCAAGGCTTAGTTTGAGATGTTTAGAATGGGGTCTTTCATATTTGTTATGCCTTGTTGTCCCACATTTCTCCATGGTTCTGCTGTGGTTGAGGTTGAAACCGAACTTTGGTATTGCCTCGAAGATTGCCTCTTCCCTGGTTCCATCTGGGAGGGCGTCCCTAGTTGGGGTCTCTGTTGTTCCATGAGGGATCCCCTAAAAAAGAGGACACATTTTGGTGGCTAAATTTATCCTGATATTGTAGCCCTCCTGGGTTTGGAGCCCCGGAGGGGAAACTCAGTGTTTGTGCTTGCTAGGAGGGCCCTTGTTGATATGTCCTTGAGTCAGTGCTGGTACTGGATCTTTCTGATTTGCTTTCTGGGCCACTGCCAAAGGAAGAATTTGAAAAAGTAGCAAATCTTCTGTTGTTCTGCCTGTTACGATTGGTGTAACCTTTGGGATAATGTTTTCTTGCAAGTATTTTGTTAATAGGTGACCATGCAGGCGTGAGCGAATAAATTTCATCTCTAGTCTTTGCAAGCGTGTCAATTTATCATTAAGGGTAGTGTCTACAGGCGTCAGTCCTGTACCTAAGTAATCAAATTCAGCTTGCTCCTGAATCAATTTTTTTATATATTCCTCGTCAGGCTCATTAAGGTGAGCCTGATGAGGCATCCATGCCCGTATTGTTTTTAACACTGACACACACTAGGCCCTGACCTTACCTTATTTTACATTCATAGGCTGTACTACCAGATGCACATAAATCAGCGCATCCTGTCTAGGGTCGAAACGTTGACGTTCTGTCTATGTATCCATCCACACAGAGTTTCAACGAACTAAAGAAATAATATATCAGTTTGAAACCATTGTAATTCAGAGTGGACACTTCTGATATAAATGTAGTGTCAATATGTATGATCATTTTTGTTGTTTAATCTTTGTTTGAGCACTCAGTCACCAGTCAGGACTCACTCACCCAATGTACATTCAGTCTGTGTATTGTTTGTTTTGGACAGCTTCTCAAATACATTTTGAATCAATCCATCAAAAAGGTTAATACAAAAGATTTACCTGTATATTCCATTGTGGTCAGTGTTTTTGTCTATGTTTTGGTTTCAGTTGTGTTCCCTGATATATCCTTCACCGGATATATTTTTTCATCTGTGTATTCAATACGTCTTCAATGTAAGTGTGATTCCCAACAGAACCATTGTTTATGTTCAGTTTACTTACCCAGGTTCTAAGGGTTACTGGGTTACAACACGACTGTACCACATGTGGGTACCGATCCGGCTGCACAGCCAAAGTCCTGGACTGTATGAACACAAATAAATCAAGTAAACCACTCTTTGCTTAACTCCTTATTTTTTCTCATTTTGTTCCATATTTTTTTACCATGCTTGACATATTTTTAGATTTATTTTACTCGTTCGTTTGCCATACTGAGATGTTCACATGGACACAGGAGAGATCCGCATTTCCGCATATCACGACTTTATTCATGTTACCCAATGCATTTCGGGAATAGGTTCCATTCATCAGGGGTATCTACAATGCAAAAAATGAATGCTGTCAGTATAAATATTACTTACCTAACTTTATTTAAACAACTTATGCAAGAATAGATAAATTATGTAAAACATGCTTACACAAACCATCTTTAAAATCGTCAACTACTTTCCCATTCTCATTGGGCATATCCCAACTCCAGACCATGGCCCTTTAATTACTCTACAACTCCTTTACCATTCCCCACATGGTAAAGGATCACTTTTGTTGCTTCCTGGGCACCTCTTGAGTAACTGGGTCTTATTTGCTGCTTCCTTCTTCCCCCTTTCTGTGTGATTGCCCCCTCCTTTGTAGGAAGACCCTATGAGAGACTTTACAACCTGCGGTAAAGCATGTGGGTTGCTTTGTTGATTTGTACCTTCTCCCTGCTTGCCACTGATTTACCCCTGTATTCATCCTTTGCATACTGGTGCTTTTAAGGCTCACTTTTGAACACTCTTCTGAGTGACTCATTAGTTTGCACTATACCTCAGAGGCACAGAGATATATGTTTTAAATGTGAAAAACAGCAACTCTGGGGCAACCCTTCAGCCAGTGGGTCCAGCGGGGTTGGCAGTTGTGGGAGCCCACCTCTGGCCGGACGCTGCACCTGCCCTAGGCAGGATGCCTCCATGACCAGTGGGCTAAAACTACCATCGCTACTACCCCTCTGCCTCACCCCTTACACCCCCCCTGCAGCTGGGCTACTAAGCCCCCACTCCACACAGCTTCATACCTTGATGCTTAGTTAAGCTCTTCTTGTTTGCTGCATGCTTCCCCTTCTGGGTTGCGGTCTGTGGTCAGTGGTCTCTGGACTCTCATCTAAAATTTTCACCCTCTGCCCCATTCCCGCTTGTGACCCCACTGTCTGCAGTTTACTTTAGGCCTGCTTTAAACCCGTCAGTTTATTGCAGAGTGGTGAGTGGGGGAGTGGAGACATGGCTCAGTGGAGTGGAGTCAGTGGAGTTTTGCATCTGGTGTCTGCATTGTGAACCTACAATGGCAATAGGCAGCAGCAGCGGGAAAGGAACTTGAGGGGTGCAGTTATGAAATCATCAACTTAGAATGTAGATATATGGGGAAACATCCTTTACAACAAAACTTTCACAACGCGGTACCATTACCACGCAGGTTTTACAACACAAGTCGTTACAACGACTTGCGCTGGAGGGCGCTGTAGGATAGGGAATAATTTAATTTACTATCCAACACCTTCCCTACTATCCACGGGGACTGGAGTTGGAATAGTAAATTAAATTATTCACTATCCAGCGCCCCCCAACGCAAGTCGTTGTAACGACTTGCGTTGTAAAACCTGCGTGGTAACGGTACGCGTTGTGAAAGCACGCATTGTACCGTCATACATCCGATATACCAGAGGACATCTCTGTGGATCAAAGCTAGAAACTCCTCTGTTCTCGTTAGTATATACCGAGCACAAAGGAAGCTGCTATTGTCTAGCTGCCTGAGATGGATCTTGTCTGCCACATGTCTGTCCACAGAGCGTCCATTCTGTACAGTGATAGGAATAAGGATTTTGTAATCATAATTTTCAACTTTCAATTTTTCCTCTTTTTTTTGTTTTGTGAGAACTCTGTAAGAACTTTTTGGTCAGTGTTTTTTTTCCAGGTTCCTTCAATTTCCTGATTTTTGCTCCTTCCTTGCATAAAGCATCTGCGAACCATTGGCTTGTGATCTTTTTTGATTTATCATTCTATCTTTATCAGTACATGTTTGTCAGGAATTTCTTTCAAGGCCATGTTAAAATGATTATCCATTAAATTTACATTGTGGATTTCTGTGATCAGTGAAATTGATGCCTTTGTGGCTAATTTCAGTGCATTTGGGGCATTCTCTTTAAATGTTCTCCTGAGGTCTATGTTCTTCTATTTGTTATTTGTGCTGAGGTTTGAAAGTTTGTTTTGAAAGAGAGTATAGCATGGTCACACCAGTCCATGTGAACTGAATCTAGACCGATGATGTTTATTTGGGTGCAATACCTAAGTACAACATTTTGCCTTTGTTTTCCATTTCTGAGTTTACAAAAAAGCGATTATGAGACTGCTACAATTCATTTCAGCTATTGGTAATTCCTAAGGGATACATCCCAGCCCTAAGTGTGATGGGTAGCCTACGTATGTGTTCTGTAATCACTGTATTACAGACTGAAGCTATATCTCACTGACAAGGCCTAACTATACCAAAATGGTTTTGGGCTGCTTGTATTCCCATTAAGATGGCGCCAGGAATGGCATTTCAGTCTTGATTCTTCCAATAGGAGCAGCAAAACAGATGATTTACATGTTGCTTTGTCCAGCCACGGCCCGTGGAGGGAGTTTCGGTGGGGCGGAGAGGCGGGGCGGGGAGGGGCAGGGTGGGGGGTGCTAAAAACCGGAGTATGGATAATTGAAGGTAAGTAAACAATGTAATTAATAAAAGGAATTTTGTAGCACGCCCTGCATCGCAAAATGTGATGCAGGGTGCGCTACGAAATTCGTTTTATTTATTACACTGTTTACTTACCTTCAATTATCCATACTCTGGTTTTTAGCACCCCACACCCTGCCCCTCCCCCGCCCTGCCTCTCCGCCCCACCGAAACTCCCTGCACGGGCTGTGGCTGGCTTTGTCCTGCCTGAGGTGGCCTGATGGGCAAAAAAAGATGGACTGGGATGCATTCCGGGGAATTAATAGTGGCTTTCCCCTAATCATATTTGTTTCTTCACTTTTAATTTCACATTCTATATCCCTACATTTGTTTTCATTGAATGACTAAATCACTAGAAACCAAGGGCCAGATGTACGACCTCTAAAACGGCTTCTGGCCAGTACTAACCCTATTTATTTTGTGAGTCGGTAACCTATTATTGACTCGCAAAATAGGGTATGCAATTCGCTGTCAGGAAGGGGTGTGCTAAGGGCTCCCTTCCTAATAGCGAGTCGCAAGGGCATGAACAAATGTTTTGTGATAGGAATGCTGTTGAAAAACAATTGCAATTTACTGTCTACTTCAAGTGGATGGTAAGCCAGTTGCAAATGGGAAGGGGTACCCAGGGGTCTCCATCCCCTTTATGAATGGCAGCAAAAATGTTTTTTAAGAGAAGGCAGTGGTCCCTCAGACCACTTCCGATTCTTAAACAAGGATTTGCAATGCAATAGGTCTGGCTTTTATGCAAGTTTGAGCTATTGATATTATAAATGACAATGCCTTTTATTTATGTTTTGATTTTTAAAACATAAATAAAAGGTATTGTCATTTACAAGGCCAATAGCTTAAACTCTTGCTAATGCGAGACCTATTGCATTCCAAATGCTTGTTAAACGCTTGTGAGTTTTGCATCACTGAAACAAAGCCTATGGTTTCAAGGCATGCCTTGGGCATAGCTGCTGATTGAAGCATGTCACAAAAACAACAATTGATGGACAGAATGCAGAACAATGTCATTCATTCACCCCAGTACAGAGATCTGGGCCTAAATCCATCGTTTTTTTGCACTCCACACCACCCCAGGTCAGACATGGCCATATGCAAATCAGCCTTGACCCTGTGCCTCATGGGAACAGTCCAGCCCGAACTGCCAAGCCATGTCTTTCCTGGACTGGAATCAAGCATCCAAGGACCGGTTTCTGGCTATCAGCCGTCATCAGCCTGGATCGCTTGACTCCAGTGGTCTGGAGAGCATGGGACTCACGTCTGAGCATACCCATCCCACTTGGGGTGACAAATGCAAAAACAACAATTGATGGACAGAATGCAGAACAATGTCATACATTCACCCCAGTACAGAGATCTGGGCCTAAATCCATCGTTTTTTTGCACTCCACACCACCAGGCATGTCAGCAGGTACATAGGTCATGTCTAGGTCATGCAGATACGTCAGACAAGAACGGATTATCTGCGAATGAAAGGCAGCCAGGTGGCACGCATTGTATGAATACTGCTCCCTACAAATTTCTACCATTACTTTTTTTGCACCATACAAAATACCAGTGAAAGAATTCAAATAATTCAGAAACTGCCTACTTTTAAAATCGGCAGGCAGCTCATGTGATAGGTGAGGAAAGTGCTGCCACTGGGGCGAGAAGGTTACAGCACCGGAGGGGGAATCTACATTTAGGGAGGCACCTACGCAGGCATGTGGAAAACGAACAGAACTGGTGAATAAAGACAGAACTTGTGACAGAGTGAAAAGGCACTAAAGACTATGGAGAGAGTCTGAAGAAACAGGGAGTAGGTATAGGGTGTAAGAGCCCCATGATCAAAGAACAAGCAACACAAAGGGCATGTATGGGGGAGTGAGGGGAACCAATGGAGGAAGCGTCCGCAGGTTGAGTAACAGTTGCTGCAACCGGAGTTGAGGCAGCGCCGGGTGTGCTGAAGAGGTGGGGTGGGTGCCCGAGTAAGGGAGAGTGAGGGCTGTCCCAAAATGGCAAAACAAAAAACTCAAACACTATGAAGCGGACACCTTGTCCAGTTAAAAACAAAATGAGGCACACGCAGGGCATAGATGGTAGGGATCGGGAATATTGGAGCCCACAGATTTGTTTCATTAACACAATGCCCTCTTCATGGGTGTCTCTGCATCCGGGGGTGGGAGAGAGTATACTTTAAGGTTATATTTTTGCTCGGCGCACTTGGTGCAGGGTTAAACCAACATTACCACCTAAGTGGGTGTTTACAATGCAACCACTCCACGATGTTGTGGTCTCATGCTTCAAACCCAGTTACAGTTGTGTGATGGCTTTACTTAACTTTATGCCACGTCAGACTTAACAGAAGGGATTTCTTTGTATTATTAAGGAACAACAGCCGTGCAGCGAACTGGTTTAAGCAGCCGCAGGCTCAGGTTTAAGAAGCCTTATTTAACTGGCAACTTTGCACCCGGGCAGATTTATGCACCCGGTGGCCCGTAAAGCGGGCGCCATGCTAAATAATTTTTTTTTTAAAAACAACACAATCATACAAATTGGTGGCGTGCTAAAATATTCAGCGTGGTGCCAGTGCTGGTACTATGAAAGCGGGCATCTCTGAGCTGCCCCCTTCTGTCTCCCATGGCCCCTGAAGAGCTCCCAGTTTGCTACGAGTTACACAAGCCGGTGGTCACAACTACACATGAGAGACCCTCCGGCAGTAAGAGAAACTCATTAAAGAAAATAGTGCTTACAGAATAACAAAGACGTACCGTGTAACAACCGAAGTAAAAGGGCCAGTCTTCATGGGAGGTTACAAATGAATACAAGGCGGTACTAAGGAGGGACTAACAAGCCTATGAAGGAATCAGAAGCCAGCATTTACGAAGGACAATGACGCAAGCCAATGAAAAAAATGGCCGGAGAGTGGGCAGGGCTCCACGTACATACTCCAATACAGCATGGCTCGCAGAGCAGCGCATGTGCATGCGCTGCCCAGGCTCAACCTAAAAATGAAACAGAAATATATATATATATTTTTTAAACGCATCCCATTTTCCTTTAAGGAATACGGGCTGCATTTCAAAAAAGAAAAGTAGCTTTATTTAAAAGCAAACACAGACATGGTGGTCTGCTGTCTCCAGCAGGTCATCATCCCTGTGTCATTGCCCATTCTTAAAGGGTCGCAAATTGCGACCTGCCTCATGAACATTGATGAGGGAGGTCATTTGCGACCCAATTTGGACCTGCTAATGTGTCTGAGATGCATTAGTGCATTTCAATTTGCGATACAATGGTCATACAAATGGCCCCAAATGTTCTGTAGCCTTGACCTGATGCTAAAGCAAACACAAAGACAAAGATCATGTTCAAGTACCTGAATGTTAACATCATTATTGAGGTGTGGATTTGTGTATTGTTTGCCAGTCGGTATAAAAACAACAACACGTCTTGCTTTCAACAAACGACCTTCAGTGCTAAGTAATGACTACTTTTAAGCAAATCTGAAGATTATCTCAGAGAACAATATTTAGGTCAGTGAATGGCCAGCTGCTAGCAGAGAGGCGTGCAAAGTCGGTTGTCTGACAACTTTGATTTTGATTTTAATTTTGCAAGCTTCCTGAAGGGGCAGCCGTAGAAGCCGCCAGTGGGAGCAGATTATCCCCACTGCACCAAAGGCTGAAAGGAGGAGCTGGTGGTTTTCTATTCCTTATTCCCTGCTAGCGCCCTGACAAGCAGTTTACCTAATGATGGCAGAAGGAAATGTTTCTGCTAAAATATGTCCCAGTTCTCGTGGCTGAGATATAACGCAGCAGCAGGAAAACTTCACCTCGGACAAAAGCATAGAACCCCCCCCCACACACTCTTAAAGGGATGTTTCCTTCTTTCCTTACATCGCTGGTGAAGTGTATTTATCAGTTAGGTTTTATTAATGAAATTATTTATAATTCTCTGTTTTACATTTGAATATTTTAAAGTTTTTTTGCAAAATATTTTTTGACCATAATAGTAGAAGACATCTATATTACATTTGGAAGATTTTTAGAACTTTATAGTAATAGCTAAGAATTAGAAGAACAACTTAGTCATTGCCTCTTACGACATTTATGGGTGAAGTTATCATTTTTTGTGGCCCACTTCAGAACCATCACAGCACGGTCGGAGAAAATATGAAACTCAGTTTAAAAGGCGGAACATATATTTACACATCCAAGCATGAAGCCTGTGTCACGTTGTATATGAATTGCACTTTCATAGTCGTGTAATGAAATTGAAAAACAGGCTCTGTTTCCAGTTTATTTGTCAAATTAGATTTCATACAGATGTCAAATATAGTTTGTCCTGCAAGTTAGCATAATATTGATTAAGTATCAAGATGAATTCCTTTTAACAATACATATATAATATGCTCACAAATGAGTTATTACATGCCTTTGCATTACAATATATTAGAAAAAAAACACAAATCAACTAGCATCAAATGAGTCTCAATGTCACACACTTCTTATCATGCATGAAACACAGGCAACTACTGAGTTGTAAATAAATTGGTGAAAAGCAGCAACTGATGAAATCCTTGGTAAATTCTAATCGCTTTCTGCTTTTGCTGACAAAGACAATAGAGTGACATATTGGTTAGCATGTGCAAATATACTGTGGTGAACACTAGGTATATTCTGCATGACAGACTGCAAATAACATGCAGGACACACAGGCAAGATAATATATATGATACAAGACAAGCAATAGACAGATTTTATGATTAATGTTCTTTGGCATTGTTGAACAATGGCCCTTGACAATGGAATGGTAATATGTTTGTGACTGTGGCACATTTCGCGATAATTTCTTTAGAAACTGCGAGGCATATTATCAAGAACAGCGTTCAAATTATCACCGCTTTAGCGGCAGGAAACTGCTGCTAAAGCGGCGATAATGGGCTTGATAATATGACCTTGTGAATTCCCATAGAAGCCCAGGTTCACACCAGAACTAAAGCGGCAATAATTGTAACGCTGTTCTTGATAATATGCCCCTTTATGTACTGTTTTGGGGCCTTTCCTAGTGATTCGAAGGTGAAATGAAGAATTAAAAACTCAATTTATTGCTGAGGTTGCGAGGACCTACCTGAAGGAAAGGCCTGATTCAGAAAGGTAACTTATACTTTTAAGTAAGTTTACACTTTGGAGTAAGTTTACTTCTTTTAGTATTAACACACTTCAGGGCATATTTACAATAAACACGGGCGGAGCACACTGTAGCTCCAAAATTGCTAATGCTGCGCTCTGTCAGTTTAAACAAGCAAGGATGCACCGTTTTCACAAGCATGCAGTGAGCCCTGTGTTTCCCCTAGCGCTTGCGCTAAATCTAGCTGCCTACCGCCAGCGCAGGTGCAAAGGTGTCTGTGTTGCTGGGAATGGTTGCTCATGTGCAGGAAGGTGTCCCTTTCTGCACATAAACAATCCTTAATGACAAATTGTAACTTCTATGTGGGCTGCTTTGTGCAGCATACATACAAGTTGCAACTCGTCATTTTTAAATGATTGTTTATGTACAGGAAGGGAAACTTTCCAGCACATGAATAACCACTAATGGTGAATTGCTGTTTCTATGTGTGATGCAGAATGTAGGACACATAGAAACAGCAAAAAAACTAGGAGAAAATACCCATTCATCCTCGTTTCTCCAGGTTAAGACCAGGTTTTCCCTGGTGTTATTTTTGGAGCTGCCCCATATTTACTCCACCCTTGTAAATAGGGGGCAGTGTCAAAAGCAATGGTTGTTGCGGGGGAATGCCCACCGCAACACCCATTGCCCGCCCCATTCACGCTAAGTGCTGCGTGAAAAGGGGCCTTATTTACAAGGCGGCCTTAAGTGGTTCAACATCGCCTTATAAATAAAGCAGAAGACTTCTCGGCACCAGAACGCCATAAAAAGTGACGTTCTAGAGACGATAAGCCCTTATAAATATGCTCCTTCGAGTGTAACCTTACTACAAAAGTGTAAGTTAAATGACTTCCCCCCCCCAGTGTAATGCAACTGGTTTACGCTTATGTAAGTGGGCGATGTTCCCTCCTAAACCCTTCCCTACCTCTCTCTGTATCCCCCTTCCTCCTGTTTAATCCCATCCCCTCTAGGATTAAATCTGCCCACCTTCCCAAAGAACCCTTGGGCATATTATCAAGAACAGGAGATAAAATTATCGCCTCTTTATCGGCAGGAAACTGCCTCTGAAGCGGCGATAATGGCCTTGATAATATGCCCTTGTGAATTCCCATAGCAGCCCAGGTTAACCCCAGAACCTGGGCTGCTATGGGAATTTACAAGGACATATTATCAAGGCCATTATTGCCGCTTTAGCAGCAGTTTCCTGCTGATAAAGTGGCGATAATTTTATCACCTGTTCTTGATAATATGGCCCCCTGACCTTTACCAATCGGGGCTCTGATAACTTATTAGGATCAATAAACTAGACCAACAGATGCCTTAAAATCCAATCATTGTATTCCCTTTCAGTAAATAAACAATTTCTACAATAATCTAGGATAGGCGTTAGGCATGTCTTTGTGAGAAATACACTCTCAAACTGGAAACAAGAACCTTTGAAAAAAAGCCTTCCCCAGGAGAGTGTGCAGTGCTGTTATGTATACAAGATTTAACAGTATGAATAAAAACAAGCAGTACACATCATCTCACAAGCATGACTGATCCCCTGACATTGGATCTGTCTAGACGATGCCCCATAACCCATCCAAGGCCTCAGCTCAGTGCAAGGCATTATATATAAGGAGCCCTGTGCATACTCTGGGAATCGCGGCTCATGCCAGTTCACTGACGGAAGTGCTGGCATTTAAAAGGACAGCGACCCTATTTGCTTCATTAAGGGAGACCACTTTTATTTTTGTGGCCAGGCATATTTTCTGTTCCAGACTGACCCTGCTGCTATTAATCCCTTTTCATGTTAAACCGTATGAATCTTTCATGAACTGAAGTCAAGGTTTCACTGCAGGCGGCATTGTTTCTGCATTAGAGCGACAAACAACCGCGCGTTGGGGATCCCGTTACCTCTTGTTCTAATTAATCTGCTAAAGACACCTTTGAGGTCGTGTTTTCTGTTAACTGATCTACAGCTCCAGCACCAGATATAATTAAATGATAAGCAAACAGGCACGTGCTCGTGATCACTTATTAAAAGACAGGACATTCAGTAAGAAACGCTCTCTACGAACCACATATTTTATGTGCACCATCAATCTGAAAAATCAAGAATCAAAGGGCTTATGAAGTTGAAAATTATAGCATCACCACTTGGTGTTCTTAATTGTTTTCCTCCACCTCACACACGCTGGTAAAGCCGAATGTTGACAGACATTAGGGCAAAATAAACAACCAGGGCAACCGCTCACGAATGCAGTTAAACAATGTTGAAACTATGAAATCTACTATATACTGCGCCACTTTTGTGTTTATGAACAAGGTTTACTGACACTATGGGGCATATTTACAAACCCCTATCCCCACCACAACGTCACTTTTAAAGCTTTGCCTTATTTACAAGGAAGCGTTAAGCCACTTAACATGGCTTAACGCTGCCTTGTAAATAAGGCCCCCTTTCACGCTAAACTTCGCGTGAAAGGGGTGAGCAATGAGTGTTGTGGTGGGCGTTTCACCGCAAAACCCATTGATTTTCATGCTGCCCCCTATTTACAACAGCAGCGTAAATAGGAGGCAGCACCAAAATTAAGACTAGGGAAAACATGGTCTTCACTGGGCGAAAGGAGGAAACAGCAAAATGATTGTTTATGTGCAGGAAGGTCCCACTTCCTGCACATAAGCAATCATTTAAAAAAAATGCAGTTTTGCAACTTCTATGTGTGCTGCATTAAGCAGCACACATAGAAGTTACTAAACGGCATTTAAGATTCAAGATTGTTTATGTGCAAGAAGGGGTCCTTCCTGCACATAAACAATCTTCCCCTCGAAACAGGCATCCTTGTACTATGGTGACCAGGTACCCCATCCTCCAGAGCCATACCTTTTTCAAATGAGGTAGGGGCCTGCAAGGCTCCCCTCCCTAGACCTATTTTGGCTCCAGGGACACAATCTCCTGGGGCCCGGCCTTAAATTTCTTTTTTTTCACTTTTAGAGCAGGGGCCCCGTGTAAGAAGTTGGCCTGGTATATGATGCTCACTAGTTCTAGTGATCACCTTGTACCATGCCAAGCAACCCTTATGGTGCAGGTTGTAAAGTCAACCTTATAGACAAGCTATCCTAGGGGTAGCATGGACTAAGCAGTCTTAGGCTAAACTCTGTAAAGGCATGTGAAGCGAGCTGTTTTACCATACACAATCCCTTAAATACCAAATGAAAGGACACCACACAGATATATATTGAAAATATATATAGATTTATTACTACAAATATCCCTGATACTCTTTATGAGCACAGAAGCAAATGCGTTAAAACAAAACACAGTTTAAATACACAAAAGTTGGACAATATGGATGAGCCCTAGGGGCCGCCTGAACCATATACTAAAATAGTGGTATAAGAACCACTATGGGGAAAGTGAAGAGGCCTAGGGCCTGGGGAATCGCTGGAACTGTTCTGGACTAGCAGTGAAGATGTTGGGAAAGGCTAGCGGGACTCGGGTGCAGTGTTTAAAGTGCACACACTCACCAATGCAAAGTCTATGGTGCGTAAGAAGTACAAAGTTAGTTAAAAAGGAACCTTCCGAGTGACCTAGAAAGCTGAAACTTGAGACACAGACACTAGAGGTGTGTACCAGTGTGGGAACACCGGCGGAGCTGATTTACCTCACCCACAGGAAGCGGGTGCATATGGTCGAAGTAGTGTCGGGTTTCGTCACGCAGGTCGATGGTGCTTGGAGCTGAAGATGCTGCAGGCGGCTTGATGTGAAGAGTTCCGGTGGATCCAAGGGTGGATCTGAAGAGGTGAAGACCTGAAAGCAGAGGGGAAAATGTTCAAAGTCACTAGCCAGTGACTACCGTGGAACCAGAGTGGAACCAGGCGATGTCGGGTGCAAACAGGCGTCGAGGTGTAGCTTCTCTCTGCAGCCACGTGGACACGAGGGGTCAAAGACGTCCAGGAGTCGGTCACGAGCTGTCCCACGCAGGCTTCTCGCTGTTGGCAGTATTGGCAACTTGATTGAAGCAAACAGGCCTTGGCTAATGCAAGCCACGCAGGAATCGAAAAAGGCTTATTACTCGGACCAGCAAGGTCAGAGCAGGTACTCCTTTTTACAGGAGCAAGGGCAAGTCTGGAGCAACCAGACCCGTAGTGAAAGTTGTAGGTTTCGTCGCCAAGATGGCCGCTAGCCACGTGGCAAGTGGCCAGGATGGCGTGTCGAGTGGCACGGTGCAAAAGGGCCCCACGCAGATCGTGGAGATGCTGGGGGGCTGATCTTTGATGCAAAGGCTGCTCAAAGTTAGGGCTTCTCAAACCCCAAAGCACAGCATCGAGGGTGCCTCTGATGCCGCGCAGTCAGCGTTTCGGGGGTCTTCCAAGATGTCCGGTCCCACGTCTCTCGGTGCCTCCACGGGTCCCTTCTTTGCAGGGACTGTGGATCGGGCGGTGAGAAGTCTGGGAGTCTGAGTCTTGTCAGGCTCTGGGCTCGGGTTCCGGCGGGAGGCGGCAAAACAGACGTCGAGTTGCTGGTTGGTGCCTGTGTTCACAGGGTGGTCACTCCTTGGCCACAAGGGAGATTCTCTTCCGTCTTCTGTGCAGCAGAATGTCGAAGTCCAGTCTTCTTCTGTATTTCAAGTTGATTCAGGATGATCTCAAGTCTCAGGACACAGCTCCCACTCTTATTCGAATCTGGGGGGCCGGATCACCTACTAGGTCCCTCCTCTGGGTGGAACCAGGAAGGGGGGTGGTTACACACCCTTTCCTTTGTCCAGTTTCGCGCCAGGACTGGGGCTGGAAAGCCCCAGCACCGGTTTGAACTGGCCTATGCACAGGGACACCTTGTGTGCCCCAGGCATGTCTGATTCTATTCAGCCCTGTCCTACCCAATACACAAAATCCTGTCTGGAGTGGTGCTAGCACCTCCCCAGGCAGGAAACCCTTTGTCCAAGCTGCCCTCGCTGGAAGGACTCCCAGCAGCAGGAGGTCAGACTTGTGTCTGTGGTGGCAGCATCCATTTTGGGATGCTAAGGATCTGTTTAACTTTAACCGGGGTTCAGGCTAGGTACATGTCGTGTCCCTCTAGAAGGGTGGAATGCTACCCCCGTCGCCAGAACTGGCGAGGGGGTAGTATTCCAATTCGTATGACACCTTACTCGACATGTTTTGATAAAGCCAAACCTAAGATAGCATTTAACCGCGAGGTTCATAATGCACTTCAGAGTATATGGTATGGCAATATCATGAAACAGCTAAAGGACATGGTTCCGAAAGCTGCAGACAGGCTCAGCTCATGCCAGAGCACTATCTCACATATTTCCAAGCACTCTGCCTCCAGGATTGATGAGGCCTTCCATAGGAGTGACTGATAGGAACATATGTGTCCATTTTAGGTTAGGTATAGGCATACTACACTAAAGTAAGGGGTGGTTACACTGACTTACCCCAGCTGAGTGATCAGCCAGTTGTGTAAAATATGGAGGCCAGGCCAGGGGTGGCACAATACATGCTGCAGTCCCTGGTAGGCCTTGGAAGCACCTATGCCCTGGGTACCTGGGTACACTGTTACAAGGGCCAATAAGGTGAACCAGTTCCAATTTCGTTATGCACCTAAAGTACATGGGTAACAATTTAGAGAGAGAACAGCAGGCTGTGGGTCTGATTAGCAGGCCCACAGCCACATTAAGTCATAAACCAGTGAAGCAAAAAGCAACAATTTGGGGTGACCATATGATAGCAGACCCTACTCTCCTACACAACCCCCCCCCCAAACGCAGGGACATTAGACTAACCTTGACCAGTTGTGTCTTCATGTTCTAAGTGGAAGTACCTGGAGAGACCATCTGCATTACCATGGTCAGTCCCTGGGCGGTGCTCCACTGTAAAGTCCATCCCCTGTAGGGAAATGGACCACCTGAGCAGTTTGGGGTTTTCACCCTTCATCTGATTAAGCCATAGGAGGGGCTTATGGTCGGTCTGAATCTTGAAGTGAGTGCCAAACAAGTATGGTCTCAACTTCTTCAGGGCCCACACCACAGCAAAGGCCTCCCTCTCAATGGCTGACCAACGTTTCTCTCTGGGGGTCAGCCTTCTGCTAATTAAAGCAATGGGCTGGTCTTGACCATCTACATTAAGTTGTGAAAGCACAGCTCCCACTCCCAACTCAGAAGCATCTGTTTGGACAATAAACTCTCTTGAGTAGTCAGGACTCTTCAGGATAGGTGCAGAGCACATGGCCTTCTTCAGGTCATCAAATGCCTTTTGACAGTATTCTGTCCACTGAACCTTTTTGGGCATCTTCTTGGATGTCAGATCATTAAGAGGAGTCACAATGGACCCATAGTTCTTAACAAACTTCCTGTAATACCCAGTCAGGCCCAAGAAAGCTCTGACCTGAGTCTGGGTAGTTGGAGGAGTCCAGTCCTTTATGGTCTGAATCTTACTCTCCAGTGGTTGAACTTGGCCTCCACCCACAAGGTGGCCCAAGTACACAACCTTACTCTGCCCTATCTGGCACTTGGTTGCCTTGATAGTGAGGCCTGCTTTTTGCAGAGCCTCTAGCACTTCCTTCAGGTGGACCAGGTGATCCTTCCAGGTGGAGCTAAAGACAGCAATATCATCCAGATATGCTGCACAAAAGTCATCCAACCCAGTAAGGACTTGATTCACCAACCTTTGGAAGGTGGCAGGTGCATTTTTCAAACCAAAGGGCATCACCACAAACTGGTAATGCCCACTGGGGGTAGAAAATGCTGTCTTGGCTTTAGACTCCTCAGCTAACCTGATTTGCCAGTAGCCAGCTGTCAAGTCAAATGTGCTCAAAAACTTGGCAGAAGCCAATTTGTCTATGAGCTCATCTGCCCTTGGAATTGGGTGTGCATCTGTCCTGGTGACAGCATTGAGTCCTCCGTAGTCCACACAGAACCTCATCTCTCTCTTTCCATCATTGGTGTGAGGTTTGGGGACCAGAACCACTGGGCTAGCCCAGGGGCTCTCTGAAGGCTCAATGACACCTAACTCCAGCATCTTTTGCACCTCAGCCTTGATACAGTCTCTGACATGGTCAGGCTGCCTGTAAATTTTGTTCTTTACAGGAAGACTATCGCCAGTGTCCACCACATGGGTACACCAGTTAGTCTGACTGGGTGTCAGGGAGAACATATGTCGATATGACTGCAAAACCTGTCTGCAGTCATGTTGCTGATGTTCAGTGAGGCTGCCATCTAAGGCCACACCATCAACTGAGCCATCCTCAGGGTTCTGAGTCAGCAGGTCTGGGAGAGGGTCACTCTCTTCCTCCTGTCCCTCATCTGTAGCCATGAGCAAGCCCATGTCTGCCCTGTCAACATATGCTTTCAGCCTGTTAACATGGAGCACCCTGTGGGGGCTCCTGGGAGTTCCAAGGTCCACCAAGTAGGTAACCTCTCCCTTTTTCTCCATGATTGTATGGGGTCCAGACCATCTGTCTTGGAGTGCTGCTGGGGCCACTGGCTCCAACACCCATACCTTCTGTCCAGGCTGGTACTCAGTCAGGACAGCCTTTTGGTCATGCCAGGCTTTCTGTAAGGCCTGGCTAGCCTCAAGGTTTTTGGAGGCCTTCTCCATATACTCAGCCATCCTGGAGCGGAGACCAAGTACATAGTCCACTATGTCTTGCTTGGGCTTTTTGAGAGGTAACTCCCATCCTTCCCTCACCAGACATAGGGGTCCTCTTACAGGATGTCCAAACAACAATTCAAAGGGGCTGAAGCCAACTCCTTTTTGTGGGACCTCTCTGTAAGCAAACAGAAGGCAGGGCAGAAGGATATCCCATCTTCGCCTGAGCTTCTCAGGTAATCCTTTGATCATGCCCTTTAGGGTCTTGTTGAATCTCTCAACAAGCCCATTGCATTGTGGATGATAGAGAGTGGTGAACTTATAGTTAACACCACACTCCTTCCACATAGCTGTCAAGTAACCTGACATGAAGTTTGCACCTCTATCAGATACTACCTCCTTAGGAAACCCCACTCTGGAGAAAACTCCAAGTAAGGCCCTGGCCACAACAGGAGCTGTTGTGGTCCTAAGTGGAATTGCCTCTGGGTACCTGGTGGCATGGTCCACCACCACCAGTATGAATCTGTGCCCAGATGCTGTAGGGGGATCCATTGGACCAACAATGTCAATCCCCACTCTTTCAAAGGGCACCCCCACCACAGGTAGTGGTATTAGGGGGGCCTTTGTGGTACCACCTGCTTTGCCACTTGCTTGGCAGGTTACACAGGAGCGACAAAACTCCTTTGTATCTTCTGACATGTGAGGCCAGTGGAAGTGACAGACAAGTCTGTCCCATGTTTTGCTCTGGCCTAGGTGTCCTGCTAAGGGAATATCGTGTGCCAAGGTAAGAAGGAAGCCCCTAAATTGCAGAGGTATGACCAACCTCCTGGTGGTACCAGGCTTGGGGTCTCTACCCTCTGAATAAAGGAGCCCATCATCCCAATAAACCTTATGGGTACCTTGAGCATTCCCAGCAGCCTCAGCAGCAGCCTGCTGTCTTAGGGGTTCAAGAGAAGGACAGGATAACTGAGCCTGCCCCAAGTCTGCCCTAGAAGGTCCCCCTGTCCCCAGAAACTCAACCTGATCAGGTTCAAGCTCTATAGGGACAGTTCCTTCAGGGGTCTCAGAATCATCTTCATGTGAAGGCTGATCCTCACTTGTAGGCATTTGGGAAGGCACAGCCTTTGCCCTCCTGTTCCTTGTCTTGGAAGGTACTTGGTCCATTGTTCCAGGATCCAAGACCTGAGGTTCAGAGAGGCACTTTTTGGCCTGTGACCTGGTCACAGCAAGGACATGTGATGATATCCCTAACATCTCTGCATGAGTCCTGTACTCAACTTCTGACCATAGAGAGCTCTCCAGGTCATTGCCCAACAAACATTCTACTGGGAGATCAGCACTAACCACAACTCTTTTTAGGCCAGTTACCCCTCCCCAGGAAAAGTTAACAATTGCCACACTATGTGTAGTAGTGACATTGCTGGCATTGGTCACCAGGTAATTATCACCTGATATGTACTGTCCAGGGTCCACAAAGCTAGGCGTCACCATAGTGACACTGGCACATGTGTCCCTGTTTGCTTGAGCCACTTTTTCATTAATTAAAGGTGTCTGTCTGTACTTGCCCAAATTATTGGGACTGACAGTAGGGGAGAAATCAATCTCCCCATCACAGATCAGAACAGCCTGTGTGGGGACTCTGACTAGGTCAGAATCTCCATCAGTTCCCAAGGTGATACCCACTACCCCCTTAGTCTGTGGTCCAACACTGCCAGCTGTACTAGTGGGTGCAGGTGCCTTAGGGGCTGCAGTGTTGGTGGCTCCACCCTTTTTACAATCACTTGTCCAGTGAGTGGTGTTTTTGCAAAAGCTACACCAGGGTTTTCTTTGACCTTCTTTCTTCTTCTTCTTGGAAGTTTGGGACCCACCCTCAGTATTAGTTTGGGGCCCTGTTGAAGACTTCTGGTCTTTAGCTTTCTGCTCCCCACCCTTCTGGTCTGTTTTCTTTTGGTCACCACCCTGGTTCTGGTTCTGGTTCTTTTGCTTAACTCTGGTTCTAACCCATTTGTCTGCCCTCTTTCCCAATTCTTGGGGAGAGGTTAGATCTGAGTCAACCAAATGTTGATGCAACTGCTGGTTCTGACAGTTATTTAAAATCTGTTCTCTCATAAGCAAATTGTACAATCCTTCATAGTCTGTAACCTTACTTCCCAGCAACCAGCCCTCCAGAGCCTTAGTGGCACATTCAACAAATTCAGACCAGTCCTGAGTCTGTGTCTTCTGGGTATCTCTGAACATTAACCTGTACTGTTCAGTGGTTAAGCCTAACCCATCAATCAGAGCACTCATCAGGACCAGGTAGTTTCTAGACTCCCCATCACTAACTGTGAGGAGTCTGTCTCGGCCTCTACCTTCAAAGGAGAGCCACAAGATTGCTGCCCACTGCTCCTGAGGAACCTGCTGTACTTTGCAAGCTCTCTCAAGTGCAGTCATCCACTTGTGGATATCATCCCCAGCTTTGTAGGGGGGCACAATCTTACTCAGGTTTCTATTGTCATAGGACCTGTCTTTATCCTTCTGGATAGTGCTGCCACCAGTGGAATCTAATCCACTCTCTCTAGGCTGCCTTGCTCTAGCAAGTTTCTCTTTGGCCAGGGCAACTTCTAATTCTTGTCTCTGGATCCTAAGTTCAGCCTCTCTCATTTTGGCCTCATGTTCCCTTCTCTGAGGGCTAGTGAACTCCCTTCTGGAGTTACCATGAGAACCTTTAGAAACATGGGAAGTATTGGACTCACCTGAGTGATTCCTCCATTTGGGGGTCTGAATGGGTTGGACCCACCTTCAGTCCCAAATAAGCTTAAGTTAGCCTGGTTAAGCCTGCTGACTAACACCTGGCTATCTATATCATCACCAGAATCACTTTCTTCTACCTCCTCTCCCTCTTCTTCCTCAGGCTGAGAATTCCCAGGGGTCTGGCCTTCCTCATCTATCTGGATGACAGGGGTAGGGGCATCAGGGCTATCATCTTCAGAAGGAGAAACTTCCTCACCAGTCCCTGAGGTGCCTGGTTTGGAGTTCTTTAGAGCTTCAGACTGGTCTAATAGCTCTCTGAGGTGTCCTGCTGTAGGAGAAGGACCTGTTTTGATTCCTCTCATGGAACACAGTTGCCTCAGTTCCTTAAATGGAAAGGTAGCAAATTTGGATGGTGCCCCTGGAGGGTCACTCTCAACAGAGGTGGTTCCATTGGATCCCTCTGCTCCAGACATTGCTCTAGTGTGGTGGATGTGTTGCAATCTACCTACACTGGTGTTTTCCTACAAAACCTATCTAGTAGTTGTAGTCAGGGTGTGCTACTCCCTATCCTCTACAACAACTAAGTTCAGTAGAACTTAAGTATATCTAGTCTTGTTTTAGTGTACCTATCAGGTACCTGTATGATCTTTCAAATGATATTTTCAAAGATTGTAATGGTAAAACAACAGCAAGCTCAAATCCCAATCCGCTGCTCACCAATGTGAGAAGTTGGCCTGGTATATGATGCTCACTAGTTCTAGTGATCACCTTGTACCATGCCAAGCAACCCTTATGGTGCAGGTTGTAAAGTCAACCTTATAGACAAGCTATCCTAGGGGTAGCATGGACTAAGCAGTCTTAGGCTAAACTCTGTAAAGGCATGTGAAGCGAGCTGTTTTACCATACACAATCCCTTGAATACCAAATGAAAGGACACCACACAGATATATATTGAAAATATATATAGATTTATTACTACAAATATCCCTGATACTCTTTATGAGCACAGAAGCAAATGCGTTAAAACAAAACACAGTTTAAATACACAAAAGTTGCACAATATGGATGAGCCCTAGGGGCCACCTAAACCATATACTAAAATAGTGGTATAAGAACCACTATGGGGAAAGTGAAGAGGCCTAGAGCCTGGGGAATCGCTGGAGCTGTTCGGGACTAGCAGTGAAGAAGTCGGGAAAGGCCCGCGGGACTCGGGTGTAGTGTTTAAAGTGCACGCACTCACCAATGCAAAGTCTATGGTGCGTAAAAAGTACAAAGTTAGTTAAAAAGGAACCTTCCGAGTGACCTAGAAAGCTGAAACTTGAGACACAGACACTAGAGGTGTGTACCAGTGTGGGAACACCGGCGGAGCTGAGTTACCTCACCCACAGGAAGCGGGTGCATAGGATCAAAGTAGTGTCGGGTTTCGTCACGCAGGTCGATGGTGCTTGGAGCTGAAGATGCTGCAGGCGGCTCGATGTGAAGAGTTCCGGTGGATCCAAGGGTGGATCTGAAGACCTGAAAGCAGAAGGGACAATGTTCAAAGTCACTAGCCAGTGACTACCGTGGAACCAGAGTGGAACCAGAGTGGAACCAGGCGATGTCGGGTGCAAACAGGCGTCGAGGTGTAGATTCTCTCTGCAGCCACGTGGACACGAGGAGTCGAAGATGTCCAGGAGTCGGTCACGAGCTGTCCCACGCAGGCTTCTCGCTGTTGGCGGTGTCGGCAACTTGATTGAAGCAAACAGGCCTTGGCTAATGCAAGCCACGCAGGAATCGAAAAAGGCTTGTTACTCGGACCAACAAGGTCAGAGCAGGTACTCCTTTTTACAGGAGCAAGGGCAAGTCTGGAGCAACCAGACCCACAGTGAAAGTTGTAGGTTTCGTCGCCAAGATGGCCGCTAGCCACGTGGCAAGTGGCCGGGATGGCGCGTCGAGTGGCACGGTGCAAAAGGGCCCCACGCAGATTGTGGAGATGCTGGGGGGCTGATCTTTGGTGCAAAGGCTGCTCGAGGTTAGGGCTTCTCAAACCCCAAAGCACAGCGTCGAGGGTGCCTCTGATGCTGCGAAGTCAGCATTTCGGGGGTCTTCCAAGATGTCCGGTCCCACGTCTCTTGGTGCCTCCACGGGTCCCTTCTTTGCAGAGACTGTGGATCGGGTGGTGAGAAGTCTAAGAGTCTGGGTCTTGTCAGGCTCTGGGCTCGGGCTCCGGCGGGAGGCGGCGGCAAAGCAGATGTCGAGTTGCTGGTTGGTGCCTGTGTTCACAGGGTGGTCACTCCTTGGCCACAAGGGAGATTCTCTTCCGTCTTCTGTGCAGCAGAATGTCGAAGTCCAGTCTTCTTCTTTATTTCAAGTTGATTCAGGATGATCTCAAGTCTCAGGACACAGCTCCCACTCTTATTCGAATCTGGGGGGCCGGATCACCTACTAGGTCCCTCCTCTGGGTGGAACCAGGAAGGGGGGTGGTTACACCCCCTTTCCTTTGTCCAGTTTCGCGCCAGGACTGGGGCTGGAAAGCCCCAGCACCGGTTTGAACTGGCCTATGCACAGGGACACCTTGTGTGCCCCAGGCATGTCTGATTCTATTCAGCCCTGTCCTACCCAATACACAAAATCCTGTCTGGAGTGGTGCTAGCACCTCCCCAGGCAGGAAACCCTTTGTCCAAGCTGCCCTCGCTGGAAGGACTCCCAGCAGCAGGAGGTCAGACTTGTGTCTGTGGTGGCAGCATCCATTTTGGGATGCTAAGGCTCTGTTTAACTTTAACCGGGGTTCAGGCTAGGTACATGTCGAGTCCCTCTAGAAGGGTGGAATGCTACCCCCGTCGCCAGAACTGGCGAGGGGGTAGTATTCCAATTCGTATGACACCTTACTCGACATGTTTTGATAAAGCCAAACCTAAGATAGCATTTAACCGCGAGGTTCATAATGCACTTAAGAGTATATGGTATGGCAATATCATGAAACAGCTAAAGGACATGGTTCTGAAAGCTGCAGACAGGCTCAGCTCATGCCAGAGCACTATCTCACATATTTCCAAGCACTCTGCCTCCAGGGTTGATGAGGCCTTCCATAGGAGTGACTGATAGGAACATATGTGTCCATTTTAGGTTAGGTATAGGCATACTACACCTAAGTAAGGGGTGGTTACACCGACTTACCCCAGCTGAGTGATCAGCCAGTTGTGTCAAATATGGAGGCCAGGCCAGGGGTGGCACAATACATGCTGCAGCCCCTGGTAGGCCTTGGAAGCACCTATGCCCTGGGTACCTGGGTGCACTGTTACAGGGGCCAATAAGGTGAACCAGTTCCAATTTCGTTATGCACCTAAAGTACATGGGTAACAATTTAGAGAGAGAACAGCAGGCTGTGGGTCTGATTACCAGGCCCACAGCCACATTAAGTCATAAACCAGTGAAGCAAAAAGCAAAAATTTGGGGTGACCATAGCATAGCAGACCCTACTCTCCTACACCCCGTACGGCCGCCCTCCCCAGGCCGAGGACCCCATCCTCCGGTGCATGGCCATTCACAGATGGGGGAGAGGGGCTGCGCGGCCACTCTCCCGGGGACGAATTCGACCCTGTGACCCCATCTCATAGGGCCTGCCCATCTTTAAGTGGGCACCCGCAGGGTGCCTCCTCTCCATTGGGAGCGCAAGGAAGCCTGAAGGCCCCACGGTCCCTGTCGGCGCCCCCCCCTCCTGCGGGAGTGGGCATTGCTTTTAGACATAGGGAGCTGCTGCAAGGGCAGCTCTCTGTGTCTAAAAACAATTGTGCTCCGTTTCTACAAAGCAAGAAGATATTTTTTTTTTAACGCGGAGTGCTTGCTAAGGCTTGGTGGGAGCAATAAAGTGATAAACAGCTATGCCCCAGGGGTGGGCTCCCCAGGACATAGCAGGAGCCAGCCCACATGACCAAGTATGGCTCCCGGAGGGGGGTACACACCCCCCTACTACAATTTGCCCTGGGGAGGTGGTGATCCCCAGGGCTGTGAGAAGGCCACGTGGCCCCTGCATTATTCGCAATTAAAGCCCCTGGGAGGTGGAGTCTCCCCGGGGCTGCACGGCAGTCTGCACACCATCCTTGCATTAAAGCCCCGGGGAGGAGTTGGTCCCTGGTGCTGGGAGGGTCCAAGAAACTTTTTTTTAAAAAGACGCCACAGAGAGGTGGTGGATCCCCAGGGCATTAGTAAGCCCCATGAGGGGGGGACGCACATTGAGGCATAAATGCATACAACATCCCCTATGGTGCTGGAGGGTTTAGAGCATCAGTTTATTGTGAAAGTGGCTTTTAAACAAACAATTGTCACTCATGTTCAGGTGATCCACTTATTCCCTGCTGAATGCAACAAGTCGAGGAGGCATTGAACCAGGAAAGGGTATTTGCATATGACGCAGGTACTACACAAGACCCAAATGGCAATGTGCTTCCATTCAAGAAAGGGTTCTTACAATCCTTTCTTGTGTTTATCAAGAGAGTAATGCAAGCCATGACCTTTAGTGTGAGAACAACGTATGTTCTCAATTGCATTAAGGAGTAGTCTTTTAGTAGACAGGCTCAGGGCATTTCAGAGCTTACTAGGAGTGTAATTGTGATTATTTGGAATTGGAGCATCGTGTGAATCCTGTCACAGACAGATTGAGTAGACATAACTTTAGTAATGGTAGAGAAAGAGGATATAATTGAAAACTACATCCCAGTTCACATTTCTTCACAAAGCTCATCCCACATGGCAGAAAATATACCTTCCTGTGACAATGGGGCATATACATGTATTGACTTCTTCTAGATTTCCCAAAGTATACTAGAGGACCCTATGACTATGCATATCTGATCATGCTTTGGTCTTCCTATGCCATTCACCAGTCTTGGAAGATCCCTTTCTGATATTTTAGAGAATGAGTTACTGTAGGCTGGTAAAAAATAACAAAAAAAGAGGATTCTGGCTGACTTTTTGTATGCAAACGAGGATCAGTCCAATTGGCATAGGTGTTGAGGGCAGCAGGAAAGGCCTACCTGAGAGGTGATCATATGCGTGACTCTGCTTTATAGTGGTGATAAGGGAAAGAAAGACAGGGCTGCTAGAGGCTCAGTTATAATAATTTGTGCAGTGTTATAATGCTTTCCTATCCTGCTTGGTGCTTAGAGAACTCTCTGTGTCTAAATATGATCTCAATGACTTCTACACGGTCCAGGTGGAACATGCACTGACCAAATAAAATGGAGACAGTAAAAACAGGGTGACATTTAAAAATGTCTAACTTTCACTTACAAAATGGGAGATTCTCTGCATTTATTTTTAGGGATTTCAATCAATAAAAAAAGGTATTGGTAAAAGCTTTTATTACTTTAAACTGTTTTTTAAATGATTGTTGGCCAAATCAATATGACATTTGATGAAAGTGGATTTGGATTTAACATATCTTTTAATGGCATCCTCTGCCAGAGCAAAGACGTGCTCATACCTATTTCAAGCAATTTGGCACCAGTTGCGTTCTGTTATTCTCTGTTTTTCTGCTCCACAATATGTTGATTGGTTCACAAGGAGCCTATTTCCTGTTCTTTGCTCTTTCCTCCGAGAGAGAGAGACAGCACAGTTGTATGTCAGTGTGGTAGTATTGTTTACATCACGATTGTCAGTAAAGCAAGGGACATTTGATTGAATGCATGAGGAAAGGTTAGTGTGTCTAATGTTCTATTTGTTCCAATCCCAGAATTGTAGCCAGTGATCATATATTTGGAACAGGATATCGAAAAGGGGATTTACAATGGTCCAATCAAAGAACTGGTAAGGGGTCACCACTTAGTTGAAAATCCACATTCTCACTAATCCATTTGAAGTTGTACAATGATAAATACAGGGCTGAGAAGGTATTTTTCTATATCTTCATATGATAAAGTATTTAGGTAATGAAACATCAGGTGGTATACCCTGTCACCAGGCCACCAGAACCGACTGCAGACACCCTTCAAAATTACCAAGAATAATGGGGGAATAGGTGGAGTAGTGTGGCTCACTGGTTAGAGGCGGCAGACCCGAGAGCAGAGGACGGCCCGGGACCAGGGTTCGATTCCCGACGCGGCAGGTTTCTGGACCAGGGTCAGCGGACTCGATAATTCTCTCGCCTCGGTGCCCACTCTGATCAGCGATCACACTCGGCAACTCTGGGCACTAGCTTGCCTCATCTTCACTAACGGCCCCACCAGACCGCCGGGGATGCCTGGTCTCACCCTGGAGATACCCATTAAGGGACCATCTCTCAGGGAAGCCAGGAAGGGTTTCGCAGCGGTCAAAAGCGCGGAGGTACCCCTTCGGGAGTGATTCCAGCGCTATATAAGCACTTAATTAATTAATGGGGCCCAGGGAGTGGAGTTTGGTCACATCTTGACATCAAGTCACTTTGCCCTCAGAACTGAGAAATCTCTATAGAGTCTTCGGTCATATGCAACTAGAACTTGTCAGAGTACAGTCAGTCAGTCAGTCAGTCAAAATTTCTTTATTCGATTAATTAAAATCATAAAAGAACGAGCAATACATGGAGACATTTCATCATGACACACAATAATACATTTCGGAAAATCTATTAAAATTTATAACAATTTTATAAAAAACAAATATAAAAACCCTAAAAACACATTATACACGAATAAAATTGTACCAATAAAATCAATAAGATATAGAGGGTAATCGTTAATCGGGAACAAAGTGTCTAGTGCTAAAGCGATGTTTGTTTATACGTGCGCCAGCAACCAAGAAACTAGCAACATGAAATGCCACTTTTAAATTGGGTAAAAGTTGCAGGAATAGCATAGCTGGCTTTACCTGTGTGAAACCCATATCGCACAAAATTGGCAGCAAAAATTTTTTCCTACTCTCTTTATAATGGCCACAGAACAGGATAAAGTGCGTCGTGTCTTGAATAGAAAAATAATCGCAATCACAGATATCAGCATTTTCAGGTCTAGTCCATTTTTTAAAATTGCCCAGAATAAAAGGAATTAAATCAAGACGGAACCTTGTTAGGAGAAACCGATGGTATGGTTTATGTACCGAGAAAAGGTATGGTTCCATGCCTAAAACCGATGTTATCGTACAATGTTTCCTAACTGTAGGTTTGTTCAGCTCTGTGGCTTCCCTCTCCAAGACATAGTGATCAGTCAAAAGATTTTTGACTATCTTTACGTCTTCTAAAATTATCAAGTGTGGGGAGGAGAAAAGTTCAGGACGGCCAACTAGAGTTAACTGCGTCTTGACATATTTTAGCCAAGGGATGTTATGTACATTATCCAGGGCTAAGCAATCTTTAAGAATATGATGGTTTAGAGTGAGCTCCTGATTAAGCCACACTTTCAACCAACCAATAACTGGGGCAGCCTTTAAGAGGTCGGTAATGTAGCCCAGGCCAAGCTCTGTGTGTATTATGTATGTAGAGGTTGACTGGGGGACAGAAAGCAGAGTTCTCAAAAATTTATTTTCAACTTTCTGGGTTTTATCATACTCCTGACTAGTGTACCCCCAGATAACAGAGCCGTATTGGGCAACCGATAAACATTTGGATTTATAGACCTTCATAATGCTTTCCATGGGGCGAGCACCGAGCTTTTTAGCAAAACCAAGCAGCCCAGCAGCCGCTCTAGCTACTGCGTTGCTTTTTGCCATAAGCTGGGGACCCCACTTACCTTTTTCATCAAAGATCACGCCTAAGTAGGGAAAAGACGGAACTCTCCTAACCTCCTTCCCCGAGCAAAAGAAAGTTTTAGACTTTCTTTTCCTGCCTGCGGGTCCTGCTATCATTACATGGGATTTTTCTACATTTGTTTTCATGTCCAAAGAGGACATGAATTCCCCAAAAGCTGAGAGTAGTTTGTTCAGTGCCACTCCAGAGCGAGCCAGGAGGACCGCGTCATCCGCGTACAGGAGAACAGGTATCTTTATTTCTCCTGCACGCGGAGTGTCAGTATGGGAGCCTGCCAAAACTGCCTCAAGACCATTAATATAAAGTGTAAAGAGAAGGGGTGCAAGGATACATCCCTGCCTAACCCCTCTCCCTGATTCAAAATGACAGGTACATCTTCCTTCCCTAGTCACTCTGACCGACGTCTTGAGGTCTCTATGTAGCTCTGCCAAGTATCCCACTAAGGGGACGTCAAAGCCCATGGCCAAAAGGACCCCCCACAACTTAGCCCTGTTGACCAGGTCAAAAGCTGAGGAGAGGTCCATAAAGGCCATGTACAGAGAGCCCCCCTTGGCAGCCACATATTTACTTATGATCAGTTCTAAATTCAGACACTGATCTAAGGTTCCCCTTTTGGCTCTAAAACCATATTGTGCGTTTGATAAAATGCCCTTCCCTTCTAAAAGCTGAGTCAGTCTACCTAAAAGGACTCTTCCCAAAATCTTAACACTTGAATCGATTAGGGAGATTGGCCTATAACAGGCTGGATCTGTTCTTTGTCCTTTTTTAAAAATTGGTATAATAGTAGACTTCGACCAGCTAGTAGGAAAAACAAAGTCTCTTGTGGCATTAAAAATGTTGGTAAGAATCTTGGCGCTTAGTTCAGGGGCGCTCTTAAAAAAGTCAGCGGGAACCCCATCGGGGCCCGGAGCCTTTTTAGAATGTGTGTCGCTAATAGCTTTTTTTACCTCTTCTATAGTAAAAAGGGAAATGGGAGGGGCGGTTTGTGTGGATTGCATTCCACAGCCTGAGATATTATCAGGACAACTGTAGATATTACGGAAGTGTGTGACCCACTGATCGTCCGGTATAATGCAATCTGCTCTCTGCTTATCTAGATCGACAAAAAAGGGATGATTTATTATCGCCCAGAATTTTGAACTATCTCTCTGAGTATCGGGCGACAACAAGTCATTCCAGGCCTCATATTTGATCTCTGATTTTCTCTTCCTGATAGCGTCATTATAACTTTTCCTTAACAACGCTATCTGTGCTTTGTCTCTAGGCTCAGCTTTTAAAGCCTTTAGGAGAGTTGAGTGAGCCTTTGAGCAATCTGAGTTAAACCACTTTTTGGCCCTAGATGTCCGGGCCTTATTCCTTAGAGTCAGGTCTAGATCAACCTGTTTACAAATTATGTTAAATGCTTCTATCAGGGTAGTGGGCAGATTATTATTATCCAGACAAATTGCAACCTCGCCCTCAACCTTGGACAAAGTGTCCTGTATAAAAGTGATCGGGGTGACTTGATCCCACTTCAGCCTACGGTTTTGGTCTACCAGGACTAAATTAGTCGCACATGAGACTACAGCCTCTCTCTTTCCAAAAACTCCCTGAGATAAAATCTCTAAAATTACTGGGTTGTGATCACTGAAGACTGAGGTTACTACCTTATAGGTTGAAACCTCAGACAAAATACTAAACGACAAAAAAATGTAATCTACTATTGTGCCGGAGTTGTTACCCACAAATGTTGGTAACCTCAAGTCTCTGCTACTACTAGAAAATTCATACAAATTAAAAGTAGCTAAGAGTGATTCCAATGCCTCCCCTCGCGGTGAGTGTTCAAAGTGCGGAATACAAAGGAAGGGAGGAAAATCTTCATATTCCTCACGGCAATCCATACTACATGGGTGGATATTATAATCTCCCAAGAGAATCACATCATAGCCGTGGGCACTATTTTCGCTATGGGTGGAGAGGAAATCCTCTAAAGTTACCAAGTGCTCGTTAAACAATTGACTGACAGGAGAATTATAAAAATTAACTAATAAAATAGGCTGTGAGTTAAGTGTGGTTAATTCAACCGCTAATATATTTGATGAATTAGTTTTAATTTGTCTTGGCTTTCCCTGAACATTTAGGGAAATATATATAGCCAAGCCTCCCTTGGCCCTTCCAGATGTACTAGAAACAGCAGGTACGGAGAACTGGGAAAAGCCGTCTAAGGCAAATCCGTCCGACGTCTCCCAGGTCTCCTGAAGTACAAGAATATCATATGATCTAACCATTTCCAACCAGTTCTTATTACTAATTTTAGAACTAATACCAGCAACATTCCAACTCAAGATGGAACAAACCCTGTTACTGATAATTTTTGAATCAGAAAGTACAGGGACCGATAAAGAAACAGGTAAAAAACCCTCGTTGTTGGTATCTTCTGGGGGAATGAGTCAGTCGTTCTGATCCATGAAGGACAGTGGGGCAAAGCGATTGAATAACTAGAGTACAGTCTACTATGCATGGCTGAGCAGCCAATCATAGGCTGTTATGTACAGCCTTAGGCCACAGTAGGGATTGGACACACTGTTTGATCTTTAGCCATTCTATGTCTTCCCATTGAGAATTCCTTTTACGTTTTCACTGTATGGGCTTTCAAGCTCTCACGGTTTTCTATTATATTTTTTAAGTTTTGAGACACACAGAAAGCTGTTAGCTTCCTTGGCCCTACAAGTCTCACTTTGTTTGGGAGGCTGTTAACGCTGAGAATCTGCCTGCTTACCTGATGTCCTGTTAATTGTTGATGCAGTCAATGGCTACTTATCTTAAAGGAGAGTGGTGTTTCTTCTATTCTTAAAAGTAACCAATTCTGTCTGGTATCCTGTTATTGTAACTATATAAGAAAGTCTATTACCCTTTTAAAAACAGACGTCTTTCTTCAATACCAATTTTTGGTGGCATAACAGACGAGTTGTCAGTATTTAGGGTTCTTTTTCCTGATAAATAAAATGTGAGTAGGAGAAGCATTTTAGCTGCCAAGTTTCCCAAGTCCATGTGTGATGTGTTGCTCCAGTCCAGGTTTTTTTTTCTTGGATTTCTGGGACATGTAGTCCTGTTTTATATTGAAATAAACAAGATTACAAGTCCCAGAATTCAAAGAAAAACCTGGACTTCAGCAGCGCATCATATATGGACCTGGAAAACCTTGACATGTCTGGGCATGTTTGTGAATGTATTGATGCCCTGCAGCCTTTAGGATCATACAATAATACATCGAGCAGTCAGGTAGACTTCAAGACTTAGGGGTTGATTATGATGTCAGGCGGACTTCTGTCCGCCTGTTATGTCTCTTAAATGGGACCAACTGACTTCTTATGGTATGTATGTTACAGCTATTTATAAAGTGCATTATCACCCCACGGGTATCCTGGCGCGGTATTACGTAAGTACTGCTATTAACACATATTCCTATATAGATGTCAATTGCTGGGTGTTATCAGGCGATCTGAATGAATCCTTTGGCAAGAGCCGTGTTTTAAGCCTCTTTCTGAACCGTAATAGATCTTCTGTCTGTCTTAGAGTACACGGGAGCTCATTCCAGAGTCGTGCTGCTTCAATACTAATAGCTCTTCCTCTAAATCTTGTTGGTCTAAACCTGGGCCTTCTTACCAGGTTGGCTGATGACGAATGAAGGCTTCTGGTCGAGACACACCATTTGAATTTGTTTTTCAGTGGTATGGGCCTGAGACCATGCAGTGCCGTAAACACAATACAGAGCGATTTAAACTGTAACCTCTGTGTCAGCTTAAGCCAATGAAGCTCCCTTAAAGAATTGAGACATGGAAGCCAATGATCTGCGTGGTCTGTTTAAGGCTAGTTTTTAGGCTATTTTCTGAACTCTCTGGAATCTCTTAATAAGAAAATTTGGAGCACCCAATAGCAGAGCATACCATTAATCCAATAGACTCAGTATGACACTTCTTACTACGAGTGCTCTGGCTGAGACAGGTAGCATTGGAAGTATTTTTCGTAGTGCTCTGATAATGGAAAAGCAAGTCCCAGATGTTTTATTCACCTGGGTTTCTAGACTCATTTTGTTATCAAAGACTATCCCCAGATTGCGCACTGTCTCTGAGGGTATTAGTGGCTTATCTGTACGGATAGGTCAGAAGTTAGTCGGGAGAGAAAGAGGAACTTTCTTTGCCAAACAGCATAGGATCGCAGTTTTGTCGCCGTTAAACTGTAGAGAGTTATCTTTAAGCCATCCTGCAGTCTTTTGCATGCACTCGTGGAAGCTGTCAAGTGATATTGATTGATTCCCTTACACTGACAAGATAAGTTGTGTGTCGTCCACATAGTTCACCAGGTTGACTTTGCATGACTTAATGATTGAAATCCATGGGCTCATATAGCTATTGAACAATATAAGGCCAATTGCCGATCCCTGAGGGACACCGTGCTTAATATTTCCAAACTTAGATTGGAAGGGGGGTAAGGCCACTGCCTGTTGTCTGTCCGACAGGTATGGCTGCAGCTATTTCATTACCATGCCACCTACCCCAATTTCAGTAAGCCTTTGTCATGGGGGTTCTGTGGTTGACCGTATCGAATGTGGCAGACATATCCAGAAGAATCAGTATAACTAATTGTCCTCTGTCTGCTCGCATTCTAAGTTGACCCATGACTTTTAGTAGGGCGGTTTCTGTTCCATGTTCCGGTCGGAAGCCAAATTGCTCATCTTCCAGCCTATGATTAGTTTCTAGGAATTGAGAGAGTGTTTTGCTGACCAGAAGTTCTATTATTTTCATAGGATAAGGTAAAAGGGAAATAGGTCTATAGTAGTAGGGCACACGGGGTCTAACGTAGCTTTCTTCAAAAGTGGTGTAACTATAGCCTGTTACCAACGTGCTGGTACTACTTTGCTACTCGAAGATTAACAGCAGATCTTTCAAAGTTGTGTAAAAAGTTCCTCCTTTAATTCTTTCTACACCTGGTGCAGTAATGGATCCAGCGGGGATCCTGAGGAAATACTCAAAGCTAACGTATTGAAGCCATCCTCTGTTAAAGTCTCAAAATTTTCCAGAGTCTCTATCTTATCCATATCCACCTTCTCCTCCTTCTGAGCCAGTGATGGCATCTCATCCTATCTCACCTAGCCATGTCCTTCTGATTGGTCTGTGTTGCTTGTTTCCAGACCATCAATGATTTTATTAATGTTCTCCTCAAAGAATGTAGCTAAACTATTACATAGGTCCTGTGTGGCAGTGATCTTGTTTTTTAAGCAGTCAGGTTTAGAGAGATCAGTCATTATTTTAAATATACTTCTAGCACTATTCGATATCCTTAAAATAGTGCTAGCATAGTGCTCTGCTTTTGCATTGTAGATCTCAATTTTATAGTTGCTCAAGGCTGCTTTCAGGACTATTTTATCCTCATCTGTGTAGAGCTTCCTCCACTTTCTTTCTGCCCTTTTACAGCTATTGATTGATTGATTTATCATTAACCGTTCGATTAGTTAAAATCATTACAGTAAAAAGCTAAAATTAGAACTCCATCCCCCTTACCCATCCACCCTTTTCACATCCCACCCGGTGCCTCCTATGAGATTAAAACCTCATTCCAACGGTCAATCTTGTGTTGCAGGGACCTTTTGGCTTTCTATCAAGGTACTTAACTTTAGTGCGGCAGGGTTCCACACAGAGCACTTGAAATACCGGGCGAGGTCTTCTTTGCCTATTGGTGTTTACGGAATCTATTTGTTGGCGCATTTATCAACTCTGGGTTTGACAGCTTAAGGAGAGTCCATAATACTCTAGCGACCAGAGCTTGTTCAATCTGGTAAATAAATGTTGCCGCTCTTGCAAGGTGTTGTGTTTTTGTTTCCGAGAAGCACCAATCTGATGCCTCCTTGCAAGTTCTGATGCCAAGGGCTCTTAAGATGGGATGAAGCAGCCTCTGTCAGTCATTGATGAGTTTTGGACAAAAGAACAGTAAATGAAGCCAAGATTCCCGTTGGTAATTGCATAGGCGACATGAAACAGCTCTGTCTGTTCGTGCCCATGCTGGATTGAAGTCCCACAAATTCTTAGGGCCGTTAGCCTCATAAAAAGGATTTTCTTACAGGCCTGGACCCCTAATGCTTCCATTAGGTATGGTTAGACTTTCCCCAGGATGTAAGAGTCGTCCAGTGCCTTTGTATAGGTGTTGTGTCGGACTGCAGTTAGATCCTTTTCATAAGAAATGGAGCAGACCTGCCGTCTCATGGTGTTCAACCAGGCCATATGCGGGATTTTTGTTTTCAGCCCATTTTTAGATTTTTTTTTAGTTCCTCATCACACCATGGTGCTGACTGCCTTTGTGTGTTTTTTAATTCTTTCATTGAAATGAAATGAAATGAAATGAAATGAAAAGTGAATTTATAAAGCGCGATTGCTGCCCAGGGGCGTCCAAGCGCTAGTGTAGGCTAGTGATAACTGAGCACTGAAGGGGGATCAGCCAGAAGAATTAAAGGGGGGTAGTGAACAAGAAGGTTTTTAATTGTTACTTGTTAATTGGGACAATATGATCAAGGGTGGATCTAATCTGTTTGCAGAATTCAAGAGAATTTTCGTCCACCGATTTGTTTATATTAAAAGGATACTTATCTGTGAACACAGGGTTTTCTTTTGCTATTTTCAAAAGTTTGTTCCATTCCCTGCCCTGGCGGTTATTTTCCAGAGTGGCTGTATATTTGGTCACTCAGGGGTTTAATGCTGAAAACATTATGAGATAGTGGTCAGTCTAGCATAGGGGTAGAATATTTTCCATTGCTGTAACATTTTTAGATGAAAATATTAAATCTAGTATGTGTCCTCCATGATGCTTCGGTTCCATCACCATTTGTTTCAGACCTATGTTCTCGCAAGATTGAAGGAGGCCCTTAGAGCAGGACCCGGGTCACCATTTTACCATAAGTTAAAATCCCCAAGAATGATCAATCTGGCATGAGTGAGTGACATATTACTAAAGATGGTGATCAATGCCTGCTGTTGGGGACTAACAGGGCCGGGGGCCTATAACACACCATACCAGTGAGCAGGTGCCCATTATGATCTTTTAATGAAAGCCCCAGAAATTCTATATCCGCAACTTCATCACTATCAATCGGGGTGAAGTTCCATTTTTCTTTAAAAATTACTCCTACTCTGCCTCCTCTTCTGCCGTGCCTAGGCTTCTGAAAGGTCCTATATCATGGTGGACTTGTCAGCCCCAATTCAACTTCTGAATCTGGGCGTGTCCTTGTTTCGATCAGAAACACCGCCTCCAGCTCATATAGTTCCAGCAAGAGGTGGATCTCCAGGTGATGTTTAACAAAGGATCTAACATTTAGTAAACCCCATTTAAGGTTATCCCCCCTGTTTCTTTAAAAAGTGTTCTTGGAGTTGCCGGGACACTGTGATTAATGTCACCGCCCGTGCTCACCTAATGCCAGGAGATGCTCCCTGGTATATCTGAGGCATATAGACCCGATGGAATTTTCTTCCAAACTGGCAGCATGGCTGCCACTGTGCGTGACCGGTGTGTGGACGGGCGCAGACAGGCTTGCCTTTGGTGCTTCTTCGGCGCCCCCGCTATGCATCTACTGCGCATCCACACTGGCATTGGCCTTAAGTAGTAAGGGTAACCTCCTCCATCTGGTCAACTAGACCAATAACCAAGATGGTGTTCAATTGGTGACCCACTCTTACATGCGGAGTACACCAGCTCACCTTTGTTTTTTAAAGTGCAACAACAGTTTTTATCATAAAATACTTAAAAAGCTTAAAACAGGTTTTGTGCAAATCTCAATATTTCCAGCAGTATGTGCAGCTTACTATTCGTAATATCTGCACGCCCGCGCTTTCATCTGCCTTAAGTAGTGAGGGTAACCTCCTCCTCAGATCAACTAGACAGCTACCCAATTTGGCATTCAATCAGTGACCCGATCTTACAGACCTCTGGTCTGTGGTCCCGCCCACCTGATTAGGATGCAACCAAACACTGTTTAGTGGCATTGCAACATTTCCCTATGGGAGCATGTCTTACGGACGTAGTATATGCTCCCATATGGAAATCAGAGGTGGTGTTAATCCCTGCACCCGTGGCAGGCACCTCAAGGTGCCTGCAACGTGGTGCAGGAAGTAACAGGGGGGCACTCGGCCCCCAGCCGGAGGCCACACACACGAAGGGGCCTTGCTAGGGGCACCCAAACACTCTTTCCGACAGGGTTTCCATGTCGGAAAAGTCGTCATGGAAACCCTGCTGGAAACCGTGCATCGTAAGCCTAAGGGTGGAAAGACCTCCCTTTGGGAATACGGGTTGGCTGCTGTCTGGCCAACGGGCTCCTTGAGCTTGTCGGAAGCCAGTTCCGAAGGGGCTGATTCACAATCAACTGGTCGCAATTGAAACCGACATTGGTGGTTGGAAAGCTTCCGAACAAAGGTCAAAAGCTTTCTGACCTCCATCGTAATAAGCCCCTTAATGGTCAATCTACATTGCCTCTCATAGTCCGATACGAGAATTAGAGTAATACTGTTACTGAGCTATTGAAACTTTTTGGTCCCGAAAAATGTTTAATGGGTGGGCAATGTGCATCAGGACCCACAACAAATCCACAAACTCCAAACAGAGCTCCGACACTAACCACCTAAAGTGCATCCTGCTCATCACCCGCTCGGTCCACAGACACGCCATTGAACTCTGGAACCTACTCGACACTACATCGCGGGACGTCGCCTTCCTTACAGAAACCTGGATGAACGCCTCATCAGCTCCCGACATCGCCATAGCCATCCCGGACGGCTACAAGATCATCCGAAAGGACCGCACCAACCAAATAGGAGGAGGCATCGCCATCATCCATAAGAACACCATCCGCATCACTACCAATTCCGACGATTGCCTCGCTACCGCCGAACACCTTCACTTCCAGATCCACACCGACCCCAAGACCACACTCAGAGGCACCCTCATCTACAGACCACCAGGACCCCGCACACAATTCAGCGAAGACATCACTGACTTCATCAGCCCACACGCCCTCCCCTCAAAGGACTACATGCTACTGGGAGACCTCAACTTCCACCTGGAAAAGAAAAACGACAGCAACACCACCACCCTTCTGGACAACCTGACCAACCTCGGACTCAAACAACTTGTCAATACCCCCACCCACTATGCCGGACACACGCTCGACCCAATCTTCACCTCCAGCAAGCACATCTCCTTCAATCACACCACAGCTCTCCACTGGACAGACCACAGTTGCGTTCACTTCAACTACAAAAAGATCACAACCCACAACCCCCCACAACCTATTCCCCGAAGAAACTGGAACAAAATTACTACCGACCAGCTCCTCACATCACTTCACCAAAACCCTCCTGCCAAATCATCGGACCCAAACCAAGCAGCCACCAACCTCACACAATGGATCACCCACAGCGCTAACGAACTAGCACCCTTGAAAAACCATCATATCAAGCAAGGTAGCAAAAAAGCCCCCTGTTTCAACGATGACCTTAAGAAATCCAAGAAGCTCTGCCGTACCCTCGAGAAAGCCTGGAGAAAAAACCCAACCACTAACAACCTGGCCACCTTCAAGAACGCCACCCGCAAACACCACCAACTGATCCGATCCACCAAGAAATCAGCATTCAAGGATCGCCTTGACAACAACGCCCAAAACAGCAAGGAACTATTCAACATCGTCAAAGAATTTACCAACCCCACCACTGGCACCAACGACATCACTCCCTCCCAAGACCTCTGCGACTCCCTAGCCTCATTCTTCCACAACAAAATCGCCGACATACATAACAGCTTTGGAACCCAGTCCGAAGACCAGTCCACTCCACCCACCCCCGAACCAAAACCGCCCTCTAACAACCTTTGCGCCTGGAACCCAATAACCACTGAAGACACCGTCCGCCTGATGAACTCCATCCACTCGGGATCGCCAACCGACCCATGTCCCCACCACATTTTCAACAAAGCAGACTCCATTATCGCACCCCATCTCCGTGACGTCATCAACTGCTCCTTCAACTCCGCTACCTTCCCGGAAAGCTGGAAACATGCCAAACTCAGCGCCCTTCTGAAGAAACCCACAGCTGACCCCACTGAACTCAAGAACTACCGCCCCATCTCGCTCCTCCCATTCCCTGCCAAAGTCATTGAGAAAGCCGTCAACAGTCAGCTCGCCGCCTTCCTCGAATCCAACAAATCCCTCTACCCCTCACAGTCCGGCTTCCGAGCCAAACACAGCACCAAAACCGCCCTCATCGCAGCAACAGACGACATTCGAACTCTACTGGACAACGGAGAAACAGCTGCCCTCATCCTACTTGACCTCTCCGCAGCCTTCGACACAGTCTGCCACAGCACCCTCATACAACGCCTCAGCAACGTCGGAATACAAGGAAAAGCATTAGACTGGATCATCTCGTTCTTCGCCGAAAGAACCCAGAGAGTCCGCCTCCCCCCTTTCAGATCAGAGGCCACCGAAGTCATCTGCGGCGTACCACAAGGATCATCACTCAGTCCCACCCTCTTCAACATATACATGAGTCCCCTCGCATCCATCGCACGCCAACACAACCTCAACAGCATCTCCTACGCAGACGACACCCAACTGATCCTCTCCCTCACCAAAGACTCAAACTCCGCCAAAACCAACTTACACGAAGGAATGAAAGAAATAGCCGAGTGGATGAAGAACAGCCGTTTAAAACTGAACTCGGACAAAACGGAAGTCCTCATCTTTGGTTCATCCCCCGCTGCCTGGGACGACTCATGGTGGCCACCGGCCCTGGGAACCGCACCCATACCTACAGACCACGCACATAACCTGGGCTTCATCCTGGACTCCTCCCTCTCGATGACCAGACAAGTCAACGCCGTCTCATCATCATGCTTCAACATGCTACGCATGCTCAAAAAAATCTTCCGCTGGATCCCCACCGAAACAAGAAAGACGGTCACCCACGCACTGGTCACAAGCCGACTGGATTACGGAAACACCCTTTATGCCGGAACCTCAGCCAAACTACAGAAAAAACTCCAACGCATCCAAAATGCATCAGCCAGACTCATACTAGACATCCCCCGTCAAGCTCACATTTCCGGACACCTGAAAGACCTCCACTGGCTCCCCGGCAACAAGAGAATAACGTTCCGTCTCCTCACCCACGCGCACAAAGCCCTCTACGACCTAGGACCCAAATGCCTCAACACGCGACTGTCCTACTACAACCCCACCCGCCAACTACGATCGTCCAATCAAGCCCTCGCCGCAATTCCACGCATCCATAGATCCACCATGGGGGGAAGATCCTTCTCCTACTTAGCGGCCAAAACCTGGAATTCTCTCCCACCCACCTCCGCCTTACACAGAACCACCTCTCCTTCAGAAAGCAACTAAAAACTTGGATATTCGATAAGTAATGTACCCTCCCTCCCCCAAGCGCCTTGAGACCCTCTGGGTGAGTAGTGCGCTATACAAATTTCTGAACTTGAACTTGAACTTGAAAGACCTCCCTTTGGGAATACGGGTTGGCCGCTGTCTGGCCAACGGGCTCCTTGAGCTTGTCGGAAGCCAGTTCCGAAGGGGCTGATTCACAATCAACTGGTCGCAATTCAAACCGACATTGGTGGTTGGAAAGCTTCCGAACAAAGGTCAAAAGCTTTCTGACCTCCATCGTAATAAGCCCCTTAATGGTCAATCTACATTGCCTCTCATAGTCCGATACGAGAATTAGAGTAATACTGTTACTGAGCTATTGAAACTTTTTGGTCCCGAAAAATGTTTAATGCGTGGGCAATGTGCAATTAAAAGGCGGTAGTTCACTTTAAAAAATGTTTAAAGCAAAGTTTGTTTGTTCAATCTCCCTATATCTACAAAGCATGAAAGAATAGCCAGAGATAGACCAAACTGGCTGAGTAGTAAAAGCAAAAATTCGCAAAATCTGTTTAGTGTGAAATAAATATGCTTTTTAGTTTTAGTACGAGAAATTATTTGTTGCAAAATTACATTTCTCAAGCATTGCCAAACGTCAACTTTCCATCCACATAATTTATCTCTGCCATGTTTGTGTGACGTCTGTGTTCTAATTCTACTGGTCTAGATGGAGAGAGTTACTAGGAATCTGCTTGCAGGCTTGAAGATGCCCTGCTTAATGTTATGGAAATGTGATTCAACAAATTTACTAGCAATTGGGTTTGGACCTCTCCTAAGATAAATGTTTAAAGGAAATTGTGAAATGCCTTCATTCAAGAGGCAGTAGCAGAGGTTTCTCTGGCTCGACGTGATATTTTATTTTTATAATGAAGTGCTTGGCTCTGCCATTAGGGAAGCCAGAATATCTCCCACTGAGAGACATTTGTTTTACTAAAACAGCGAACATGACCAGCTTTACTGCTGTTTCTAACACAAAGTAATGTTTAACAGGCATGCATTTTCTGTCAAAAATGCATCCCCAGGATCCTGGACTCTTCATTCCTCGTCGCCTGAAAATATTACATTTAAGCAAATTCTGAGCCATATTAAAAATATAAGAAACGTGTCATTAAAATAGAACAAGCTCCCTGCAGCACCAGTGAGATTCAACATACGGTACACTTTCTATAAAATGTAGATGAACAAATTAACTTTGTAGGAAAGTTGCATAATTTAGTTTGAACGAGCATGTATTTCTTTTCCCAGAAGCTGTATGAGTTCTAAAAAAAGAGAATCCCCAAAGACACGCTACACTTTTGCATGCGAGTGCGTATTCCCAACGACATGGGGAGGGCTCTAGTGTTGAATTAAGATATTACAAAAATATATTTAACTATATATCATAAAAATTTTTCGCACTGCCAGATTCACCATAGTTTAATGAAATGAATTCTGCGATTCACCACTTGTAAAATGGGGTACCTGAAATATTATAGTCAAGTAGTACACGGGTCCCACAGTTTTATATAGAGTTCTCAGAAATCTTTATTTACAAGTCAATTGAGGATGTGACCTTATTTATGAGTCTCTTTTATGTTTTAATGACTATGTAAGCAAACATTTTGAACAACTATAATTTCTGATGTTATTTTCCGATCCTTGCCAAAAGCATTACTGTGATGTATCATGATGAACAGCTGAAAATCATTTTGGAAAAATGTTGTATAGAGTTTTAGAAAGATGCTTTGCAAAAAATAGACTGCATTACAGTTAGCAAATGCCACCATTATGTAATGTTTCTTTCCTGTGCTTTTCCAAGGTGGGATTGGTGCCGCTGGGATTCTCATATAGATGTTTTCCTTACCAATCCTCCGAATCCCTGGTCGACTGAATCTTTATTGTCTGCTAAGAAGTCTAAAGGGAAGATCTTCAAATCATGACTTTTGACAACCTAGTAAATAATCAATTAAAACAATTTTAAAAGGACCACTGACTACAAAATGAAGTTCAACATTTTTTACAAAGCCAAAAATAACTGAACATACAAGCACCTCAGCAAGAGGTTCAAGAAATAAACTGGCACTAATGACTAAAGATAACAAGCATTTGCAATGCAATAGGTCTCGCATTTGCGAATGTTTGAGCTACTGGCATTGTAAATGACAATGCCTTCTATTTATCTGTTTAGATAATTAACACAAGTAAAATACATTGTCATTTACATTGCTAATAGCTCATACTCTTGTAAATGCGAGACCTGCTGCATTTCAAAGAAGTGGCCGTCATTGTCTCGGGCTGCTTGGAAAGTTAAAGCGGGCATGGCACGCTGAATGTTGCAGGAAAACATGTTGTGCCTGCAGTAGGATAAACTCATTAAATAAAGTAGTGCTTACAGACTAAATAAGATGTAGTGTAATAACCGAAGTGAAGGGCCAGTCCTCATGGGAGGATACAAATGAAGACAAGGCGGTACTAAGGAGGGACTAACAAGCGTATTAAAAAATTAGAAGCCAGCATTTATAAAGGACAATGACACAAACCAATGACAAATATGGGCGGAGAGTGGGCAGGGCTTCAAGTAGAGTACCTGCTTGTTTCTGAGAAGTGCCGGTACTCTCCAATTAAAGGTTTTGCAGTTCTCTTGAGATGTGCCGGTACTCTCCGTCTCAAACTAAAAAAGAAACGTGTCTTGTTGAGGAGACAGAGTATTTTAGTCCTACAACAACTATAAAGCCTTACACAGTAAAAAAAAAGGGAACAGAATAGCCGCTATGCAATCTCCAAAGATAAGCGCTCGACTGAAGGGAGTGCATCTGAATTCAAAAGAAGGCCAAGCACACACACACACAGCACCACAATACCACAAAACCCGATAGCCGACGAAACCCTGAACGTTGGGTCTAAATGTTACCTCTTCCCAGCTTGAAGCCCCCGTTTGTTCTTTTATGGCTAAAGGAGAAGGAGTCAACGTGACAGGACAGAGAGCGGCCCCTTCCTCTTCATAGCATTCGGTGTCTGGCAGCGGGCAACCACTGCAAGCCTGTTTAACCTTTACATTCTTCAGTGATGGCATTTCAGTTTACACCCTGCCTCGACAATAAGAGAGTCGATCAACCTTTGAGCATCGCTTTCAACACTAACTAGATCGGAAAACTGCTCAGTGGGCATGCAAAGCGAGTGCGCACAGTGAGATACAGCCAAAACGTAAAGCACAGAGAGCAGTGCACTTTAATAAAATACTAATATAATTACGTCAGAACATGTCGGAGCGTGGTATGCTAGGTATGATGCAATATGGTGTTTAATCTCAGATAGCTCTATATGAGGGTCAGTGCCGATCTAAAAAGTGCTTTCGCGCTTACAAAGCTATGTAGGCGCTATATAAATATTAATACAACACACGTGTGCGCGCGGCAGCCTGCACTAGACATGTGGGTGCTGCCCTGCTTTTTGCTGATTTCCTTGGCGCGCTCTCTCTTGCTCATTCTCTGTCTCTTTCTCCCTCTCATCCTCATCCTTTTCCAAAACTTATCTTTGAACTTCTCCTGCGATAACATTGTTTTCCCAGCACCGGAAAAGTGAAAGCGGCAAAATTAAGCTTGGTCAGGAGGGGAGGAGGGTGAATCAGTAAAGAACAAACATGGAGGGGGGGGGGGTTGACAACACCAAGGAAAGCGTTTGTGCAACACGAGAAAAGTAGCCACGCATATTGAAAGTATGAGCAACTCAGCCGCCATTTACGAGTCATAGAATGTTTTCATAATTGCCCTTTAGATAAAATCAGCTAAACGTCCCTCTCTTCGTGTCGGTCAGCAATTTGCTGTTGTTGCAGTGTAATAGTGATAAATGTTGACATTAGCTCATTTTACAAACAGAAGGTTTCGTGCCCATGAGGTATGCGGAAAACTCATCATACGAAACTACTTTCAACGTACACGGTTCAGTGCTGTACTCAGACGAGAGGCCGTTTTTCACTCGCCATGACAGAAGCACAGACATTTCAGGAACATTCCTGCGAGCTTCGCGATAATGTCAAGACTAGGTCCACGTTAGACCCCCTTACCCACCCGTGCGAGCAGACCGCAAACATCTGGATTCAGAGGGCTCCGCGAGAACGTTACGAGAGGATCCAGATGCAGAGATGGCAAAAACAAAACGAGCCAGGGGAAGGCAGTTATCTGCAGTGATTAGAAACTGTGGAGGAGCGGTGCTATAAAATGTTTTTAAACACAGCTATACAAACTCCTTCCGCGATGTGTCCGGAAGTCAGGCAAAGTCGCCTGTGACGGGGACGGGGCTGCGTCTGCACCGGAAAAAAAGGCAGGCGGAGTGAAAGCGTCTCGGGAGGCCAGAAGGAGAGCGGAGTCCCTCTACATTGAACTGGTAAGTTGAAAAGAGGGGGGGGGGCTCGGTGCACTCGTGTGTGTGTGTATGATGTGTGCGACGGCGTGTGTGTCTGTGTGTGTGTATGTGCATGCGTGTGTGTGGTGTTTTGAGCTTCCTAGGAGACAGCGCCTGGCCGCAGCGCTCGTTCACGTGCGCGTGCCACTTTCAAATCGCCTCCAAGGCGATGCGCGCGGCCAGGATTGTCTCCTGGGAAGCTCACATGCCGACAATAGGGGCTCGGCGGAGACCTAAAAATCAGAGTAAGTTCAAGAAGCATTAGGCATACTTTTACAGTTCCAGCTTGAAGCTTTGACTGCATTTGCTCAAGAAAGAAAATATTAGTCTGTCCCTACACTAGCTCTAAGGTGACATCCCTACTTAACATTCCCTCCCAGGCAAGAGAAAAGGTGTCAGCAGTGAAGACTTCCTAAGAAGTACACTCACTTTCTGTAGGTAAGTAGCCTAGGCTACAGAGCTCGTTTTAAGATGCTCCTTCATACACCCCTCTCCTGTCTGGTCTCCCTCAAGTCTGTCTAAGATCTGCTCTCCACCCGCGGGTGCTGTCCCTCATACAAAATCCCAAAAACCGTTAACACGCATTGAACACACCCCTCTGGGCAGGTACTTTTTCCTGGACATTTCCAGTGCTGTGTCCTTGGGTCCCAGGCACCTTCTCCACCAAATGTTGCAGTTGCACATTCCAATATACTCCCTTCGTTCTCACTCCTACAAACCTAACTCCTAAACAATGGATTATTCTACCTAACAAGCTTTGTGTCCTTGCACCTGCAACAGAAACGTATGAGAAACAACCTTGCATACGCTCTAAGTTACAATCTGAAATTCAAATGTGAAGAGGAGCCTTTTACCAAGGAGAAATACACATTTCAGCCTACAAGGTTAGCTAATCTAAGAAAATACAGTTAGGCCTCTGCTGGCGATTTCAAGTCTCAGGCCTTTACATGTTTAAATGCATTTCTAATACAAGAACATAAGCATTACATTAATCATTCCGCGCAGCGGACGCGGTCAGCGGGTGCGCTTTTCCCGTGCCAAAGAAGCGCCTAAGGAAAACCCGTCTGTGCCCGTCCGTGACAGGACGGGACAAGGGGCTGGGAGATCGGGAGTTAGTGCAGCAGGTAACTTGACTTACAGTGGGGACCAGCTCCGGGACTTGAGGGGGGTTCGTGTTGTACCTTGCCCCCACCTGACATTACCTGGGATAGTGATGGTTCCCTGTTCTCATTGTAAAACCTAAGCTGGATCCCCAGACCCCGGGCTTGCCAACCACCGTAAACCCAAAATCCCACTCCTTAATGCTATTGAACTGTCGGTCCCTACCAAAACATGCTCATAAAATCCGTTTCTTGCTTGAGGATCGTGACCCGGATGTCCTTATCCTCACGGAAACATTGCTAGCTGAAGCCTCGGGCCCCGATATAGTCTGCGCCCTGCCTCTATGCTATGGGATATGCAGGAATGACCGCCAATCCGGTCGGGGAGGAGGGATTGCAATTGTCCATAAAAATTCCTATAAGTGCCGAACCACTGACAACCCGCTCTCGGAGAGTGAGAGTATGGAGTATTCTATCTCTTTCTCCCCCACATGTACCCTCTCGAGGATCTTGCTGTATAGACCTCCGGGAGCTCACAACAGTTTCTGTAGTGGTCTCCACAATAAGATTACTCATATTATAAGCAGTACTTCTAATTTCTCCATTTTAAGAGATTTTAATATACATCTTGACGAGCCAGAGGCTCCTGCGGCACAAGACCTGCTGGAGGGATTGGGGACCCTGCAACTCGAACAAATTGTAGATGGACCCACTCATTCTGCGGGCCATTTGATTGGCCATTGTTTTTACCAACCTCAATGATATGCGCTGGGTTGAATCACTCTTTGTCCCATGGTCAGATCATGCGTTGCTCTCATTCACGTGGACCCCGGCTGACCCCTTCCATCTGGTAAAAATTTCTAAGAAGATGGCCCGTGGAAGACTTGGCAGCCTCCCTGAAGAAGTCCCCCCTCACTCAGTGATAACCCAGTTAGAGCTAATGAGGCCTTTAATAAATGGATGGAGACCTCCTTAGACCTCACCCTCCCTAAAACAGAAGTACTCCATCACGCCGGTACAAATAAAATGCCCTGGTATTCCGCTGAATTGGAAAACTTTAAGCGTACCTGTAAGAGGGCGGAGAGAAAATGGAGAAAGAATTTCTCCCCTGAGTCTAAAAAGGAATATAGATCAGCCCTTAGGGCATACAAGAATCAATTAAAATCGTCTCAATCATCTTACTATCAGGTGAAGATCTCTGAAGCTGCTAATTCCCCTAGGGAAATTTATAAAAAATTTAAATCCCTGGTCACCTCCCCTTGTCGCCCGAATGAAGCTTCTGACCCTCAGAAACGCTGCGAGGAGCTAGCCAATTTCTTTGCCACAAAGGTGTCTAATATTTATTCTGCCTTTTGTATTAATGATAACACTGACATCACCTCCCATCTTACTGTGCCTGCACCGGTCTCAACCCTTGATGCTTTCCCGCTGATTGATCTTCCTACGGTTGAAAGACTACTCGATAATCTTCAATCTGGGTCACCTTCAGATATCGCTCCGCCATTTGTACTTAAACAGGTCTCGGAGATTGTGGCCCCAGTCATCAGGAACGTCATCAACACCTCTCTGGCCACTGGTGTGGTTCCACCTTTATGGAAACAAGCCAGAGTTAAGGCTCTTTTAAAAAAAACCTAGCCTTGACCCAGAGGACTGGGCCAATTATCGCCCCATCTCTTTGCTCCCGGGGCTTAGTAAAATAGCAGAGAAGCATGTCAACCTTGCTCTATCTGCCTTAATTGAAAACGAGGGAGCCCTCCACCCCACTCAAACGGGGTTTAGAACTAAGCAGGGCACAGAGACCACGCTGGTCGTGGTGGTGGAAGAAACAAGGAAAATTGTGGATGCGGGAGGCTCGCTGCGGTGGACCGCAGCGCAGCCTTCGATACAGTAAACCACACTCTGCTGAGCCGGCGCCTGCGAGATGCTGGTATCTCAGGGGTGGCCCTAAAATGGCTTCAATCCTTACTTGCAGAAAGAACCTTTTCAGTTTTTGAAGAGGAATCTGCATCTAAACACCTTCCACTGCATTATGGCGTTCCCCAGGGATCTTCACTGAGCCCCACCATGTTCAACATCTACATGAGGCCTTTGGCTGAGGTGGTTCTTCCCTGGGGAATCAAGTTGGTCACCTACGCCGATGACACGCAGTTGGGTGTCTCCCTTGCCAGGTCGGAAGATGTGGTCCTTGGGACAAACAATCTGTCCCCCTGTCTTACAAGGGTGCTCGAATGGATGGACTCCTCCTTCTTAAAACTTAACAGCTCAAAAACTTGTAGTGTAGTTCCTATATTCCCAATAGGCTCTGCGCATTGGAATAATATAAACAGCAGTTTAGACGTAGGACTGAGGTCATCTAGACTATATTAGACTTAATTAGTTTTGCCAGCTAGCTCAGAGGTCACTAGAAACTTTCTCGAATAAACAAGGAGGAGTTTAACTTTCCTGGATAGACAAGAAGGGATTAGCTTCTGACAACCATAAAACATGACAACTTTGCTCCCTCAGAATAAGAGTGTATCTCTAGAGTCGTGTGAAAACAATAGACAGCTATTTGACTCAGTCAATCGAGCATACTTAGTTTCACCAGAGTGCAGAGAAAAGAGAGACGGGCGTTTTCAATAAAAGGTGTTATTTATTGAGCAGTCTTCTTTCTCATACAAGAGAAATGAATTGCCACAATTGCAATACTCATAGTAAAGTAAAGTGCGTACAGTAAAAGGAGTATTATGAATTAGTACTGTAAAAGCATTGATATGGTTTCTTAGCCATATGATACTTTAAAATGGATAAAATATATACATACATATCTACATTGACTAACGTACTCAACTGGTGCTTCTAAATATGCCTACCCCGGTGTACCTGACCTAAGCCTAATACGTGGGAAGGAGTAAGTAAGTAGCAGTTTAAGTTAAGTTGGTTTTGCCAAGAATCTGAATTTAGAATTCTCTTTAAGGGTTTAGTCAGCTCCGTACCTGGGTAATAAAAAGCAGGAGGTCTGGTATCTCTTTCTCAGGACTCGATATCCCAGTAACCCGCGAGGGTGGCTGAGAACACCGGAGCTGGATTTCTCGGCAGGGGAAAAGACAGCGTCTCTCTCAGTGCATCAAAAGGGAGGGGCGGCGTCCGTGGGCTCTCGCATCAGCTGGGCTCTCGGGCAAGTAGATAGCCGCTCTGCTCCAAAACCACCGTGTGTTTGCTTTAGGCAACGTTGGTATATTTATACCTGAAAGGTGCCGGGTTTGACGTAAGGTTGGACATAAGACGTCAATAAAGATGTCACTAAGAACTGGCCGTTCTTACAGTGCTCGCAGGAGTTCTAGGACAAATCAAAACAAAAGCCATGGGGAATTCCCAGGTTGCTGGAGGTTTGTTTTGTTTAGAGAACTCGTACTTTCTAGGAGTCCGGGGAAGTAGCCTTGCGTAATGTGGACTGCATGGGCTACGACTAAATATGGAGATGATTCTTATGCCTTTATAAGGATATTATTTAATATAACCATATAAGGGCATAAATTAGGAATATCGAATTAGGGTCCTAGATAGAAATACAATAAACTAAGATTATGCTCCTGGGATACAAAGCCCCTATTAATCTCCATCCTTGGTGGCCGAAGTGTCTGGGTCCTCCCCCCGTTCCTAAGGACCAAATCAAGAGTCTGTGAGTCTGGCTCGATCCCTCTCTGGGCTTTCAGGTGCAGGCCCGAAAGGTTGCCTCGACCTGTTATGGACTGCTCAGGCTGTTACGGAAGGTTCTGACCCTTCTTCCATTTGACGCCAGACGGCTTTTGGTCCAGTTCCTTATACTCTCCCGACTGGACTATGCCAATGCGGTCTTTTTAGGAGCCCCAGTGGGCACTATTAAAATACTTCAGTCGGTTCAGAAGTGCGCAGCCCGGCTGTTACTTGAGGTACCGAGACACTGCTCTGCGAAGGCCGCAGTGCGCTCCCTACATTGGCTGCCGGTACAGGAGAGGATCCGATTTAAGGCTATGTGTATGGCTCACAAATCAACAACCAACAATGGCCCGGCTATCCTGCGTTCTCTGTTTTGCCAACATCAATCTTCAAGAGTCCTTAGGTCTAACCATCTTAATCTTTTGACCGTCCCGAGGGTTAAGAGATCATTTATGGGGGGCCGTCTGTTCTCGCTTCATGCAGCGAAAAGCTGGAATTTACTCCCTGAGAACATTCGGTTTGAACTCAACCATCTTGTTTTCAGGAAACGACTAAAGACTCTCTTGTTTTGCTGAGGAGTGGTGCTTGCTTCGGTCACAAAGCGCTGGGATGCCTTCGGGTAGCCATGCGCTATGCCAAGTCTGTAATCATTCATTTAAAGTCATCCTAAAAGCATTATTTCAAAACATTTCTAAAACGTATTCTTTCTCATATTAGAACATCACTTTTCTTCTTTTCTAGCAACCTACACATGCAACTTTAATATGGCATGTTAAATCCTAATGCAAAATTCTACACACGAAGTATTAATCTCTGCATTACGTAAGACATATCTTGGTTAAAGCACTACATTAGTCTCTGAATAACATGAGCACACATCTAAATATTGCACTGATCCCAGCCTAGTACGACGCTTTTAATGATCACACATTAACATGGTCCTCTAAATATGTGGGTGCTGACTACTGGGGATTATAATGCACCCCTACAATTTTCATGGCGCTGTATCAGCCCCCCATTGATGACCTGTGTTATCACAAACTACACCATCCTTGGGGAAAGAACCTACTTAAACAGAACTCATTGCCACTCTTCCTTTCCTGATCAAATTCATGTTCTTAAGGTTCTGATATTGACTGTCCTGCAGTCTCTCCATTCGTCTCTCTTGCACTCTCAGTGATCTCTCCAATCTGCTAGATCTATACCACTTGTAAGCTCTTATCAGACTCCACAATCCAATCACACATGCCACAACTATAATAAGGGGTTTCAAAACAAAGCCAAGGAACCCTTTTCCAAGATTCGCAAACCAACTCCCTACCTTGCCAAATCCCTTACCAACGTTTTCCTACACTGTTTCTTCATTCAAATCTTCAATTTCAGAATGGATCGCAGTAATATTACTTATATAGTTCTCCAGGTCCTTGCTGTTATCAGGGATGTATGTGCAGCATTCTTGGACCTTAAAAAGTTTACAGACTCCTCCCTCTTTTGCTAGAAGGACATCTAAAGCAAGACGATTTTGCGAAACCATCGTCCTTATCGACAACATCTCTCCTTCAACTAACACCAAAAATTTAGCTGTATTCATCGACAATTCATCCACAACAATTGCCAACCTTCTAATTTTCACATCATTCAAAATAACTCCCAAAGTTGATATTGCTCCAAAACTATTTCCAAACATAGCTGCTGCACTTTCACCTCGCTTCACTTTTACATGCTGTCCTAAAAGCTCCAAATCTTCTGTATGATAAATCTTGGGAAATATGATGGCTAAATAACATGTACCATACCATTTCTCAGGCAATCGCACATATGCATTCCTCCCACAAACAAAATACACATAAAAAGTCAGTTGCATAATATTCCAATGTAAAGGTATGCTCACATGTGGCCTGCCCCACGTTCACATTCTCATAATATGTCCGTGGCCTACTTATGCACAATTTCCCCTTCTGCACTTCATCTAGAGCTATTGGCCCTTAACTCCCTTTCGACTTCTGTAATTTCTCTTCCTCTGTCCAGTCTACCCTACCCTGACCTGAATCTCTTAACTGTTTTTGTTTCCTATATCTATCTGCTACTTGATCTACGAATTTCTTTTCCACATCTAACAACAGACACGTCAGATTATGGCGATGAGCATAAGCTGTATCCAACTCTTGAGTCGGAATGAAATACGTTCTAATTCTAGCCTCTGATTTGTAATAATCATACTTATTAAAATGCTTATAAGCTGGCATATCAGGAAGAATAATAATATAATAGAAACAAAAAGAGGAGTATCTCCTGAAGGAACCGGAGGTTCTTAATGGGATTTCAACAATGGTAGCAGAAGGACATTATCCTTTTGTTAAGAAACCCTCACTCACCTACCTGGTTGATGACATGCTTCATCATCGGGGTCCACCCTGATGGCCGAGTGCCATCCGGGTGTGCTGCGACACCTGACTACAGTGGAGCTGGTTGTTAGTGTTGAGTGCAAAAAAAGTGATGTTAAAAATTGTCCTGGTATAACTTGTAAAAAAACTTTATTCAAAGCTACTGGACAATAATAAGAAACAAAGTGTAGATACTGGTAGGTTATAATGAACAATAGTATCTATGTGTGTTATATAAAAACAGCGGGTCTACATGGTTCAACCTGTAATGGTAATCCCAGGTTTTCATCAGGACCTATAAAGGAAAATGGGTGGTGTACACACACTAACGTGTACCCAGGCCTAAGTTCCTTGTACCTAGGGAGCGAAGCTAGAGCAGGACTCTATGTTTTTGATTTCGAAGAGAGATTTATTCTCAATGAACTTAATCCTTTCTCCAACCACCTGATTTTTTGGAACCGCTACATAGACAACGTCCTGGCAATCTGGCAAGGACCTCAAGAAACCCTGCCGGAATTCATTACATGGATCAACACATGTGACCAGAACTTGAGGTTCACCCATAGCTATGACAAGAATACTATGGTGTTCCTTGACATCACAATAACTAAAACTAATAACCATCTTGAAACTAAAACAATCAAAAACCCACGGCAAAAAACAACCTTCTACGCTTTGAGAGTTTCCAACCCTGACCCCTTAGGGAAACCTCCCTTACGGGCAATACCTGAGGCTCCGTTGTAACTGCAGTAATACTACTTACTATCACAACCAAGCAGCTGAACTGACTGAAAAACTAACAGCCAGAGGGTATCCCAACTAAATCATCAATAAATGCCAAAAAGAGCAAGAAACCAGCCTAGGGAAGCTCTGCTAGAAGAAAAAATGACCAGTAACAACCAGGCCTTACCTCTGACCTGTGTCACAACTTTCAATGCCATTTCCAACCAAATGAGCAGATGTGTGAATAAGCATTGGTCTATATTGAACACACGCAACTTGCATTGGGAGAAACCGGTATTCTAAAAGATACCTTGGTGAACACCAGACCGAAAGTGACCAACACCACTGATGAACAATCAACTACAAGGGCCTGGGGACTCCCTGCTGTCATTGGACATTTCCGCTGTGGAAATTGCAGCGTATGCCACCTCACCAACAACACAAAAACTTTAGACCTGGAGGAAGGAAAAACTTGGAAGCAATTATCGCATACCAACTGCAATAGTACCAACGTAGTTTAACTTATCACTTGTACATGTGGTAAAAAATACATAGGAATGACAACTAGGAAAGTTAAACAAAGGATCTGCGAGCACTGCAGTACCATCCGATGCAAAAAGAATGCAACCAGACTTTCAGACCACTTTTTGGAAGTTAACCACACCCCCATTGACATGAGATGGTCTGTTATTGAATAGGTTAAGGCAGGACCTAATTTACACAAACAACTGTTTGAAAAATAACAAAGGTGGATCTATAGATTATCCACACTTACTGCAGGATTGAATGATAATATACCCTGGGGCTCCGTCCTTCAAAGATGATCCCACTATCTTTCTGTTAACCTCCATCCTGCCTTATGGTTTCACCATTATTATGAACCTCCCCCCATTTTTTGTTTTCACTAACCTATGGTTTCTCCAGTAGAGGATCCCCTACTTTGTTTATTTATGAACTCCCCCTCCCAACTGGGATGTTTTACCTTTTCTCCTCCGGTCTCATGGGAGACTTTCTTCCTTTTGACTCATGAGCTATCCCAACCATGTGGGTAATGTCTACTTCTTTCAATTGAGTCTCCTGACCGGTTTTTACCCCTAGGTTCATTTCGACCCCTTCTGTGTGCACAGGTCCACTCCGACCTCTTTGCTTAATTTAACCTAGTCCGATCATTTCTCTGTGCGGTCACTAAGCAACAAGCATTCACGCGCTCGACGCTTTGCCTAATCTGCTTTCTTTCACCGCCCGACCACCGTACAAGTTTACCTGGTGGTTGCTTAGCAACGGCGCCTCTACGCGCCACACATGACCACGCCTGACCACGCCCACCCCGGAAGCCGCCGCTTGTTAATCCCTTCGGCGGCGGCTCCTCATTGCTACGGGGATGACAAAGAGGCGTGTAGGTTTTCCGAATTTGGATTTCTTCTAAACTATAAGTTCTTTTCTAATAACCAGACGCTGCTGAAGGACCGCCACGCGGCTACGGCGTCCATGGGCTCATTTCGAGCCTTCCTTCACCCTTACTGATTTGCTCTCTGCATTTATACCCTTTCATACCCCAGATTAGGTTTCCACAAGCCCTCCTCTGCCCCCTGGAGCATTTGAAATTCCTCAATTGAGTAAGATACCACCCTTGTGACAGCTGTCTTGTTTACGTGTAGACAACGATATATGCATGCATAACTTAATCAAACTCACCGATGTGCGAGTGAGTTTATAGTCACGCTACGAATAATTTTCTGTGTGCCAGTGACCATATTTAATGTTATTTTTTCAGCCACCACGCACGCAATCATTGATCTGTGCGACTGAGTGAGCACACATTGATGGCTATATTGTAGCAACACTTTAACTATAAACAGCCAGTGAACACCACTGCACCAGATACCAGCATCCACTAACGCCGGTATCCACGACCCTGGCATTTTATAAACTGTAATTCTTTTACAATTGGGATTCGCATGAAGCATGCAGCATCTTGAGCACCTACACTACGTTACAAGCATGTATACTATCTGTTTGTGATTGTTTCCATTTCCTTCCACAGGTTTCTCTTTTTTTCCTCACCTATTAAGGTTTTTGAGGCAGCCTGCTGCTCAATTTTGCAGTTAGGTACAAGGAACTTAGGCCTGGGTACACGTTAGTGTGTGTACAGCACCCATTTTCCTTTATAGGTCCTGATGAAACCTGGGATTACCATTACAGGTTGAAACATGTAGACCCGCTGTTTTTATATAACACACATTGATACTATTGTTCATTATAACCTACCAGTATCTACACTTTGTTTCTTATTATTGTCCAGTAGCTTTAAAAAAAGCTTTTTTACAAGGTATACCAGGACCATTTTTAACATCACTTTTTTTGCACTCAACACTAACAACCAGCTCCACTGTAGTCAGGTGTCGCAGCCCACCCGGATGGCACTCGGCCATCAGGGTGGACCCCGATGATGAAGCATGTCACCAACCAGGTTGGTGAGTGAGGGGTTTCTTAACAAAAGGATAATGTCCTTCTGCTACCATTGTTGATATCCCATTAAGAACCTCCAGTTCCTTCAGGGGATAATCCTCTTTTTGTTTCTATTACATTTCAGTCCCTGGGACTAGGAGTACCCTCCATTCACTACGGTGAAGAATCCCTTACTCTCTCCTTTGTTGATACGTACTTCAGGAAGAACTACATCATAATTCGAAAAGAAATACTCAAAATTATTTTGTCCATAAAAAATGCTAAGCAGCAAACTACAGGAAATACCATATGTCAATCGAAGATGATGATATCCGATTCTCTCATCTACTGAAGCAGGCAAATGCATACACACATAGCAATCTTTCGCATCCATTGCATCAATATATTCATACAACAACTTTTCATATGTATTAGGCTTAAAATCACCTTTAGACAGATCTGCATGTAACCTACGACTCTCCTCTAGTAGCAAAGCTCTTTCGTCTCCTATTTTGACCTCTTTCTTGCTAGGAGTACTAGGTGTAGGTGTTCCCTCAACCTCTACTGCCTGCTCATGTGGTGCTAAATACGAAACTACAACTAATAGAATTATGAAGAGTATCACTCCTCCTATAAGTGTGCCTACAATGCACCTAGCTCTACAATTTGGGTTTCCAGCCTCCATGGTCTCAGGACTTGTTGCAATTCTTGTTCAGCAGCAACATTTAAGAGTCACTCCTTCTCCTCCTCTAGTTGCTTGAACCAACTCGAACCACACTTCAGAAAGCTGGAAGTCCCAATTTATTTCAGTTCCTTATTTACAGCAAGCAAAAGCTTCCTTAACCCTTCTCCAAAATCTACGGAAAGCCCCTAAATTTCTTCTTCTTCCACTCGGACCTAGGTAAATTGCACTTATTTACAACAAAGTCTCTTTAATCCAAAATAAGATTTGCTCCAACAGCTTCTAGAACATGCTGTAAAAGTTCAATACGAAGAACAGTAGATTCATGAGGTGGTATCTCAGTTCCAAAGATAGGAAATTTCAGTCTATTCAGTATCAAGTTGTGAATTCTGCTTAGTATCGGAGGATTCGGGACTGTGAGGGTTAGCACTCCTTCAATTTTCAGTCCTGGAACCAACCGTACCACGTCCAGTTTCACATTAGGACTGGAACCGGTCACTGTCACTCTTCCCGATCTCAGTACTCCTGGAATCTGTCACAATGTACGTCCACTTTGCAGTCGCGTATTTTCGGAAAGGCACTCTCGTTCGTCTTAACCTCCTCAGACCTTCACGAGCTTGCCCTACTTTGCCTTCGTCCAACTCAGACTCTTCAGACACAGGAGTAAGATCCCTCTCGGAGACCAATCTCAAGTTCAATTGGCTCTGTCTTTCCGGCCACTGCTCTTCTGATCGGCTGGTACTCCTGCTTTCTCCTTGCTCACCCTGCTCACAACTTCTCTCAGCTGAGTCTGACTCTGGGTCACCTTCACAGTCACTTCCCCTTTCTGAGGCAGTTTTAGTGTCACTGCCTCTTTGACCCTCCTCAGCTCGGTCTAGTGAGCAACCAACTTCTTCATACACCCTCACAGTTTGGCTTGTCCCCTCCTGTGGCCCTGCCACTTCAGCTGGTTTTTCATTTGGGAGAGGAGCTGTTTCTTCCAGGGGTGCTGAAACTCGACGGGTGTGAGAAGCATGTACCCAATTTGGCAATCCTCCACACTTCACTGCAGTGGTCGTCATTAATATTACTTGGTAAGGACCTCTCCAGTGAACATCAAAGCAACTCTTTCTCACGTGCTTCCGAACCAGCACCCAGTCCCCCGGACTCAGGTCGTGACAGAGATCACTTGAAGCCGGAATCACAGCAGCCTGCACCTAATGAGACACAGAACGGATGACATCAGCGAGTCCTTTATAATAATCAAGAACCAGATCATCTGTGATGCTTATCAAGGCTGTAAATGGTACCACTGGCAACCTCATAGCCCTCCCTATCAGCACTTCATGAGGTGAAAGATCTGTTCTCCTGTCAGGGGTACTGCAAATACTCATCAACACCAGAGGCAAAGCATCAGCCCATTTCAGAAACGTGGATGAACACACTTTTGCCATTCGAGCTTACAAAGTCCCATTGATCTGCTCCACTATCCCAGAAGCCTCTGGACGGTAACTACAATGGAGTCTCTGATCAATATTCAATGCCGTGCAAAGCATCTTCATGATTTCGCTATGGAAGTGTGTCCCTCTGTCCGATTCCAAAGACGTCGGAATCCCAAATCTAGGAATGAGTTCCCTCAACAGCTTTGCCACTGTGAGTGTATCACACCTATGAGTCGGATATGCCTCACCAAGCTTGAAAACACACATACCACTACCAAGATGTACCTCAACTTATTGCACATAGGCATTTCAATAAAGTCCAATTGAATCCTGTTGAAAGGTCCCCCAGACCTCCCAATGTGACTCATAGTATCCACAGTTTTCTTTCCAACATTCATATGTTGACATGTAACACATCTCTGGCACACAGCCTCAGCCACTGCACGAAATCTTGGATTGTACCAGGTTTGTCTCAACACTCGCACCATCGCATCTCTTCCCAGATGTACCGCACCATGAATCTGTCTTGCCATCGGGCTCAACAACTCATCCGGTAACACCGCTCTCCCATCACATGAGACCCAGATATCCACATCCCCCTTTAAGGAGCCTGAGTTGATCCACACATTCTTCTCTTGGTCTGAAACCTGTTCCTGCAGGCACTTGAGCTCATCCCAAGTATCTGCCATGGCCAACATCGTGTTGAACTCGGTTCTTTCTTGGATCCCTTCTACATGACTCTCAGTAAATGAGCAACCTTGTTCGGCACAGAAACGTGAAACTTCATCCGCATAGCGGTTTCCAAGTGACACAAAATCTGTCCCCTTCCCATGAGCCGTGCACCTTACAACAGCAATTTCTTGGGGGCACTGATTCAGTAATGCGATGGTATCAACCCTGCATGTATCCTCAGTCTCTGACGCAACAAGGAGGTTGTCTATATACTGTACGAGAACAGAGTTCTGCGACAGTACAAGGCTCTCAAGGTTCTTTTTCAAGATCTGATTAAAGATCGATGGACTCTCTGTGTACCCCTGCGGGATACAACACCATGTTAAGACAAAATTGTTCAGCTTAAAAGCAAGAATAAACTCTCCTCTTGCAATGGAATCGAGAAGAACGCCTGACAGAGGTCAATCACAGTGAACCACTCCGCTTGACATGGAATGTGAAACAGTATCAAAGATGGATTCAGTACCACTGGACAACATGGAACAACTATGTTGTTTACCTTCCTCAGGTCCTGCACAATGTCTGATTTTCCTGCTCAGTTATTGTAAACCCATAATAGGCAAGTTACATGGACTGCCCATTACCTCCTTCAGAATTCCGTAAAGGCTTAGCCACTAAGGAAAAGTTTGGTATCCACTGTCCACAGTAGCCAACCATTCCCCAAAACATCCTAACTTCTCACTGTCTTCGAGATAGATTCCGCTGAAGAATTGCTTACACTTTCTCTGATGTCACTTGTCTTGTTCTTCTCTCAGTAATGTGTCCCACATACTGAACTACTTTCTGACAGTACTGCAACTTCCCTGGAGAAATCTTGTGTCCAGTCTCAGTCAGGTGATGTTAGAGTGCAATAGTATCCTGCTTACAGGCTTCTCGTGTCAATGCCACAAGTAGGTCATCAATATACTGCACTAGTACTGACTTGTAGGGCATCTGCAACGCCTCTAGATTATTTTTCAAGTACTGGTTACAGATGTAAGGACTCTGTATATTCTTGCGGAACTAAGCACCATGCAAAACTCTCTGTTCAAACACAAAATAAGAAAGGTGCTGACTATCCTCGTGTAATGCCACTGAGAAAAAGGTCTGGGAAAGATCAATAACAGTAAACCATTCAGCAGTGCAAGGAATATGGAAAAGCATAGTGGCTGAATTTGGTACCACAGGAAAACATGGAATGACAATATTATAATTGTTTTCGAAGATCCTGCACTATTCTGTACTTCCCATTGGGCTTCTGCAAACCTATGATTGGAGAGTTGCATGTACCTCCAGCCAAATCTCTCAAAACCCCCTTACTTAGTATGTTGTCAAATAAAGTTGTTTCAACTGTCTCTGGTGTCAAATTGCATGGTGGTGTTCTCAGATATACTGTATTTGGCTTTAGTGTAACTCAGACTGGTTCTACACCTTTGATCAGTCTGATATATTTTCCTGTGTAATCCCACACTTCTGGGTTCACTGTTTCTTTTAAATCAGGAGGTCACCCTTCAATGGTTCCCACTGGGAACAACACTCGAGCTGAATCTTGTTGTGTCATCTTAAAATCAACACCCTCATCATGTGTATGAAATTCGACTCCATCTGGTGTACAGCAAATTGACTTGCACAACAAGTCTCTCCCTTGCAGATTCACTGGCCTGGTGTCAGAAACCAAAAAATTATGACTTTTCTCAAATTAGTCTATTTTTACAGGAACTTTCTCTGAAACTGGGTTTGTAATCTGTTTTTTGATACTCCTACAACTTGGATCTTCTTTCAAGAGCAGGGCAGGTTTGGGACTTCCCCTATTCTAACAGTGGATCTGGTAGCACCTGTGTCTATCAAAAATGACATTGGGTGGCCATTCAACTCACCTTCCATGAATGGACCAATCTGCTCTACCTCTAAGACTTCGTCAAGCACACAATCTTCCTCCCCTCTCAGGCACCAGCTTTGCGAATTGTCAGAGCCAAAACTGTCATTTTCAAATGCAGGAAATTGTTGAAATGAGTTCTGATTTTGGTTCTGGAAAGAGTTTAAGTTTGCCCTGGGCAACAGGTTCAAAGTCAATTTGGGGTTTCCAATATTTTGCTAGACCATCTGGTCTTGTGGGACTTGCATCATTGGGACCTGCTTCTGTATTGGCATTTGCCTCTGCTAAACTGGCACATTTTGCATTTGCAATTTGTTTCCTCCCTGTATTTGCATATTTCTGTTGACTCTTTCAGGATTAAGCTTACACTTCCTCTTCCAATTCCAGATCTTGTTACAATAAATACAAGGAGTAATTTTCTTCAAATTCGCAACGTCCAGACCAGAATTTGGATCAATCGTAACACCTCTGCATGAGTACTAGTGCAGTATATTGATGAATCTACTAGTGGCATCAGCACGAGAAGCCTGTAAGCAGGATACTATTGCACCCTAAACACTTCTAATGCTTCCTTGTGAAAAAACGAATCCACCTTGAACACCTTGCACTCCTGCCGGTATACCAACACCTTGCACCCACCTTGATATCCTGAAAAAGACTGGTTGTGAAACCCTCTATGAATAAACTTTGTCTGGGTCAACATGAATTTCTCCTTGAGCTTTTTCTGCTCTATTTCTTATGCATCACTACAATATTTTGCATACCTCAGTATATCAGCGTGTCAGGGAAAAACATTCTTGGCAAATTGCAAAATGTGCTGCTGTAGTAGAGAAGCAGCCGGTCAAGTAGGAATTCTGAATGATTGGGTGTGGTGTGACTCGGTAAAACAGAGTAAATAAATCAAATGTGTCTACAAGAAGCTGGATAAGTGCTGCAGAGGACAAATGTCCAATGCTGATCATAATGGTGAAGTCCAAGGTTGTTGTGGTTTAGGTTCAGTTTTCATTTTTTCCAATTGCATGATGTATTTCAATTCTTCTTTTTTGAGAAGTTGCATAATGTTGCCTCCTCTCTCGGGCACAGAACTAAGAGAGATATGCTCCCAATTGGAGTAGTCTTCCGAATGCAAGTGGCTTTTGAAATGTTCAACTTATGGGGCAATGAGTACCTTGCATATGACACAACTCCTTAATTTGGCAAATCCAAATCTTTATTTTCTGAGTCATTTGGGCAATTTAGAAAAGGTTATATCGGCATGTAATGCCATTAGACATGTGTTAAAATTTCCTCGGAGATAAGTTTGTGACACCATGTGCAAACACAATTAATTCAACTAAAAAGTTTGTTTGCCATATTCATCAATTGCAATATATATTGATATTTGGCAGCTCATTTATATGTTAACACACATAAAATGTCTACTGCTAGTGTCACCACATTTAATCATTTCAACTTTTCATATTTCAAAGGAATCAATTCCATTTTTGGTTATGGTGGTAGTCATGGGGTTATTTGTACCCAGCACTTCTTTTTTTTTTTTTAAATATCTTTTTATTTTTCGATTTACACACATTGTACATTTAACATATTATGTCGTTTCAAATGCTACAACCAATAACTTTATATATATACAGTACATCTTCCTCATAATACCTCTTAGATTGGAAAAATAACCAAATTAATGTTTAAAAGGAAAAGGAAGAAAAAAAAAAGGTAAAATAAAATAAGGGTAAGAGCAAAATGCAAGCAGCGACACCTACTATACATTTTAACAATGGTCAGGTACGAACAATCTTAGTGCGAACCCAGAGCCTCCTTCCATCTGGCTATGGGCTCCCAAATTCTTAAGCCTCGCATCTTACCCCTCCTACCTTTCCGAGCATATATAGGTTTCTCCAGATTATAGGCAGCTAATAGGTTTGCCAGCCAAGTTTGCATAACCGGGAGGAGCTTCGCGCGCATCCGAGATGGCCGCGTGAGCACAGGGCTCCTGGAGACCCTTGCTGCCTCCCGCATTTATCCTGTACAATATCCTGATTTGATGGAAGATCATTGAAGACACAACCCGGCTGGTGTACTAGCAGGTTTTTGGGTCGAAATCGGACGCAGGGTCCCCGAGCTTTGCCGTCTTGAACTTTGCGGCCTTCTCCATGGAGCAGCCTGGACCTTGAGTGGTGGCAGTGCCCGGGTCGTAATTTAACAACAACGGCTTGCGGGGATCGGACCACATCCTCTCTTCACTTTCGGTTTCATTTCTCCGGCGCACTGCCTCATATATGCGGTGTGTCTGTTGATCGGACGAGCCCCGATGCCAGCTCATTGAGTTTCGGGCGGGCGTCTGTTTGGCTGTGGTCTCCACTTGGCTCAACTTTGCCTCCTATGTTCCAGTGTGTGACTTTAAGGAGCCATTTGGACCAGATCCCAAGCATCCCTTCCGGGCACCCGACCCGCCATGACGGGCAAGCCTGAGGGTGAGAAACGGAAGGTCAAGACCACCATCCGTGGAGGTTCTACCCAGACGAACGTCATGGATCGCTATACACTTTCTAAAGGATCCCCTGGTGGCGCACCTAAGACCCGGGAGGAGGTTGTCGATGATCCTGCTGTGTTGGCGGACTTAACACTACAAGACGTGATGGGCGCCATTGCTGGCATTCAGTCTTCTATTGGCCAACAATATGAAGCCTTGGCCTTGAAGTTGGACACGGTGGCTATCGATGTCAACCTCATTCGCACTAACTTGGCCAAGACGAATGAGAAAGTGAAGTCATTAGACCTGAAGATATCCAGCCTTACCACGGACGTGTCCGACTTGCAAACAGAAGTGCGCAATCTTCGATCTGCTAATGACTTTTTTGCTCGTCGCTTGGAGGATTTTGAAGGCCGTGCACGGCGCAATAACGTGCGTATTATTGGGGTCCCGGAAGAATCTAGTCCACTCGCCACTGATCTTCGAGTGGAGGACCTCATTCTTAATCATCTGGCACCAAAGGGCCTGAACAAATTCTTTGCCATTGAACGTGAGCACAGAGTGCCAGGGGGACAGGCGAAGCCCGGTTTTCCCCCCGTCTGATCATTGCACGGCTCTTCAACTTTAGAGATCGCGACGCCATTTTGCAGGCGGCACGGACAAGTGGCCCTACGCAGTTCGAGAACGCCGCTGTGAATTTTTATCCAGATTTTTCTCAATCGGTCCAGAAACAACGCATGGGATTTCAAGGTGTGAAACGGCGACTAAGAGACATGGAACTAAAATATGCTATGTTATTCCCGGCCCGACTGCGTGTTGAATATGACAATCGAACATTTTTTTTACCAGGCCTGAGGAAATGAGTGATTGGTTGGACACTTTGCCGACTCGCCGCGCTGGCCAGGAACATGCTGGTGGTGCGGAAGGGGGACTGACGGACCAAGAATGATTTCGGTGCCTGTGTCGGAACAATTTTCAGCGTGATCAGCCGGATTTCACTGCCTTTTATTGATCATTCCATTTGTATCCTCGGAGGTAGCGGGGAAGGCGGGACCCTTTCCTCCTCTGGGGTTTTCTTTGTGTAAATTAGTTCATGTTTGTAATTGCTAGGGCGACAGGCACACTGCAAATTGGGGTGGCTTTTGAGTCGGTGCAGGGGTGCAGGGTGGGGGGGAGTTGTGTTGGGAACCTTGGGGGGAGGGAGGGACGAGTTCTGGGATTGTTTGTTCTTTCTTTTTCAAGGCAAGGTACTTTCATTATCTTTGACACTGGTGTGATGCTCGTTTTGCGATGGGAGTTCATTTTGGACTTGGATGGGGGTAGGGGGTTGAAGGTATTATGCTGGAATGTGAATGGGTTGGGTGATCGCATAAAGAGAGGGGTGGTCATGCAGCTGTTGCGGCGCCTTTCGCCTGATGTCGTTCTGTTACAGGAGACACACTTGATAGGAAACACTTGTCACGCTCTTAATAGAAGGGGTTATCGTCTTGCTGCCCACTCTGGTTTTACATCTAGTTCTAGAGGAGTGGGTATTCTGCTTAGGGTTTCCCTTCCCCTCGAAGTTGACGATGTGATCCTCGATGCCAGGGGTCGATAAGTTGCACTTGTCGGGCGCTGGGAGGGAAAGCCCATCTCGTTGGTGTCAGTTTATGTCCCCCCGGGCTTGCAATCCATGACATTCATGGACCTGGGGCGGATGGTGCTGGCTCTCCCTGAGGGTGTTTTAAAACTGGGTGCTGATTTTAACTCCGTCATTTCTGGCAGGAGAGACCGCTATCCCCCCGAGATCTTCCTGATGCGCAGTCCTGGTTGGGCGACTTTCTGGAAACATTGGGCCTCATAGACTGCTGGAGACTAATGCACCCAGAGCAAACACAGTTTACTTTTCACTCGGGAGCTCATGGCAGTCTTTCTAGATTAGATTATATCCTGATACCGGCGGCACTGTCCCCCTCGATTGGAGAGATTAGACACCTGGCCCGGGGCATATCGGATCATTCCCCTATTTGGTTTCATTTTAATCTTAGCATCGGTGCTGAAGGCAGGGTGGCTCCGATTAACCCATGGTATCTCCTCAACCCCAAGACATGCGCTGAATTGATTAAATCATTTGATCTGTACTTTACTGAAAGTGTTGGTTCTGTATCCTCACCTGTCTCGTTGTGGGAAGCTTTTAAGACTGTGATCAGGGGACAGGCATTGTCTTTGGTGGGATGTGCCAAGAAATGTAAGAACGAGGCAATTGTTCAGCTCGAAACTGAAATCACAGACCTGGAGGCTGCATTGGAGCGGGGGGTGTCTCGAGAAGCATTACATGTCCTCCACCTTAAACAATTAGAATATAAGACTTTGGTTACTGATGCGGCAAAGACGATGAGTAGGGAACAGCAGGGACGGCTCTATGATGTGGGTGATAAAGCAGGAAAATTGATTGCCTGGCTGGACAGAAGAGAGAGAGCGAATCGAGTGGTTCCGGTGATTGTGTCATGTGATGGTGTGAGTCTAACTGATCCTGTTGGCATTGTTGAATGCTTTGCTGATTATTTTCGAGAGGTCTATACCTCGGTGTCCGACAGGCCTGAAGAGGATTCGCACTTGTTGCTTCGGGACATAGCGCTACCCTGTTTGTCGGAATCGGAGCATGATTGCTTGGATGCCACGCCCTCGGTGGATGAGGTGGCTCTCGCACTGCGCTCCCTTCGCTCCGGCAAGGCTCTGGGTCCCAATGGCCTTCCTGTGGAACTGTATAAGTTACGCCCTGATACTTTGGCTCCCCATCTACGTGCTATGTTTCTGGCTGCGGGAGATAATGGTTCCCTCCCCCCAGATCAGCGTCTTGCGACCATTGTGGTGATCCATAAGGAGGGTAAACCACGAGATCGCTGCTCGTCTTACAGACCCATTTCGCTTTTAAATGCGGAACCCAAGATCCTTGCCAAATTGCTTGCTAATCGTCTGATTACGGTTATTGGCGACCTGATTCATCCAGATCAATCCGGTTTTATCCCGCACCGTAACACGGCATTAAATTTGCGACGTCTGCATGGTGTTCTTGCAAGGGCCCCGAAGCTGCGTGAACCGGCCATCATGGCGTCCTTGGACGCCACGATGGACTTTGATACAATCGAGTGGTCTTATCTCTGGGCTGTACTCGCCAAGTTTGGATTCGGCGCGGGTTTTATCGGCTGGGTCAAACTCCTGTATGAAACACCGCTAGCCCAGGTGGTGGTTAATGGCCACGTCTCCGTGCCTTTTACACTTGGTAGGGGCACACGACAGGGTTGTCCGTTGTCCCCACTCCTTTTTGCTTTGGCGTTGGAGCCTCTTGCCGCCTGGTTACGGTGGGAACCCTCAATGAAGGGTATACGCTGGACGCCGGAATTTGAGGATCGTATTTCCTTATACGCGGATGATATTTTATTGTACCTTACCTCTCCCCAAAAATCGCTCAATGTGTTGTTTGACGTACTTACCTCCTTTGGGAAGAACTCGGGCCTCATCATTAATTGGTCGAAATCCTACATTTATGTACTGGCGGGTGATGTCCCTCGTTTGCCACGGGGCTGTCCCATTGAGTTGGCGCATTCTGGCTTTAAGTACCTGGGTGTGTTTATCTCCACGGAACCGGCGGTTCGCTACGAACGTAATTTACTCCCTCCACTCCAACCGTTACGCTCCGACGTGGCCCGTTGGCATAAATTACCGTTGTCTCCCCTAGGACGCGCGGACTTTTTAAGATGATGTCCTTACCTCGGTTCCTATATGCCCTACAGAATAGTTTTGATGTTATCCCGTCGACATATTTTCGGGAAGTAGAGTCGTTGCAGAGGCAACTAATATGGGACGGACGTTCGCGCATAGCTCTTCCGAAATTGACACTCCCCTGGTATGATGGCGGTATAGCGCTCCCGGATATTCATAGGTATTACTGGGCTTCCCACCTTGCTGCTATCAACCAAGGGATGTATGGCCCGGCGTTGAATCCAGTATTCGAAATGGACAAGTGGCTGCTCCCGGGTGGTGATTATTATAGGGCACTTTACTCGAGACCTTCTCGTTCACAACTTACGGGACCTACTGCTATAGCTGTGCGGGTATGGCATAGCGCGACGGCGGCTATGGGCTGGAGTGACAAATTAACGGGTGCGACACCGCTCTATGCCTCTGCGAAGTTGGGTGGCCTATGGAGGACGAAGGGATTTGATAAGTGGGATATGATCGGTATTGGTAAAGTGCGTGATCTCTGAGTTAAAGGAAAGGTTAAGGCCTTCACTGAACTGCAAATGGAGTATAAGCTGAGTGACAGGGAAAAATTTCGTTACATCCAGGTACGTCATGCTCTGAATTCTGTGTTGCCAGTGGGCAGTGCTGTTCCGGATTCCTCCCCCCTCGAAGATCGTATACTAGATGGCTATGTGCCGGATAGTACTATCTCACTGTTCTATAAGAAAATGATTAATGACCGATCGGGTCTGCTTGATCGCCTCCGTGAGACCTGGATTGCTGATGGTATTGAACTGGATGATGAGGATTGGCAGTCCGCGATCTCCTCTCCCAAGGAAGTGGCGATTCCGGCCCGCCTCCGTCTGGTCGAACTCAAGATCCTCCACAGAATTTATGTCACTGGTCCCCGTCTAATTCATATGGGCTTCTCTACGGATGGTATGTGTCGGCGTGGGTGTGGTCTCCTTGGCACCTATCTCCACATCATATGGGAATGCCCTGAGGTGGTGCGATTCTGGAAACGTATACATGAGATTATGGATGATGTCACGGGTGTTGTTATGATGCCGGAAGCCCGACAATGTCTATTGAATGTATGGGGTCCGAATGACTATGACGTGTCGCAGCTTCGGTGGGTGACTTTGGCCAATATGGTTGCGAAGAGAGATATAGCCCAGTTGTGGGGATCCCCGAGACCGCCTACAGTGACTGCTTGGAAAGAGAGTCTGGACTGGTGCATGTTTCGTGAGAAAACAGTATATATTGCAAGAGGCAGGCCCAAAAAATGGGGGAAGATTTGGAATTCGTGGAACTCATACCATGGAGATATTTGTACACCCCCGTTCACCGCTATCCAGAGCCCTTCCCCGTCGCCCTGACCTATATCCCTTCCAGCTGTGGTATATCGTACTGCTCATCTGCAATTCTGCCTCCGCCTCCCCCCCCATCTGTATTCAAAGACTTTTTTCTCCTGCTACCATGCTTCTCCCGTCCTCCTTGAGCACAGACCTAATGACTGTATTGTTACTGTACTGCCTTGCTTGTTTGTTTGATGTATTGTTTTTTTGTGTTTCAAATAATAAAAAGTTTCAACAAAAAAAAATGTTTGCATAACCGGTGGGTTTCTATCCAACCATGCCCTAGCTATAGTTAATCTATATACTATAGTGGCCATAAAGATAAATTCTCTCTGTAGGTTACCCCCCTCTGGGCCTATCCCCATCAGCAACCAGATAGGAGTTAAAGTTATTTGTATATCTAATGACCTATCGAGAAAAACTTCTATATCTTTGATCAAAGTGTGCAGTTGAGGGCAGATAGCAAAGATATGTACAATATCTGCCTCTAATGAGTTGCATCGAGGACAGGTGATGCCCGTGGTGCCTCCCCATTTTGCTATCCTTGAACAGAAAAATATTGATTTGTCAATATGGGGTCTTCATCAATTCAATTGTAGGAGCACTAGGATTATAGTATTAACAAAGGGTGTTTTTTTATGTTGTCATTTCGATATCAAAGGTTACTGAAGGTGGAGTTCATTTATGAGACCCCGCCCCTTGGTTTATCAGCAATCCAAGATGCTGCATCGATATTCTACGGTGAGCTATTGATTTGAGAGTCTCATACCTTGTAAATAATGTTCTCCCATATTACTGTAATTCCAAATTTTAATATAGATATATTTGGGTTTGTTTTATATAGGTTACACTACACACAATTTGTATAGTCCTGATGAAGACCCCATATTGACGAATCAACATTTTGTGTGAAAAGGAGGGGTCAAAACGTTGACGTAAATGAAAAACGAAACGTCATAGTCAGTGTTAAATTGGAGATTGTGGAATTTAATTGTTATATTTGGCACAAGACTGTCTTATAGGAACATGACGTTATACAAACTAATAATTTTTATATGTGATTATTTTGTGTCTATTTCAATGTGTTTTGATTTATATATGTAATCATTTATGCACTGTTATTCTATTGTGGTTTTGTATTGATTGTGTAAATATATTTGTGCTTATGTGTGTGTACATATTATGCACCTAATACATATGAATCATTTGATTTGTTTACGTATGATTATTTAAGGTAATGGGTTGGATTCAAGTATTTAAGAATTCTTTGAGATATAGGTTTCAAAACCATTGTTCATTTACTTCTAAAGACACGGGCAATGAAAAATTTACCCAGGTCTAGCTTTAAAGGCATGGCGTCAAACTAATAATAACTGTTGGCAAACAGGCTTGTTTTTTCAACTGTTCTGGAATGTGTGGATACAAAAAAATGGCGTTACATTCAGTCTTAGAACCTGATTACCACTATAGGGGGTATTTATTGCATGTGCTAAATAATACCAAATGGTATGTTATTTATCGAGTGTGATAAATACTATCTATTACTAGTTGTTGGGAAATAACATGCATATTTTTGTGTTTACCACACCAAAATCCGTATTATAAGGTAAATACCGTACGGTTTGACCCTGTTAAACTTAGGCAGATTTGACAGGGTCGTGGACCTTGGTCAGCGGACTCGATAATTCTCGCTTCGGTGCTTACTCTAATCAGGGGTTCCACTCGGCAACTCTGGGCATTAGCTTGCCTAATCTCCACAACGGCCCCACCAATTCCGGGGATGCCTGGCTCCACCTTGGGGACTCCCAGCAAGGGACCATCCCACAGGGAAAGCCAGGACGGGTTCCCCAGAGTTATACAGCGCCGGGACGCCCCGTTGCTGGGGCAGCTGTGCGCTTTACAAGTATACTACATTTACATTTACATTTACATGCCGAAATTTAACGGGGTTTAGATATTTAACGCATCCAATTATTAAGGGATGAGTTAAATACCAAACAAAGTGTAATTCCAAATCATGCGTAAACAGGGGTTTACGCACAGGTGGAAATTAACTGCCCAACTCGCAATCAGGACCTTAGTGTGCTCAGAGTTCCAAAAGTTATGTGTGGGGTAACCACCAAGACAGCAATGCTGTATAGGGGCTAACTCACTCCATCAACAGCAGAAAACCTGTATCAAAGAGGTGTCCAGTGGCTGTGAACAGGTAAGAGTTTGAAAAAGAACCAGCAATGTAACTTGAAGACTACCTAAGCAGGGAAAGTTCTTTATTGGAGGAACGTGGTGGGCTAGTTGGACCCCAGGGACCATCAGGATTAAAGAGGAATTCATTCCCCAACTTAAAACACGCCACAGGGCGTGTTTGCACACATGTCACCTCAGGCCCCCCTTCCCTTCACCACTGGGCAAACATGCCCCGTAGCGCATTTTAAGAGGTAGTTTTAATCCCCCTGCCCCCGCCTTTGGCCTGGATTTCTTCCTTTCTCACAGGCCGCACACAACAAGTCTGGTGCCGCCCTTTCTGGTCCAGGGACAGGAAACCACTTGACTGCGGGGTGCCCCAGGGTTCTGCTCTTAGCCCCCTCTTTTTCAACATCTATGTTGCACCCCTAGCAAAGGTAATCGAGTCTTTGGGGGTAAGAGTGATATCGTACGCTGACGACACTCAGCTTATCTTTTCTTTTAAAGATCACTCACCCTCAGGTTTCGACAATTTCAGAAGCTGTCTTTCCAATATCGTGGCTTGGATGACCTCAAACACGCTAAAATTAAATACGGATAAGACTGAGGTGTTATTTTTCAATCAGACGATCCCCCTACCCCCCTCTACATGGTGGCCTGTGGAACTCAACCCTCCACCTGCCCCGGTGAGGGTGGCCCACAATCTCGGAGTTCGATTTGATAACAACCTATCTTTTAAGACTCAGATTCAGAAAGTCACCTCAGCATGCTTTGGGAAACTTCATATGATAAGAAAAATCTCCCCCTTTCTTCCCAAGGAAGCTCTGAAAACAGTGACACATGCTCTAATTACGTCACACTTGGATTACGCGAATAGTCTGTACGTGGGACTTCCTGCCTACCTGCTTAACAGACTGCAAATTGTGCAGAAGGCTGCTGCCAGGCTAATTTGCAAAGTCCCCTATCGTCACTCAATCTCCCCCCACTTGAAGAAATTGCACTGGCTACTGATCACTGCTCACGTTAAATTCAAGGCCCTGATACTAGCCTTTAGAGCTCTCAATGGGAAAGGCCCTAAATACCTGAGTCACAGACTAAAACCAGTGCACTCCACTCTTAACCTCAGATCGAATCACCTTCACCTGCTGTCAACACCCCGATTTTGTTTTGCGAGAAAGGGTGGTAGAGCCTTCACAGTGGCAGTATCCAAACTGTGGAACTCTCTGCCCATCAGTAATGAATGGAGCCTTGGAACAGGGCATTTTTCCGTCACCTTGGAAGAAAGCCATTGTAAAGCCGTTGCTGAAAAAGACCACCTTAGACCCTGGAGAACTGAAGAACTTTAGACCCATCTCTTTGCTGCCGGCCCCTGCTAAGATGTTGGAGACCCATTTGAATTTCCATCTTTCAAACTTCCTCGATACCTCGGGCTTCTTGGACGGGTCCCAACATGGCTTTAGAAAGCTACATAGCACAGAGTCTGCCTTGACGAAAGTCATGGATAACATCCGCAGAAAAGTGGATTCGGGTCTAACCACCGTACTGGTGCTGCTAGATCTTTCAGCAGCTTTTGATACCCTGTCTCCCCTTACTTTAACATCTAGGTTAAGGGAGGCAGGGGTAGAAGGACCAGCTCTTAGTCTCCTGAGCTCCTTTTTACATCAACGAGAGCAGCGTGTCATGCTAGGTGAGTACCTCTCCCCTGTTAAGTCCTTGCAATGTGGGGTGCCACAGGGGTCGGCATTGAGTCCGACCCTGTTCAACATCTACGTGGCCCCACTTGCAAGACTAGTAAGATCTCAGGGGATGGAGGTAGTGTCGTATGCCGACGACACGCAGATTATGGTATCCCTGACCCACTCTGTGAATGAAACCGCATCGAACTTTAGGGCCTGCATGCAACTTGTTGCAGAGTGGATGATTTCCAACTCCCTAAAGTTGAAGGGGGATAAGACAGAGGTCCTGGTCTTTGGCAAAGACCAGGGCATGTGGTCTGGTGATTGGTGGCCTCCTTCTTTAGGTGACTGCCCTATACCTACACAATCTGCCAGGAACCTTGGCGTCATCTTTGACACTAAGCTCTCCATGGAGCTTCAGGTCAACAGAACGGTGGCTACCTGTTGGGGTGTCATCAAGTCCCTGAAAAGGATCGTTCACTATTTGTCCCCACAGGCTCGGAAACAGGTGGTGATCGCCCTTGTTGGCTCAAGGCTAGATTACTGCAACTCACTGTACGCCGGGGCCAATAAGGGCCTGCTCCAGCGTTTGCAGGTTATACAAAACGCGGCAGCACGGTTTGCTCTCGCTCTGCCTTGGTTGGCATCTATGACCTTAGCGAGGAAGGACCTCCATTGGCTCCCCATTCCTTCAAGGATCACTTTTAAACTCCTCTGCCTAACATATAAGGCTTTAACCGCAGGCTCGGCTGATGCTCTTGGGTCGCTACTTATTAGATATGTTCCGAGCAGATGCCTACGTTCCAGTGAGCTTAATCAACTGGTAATTCCCAGAGCCAAGAAGGCTAGATGGGGGAGCAAAGCTTTTTCCATACTGGCACCTCAGATGTGGAATTCACTCCCCCTGGAAATCAAACTACTGCCTTCCCTCGACCTCTTTAGGAAGTCACTGAAAACTTGGCTTTTTATTAATGCATATCAGTAGGCCCTGTTTCTGTCTGCTAACAGCCTGTTATTTGACTTAGGCGCCTTGACGCCCACTGGGCATAGCTGCGCATTACAAATGATATTTAAATTAAATTAGGATGACTGACACTGAATCTCAGTTCAGGGGCAAACTGAAAACCTTTTTATTTTCAGCCCACTAAATCAATAATATAAACAAGCAACTGCCACTCCTTCCTGCATTCCTCAGCGCCGGGACACCCCCGTTGGGGGTAGCTGTGCGCTTAATAAATGTCAAATAATAATAATAATAATAATAATAATATTACTAGGGCCTTACAGAGGAGGTCATGCTAATCACAGAGGTACCCCAACGCATAGTGTTCCCTAGTGTATGTAGGTGTTTTCACTGGTGCAGAGTAGGAATATCGAAGGAGAAATATCGTCTGACATAAATATCTCCGCAGAAATATCGAGTGGAAGAAATATCGACAACAACAATATAGTTTGACCAGAATATCGACTGATAGGTAAGTAATAGCGATAACAATAATATAGTTGTAATAAATATCGTTTACAAAAATATAGTTTACAAAAATATCGATTTATTATTAATGTGATGTATTTTAGTGTTTTTGAAGAGAATTGTTTGTCATTTTATTATATGTTTTGGAATTGTATTAGTTATTAATGTATTTTATGTTGAATTTTGTGTTATTAGTTCCGTAGCGGGTTGTGGGTTTATAGGGGAATAGGGTGGGAAGTAATTTAATTATATAAAATTAATTGATTAATTAATTTGTTAATGTATTAATAGGTAGGTAGGTGTACTTGTAAAGTGTGATCCTGTCACCCATAGGGCATCCTGGCGCTTGAACTTCGGTCAACAACACTTTTCACTGCTCAGACATTTCTAGGAAAGAGGTGCGTTTTTAAAGCTTTCCTGAACGGAAAGTAATCCGTATGGCTTCTCAAAGAGAGTGGCAGGGAGTTCCAAAGTTTGGCCGCTGCAACATTAAATGAGCGGTCACCCATTCTGACTCTCTGAAACCTCGGGAACACAAGCAGTTGTGCCGAAGAAGAGCGGAGGGGCCGCGAGGCAGAGTACCAGGCAAACATATTCTGCAAAAGCACTGGACCCTGTCGATGTACCGCCTTAAACACCAGGCACGCCGCCTTATACACTACACGCAGGTGCACCGGTAGCCAGTGTAGATCTCTTAAAGCTAGAGTAGAAGAGCTAAAGTTAGGGCGAGAAAGAGCCAGCTTGGCGGCCATATTCTGCACCCGTTGTAACTTCCCCAGCAGATTTTTTGGAGCCTCCAGAAGTAGCGCATTACAATAGTCTAAGCGACTTAGTATGGTCCCGCGAACTACTTCCGGCCTGGCCTGAGCGAGGAGAAGGGGCAGAACTTTGCGCAGCATGCGTAGCAGCATCATGCACGTAGAGATGGTTTTATTGACGTGCAAATCAAGCTGTAAATTTGGGCCGAAGATCACCCCCATGTTACGAGCTGACTCCGCCGCCGACACTGGCTCGGGAAAAGTCACAGGCCAAAAGATCTCTGGGAGTACCCGCGGGATCCGCTCCATGGAGCAGTGGAGCACCTCCGTCTTTGTGCTGTTAAATTGAAGGGAATTGGCCCGCAGCCAGTCCGCTGTGGCTGCCATACAGCAGTGGAAAGTCTCCAACGGGACCGCGTTATTTCCTTCCAGAGAAAAAACCAGCTGGGTGTCATCAGAGTAATTAAAAGCCGAGACACCAAAAGATTTTATAAGCTGGACCAGAGGGCGAAGGTACAAATTAAAGAGTATAGGGCTGATGGCCGAGCCCTGTGGGACCCCCTGCCCTACTTTCCGTGGCTCCGATCGAAATAGAGGTAGCGAGATCAACTGCTGCCGGCTGCTAAGATATGATACCAGCCAGTCTCTTGCTCCCTCTGTGACCCCACACTCCTCAAGCCTCCGATGAGGGTCCGATGGCAAACCGTGTCGAACGCGTCTGACATGTCGAGCAGCACTAAGAAGGCTGCCCGACCACTGTCGACACGCGAACGAAGATTGTCCAGTACAGTTACCAGTGCGGATTCCGTCCCGTGACCAGGACGGAAGCCAAACTGAGACTCATCGAACCATCCGATTTCCTCCAGGAAGCCTGAGAGTGAACGGGTCACCCATTTTTCCACAATCTTAATAGGAAAAGGGAGCAAGGAAATTGGTCTGTAATTGGAAAGACAGGCAGGATCCAGTGTTGGTTTCTTAAGCAGAGGAGACACTACTGCTAACTTCCAGCACTCGGGAACACTAGCCAGGTCCAAGGACTGGAGGCAGATGGAATATAAAGGCTGGAAAAGTTCCGCCTGAAATGCCTTCCAGAATTTGGGAGGCAGTGGATCAAGCGGAGAACCCGATGATACCGTGTGTGCCATGCTACAAAATTCCTCAAAGGAAGGACTAGGAAAAGATCTTAGTTGGGGTCGACTGGAAGAAATGTCCGGAGCTCCCGAACTAAGAACCAGGGCACTCGGCTGGGGTCGACTGGATGACCCGTCCGGAGCTCCCAGACCAGGGCCAGGGACAACCGGCCGGGGTCGACTGGACGGGCTAGCCGGAGCTCCCAAGCCGAGAACGCCCAAGCTAAGAGCTGGCTCACTCGGCTGGGGTCGACTGGGTAACCCGTCCGGAGCTCCCAGACCAGGGCCAGAGACAACCGGCCGGGGTCAACTGGACGGGCTAACCGGAGCTCCCAAGCCGAGAGCAGGAGGCAAAGAATTTTTTAAGCCATCTAAGATTTTAGCAGTTTTTTCCTCAAAAGAACCCGCCAGGGAGTCACACAGGGCCTGTGACGCAATGACCATGTTGGCCACGCACACGGGATGGGACAAGTCCCTGACGATTTTGAACAGGGCTTGAGACTTATTAGACGCCTGGTTCAGAGTGGTTTCGAGAAAAGCCGCTTTAGCCAACTTAATCTGCGTCTTGTAGCCCTGCAGTGCCAGCCTGAACGAGGCCCTTGCTGAGGTCAAGTACTGCTTCCTCCAAGCTCTCTCAGCGCGTTTGCAGCCCAATTTCAGCTGCCGCAGCTCCTCCGTATACCAGGGGCAAGCCCGGTTCAGTCTGCCTCGAGACTTACGAAGGGGCGCAACCTTGTCTAGCGTGTTGGTAATAGACCGGCACAAAGTAAGATAACTTTCCTCCACCGAGTTACTCAGGCAGAAGCTATCTGGTAGTAGAGAAAGTGACGAAGATGAACTTAATAGCCGGGACCAAGGTCTGCCCAGTTTAGCCTGTCCGACACCAACTTCCCCCGAAAGATGGACCCCTATGCGGAGGGAGAAGGGGACCAGTGAGTGGTCGGTCCAGTATTGACATAGGATGTCATTGACCACTACTAATTGTGCGTCCGCGAAGACCAAATCCAAGGCATGACCCTCCTGTGAGTCGCTGATCGGACCAGTTGCCGCAGCTGAATGTCGTCAAGAGCTTGGCAGAGTGTCGTAAACGCACCATCCAGCGGACCACCCTGCCATAGGTTGAAGTTCCCTAGGACCAGCAGCTTAGAGTGGGTATTAAAGCGATACAAAAAGGGATGATGGACGGAGCGTTTGAACAAATCAAACACTCACCCTCAGTCAACTGATCTGGGTTTAATCCATCACCATTCTTTAGTTCACTCAGCCACCCCAGTTCAGACATGGCTATATGCAAATCAGTCTGACCCTGTGCCTTATGGGAACAGTCCAGCCCGAACTGCCAAGCCATGTCTTCCTTGGACCGGAAACAAGCATCCTGGGACCGGTTTCGGATTCATAATCCTCATCAGCCAGGCTATCTTGAATCCAGTGGCCAAGTGAACAAGGGACTCACGTCTGAGCATACCCTGCCACACTTAGGGCGAACAAAGCGATACAAAAGGGGATGATGGACGGAGCGTTTGAACAAATCAAACACTCACCCCCAGTCAACTGATCTGGGTTTAATCCATCACCATTCTTTAGTTCACTCAGCCACCCCAGTTCAGACATGGCTATATGCAAATCAGTCTGACTGATTTGCATATAGCCATGTCTGAACTGGGGTGGCTGAGTGAACTAAAGAATGGTGATGGATTAAACCCAGATCAGTTGACTGGGGGTGAGTGTTTGATTTGTTCAAGCGCTCCGTCCATCATCCTCTTTTGTATCGCTTTGTTCGCCCTAAGTGTGGCAGGGTATGCTCAGACGTGAGTCCCTTAATCACTTGGCCACTGGATTCAAGATAGCCTGGCTGATGAGGATTATGAATCCGAAACCGGTCCCAGGATGCTTGTTTCCGGTCCAGGGAAGACATGGCTTGGCAGTTCGGGCTGGACTGTTCCCATAAGGCACAGGGTCAGACTGATTTGCATATAGCCATGTCTGAACTGGGGTGGCTGAGTGAACTAAAGAATGGTGATGGATTAAACCCAGATCAGTTGACTGGGGGTGAGTGTTTGATTTGTTCAAGCGCTCCGTCCATCATCCTCTTTTGTATCGCTAGCGTGGGTATTAGACAGGTCATGTATCAGGTCGATGAAATCTGATAGGGAAGATATAGAGCCCGGCGGACGATAACACGGCACGCCTGTGAGCAGTGTTCCCTCAGGATCTTTAATAGAGAATCCCATCAGCTCAAAGCCCGAGACCTCCCTAATTTTAAATTGGAGGAGCCCCAACGTTTCTCTTTAGATGACACCAATTCCACCGCCTCTGTTCTTCAGCCGAGGGGTATGAATGATTTTGAAGCCTGGGGGGCAGGCCAGGCCCAATTCAACCAGGCAGTCCTCGCGAGTCCAGGTTTTAGTTAAAAACAAAACCTCCAGTCCCGAGGACTCAATAAGGAAGGCAATCTCTGTGTGGTGCTTGCAAAGTGACCGAACGTGAAGCAGTCCGCAAGACAGAGAGTGAGACAGAGGTAAAGCAGTGGCCTTCTGAATCGAGGACGCCTGGCTCGATCGCAGTTCCAACAGGGCAGCCCGAGAGTATACTAATTGTTTAATAATTAGTTGTTAATTAATTTCAATTAGTCAATTAATATTTAATTATGTTAATTGTTTAATTAATTTTAGGTGTGTGTTGTGGAGTTTATATGTGTAAATGGTGTGAAGGGTGGTAAGTAATTAATTTTTTATTGATTCATTATTAAATACTTTTTATATTAATTACCATTAATTAATTAGTAATTATTAATTGTAAATGTGTAATTAATTATAGGTTCATGTTGTGGTGTTTATAAGTGTATATGGTGTGAAAGCTGGTAATTAATTAATTAATAAACAAATATTAATTTTCATTAATTAATTAATAAATATTAAATGTAATTGTGTAATTAATTTTAGGTGTGTGTGGTGGATATTATAGTGTTAAATAATGTGTATTTAATTATTTTTTATCTTTGTTAATAATAATATAATTAAATGTATATATTAATTATGTTTATATTAGAAATTAAATGTAATAAAAACTTGGATAGTTCTTTTTATTGTTTTGGGTTCCAGCGTTTTTCCTACTATTGCACTCACTGGAGTGGGAATAGTAATTTTTACCCCTACGCTATCCAGAGCTTTCCCTACTGTTGCACTCTCTGGAGTGGGAATAGTAATTTTCACCCCTACGCTATCCAACGCTTTCCCTACTGTTGCACCCTTTGGAGTGGGAATAGTAATTTTAACCCCTACGCTATCCAACGCTTTCCCTACTGTTGCACCCTCTGGAGTGGGAATAGTAATTTTTACCCCTACGCTATCCAGCGGTTTCCCTACTGTTGCACTCACTGGAGTGGGAATAGTAATTTTTACCCCTACGCTATCCAACGCTTTCCCTACTGTTGCACTCTCTGGAGTGGGAATAGTAATTTTTACCCCTACACTATCCAACGCTTTCCCTACTGTAGCACCCTCTGGAGTGGGAATAGTAATTTTTACCCCTACGCTATCCAGCGCTTTCCCTACTGTTGCACTCACTGGAGTGGGAATAGTAATTTTCCCCCCTACGCTATCCAGCACTTTCCCTACTGTTGCACTCTCTGGAGTGGGAATAGTAATTTTCACCCCTAACCTATCCAACGCTTTCCCTACTGTGGCACCCCTTGAAGTGGGAATAGTAATTTTAACCCCTAGGCTATCTAACGCTTTCCCTACTGTTGCACCCTCTGGAGTGGGAATAGTAATTTTTACCCCTACGCTATCCAACGCTTTCCCTACTGTTGCACTCTTTGGAGTGGGAATCGTAATTTTAACCCTACGCTATCCAACGCTTTCCCTACTGTAGCACCCTCTGGAGTGGGAATAGTAATTTTTACTCCTACGCTATCCAGCGCTTTCCCTACTGATGCACTCACTGGAGTGGGACTAGTAATTTTTACCCCTACGCTATCCAACGCTTTCCCTACTGTTGCACCCTTTGGAGTGGGAATAGTAATTTTTAACCCTACGCTATCCAGCGCTTTCCTTACTGTTGCACCCTTTGGAGTAGGAATAGTAATTTGTACCCCTACGCTATCCAGCGCTTTCCCTACTGTTGCACTCACTGGAGTGGGAATAGTAATTTTTACCCCTACGCTATCCAACGCTTTCCCTACTGTTGCACTCTCTGGAGTGGGAATAGTAATTTTTACCCCTACGTTATCCAACGCTTTCCCTACTGTTGCACCCTTTGGAGTGGGAATAGTAATTTTTACCCCTACGCTATCCAACGATTTCCCTACTGTTGCAGCCTCTGGAATGGGAATAGTAATTTTTACCCCTACACTATCCAGCGCTTTCCCTACTGTTGCACTAACTGGAGTGGGAATAGTCATGTTTACCCCTTCCCTATCAAATGTTTTAACTACTAATGTTTTTATTTTGTAATTAAATGTATGTATTATTTTTTTTAATACTTTAATGTGTTAATTAAATATAGAATATTTTATTTTATTCAAAATGTTTTATATATGTGTTTATTTCATTTTTATATAATCACAAAAGTTTACATATTAAATAAAGATAATAATAAAATGCATTTAAGAAAATATATGTATATTTACACATTTATTGTGTTTATATTAATTAAATTAAGTTTATTTGTTATAAATAGTTAAAATATAAATGTAATGTAATTTATTTTTTAATAATATTAATATTATTTAATTATTTAATTTAAGTTATATTATTTTTTAAAGTTGATATTTTTTACATCTTTATTTTTTACATCTATATTTTTGAGTCAATATTATTGTACTTACCTGTTTAAGTATAGGGAGTCGATATTTTTGTAATCGATATTTTTACATCTATATTTTTGTAAACTATATTTTTGTTGTCGATATTTAAACATGGAACGGTTTTCACTGTATTCTAAGTGTCTTTTAGCATAGGACTGACTCTAGGCCTGGTTAGTCAGAGTCAGTTACCACCAGTACTCATCTGAAAAAGTTGTGGGCACAGGATGATTTTGGAACAATGCCCCTTTCTTCTACTCTGTTGGTTCTTTCTGCACGTCTTGTTTCTTCCTGCACTTTTCTTCATCATTGTGGACTTCTGTTGCTTCTTTCTGCATTTCTTTTGCTTCTTTCTGTGCGTTTTTTCTATTTTCTTCACATGTCCTACCTCTGTAGGCATTGTTAGAAACCAGCATTTAAAAAACCTTTGAAATTCACTGAAAAAACCATAGGTTTCAGGCACGTTATAGTTAGAAATTAGCATTTAAAAAACCTTTGAAATTCACTGAAAAAACCATAGGTTTCAGGCACGTTATAGTTAGAAATTAGCATTTAAAAAACCTTAGAAATTCACTGAAAAAACCATAGGTTTTAGGGAAAGTTATAGTTAGTTGGACATTTCCTTCGTACAAAACCAGAGAAATTCCCCCATTATAGTTAGTTCAGCTAACTATAACTCGCACTCCAGCGATGCACTGCTGATGACGTCACATATTACATCACTCATAATATGGTCAGTAACATGACTGATGACATCTCAAATGACATCACTGATGACAGCACTGATGACATTATCCATGTGATAATTTGATGTATCTTCTCACACCCTAATATAACCTTTGATAACCCACTCTAAATTACAGACTGCCATTCTCAAAACCATAGCGGCACAAAAGGGGGTGGTGGTGATGGACGGAGCATCTGAACCAATCAAACACTCACACCCAGTCAAAAGATCTGGGTTTGATCCATCACCGTTCTTTAGCCCACTATGCCACCCCAGTTCAGACATGGTTATATGCAAATCAGTCTGACCCTGTGCCTCATGGGAACAGTCCAGCCCGAACTGCCAAGCCATGCCTTCCCTGGACCGGAAACAAGCTTCCGAGGACCGGTTTCTGGCATTCCAGCCATCTTCAGCCCGGCTTGCTTGAATCCAGTGGGAAAGTGAGCAAGGGACTCACGTCTGAGTATACCCTGCCACACTTATGGCGGCCAAAAGCGGTACAAAAGGGGGTGGTGATGGACGGAGCATCTGAACCAATCAAACACTCACACCCAGTCAAATGATATGGGTTGGATCCATCACCGTTCTTTAGCCCACTCTGCCACCCCAGTTCAGACATGGCTATATGCAAATCAGTCTGACCCTGTGCCTCATGGGAACAGTCCAGCCCGAACTGCCAAGCCATGCCTTCCCTGGACCGGAAACAAGCTTCCGAGGACCAGTTTCTGGCATTCCAGCCATCTTCAGCCCGGCTTGCTTGAATCCAGTGGCAAAGTGAGCAAGGGACTCACGTCTGAGCATACCCTGCCACACTTATGGCAGCCAAAAGCGGTACAAAAGGGGGTGGTGATGGACGGAGCATCTGAACCATTCAAACACTCACACCCAGTCAAAAGATCTGGGTTTGATCCATCACCGTTCTTTAGCCCACTCTGCCACCCCAGTTCAGACATGGCTATATGCAAATCAGTCTGACTCTGTGCCTCATGGGAACAGTCCAGCCTGAACTGCCAAGCCATGCCTTCCCTGGACCGGAAACAAGCTTCCAAGGACCGGTTTCTGGCATTCCAGCCGTCTTCAGCTCGGCTTGCTTGAATCCAGTGGCAGAGTGAGCAAGGGACTCTCAAAACCATAGACACTCCAACAGCAATAACTACATAAACACTCACTGATTCTTAGGTTTACACACACATCCACTCACTTACCCGTACAGTCACTCATACTTATGGTCACTAAGTTTAGAACTATCATATGCACTCATACACCTATATAAACACTCACACACCACCACTCATTTATAAAGGTACTCACACACCTAGTCAGTCATGCAAATAATTATTCACAGTGCCATTTACTCACTTATACAGATATATACACACCAGCTCAATCACTCACACAAATATTAGCACATTCTTACGCTCTTATACAATCACTGATACAAGCACACACTTATCAATACAGCCACTCTCACAATCACACACTCTCACTTATAGTCATTTATATACTCCAACACACATACATACTGCCTTTCACTTATGTAGTTACTCACACATGTACCACTGAGATATACATTCACTCACTAACACACCCATACACACACTCACCCACCCACACAATGCATCACAGATGCACTTTTTAAACTATGTACCCAGTGAATCACCCACTCACACATCTATGCACAGAGTCACACACACCCCACCCACATAAACATTCAGGCACCCATACAGCTACTCAGACAACCAATCAATAACCCATATAGACACTCTTGTAGCTATCCACAAACCCATGTAGCCGCTTACACACCAACAGACAGACGTATACAGGTATTCACACAGTTTAGTCACTAACCCATGCATTCAGTAAGATATGTTTAAGCACTCACTTATATCTGTATACATTAATATATATAAATATAATATACAATTGTAAGTATCAGCAACAGAGTAACTTTTGGAACTAAGACGTTGAATTGCAAGGAACCACATTCCCTATTATTGTCATATTACACTATACAGTATCCCAGTGTAATAAACAGACTCTTAGATCTGTATTAGCTAACGTGAAAATCAGGGGAATGGGAAGATGTGCAACAGCATATTTAGCAAGAGTTGATCATTAATTATGAAGCATCCGCAATCACTTAAAAAATCAAGGGGCAGAGTTATCAAGGTTTTGTGTTACCCTAGTGCTAATCAACGTGACTCAGAGCGACGCAAAACCTAGAATGAGATTTACCATGTAGCTTGTTAAATCTATAAATGTACTGTAACATAAGGCAGCACAAGTTGCTGCCTTGAGTTACGCTGAGCCTGGAAGGCATTACATGGGTGGAGCATTGGTTTTCCCACACAACCACCCATATACCCTGAAGTATTTCGCGATTTACCATCACTGGTAGACCCGGGAATGCATCCAAATTGTACGACTTCTTGATAGAGGCGGAATGAGGAGAAATATCTTTGTTTCTCCTCATTGTTTCCTCTTTCTAAATGTGCTACATTCTGAAACACACTTAGAAAGACAAAATTGCCTCTAAGGATTGTTTTCGTGCAGGAAGGTGCCCGTTGCTGCACGAAAATAATCCAGCTTCTAATGCAGGCACCCTTAGGCTCAAGAGTGCTGGCGTTGGTGCTAGGCTGCACTGAGTGCATCAGAGCAAGGTGAGGACAAGCATGCACCATATTTTGATTGATATGGCACATTCCCTTCCTCTCCCTTTCACGCAGCGCAGCAAGGCGTCTTGCTGCGTTGTGTGAAAAGATGATGGGGCAGATTTACAAGCCCCTTGCGCCACATTTACGCCGTTGTTGCGTCATGCTGCGAGGCTTTTACAATGTGACGCATCTATGGAGATGCGTCACGGTGTAAGCCCTGCGCCACATGAAACTTGCGTCAGGTTTCATGTAGGCGTTCCGGTGCAGGGGGGGGGGCGTTCCGTCACAGGAACGCCCCTGAAAAGTGACCCAGTGAAATCTACAAGATTTCACTGAGTCACTTTCCCAACGCTGATGCGTCAAAACCCTGCGCCTGCTTGAAGATAGGGCAAGTTGGAACAGTGCTGGAGTTGCGTGCCGCTCGCAACACAACTTCAGCACTGCGCCAACTTTACGCCCAAGATGCGACACGCATCTGTTCATTCCTGCGCCATGGTGCGCCGCATTGTAAATGCGGCGCATCATGGGTGGCGCAAGGATGAACTTGCGTGCCGTATCTTTCCTGGCGCATCTCTGCTGATTTGCAGAGATGCGTCAGGCAACGTAAATCTGCCTCTATAAATCTGGGATTGAGTTTTTGTACAAGGAAATTTGATTGACGCTACCATTTGTGGTCTAATGCTCCTTTAAGCACCAGACTACATCGCATAAGCATCCACGCAAATGTGTATAAAAAAAACTGGGCGTCACTCATATTGATGTAGAGGATTGTTTCATTATCTCTCTTGAATTTTATTTCTTATTTGGTGCAACCCACTGCACTCCTAGCAGTGGGGTAGTGAAGACATTTTTCACAGAGCAAGGAAGAACGAATCCGGATAAAAAGATCTCTGAGATAAAGTTTAAAATATTCTTAACTTTTACACACTGAATGATTCCTATATTCTGGGTCTTTTGCAGATTTATGATTCTTGTCTATCTGAAATGCTTGTATATGTCTTAAACCGTCTCTCAATATCTCATGCCTAATCCACCCTTAAATTCATGGAATGTGAATGGTTGTAATGTTCAAAAAATTGCAATGGGATCATGACCTGGCTAAGAGCAACATCGTCAAATATATTTCTGTGACATGAAACACATACCTGTCAATGATGCTATGCATTTCAAATCCCGCTTTATCGCATAATCTTTACATCCGCCTCAAGCTGTATTTTGTAAGTGAGTCAATGCATTACTCATTACCCAAAGAAGAGCACTTAGCTTTAGCCACAAAGCCAGAGGATGAAAAGACATCGCAAGTGCACTTTTTATATTGCAGTGGGAATGTATTTTAGGGCAAACATAAATGGTCAACCAATATGTAAAGAGAAGGGAGGCAAGATGAGAGATTTGGTAAACCATGCAAAATCATATTCTAAACCTCATTATGTGTAAGTAGTCCCTTGCAGAATATTACAGTGCACTAAAGTGACTTGAGGACAGCCATTCCTACACTTCATGGGACAATTCCATTAAAGAAAGGCCGCTGCTACCCAGAAAACACAAAAGGCACAAATTTGTGAAACATTGGCAAATACTTAAGGAAGTCCACCACATAAAAAAAAAAAAGCACATTAGTAAAGTGTTTGAATATTAAATACACGATTAATGAATAAAACAAGAAGACTGCTCAGGCTAGCCTCATAATTTTGTGTCCGCAAGTACAGTCCAAATTGCAACGTTTGTGTGACTGTAGCAGCAAGTAGATGGCACTTGGCAGCGCCGGCAGATATCTGAAGCGGTGCAAGCAGCAGTGGTACTGATATTTATCTTGGGCCCTGGCATTTATTTTACAAATTAAGCACTGTCTCAACATGTTTCAGTGATGAAAGATATCGCTCTGAAGACAGCTCTCAGCAGACGCATGCTGGGCTGACTTGGAGAGCCTGTAAAAGTAATCAAGCATATAATAGAGCTCAGGTAGGTAAGTGCACACTGCTGATTTCTGTATTTTGCACGTTTGAATCTAGGCAAGGCTCTTCAACCTCTAGAGCTCTGTTAAGGTGGTAAAACTGAGTTGGCAGTAAAATGCATACCTGCAATTTGTATTGCTACAAAAGTGGATGTACGGATTTTATATATATACTATATATATATTCCACCTCTGGTGCTCATGCACCAGAAAAAAAGGGCACATTCAAGGTAGGTTTGCTTGATTGATTTATTGTTGTGTACATACTGTAGGTCCGTGAGTGCGTCCCATTTCTCTGGTGCAGAGTTGGTAGAGGTAATCTGGCGAAGTACTGTAGGGGGAAATACGCACCACCGAAAGGAAAAGCGCCATTTCGCCCAGCTAGGACTAAAGCGACGTGGTATATATATATATATATATATATATATATATATAACCTACTGGCGGTCGCCAGTAGGTATATATAGTTAGGATTTTTTCTCTATGGGATTTTTGAAAATTCTATGTCTAATAACTTTGGCGTTTGTGGACGGAATTGGCTGAAATTTTCAGGAAAATGGCACATTTTGTTTCTGAGCAGCCCCTGAAAATTTTGGGGGGGTTCGTCAAGGGGGGGCCGAGAAAAAAGGGGGGTCCCAAAACGCGTTTTTCCCATGTTAATTTCCATAGGGCGGTTGGCCTCACTTTTAGCCCGAACGGCTGAATGGATTTGCACGAAACTTGGCAAAATTGTAGGGACTGGTAGCCCGATGTGCCTTTTGTAGGTCTCAATATATGTGCTCCAGTGGATTTTGAGAAATTAACGTTTAAAAAAAGATATATATCTGTAACAGCGGACTGGGCAGCGGCCCAGGACGCGTACTTTTCGCGCAACGGAGCTTTGTGAAGCGAAGCTGATTGGTTCTCCGGCGTCTGTCAACATTCCAAACAGTCCGTAGCGGCCGCCATCTTGTCTCTCGGTAGGATCGAGAGACAAGAGGAGGTCAAAACAAAGGGGGAAATAACTATAAGGGGGCATAGTAGATCCTCGCTGACCCCCTAGGTTTGATGTGGAGGTTTTAAAAGGGCCCCGCGGGGCAAAAAAAAATAATAATAATAATAATCGAACGGCTGAATGGATTTGCACGAAACTTGGCAAAATATTAGGGACTGGTAGCCCGATGTGCCTTTGCTAGGTCTCAATATATGTGCTCCAGTGGATTTTGAGAAATTAACGTTCAAAAAAAGATATATATCTGTAACAGCGCTCCGCTTCGCGTAACGGAGGTTTGCGAAGCTGATTGGTCATTCTGTCACTGGGCTATAGTTGGGCTACATCTGACTGATATTTGGGCTACATTTGTTTTTTTGTGTGTCTGGCGGCCATCTTTGGGCTACATTGGGCTACATTGGGCTTCATTGGGCTACATTCGGCTAATTAGCAAATAGCTCATCGCAAACTAGGAATGGTAAAGAATCGCTATTTATTCCTTAAAGTTCGCTATTTAGGAAATGCAAAAAACTTTGATGATACATATGGCGGTTCATCTCTAACAAGATAAGAAGCATAGGGATACATTTATGATGACTGGCGCATCACCAGGGATGTGTTAGTCATTCTGTGCCGCTGTTCCGTCACCTATGGTGTGCTGCATTTACAATGCGGCGCATCATGGGGCAAAAACAGCACAGATGCGTGATGTATCTGTGCCGTAAAGGTGGCGCATTGCTGGAGTTGTATCGCAAGTGTGATGAAGCTCCAGCAAGGGTCGGGGGTGCCCCTGTCGCAGGGTTTCTGTTCTCACACAGAACTGTGGACAGAGGATTGGAACCTCGGCGAATGCATTGCTGGAGTTGTATCGCAAGTGTGATGAAGCTCCAGCAAGGGTCGGGGGTGCCCCTGTCGCAGGGTTTCTGTTCTCACACAGAACTGTGGACAGAGGATTGGAACCTCGGCGAATTAGGGTGTCCCAAAACTCACGTTAGTAATCAAAAACTCCTTAGCAAGCTAGGTACAGTGTCACATTGGATATAACAAACTCTCAATGTTTAGACAATCCAGAATATGAACTTATAGTACCTCAGGATACGTGGAACTCATGAACAGTCGGTCGTTATAGATTTCTTAGAAACCAGAACATGGAGTTAAGAAGAACAGATGTGTATTTGAAATGTTTATTTACTAATGCCGTCTTCTCAGGCGTAGTACCTTAGATAATAAAAGTACACATATTATCAGTAGCAAAATTACCAGCATAGTTACTAGTACATAAAAAGTGAATGGTGATAGTATGTTAACATGCTGTAAATGAATAAGAGTTAGCAACACTTATAAGCAGCCGCGGGCCGTGGAGGGAGTTACGGTGAGGCAGGGAGGCGGGGAGGGGGAGAAGCAGGGTGGAGAATACAAGTACACATATTATCAGTAGCAAAATTACCAGCATAGTTACTAGTACATAAAAAGCGAATGGTGACAGTATGTTAACATGCTGTAAATGAATAAGAGTTAGCAACACTTATAAGCAGCCGCGGGCCGTGGAGGGAGTTACGGTGGGGCAGGGAGGCGGGGAGGGGGAGGGGCAAGGTAGAGAGGGCTCCACCCTGCTTCTCCCCCTCCCCGCCTCCCTGCCCCATCGTAACTCCCTCCACGGCCCGCGGCTGCTTATATCTCACCCTCCCTAATACACATATTATATTATTTGCTAAGAAGGTCTCTTTGTGTTGGTTTAGGGCGTGCCCATACTTTAGTGTCTTAGATTTGAAGGAATCACATCAGCATACACCAGCTCTCTCTTCATGTGAACCGCATCAACTGTTGTGTATGTGTGTTCGGCAAAGCAATATAAAACCCACCTCATGCCCAGAATTGGCAGAAGTTGCACTTATGTTATGAGTATGAAGTCGTGGAGATCAGACCTCATAACAATTCTGTATCGTGTTGTTCTTGAAACTTTAGCACTCGCTGTACAGATATAGTTTAACAAGTAAAGCAGATAGTAGACCAATAACATATTATTCTCATGTAAACCACGATGAACTACTAGGTGGAAAGCTAAAGCAACAACTAAGTGTCGTGTGCAGAAGTTGCAAAAAAGGAAAAATGGCGTTTAAACCGGTAATGAGCCCATGCTAACTTAACACGGTGTAAAGATATCCAGGACCTAGATGACACCTCCCCATGATCCGGAAACGAACTGAATAAGATAATAGAAGTGCCATCTCATGAGAGCAGATTGCAAGTTTATATGTGGACGGTCCGCAAGGTAAAGCATTAAAAACTAGGAAAATTTAATGCTAAAGAAAAATAAAACAGCCAAGTACTTTATCGAGTCTTAAGCCAATAGGCAAGGTAAATAATAAAAACTTGACAAATAAGTCAATGAATTGTCAATGAAATGCTAGTACTCAGCATATCAAACATGAAAAAGGTCTATGACATAACTGTGTATGCAAAATAAGCTGCAACAGCCTCCAATAGGAAGTCACCGTCTTCATCCGAAAACAGTTCAGCCATCCAATTTAAAAGCGGAAAAGAACATACGTGCTCTCCCAGCACCGGATCCTCTATCACCATCAGAGGACAGCTCGGTGGGTTTTCAAGAAAGCTCTGTTCCAAGAAAGACTGTGCTGCCACAAGTAAATTCCAGGGACCAAGTAGTCCATGCATCAATGCCACAGCCATAATCCTTTCGCCAGGACAAACCAACTCGTGAGTAATGATAGGAGTCATCAGCTGATTAAAGTCGACGTCAGGAGAAACCGGTCCGCAGAGACACAAATCAATGGCCCAATCGAAATCACAGGTCAGGCAGTGAAATACAGGCTGGACACAGGTGAAGTAGGAGAATCGAAAAGATAATCCATATGCCGTGCTTAATATCGCCAACGGCATTGTGCCATAATATTCTAGCATGCGATTGCGGAACAGTGTCAGCAGCTGCAGGGTGGGAGGTTGCATAGGAGGGACATCCATATTTAAAAATGTAAAAAAGCACAAGAGCGTCCGCTGGTAATGCAAGTAAAAATGCCAATCGACGAAGCAGAGTGGAGAAAATAGAATGAAAGGAAGCAGGGATGACTCCAAAGATTTTCTCAAATGAAGTCACGAGACCACTGGTAACAACTTTAAAAAAGTGCGCCAGGGACTTTGTGGAGGATGCGTTAAAGATAGTCGGAAACATGTTGCTGAAATTGAAAGGCAAATCTTAATTGAAAAGGGTGTGCACCTCTGTACGGGTGTTCGCTATGTGAAGTACGAAAGTTTCACGGGCCGAACTCAAGGCCACCTCTCTCTGAGACAAAAGAGCTCTTATTCTTGCCATGCCGTTGAAACGTGTCCCAAGGTTGGTATTTGTGGCCAGATTGAAAACTCCCTATGTTCATGTGTGGGAGGAAATAGAACATTTCTGCAGCAAATAACCCGTTCACTTACTGTTACGATAAAAGGAATACTTTTAATTAACTCAGAACAATCTTCATTATTGAGCATCAAATAACTACCATTTTCCAACAACTTGAACGTGGGGATGATAGCAGGAACTGGCGTGCCTTGCAACACGCAAGCCATATTTGGTCGGTGTTTGTTGCATGAACCGTGTAACTGTATGTGCCTACACATTAGTGAATGATCTGGCGTCTCAGTGCATTCCTCTCCATTCAGATAAACTTCTTGATCATCTTTGAAACATCTGTATGTGTATGGAAGCGACCAGACCTCATGAAGAAAAGCACTACCTAAAGGTTCATAACGACCTATTGGTATATATTTCATACAATTTGAAAACTTATATAAAGCAAAAGGCAGCGTTATTAAACCGTGGATAAGGCATGTTGCCAAAAAACCCGCAATCCTCTGCTGATGATGTCACTGAGCATGTCATGAATGATGTAATATGTGACATCATCAGCAGTGGATTACGGGTAATAGTATCTCTAGTTTACTCCCCTATAGCTGTCTTTCTTTTAACATAAGTGTCTGTTTCCTTCCCTTATACTTACTGTTTTTGGTTCGCTTCCGGTTCGCGTACCGGCGAGCGAACTGGGAAGCGAACTAAGAGAAATAGAGGTTGGCACAGTTCCAAATATTGTACCAATTTTTTAATAACGGGGAGGTAGTTCTGAAAAGAACTTTTTTTTTTATTTTTCTGAACATTTTTTTACTGTTTTTGAATTTTTTGGAACAGTTTTATATTTTTTTGGGTTTTTCTTGGAGGGGGCAATGAAAACGATTCATTGTAAAGGGCTCAACAGGAGCAACAAAACAAAAAAAAGAAGTATTTATTATTTTGGGCGTTTCGTACAAACTTGCATATGATAGTCAATAGCTCTGTTGATCAGAGTGATGCTTTTTTCTCCGTAGGAAATGAATCCATCGCAAAATACGCAGATGTGTTTTACATCACCAAATCTCATTTGTATATTTGGCACCATCTCCCTGCCCTCTGGTCCCGTTACTTCCGGTACAACAGATCTTCTGGCCATAATAGGGAGATTATCTAGGTCGTTCCGAAACTGTGCAGCACTGTAGTTGTTAGGATGCCACCTAGTCATATGGCGATGCATTGTGTAGTTTCCGAAACTGTATTTTTTGTCGGTCCCTCTGGACAGTCTATCTTGACATATAAGGCAAGCTACGTATCTTGCATTTACTTTTTTCTGACCTTTGGGAATTTAAAAAAATTGCCAAATGAAGTTTTCTTTCCGGTGAGACGTCCTGGGCTGCTCAGGCAAAAACTGCCTCTCTTCGTGCTCGTCCTCCTGTTCCTCTTCTTCTTCTTCTTGTTGAATTATAACTTGAGCAGGTGGTCCACTCTTCCTTGGATGTGGTGGAGGTGGTGGGGAAGCACCAGCTGAAGCTACTAAAGAAGCCATTGCTCAGTGATCACAAAGGGTCTTTCTCTCACAATGATGAAAGTCAGAGTGAGGAAAGAAGGAGGGATTTTCATCATTTGGGAAAAACAAGAGTTCTCAACCAATCAAAAGTGTTCATTTTAGATTATATGACCTAGTCTTACATCATTAGGAAACCAAAAGTGAAATGAACCAATGAAAAGTGTTATTACCAAGTCACATGACTTGCTGTGTTTACGTTAAGCGCTTTGCAGGGCCTCCCGGTTTGCTTCCAGAAACCTGCGCTTTGCGACTCGCTTCGCGTACCAGTTCGCTAACGTAGTACGTCATATGACGTATCACGCGACAACGTGAAACGTCATGCGGACGGGAGGCGTCACGATGTTGTTTTGTAACGCGGCACTTGCGGTAAAGAAACGTTTACCGGCTCGCGGTCTATTTCGCGGCATCAAGGTCAGCTAACGGGAAGCTTCCCGATTTGCGAAGCGGGAACGAAGAAAAAAAAATATTTAAAAAAAAATTATTCATAAACATATAAAATATATTTTTGGATTTAAAGAAGAATACATTTTACAGCTACAGATATTAGCTGTTAAAAAACCAATGAAATTCACAGAAAAAACCATAGGTTATGGACCATATATAGTTAGGAATTAGCATTTACAAAACCTTGAAAATTCACTGAAAAAACCATAGGTTATAGACCATATATAGTTAGGAATTAGCATTTACAAAACCTTGAAAATTCACTGAAAAAACCATAGGTTATAGACCATATATAGTTAGGAATTAGCATTTAAAAAACCTTATTTTACTCACACAAAACCATTGAAATTCCATATATAGTTAGTTGCACTAACTATATATCGCGCACCCGCAATCCACTGCTGATCATGTCACATATTACATCATTCATGACATGGTCAGTGACATCACTGATGACATCTCAAATGACATCACTGATGACATCACTGATGACATCTCAAATGACATCACTGATGACATCACTGATGACATCTCAAATGACATCACTGATGACATCACTGATGACATCTCATTTGACATTACTGATCACATCACTGATGACATCATTCATGTGATAATACGATAAACCTCTTCAGACTCTAATATAACCTTAGATACACTCAGTGTAAACAGACACTCATAGACTGTCACTCATCCATGGAGTTACTCAGACACTTAGTCAGTCATGCAAAGAATCAATCACACCTCCATTTCCTCAACTATACAGTTATACACACCTTACTTATTCAAACATATACTAAAACATATTTACTCACTTATACAATCCTGGATACAAGTTCACAATGATCCATACAGCCACTCACACATTCACTGGCTCTTATGCACAGTTATTTATATATGGTAACTCTCACATGTACTGTGTTTTACATATGTACTTACTTTGACATGTAGCACTGAGATATCCATTCACTCACCAATACACTCATGCACACAGTCAACCGCCCATACAGCTGTTTCCACATGCACTTTTGAACCCATACATCCAGTCAATCAACTGCTCACACATCTATGCAGAGAGTCATACACCTCCCAGCCACCCACACACACACTCAGTCTCCCATACAAATGCTTGGGCAACCAATCAATAACCCATACAGTTAATCATATAGCTAATGATCAACACATGCAGCAGTTTACAGAACAACAGACATAATGATGCACAAATTAAGACAGTTTAGTCACTAACCCATGCACTCAGTGAGACACATTTAATCAGTCACTCATACAGTCAGCCATGCCCCTACTAAATCCTTCATCAAGACACTTATACATCCATTCATTCTTCAATATGTAAGACATATTTTAACTTTACAGAATTATATAGTCACTGGATGACGTCATCAGTGATCTCATCAGTGATGTCATTCGAGATGTCATCAGTGATGTCATCAGTGATGTCACTGACCATGTCATGAATGATGTAATATGTGACATGATCAGCAGTGGATTGCGGGTGCGCGATATATAGTTAGTGCAACTAACTATATATGGAATTTCAATGGTTTTGTGTGAGTAAAATAAGGTTTTTTAAATGCTAATTCCTAACTATATATGGTCTATAACCTATGGTTTTTTCAGTGAATATATATATATATATACACATATATATATATATATATAAAATCTTCTGGCGGTTGCCAGTAGATAAAGTTAGGACCTATTATCCATAGGAAATCCGCAACATTCTATTGGCAATAACTTTGGCGTCGATTGATGAATCTTCTTGACATCTTCAAAACTGTTGGCCAGCTCAGTTCCCCTCCTTCCCTGAAAGTTTGGGGGTGATTGGTGAAGCGGGGGCCGAGAAAAAAGGGGGGTCCCAAAACATGTTTTCCCCATGCAATTTTCCATAGGACCTTTAGCCACGGCTACAGCTCGAACGTCTGAGCGGAATTACACCAAATTTGGCAGAGAGGTAGTCCTCAGTTCCGACTTTTGCCATTGGTATATCTGGTGTCAATCTGTTCTGTAGTTACTTTGAAAATTATGGTTAAAGTCATTTATATATCTATGGGCACGGAGGATCTGCGGATTGTGCGAGGATTGGCCTCATAGGATAAGCGCACCGTCCTGATCACAAACTCAATTCTAATTGGCTTTCAAGCGGTTGTAAACATGCAAAATTAGGAACTGTTGGCAGCCATTTTGTGCCGCAGTAGAAGCGAGGCAGAGGAAGTCATTGAAATATGTGTGGAACGTGTGAAAAGGGGGCAGGGTAGACACACCCTGACCCCCTAGGCCCATAAGGACCCCCCGGGGCCCACAAAAACCCCTTTTTTGTGTGAAAAAAAGACGTGATCGTCCCTAGGCCCCACCTCCTCCTTGCACCACTCTGCAAACGCGCCCCCTGGCGCATTTGCAGAGGGGGAACATACTCCCCTTGAATACTGGGGGTCACTGGGGGCCAGCTAGCCCATCAGGAACCTCCACTATGCGCCAGGAGGCTGCGTTGCAGAGAGGAGTTCTGAGGCCACGCCCCTTTTTCAACCTCTGTGCAACACAGCTCTGTGGCGCTTACTGGAGGTACCTGGTGGGCTAGTTGGCCGCTAAGGGACCTCAGGATTCAAGGGGACTTAATCCCCCAACTTAAAATGCGCCACTGGGCGCGTTTGCACAGTGGTGAAGGTAGGGGCGGGGCCTGAGGTGATATGTGTGCAAACACACCCTGTGGCGTGTTTTAAGTTGGGGAATTAATTCCTCTTCAATCCAGAGGTCCCCTGGGGGCCAACTAGCCCACCAGGTACCACCACTAAGCGCCAAGGAGCTGTGTTGCACAGTGTTGTAAAAAGGGGCATGGCCTCTGAACACCAGAATATATATATATATTCACTGAAAAAAACATAGGTTTCAGGAGTGATATAGTTAGCTGGACATTTCACTCATACAAAACCATTGAAATTCCTCCGTTATAGTTAGTTGTGCTAACTGTAATCCTCGTGCCCGCAATCCACTGGTGATGATGTCACATATTACATCATTCATGACATGGACAAATGACATCACTGATTTCAATGGTTTTGTATGAGTTAAATGTCCAGCTAACTATAACACCCCTGAAACCTATTGGTTTTTCAATGAATTCCTAAGGTTTTTTAAATGATAATTCCTAACTATAACCTGCCTGAATCCTATGGTTTTTTCAATGAATTTCTGAGGTTTTTTAAATGATAATTCCTAACCATAACCTGCCTGAAACCTAAGTTTTTTTCAGTGAATTTCAAAGGTCTTTTAAATGACAATTCCTACTTATAACGTTGACCACTTCCCCATATTTTCAACAAGAAACCAAATCTGAAATGCTACCTAAAAAATGAGGCAATAGTTCCACTTACCACTAACAAATTAACATCAACATTTAACTACTGTAAGAACGTCGAATATGTACTCTGTGAATTACATCCAACTCACACCCATATTTAAAGAGCAATATATGATAGTGGCTCAAATTATACACTTCCGACACCCAAAAAAATCTCAATACTCAGCACCCCCACCACTACAACCATCCCCTCGGACCTCTCCCCCCTACTACCTCAGAGGCAGCGCAAAACAGGACAACGGACCTTTCCAAAATAATATATCCCCTCAACAGCACACTAGCTCAATGTACAGAGATGTGGCAACCAAGTATGTATAAGGGAAAGAACTTGAACACCAACAATAATGTACACACGCTAACACTACTGGTGAAATACTATACACAATTCACTATACAAGCGAAAACCTTTTCCGTGTGTAGATATACAATTGATACGTATTGTGTATTGAATAGTGGATGCAACCATATTATCTCAGACACTGGTGAATATTTCCGTCATGTAGCTGTGTTCACCCCCCCTTTGAAACAGAAGCAGAGTGGGTTGGTCCAACGTACACAATGTCAACATAAGACTACAAATAATTTGGCTACGCCTTGGGCATGGTTCACTTCTGCACATGGCTGCCGCCATGACCACGTGCCTCCTCGATACAGGCCGTTCCGAACTCAACGCTACAGCACCGCAGACGTATGTCTGTATCGACTACTGCCTTCGATCTCCACTGCAGACAGCAGGGTTCACAACTTGAATTCAGCTTTGCATCTGCACTACGGACAGCATTGAATCCAGCCCTGCTTTATTTAAGGTAGAGACAATTGCACTCTATGTCTTCCGATTTTGTAAAAGGATGTGTCAAAACGCATTCGTCTATAACTGTGCTGACTACAGCCTTCGATCTACACTGCGGACAGCAGGGTGCACAACTTGAATTCAGCTTTGGATCTAAATTTGTCGTCAGTATCTGTGTTGAGTACTGCCTTCAATCTACACTGCGGTCAGTAGAATTGACAACTTGATACCAGTTGCGCACCAGCACTATAGAAAATATTGAATTCAGTCTCGATTTATTTAAAGCAGAGACAATTGTACTATGTCCTCAGATTTTTTTAAAGTATGAACAGTAGGAAATTCAGCCTTCATGTATTTAATACAGAGACAATTGTACTATATGTCTTCAGATTTCATTTAAATAAGTGACAAAAATACATTCGTCCATGTCTGTGTCAACAACTGCCTTCAATCTACATTGCGGACAGCAGGGTTCACAAGTTGAATTCAGCTTTCCACCTACACTACGGACAGTAGGGAATTCAGCCTTGATTTATGTAATACAGAGAAAATTCTGCTGTATGTGTTCATATTTTTTTTACATAAGTCACAAAAATCATTCGTGATATCTTTGCTGACAACTGCCTTCAATCTACATTGTGAGGGCAAACTTGGAGAAATGGCTACTAATGAAGCATCTCCTAATTCAGAACACTCTGGAAATGAAGAATTTGTGCCTCAACCTCCCCCTCCAGAGAAGTATATATCAATTGTCTGGAAGTTTTTCTTTTTCCTCTGAGGAAGAAGAAGGTTAATGCTACCAAAGTCACTTGCAAAATCTGCAAGGCGGTGCTGTGCAGGGATGACCCTACAAAAAAATAGGCTTGTGGAACAGCAACTATGAGGAGCCATCTTTCGACAAAATATCCAGGAAACTTCGCAAGAGAGGAAATGAGGAGACTAAAAGACTTCTACCTTTGATCTACACTGCGAACAGCAGGGTTCACAACTTCAATTCAGCTTTCCATCTACACTACGGACAACATTCAAGTTAAACTTTGATTTATGTAAGTCAGAGACAATTTTGTTAAAGGATGCCACAAAAAACATTCCTCAATGAGTGTACTGTTTTCAAATGTACACTGCGATCAACAGAGTTCACTACTTGATAACAGAAGTGCATCAGCACTACAGACAACATTAAATTCATTCTCAATTTATTTAAGGAAGATACAATTGTACTGTGTCCTCAGATTCTGTTTGCTGTGACAAAATAGCATTCATTGATGTTTGTGTCAACTACTGCCTTCAATTTACACTGTGGACAGCAGGGTTTACAACTTAAATACAGCTTTACAAGTACACTATAGACAGTAGGGAATTCAGCCTTGATTTACTTACTGCAGAGACAGTTATACTGTATGTATTTACATTTTGTTTAAATAAGTGAAAAAAAGAATCTTCTATAAATGTTCTGACTATTGGCTTCGCTGTAAACTGCAGACAGTAGTATTCACAACTTGAATTCAGCTTTCTGTCTACACTACAAACAGTAGGGAATTTAGCCATCATTTCTTTAAGGCACAGAGAAAAAATACTCCTGTGGCACTGCTAGTATGCGCAAACACCTTTAATCCCAGTATCCGATGAACTATGTTCACAAAGAATGTAGAACACAGCACCAAAATGTACCTCCACCACCGGCAATACCAAGTACCTCTGGGGCATCACCTTCAACATCACCACCAGACATACGTCCCCATTTTGAGAAAGTTAGAATGCACTGCGTGAAATGCAATTGTTTATTTTCTTATGGAGTGCAATCAGTAGACTTAGGGGCAGATTTGCAAGCCCCTTGCGACACTTTTACGCCACCGTTGCGTCACTTTTGTGGCGCAACGGCGGCGTAAACCATGCGTCACGTTGCGACTTATTTACAACGTGACGCATCTAGGCAGATGCGTCACATTGTAAAGCCCTGCGCCACATGAAACCTGCGTCAGGTTTCATTTGGGCGTTCTGTCGCAGGGTGGGCGTTCCCTCGCAGGAAAGCCCCGTAAAACTGACGCAGTGAAATCTACAAGATTTCACTGAGTCAGTTTTACGACGCTGTTGCGTCAAATCCTTACGCCTGCTTGAAGCAGGCGTAAGGAGTGAGGCACCATGTTCAGTATGGGCGGCCCCTGTGCATTGAAGGAGTTGCGTTGTGCTTCCAGCAATGCGCCGCCCGTGCTCCTCAAGATGCATCACGCATCTGCCCCTCCTTGCACCATGGTGCACCGCATTGTAAATACGACGTATCTGTGGTGGCGCAAGGGGGGGCATTACGTGCCGCATCTGTTCTGGCACAACCCAGCTGATATGCAGAGATGCGCCAGAAGACGTAAATATGCCCCTTTGTTTGCAGAGTTTCGCAGGGAGAGCACACGCTGAGCACCACACGTACCACTAACACAGTACACCATAAATAATTTCCACGTGGCCTTATTAAGGCAAAATTCAGTTGCCAAAAGACATTCTTACCAGATCGTTCTGCTTGCACCACGCATCATCGCAGGCTCTACATAAACCGCCCCTACCTCAGTGTACCACAACTCATGAACACTTTACGATAGAATCTTCTGTGTAATATTTCACATATAGTGCTCCTACCTTAGTACAGCAGAAGTCATAAACCGTGTATGATATTATGATTACTATTCTACTTATTATAAACAGCAACATAATAAAATGGAGTCGAGCGCATGTGCCCGTACCCACTTCAACTATCTATCTGTGTCTGTGTATTTATTATTTTTCTAAAATGTTGCTTCTGCGCTCTACCACATTATATTGTGCTATAAATAGCGTATACAACCATCTTACCTCTGACAGTAAGTGTGGACTATTCCTCCTTTTTTTATTTATTTTTTTGGCATCTTTATATAGTGCAAAACCCAACACTATATCAGCAATTTACATGAGCACCGTATTTACAGTACATTTTCAGGCACGTGTAGATTACGTCATTAGTCTACAATAACAGGATGTGGACGCACTTCCAAGCCTCAAACACTGATTTCCAGCACCAAGTTCGACAGTATACCTGAATGACGACATACGTATATATATTAGCTGCCCTTCATGTGCCAAAAACTGCAACTTAAACCTTTCACAGCAAGCAAGATGGCGACCGATAAGAGGTCGGAGGCAGCACTAGCGGACCTGGTCTGGACGTGAAGCTTAAGATCCCCCGCAGGTATCACCAAATGTAGCACATTAACACTTTGTCAAAAGAAGGAACCGTTAGGAAAATACCCCACAGAATAATAAAACTGAAAACTACCTCATACCTCTATGTTGGGACAGCGGAAGACTCACTGATTGCTTCGGCTGGCTCTCCCTAGGTTTGGGCTGCTACTCGAGCGCGCAATCAGCAGGTATCTGCCTCACCTGTGGAGTCAGAGGAACCAGCGATGCGGCGGAATAATGGCCCAAAGTCGACAGCGAGCGCAGCATCGAAGGCAGCAGCTGCGGCAGTCCACAAACTGCAAGGAGAGGCAGGCTGCGGAGTCGACTGTATCGGAGCTATCCCTGGGCAAAACACTGCAGACGTTGCAGATGCTGCCACCCCCGATCCACCGAGGAGAGGGAGAGGCAGAACTACAGCCAAGAGTCCGCCAGTGGGTCCCACGATAGCAGAGCTGCTGACACGCAGCAATGAGCCACCCACAGAGACAGCAGTGGCATCAGTAGAGGTTGTAGAGGTGTCACGACTGTAGAAGGGTGCAAGAGGGAAGCAAACAGGTGAGGTGAGCCCAGAGGAGACCCGGGTTCGTCATCAAGGGTGTGTGAGTAAAGAGACTGTAACAACCACACATTTAGGCAACCCCCTAGCGGCAATCCTCCCTGTTAATTCAGATGTGGAAAAAGGGGAAAATGTGCATGCAGGGAACATGTGGGAGATAGTGACAAATGAGACAAGTAAAACGACTATAGAGGAAAATGCCGCCGCTGTCAACAGTGATACACATGTCCCAGAAAAAGCGAATGTCCCCAGAGAATTGGGAGCTGAAGTAGAAAAATATCGTATTTCCGGGGGAGATGTTGATGGGGCACTGAGCTCTTCTGATGCCTTATTAAATGAAAAAGATAAAGATAAAGAAAGGGTGGCGCTCGATAAGGATCCTAGCGACCGTTTTTTCTCCCTCTCTGAAGGGGCCGAGTGGTCTGAAGATGAACGGAGTTCGTCTCTAGAGGATAGTAATCTGGACTCAGACTGCGACTTTGACCTCCTCGCAACTACTAAAAGGCCTAATACCCAGCCAGAGACTCAAGTTCGAGGCAGAAAAGATTTAAAATTGGATTATTCATCTGCCACCCCACTCTCCGGGGTACTCAATACAGAAAGCACTACACCCCCCCCTATGTTAGAGATAATCCATCAGGCTATTTTATTACATAGGGAAGAAACACACCAGGACTCTCGCAAGGCCCAGGCAGCAATGAGAAAGATGCAGGAGGTGGTAAGGAAACTCTCCAAGGCCTGCATAAATGTAGGTGCTAGGGTTTTGAACCTCAAGTAGAGGATAGTAGCATCGAAATCGGAAGCAGCGACCACCTCCACCCAAGTCGAGGCTCAAAATGCTCAAATTAAGGATATCCAGTGGAAACGGGAAGATTTTGAGATCAGGCAGGGAAGAACTAACTTTAGGGTGCTGGGGGTTCCAGAGGGGGTGGAGGGGTCAGATGCAAGGACCTACATAATCAACCTGTTTAAATATGCTTTCCCCGAGTTGCTGGAGTGGAACTGGTTGGTTGAAATCCAGAGGGAACATCGCACTCCGTTTAAACTATGAGCTGTATCGGGGGGGGGGGAGACAAGCCAAGAGCGATTTTGGTATTTCTGGGGAACTTTCTCCTGCGGCAGGTAATATCTGAGAAGGCAAGACCTGAATCAAGGAGATCAAGTGGCGGGGTCACATTCTTTGTCCGACGGGACTAATGTCACATAACGGTTGAACGACGCTGGAGGTTGAGGCAACTAATTAAGCCATTTCAGGAAAAGAATATCCAAGCTTATTTTATTAATCCTGCTCAACTCAAAGTGATCAATGAAGGACAAACTCTGTATTTTGTATCTGAAATTAAAGCGGAAGAATATTTAGATATTCTGGGCAATCATGCAGAATAACTGCCACTACATTGTAAGAAACGGGCTGAATTCACTGTATAAGGGTGAGCGGGTTGTTTGATATTTAACCAGAAATAACAGTTAATTATGGTTTGCTACTACAATGCTTGATTGCATTGGTTGTTCTGCTTTTCTTAAATGTTTTTTTTGGGGGGGATAAGTGCTCTCTTTTCTGTTTGAGTAGGAATGATCAGACTGCTATTGCTGCATGCATCACCTGCACAGACCTAGGTCTGAGCGCCTCACGAGGGAGGGGGGGTGCAGGGGGGAGGGAGAGGGGATTGGGGTTGGAGGGGGTGAGGCAGTTGAAGAGCTGGCAAGGGGTGGGAAGGGAGGGTTCTATTCTGTTTTTGTTCTGTGCGTTGTGGAATTTTCTATATGTGCACATCTAATTATGTTGGTACAAAAGGGAGGTGAGAATCTCAAAAGGAATTATGGGGAAACTTAATGAATGTTCTATTCCTCCTCCTCCCAAGCCTTCAAATCTGACCTCAAAGTTCTCCTTCTTCAAAGACATTTCCAAATGTAATTCATGCCCTATCTGCTATCTGAAGGAAGCCCTTCAACTACTGAAAAATCTACTTTACTTGACTATGGAAGTGTCTTCCCAGTGTGTTCTTGTGGTTTGAGAGTCTGCCTCTTATTGCAGTATTGTCCTTCTTCCTGTGTCTGGGACTCGTGGGTGACTTGCACCCGTCACTTTCTCCTGTAACACACTGTTTTCTACCTCCTACATTTGTTTGTTTCGACACCTGCACAAGTGCCACCAGTGCCTACGTAACGTTTGTTCTTGTGCTGGAGTGTCCTCCATATATTGCAGTATTATACCTCTATATTTATTTTGTACGCTTTTTGTAACCTGCACACGTCACTTTTTCCTCCTGCAATGCACCGTTTGCTACCTCTTGTATTTTGTTGACTCACGATTGTCACTTTTGTAATGCACCGTTTGCTACCTCTTATATTTTGTTGGCGCACAATTGTCATTTTGCTTCATTTAATGTAACGTTTGCTTTTGTATTTTGCTCACTTGTAATGTTCTCATGTATCAGTTCTGTTCCTATTGTGAAGCGCTCTGACACCTTCGGGTAAAGTCCGCGCTATATAAAAATGCATAAATAAATAAATAAATAAATATTAATATCGGGGGTCTAAATGATTGGAGGAAGAGACAAAAGCTGGCATATTTTGTGAGCTCAACTTATATAGATGTTTTATGTCTGCAGGAGACCCATCTTCCCTGGGAAAAGAGACATCTGTTAACTTTGAAGGGTTTTAATTTGCTGGCCTGCTCCTTCTAGACTTCCACAGTTAGAGGTGTAGCGTTATTAGGTAAATCTTCGTCGGGAGGTGCGAAGCGCCACAAGGCCGACACTCTAGGGAGGTGGGCATTGGCCGAGTTAGCTGTTGGCCTTACAATTTGTGGGATCTATGGTTCCAATCAGGATGATCCTGAGGTGTTTGATTCTTTGGAAAGTGAATTAACTAGCTGACCTACTCCTATTGTAGTATGTGGAGATTTAAATATTTTTGCTGACTTAACTAGCAATTGCCTCTATGTAGGTCAAAAACCCAGGGTATTTTGAGCCTGAGTTCCTTAATGAAGTCACACGGGTTAGCCGATGTTTGGGGAAATAAGGAACCTAATAATCCGGGGTTCACCTATTTCTCTTGCCCTTTTCAGAAATACACAAAATTGGATTACTTTTTAATATCTATACCAGAATTGAAAAATGTCAGTATTTAAAAACTGCCAAAAATAGTCTCTGATCATTGTCTGTTAATTTTGTTTTATGATTTAGATATGTTTAATAGAAAACAGGCAAGATGGACTTTTGATAGGAAGCTATTAGCAGATACTGGATATGTGGAGCATCTAAGGAAATGGACTCAAGAGTTCTTTGACGCAAATCGTTTTAGCGCATCCAGGAACACTGTTTAGGATGCATTTAAAGCTGCCGTGAGAGTTGAGACAATACGTTTCTCTGCTAGGCTTAGGAAAGAGTCACGGGTAGAAAATGAGAGACTGGCTGGGCAATTAGCAGCAGCAGAAGAACAACATGGGAGGGATATTTTGTATGGGGAGGAAGGAAGGAGAGCCAACAGAGGATTTGTATTATTAAAGCAGAGCTCCATAAGATGATGGCTAAGAAAGCAGCCAATAAATACCAGGGGCCTCATTTATGAGAAATGACGCATCGCTGCGTGAAAGCAGCGATGAGTCACTTCTCAGTGCGCACTCCTTGCGACATTCCTGATGCGTCATATTTAATGTATGACGCATCATGTCGCAAGGAGTTACAGATACGTCAGCATTTCTGACGTATCTGTAAGCGCAAAGTGACGCATTGCTGGAGTGTGTCACAAAAGTGACGCAACTCCAGCAATGCGTCCTTTCACATGGGGCAAGCCCCATGTGAAAGGGCCTGCGTCAGTCTTACGCCTGCTGTAAGGCAGGCGCAAGATTTTGACGCAACGGCTTCCTGAAAGTGACGCAGTGAAATCTCATAGATTTCACTGCGTCACTTCTACGACCCTTCCTTGCGTCAATACGCCCCCCTTGCATACATTATACCTGGCGCAGGTATAATGTGGCACAGGGGTTTACAAAGTGACGCATCTACCTAGATGCGTCACTTTGTAAATATGGTGCAACAAGGTGCATTTTTTACGCCACTGATGCGTCACAAAAAGTGACGCACCGGCGGCGTAAAAGTGACGCACAGCCTCATAAATGAGGCCCCAGATTCATAGGGGTAAGCTCTACGAAACAGGAGAACGGGCGGGCAAAGTACGGGCATTATGGATTAGGTAGGACATCTCAAAGAATCTAATCTCAAATATAGAGAAAGATAGGCAGAATTATACAGAACCAACTGAGATCCTGAAAGTTTCTTAAAACTATTTTCAAGCACTATATAAAGAGGAGACAGATACTGGTGTGGCTAATGGAGAGGCTGTAGATGTAGGTCCCCAGTTGGATGATTTAGAGAGGGAATCTTTAGATAAGGATTTGGTAAAAGTGAGGTATACGAGTCAATACATGAAATAGAACCGTGTAAGGCTGCGGGGCCAGATAGTATCCCGTTAGAAGTTTATAGGAGTATCTTGAGTGAAATAGCCCCAATACTTCTGGATTTATTTAGCGGGATCATTTGCACTGGTTGGATTCCAGAGTCCTGGAAGGCAACAAATATTGTTGAGTTTCACAAAAAGGGGAAGCCAAAAGAAAATCCCGAATCTTATAGGTCAATATCCCTCAGAAATGCGGACACCAAGATCTACGCCAAGGTTCTCGCCAAAAGGCTGGGGAGGATTGTTGGTGGTCTGGTCTCCCCTTGGCAGCATGGATTCATTCCAGGTCGGGGGACTACGGACCATATCACACGTGCTATTGCCCTTTTTGATGCCCATGCTGCCATGGGGACGGATTGCCATGATCCTCCTCGACGCGGAAATGGCCTTTGACCGTGTTAAGTGGAAGTATTTATGGGGGGTATTGGAACGCAGGGGCTTTGGCCCTAAAATCCTTGTTGCACTCAAAGCCATGTACCAGGATCCAGAGGCCAGAGTTCAGTTAATGGGAGAAAGTTTAGGAAAAATCGAGATTACAAGGGGGACACGACAGGGGTGACCCTGTTCACCCATACTTTTTGCGCTTTATATTGATCCGCTGGTACGGATGATTCAGGGCTTTGTTGTTGTTAAGCCTGTAATTTTGAATGGGTTTGAGACTAAACTGCTGGTGTACGCCGACGACCTGGCTGTAATTACTCCAGAACCAGATAGGGCTATGTTAGTACTTGCAGGGATAGCAAGAGAATGTGGGTATCATTCGGGGTATCATATGAATGAGGATAAGACTCAGATAATATGCACCAATAACATTAATAAAATTGACTTGAGATATGTGGAATCGGCAGTCTATCTGGGTGTTAGGGTTAATGCAGCGACAGACCTAATTATTGAAGATAACTTTACCCTGCTTTTAAAATCAATAACGGTAGACTTGAAAAGAATCGATGCGTTACATCTGTCTCTAATAGGGAGAGCTAATGTTCTGAAAATGCCCATGTTTCCGAAAGTTTTGTATCTTTTTCGCGCCATCCCCTTATAATAGACGAGGGTCTGATAAAATCAATTGAGGCAATTTTTATGAATTTTATATGGCAGTACGGAAAGATTAAGCGATCATTGAAATGTATATCTCTCCTTCAGGAAAAAGGGGGTTAGGAATCCCTAATGTTAGGTTTTATCAATGGGCATGTTTGCTAACCCAGATGGCAATAATATTCGATCCTGCCACAAGTGTGGCTGATACACCATGGGGCAATCAAACCCCCCCTCTATTTATGAGTTGTTGTTGGGTAGAGAGGCTGTGGGATTGGTATTCAGGAAAACGGACCGGCGGTACTACATGAAGATAAGGTACAAGGTTTTAGATAGTGCTTGGAGGGTCTGGAAACTTGTGCAAAGGTCATTGGCAATCCCGAAAATTAATACCCATATCCATTATGGAAATCAAATATTTTTTCACAGCTTAGTAATGATAGATTGTGGAAGTACTGGGAGCCGCAAGGAATTAAAACAGTAGGAGACGTTATGAAAGGGAATGCCGTGTTGAGGTTTCAGATTATACAACAGAGATGTAGTATCCCGGCTAATCAAAGGGTTAAATTTGCTCAGATTTCCCAAACACTAATGGCTAAGAGACCGAGGATCATCTTAGGAGATAGAAGCATCTTGTTGGACTGCCTCTATTAAATGGGGGTAGTAGGATTAAAATGGTATATAGATCGCTATTGACTGGGATCCAAGATGATCTGGAAAAATGTGAGGTCTCCTGATCCACGAAATTGGGTGATCCAGACTTGGATGTGGATACAGCCCTCCAATTAGATAAGAAACAATTCCGTTCCTCGAATCTGAGAGCGCAGCATTTTAAAACACTTTTTAATCTATATTTTACACCTGCTAAACTGTTTGATTGAGGTAAAAGGGAAGATAACAGATGTCCTAGGTGTTTAGAAGGCCCAGCTGACCTACTTCATATGTTTCATCAATGTGAGAAATTAAACTTAGTTAAAGGGGACATAGGAGCGTAGGGTCTGCTTCCTATGGTCACCCCCACTTTTTGCTGTGATTCTCTGGTTTTTCAACTTTAATGTGGCTGTGGGCCTCCTAATCAGACCCACAGCCCAGCTGTTCTCTGTCTAAATTGATACCATGTACTTTAGGTACATACCAGATTGGTTACTAGGTCACTCTTTTGAGCCCCTGTATAGTGTACCATAGGTACCCAGGGCAAAGGTGTACCCTAGGCCTACCAGGGGCTGCAGCATGTATTGTGCCACCCCTGGTTTGCCTTCCAAACTGACACCACAGGCCTGTTCACACAGCCTGGGTAAGGTGGTGTAATCACCCCTTACTTAGATATAGTATACCTATATCTACCTTTACATATAGACACATATACACCTATAAGCCACTCCTATGGTAGGCCTCGACAATCCTGGAGGCAGAGTGCTTGGTTTTATGTGAGAGGGTGCCCTAGCATGAGCTGAGCCCCTCTGCAGATTTTGGAACCATCTCCTTATAGCTGTTCTATGATATAGCCATACCATATACTCTTAAGTGCATTATAATCCTCGCGGTTAATGCTAACTTTGGTTTGGCTTTATCCAAACATGTTGTGTAAGGTGTCAAACACTTTGGAATACTACCCCCCCGCCAATTCTGGTGGCAGGGGTAGCATTCCACCCTTCTAGCGGGAAAAGACATGTAAGTTACTGCTTTACCCGTTTAAAGTTAAACAGAGCCTCAGCATCACAAAATGGATGCTGCTGCCACAGACACGAGTCTGACCTCCTGTTGCTGGGGGAAACTCCAGCAAGGGCAGCCTGGACAATAGGTTTCCTGTCCAGGGAGGTGCCAGCACCTCCCCAGACAGGGTTTTGTGTATTGGGGCAGGGAGGGCTGCATTCAGTGAATGCATCTAGACACTGCCTGGGGCACACAAGGTGCTCCATGCATAGCCCGGTTCAAACCAGTTGCTGGGGCACTCCAGCCCCATCTCTGGCGCGAAACTGGACGAAGGGAAAGGGGTGTAACCACCCCCTTCTCAGGTCCACCCATAGGAGGGACCTAGTCAGGTAATCCAGCCCCCATCCTTAGTATAAGTATAGGAGCTGTGGCCCCAGGATCTCAGATTATCCTGGAATGAAACTTTGATACAGAACTCTTGGACCTTCGACATTCTATTCTGACTTGAAGACATAAGACATCTCCCTTGTGGTCAAGGAGTGACCACCCTGTTCAAACAGGCACCAACAGCAACTTTGCCAGTCTGCAGTTTCAAGGCTCCCGCCGGAACCCAAAGACTATGCGACTCACAAACTGGACTTCCAGACTTCTCTGACCTCGACCCACATCCACAGCAAAGCTGAGACCCGTGGCGGACACGAGAGACGTGGGACTGGACATCTTGGACATTTTGCTACCTGCACTCCTTTCCTGAAGTTTCAGTAAGTTGTGCATTGGGATACGAGAAGCCTCAGCCTCGAACATCATTTTACCCAAAGCCCAGGCCCCCCCCCCTTTGCGAGTGTCCCATAGGCCCCACCTTTACATTTGTGCTTGACATGTCTTCCTGGCTCCTTGCCCATTGGCTAGTGAGCCCCCTGAAGATTCCATCTTGAATCTAACTTGCGATCCTGGTTGCTCCAGGGTTGCTACAGCTTCTCTGAAAAGGAGAAGTGACACAGATCTTGCTGGTCTGCAACAGAACCAATCTTGGCATCCTGTGTGGGTTGCGGTTGCCAAGGCTTGTTGGGTCCAAACCAGATACCGACGCTACAGTCATCTATATCTATTATGGAACAGCTCAAATCCAGCTTCTGAATATCGTCAATGCCTCCTGGACCTCATATCTGAAGAGACAAACTCACCTTCTTCACCTTAAAGCACCCAACATCGCCTGGTTACTTTCTGGTTCCTTCCTGGATCCTTCCTGGTCACTGGCTAGTGACCCAGACTCTGTCCCCTCTGCTTTCTGGTTCTTCACATCTCCGATCCACCCTTGGATCCACCCAGACACTCTTCCTCTGGTCGCCTGCAGCACTTCTTTGCAGCTCTCCATAGAAAACAACGACAAAACCCGACATCAAAAGACACCTATGCACCCCGCTTCCATGGGTGAGGTAACATGAGTACTCTGGTAGTCTTGAGGGTATTGGCCCTCCTAGTATCTTAGTCTAAAAGGGTTCCGTCCTAGACCATCCGGAAGTGTCCTTAACTTGTAACTTTGTAACTTTTACGAACTCCATAGAAAGTCAATGGGAACCCGCGCCTGTGTTTAGACACTGCACGTGGCTCCCGTGGGTCTCCTACTTATTAACCTTTGGTTGATTAGTGTAGCCCCAGCGATTCTACAGGCCCTAGGCCTGCTTTCTAACTCGGTACTTACACCACTTTCTTAGTATATGGTTAGTGAGGCCCCTAGGGCATAACGTATACTGTGCAACTTATTGTGTATTAACTGTGTGACTTGTGTTGTATTTTGACCTCTGACCTCATAAAGAGTGCAGAGGGGTTGTGTTTAGATTAAATACATATATATTTGATATATACCTTGAGTGGTGTCCTTTCATTTGGTATTCAAGGGATTATATATGGTAAAACAACTTGCTTAACTCGCCTACTGAAATCTTAGCCTGAAGACTGCTGGTTCATGCTACCACTGGGATAGCTTTCTATAAGGTTGACTTTACAACCATCATCAATAAGGGTCGATTACACTGGTACAAGGTGCCCACTAGAACTAGTGGACATCATATGCCAGGCTAATGTCTCACAGGGGAAATTGAGACATAACTGGGAGGGGCTGCTATGTTTAAAGTTTAACCTATCCCCTACCCTAATGATAATAGGCATCGATAGTAAACTGGGGCTGAAATATGAGATCGAAGCCTTCGTGTTTATCTCTGTTGCGGTCCTTTGGATACTTATCTCTGCAGGGTGGAAGGATACAGTTGCACCATCTTTCCATATGTGGCTTTCCATACTCTTTGGGATACACAATATCGAATCCTTTCTCCGTGAGCATAAGAGTAGGAAAACACAGGAGATGGGGCTGAATATTTTGGCCCCAATCAAAAGCTGGAAGGATTCCCGAACATAAAAGGAAACTATGTCAGCAGGAAGGCTGTTATAAACCTGATATAAATTATCTATGTATAATACTGTTTTTTCCCTGTGGTTAGGAATTGTTTGTATGCTTGTACAATATGTGCCTAATAGAATGTTTTTTCTTTTCTTTTGCACTTAAATTAATTATATTGTATATGTCATCTTTTTAAAAATAATTATGAAATATATAAAGCATTTATTGATGTTTGTAACAGGAAATCCTCAATAAAAATAAAAAATAAATAAACCTTTCACTGCCCTGTATTAGTACAGTTACAACACTCCACTGAATGTACAACAAACATTCATAATAACAGAAATGTGTCTTGTCCACCATCTTTTATGTGTGCAACTATGAATGAATATAGTCACTGATACCCCGTACATATTTATACCAAATAGGAGTTCCATGGTGACTCATAGTGACGTGGATGTCGCAGTACAGAAAGGGAAGAAATACAACAGCGCTAATACAACAATAAAGGAAATAAGTTAAAAGATATGGGAGAGTAATGTAACTAAAGGTACAACACAGTGATACCCTGTACCTTTCATATTGGCCATGTTGTGGAAATTTACAGACATAATGATACAAAACGGACACCCGATTCACTTGATTTTTCATATAACTCACAACGGAACCATGCCCATAGCTCCGGAATCATGGTATCATGGTTCAGATTCTCACGCAGCACTAGCATACGTCAGACCAGCCCACTCCGCTTACGCTTCCAGGAAAAAACAAAAACGCAACATTGCCCATATTTCCATTGCACTGGTTTCTTAGTTCCAAGTCTAGTTGTCAGAATGGCACGGACACACACACTCCTCATGCATGGTATACACCCACACCCCACCCATCCAGCACATGCATCACTACACATGTGACCAAACAATAAAAAAGACAGGGTGCACATACTCTACGCCATTTTAGAGATGCTCCCATCCCAAGCGCTGTGATGGTCCGCCCTGGTGGTTTGGACGCCTCATGTAGGCCCGAACCACCGAGTACAAGGGCCCACCCCTACGTGCGTGGCCTCTTTGGTCACTGACTTAGTGGTATCAAAAAGGACTGAGTGGGTGTGGAACCTGCGATGATGGTGGGAGCACGAGTGTGTCGTTAGCCATACCGATATCAAGACTCTGCACCATATATCAGATTTCTTCAACACATACAAACAGTGAGTCACTCATTAATGCATCTATGCACTAACTAATACCCACCACCGAACCGTACAGACTCTCAGACACTCATACTGATACTCATAAAACCAACTAATAACCCATATAGGCACTCATGTAGCTAGTCACCAACCCATGCAGCCACTTATACACAAAGTGAGAGACTGATACAGATATTGACATGTTTAAACATTACTCACTAACCCATGTATTCACTAAGATACACTTAATCAGTCAGTTATACAATCAATTTTACAAAAAAAATCATCCATTTAGACACTTATATACCCATTTATTCTTCCATTGACCTTGAGATATACATATATAAAACATATTTAATTTTCAGAAAACCCCCCATTCACCGGATGATGTCATCAGTGATGTCATCTCAAGAGATATGTAATATGTGACGTCATCAGCAGTGCATTGCGGGCGCGCGAGTTATAGTTAGCTGAACTAACTATAACAGGGGGATTTTTATGGTTTTGTACGAGTGAAATGTCCAATCAACTATAACGCCCCTGAAACCTATGGTTTTTTCAGTGAATTTCTAAGGTCTTTGAAATGCTAATTTCTAACTACAACAAGCCTGAAACCTATGGTTTTTTCAGTAAATTTCAATGGTTTTTTAAATGCTAATTTCTAACTATAACATGCCTGAAACCTATGTTTTTTTCAGTAATATATATATATATATATAATGACACACTACCAGTCCCATAATGCTTTTGGACGATCTTGTGCCATGGAAATAAAAGAGGGAATTGGATGGTACTGTTTTGTTTGCCGTTACTCACTTGAAGCTGTCCATGAGGAAGGGTGCCATGCCCGAAACGCGTAGACAGCGTTGAATCTGGTGGGGATTGTGTTTGCGTGATCTGCCCCTGCTGTGTTTGCTGATTCTTACCTGCAAGTGCTCGGCCTCCGGAGGGGCAACTCTTTTCTTTCATATATCTATATATATATATTTTTTTTTTATCCAATTTGGTTCACAGACCCCTGGTTACGCAGCGCTCCATTTGGGTGCGATCTCCTGCGGCCGAACCACGCCGCTACTTATTAAACCACAAATCTTCCTGACAGGAAGAAATAATGGGCCTCACTCCCGAAGTACCTTTGCACTTTTTATTGAATTTTCACCTTCATTAGAAAGGGCATTAAAGTGGGATTGATCAACACATTTCGATGTCTCCTGACACCTTGCTCACTATCAACTGACCCCGCGACAAGTCTCTGTTGAAATATTCAAACTGACTTGATGTCACTTCCTGTTCTCCTTCCAAGCGGCCCTTTGCATTCTGGAAGATGTTGTTTCCAGCTGCTTTTAAGTGAAGGGAATGTTTTTATTAGGAGTGAATAGTCTCAAACCATTCTTTCCCTGTTCACTCGCATTTAGATAACACCAATTTACATATTACCATTTTTTTCTTTTTATTTCACAACTTCATTAGTTTCTTTCCCCCACTGGGTATTTCCTACTTTTTTCTTCTTTTCCTATCAGTTTTTCTTATGTTTCCATGTCACTGTAATTTTTTTCTTTTCACTTCTCTCCCACCAGTGGGGATAGTTATTTTCACTACTATTCACTACTACTCTTTTCCATCTTTCCAGCGTCATTGAGGACAGTTCTACTCTTACAAATGAATATACATTTCCTCCGATTGATTCAGGCCATGTGGACTTAGAGTTCTCAAATTTAAGATATAGCTCGATTACTTCTGGCGCAGTATCTTTTCTCGATCTCCGCCACAATCTTTTTTGGGGATTGTCTCTATTCCAAAGAATTTTAGCTGCTTCCAGTCTCCTTGATGGAATTGCTCCATTTGTTTTGATACTGCATTTGTTCGGTCTTTGTGTATGGTTGCCCTTACATGCTCCATTATTCTTTTTTGACCTCGGCGGAAATGGGCATTCTACCACATACACTGTGTATTGTGTTTGCAAGTGATCAATTGGCGAATTTCCCATACTTTGTTGTTAGCCAATTTAACTTCATTAGTTGGTTTTGCTATTTGGCACATCTTACACGAATGGTACTTCACAAAGCCTTTTGTTTTTAACCCTGTATCTCCTTTTTTCTTTCCTTTGAAGTGACTGTGAATCAAATGATCTTTTAAGTTCCTTGCTCTTCTGTAGGTCACCGTGGGATGATTTCCCACTATATCTTTCACAGTACTATGCAGTTGGAGAATTTTCAGTTCTTCCTTAAGATTTTTTTTTATCTGATTTCTTTCTTGTGCGTAATCTATTATCATTCGTATTTGTTCAGTTCCCTCCTTGTTCTCAATTTGTTTTACCGCTAGGCAGTCCTCTTGTGTTCTTTGGTTGGTTCTTACCCAACATTTGGTTACCACTCCCGAATTATATTTTCTTCTTGTGAATCGTTTTGCTGTTCCGAAGTGCAGCCCGTTATTTCTTCCTGTCAGGAAGATTTGTGGTTTAATATATATATTTATATATACATATACATATACGTATATGCTCATAACCTTGCACATGTTAGAAAAGTGAACTGATAAAGGAGACAACAATATAGAGAAATTATTGGATGATTTAGGGATTATGTATGACAAAAGTGTCTCAAGTCAATTGAAGCCTAAATTAATATTCGGCCCACATCTGTCATATAACATGATAAATGCTTTCCATGAAAATAGTGTAAAGGAATTGAAAACACTCAGAAAAGGGAGGTGCAAATATAAAAAAATTCTAACGTGGTCACAGACAAATGCAATAAAAACATTAGAAATAACAGAACTATAGTAATCTGTTCTCCGGACAAGGTAGGCAATGTGGTAATACTACCAGTTGTTATGTACAAGAAGGAGGCTATGAGACAGTTTGCTGCACAAGACTTCTGGTTTCATCACTAAGAAGATCTACCACTCAATAATGAAGACATTCTGGGGAAAAAATTTCAACTGGAAAAAACATTTACAATAACAAGATAAGCATGATTACTTAAATGTGACTTCCCACATATTCCAGTCTTTCACTTCTGACCACAAATACATAGAGCTGTAGTTAGTGAGCCAGGAAGACCAATTGTTTCATCAATTGGAAGCGTTTCTTGAGAACAGCTCCAAATTTGTAGCTCATTTAATCAAAATATAAATAACATGTTTACCATACTATGTCAGGGATACAAAAGAATAACACTGATATAACATGGGAAAGTGATTATTTGTTAATGACACTTGATTTACCATGCTTTCACACTTGCAGAAGACATGAGGATGGTTTAGAAGCAATGAAATATTTTCATAGAGTAAGTCCAATATGCCATTTGTCTCATACGAATATGATATTGGACATTGCAGGATATTGTTTAGAAAATAATGTGTTTTTGTTTAACAATGACTTGTTCAGACAGAATCACGGGAGAGTGATGGGCAATTGTTTTGCCCCAGGCTATGCTGGGCTCATGATGTGCTCGTAATATGAATAAGTGTCTGCAGCTAAGGAAACACATTCTGATTTAACCTCTTCAGTGCTGCGCGAACTTCGCTGCAGTGCTGAAGGGTAATAAATCATATTGGCTCATGACGGAAATGTTCCGTCATCAGCACCGGAGCACTGACGCTGATGACGGAACCGTTCCGTCATGAGCATGGAAGGGGTTAAGCATGTGGTGTTATGGCTTTGCTACATAGATGATCTCCTAATTATTTTGCAAAGAATACAAGATATGCCTGAAAGACTAATCTCTTCAGGAAACCGACAGCAGGAAACAGTATTCTTCATACTCTCAGTGATCATCCTAAACTACTGAAATGTTGAATCCCTTTTGGATATGAGAGCTCGAAGAAACTGTAGGACTGAAGGAACCTCAGCTAATAAACGAGAAAATATGATTTGCAAATTCAGAGAGAGAGGCTATCTGAATTCAGAATTGAAATAGCTGTCAACATGGTCAGAGAGAAAACAGGAAATTCACTACTGTATGGAGAGACAGCTAGAATTCAAACAGAAACTAATGAGGGAATCTAGTTCATTAGAACATATAATGGGGCATCAAAGACAATCAAGAAGATTGTGTTTAAGCATTGGCAGATGCTCAAATGTGATCCCATTGCACAGAATAATATAAGAGATACACCAAGCATTAAATATAAAAAAGGCAGATCGCTGAGAGATCAATCTATGAAGAGTGAATTTAGGGAAACAACAGACAACATCAAATCTTATCTGAATGGCTTTTTGTCATTGCAGGAAATGTGAAGCTTGCAAAAATAGTGAAAATACAAAAAACTAGCTGGTTCCCTATGTTAATGGTAAAACTAATTTCTGAGCTATAGTTCCAATTTTGTTATCCATATCTTAGAGTTGCCATGCAAAAAGCGTTAGGTAGACAGTACCATCAACCCTGTGAAGAAGCGTAATTTCAATCAATCAATCAATCAAAGTATTTATATAGCGCACTACTCACCCGGAGGGTCTCAAGGCGCTGGGGGGGGGGGGGGTCCGCTACTGCTCGAACAGCCAGGTCTTGAGCAGCTTCCTGAAGGCGAGGTGGTCTTGGGTCAGGCGGAGGTGGGTCGGAAAGGAGTTCCAGGTCTTGGCGGCTAGGTAGGAGAAGGACCTTCCTCCTGTGGTGGCTCTTCGGATGCGGGGGACGGCGGCGAGGGCGTGGCTGGTCGATCGAAGCTGGCGTTTGGGAGCGTAGAAGTTGAGGCGGCTGTTGAGGTATCCTAGGCCTTGGTTGTGTAGGGCTTTGTGTGCGTGGGTGAGGACCCGGAAGGTGATTCTCTTGTTGACCGGGAGCCAGTGCAGATCTCTCAGGTGTCCGGAGATGTGGCTTCGGCGGGGGATGTCCAGGATGAGTCGTGCTGAGGTGTTCTGGATCCGCTGGAGTCTCTTCTGGAGTTTGGCGGTGGTTCCGGCGTAGAGGGAGTTGCCGTAGTCCAGACGGCTGGTGACGAGGGCCTGGGTGACCGTCTTCCTGGTCTCGGTGGGGATCCATCGGAAGATCTTACGAAGCATGCGCAGGATGTTGAAGCACGACGAGGAGACGGCGTTGACTTGTCTGGTCATGGAGAGGGAGGAGTCCAGGATGAAGCCCAGGTTGCGTGCGTGGTCTGTTGGTTTGGGTGCGCTGCCCAGGGCGGGGGGCCACCAGGAGTCATCCCAGGCGGAGGGTGAGGATCCCAGGATGAGGACTTCCGTCTTGTCCGAGTTCAGTTTCAGGCGGCTGTTCGACATCCATTTGGCTACGTCTGTCATCCCTTCGTGCAGGTTGGCTCTGGCGGTGGCGGGGTCGTTGGTGAGGGAGAGGATCAGCTGGGTGTCGTCGGCGTAGGAGATGATGTTGAGGTTGTGCTGGCGTGCGATGGCTGCGAGGGGACTCATGTATACGTTGAAGAGTGTTGGGCTGAGCGAGGATCCTTGAGGAACGCCGCAGATGACTTCGGTGGCCTCCGATCTGAACGGGGGGAGGCGGACTCTCTGTGTCCTTCCGGCGAGGAAGGAGATGATCCACTCAAGTGCCTTCTCCTGGATTCCGACGTTGCTGAGGCGCTGTACAAGGGTACGGTGGCAGACAGTGTCGAAGGCCGCGGAGAGGTCCAGGAGGATGAGGGCCGCTGTTTCTCCGTTGTCGAGCAGGGCTCGGATGTCATCGGTAGCTGCGATCTGGGCGGTCTCGGTGCTGTGGTTGGCCCGGAAGCCAGATTGCGAAAGGTCGAGGGAACCGTTCGTCTCGAGGAAGGCGGCCAGTTGCTTGTTGACGGTCTTCTCGATGACTTTTGCCGGAAACGGGAGTAGTGAGATGGGGTGGTAATTCTTGAGGTCGGTGGGGTCGGCTGATGGCTTCTTTAGTAGAGCGCTGAGTTCGGCGTGCTTCCAGCTCTCTGGGAAGGTGGCGATGTCGAAGGAGGTGTTGATGATGTCCCGCAGGTGGGGTGCGATGACAGCGTCGGCTTTGTTGAAGACGTGGTGAGGGCAGGGGTCTGTCGGAGATCCAGAGTGAATGGAGTTCATCGTGCGGATGGTGTCTTCGGTGCTGATCGGGGTCCAGGCGCGGAGGGTGGTGGTGGGGGGCGGTGGTTCGGTCGCGGCGTGCGTTGGTTGAGTGCTGAAGCTGTTGTGTATGTCCGCGATCTTGTTGTGGAAGTAGGAGGCGAGGGAGTTGCAGAGGTCTTGCGAAGGGGTGATGTCGTTGTTTCCAGCGTTGGGGTTGGAGAGCTCTTTGACGATGTTGAAGAGTTCCTTGCTGTTGTGTGCGTTGTTGTCCAGTCGTTTCTTGAATGCGGTTTTCTTGGTGGCGCGGATCAGATGGTGGTGTTTTCGGGTGGCGAGCTTGAGGGCAGTCATGTTGTCCGGTGTTGGGTCTCTGCGCCAGGTTTTCTCGAGTGCTCTGCAGTTCTTCTTGGAGCTCTTGAGTTTGTCGTTAAACCATGGGGCTTTCTTGCTGCCGGGTCTGCTCGGCTGGGTCTTCAGAGGGGTGAGGTCGTCTGCGCAGTCGCTGATCCATTTCGTGAGGTTGGTGGCCGCTTGGCTGGGGTTCGTTGTGCTGGTAGGAGGGTTCTTGCTCAGGGAGGTAACGAGCTGGTCTGCAGTGATCTTGTTCCAGCTTCTGGGGGGAACCTGTTGCTGGTGATGGTGGAGCGTGGTCCTTCTGAAGCTGAAGTGGACGCAGCTGTGGTCCGTCCAGTGGAGTCCCGTGGTGTGGCTGAAGGCGATGTCCTTGCTGGATGAGAAGACGGGGTCGAGTGTGTGTCCGGCGTAGTGGGTGGGGGTGGTCACCAGCTGCTTGAGTCCGAGGTTGGCGAGGTTGTCCAGCAGGGTGGTGGTGTTGCGGTCGTTGTTGTTCTCCAGGTGGAAGTTGAGGTCCCCGAGGAGGATGTAGTCGGCGGAGGGGAGGGCGTGTGGACTGACGAAGTCGGCGATGTCCTCGCTGAATTGTGTGCGTGGTCCTGGGGTCTGTAGATGAGGGTGCCTCTGAGGGTGGTCTTGGGATTGACGTGGATCTGGAAGTGCAGGTGTTCGGCGGGTGCGAGGGTGTCGTCGGTGTTGGTCGTGATGCGGATGGTGTTCCTGTGGATGATGGCGATGCCTCCTCCTGTCTGGTTGACGCGGTCCCTCCGGATGATCTTGTAGCCGTCCGGGATGGCGATGGCGATGTCGGGCGCTGAGGAGGCGTTCATCCAGGTTTCCGTGAGGAAGGCGACATCTGGGGCTGTGGTGTCGAGCAGGTTCCAGAGCTCGACGGCGTGTCTGTGGACGGAGCGGGTGTTGAGCAGGATGCACTTCAGGTGGGTGCTGCTGGAGTTCGGCTTGGTGGGTGCTGGTGTGGCGTGGGTCCGGTTGCAGGTGAACTTGCAGGAGTGGCAGCTGAAGGGTCCGTGGGTGCGTCTCGGTGTGGCTCGGTAGCAGCCCGGGGTTCGGCCGGTGTGAGAGCGATGAGTTCGGTGGTGTCGTAGGTCCGTCGGGTCGGCTTCTGTCGGTGGGGGCCAGGGGTCCTGGCACTGGGCGCGGTCCAGGCGCGGACGGGCGCAGACGGGCTTACCTTTGGCGCACCTTCGGTGCTCAATCGGCGCGCCCGCTGCGCGTCAACGCTGCGCGTTTGCCACTCTGCCATATGTGGAGCATGGGGGGGCGGAGCGAGGGAGGGTCAGCTGGGAGGCGGGAGCGGGGTGGCGAATGGGAAGGACGAGCGAGGGAAGGGGGCGGGGCCGCAGGGGGGTCAGCGGCGGGGAGGTGGCGGGAAACGCGGCAGGGGCTGGGCACAGCAAAACAAGGGGTAAACAGCGGACAGAGGAAGAAGGAAACTAAGTACACACGGTGGAGAGGCAAAGTAGGCAGAAGTACAAAATGCGCAGGGGGATGACGCGGTGGGGCCAGGCACAATACCAGTAACAATAACAAGGGGGGAGCAGGCGGAGAGTCACAGAGAGCAAGGCGGAGAAAAACACGGAGGTAAATGCAGCACAATGAAAGGGGAGAGCAGGAGGAGAGTCACAGAGAGCAAGCAAAGGTTGCACGGAGCAAAATGCAGCACAACAGGAGGGGAGAGCAAAGCACAGATACACGGAGGCAAGATGCGAGGTTAGCAGGAGAACAAGAATACAAATAGGGCGGGAGCAGCTCCGGCGGGCGAGGGCCGATCACAGCTGCGAGCCGTGGTGGCACTAGGCGGGAACGGGCTCACTCACGGGGAGTGCGCACGGTGCGTGGGGTGACCGGCCCAGAGGGAACATATGAGGGCAATAGACAACAATAATAAGCATTACCATGTTGTCCAACATTTATTTGAATACCATTTCAGGATTAGGAACATGCTCAAGTACTATGATATGAAGTACATTGAAAGTGAACCTAGAAGAGATAATAGTGCTCCTTCGTTGAGAAAAAAGGAGTCAAAATATTTTGTGGGCTTACAGACTAAGAATCCAAAAAGGCTGAGCACTGAAGAGGAGCCAATGATTCCTATAGGTAATTAGATGATGCATTAACCTAACTGCTTGAGTTAATACGGGATGTCTGTCTCTCAGTTGATATTATGGATGTACGATTTGTAATTGTTCTGTATTTCACTTATCTCAGGAGGAAGAGGAAGGGGTTCTCACTGAAAATGGTGAGAAAGATATAGCTGGCTGGCCTCCACACCAACCGTTTTCATCATTTCCAACACCAACAGACAGGACACCTGAACACCCACATATATGCTATTTTCCTGTAGATCAATCAATCAGGAGTTCGTATTCCATGCTACTCACCCATGAGAGTGTCAAGGTGCTGGGGGGGCTGCTGATCCATCTGGGCGAGGAGGTTGAGTTTAAGACCCAGGTCTTGAGATCCCTCCTGATTTGAGTTAGCGAAAGGGATTGCCTGAAGTGGAAGGGGAGTGTCTATTTGTGTCTTGGCAACGAGGTACAAGAAGGATCTTCCCCCAGTCCTGGTCTTGTGAATCTGTGGAACGGTGGCCAGGACAAGTTGGGTGGAGTGAAGTTGTCTGGCAAGTCCGTGGAATGAGAGACAGTGGTTCAGATATGCTGGTCCTACATCGTGGAGAGCTTTTTAGGCATGTGTAAGGAGATTGAAGATGATTCTCTTGTTGCCCGGGAGCCAGGGAAGTTGTCGAAGGTGTTCTGTGAAATGACTGTAGTGGGGGATATCAAGGACCAGTCTGGCTGCAGACTTTAGATTATCATGTGCTTAACTGAAATATATATAGTGCACATTTATTTCAAACATTATAGTATGTCTTTTTCTTAAATTAATTTCATGTATGGGATTATATTACATATATATTTAATTTTGGCTTTGATAACGAGTACTGGGATGCCCACTGGGGCTTAATTCAGGAGAATGTCCCTTAGCCAAAACCCAAAAGTGTTCACGCATGTGAATATATAAGCATATTTATTCTCTCTATTCAGTTTTGCTTACTACAGAACATTGAATCTATTGTGATGTGTCTTAACCAATTACTTTTCATAACATTGTAATACTGTTTTGAAATTATCACATTTAGTAAAACAAATTTATGTCATGTATTAACAAGCATTTATATGGAAGTACAAAAGGATTTATATTTTATTACAAGATGTCCTCAATATTAGCAAACTGGGTGTACTCATTTGTTAATTTCCACTGTTTTCCACTGTTTATACTCAGCATTATTATTTCAGAGCCATGATCCTAAATATTATTCTTTGTAGTCGAACGGGTTGTGAGGAATTTGGCAATAAGTGTACCCAAACAGGATACCTAAGTGTGTGTTTTGTCCGTGGTTTTCTCAGTTTTAGATTATGTATACATACATATATATGTGCAAAGGTTGGGACTGAAAGAATTGGAGGGTGTAGCTGTAGGACATGAAACTGCTATAATTAAAAATATGACAATACGATTGCCTGAGACAAGGGTAACAAAGTATTTTCTCAGACAGAAATGATCAAACAGAGCTTCCTGAAAAGCAATGAATGGAACTTGAGGATACATCTGAGCAGAACATCATATGCATACAAGCATTTTTACAGACTTCAACAATACTGTTTTTATGAAACACTAGCTTACCCGTCGCGTGTTGCTGCGATCTCAGAAGAAATGAAATTTAAGGAAACTTGTTATGATAACATTCAATTTACATTGTGTCATTTTCATTGAAACTTATTCATTTTAATATGGAAAACATTTCAAAGTGTTGTTTTAATTCAGTTTTTTTATTCGAGTGCTTGTGGATACACAATATTTTTTGTTTTTCCGTCTGGTGCGTAGACAAATAAATAAGAAGGTTTTCCGACGCATAAGCTGGCCACATACAGTTGTCCATGTGAGACGCACGGATTCTTCAAATCTAGTCCACACACTTGCAGCGATTGTCCTTGTGCTTTGTTGATGGTCATTGCAAAAGCGAGTCGCACCGGAAACTGTAAACGTTGCGTACACAAATAAATCAGAACGTTTTCCGACGCATGGGTTGGCCACATACAGTTGTCCATGTGAGAAGCACGGACTCTCCAAATCTAGTCCACACACTTGCAGCGATTGTCCTTGTGCTTTGTTGATGGTCATTGCAAAAGCGAGTTGCACGGTAAACTGTAAACGTTCAGTATTGGAAAGATTATGAGGGCCCTGGGTGGCCGGGGGGCCGATATTTAACAAATTTTTCTTCTTTTTTTTTCCAGAAACCTTCGCGGGAGTGTACTCAACAACTTTTAACAATTTTTTATGTATTTATTTATTTATTGCCAAAAACCTTCACAGGAGTGTACTCAACAACTTCCGAAAGTTTCATGCCGAATGGACAAACGGTGTAGTAATGCATAAAGGACAAACAGGCATACTTTGGTTTTTATATATATAGATTGGTCCAAATCACAAAGCATTTTCCATCAGATTCAGGGGCATATTATAATGGGCTTGATAATACGCCGTAGAGAATTCCCATAGAAGCCCAAGTGCACACCAGAACATGGGCTTCAATGGGAATTCACAAGGGCGTATTATCAAGCCCATTTTCACTGCTTTAGCGCCAGTTTTTTGCCACTAAAGCGGCAATAATGTTAACGCTGTTTCTTGATAATATGCCCCTCAGTGTTTTACTCCTCTCTTAAGTTTGAACTACTGTCACAAGTTTAAATTTCAGGGTGGTAACCTAAGCACAACAGGTATGCCCAACTGTGCGCCTTGTGCTCGCTGTGCCACTGAAACCATGTTGCACCCAAGTGGAGAGCCCAGATCATGAGGACACCGGTCTTGGGTTTCTGATGTTCCAGTCCAGGAAGGATGTGGCTTTATCAGATCTGGCTTGACTGTTCCTAAGGGAGCAGGTTCAACACTGAGTTGCACATGACCAGGACCAAACTGTGGTGTCATGGTGTGCAAATTAATGATGGAATGAGATGCAGCCCCAAGTAAATACCAGTGAATGTGCATCATTTATACATTCCACCAGTCATTATTTTGTATTCTTCAGTCCATGGTATCTGACCTGTCTGTCTGCAGTTGAATCCCCATACAAAATTGGCTAATCTAAGGGTGTATATATGTTTTGTAGCTGAACTTCAGGACCAATGTTAAATTGTATCAATAACTGCTTGGCTCTTTGAATTTCTTTTGACTCTCTTGCTGCAAATGGCAGATTTGGAGAAATTAGGAGATCTGTAGGCCCCATGGCTTTTATGCTATTGGCTTACTCTGGTAGGTGGAGGGATGGCAAATGTCTTTGTGTCACGAGGGAGAAACCATATTGAAGAGTAATTCAAAGGATCTCACATCCATTGTGAGACTATGAGGTTGAATATAATACAACTGCAAATAACCTTGTCTCCATACGATTTATGAGACTATATGTCTCTCTATTGCCGCATTGGAGCATCATTAGAGGTAGAGTAAAGAATCATTGCTGCCTTGTTTAACCACTCTGGATATTGACAGTATCTAATTCTTACTATTGAGAGCTGTAGATTCACATTATTATTTCACATTTTATATTACCCTTACTACTTTTCTCCTTTAAGCCGTCAGTATCTTGCTTGTGTATTTCTGTCATCTGAGCAGGGGTGTATGAAATGGTTACAATAAATTAGGATTGCTATCCTGTAGGTTAGCTGTTACTTTCTCAGTAGGCTTTATAGGATGACATATTACAAGAATTACACAATTAAAGTGTTATTTATTGCACCTATCTTCTTGTGTTTTTGTGCTTTTATATATTTTTGGAACAATGTCAGGTTTTCTTAATGTCCCCATATCCCTTTTCCTTAAGTGGACCCTCTTAGTACATTTATTCACCTTTTTTCTCTTTCTTCCAACTATTACCTCACTTGTGACCCATTTTGAAAGCTCTATCCCTATTTTTCCCTTGATGTCATTCTCTTAGACCCAAACATTATTTTCACCCCTTTGCTGGTCAATGAATCAGTGTCTCCCCATATATGATATACAGAAACTCTAAAACGTACTATCTTGCTGGCAGCTGCAACTGTTTTCATCCCAGTTATCTGCCCCCTAGCTTGCTTCTCACGACCTCAGTTCTTGTCGCTGTTCACTTTAGCTGTTTTAATGGGAAGGCATTCTTTTACATTTTTACGAACAAGTTGCTTCTCATATTTAGCTCCCAGCAACTTGGTAGTTGGCATTGCAATTAGTTCTGTGTTCCTAGGGATGATCCTGCAACAGCATGCACTAGCTCATGCATCTCGCTTGCAAAACACTCCTAAATATGGAAAAATCCTTGGAGCCGGCCCTTTGATTACCATTTGTTGGCTTCAGTGGCACCACCGCCGGCCCGGAGGATGCAGATTTACCGCCGCGGACCCTGAAAACAACCCCCGCCAGATCATGATGGCGGTGGAATCAGCGGCGGACGGCAGATCCATCCGCCGTTAATCCGTGGGGTGTTGACCGAAATTTGGTGGCAGTGTCTGCAAGATACCACCAGCCAAATTATGATGTGTGTGCAAACATGCTTTTCCGCGGCGGATTTTCCGCTGTGGTAAAGCATGTGGAGATTTGCTTCTGGGGGGCCATTGTGGGCCCCCAGGGTGTCGGGGGTGCACATGCACCGCGCGGTGCCTGCCGCTTTGTGCATGCAGATGCAAAGCATGCATATTTAACTTTGTGGCGGGTCCTGCTGCCGCAATGTTAAATATACGGGATGTGACCGCCAGGGTGGCGGTCACATCCTAATTCCGATGGAGGGAACGCCGCTGCCCCTGCGGACGGCCGCTCCACCTAATCGACGTCATGATATCCGTGCCTCTCTGTGGAGCAGGAACCAAATACTGTATTGATTCAACTTAATCAGTGGTGTCCGCTGCTCCCGAAGTGAATTAGGTACTATTTTGTTTTGTTTAACTCTTAGTGCCATGCAAACACAAGGCGTATGACTGGCAAAGACGTGCCCAGCAGGATAAACAAAAGTGAAAAGATTTATTTTCCATTGATAACTTTCTTTTACTTTGCCAATCATTTTTTTCTCACTTTGCACTCATGTTTTCTTTTGTTTTTGCTCATGGGAGCTGTTCTCATAAAATAAGAATTGTCTTATTGCAAAGCAACATTGTTTCTTCATTATGTGTAATTTCTGAAATTATACTTTAACACATAATCTTGCAATACACCCCAATCTACCCACTTCCAATCAGATTCATAGCAATCCATGCCACCTCATTCCGCACCAAGCCACCCCACTCTATCCAATCCACTCGACCAATCTAACCTAATTTACCCACTCTCAACCAAACCACTCACCCAATCCAAATGACTCACCCCAATCCAATCTACCACACTCCAATCCTCCCAACCCAACTCACTACAATCTGCCCCACTCTAATTGACCCCACTCCATTCCAAAACGATCTGTCCCAATCCAATCCATAGCAATCTGCCACACTTCTATCTTCCATACTCCAGTATGCCCCACTCCAATCCAAAATGATATGCCCCATTCCAAAACAATCTGCCTCACTCTAATCTTACCCACTCTAATCCAAAACAACCTGCCCCACTCCAATCCAAAACAATCTGCCCCACTACAATCTAAACAATTCTACCCCACTTCAATCTGCCCCATTCCAATCCAAAACAGTCTGCACTAATCCAGTCCACATCAATCTGCCCCACTCCAATCTGAAAAACAATCTGCCCCACTCCAATTTGCCGCACTCCAGTCCAAAACAATCTGCCCCACTCAATCCAAAACAATCTGCCCCACTCCACTACTAAACAATCAGCCAATTCCAATCTGCCCCACTCTAATTGCAGATCTCTTTCCTGCCCTAATCCAATCCAAAACAGTCCGCCACCTTCCAAGCATATGCCCACTCCCACAATCTGCTCAACTCCAATCTGCCCCACTCTAATTGCCCCTCTCGAATCTGCCCCAATCAGTCCAAAATGTCAGCCCCACCCACACTTTAAAAATCTGCCCACTCCCACAATCTTCTCCACTCCAATCCAAAACAATCTGCCCCACCCCAATGTAAAATATTCTGTCCCACTCTAATCTTTCACACTCCAATCCAAAACAATCTCCTCCACTCCAAACCAAAACAATCTGCCCCACTCAAATCCAAAACAATCTGCCATTCTCCAATCTGCCCAACTATACAAATCTGCCCGACTCAAATCCAAAACAATCTGCCCTTCTCCAATCTGCCCAACTACAAAAATCTGCCCCACTCAAACAATCTGCCCCACTCCAATCCAAAACACTTGGCCCAACTACAATCTGCCCCAATCAACTAGCCCACTCCATCCTAAAACAATCTGTCCTACTCCAATCTAAAACGATCTGCCCCACTCCAATCTAAAACAATCTGCCCAGCTCCAATCTGCCCCTCTCTAAAAATCTGCCCTACTCAAACAATCTGCCCCACTCCAATCCAAAGTAATCTGCCCAACTCCAATCCGCCCCAATCAAATTGCCCAACTCCAATCCAAAACAGTCCGCCCCACTCCAATCCAAAACAATATGCCCACTGCAATCAAAAACAATATGCCCCACTCCAATCCAAAATAATCTGCCCCACTCCACTCTGCCTCACTCCAATCCAAAACATTCTGCTCCACTCCAATCCAAAATAATCTGGCCCTCCCAATACAAAACAAACTGTCTCACTCCAATCTTCCCCATTCCAATCCAAAACAGTCCGCCCCACTCCATTCTGCCCCACTTCAGTCTGCCCCACTCTAATCCGTCCACTCTAATTCACCCCACTCCAATCCAAAACAATCTGCTTTCTTCAATCTGCCCCACTCCAATTCAAAAGACTATGTCTTCCCCACTTCAATCTGTCCCACTCCAGTCTGCCCACTGCAATCCAGCCGACTCCAATACAAAACAATCTGCTCCTTTCAATTCAAAAGACTCTGCCCCATTCAAATACATCCCACTCCAATCTTCCCCACTCCAATCCAAAACAATCTGCCTCACTCCAAAACAATCTGCCCCACTCAATTAAAAAAAATCTGCTCCATTCCAATCCAAAACAATCTGCCAATTCCAATCTGGCCTACTTCAATCCAAAACAATCTGCCCACCCTAGTCTGCCACACTCCACAAACCTTCCCACTCCCGCAATCTGCTCCACTTGAATCCAAAACAATATGCCCCACTCCAATCCAAAACAATCTGCCCCCCTACAATCTTCCCCAGTCTAATCACCCCACTCCAAACTGCTCAATTCCAATCCAATTAATATGTCCAATCCAATCCTCCTACTCCAATCTGCCCCACTTCAACAATCTGGCTCACTCCCACAACATGACCCACTACTATCCAAAACAATCCCAACCCATTGCACTCAGCCCCACTCCAATACAAAACAATCTGACCCACTCCAATCCAAAATAATTGGCCCGACTCCAATGTGCCCCACTCCAATCCAAAACAGTTAGCCCCACCCCAATCCCAAATATTCTGCCCCTCTAATCTTCCCCACTCCAATCCAAAACAATCTCCTCCACTCCAATCCAAAACAATCTGCCCTACTCCAATCTAAAACAATCTTCCCCACTCCAATCCAAAACAATCTACCCCACTCCAAAAATCTGCCCCACTCAAATAATCTGCCCCACTCCAATCCAAAACAGTCTACCGACTCAATCCTCTCCACTCCAATCTGCACCACTCTAACAATCTGCCCCAATGCCACACTCTGACCCTCTCCAAATCAAAGCAATCCACCCAACTCCAATCTAAAACAATCCACCCCAATCCAATCCAAAACAATCTGCCCCACTCCAATCCAAAACAATCTGCCCCACTCCAATCCAAAACAATCTGCTCCACTACAATCCAAAACAGTCTGCCCCACTCCAATCCAAAACAATGTGTCCCACTCAAATCTGCCCCACTTCTTTCCAAAACATTCTGCCCCACTCCAATCCAAAATATTCTGCCCCACTCAATCCAAAACAAACTGCCCCACTTCTGTCTGCCTCACTCGAATCCACCCCACTCCAACCCACCCCACTCAATCCAAAACAGTCTGCCTTCTTCAAACTGCCCTACTCCAATCTGTCCCACTCCAATTCAAAAGACTCTGTCCCACTCCAATCCATCCCACTCCAATCTGCCTCACTCAATTCAAAATTATCTTCCCCACTCAAATCTGTCATACTCCAGTCTGCCCACTGCAATCCACCCACTTCAGTACAAAACAGTCTGCCCCACTCTAATCTGCCCCACTCGAATTGTCCCCACTTCAATTCAAAACTATCTGCCCACTTCAATCTATCCCACTCCAATCCAAAACAACTCCAAATCATCCCTCTCCAATCTTTCCCACTTCAATGCAAAACAACCTACCCCACTCCAATCTGACCACTCCAATCTTCCCCACTTCTAATAAAATCAATCTGCCCCACTCCAATCGGCCCGCACCAGTCTGCCCCCCTCCAATTCACCCCACTCCTATCCATTTCCCCTTACCCCAATCTAACCACTACATCCCAATTCATCCCCACTCCAATCCACCACAATCCACCCAGCCCCAATTGAATACACCCCACACCAATCCAATCTACCCATTCCAATCCAATCCAGCTCACCTCACCTCACCCCAATCCACCCCACTCCCCCAATCCACCAACTCCAAACCAATCCATCCCATTCCAATCCAAAGCAATCTGTCCCACATGAGACAGCCCCACTCCAATCCAAGACACTCTGCCCCACTCAATCCAAAACAATCTGTCCCACTTCAATCCAAACCCATTTACCCCAATCTAATTCAAAACAATCTGCTCCACTCTATTATTCCCCACTCCAATCCAAAACAATCTGCCCCACTCCAATCTAAAACAATCTACCCTACTCCATTCCAAAATAATCTGCCCTGCTCGAATCTGCCCCACTTAAATCTGCCCCACTCAAATATGACCTAATAAAATCCAAAACAATCTGCCCCACTCCGATCCAAAAAAGTCCACCCCACTCCAATCCAACAAGTCCACCCCTATTCAGTCAATCTCCCCCACTCCAATCTAATCCAATACACCCCAGCCAAACCAATCCACCCTAATCCAATCTAATACCCCCACTCCACCCCAATCCAATTTAACCAAAGCCAGCCAAATCAAATATCCCCTACTTCAATCCACCTCACTCCAATACACCCCACCCACCTCAATCCAATCCATCCCACTCCACCCCACTGCAATCAAATCTACTGCACTTCAATCCACTCCACATAATCCAATTCATCCTACTCCATTCCATTCCATTCCACCCACTCCACTCCACCTCGATCCATGCCACCCCACTCGATTCCACCTGATTCCAGTCCACCCCACTCAGTCCACTCCACTCCACCCTACTCCAGTCCACACCAGCCAAATCACCCCACCTAATTTCAATCTACCCACTCCAATCTAATCAAGTCCACCCCACTCCACTGTAGTGCAATGCACACCACTCTACTCCAATCCACCTCACTCTTCACCAATCCTATCCACCCCAGCCCAGTTCAGTCCACCCCACTCAAGGCAATCCATTCAGACCACCACACTCCAATCCACCCCAATCCAATCCACAACTCCACTCCAATCCAATCCACCCCACTCCCCACTACTCCAATCCAACATTTCTGCTCCAGTCCAGTCGGCCCCCTCCACTCCACTCTAATTTAGCCCACTCCAAACCACCCTGCTATAATCCAATCAATCCAACCCTAATCCAATCCACCCCACCCCAAAACAATCAAATCTACCCCAATCTAAACCCCCTCACCTCATTGCAATCTACTCCACCCCAATACAATCCACCCCATGTAGTACACCCACTCCAATCCACCCCACTCCCCTCAATCCAACATACTCTACCCCAATTCAATCCACGCCAATATACTCCAATCCAATCCACTCACTATCTCAATCCATTCCAACTCACTCCACTCTATTCCATCCACTTCATTCTACGCTACTCTAGAGTGGGTAGTAAACTCCACTCTGCTGGCAGAGTTCACAGAGTTTTTGTCAGTCTGCACTCCACCTGGAGGGTGTAGTTTGGCAAAAACTCTGCCTATGCTACTTAATTTAGTTTACCAGAGGTCCGGCACCCTAGTGGCCCCAGACTGCCCTGGAGGACTGCAGGCATACTGCAAGTGAAGAACTCTCTGACATTCCTCTAGTCAAGTCAAGTCAAAAAGTCCTTTATTCGGTTCCCATTGTGTAGACAAACCATAAAAGTACATTCAGATATATTTACTAATAAGTTTAACAAATAAAAACTTTGATTAAAAAAATTACAGTTGATTAAGAATGTATATACAGTTAAAATGCTTCGGTGCAAGATTTAGTATGAGGGTATATTCAAGGATTACCTATGATTTCATCAGCTATTCTAGATTAGGCCTATGTCTTACACACAGTTTTAAAAATTGTACAATGTCTTTAGCAGCACATGGTTCATCAAGAAACTGAATGGCGAGATAGGCCGTTTGACATCTACGGAGGCCCATATTCTTTAGAATCGAAATCAACCAGCGCTTCCTAAAATCTTAATAAAATTTGCAAAATAGGACCAAATGAATTGTCGTTTGCGTAGAAACTTCATCGCACGGACATAATATTGGTTGTTTTGACCAATCATTCACTTATGGGAATATCAATAGGCGATGAAATATGTTGAGCCTAAAACACGTTAAGAGGAACCTTTCGTGGGTACTTAGGTTAAAAGTAAGATAGGGCTGAATAGTCATTGTGGTTTGGATGGATGCAGGAAGTGCCACGGGCAGGGGAGGGGCAGAGTGGGGGGTAGTAAACTCTGGCTCACGGCCGACCGGAGTAATGTAAACAAATAAATAAATAAAACAAATTTCATTGAGCGTGCTGAAACGCATTTGGCCTTTCAGGGTGCGCAACAAAATTTGTTTTATTTATTTACATTACTCCGGTCGGCCGCGAGCCGGAGTTTACTACCCCGCCACCCAGCCCCAACCCCGCCTCACCGCCCCGAGGCACTCCATTCACGGGCCTCTACTGCATCAGTCGTCCGGTACTCAAAATCTTTTGTTCCCTAAAATTGAAGAAAGAACCCGGCGCCCTGACCGTTCCATCAGGTCCCAGCAGACACCAGCATCATGAGGGAGATCATACACATCCATGTGGGCCAGTGCGGGAACCAGATCAGGGCCAAGGTGAGGAGGGTTAGTTTTTAGTTTTTTCATTTTTGTGTTTAAGTATGCTGCCAAATCCTTTCTCACATTTGACGATGACATCACATACATGAGAAGATTACATTTTTAAGTTTGGGACACCCGTCCAGCGGACCTTGTGTTAATGGGCTTCACAGTGGGTTGGAGGAGGGGGATGTCTCAATTTCCTGGACATCTCTGTGACACCTTCACAGCTGCCTCTCTATGTCCCAAAATTCGTGAAGGTCAGGCGGGGATAGGAGATAGGGGAATTACAGCAGAGAGAAAAGTGGGCAATGGTACACTTTTCTTTATTGATACACTTTGTAAACACAATCCATCAACACAGTTCTTCCAAGGCATCCACATTCAATTATCAATCCATCCATAAAGCACTTCTAACACTCTAGTGCACACACAGGAAAGGGTGTAAACTCCACAGAGCTTTTATGCAACTCCACAGAATTTTGCATAGTATAACTCCACAGGCTCCAGCCACCCCAACGCCACCCCACTCTATGACACTGCACTCTATGACAAGGCACTCTATCTGAATCTTCACTGAATCACTGAACATGACTCCCTCTACTCAATTCAAAGACACTCTACTCAACTCTAAGACACTCTACTTCAATAAATCTACAACACTCTACTCCCTCCACTCCATTCTAAACCACTAAATTTTAGCCATGCTAAACAGCAATCACTCTGGTGTGCAATATGGCAAACCACATTGCCAAAGCTAATAGCTCTGGCATAGGTGAGACCTATTAGGCTTTGGCAACGCTTGTTCTCTTTCTGTTTGAGGTCTTCCACGGAGCTATCCATGCACATGTCATTAGTCTGCAAATCGTAATTAGACTCCTTTCCCTGAGTCAGCAACAAAATACTCTCACTCACTTTGCCAGGGAGACTAGCCATGACTCAGATTCCCTCCCCACCCAGCCGTGGCTGCTGCAGGTAAGAGCGGTAGAGCGGTGGGGCCGGCTGGGGGGGATTTCGACAATATGGGAAAATGTAATAATTAATTAATTTCCACGGTCCCACCGCTCTTACCTGCAGCGGATGTCCCCACCTCATCGTCCCACATCTAACCGTGCATCCCGTCCCTCTATTGCTGCTGCTGATTGTGCTAAATTTCTCACTTACAAAATTGTTAAACTTCAAGGTTCTTTTTCTACTCCTCCATCTTATTATTAGAAGCTCATAGCCTTCCTACCTCTTTCCTTCTCCCATTCTCTGTATCAATATTCAATCCTCGCTCTGACTGTGAACGACTTTATTTCTCCAGGGTGCAGCTCCAACGTCTACTCTTAAAAAATGTCTTCCTTCTTCTTTGATATTGTCTACAAGAGGATTTGTAGAACTGTAATTGGCTTCAGAGCAAACTTGGAAAAAGGGACCAGTGACCACTGGTTGGGTAGTACAGTTCAACAAAAACAGTGCTCAATGGGCCCCTCACAGATCTTGGAAATGTGCCACCGCACCTGCAGCAGCATTGCTAGCTATGCCCCAGCTGCCACCTACCCTTTATATTTTCCATACTTCACTGAAAAATTCTTGTCTTGTTCCTCCTTAGACTTCTAACTACTATGCTAAATCTCTTCTTATCATTTTGTTTACAAACACGAAGGGCTTATAATTTTAGAGAAAGATGTATCAAGCGCTTTTTTGTCACAAACGCTGCGAATCGCAAAATAGCAGAGTTTGAGACAAAAAAACGGGAAATGGTATGTATCATGCAAAAAGCCTCGCAATATTAAGGAATCGCAAATTTAGCGATTCCTTAATATTGCGTAAGCATTTAAGAAATCGCAAATTGCGATTTCTTAAATGCTATGTATTAAGCATTTCAGTTTTGCGAATTTAGGCTAAGAAATCGCAAATTACCACCAACTTGTAGTTGGTGGTAATTTGCAAATTCTTTTACAAAGGCACTTTTTGACATTTGTAAAGTTGCCATGTGATGCTCATACATGCCCTTAGGGCATGTATGTGCTCCATATGCACACAATTTCAGGGATGCAGCAGGGTATCCTTAAGACACCCTTGCACCCTTGAAATTATTCTCAATTTGCGATTAGCAAATTGCGAATCGCAAATTGAGAATCATTTCACATTCATTCCTATGGGCCTCCTGGCCCATAGAAATTAATGGGAAAGTATTCCTTAATTGCGAATAGCAATTTGCTAATCGCAATTAAGGAATTTTAAGAAATCGCTAAAAAATAGCGATTTTCTACATACATCCCAATTTGCAAATCCCAAATAGCGATTCCTTAAAAATCGCTATTTGGGCATCGCAAATGATCGGGATGATACATCTGCCCCTTGGTTCACATTATTTTCTATAACCATCACCTCACTCTAATGAAACTGTCCTCATTTGTTTCACTTATTTTCTGACCTCGACTTGTCATTCTAAAAATTATTCTAAGCCTATCATTATATTCTTTAATCTATGCTTTCATCGTTTGCTGCATCTGGAAATGTACTTGCATTGCTAGGATCATTCTCTATCTAAAAACTTGGTTTCGTTTGGTCATTCGTTTCCAGTCTTTGCATTCACCTTGAGGTGCACCATGGTTCTGTTGTTGGTCCTCTCTTTTGTTCGATCTACACAACTCTTCTTGCTCCTTGTGTATCTTCTTTCAATCTTTCTTGTTATTTCTACACTCATAAATTCCAGGTTTTTACTTACTTTCCTATTTCTCTTTAGTTACAAAAATCTGTTTCTTGATCTCTTTCTGTTGTCCAGATATGGAGAAGTTGTTACTTACCTTCATTTGAACTCCTCTGACATTTCTTTCCCCTCCTTTTCTTTTTCTGCCCATACCTAAGGGGGGTATTCCATTTTACAGAACAACAATTTGCAGCAAAGAGTTGTTCATCTCAGAAAGTCTGGAAATGGAGGTTTACTGTCCAATGTAGCCCTCCACACCTAGAATATTGCTGAAGGTGTCACACGGTCAGAAATATTCATGAGACTTGTACAATAGAGCTCCTTCTCCACCACCTTTTTTGTCCAGCAAAGGATATGCAGCTCCATGTTATGTTGTGGTTCACCGATGTGTAATGTGAGTCATGAGGCAAAATGTAGTTCGTTCTCCTCTAACATGAACTGAGAGTTCCGCATTCTGTTGTGCCGAGCAGGAGCAGACAGTCCAAGTACCTGTGTGGTTACAGAATGCACAAGACACTTTAATTTCCAAAATCCACAATCCACATAGTGCTTCTCCTGGTGTTTGGACAGGCAAGGAACAATGTAATCCATCAATTCCTTTAAAAAGATAAATACACAATCTATTGTTCTACACTTCTTTGTTTGTGAAAGTACTGGCCTATTGGCAAGGGAAGCTCTTTGCCATCTTTGACAATATATGGGGATCTCTTTCTATGAGATAGGGCTAACCCAGGCACCACATACCCAATATAGATGAATACAATATACGCCCGATATGAGCCCTATTGGCACCTCTCTAAATTGACACAGGTGAAACATGGGTTTCCTATGTTCTTCAGAACAGGAATCAGCACTCATCAAAGACATTAGTATGGGCCAACTTTGTGCCCAGACCCACTGCCAGTATAGGTATAGGTCTATAGGTCTATGTTGAACCTTCTTGCCTGTCCACTTACTTATATGCTGCTGTAGTCCGGGGAGACTTGTCATCATCAGATCCAGGCCTACTCCATCCATAAGAATGCTTGGGGGAAAGAGGCTTCCCGGGGCAGACATCTAGTAGGAAGCTGCGGAAGGTGGGACTAGTGCCCACAATGTCTCAGGCCATCTATTGGTCATTTTCCTAGACCTAGGGGGAATTTTTGAGAGACACAGAACTACAAATCAGAACCCAAGCAGCATTGTTTTCAAAGCGAGTAACCGAAAATCTACTCAAAATTATATGTTCTAGTTGAATTTTTACCTGATTGGACTGTTTGGGTAATTTGCATATATGTGTGTAATTTTGTAGTAATATTGCATAATTACGCTACACAGAACTACGCAGGTTATGCCCACCCCCATTATTCAACCAAATTCCAGTGAATTTATGTACCCTAGAGACATCTTGTGGACCATGGATAATTTGTATTTGACTCATCATGAGTGACATTTGTTTGAGAGTAGCTAACATTCTGAGTACAATCATATCTAAATCTTTTAAATAATCTGCTAGTGAGTCTAAGTCAGTGTGTGCAGCACTGACTGAAATTCACACTATCAACATATGACGTCATATCAGGAGTATTAAAAACAAACACAACATCATTATTTATTAAGATATTTTCTCTATGCTTGAGTCGAGGAAAATCTTGCGATGGGTAGTTCAGAAAATATTTCCTTAAGCTTGATCAGCTTACATAAATTTTTTTATTTTCTGTACAATAAAATACATATACAATTACATCATAAAAAATTATTGACATTTGATTAAAAAATGATACTAAATAAATAAAAGCTCTCCAGTATTACATGTGAAATGGTGATGCAGTTTGCATACAAAAAGCAGCATTAAACTAACAGTATTAAATGCAAGGACATTTCTTGATGTGACGATTATAAGCAAATTAAAATAGGATTTCAAGACTAGGAGTCAATGATATTCCCCATATGGATAATTAATTTTACATAAAAATGTTTAATGCATCCCTTACTTCTCCACGTTTCCCATGATGCATGACCTATTTTATAGCAACTAACAGGATAGTTACAGGTATTTGATTTTCGAGAAATTAAGTCATGCTTTGCTCTTCGTGTTTTCTACATATATCAATAGAAATTTGCCTTAGCCACTTTTCTCTAGTAGTGTGTTTCTTGTATGGCCCATTTTCGTTTTCCCTATGCTAGCCTAATTATGCACATTGTAGGCTGCTTTCGTTTTGCACACATTAGTAAATATCATGCTTGCTTGTTCGCCACATTGTATTTTCACACAGAACCTGCATATGTTTTTGGATTGTACTTTTTTCCTGGGATATAGTATGAACAGCCTAGGCAACTTTAAACAACATTGCCCCTTGTTTTTCTCTCTGGTTAGACACTAGCACCTAGACACAATAAATAAAAGAATGCAGCTGCACTTTTTGAATACACATATCTTATCATATAACTAAGGACACAGGTTCTGAAAAAACACACACACAAAAAGCCAAGGTGCTGCACCAGCTGAGATGCAAAACATCCATCTATGTATTCTAAGGTATGTGGTCCGCAACTAAACCCACAGATCTGTATTTTATAACCACTTAGCGTCAGAAGTGGGGGAGGGTTTAGGCAGATCTGTCAAATAATATGACAGGGCTCTTTATTGTATATGGAGTATTAACCATGCTGATGACATTGTTGACATGTAAATTTTCTTGTGCAATTATTGCATTTTAGGGCACCATAGTTTAAATAAACATTGTAAACTTCCTTTATGCCTCTTTTCTATTGTATTGTGGATCAGTACGCGTGAGAGAACAATAGGCTGTATCGCCTACATGCTGATGTTCTGTGGTCCCAAGCACAGTTATGTTCCTGAGCAGAATCCGTGCAACATGGTGCCATAAGCATTTGGTCAGGTGTGGGAATCCTGAGTAGTGCTTGTACTTGTCCACAATATCCTCACACCTTTTACCAGAGACGTTCATGATATGGGGGATTAATCCTCTGCTGTGCGTAGGAATAACCTAATTATGTTTTTTTTTTAAAGCTTGATTATTAGAAGGTTGAACCCAGTTTGTGTTACACTATGAATCCATCTTTGTTTTCTAATGGTGTAACCTGTAATTTTTTGACCAACTGCTGACTTGCAGTCCATGCACATTTAGAACAGGATGGAATACCTAATGTGGGGGCTCCTGTAACCTTTGTAGTAGAAGCGGATGCTGCATACCGCTTTTAAGTATTTTCTTCTTCGGTCTCATTTCCAACTGTAAATACCAATACTAATACTTTCCATAGACATACTGTCACACAGGCAACGGCTACATATAGACCTTATGCACTTGTTGAAATTCCTCTTACCATCTGGGAACACCAAACTTAGTTTAATGGTGCCCTGTCCCATGTACCTCGAGCAGTTCAAATGTGTCCCCTCAGTAATGAGGGAGCTACTTGACCAGCATTAGCTGGATATACCCCAGACCATGATTTCATTAATCTGAATCTTGTGCAAACTCTAATTTAGTACAATGTTCTGTGCGTCTTATACAGGCACCTGGCTCAGTTTATTTCAAGCACATTGTTAGCTGACCCAGCTAGAATTCCGAGGCTGGACCGCTTTTAGCGCCTTTGTATTTCAAATGCGATACACACAGGTTCCTATGGGCTATAAGAATAGCCTGGGTGTTTTTGCAGCATGTACTACATCGATTCTCAATGAAATTGACCCTGATGCACTGTCCTACATAGATGATATCTTCTTAACAGACAATTAATTGAATCCCCACCTAGTGAGACTAGATCACTTTATATTGGGATTTGCTTAGCTTGGTTACAAGTTCAACTTGAAGAAATCTAATACAGCTTTTTTAGTGTCCTTTTCTTAGGCTATGAACTTACACATGAGGGTAAGAGGGTAGCTCCTCATTTTTTTGAGATATGTGCACAATTGCAACCTCCAAAAATGTTGAAAAAAAATGGCAGCCCCTGCTGGGATTTCTGAATGTTGGTAGGTCTTACATCCCTGAATTAATAAACCCTGATTTTTCCACTACATGTTGGACATCGGAACACTAAGATACCCTCAGCTCATTACAATCTGACTTGCTTGAAACATGTCACTTACATACAAGTGTCAATAGCACTAACCTGGTAATCCGTATTTTACCACATGCAATTGGATTTACCTACATTACCAAGGGGAAACAGTGCCTATAGCATATGCATTGCATTTATATTCTGGTATAGAAATGTGATTTGCTTCCACTGAGAAAATAATGACTTCTGTACAGATGACTATCCTTAAACAACAGCCACTTGCTCAAGGGAAACATTATTGCTGTTACTCCCATGCTAGCCTTAGAGGCTGTCACCAAAGCCCTCCATTCTAGATGGATACAATGAACTACATCCTCAACAGCTGTTAATGTGGACTTTGTCTTTGACTCTTCTTTGCAGACACAAGCATTTTTACAGTATAAACATGTTTACCCTTTACCCTCAACCTTTTTTCATCTTGATCAGTATAAATATATTATTTACACTGATGGTCCAGTTCAACCTGCTGTTCTAAGCAGCAATACTTAGCAGCGTGCCCCATTGATATTGGTGTTATGTTGGACAGCGTATTCCAACCTCAAACAGCTCACCCACAGTCTTTGGGTGATTGCACTGCACAGTTAGCTGAACAGAAGGCTTTTCTTCTTGCCCTTGAATGTACGGAGCCTCAATTACCCACTTTTATTGTGTGTGATTCGTATTACTGTGTACAATCCTTTAATGATAATTTACATTAATGGCAACAAAATGGATTCAAAGATTTTAAAGGTAGCACAATGAATCACACAACGCTTTGGGTTAAAGTGGCAAACCTCAAAGCCAGGTTGCCACAGACTCATGTCTTACATACGTTGAGTCATCCGAGTGTGGGAGCACACACTATAGGGAATTCACTGGCTGATGAAGAAGCCAAAGCTGCAGTTGCCACAGCTACAGTAGCAACAATCGCACACTCTAAAACCTGTATAGATAATGATATCTTGGCTGCTGTGAATGTATATAAAAAAGGCACCCATTTAACAAAGGGCCTTCCTTCTAAATACTCATCATCTAAATGACCAAAATGTTCCTTTTGTAACAATTCCTGGAATTGGCGATCGATTGATTCCCAACCAAGACCGCATACTTGCTCTTGCTGTAGCGGCACATGAAGGTATTGCTTTGGCACATGCAATGGTGGCGGCCACAATTCCACTGCTGCAGCAACTGTATTGGGTCAAGGCTTATGCTTGGTTGTCAAAGAAAAAAGTCCCGTTTAGGGACATTCATCAACAGATTAAAAGGTGCACTGTGGCTTGTGCACCGCAAACACACCTATTGATCGTCAACAAGCTTTTTTACTGTATCTATTTGGATCCCTATGGGCCACTGATTTTTGACACTGCATTCAAATTTATTTTAGTTGCAGTAGATTCTTGCTCTAGATTCCTCTGGGTTTGGTCAGGGTGCTGGAATGAAGCTCGAACAGTTATTAAAGGCCTGCATGTCTTTATCTGGACCTAGCATGCCATGCATTCCACTCTAACCAGAATCAGGCTTTCACGTCCAAAGCGTATTGGGAATGTACCGGTGCATTATTCTTCTCTATAAAGGCCCTAGGGCAATTCTGTTGTGGAAAGAATTAACCTTGTCCTGAAGCAGTCCTTAACAGCTAGAGTATTAGGTACACTGCATACTTAGGTCAACCACCTCTACCGGGTTCAACAGGCTCGCAATAACCTCCCTCAAAAATCTCTGGGTGGGTGGACCCTGTACAAACTACCTTTTGGCATCAAGATATATGTTCCAGGCCTTGACAGTACAGACATTGTGGCAGCTGCTACAAACTTTGATACAGATAACCATTGAGCTGTTTTACAGGACCTACAATAGTTCTATGACACTCAATTAGCAAACCCTAGCACACGGCTCCCTCTTCAATTACAAATGTAAAGCCTGAAGACTCTGTATGGATTCCAAAATTTGTAGATCTCCTTCCAGAGATGGTGGTGATTAAAAAAGAGTTTGGCTCATCCTTCCATGCTCCCATGCTTGTCCTTGGTGTTCGAGGTGCAAGAACTGTAATATTGCCTCTGCTTTCTGGTTCTAAAGACAAATGCTTTGTCTACATCAAACATGTCAAACTATACCAGGTGGACAATTCTAAATAGAAAGCGAACAGGTTTCTGCGCTACTCCACACTACATTCCTCTGCAGCCTGTGAGAACCACAGGTGCAGTTACTTCTTGCCTGGGTGGGGTGACAGAGTCCTTAACCGACAATACCACCAAAGTGAGTGCAGTCTCAGCTACTGAGTCTTCTGCAACTGAAGTCATTTATAAAGATCCACTGCTGGAGGATGCACCTTTGTTGGACTATTTGAGTCCTGCTATTGTACCCGGGCCTCAAAATGTTCAACTAAGTACCTTTGGGTAGTTTTGCACACTCCTCCAGCATATATTTGTGTTTTCATTTCATGGCTGAAATGCACTCAGCTACTCCCGCCTTGGATATATGTTTGGATCATATTCTCCATGATTTTCTTGTTCATTTAGATTGGATTAGCAACAGTTTTTTTCCTGTTGATTAATGGCCACTACCTCTCACAACGTTCTACTATGGAACTGGTCGAAGGGGTGTTGGCCCCCATTCTTCTTCCCATAAACTGCAAAGAGACTTGTCCCTCTTCAACATTTTAACCGTTCCAATGACTGATAGAATTGTTTGGGATAAAGTTCCTTTCGATATAGTCAACCATAAGGAGAACCTGTAGTTACCATATCTCTTCAAAGTTTCCATGGGTGATGTAATAGTACTGAGGTTACATTCAAGATGATTGGGATGTTGAAACTGTAAATTCTATGCTTTCAGAGCTAGAATATTATAACGTTTTTTTATTGGACAACCTATTCTTCAATTCTGATAGCTATGCTGATATGTTCTGTTATCACCATTATGGACATCAGTTTCTACACAGAGCCAGCAGTCAACCTAACATTTTCATTATACATTTCGGAATACTGTCCAACTCCCCCACCAGATAGTTCTAATACACAAAAAGACGAATGGACGTATTTCACAGGATATGACACTTTAGACACATGTTATATTATTTCAAATTAGTCCCTACCCCATCAAAAACATGTACGCATACACAGGTCAAGCTAATATATATAGCTTTGTTTGTTATCCAGTTAGCCCATCAAAGGCTATGATTACTGGAAAGACATTATGTATTTGAAATCAATTTGGCGAACAAAACCTTGGCAGGTTCAGGGAACGGAAACCATATTTTGGGCCTGCTTAATACCAACAAAAATTATCTTGAATGACAACAGTCAGAAGCCTACATGTCTGGTATTGGCAAAAGTTAAAGAAAAGAATGCCCCAACTATTCCCTTCATTGCCCGCTTTGATCATTGGCAACGTTTGACCAATTATTCTGTATGACGACTCAGTAGCATGGTTCAGAATAGTACATTTAATTTCACACTTTCAGATCCTAACAGGTGGTTATCATGGCTAGGAGACACTAAAGATTATCATGCTTGTTTCCTCAATTCCACACCTGGGTTACAATCAAGCAGATGTGATCTCTGATATAATTACTCACAATATTCTGATAAATTGTGTCAATAATGGTTGGACCATTCCACACTGTCTGTAGTGAACCAACATCTATCTCTCCTGTCCGAAGACATGGATTTTATCAGATTTGCAATGTGGTCCCAAATCTCCACATTCTAAAAGATTTATTTATGCGATTTATATTAAAATTTGGAAATTGTCCACAATAGAAGCTGCCCCACGTTTAATACAAATTGATCAGGAAAATTTGGATAAAGTGCTTGCTGTTGTTGATAATAATATCAGCATTCTGTCTTCTTGTGTTTATACTTTAAATAACATTTTGTCATTTGTGATTAATATTAGGCAAAGTGACATTTCAACATTGTATCATGGGGATAGTCAACTTTGATCTATTATGCACTTTAGCTGGATGGGTGCGTGCCCTGGAATTTTTTGATTAGCAGGAATTTATTCTTGCCCTTTCATTTAACAAGCAAATAACAACTGGTGGCAATGAAAGTGCAATCTACACAATGCTGCATTTAGAGAAGTTAGACAACTTCCATGCACCATAGCCAAAATGTCCTCAGCTGTGTGGTTGATTCAAAGTGTTATCTCTTTACCTATTTCGACATTTCAGTTCACAACTTGCATGAAAATTTTTCCTTGTGGCAGATATGAACCCCTTGGAGGTGATTCATTCTTGAGTCATGGTCACTTCCCTTCTCCTATCGCTGTGAACATGCACATAAGGTTGCGTTAAACTGAGATGTAAAACATCCACCTATGTATGCTGGGGTATGGGGTCCACCACTAAACACAAAGATCAATCTTTAATAATCTCTTAGTTTCAATAGTGGGGAGGGTTTAGGTAGATCGGTCAGATTACAAGACAGGGCTCTTTATTGTATCCTTACCAAAGGGAGGGTGGCATGTGTTTCTTGTATAACTATGGTAATCACATTATTGACATGTATTTGCTTTCTTTGCTAATTATGGCGCAAATATTGCATTTTAGAGCACAATAGTTTAAATAAACGTTGTAAACTTCCTTTGTGTCTCTTTTCTATTTTATTGTGGACAAGTGAAAATGAGAGAATGAAAGGCGGTGTCCTCTAACCATGATCCCTCAGAGGGTCGGGAGTGTTGTGTTCTGGGGTGCCAAATCACTTGTCTCTCTGGAATAGTTAGGAGGGCAAATGAGGCACTTTAGCTAGTCATAGACTGATGTAGTATGGTGACTCAGCCCCCTACATACTGATGTTCTGTGGTGCCAAGCATAGTTCTTCTCCTGAGCAGAATCCCTGCAACAATGCACCAACAGCGTTTGGTCAAGTACTTATTTGCGGGAACCCTGAGTAGTGCTTGTCCACAATACTCTCACACCTTTTGCCGGTGACCTCCGTGGCATGGGGGATTAATCCTCCACAGTGTTTAGGAACAACCCAATTATGTTGGTTCTTCAAGCTTAAATATAAAAAGGTTAAAACCCAATTTGTTATAATGTGAATCCATCTTTATTTTCTAATGGCGCAACCTGTAAATATTTGGCCAACTGCTGACCGGCAGTCTATGCACATGTAGCACAGCATGGAGTCCCTAATGTGGGGACTCCTATAATCTTTGTAGTAGATGTGGATGCTGCATTCTGCTTTGAAGTATTTTATTATTAGGTCTCATTTCCAGCTGTGAATGCTTATACTAATACTTTCCATGAATATACTGTCACAAAGGCACCTGCTACATACAGCAAATATAACATATTCCTAGGCAACTAGAACCCTGCAGGATGGCAGGTACAACAACACAAAAGATAATAACAGAAACTACAGTGTACTGCACTAATAACGACAAAATATATAGAAAAATATTGTTCATTTATTATTATGAAAAATATACATAAGAGAAGCAAATAAAAAACAATCTTGTTATCAAACATATAAATGATCACAATACATGCCAAATCATATGGGGCATAAAATGATAAAAAACAATATATAAACATTAGATACACATTCAATGGTAAAATACAATACAAAAAATCAAACCAACAAAGTGGGTTAGATGTTGATCTCTAAGCGCGTTTCGGCGTATGACATGCCTTCTTCTGGAGAACCACTTGAAGATTCTAAAATTGTTTAAAAATGACAGCACTGGGTTGCGCAAGGGAGACGTATCTCAAAGGCAACAGGAAACAAATGTAATCCACAAAGTTGTGAAGCCAATGATATGTGGCAACATGAACTGGAGGAATCCACATATGCGAATACTTCACGCCAGGCTGCCCCTCATCAAAAGTTGGCGCCAGCGGCGATCCGTCTCTGATTGAAACTCACGGGTCATTCCCATCCTGTTTTCATCATTTACCTACTTAAGGTTTATTTTCATTGGCTACCTGTATCCTCAAGGACCAGCCCTTTATTTAAAAGTTGTGATTTTTTTCGCCACAACATAAGGTTTATCTTCGGGCGATTTCTGAATTATACATCACCAGAACGGAAATTGGGACCCGGTTTTCCTCCTTCCTGTTTTTTTTTCATTTTATGCCCCACATGATTTGGCATGTATTGTGATCATTTATATGTTTGATAACAAGATTGTTTTTTATTTGCTTCTCTTATGTATATTTTTCATAATAATAAATTAACAATATTTTTCTATATATGTTGTCGTTATTAGTGCAGTACACTGTAGTTTCTGTTATTATCTTTTGTGCTGTTGTACCTGCCATCCTGCAGGGTTTTAGTTGCCTAGGAATTTGTTATATTTGAAATATTGTTGCCCTGTTCTAGGAACTTCTACTAGTCACAGGGGGTCCCTTTTTTATACATTTAAACATGCTACATATAGACCTTATGCACTTGTTGAAATTCCTCTTACCATCCGGAAACACCAAACTTGGTTCAATGGTGCCCTTCCCCATGTACCTGACGCAGTTCAAATGCCCCCCCCCCCCAGTAATGAGGGGGCTACTTGGCCAGCATTAGCTGGATATACACCGTACCCTTATATAGTTAATCTGAATATTCTGCAAACATGATCCTTGTACAATGTTCTCTGAGTCTTCTACAGGCACCTATCTCTATTTATTTCATGTACATTGTTAGCTGGCCCGTTAGAATTGGCCTGCAAGCGCAAGCCCAGTTGCCTGCAGCACCAGTTATTAGTCTTGTAATTGTTCATCCAGTTATGGGCAAAAGACCCACTAATCATGAGGAAATCTCATTTTGGGTCACCCAAAAAATCAATCAAACTTGAAGCTGTGTTTCCACCTTACAGGACCAGAGGAGAAGCACAGAATTCTGACTATTTGCATACACATCTTTCAAGTTCCGACTCTTGTAGACCCTAACACCTGGAGGAAAAGGTTTGCCACTGTCTATTCCATCTGTCATTGCACTCCCTTGATGTCCGTTTTACCAAATGTTCACAAACATGCACAATTAATATGGCGCAGGTACTGTCCTAGATTTGGAGATTAAACTAATGGTTAATTTTCCCATAGTCTCCCTGCAGTGGCTGTAGCCAACCGCGAACAACAATTGACTATAAATATTGCTAATGTATACACCTCTTTGAGACGCAATGGTTTGGAAACCAGACCTGCAGTGCCACCACTTAGCAAGCCTAGGTGTAACACTCCACTTTTTGTTCTTCACCATTGTCAAGTGGAGATTTACACGTAAGTGCAGACTTACATATCTCCATCCCATCAAATGATGGTAGGAAGCCTCTTAAAACAGAATTTTCAAGTATAAAGATACAACTAGTAACTTTTCACATATTTGTGCAGATCTCCACCACCGGAGAGGAGCTGTCCCTCTGGGAAAGTATAGGGAAAGTTAATACATTTGAAAAATGTTATGTTATTAAAAAATGCTTTTATAGGTAAAACAATAAAATGTAATTGTAAATATATAAAATGATGCAAAATAACATAAAATAATTTAAAACATGCATTAATAATCTTGAACTAATTAAATAAAATCCTCCAGCACATCATGAAATGTGTATTAAGTAATACAATATTACATGTATTATTTTAATTTATAAATGTTCATTTTTAAATAATAACTTAAAAAAAATTCCACCTGCACAGTATTACTTTTCTTTCATTTTCATTCAACTTGGTCAGAATATACATACTCGATTTATTTAAACAGGTCTAAATGTTTTTATTTAAAAAATGAAATGCATTTTCTTAATTAATTTTCTTAATTATGTTTTTAAAAACCATAATCATGGGAAACAAAGTCAGAAGGCATAGGTTTGGTAAGCTTTATACCTAGTCAGCTGAATTGCAGCTCTGAACAAGAACTCTGCTTAAGTCTCTTGGACATAACTGTGGATACATTACGTAAATTGTGCAGAAGGCAATAATTTGCTTCGGGTGATAATTAACGCTCTATTGTATATTAAAACAAGATTGTATTAATCAATATTTCTTTTTGAGGTGATCAGTGCTGGTATGCAGATTTAAAACTCAATGTTGCATTTAATTATTATTGACAACATACTAACATTGATCCTACAGATCCACTTACAGGGCAAAATGTCATAAGGGTGTTTTTAATACAATACTGCATACAACAAGGTTGTTCTTTTTTGCTGTTGTTAGCAGTGGTTAGTGTAACATCAATTTCCAAATTTTCTCCATGTAGACAAAATATAATCATTGACTTTTAATACTCAAAACAGTACTGACTAGTGTAGTTTACAAGTTTATTCAGGATCTGAACCCTATATTTGTATATTCCTTACTATGCAACAGTGGAATTTCCACAAAGAAAGCTATACACAGTTTCCGAGATAGGTGCGTATGCAGGTCTATCAAGATCATACTTTTTCAAGTTTTATACCTGATGTATTTGAGTATTCAGCGTGTAGAGGAGAAACCTCAGCTTGTTGGGCATAAATTTAGAACTAGGACTGTAGCTTAGTCAGTGAGATTCGGAGAAGGGGTGAATATCACATTTTCCAATTTAAAAGTCAGTGGGCTGCAGGGTGGACGCATGAGATGACTAGGGTTTGGGACGGACTGTTTCCATGAGGGACTGAGTCAGTACAGGGTCAGTGTCATTATGCTACTCCGAGCATTTGCCACTGGTTAGACTATTTCCAAGCATTCCTCCCTTCACCTTTTGGGTGTTTGATTGCCAGTAGTATGTTTGGAAAAGTGATACTGGCACAGCCCCCTAAACCTACCTCTGCCCAATGTTTGTGAATGCAAAAAAGTAGTACATTTACACTGATTGATGGGTGCAAAGCTACTACTTTTTGTTAAAGTGGTCACTATTATATCATTAAAACCCTATGTAGTGGGCTGTACAGGCCATTAAAGGCCCTTTCCAGTCCTGAAGACCAGTGCCTTTAACAAGGGAGAGCGCCCGCTACGGAGGGCTCTAAAACTATTGGAGTATTGAGCCCTTCGAGGGCAGAATGTTCTAATTTGTAAAACAAAGGCCTCACAGAGCCTTAGGTTGAAATCCCCTCAGGCCCTGGGAGGACTTAGCTCAAAGCAACAGGCGTGAACAAACATTGGAATATTGCTGGGTCTGATCGTTTTCCCTGGGAACTAATGACTATAGTCACATGCAATACAATGGCCTGAAGTACTCCTATTTTAAATACATTTTCACTGCACACTTTCTTCTTCACCTTTGCTACAAAAATCCTTTATTGAAGAGTTTTCAAGTCAGAGCATGTGGGCAGGGCTCTATATTTCTAGTCCTTGCCTTTTCCAAATCCTTTTATCAAGTGACTGATGACCCTATGTACTAATCCTGAGTCACAAAGAGAAGAGAATGCGCAGGAAAATTAATCGGATTACCCACTTGGGTCATACTATGCTCTAAGGGGCAGATTTACAAGCCACTTGCGCCACTTTTGCGTCACTTATCCCATGTTAAAGATAATGCAAAAGTGGTGCACAGGGCTTGTAAATTTGCCCCTAATAGTCCATGTATGAGGTGAGCCATGAATTCATTTGCCATGTATATTCTGCAGCAAACATACTGTAAAAATAGTATGCAATCTTGTCAACATTCAAAAAAGTGTATTTCTTTAACATGTGGAAGTATTTCACCTTAGTAAATCAAATTATATCACTCCATAGAGAGACATTTATTAAAAGTGACAGATTTTAGAAACAATCATGATTCACCCAATCCCTCTCTACATGGGGAGCAGCTAACATGCTGCTCCCCATGTAGAAAAGTAATAGTCTTTGGTTTTTGGAAGAGAGAGCAGGTTTCCTGCTCTCCCTTCCAAAAACCAAAGCAGTTTGCTATGGTACTCCCGCCCTACCATAGCAAACTAAAGTGTCTCGGGGGTAAGCACCCCGGGACACTGCAGGAGCCGGCCCTGGGGGGTGGCGGTCCCCAGGGCCACCACAAGGCTCCAGGAGGGGGGCCGCGTGGCCCCCCTCCCAACATTTAAAAGCCCCGGGAGTGGTGGTCCCCAGGGCTGGGGTTCCATCACGGACGCCCAATTAAAAAATGTAGTGCCCCGGGGAGGTGGCGGTCCCCGTGGCGTGTGGGGGGCTTGAGCCCTCCCCACACAGGTTTTTTATTTTAATTTAAAAAAAAGAAGTCCCGGGGGTGGCGGTCCCCGGGGCTGCAGGGGGCCGATGTCGTGCCCTGGATAAGGGGGGAAAAGGACCCGGGAGCATGAGCGTAGGAGGGGACTGACACCGGACACCAGTTCCGGTCAAGGGAGGGAAGCTGGACACAGGATGATGACCAGGGCATAGGGTAGGACGTGTGCATGTAATGCTGCTGAATCAAATACAGTAAAGAGATACCTTATATCGACCGCAATCTCCTGTGGTCCTTGGGGCAAGAGGACACGACAACTGGTGACGCGAGTGGCATAGAACACACGTGTGTCCGGTGCCCGACTGATCTGGAAAGCGAGACCAGTAGCCCACCCTGATTCGCACGTGGAAATAAGCCATGGCGTGAGAGCCCACCTCGGCCGTGACTGCAGCACCGGTGTGAGACGTCCGATGTGCCTGGGAGCAGTGCCGGTAAGAAGTGACCCGATTTTCAAGACTTTCAAGAGCGGCCATTTTGAGGTCAGGCGGAATGACCAATCAGCGCTGACGACGACCGGGCGGCCATTGTGAGATCAGGCAACGCCCGGATTGGCCCCGAAATCGCATGAGATTTTGGGGGCCATCTTAGAATCAGGCAAAAACAGCCAATTACAGTGCGGAGAAGACCGGCGGCCATTTTAGAACCAGGCAAAGCCGAAAAGAGCTAAAGTAAGAGAAAAAGAAGCACAAGACAGTGCAAATAAGTACAAGCAACTGCAAATCAAGGAAGGGGGAAAGAAAAAGTGGATAATAAAGAAGAAACTAAGGAAGAAATACCTGAATAAAGAGACAGAAAAGAACAAGTGCCGGTAAGAGCACAAAAAAAAAGAAGGGGAATAAAGCACAAGCAACTGCAAACAAAAGGCAGAAGAAAAGCAATAGAACAAATTGAGGAAAGAAAGCAAAGAAAGCAAGAAACACCTGAAGAACAGCGAAGAAGAGCTGCCAGGAAAGGATGACCGAACAAAGGAGTGAAAAGCAAAGCGCTCAGTACCGCAGACCTCTCCCATTCGGTCTATCGGAACCACAAGTGGGGATCAGATGGGAGCGATGGATTAGAAAATTTGAGCGGTACATGCGCGCCACAGATGTAACAGATGCCAGACAAATGGATCTGTTTCTCAATCTGGTCGGCGATGAAGTAGATGACCTGCTAGTAACACTACCAGACGATGAGACGTCAACATACAAAGGGCTAATAAAATACCTATCAAGCAAATTTGATCCACAGAGTAGTGTCGGCTTTGAGAGGTATACCTTCACGATAGCATTTCAACACATGGATGAATCACTGGAGGATTTTGCAACGCGACTACGCAAGCTAGTGACCCACTGCGAATTCGACAAGTTTGACAATGAACAAGCGATTCACCTGCGCATCATTGTAGGATGTCGTGACACAGACTTCTGTGTGAGAATCCTGAAGGAATCAACCTCACTGGAGAAGATCCTGTCATTGGCAAGGGTCGAGGCAAGAGCAACGGTGCAAGTGAAGCAAATGGAGCAGGGAAAGGAACGGCGGATAGAAAAGGCCCACCGCATGGTGGAGAACAACTGCACAAACAGTTGGAAGAAAGGACATAATGAAAAGGTGACAAAGAAGCAACCGGAATCAACTTGCTACAGATGCGGACTTGAATTCCCGCAGAAAGGCGCATGCCCGTCAATGGGCCAAACATGCAGGAAATGCAATAGGAGCAACCATTTTGCCAGCGCATGCCTGGGCCTGCAGTTCAAATTAAAGAGGTAGACCGGGAAGACCGAGGATGATGATGAGCAGGCATGTCAGACATGTAGAAACAGCAAACAGAAGCTCATCGACAGAATCAGGAGAAGATGAGGAAGAAGAAAAGGTAGAACGCCTGTACCTCATGTCCGACGCTGTTGCCATGCCCACGGATGAAGGCACAAATCGAGAGAGCATCCACCTGGTGCACAAAGATGCAGTAAAGAAAACGGAGACTGTGGTCATAGGCGTGGGACCACACAAAACACGGTTCGTGCTGGACAGCGGAGCAACATGTAACATCATGTGTGTGTAGGAATATGAAAAGATGGAAATAAAACCAGCATGAGTGCCATCAAAGGTCGACGTATTCACGTGGGGGTCAGAACCAGTGATGAACCTGGGAAAGTTCACAGAGAAGCTGACATACAAAGGTCAAACGTTACAAGAAGAAATACATGTGCTGAAAGGTGACATTCCGGCACCGTGCCTATTGAGCAATATCACAGCGCAGGTAATGGGCCTCCTCGAAATGACATACCACATGTCAGAGAAGAAAAGTATCCTGCAGGAATATCCCAAACTGCTCCAGGGACTAGGGAAGCTAAAGGGATGGCAAATAACGCTGCACATTAATGAAGCAGTAAAACCGGTAGCCCAACATCACCAGCGAGTACCAATAAACCTACAACCGCAAGTCGAGGAAGAAATTGAAGCGCTGCTAAGGCAGGACATAATAGAGCCAGCCGAGAAAGGAATGCAACCAGATCGCAGCAAAGAGGACATGCTGAAAAAAGCAAAACATCCATGCGACGTTGCAGAAGCAAGATCGTTTCTCGGCCTTGCTAACTACTGGGCTAGATACATAAAAGACTTTGCCACTGTGAGCACGCTACTGAGAGAACTAACCAAACAAGGCCAGACCTTCGTATGGAAAGAAGAATGCAGCAAAGCATTCGAAGCAATCAGACAAGCAGTAACAGCAGTAGAACACCTTGCATACTTTGACCCGTTGCTTTGCACCGAGCTGACGGTGGATGCCAGCCCAGTGGGGTTGGGTGCGATACTAGCACAACACAGACCAGGCAAGGAGTCACCAAGGTGTGTGGTAGCGTACGGAAGCAAGAGCCTGTCCGACATCGAAAGGGCGTGCTCTCAGTCGGAGAAGGAGAGCCTGGCAGTAGTGTGGGCATGGGAGCACTACCACATGTTCATATACGGGAAACCATTCACGATAATAACAGACCACCAGGCCCTAGTAATGATTTATGGAAATCCCAATGCCAAAATACCGCCCCGAATAGAAAGGTGGGGAATAAGACTAATGGACTACAACTTCAAGATCATACATAAACCAGGAAAAGAACACAACCCAGCAGACTACATGTCAAGACACCGTCTACCACACGCACTTGAGGAAACATCAATGGCGGAAGAATATCTGAACTTTATAGTAAGACACATTACTCCGGCATCGATAACGATGGAAGAACTGGAACAAGAAACGAAACAAGATCCCACATTGAAAGCAATTAAAACAGTGACAAGACAACAGAGGTGGGGGTATGTCAACAACAACTGCATCATGGTAAAAGAAGTAATCAAAGAAGAAATGTTGGCATTCAAAAAGATCCATGAAGAGCTCTCAGAGACCAAAAATGGAATAATGATGAGAGGAAGAAGAATAGTAATGCCCAGAACATTGAGGAGACAGACAGTGGACTTGGTGCATGAATCACACAGAGGTATGGTAGCAATAAATGCTACGGGAAAAAGTGTGGTTCCCGGGTTCAGACAACATGGTTGAGGCCGCAGTCACACACTGCCATGTCTGTCAAGTGACAGGACAGCAGACCAAGCCGTAACCGCTACAGATGCCAGAACTACCGAGGGCAGTGTGGACAGAAATGGCAGCTGACTTCTATGGGCCCCTGGAGAAAGGAAACTACCTGCTAGTGATAATAGACGAATTCTCCAGATTCCCCATTGTACGGCAAGTAGCGTCAACATCCGCAAATGCGACGCTGCCAGTCATGGATGATGTCTTCGCACCATGGGGCTCGCCGCAATCTCAAAAAACTGACAATGGTCCGCCCTTCTCAGGAGAAGAATTCAGAAAATTCATGGACTACAGGAACACTCCTCACAGCTCCACAGGGCGGTGCCCCGCTGAGCTTGTGCTGGGACGTTTGAGCAAGACGAGGATACCTCAGATGGAAGAGACCGCAGGAAAAGAGCAAAGCAACATAGCTGCCAAGAACAGAGAAGCAAAGACAAAAATGAAAACATATGCTGATTCAAGGAGGCATGCCATTCCGGCGAAACTAAAAGAAGGAAACACGGTGGTAGTGCGGCAGAGACAACTGAGGAAATCAGACAGCCCGTTCTCGAAGGATCCGCTGACAGTGACTGAAGTGAAAGGGCCCATGATAACAGCATCTGCAGGGCGTTACCACATCACACGAAACAGCTCGCATTTCAAGGAAGTGAAGATCAAAGAAGAAGAAAAGCAGACACCACTGCAAGAGGAAACAAGACAGGACGAAAGTGCCCGAATGGACAAAGGAGAGACACAGCCGAGAAGGGAAGGCAAGAGGCCAAAGATACTGATCGAAGATATGTGATGGGAAGAGGCTCAACTAGAGAATCTCTCTCTCTCTCTCTCTCTCTCTCTCTCTCTCTCTCTCTCTCTCTCTCTCTCTCTCTCTCTCTCTCTCTCTCTCTCTCTCTCAATTCTCTGTCAATGATAATAGGGAGTATCATAGAAATGTTTGTTTGCAACAAAGGGGGAGATGTCGTGCCCTGGATAAGGGGCCACTAGGACCCCGGAGCATGAGCGTGGGAGGGGACCGGCACCGGACACCAGTTCCGGTCAAGGCAGGGAAGCTGGACACAGGACGATGACCAGGGCATAGGGTAGGACGTGTGCATGTAACGCTGCTTAATCTAATACGATAAAGAGATACCTTATATCGACCGCGATCTCCTTTGGTCCTTGGGGCAAGAGGACACAACAGCCGTGAGCACCCCGCATACATAATGTTAAAGCCCCGGGGGTGCGGTCTTCTGGGCCCCCAATTATTATAAAAAAAGAAGCCAAAAAAGTTGCCCTGGGGGTGGTGTTCCCCGGGGCTGCAGGGGGGCTGTGAGCTCCCCCGCATACGTAACAATGAAGGGCATGAGCATGGAAGGGGACCGACACCAGACACCAGTTCCGGTCAAGGGAGGGAAGCTGGACACAGGACGATGACCAGGGCATAGGGTAGGATGTGTGCATGTAACGCTGCTGAATCTAATACAAATCTAATACGATAAAGAGATGCCTGCTCAGGAGGTCCCCCTTGTGGGACCCCCTGAGCAGGCCTAGGGGGTCAGGGTGTTTCTACCCTGCCCCCTTTGGGTCTTTTGCACACTTGTTTTTCAGTTTTCTCTTGCCTCCGTTCTACCGAGACACAAGATGGCTGCCAACACTTCCTGGTTTGGAGTGTTGACAGACAGTTGACAGCCAATTAGCATGCAGCTCGTGCTCGTAAGGATACGCGTACCCTACGCGGCCATAGATATATCTATGATTTTACTTCTGATTTTCTCAGGAACTACTGCACGGATTTACACCATTTAACAAAAAGCGTGAACTGTGAACCAAACTCTACCTTTTTGCCAAATTTGGTGTAATTACGTTCAGCAGTTCGGACTGTAGTCGCGACTTAATGTCCCTATGAAAAATTGCATGGGGAAAACACTTTTTGGCATCCCCATTTTTTCTCGGCCCCCGCTTGATGAATCACCCCGAAACTTTCAGGATAGGAGCGGAGCGGGCCACCATCTTGGAGAATTTCGCGAAGATTCGTGGACCAGCGCCAAAGTTATTCCAAATAGAATGTTGCGGATTTCCTATGGAAACTAGGTCCTAACTATAACTATCTACTGGTGACTGCCAGTAGGTAATATATATATATATATATATATATATTACCAACTGGCGGTCGCCAGTAGGTATATATAGTTAGGATTTTTTCTCTGTGGGATTTTTAAAAATTCTATGTCTAATAACTTTGGCGTTTGTGGACGGAATTGGCTGAAATTTTCAGGAAAATGGCACATTTTGTTTCTGAGCAGCCCTTGAAAATGTGGGGGGGGTTCGTCAAGGGGGGGTCGAGAAAAAAGGGGGGTCCCAAAACGTGTTTTTAACATTGAGTTTTCCATAGGGCGGTTGGCCTCACTTTTAGCCCGAACGGCTGAATGGATTTGCACGAAACTTGGCAAAATTGTAGGGACTGGTAGCCCGATGTGCCTTTTGTAGGTCTCAATATATGTGCTTCAGTGGATTTTGAGAAATTAACGTTCAAAAAAAGATATATATCTGTAACAGCGCTCCGCTTCGCGTACTTTTCGCGTTACGGAGCTTTGCGAAGCTGATTGGTTCTCCGGCGTCTGTCAACATTCCAAACAGTCCGTAGCGGCCGCCATCTTGTCTCTCGGTAGGATTGAGAGACAAGAGGAGGCCAAAGCGAAGGGGCAAATGACCATAAGGGGCATAGTAGATCCTTCCTGACCTCTTAGGTTTGATGTACCATTTTGCCAAGTTTGGTGTAATTCCGTTCAGCCATTCAGGCTGTAGACGTATGTAAATGTCCTATGGAAAATTGCATGGGGAAAACACATTTGAAAGTGTTGAAATTTAGAACCAATTAAAATGTTAGTTTGGTTTTGTATTTGTGTGTGATGAAAGTTAATTGGTTATGTGTATATGTCAAATGAGAGGAAACCACAGCCATTTTGTGATACTACTGTCTGAGGTACATTTGTGAGGAATTTTTGGTGGTGAATTTCTGGTGTTTGATTTACACAGTACTAACACTTCTCCTACTTTTAAAAAGGTGAGTTGTTAATTTGTAAGGGGAACTATGTTGTAGACTTGAAGATAATTTGAAAAATGTTTTCTGTTATTTATTTGCAGTCCTTCTGTTATACTAAATACTTGATAAAGTTAGTTTTATATTATGTATTACTAAAAACGATAAATGAAAGTGATTATTTTTTTCTGCAATTTACAGCAAGCAATTTCAAAATAAAATGGCTCACAATGAAGAGACCGTGGCAATTTCTTTTGAATTGTCCACTACATTGATTGAAATTGAGAGCACCAATAATGAAATATTGTCACAAGGAGGAGATGACTTGTATGATTCCATTAGATTGATTGAAATGGACAGCACCAATAATGAAATATTGTCACAAGGAGATGACTTGAATGATTCCACTACATTGATTGAAATTGAGAGCACCAATAATGAAATATTGTCACAAGGAGGAGATGACTTGTATGATTCCATTAGATTGATTGAAATGGACAGCACCAATAATGAAATATTGTCACAAGGAGGAGATGACTTGAATGATTCCACTACATTGATTGAAATTGAGAGCACCAATAATGAAATATTGTCACGAGGAGATGACTTGAATGATTCCGCTACATTGATTGAAATTGACAGCACCAATAATGAAATATTGTCACAAGGAGGAGATGACTTGAATGATTTTTTTGATCAATCTCTTGATGGCGAATTTATCGAATGTTTGGAGACCATAGAGTTACAAGAATCATCATTGCAGACTTTTCATGAGGACATTGCTGATGAGGACATGTTACTAGTTCTTTCAAATTTAGAAAATTCTGAAGAATAAATTTATATTTAGAAATGAAAAATTGTTTGAGACATTATTCATTTTTATTTTTAATTAAGGAGGTTGTAGCGAAGTGATTGTAGTATAAAATGAGACTTATAGTATAGAGTGCAACATTTTTATGTTACATGGTAAGTTTACTCATATTTACTTCCCTTCTGCCACTATATTATCTCCAATGTGTATTTGACATCTCTTCTTCATCTGCGGCCTCCTTTCTCTCACTGTGTGTCTCCGATGCATCTTATCGCTGCTATTTTGTGTAATTACAGAAGAGAGTAAAATAAAATAGTTCGGAATGTGAAAAGGGGGCAAAGTAGAGTACTCCTCACCCCCTAGGCCTTTTTAGGCGGTCCCAAGAGGATCAGTTTCTGCTTTCCTGAGAGATTATGGTATGAGTTCCATATACCACAATAACTTGCATTACAACATGCAAGATATCTATCTCCTATTACCAACTTTTGGAGATATTCGCGCTAAGCGCGAATATCTCCAAAAAGTAACACCTGCCCTGAGCAGTTCTTAGCCATGTTATCCAATGGGAGGTGGATAACATGGCTAAGAGCATTAGCTCGGTAATGCATGAATATCGCTGAGTTTTTAGCGATATTCATGCATTGCGGCCGTTTATTATCGCATTTGCGATAAACCTTGATAATAGCAAGGTTTATCTTCGATAATTTCTGACGATGCTTAGCGGTAAAAAATTCGTTGGTAAGCATCGTTAGCGATAAATATCGCTTAACTTTGGTAATATGCCCCAACGTCTGTTAACGTTCGATTCGAAGGAAATGAGGAAGTGTTGAAAAACATTGTTTGCGCCATCTTGCCTTTTTTGAAATGCCACACTTTTGTGGTGCACGGCAGCCATTTTAGATGCCTTGACCAGACCCACTCTCTGCACGCTGTCGATTCGTAGCATGGCTCCTCACCCTCGCAAGCATCTTCCCCAGGCACTGGTCACCCCCGCTCTCTGTCTTATGCATGGGCAATAAACCTCCCCCCATCTGCGCTGCTCTTCCCTGAGAATCACACTCTGTGCCCGCCCGACACCTCCCTTTCGCCGTATTCACTACCGCACCCTCTGACACTCCTCTTCCTCTGTGTCCGATTGTCCAGGCTATCACCTAGCCCTGCAGATGTAGTTTATGGCCCCAGCTGTAAAGAATCACCCCTCTTCAAAGGAGTTATAGTAGATCAAGGCCCACACCCGATGAGATCCGTCACACCACACGTGTTCCTACTATCTGAAAACCATCCTGTATTGTGATTGGGGAGGGGACCGAGCCTGAAGCGGAAGATTCCAGGAATGACTCTTGGTACATCAAAGTTTTTACAATTATGTGTCACATTAAAAATATATAGCACTCCAACAAAGTAGTAGGAATATAAAACTTTAATAACATATAAATATATACAACAAAACAAAAACAGTAAAAACATTTAAACAACGAAGAGACCGTGGCAATTTCTTTTGAATTATCCAATAGATTTATTGAAATTGACAGCACCAATAATGAAATATTCTTGTCAGTAGCGGTCTGTTGTGCGAATAGTTCCAAGGCAGCAGAACGCGCTGAAATCTAGATGGCACGAAAGTGATGTCTAGTAAGTTGCCGCCCAGCAAATAACGGCGTGGGGCGCCGCGGGGTGAGTGAGTCCAGTAGGCACCACAGCTATTCTTACCGGCATCGCAGAATTACTGCTGGGGACAATGCCTGTGCTGTAGCAGGGTCACAGCAGAAACAAAAAGGATTTTGTTGAAGATGTTGTTGGTTTTAAATTTGAAAACAGCTCTGGTGTCAACTGCTATGCTAATCTAGTGGTTAATGTTTTGTTTTCTCTAGAAAATGTAAAAGAGGGGGAGGCAGTCCAAAGTTCCGTTAAAAGGGCAAAGGAAAGGATCGGTGGTTTGAACTATCAGTCAAAAAGGGGAGGGGGTGCAACAATTTTTCCTACCGGGTCACACTGTGCTTTCACCGGAACTGAGGTCTGCAGGATTCTAGTAATTCAAAGTGAGGCTGGCGCCAGCATGGGAGCGCCGACGTCCCGCGGGATCATTCCCCATCGGGGGTGTCTGCGGGGGTCGGAGACTCCCGCGGCTCCTCTAGAATCTTCAAGGTCGTGGAGGACTACGGTGGTGGAGTCAACCAGTGACCGGGCCATTTCTTTATGCTGGGCCCGCTCTTGCCAGGTCGACCGCCATTTTGAGAGTTCGGTAGCTACTGGCGATCGCGGGGTCAAATGAGCGGACGGGCTCCACCCTGCCGGGCGAGACGTTGCAGCATGGCCACAGTGGAAGAACCCTTTTCCGGGCGCCTGGAGCGCTGAGGGTGCAGCTGGGAAGCCTCCAACTGGGGAGGCGGGAGAGGCCTGTTCGCACCGTCTCTCCCTCCCAGTGCACCCCACGGCGTCTCGCTTGAGATTTGTTATGGCCGGACCAGGCGATGAGGACGAGGGGGGGGGGGGTCGGAGGCATGTGCAAGACATCCCCCCCAGTGTTGTCGCAGCCATTATTCATGAAAGAAGAAGTGTCCCGTCCGTCTTCGGGCCGGGCTTCCGGTAGATGTCGGCCGGACGCCCCTGGCTCTGGCCCCATGAACGGGTTTCTTGGTTTATCGGCTGCAGCCGGATCCCGTCGGCCTCGGCCCCCCGACCGTTGGTGGCCGGACCGGAAGAGCATGTGGCGGGAGTACCTGCAACTCTCAAGGGCCACCGCGGCCGGACTGGGAGAGAGAGGGGAGGGTCGAGGAGACATTCCCCCCCCTGCAACTGTATGAGTGAGTGATTAAATGTGTCTCACTGAATGCATGGGTTAGTGACTAAACTGTCTTAATTTGTGCATCCTTATGTCTGTCGTTCTGTAAACTGCTGCATGTGTTGATCAGTAGCTATATGAGTAACTATATGGGTTATTGATTGATTGTCCAAGTATTTGTATGGGAGACTGAGTGTGTGTGTGGGTGGCTGGGAGGTGTGTGACTCTGTGCATAGATGTGTGAGCAGTTGATTCACTAGGTGTATGAGTTCAAGAGTGCATGTGGAAACAGCTACATGGGCGGTTGACTGTGTGCATGAGTGTATTGATGAGTGAATGGATATCTCAATGCTACATGTCATAGTAAGTACATATGTAAAACACAGTACATGTGAGAGTTGGCATATATAAATAACTGTGCATGAGAGCCACTGAATGTGTGAGTGGCTGTATGGATCATTGTGAACTTGTATCAGGGATTGTATAAGAGAGTAAATATGTGTTAGTATATGTTTGAATAAGTAATGTGTATATCTGTATAGTTGAGGGAATGGAGGTGAGATTGTTTCTTTGCATGACTGACTAGGTGTGTGAGTAACTCCATGGATGAGTGACAGTGTGTGAGTGTCTGTATACACTGAGTGTATCTAAGGGTATATTAGAGTCTGAAGAGGTTTATCGTATTAGCACAAGAATGATGTCAAATGAGATGTCATCAGTGATGTCATCAGTGATGTCATTTGAGATGTCATCAGTGATGTCATCAGTGATGTCACTGACCATGTCATGAATGATGTAATATGTGACATCATCAGCAGTGGATTGCGGGTGCGCGATATATAGTTAGTGCAACTAACTATATATGGAATTTCAATGGTTTTGTGTGAGTAAAATAAGGTTTTTTAAATGCTAATTCCTAACTATATATGGTCTATAACCTATGTTTTTTTCAGTGAATTTTCAAGGTTTTTTAAATGCTAATTCCTAACTATATATGGTCTCTAACCTATGGTTTTTTCAGTGAATTGCAATGGTTTTTTAATAGCAAATATCATAAGCTGTCGAATGTCAAGTACATGGTAAGTAAAAACATTTTCGTGTTTATGCACACTGATCTGCTTTGAATGCTGCCCCCCCTCCCCCTCATTTCTATTAGGAGTACTCTCTCTTTGCAGATAGTGAAGGGTAGTTAACGCAGGCCTTTGCCCCCGTTGTAATCCGTCGTGCCTGCTTCTCTCTCCATTTGATTGATTGTTATCCAAGCATTTACTGTTTTAGAATTGGTTCTCTTTGGTTCATTCTCTATTTACAAACAAGCACAGAGTCGCAATACTCTGTTTAGTCTTTGCAGATAGTGAAAAATCGTGTAAAAAAACAAAAGGAATCGAGCAAAATCAGTTGGCCACTAATGGGATCTCTTTTTGACCTCGCTAAAATAGAAACATTAGGAACAACCCCTCATGAGAAATACGAAACTAGTGAGATGAACTGAGCTCCACACCATGATGGCTGCAAGACAGCTCGGCTCCGCCACCCACCCCGCCCAAAATAACGATAAACTCTATGCAAATATTACAAATATATACAACACACCAGCAAAGTAACAGGGTAAAACATTTTATGAAATAACTATTTACATAACTATTTTATACTTTTTGTTGCCCGATCCGGCTAGCTCAATCGATCGAGCATGAAACTCATGCACTCTGATAGTTCAAAGTTTTGAGGAGTGCTTGTAACACTGTCTGAAGCCTATTTGCACTTGCTACAGCTTCACTATTCTCAATGTAAGTGGGGGCTGTTTGAGGACGTGACTGCATTTGAAAACAATGTGATGCGGTGCCACCCTGAACCGCTTGACGGAGGCCCCCGAGGGACGGTGTGATGGCGCGGACTCGGAGGGGGCGCTTGGCTCCGGCCCCCTCCCCAAGTCGTGTTGCCCTGGTGTGGCCTGAGATCGCCCCCGACATAGGTGGCCGGCTCCTGGGGTCAAGCGGAACTTTTTGCCTTTTGGTGACTCTTCCATTCTTGACCTTGTCCCACAATCCGTTTCACCTAAAGACACGCTGTACCGTTCAGTTGCCATTCCGCCCGCTTTTGCTACACTGTGCCTCTTCCGCTATTCAGCTGTTTACCGCCCGCTCTTTCGTCTACAGCGTCTCGCTCACCATGTACTTGAGTTGCTCCCGCTCTTGCGGTGCAGCGATAGGCGGCTGCCACAGGACTCTCAAAATGGCGGCCGGCTCTTCAGATTTGGGCGTGGTCCACTAAAATGGCCCTGCGACACCTTGGAACTCGGACGCTTGTCTGCTAGAGCTTGGGCTCCATTCTCGAAAGCGTCCCCTCAGCCTTGAAGATTCTACAAAAGTCTTGGGGGCCCCCGACTCCCGCAGGCTTCTGGTGGGGAGCGGCTGCCATGATTGCTCGTGGAATGGCCACGACAGAGCTACGAGATGGTGGTGCTCTCATGCTGACGCCAGCTTCAGTCTGAAACATCCAGAAACACTGTAGACTACCAATTCGATCAGTTCCGGTAGCGCCCCAACGTGACCCGGTAGAGAAGAACTTGCCCTCCCCTCTTTGACTGATGGTTCTTGTTGCCTGTCCCTTCTGTTGTCATTTAACAGAACTATTTAGCCTGCTGAAAGGGGTTGTGTTCCAACCGCTGGTTGGTGGAGACATTTTGACTATATTCTGGACCTGCGTTGTCGCGTAATGCGTCATATGACGTGCCGCGTTAGCGCATCCGGAAGTGCTCCGGTGCGCGAAGCGCAGCTTCCCGGAAGCGATCCGGGGCGCGGCGCGCAGCGCGTAACGTAAGCATAACAGGTCATGTGACTTGTTAATAAAACTTTTCACTGGTTCATTTTACTTTTCTTATTCTAATGATGAAAGGCTTGGTCATATGACCTAAAAATTACGCTTTTTATTACTTTCGAACATTATTTTTTCTTAAACATATGTTATAATGTTCCAGGCTAATGTACTTTCCCGGAAAATTTACAACTGTCCTGCAAGTAAAATATATTCCTTTTTCGAGAAAAAGGGCATTTCTTCGTCCCATGACGGAGCCGTTGAGCAAAAGAGGCTCCGCCTGCTGTCTTAGTCGCCGATACGCCTGAATATCAGATTCTTATCGATCACTTTATGTTGCAGGAGTAGAAAACACAACAGCCCTTGACCATTTATCTTTACTGCGTTCCTGCGTATTATACCTTTTACCCTTCATGTAATTGGACTGCTTTATTTCACTTGCCTTTTACTGATTCTAAAACAGTGACTATTATTAAAAACTTTACCAATGTAAATACTACTACCATGTTTTCTTTTAAAAACCTTTATTGTGAAAATGTCAGTATACAAATACGGGCCTATAACCACGTGGGCCGGCCACGGAGCAAACTGTAATCGTATATGATGAGTAGACATTTACACTGTAGAGGAACGTAACGGGCGGGCCATTAGGTTGCAAGAACTAAGGTGTCTAACAGTTGCGGAATTGGTGGACGTACATTTTATAATTAAAATACGACAGGGCCAGTTACAATAAAATTATCTAGATATACATTTGCGGGCAAGTACCATGGGTGACGTTAATTCGAACTTTCAATAGTACAGTAATCAATAACACATCAGAACTTAATATCAATAGGGATGTCGAAATATTCAATCAATTCTCGTCCCCGCCCGCCATGTGCTTCAAAACTGCATACGTATCTCGTGATATCAAGGTTCTGCAACCAGTACACAACAAGGAGTTACGAGTCCCATTTATTCCGGCGCCATTTTGGGCGAGGACGGGCAGGTCCAGGATATAGTCAAAATGTCTCCACCAACCATCGACTATGATGATGTTCATAAGCTGTATTTATTAGAGTAACACTCATCTGTCCACATGAAATTAATTTGCCACAATCTAAACATGTCATTTTAATCTTTCCAAAGTTCTTCTAAATATTTGGGACCGTTTCCCTTGCCTCTGATGCTGTCAGTGCCACTTCTTTGGTGAATGTACTGGCAGGTCGGGGGTTCTCCTCCAAATCTCTCTTTTGTGCAGCACTATAATTAATCGGTGCCACCTCTCCATATGACGATGCATGGTATAGTTACCATAACTATATATTTTTTCGGTTCCTCTGGAGAGTACATCGTGGCAGATGAGGCAGGTAACGTACCGGGCATTTACCTTTTTTGCATGTAGAGGAAAGGAAAAAAAATTCGAGCGTCCGAGTTCTAAGGTGTCCCAGGGCCATTTTAGTGGACCAGGCCCAAATCCAAAGAACAGGCCGCCATTTTGAGAGTCCTGTTGCAGCCGCCTGTCGCTGTAGCATCAAGAGCGGCCGAAACTCAGCTGAATGGCAACTGAAACGGTAAAGGGGCGCCCCACTACAGCAGACGAGCCTCCACCTGGGGAGGCCCGTTCACGCCGCCTCCCCCCCCCCTTCGGGCACCCCACGCCGTTATTCGGAGCAGCATTGTAGGATGGCCACACCAGTGCGGCAACTTGCTAGACACCACCTCGGTGCCAACCGAATCTCAGCGCTTTGTGGTGTCTTCCATTCCGAAAATATTGTTGTGCTGCCTTCGGCCTATTCGCCGCAAGTGCGCACGCAACTCAGCTGCATAGCGAGTGAAACACCAAGGGGCGCCCCACTGCAGCCGAGGAACCTTCATCTTGGGGGCGATGCACAGCATCACATTGCTTTCCAATGCAGTCAGATCCTCAAACAACCCCCACTGACTGACGCGAACTCACAGGCCAACGGAGCGCCCCACGCCAACTTTCGGTGCAGCATTGTAGGATGGCCACACCAGTGCGGCAACTTGCTGGACACCACCTCGGTGCCATCCGGATCTTGGCGCGTTGCGCTGCCTTTGGCCCTATTCGCACATCGGTCCGCTACTGACGCCACCTCACAGGCCAACGGGGCGCCCCACGCCGACTTTCGGCGCAGCATTGTAGGATGGCCACACCAGTGCGGCAACTTGCTGGACACCACCTCGGAGCCATCCGGATCTTGGCGCGTTCTGCTGCCTTCGGCCTATTCGCACATCGGTCCGCTACTGACGCCGCCTCAGAGGCTAACGGGGCACCCCACACCGACTTTCGGCGCAGCATTGTAGGATGGCCACACCAGTGCGGCAACTTGGTGGACACCACCTCGGTGCCATCCGGATCTTGGCGCGTTGTGCTGCCTTCGGCCTATTCGCACATCGGTCCGCTACTGACGCCGCCTCACGTGCCAACGGATTTTCTACGCTTTTTATACCCTATGCCGCATAACAGGTCATGTGACTTGTTTATAAAACTTTTCATTGGTTCATTTTACTTTTGGTTTCCTAATGATGGAAGGCTTGATCATATGACCTAAAAATAACACTTTTGATTGGATGAAAACTTTTTTTTTTCCCAAACGATGAAAGCCCCACCTTGTTTCTGGATGTTTCAGACTGAAGCTGGCGTCAGCATGAAAGCACCACCATCTCGTGCCTCCGTCGTGGTCATTCCGCGAACAATCATGGCAGCCGCTCCCCACCGGAAGCCTGCAGGAGTCGGGGGCCCCCAAGACTTTTGTAGAATCCTCAAGGCTGAGGGGACGCTTTCGAGAATGGGGTCCAAGACCTAGCAGACAAGCGTCCGATTTCCAAGGTGTCCCAGGGCCATTTCAGTGGACCAGGCCCAAAAAGGAAAGAGCCTGCCGCCATTTTGAGAGTCCTGTGGCAGCCGCCTATCGCTGCATCGCAAGAGTGGGCGCAACTCAGCTGAATGGCGGATTTTGGCACAGTGTACCAAAAGCGGGCGGAATGGCAACTGAAACGGTAAAGGGGCGCCCCACTACAGCAGACGAGCCTCCACCCGGGGGGGGCCCGTTCACGCCGCCTCACCCCCCCCCCCCGGGGCGCCCCACGCCGTTATTCGGAGCAGCATTGTAGGATACCAAAACCAGTGCGGCAACTTACTTGACATCACCTGGGTGCCATCCACATCTCAGCGCGTTCTGCTGCCTTGGGACTATTCGCACAACAGACCGCTACTGACGAGCCACCCCCCGGGACGCCCCACGCCGTTATTCGCAGCAGCATTGTAGGATACCCAAAACCAGTGCGGCACCCAGGCAACATCACCTGGGTGCCATCCAGAACTCAGCACGCTGTGCTGCCTTGGAACTATTCGCACAAAACACAGCTACTGACCATTGTTGCTTCTTTTTTCCTAAAAATGTTTAAATGTTTTTACTGTTTTTGTTGCGTTGTATATATTTATAAGTTATTAAAGTTTTATAATCCTACTACTTTGTTGGAGTGCTATATATTTTTAATGTGACACATAATTGTAAAAACTTTGATGTACAAAGAGGCATCCCTGGAATCTTCCGCTTCAGGCTCGGTCCCCTCCCCAATCACAATACAGGATGTTTTTCAGATAGTAGGAACGCGTGTGGTGTGACGGATCTCATCGGGTGGGGGCCTTGATCTACTGTAACTCCTTTGAAGAGGGGTGATTCTTTACAGCTGGGGCCATAAACTACATCTGCAGGGCTACCTGATAGCCTGGGACCAGCCTGGACAATCGGACACAGAGGAGGAGGAGTGTCAGAGGGTGCGGTAGTGAATAGGGCGAAAGGGAGGTGTCGGGCGGGCACAGGGTGTGATTCTCAGGGAAGAGCAGCGCAGATGGGGGGAGGTTTATTGCCCATGCATAAGACAGAGAGCGGGGGTGACCAGTGCCTGGGGGAGATGCTTGCGAGGGTGGGGAGCCATGCTAAGGATCGACAGCGTGCAGAGAGTGGGTCTGGTCAAGGCATCTAAAATGGCTGCCGTGCACGACAAAAGTGTGGCATTTAAAAAAAGGCAAGATGGCGCAGACAATGTTTATCAACACTTCCTGATTTCCTTCGAATCGAACGTTAACAGACGTTATCTCTCCCACACTACCGGTCCCCCTGGGCTTAAACGCCAAGATGGTAGGGACTGCATCCCGTGGACATAGGCCGAGACGTCACTCAGCAGAAAAAAAAGAAAAAAAAGTCTATAAACATACAATGAGTTAAAAGTCAATCATTCTTGTTTCCTTGTAGTACGCTCCCCAGTCCGCTTCCCGTTACGCGAACCGGGCGCACCCCACCAAAAATCCATTCAGCCGTTTGATTTATTTTTTTACTTTTTTTTGCCCCGCGGGGCCCTTTTAAAACCTCCAAATCAAACCTAGGGGGTCAGGGAGGATCTACTATGCCCCCTTATGGTCATTTGCCCCTTCGCTTTGGCCTCCTCTTGTCTCTCGATCCTACCGAGAGACAAGATGGCGGCCGCTACGGACTGTTTGGAATGTTTACAGACGCCGGAGAACCAATCAGCTTCGCTTCGCAAAGCTCCGTAACGCGAAAAGTACGCGAAGCGGAGCGCTGCCCGGAGCGCTGTTACAGATATATATCTTTTTTTGAACGTTAATTTCTCAAAATCCACTGGAGCACATATATTGAGACCTAGCAAAGGCACATCGGGCTACCAGTCCCTACAATTTTGTCAAGTTTCGTGCAAATCCATTCAGCCGTTCGGGCTAAAAGTGAGGCCAACCGCCCTATGGAAATTAACATGGGAAAAACGCTTTTTGGGACCCCCCTTTTTTCTCGGCCCCCCCTTGACGAACCCCCCCCAAATTTTCAGGGGCTGCTCAGAAATAAAATGTTCCATTTTCCTGAAAATTTCAGCCAATTCCGTCCACAAACGCCAAAGTTATTAGACATAGACATAGAATTTTCAAAAATCCCATAGAGAAAAAATCCTAACTATATATACCTACTGGCGAATATATATTTCTGAGCAGCCACTGAAAATTTGGGGGGTGTTTGTCAAGGGGGGGCTGAGAAAAAAGGGGGGTCCCAAAACGCGTTTTTCCCATGTTAATTTCCATAGGGCGGTTGGCCTCACTTTTAGGCCGAACGGCTAAATGGATTTGCACGAAACTTGGCAAAATTGTAGGGACTGTTAGCCCGATGTGCCTTTGCTAGGTCTCAATATATGTGCTCCAGTGGATTTTGAGAAATTAACGTTCAAAAAAAGATATATATCTGTAAGCGCGCTCCGGGCAGCGCTCCGGTTCGCGTACTTGACGCGTAACGGAACTTCGCGTAGCGAAGCTGATTGGCTCTCCGGTGTCTGTCAACATTCTAAACAGTCCGGAGCGGCCGCCATCTTGTCTCTCGGTAGGATCGAGAGACAAGAGGAGGCTAAAACAAAGGGGGAAATGACCATAAAGGGCATAGTAGATCCTCCCTGACCCCCTAGGTTTGTTTTTTTGCGTGGGGAGCACCCGGTCCGCGAACCGGGAAGCGTTCTGGGGAGCGTACTAAAAGGAAAAAAGAATGATAGACTTTTCTAATATTGTATGTTAATTGATTGTTTGTTTTGTTGATTATTTTTTAATTTCTTTATTTTTTAAGCAATTATTTATTATTGTGATTGTGTTTCAAAATTTAATAAAATGTCTAACATTTCACTGTCTGAAATGTCGTTATTTTCATTGAACATAGCTTGTAATGTTTGAGTGTGTAAAATGTCCTCATTTTCAAGGAGGACATCTACTGCTTGCACACATTGCAGTAGTTCTTGGTCCCAAGTTTCATCCATAAATTCTATATAATTTGGATCAATTATTTCTTGGTTGCTCTCTTGCAGGACAATTTGAAATGAAACTTTCTGTTCGCCTTCCATGTTGCCTGTAATTTGGATAAAAAAAAATATATTAGTACAGATAGGACACTGTTGGGATTAATTTTAGATAGGCAGTTTTTATCAGTGAATTTATCTTTGGGCAGTGAATAGTATCAGAGTGGAAGTAGGGATATAAAAAAGTGTATGTGATTTAACGTAAGTAAAATCATAATTATACAAGAGAAACCTAACTCCATCCATAACTATAACAGAGAAGTCTATCTAAATCTATTACTACTACAGAGGGATAGTATATAACTATCAGAAAAAGTTTACCATATTAACTTAAAGTGCACAATATACTTCAGTTTTTAAAATAACAACTTACCTTTACAAAGAAGTTGAAGTTATTAGTGAAAATCCTATTGAAATGTACACCAGGAAGTAGTAGTCAAAATGGCTGTGTTTCCTTCTCTTCCTTTATATATATTCAGGTATATAACCAATCAAATGTCTGGTAAAAAAAATTGAAAATGAAAGTAACATTTTCATTGGTTGTCAATTCCAACACTTCAGATGTGTTTTGTGAAGTAATTTACCTCACGGTATTTAGAGAGGTCTACAGGCTAAATGGAATTTCAATCAAATTTGTGAAAATGGTAGGGATTGGTATGTAGTATGAGCTAATCTATATTTGGTGAAAGTGTCTCCAGTCGCTTTTCTGTAAATTACTTTCCCACCTTTTTTGATGGTGCGCTTCCCGGGGAGCGACCCGGTACGCGAACTGGCGAGTGCCCCGGTACGCGAACCTAAAGCGTTACGGGAGTCCACCATTTTGTGTTTCGGTCGAATTAAGATACAAGATGGAGGGCAAATAATGTTCAGAATGGGTAGAAGGGGACACGGTAGACGTATTTTGACCCCCTAGGTTTTCTGAGGATGGCTGAGGAGGCCCATATGTGCGGAAAAATGTTTTTTTTAAACTTTGCGCGGTTAGCTTCCGGTTCGCGTACCGGGTAGCGCCCCGGGGAGCGTACTTTGTTGAAAATTAGTGAAAAAAGTTAGAGTAAAATACTCATTGTGAGTGATCAGATGTAGGGTAGCTCTGAGAAGAGCTTTTGGGTTTATGGTACATTTAGGTACTTATAAGTAGGTACCAATGCAGAGTCTTAAATTCAGAATGAAAACTCTGTTCCCTTCATCTGAGAAGTGAACTCCATCTCCTCTGTAGATATCTTGCATGTAGTAACGCAAGTTATTGTTGTACATGGAGCACATTCCATGGTCTCTCATGTAAGCTGAAACAGATTTGTTTACATGCTTCCTCGATTTCTCAATTTGTGGACAAAATTGGTTCGACCACCTCCATTTCTGTCTTTGGCATATATTTGAATATACCAAGGCAGTTTGAGGAAAAAGTGCCATCAATTGCTCAAAGGTGTTCTTTAAAAGCATTTCCAGACCTACACCAGTCAAAGTGCCCAAGTCATTACCTCCACAGTGCAAAATTAACAGGTCAGGTTTAGGCAAATGCATAAAGGTTTTCACCAATGGTATCAATTGGTGACATTTTAATCCTCTGTGGCCAAACCACTTAATTTCCACATCTTGTAAATTGAGGTTAGGTAAATTTCTGTTCTCAGCATACCTTTGAGCCCAGTAGATGTAACTATGTCCAACAATACATGACAGAAAACATGGTGAGAGAAGGTTCTGCTGCAGTCAGATGAAGTGTGGCAATGAAATGGCAGTTGGAAAAATAAGAGTTTAAAATGAAAAAAAATGTGGAGTTTCTGTGTTAAGGAAGCAGTAGCAGTGATTGGTGGATTTTGATTGCTGAAAACAGAAAGTTAGGGTGCATGGATGTGTTCTTTGAAAGATGTAATTTGAATGGTCAAGAAAAAATCATTTAATGAAAGATTGCACTGGATACGCAGGAGCACTGAGAGTTCAGAGTTCAATTGAAACATTGTTGTGTGAACTTGCAAACATCAGAGGTCTTTCAGGAGGTGGTTGCTATGCAAAAAAGGCAGAGAGGGCAGAGGGGGGAAGGGTGTTGATTTGAAAAAAGTGAGGGAAGAGTTTTGATTGGGTGACATGAGAGATATGTGTGATGGGTTACAGCATTTCTGTGCTTTTCATAGCTTCAGACTCTGGAGTGCATACCTTTTGCTCTGCTAAAGACAATTTGGTGTGTTTCTGAGACTGTTTTGAAACTCATAAAGTATTTGCTAAGGTGAGAAAAGATTCATTTAATTTAGATAGAGAATAGTATGGTTTAGGGAGAAAATTATGAAGAAAGTTGTGTTTTTAAAATGTTGCTTTGTGTCAAGTGTTTTACAAATAGATTTTGTTTCTTTGAGTTACATAGCCATGTTAAAAATGACCCTTAAAAAAACGCTTTCATGTGTCTTAGGGCATTGTAAGTCATGTCCCGATGAATGTAGGTATATCATTGATTTTGTTGATGTGTTTAAAATCGTTTTTTGAAAAATATTAGGTTTCTTGATATGTACTGCTAGTGCTTCATAGGTTGCTTGGGGCATATTTATAAGGCATTTGAGTCTCTCTGATGTTATTTTTCCCATTTTAATTTAAGACCTTTCCCCGTGGAGCAAGGTCCTTGTAAATATGCCCCCATCTGTGCTTGGCAAATTTAGATTTTAATTCTTTGACTAACATAGCCATGTTAAAAGTGACCCAGAAATGGTGCAAGGGCCTTAAAAAACGCTTTCATGTGTCTTAGGGCATTGTAAGTCATTTCCCCTTGAATGTAGGTATATCATTGATTTTGTTGATGTGTTTAAAATCGTTTTTTGAAAAATATTAGGTTTCTTGATATGTACTGCTAGTGCTTCATAGGTTGCTTGGGGCATATTTATAAGGCATTTGAGTCTCTCTGATGTTATTTTTCCCATTTTAATTTAAGACCTTTCCCCGTGGAGCAAGGTCCTTGTAAATATGCCCCCATCTGTGCTTGGCAAATTTAGATTTTAATTCTTTGACTAACATAGCCATGTTAAAAGTGACCCAGAAATGGTGCAAGGGCCTTAAAAAAAGGCTTTCATGTGTCTTAGGCCATTTTAAGTCATTTCCCCTTGAATGTAGGTATATCATTGATTTTGTTGATGTGTTTAAAATCGTTTTTTGAAATCAATTAGTTTACTTGCTATGTAGTGCTAGAGCTTCATAGGTTGCGTGGGGCATATTTATAAGGCATTTGAGTCTCTCTGATTTTATTTTTCCCATTTTAACTTAAGACCTTTCCCCGTGGAGCAAGGTCCTTGTAAATATGCCCCCATCTGTGCTTGGCAAATTTAGATTTTAATTCTTTGACTAAAATAGCCATGTTAAAAGTGACCCAGAAATGCGTCACTCAAATGCATATGATGGCCGTGCGCCTCTTTTGCGCCGCTGTGGGTCACTTTTGGGTAAAAGATGCACCATGTTGCAAGATAGGTTTCAGTTCATCTCCAGCAAGATACCATCAGTTTAAAATGTATATAATTAGCAATGTGTAGGGGGCATGCAGAAGCTGAAGCTTTTGTAAGTGTCAAAGTTGTTGCATGCAGTGCTGCACTTCTGGGTACTGTTTCATATGCTGGACTACATCTGCACTATGAGATAACTAAGCAAAGGAAACACAGGTGATGTGATTGTGAAATGAGGAAAAGAAACTCCACATTTTTCAATTACATCACCTGTGTTTCCTAAGTTTACGAATGACATTGTGCAGATGAAGTTTAGGTCTGTCCACGGACAAAAAAGAGGTCTGGCCTTTGTTCAAGAGTGAAGTGGACATGACTTACTTCATTGGTAGGCCTTCACATGTATTATCTCCTCTGTATTCTTCAACAAGCGTAAATTTGATCTGCAACCCTGAGTAGGCCTCACCTTAAACAAACCTCTGGAGAGGCCACACCTTATCGTCATCCTGAATTAATCATTTAAAATTTTAGGGACAGATTTATGATAGGTGTATGCCTCTTTTGCGCCACTGTGCGTCACTTTTGTGACGCAGTGGCGGTGGAAAAGATTTGCTATGAGGCGACAAAATTACAAATTGATGCATCTAGGCAGATGTGTCATGCTGTAAAAAACCCGTGCCACATGAAACCGATGCAGCAGTGATGCAAAAGATGCACCATGTTGCAAGACAGGCCTCACTTCATCTCCAACAAGATAAGAAGCTTAGGGGCAGATTTATGATGACTGGCGCATCCCCAGGGATGTGCCAGTCATCCTGCGCCGCTGCTCCGCCACCCATGGTGCGCCGCATTTACAATGCGGCGCACCATGGGGCAAAAACGGCACAGATGCGTGACGCATCTGTGCCTTAAAGGTGGCGCATTGCTGGAGCTGCATCGCAAGCGCGACGCAGCTCCAGCAAGGCTCAGGGGTGCCACATCTCCACAATGCTGCGTCAAGACCTATGCCTGCTTCAAGCAGGCGCAGGGTTTTGACGCAGCATTGTCCTAAAAGTGACTGAGTGAAATCTAATAGATTTCACTCAGCCACTTTTAGGAGGCGTTCCTGCGCAGGAACGCCCCCCCCTGCGCAGGAACGCCTCCTTATGGTGCAGGGCTTTACAACGTGACGCATCTCCTAGATGCGTCACGTTGTAAATAGGGCGCATTGTTTCCACCGCCGTTGCGTCAAATAAAGTGACGCACCGGCGGCGCAAGGCCTTCATAAATCTGCCCCTGAGTCTTCTGTAAATGTCAAAATTGTTGTATACACTGCTCAACTTCTGTGTACTCTTTGATATGCTAGACTCCATCTGCACTATGAGATACCTAAGCAAAGGAAACACAGGTGATGTGATTGTGAAATGAGGAAAAGAAACTCCACATTTTTCAATTACATCACCTGTGTTTCCTAAGTTTACGAATGACATTGTGCAGATGAATTTTAGGTCTGTCCACAAACACAAAAGAGGTCTGACCTTTGTTCAAGAGTGAAGTGGACATGACTTACTTCATTGGTAGGCTTTCACATGTATTATCTCCTTTGTATTCTTCAACAAGCATAAATTTGATCTGCAACCCTGAGTAGGCCTCACCTTAAACAAACCTCTGGATAGGCCACACCTTATCGTCATCCTGAATTAATCATTTAAAATGTTAGGGACAGATTTATGATAGGTGTAGGCCTCTTTTGCGCCACTGTGCGTCACTTTTGTGACGCAGTGGCGGTGCAAAAGATTTGCTATGTGGCGACATATTTAAAAATTGATGCATCTAGGCAGATGTGTCATGCTGTAAAGTCCCGTGCCACATGAAACCGATGCAGCAGTGATGGAAAAGATGCACCATGTTGCAAGACAGGCCTCATTTCATCTCCAACAAGATAAGAAGCTGAATCTTCTGTAAATGTCAAAATTGTTGTATACACTGCTCAACTTCTGTGTACTCTTTCATATGCTAGAGTCCATCTGCACTATGAGATACCTAAGCAAAGGCAACACAGGTGATGTGATTGTGAAATGAGGAAAAGAAACTCCACATTTTTCAATTACATCACCTGTGTTTGCTAAGTTTACGAATGACATTGTGCAGATGAGGTTTAGGTCTGTCCAAGGACACAGAAGAGGTCTGGCCTTTGTTCAAGAGTGAAGTGGACATGACTTACTTCATTGGTAGGTCTTCACATGTATTATCTCCTCTATAGTCTTCAACAAGCGTAAATTTAATCTGCAACCCTGAGTAGGCCTCACCTTAAACAAACCTCTGGATAGGCCACACCTTATCGTTATCCTGAATCAATAATTTAACATGTTAGGGACAGATTTATGATAGGCGTGTGCCTCTTTTGCGCCGCTGTGCGTCACTTTTGTGACGCAGCGGTGGTGCAAAAGATTTGCTATGTGGCGACATATTTAAAAATTGATGCATCTAGGCAGATGTGTCATGCTGTAAAGTCCCGTGTCACATGAAACCGATGCAGCAGTGATGGAAAAGATGCACCATGTTGCAAGACAGGCCTCATTTCATCTCCAACAAGATAAGAAGCTGAATCTTCTGTAAATGTCAAAATTGTTGTATACACTGCTCAACTTCTGTGTACTCTTTCATATGCTACAGTCCATCTGCACTATGAGATACCTAAGCAAAGGAAACACAGGTGATGTGATTGTGAAATGAGGAAAAGAAACTCCACATTTTTCAATTACATCACCTGTGTTTGCTAAGTTTACGAATGACATTGTGCAGATGAGGTTTAGGTCTGTCCATGGACACAGAAGAGGTGTGGCCTTTGTTCAAGAGTGAAGTGGACATGACTTACTTCATTGGTAGGCCTTCACATGTATTATCTCCTCTATACTCTTCAACAAACGTAAATTTAATCTGCAACCCTGAGTAGGCCTCACCTTAAACAAACCTCTGGATAGGCCACACCTTATCGTCATCCTGAATCAATCATTTAACATGTTAGGGACAGATTTATGATAGCCGTGTGCCTCTTTTGCGCCGCTGTGCGTCACTTTTGTGACGCAGCGGCGGTGCGAAAGATTTGCTATGTGGCGACATATTTAAAAATTGATGCATCTAGGCAGATGTGTCATGCTGTAAAGTCCTGTGCCACATGAAACCTGCGTCAGTTTTCATATAGGTGTTTTGTTGCAAGGTATGCATTAATTTGCAAGAAAGCCCTGTAAAACTAACACAGTGAAATTTAGAAGATTTCACTGAGTCAGCTTTATAGCATTGCTGAATCAAATCCTTACGCCTGTTTGAAACAGGCATAAGGAGTGATGCACCATGCAATGTGTGGCTTGCTCCTGTGCATTGCAGTAGACATGTTGCGCTTACGACGTGATTCCTGCAATGTGCTGCTTTTGCGGCACAGATGCGTGACGCATCTGTGCTGTTTTCACTCAATGGTGCTCCACATTGTAAATGCGGCACACCATGGGTGGCAGAGCAGCGGTGCACATTAACTGGTGCATCCCTGGGGATGGGCCAGTTAACATAAATCTGCCCCTTTACATTTAAGTATGAGCAGGGGACACAGAGTTGGTGAGGCTTATCCAAGGTTAAGAAGAGATGAGTCCTGTTCACTGAAAACTTGGACATAGGCCTCACCTCCTCAGCATTGCTGGACATGGCTAAATAATAGCTGCAAAATGTTACTCTTGTTAAACAATTTTACTATTATAATCTCTGAGATTTGTCTCTTACTCTGCAACATCTCATTGTTGTTCTCTTTCTTTAAAGATAACGACAACATCAACCATGAGTGACAATCAGCAATCAGTTGATTATGACATTATCATTGAACTTGTAATTGAAACGTCAGTGGAAGTAGATCCCTTGGATGATTTGAATTCTGAGGATGATGAAGAACATGATGAGGATGCCGATTTGTCAGAATTGTATGACATAGGGTGGGAAGCTGACGTGCTTGAGCCTATGGAACTATAAACATTTATTTTAAAAATTTATAATAAATGGAAAGTAAAAATGTAAACCGTTTGATTTATAATTAAACACACCTTCAAAAACAGGTTATGTCTAGTGTCTTCAATAAAATATTAAAATATGCTCATAAAATTAGATCAGATTCACATATAAAACAGCACAGGTAAAATGAAGAAGAATTCTATTTCTTTTCTGCTATTTGTGTATTATAAATTTGCCAAAGCACTAAAAAAATTTCTATGTAAAAATGTCAAGTAGTGTGTTACGTTTTTGATGACTGTTATTGATTTACTGTTTGGTAACAGTGGTTAATAACATTTTTTATTATATTTTACCACAGATTCAACTGCAGACCATTTCAAAATTTGAAAATGCCAACTAAGGCTCGAATTAGAAAGGCTACAAAACGTCAAAGACAGCAGGTGTATCAAATACTGCAGCAGTCCTCTACAAAAAAAAGTTGTCAAGTCACCAAGAAAGCACCGGGTAAGACCACGAAATCATTCATTAGTAATATTTGTAGTAAAAAAAGTATTACTACAGAAAATGTTTCAGTCCAGAAAAAGAGAAGCAATTTAAACGGAAAGGAAAGGCCAATGAAAAATGTTACTGCTAGAGCAAGAGATAACTCTGTGCATGATAGTAGAAGGAAACAACAGTTTAGGGACATTCGTAAACGAATGTTCCGCAACAGGATAATTGGCAATTTGTTAAAAAATATTAAGAAAGGTCAACAGAAAGTGGTTTTTTATAAGAGAAAAAAAAAAGTTGAGAAAGTTATTGATCAGGCATTTGAAATTAAACGTAAGTTATTTATTTTGATAATCAATAGAATTAGGAAGCTAAACAAGGCAATTTATGATTTCAAAAGAAATAGTAGATGGAAGAGAATAGTTAATCGTAGTAATTTTTGTGAAGTTTTTTCCGGAGAATGGATGCATAGTTCAAGTTGTGAGGCATTTTTTAATGAGGAGAGTTATTTCCAGGATAATGATTTGGTGCATGCAGTTGACACCAGTGGTCGAGCTTATGAAGTGAAAGATGGTTGTCCAGTTGAAAAAGAAAAACTTGTGACAACAGAGACAGAAGAGGTGTTAGGTAATGAGGTTTTAGGAAGACGTCCTGTGTACACCTGGAAGTGTAGTAGTATTTGCAGTGTGCGACAGGATTCCATCAATTTGCTTTGTGATTTTGTACGGACATTTAATAAGAAAAGTTTGAAGCAGAAAATGAAGTTGTTGCAAGAATTAGATCCTTGCAGAGTGAGAGAAGTGACAGGTTTGCATGGTCATTCACTGGCTTGTCTTTCCAGGAGAGTATGCCAGAGTGTTTTTCATCATTTCAGGATGCTAGCAGTGCATCATAATAAAGTGAGGAAATTAGTTAGAATGTTGTATTATGCTAAGAGTCCAGCAATTATGCTTAAACAATTATGCGCTGCTCTTTTGCATGGTTCTGAAATAGATGTGAAGAATATTTGTGAAGAAATTGAGTTTTGTTACTTTGGAAGTAAAGAGGAGAATGTTGAAATTGACCAAGAAGAAGAGGGTAATGTGGAAGATAGTGTACAGGTTTCCAGTACAGATCATTTTCAGAGGGAAATTGCGACGTTTCAGGTGAAATCAAGTGAGAGGCCTAATTTCACTTGTGTGTGTTGTCGACGCACTTATTATAAGAATCAGACTAAGTTAGTGGATTTATATGCAAAAAGTGAAAGGGAAAATAATAGTGAATGGAAGGATTACACAACATACTTGATGGTAGAAAATTGTTTTGATTTGGGATCGGATCAACGTGTGTGTACTTATTGTTGTAGCAAATTAAATCAAAACCAGATGCCTGCTAGAGCAGTTCATAATAATCTGGAATTGGTTGAGATTCCTTCTGAATTGAAGGATTTAAATACTTATGAATCTATTTTGATTCAAAGTATCCATCCCTTTCAGGCTATTGTAAGAATGGAGCCAAAGACAGGAAAATTGCCTCCATCAGATTTACAGAGAGGATTAAAGGGAAGAGTTGTTTATTTGCCTCTAGATTTGAAGAAAAACATTAACACAATTGGAGTAGAAAAAGTGGAAGAGGAACCTCTGGTTATCTTAGTTAATGGGGTTCCGACAAAGAATAAGAAAATATGGCAAGATTTAGTGGATGTTAGGAAAGTCAAAAAGGCAACATTGTATTTGAAAAAAAATAATAAGTACTATAAGAATGTATATGTTGCAGAAGAGGAAGTAAGTGAGGAAGAGGATAGCGATTTGTGTGCTGGTCAAATTGAGAAAGTAGAACCCTCTACTAGTGAAGAAATATATGAACATTATAGTGTTCATCCTTTGCATTCCAAGGAAGTCATGGGGAATGCTATTGAGTTGTTTCAAATGAAACAAGCCAAAGGGAGTCCCATTAGTGTTTGGGAGGAAAGTTTGGAAGCTCGGTGTTTCCCACAGCTTTTTCCAACAGGTCAGGGAGGAAGATATGATGAGCGACCTCATCAAATTCCTGCTTCTGAATACCGGACTTTGCGATTGTATGCAGGAGATGCTAGGTTTCGACAATGTATTCCCTATTTGTTTCATCTCCTGTTTGAAAGCGATCTGTCTGGACTGTCATATGCAGTGAACCACATCTTGAAAAGTGGTATACGCATGCAAAACATCTCGGCAAGTGACTTTATGGATAAAGTCAATGTCCAAGACAGTATTTTGGATTGTCACCCGATTAATCTCATCGCGTGTCAGCGTGGTACTAATGAGTACTGGTACCGTCGTCATGGTGATTTAAAATGTATGCTGAGGAACTTAGGAATTCCCACATGGTTCCTCACTCTGAGCTGTGCCGAGTATGGCTGGGAAGACTTACTTGAATTTCTACGAGAGGCAAATGGAAACATTGAAAACATCGAATTCAAGACACCCGGAGAACTGTGCTCTTTGGATCCAGTCAATGTATGCAGGTACTTCAATCATAGATTTGAAGCTATGATGTCTTTCATCATGAATAAGAAGAATCCACCTCTTGGAGAGGTGTTGGATTTCTTCTGGAGAAAGGAGTACCAAGCAAGAGGTGCTCCTCATATACATATGCTGCTGTGGATCAAGGATGCACCTAAATTTGGAACGGATCCAGAAGACTCAGTGATGAGTTTCATACAACAGTATTCTACGTGTGCTGTTCCAAACGCAAAGGAGAAGAAAAGCCTAAGAGAAAAAGTTCTACGTTTCCAAAGCCATCGTTGTGGAAAGTACTGTCGTCTTAAATTCCGAAACAAGGACAAGTTCTACACCAAATGTCGTTTCGGCTTTCCACGACCGGTGATTTCTAAAGGAAGAGTAAACAGTTTGATGTCTTCGCTGCGACATAATGTGATGAGGAAATCACCTAAAAACACATACAATTTGAAGAGGAATGAAGAGTCCAAGTACATCAACGACTACAACCCAGTGATTTTGTCCATGTGGAATGCTAACATGGATATACAGTTTGTGGCTGATAACTGTATGGCTGTGGCTCGGTATGTGACATCTTACATCACCAAAAAAGAAAAGACAGAATTGAAGGATATGTGGGAGGACATTTCCCATGAAAAGAGCCTCAGTAAGAAGTTGTACAGTTTCAGTCTGAAGATGTTGTCGCATCGAGAAATCGGAGCTTACGAATGTTCTGACCGGTTGTCTTCAGCAAGTCTCTATGCCAAATCTAGGAGTATCGTTTGGGCGAGTCTTGGTCTTGCTGCAACGCGTAATCGAGTACTGAAACCTGTGCGGGAAATTGAGTATTTGGCGGAAAAGGAGCCAAACAGTACCGACATTTTGAAGACCAACATGTTGGATACATATTATCCAAATCGAAGCAGTCACCTCGAGAATGTTTGTCTGTATGAGGTTCTACAAAATTACATATTCAAGAGGAACATCAAAGAAGATACTGAGAAAGGAGTGTATGCTGTAATTGGAAGTGAGGGATGTCTGGTCAAGCAAAGAAAATGCCACTTGGTAAACCATCGAAAATTGAGTGGCGAATCTCCTGAAAAAAGGAGTTTTTCTATTTCGCACTTTTGCAACTTTTCAAGCCTTGGCGTGCAGAAGAGGAACTGCTTGGAGATTTCCTCTGTTACGAAGACTCTTTCACTGCCGCCAAGGAGACCATAGAATGTCCTGCTTTTCCCAAATATGTAGAAATGTTGAATGCGGAAATCGAGCAGGAAGCAACGATTGCAGCCGAGATTGCCAGAGACAGTTCTCAGGACAGTCAGAGTTCTGTTTCATTGAGTCAGGATCCACTAGGAGGACCTGTTATCGAAAATGAAGCTGCCACTGCCATGAATGAAGTGGAAAGAGCCATGGCACATGCTCAGGAGGATGCGGTTAACTTAGAAGACTTGGAAAGACAACTCAACGTTGAGCAGAGGAAAATATATGACGAAGTTACCAAGCAAATTGATCATGGATTAAGTCATGAGAAGAAAGAGTGCTCATGTACGTCGTTGAAGCCTGTCCGACTGTACGTGAGTGGAGAAGCGGGAACTGGAAAAAGTTTTCTGATTAAAGCAATTGCATCTTATCTGCAGAAAAGGACTGAATCACCGCTGTCTTGTGTTGTTACCGCTCCAACTGGGCTGGCAGCACATAACATTAAAGGGATTACTTTACATCGTTTACTGATGCTGCCAGTGGAGCATGACAACAAATTACAATATCACAAGCTATCTGGAGATGCTTGTTGTGAAGTTTCAAGAGTCTTGAGGAAAATGAAACTTCTAATCATTGACGAAGTAAGCATGGTTTCCAATGTCATGCTTGCCTTTGTGCATTTGAGAATGCAAGAAGTTCTCAAAACAGAGTATGATGTGTTATTTGGTGGCAAACACATCATTGTTTTCGGAGATCTTCTGCAGCTGACACCAGTGAAAGGACAACCTGTGTTCAAAATGCTCACGCATGAAGATACCAGGAAGTGCCTAGGGAGCATTGGCAACGTCAATATATGGTTAAACTTCAATTATGCTGAACTGCATGAAAATATGCGTCAGGCGAAGGATGAAGTTTACAAGAATATTCTACAAGATGTTAGAATTGGAAAAGTGACCGAGCATGGGAAAGAAGCTTTACATGCACGATTACTGTCAAATTTATATCCAGAACAAGATGTTGTGCCTGAGAATATTTTTCAGAAAATTACTGAGAAGAAATCTGGAATATGTTTGATGCCAACTCTTGCAGAATGTGCCATCTTCAACAACAAAACGTTGCATTTAGAAAAGCAAGAGATTGTGAAACTGGAAGCTATTGACAGAGTAGAGCATATGGGATCAACAATTATTTTGTCTGAGAATTTGAAAACAAAATTGGATTCATTAGAGAAGACTATATCTAAAACTGCAGGTTTTGAAAAGACTCTGAATGTGTGCTTAAACTGCCGTATAATTTTAAGAAGGAATTTACATGTTGAAAGAGGTCTGGTAAATGGATCAATGGGTAATGTTGTTGATTTTGTGAAATACAGAAACAGAGATGGAATTGAATTTTTAAAAATTTAATTTGATGGCATTGAGGAAGTACAGCTAATTGGTCGGTGTTCTCCTAGCTTTTTGCTTGTAAAAGACTTATATGTTCGCCGTAAGCAGTTTCCTGTTTGCTTGGCATATGCGGTGACAATCCATAAATCGCAAGGTGTAAGTGTAGACAGTGCATTGGTGAATATTGGCAGTTCTGTGTTCAAGGAGGGTATGGCATATGTGGCATTGTCACGAGTTAGAACTTTATCGGGATTGTACTTGATTGAGTGTGATGTCACAAACATTTGTGCGGATCTAGATTGTGTTAAGGAATACAATAGGTTAAGAAGAGAGTATGCGCCACATTTGCCTCAATATCCTTTGTTTGAGAAACGTGTGGTAGGCCGGAAACGAAGAAATGTGACCAATACTAGGGAGGTTGTAGCAAAAAGTCGAAAAGTCGATGAACCTGAATTTATAAGCAGAAACAAAAAGGATTCTGTTGAAGATGTTGTTGGTTTTCAATTTGAAAACAGTTCTGGTGTCAACTGCTATGCTAATGTAGTGGTTAATGTTTTGTTTTCTCTAGAAAATGTAAAAGAAGAGATTGTGGTCAATTCTGATCAAAGATTTTGCAGTTTTTTTAAATTCTGTGTTAGAGAAATGTAGCACTGATAGAACAAAAATAGAAAGTGTGTCTGAAATTCGAAATCTGTTAGACAGATGTTCAGGTCAAACACAATTCTCTCAAAATATTCAGCAAGATTGTCAGGAGTTTTTAATGTATATGCTTGATGTATTGCATGCTGAAGGTGTAGATGTAGATCACCTGTTTGGGCTTTCTTATCAATGGCAGCATGACTGCGAGAACTGTAGGATATCAAGTACTACTAGTGTAGACTCAGAAAGATTTATATATTTAACTTTGCCAGACAGTAAATCAGTCTCTTTTAATAAGCTAGTAAAAGCAGCTGATCACAACATGGAGTGTAGCCAATGTAAATCTGAAATGATGTCAACATTATTTATACGAACATATGGCCAGTATGTCATTTTAATGTTCCAACGATGTAGGTCTGATGGAACAAAATTGACAACTTTAATTAAAAATTTTGTGGCTTCACAGTTGTCAATATCAGGAAGGACTTTTGTAATTGCAGCAATTATATATCATGACGGTCCTTCAATAACATCAGGACATTACACAGCTTATTTAAAGTCTAGAAATGGCTGGTCATTCTGCAACGATTCTGTTTTATTTTCAAAAAAAAATTGCCGTATGACCTTAAAAATTCTTACCTGGTGTTTTTAAAACCAAAATTTTAGGGAAAGAATCTCGGGATGTGCTCTGAGGAATTTCAAGAGGTTCTAATGGCTCCTACACGATTTGGCCTTGAGGATAAGTGTAGTAACGTCTTACCATAACACTTGACGTCATGGAAAAATAACTGCACTTTGAATGAGTTCAGAAAAACTGTTTCTTTTTATAAGCTAATTGAAGCAGCCAATCAAAACATGGAGTAGAGGGAATGTAAGTCTGCAATGCTGTCTACTGTTTTATATTGCTTTGTGATTAAAAGTGATGTAGAGAATTAAATAATTGTAGTAGTCATAGAGGTAGTGTAAGTCTGCTTCATAGTAAGCAGTATCAGTGTCATAGGAAATGTAGAACATGAGTGAGCAAGAAGGGTAAGATATTACTAGTCCAGGATTGTGAAAATGATCTTCAACATTTTAATTCTGAAAGTTGCGGAAATACAAAATGACGGGATTGGCTTACAAGAATTCCAAGAGTTATAAATGGATCTTACATGATTTGGCCTTGTGGAAACGTGTGGTAGAGAGCGAGAAGTCATTTATTGTATGTAACATATTTTTCAAAACGATGGAGGTTTTCCTTCAGAAAGTGGCGGGCTGAAAGTAATAACAGCACAACAGAGTGTAAGCTGTTCATAGGAAATCCTTCGACGTCATGGAAAGTAAGTTAATTTTAAGGAGTTCTGAATTCTGATTTGTTATGTTGTATGGGTTTTTTAAACACAATCATTTTGATTGTGGTTTTTTTTTCCCCCGCTGTTATATGATGAATACCTTCAAGTCACTGTTTTTAGTGAAATTTGATACATTCTGAGAACAGCAAAAATAAACCACTTAACATGTATAATTAATTCTGTACTGTTTGCATTTATGATGTACATTTAGAACTGTGTAGGAGGCATGGAGAAGGAGAGGCTTCTGTAAGTGTCAAAGTTGTTGCATACAGTGCTCACATTCTACGTAGTCTTTCATATGATAGACTACATTTCCACAATGAGATACCTAAGCAAAGGAAACACAGGTGATATGATTGTGGAATGAGCAAAAAAAAATTGCACGTTTTTCAATTATATTACCTGTGTTTCCTAACATTACACATCACATTGTGTAGATGAGGTTTAGGCCTGTTCCAGGAGACAGAGGAGGTCTGACATTTGTTGAAGAGTGCAGTGGACATGACTCACTTCGTTGGTAGGCCTGCACATGTATTATCTCCTCTGTATTCTTCAACAAACCTAAATTTCATCTGCAACCCTGAGTAGGACTTACCTGAAACAAATCTGTGGATAGGTTACACCTTATCGGCATCTTGAAACAATCATTTAAAATGTTAGGGTCAGATTTATGATGGCCGTGCGCCTCTTTTGCGCTGCTGTGGGTCACTTTTGGGTAAAAGATGCACCATGTTGCAAGATAGGTTTCAGTTCATCTCCAGCAAGATACCATCAGTTTAAAATGTATATAATTAGCACTGTGTAGGGGGCATGCAGAAGCTGAAGCTTTTGTAAGTGTCAAAGTTGTTGCATGCAGTGCTGCACTTCTGGGTACTGTTTCATATGCTGGACTACATCTGCACAATGAGATACCTAAGCAAAGGAAACACAAGTGATGTGATTGTGAAATGAGCAAAAGAAATTGCACGTTTTTCAATTACATCACCTGTGTTTCCGAAGTTTATGAATGACATTGTGCAGATGAAGTTTAGGTCTGTCCACGGACACAGAAGAGGTCTGGCCTTTGTTCAAGAGTGAAGTGGACATGACTTACTTCATTGGTAGGCCTTCACATGTATTATCTCCTCTGTATTCTTCAACAAGCGTAAATTTGATCTGCAACCCTGAGTAGGCCTCACCTTAAACAAACCTCTGGAGAGGCCACACCTTATCGTCATCCTGAATTAATCGTTTCAAATGTTAGGGACAGATTTATGATAGGTGTATGCCTCTTTTGCGCCACTGTGCGTCACTTTTGTGACGCAGTGGCGGTGGAAAAGATTTGCTATGAGGCGACAAAATTACAAATTGATGCATCAAGGCAGATGTGTCATGCTGTAAAAAACCCGTGCCACATGAAACCGATGCAGCAGTGATGCAAAAGATGCACCATGTTGCAAGATAGGCCTCACTTCATCTGCATCAAGATACTGTTAGTTTAAAATGTATATTTTTAGGACTGTGTAGGGGCATGGAGAATCAGAGGCTTCTGTAAGTGTCAAAGTTGTTGAAAAACTGTTTGTCCTTCAATCTTTTCCCTTGTCTTTTCTAATTTTTAAAAACATGTTTTAATATTTTTCAAATGTTTGTTCTCTCTTTCACAGATTGAAAGTATAAAAATAACAAGTGACTAACTTAACGACAATTATAAGGTAAATGTTTTGTACTCTTTTCGTTACATTTCTATCACATTTAACTTCTATTAGTTCCACTGCTTCATTTCTTTAACCCTCACTTTCCTGCCTTTGCTACTTCCCTCATTCCTTTCTCTATTACTTAATTACTCTACTCCTTCCACTATTTTTCTCAGTCCCTCCCTTCTCATACTTCTTCACTCTTGTTCACTCACTCTGTCTCTATTACTGTCACTGTTTCTGACTGATCAAAAAAAATGTTTAAAAAAAGAACAGTAAGTATAAGGGAAGGAAACAGACAGTTATGTTAAAAGAAAGACAGCTATAAGGAGTAAACTAGGGATACTGTTACCCGCAATCCACTGCTGATGATGTCACTGACCATGTCATGAATGATGTAATATGTGACATCATCAGCAGTGGATTGCGGGTAACAGTATCTCTAGTTTACTCCCTA